>NC_072381.2:1339642-2664285 GCF_028885625.2 Pongo pygmaeus | reverse complement strand
GAGAGAAAAAGAGAGTGCAAGCATGCCACACTATGCATTTGAGATTTAACAACAAAATTCCAATGATACAAGGGACTACTTTCACTTATTTTTTCTAATAGATATTCACTTCATGTTTTTGTATTTTAATACAAGTTCTCTAAGGAAAAATATGCATGAAGTGTTGATTTCATAGGAAGCTGAGGAGGGTAAGGAAAACGGTGTTTTTATTTTTAACTAGACACTGATTCTGGTGTTTACACATGTACTCTGATAATGCATGAAGATGACGTGAGAAATACTCTCTTGAAACCCACTGACTGGTTCAACCCCATGTGGCGTGCTCACATGGTTGAGGCTGGGGCCTTGGTGGCTGCTTGCTCGCTGAGTATGTGCACACTCCTCCAGAAGCCAACTTGCAATCTAGGCAAGTGTCTTTGACCAGAATAGTAACTTGCAAATTACTCAATCCTGCTGTGCTCACAGGAGGAAACTGAGGCCTTGGCTCACAAATTCCAAGAATTTTTTCTAGGCGTTCTACCTCCAACTGGCCACTTCCTTACTGGGACTTTTCCACACTCATGCGTTTGCCCACTCATGCATTCGAAGCTCTGGTTTTGATGCTCTTTATCCACAGGCTTCTTGGCAGGATGATAGGACTCGGGCAGGGAGGCTGGGATCCTAGGTGCTGGGCTGAAGTCAGCAGGTGGCAGACACGGTATAGGTCACCTGCAGGAAGCAGTTGCTGAGAAAAATAACAATGATCAAAAATGATGCTTGGAATTCATTTTTAGGCTCTCACATTTGCATAGGCTTAAAAATTATCTGGGATGGTTTTCTAAAGACCAATTTGTGGATTTAATTGTGTCGATGGGGGATAAAACTCAGAACTTTTGTTTTAAACAACAATTCATTGTACTCTTAGGTAGGAGGTGGGGGAAGAGAGCAACAGGGCTGCACATGCTAGGTCTTGGGGAGTCTTGGGAAATCCTCTCTGGCCAACAGCACACAGCAGCAGCTACCCAAGAGGGGAAACAAAGGTGGGTCTCTCACCAGCAACAACCCTCCCAAACGTTCACATTTCAGGTGTGCACAGCACTTTAGGAACCTAATTTTTTCATCTTCCAAGATAATTTTATGGTTTATTTTAATAAACTTTCCAAGAATAGAAATGGTAAGGAGTAGAGACACTGAAGATCATAACGTCCTGGCCCAAATCCTTCCAGCAGGGATGGCTCCATGGATGTCACAGTGGAACCTGCTTCCAGCAGGGTTGGCCCCATGGACGTCACAGTGGAACCTGCTTCCAGCAGGGTTGGCCCCATGGAAGTCACAGCGGAACCTGCAGAAGGAGCAGAAAATGTAGCAACTGGCACGAAGGTGACCTCAACGACGTTTCCTAGGAGCATGCACTTTTTAGTTTTTGTAATCTTGGTTGCAAACGGGATTGTCATTTTTACCCACTTTACTATTCCTTTGCTTCTTACCGAGAGGAACTGTCACAGCATCGAAAAGAGAATTCCACCCAGGACTTATCCATTTGCTGTTGGACATTCCATGAGTGAACAGAAGAGTAAATAGAAATTTTCTATTTATGGTTTTGGAAACTTTCTTAGATTTCAAAACTGCATTTAGAATAAGTATTGAAGTTTATTCCATTTATATATTTTGTTACTCTCCTGCTTTTACCAGCACTATACTAAATCCGTAGGATACAACAGTGACTTAGTTAAAGTTTTACTTAAGAAAATCACCATCCAACTAGCTAGTTTAATAAATGTACAATTTTTAATACAATGTGGTAAATGTGTTCATGGAATCTGGAGCGCAGCCATCACAATGGTCCAAGTCTTTCTCTGTGCATCGTTTTACACGCTTCTTACAGAACCTGTGTGCATTAGGAAGCCTCCGTGTTTTCAATCCTATTTTAACGGAAAAAAGACTGAAAGTCAAAACCCAAATTACCCACCTTGGGAAATGCACAAATAAGTGACAAGTCTGGGATTCTCTCTGGCCTTCTGCCTCCAAATGCAATGTGCATCCCACTGGTAGTTAAGGAATTTGAAAGCGTCTGTTGCTTCACAGCAGTTTGGGGTCTGACCTTCTCTCTACCGGGGTGGAGGTTCTGGTTGGCAACCTCTATTCAGACCATTTCTCTCCAAGCTGGCAGACCTATGTAGGGCATTAGTATTTATGCAAAGATAGAACAGAACTGCAATTACCTGTTCATCTCTTCCCCAGCATGATTGTCAGTCACAGCGAAGCCATGCTTTAAAAGCCTTGTCAATCAGGGTCCATCGCACGTGAAGCTCTGCCTTCCTGTCTCGTCAAGCGCTGAGCTTCACGCATGTCTCTTAAACAAAATGCCTCATTCTGGACATTTCATTGCTCTGTCTCGACCTGCACTCTCAAACTATCTTTATTCCCTGTTTTAAAAGGAGGAAATGGTGTGATTTATCCATTTACTAGACACATAGTCCTAATAGCTAGACACAGAACAGCGTTACTGAAATGGGGGTGGTGTCCATAATCATGTGCCTGTCCAGCAAGTCTAACTCGGACGAAAACAAGTACATTTTATTCCTCACCAGGTTTCTCAAAGAAGCTAAATTCCCTCCACCTCCACGTACGCCTGGTTTCTCCTCTTGTGCAGCTGGTCTCAATGCCTCTGCCTCTTACACTGCCTTCTGCTTAGGAAAACGAAGCTTGTTCATTGCAGCCAGGGCTTCAGGTCAACGATTAAATTGTTCTTGCTTCGGCAGACACATGTTCATGTGCTGAATCGCATCAGTGAGATTAGCCCCATTTGTCCCTGTAATAGAGATACAGGTGGGACCAGGGAAAGGAGCCATGAAAACGTGCTCAAATTCTCCATTTACTGCCTAGAATGCACTGCAGTAAATTATCGGATTTTCATTTATTTGGCGACTTTATGAGCAGAAGTGAGTTAACTTTTTTGCTTTGTTCCTCTTGGAGGGCATAAAGGAAGTCTGCAAAGCGGCTCGAGTAGCGGCCACTGCACCAGCCTGGAGTTCGGAGGGGACCCTGGAAGGCAGGGCCTGGGCCTTGACCGCGTGCAGCTCTGGGGACTGAGTCCCCGCCTTCGTGAAATGAACACACACGGTACGCTCCTGTGCGCCCTGCAGGTCCAAACTTGGCGATCTCCCTCTCCGATACATAGGGTAGAACTAAAAGGGTGTAAGCTTTGTGATAAAATAACCATGTTCAGAGAACTCTGAGGTTCTTACAGGAGCAGAACTATCATTATCGGTGACTCAACCCCCTGTCACAGAAAAACAGCTACGGAGAAATGTTGCAGGAAAAAGATGAAACCCAAAAATTAAAGAAAATAGAAAGAAAGAAAATGGGGAGATACCTGAGGTGAGAGACCCGCAGGGAGAGAGAGGATGCTGCTTGGCTGACAGGCAGCCCAGCAGGACTGAGGAGCTTGGCCCCCACCCGGCCTGGGCCTGGGGAAACATGCTCGCCCTCATCTCTGCAGACAGAGCCCTGCCCCGGTGCCCACAGGAGCCAAGTCAACAGTGCTTGTGTGGAGCTCTCAAGACAGCAGGTGGCCACCAACCCCAGATAACTGTTTCCCTCCCATTCCCCAGCAACCATGCTGGCCCTGTGGGGCCCCCATTGGCTGGTTCCCAAATGTAACAAGCCACAGAGAGAACCTTCATCCCCCACCCAGTCCAGAACCCACTGGGCTTCCCCATCGCACGTGGTCAACGTGGCAGCAGTGGATGGGGGCCGGCCACCGCCCAGGCGCCCAGCCCAGATGCTGTGGAGTCCCTGCTTCCCTCTCTCTGTCATATCCAGGGGCATGCCCCATGGGGTCTGTCCTTGTCTGCATCCAACCCCTGCTGGCTCTCCCTTCACCCCAGAATCTCAGTCCCAGTCATTCTCCTGATCCCCATTCTTTTCTAGGTCACTCAACCCCTTTCCTGGACACCTGCATTTGCCTTCTGATGCCTGCCTGGCTCTCCTCATCCCAAATATCAGCGCCCCAAAGGTTCCCCTTTGTATCTTGCTTTATTTACCCTAGTGACAGTTATGACTTCTTGTCCTTACTCTACATATGCGTAAATTACCTCAAAATGTCTTTTCCACAATAAATGACAACAGGGCTGGAACTTGGTTAGTGTGGTTGCTGTGGGGGGCCTGGCTCAGGTATCCTTTACAGAACCCAGCTGCAGGGAGGGGCTGCCTGAGAGTCCAGCCGTGGGGAGGGGTTTATCTGGCAGTTCAGGTGTGGGGAGGGTGTTATCTGACAACTTCAGTCTCTACCTTTCTGGACTTATGTCTGTATTCACATCAGGGCTGTGTTTTCATCAGACAGCCCCCAGCCCATGACTCAGCACCATGGGGTGCTTGTGCCTCCCATTCCCGCAGTCACCAGATCCCTCTTGGATGATTGAGCTGAAGGCCTCCTCTCAGAGGAGCCTACCGACTCTTAGAGTGTGCCTTTGAGTCTCTTCTTACCTTGCACCACTTCTTCCTGCCCCTCCCTTTTCAGGTGGTGAGGCTTGACCCATGGTGGAAGGTGCTCCCTGACAGCCCGTGTTACCCTAGTTCATCCCTCACAGGCATATTCCCCAATAGACTTCTTATACGTTGGTTTCACTCTTGTTTCTTAAAGGACCTGAGCTAACCCAGGAGGTACCAGGATTGGTCTGGGAAAAGTGCATTGTGATGAGACTTGGCTGGACCACTGACCACAGGCTGTGAAGCCGGTGCCATCATGCGCACACCCTCACAGCCAGCCTAGTTCATCTTTGCATGCCCCGCACCTGGGACAAGCCAGGGCACAGTGAGCACTCACAGCACGTTTATACAAAGAATGAAATAATTAACCAGCCTCAGTGAATTAAACCAACCAAACTAGTTTAAAAGCAGCCCCCCTCAAAGCCTAGGGAGCAAGAGGCAAAATCTCCAAGCGGTCTCTGTGTCCCCTCTGTCTTCAGGGTCGACATTTAAGGTCCACAAACGTGACAACCATGGATGTGAAGGTCATTTGAAACCTTCGCTGTTTTTCATCCGAAAGGTATTCTGATTGCATATGAATAAACATACTGATTTCTATCCATTATGCACTAAACTTTCTATGAAGGGTTGTAAAGTGAAAATGAGAAGTAGATTGTGTGGTTCATGCATTGGGTGTGATGACAGTCCTGGGAAGCACCACAGACTCCCAAACAGTTGCCAATATGAGACAGCCTACTATTAAACAATTTTGGAGTGATATGGTTATTAACTGCCTTAAGAAAGGAAATGGTTGTTACACACAGGGAAGGCATTAGACAGGACGGATCTCAAAGTGGGGGTGTGAAGTGCAGGAGCAGTTTCTTCTCTGCATGGAAATGTGTAAATATATATATATGTATATACACACACACATATAATTTTAGACTATGCACAAAGTAAAAAAATAAAGGCTTACACTGAAAAGTAAAATGTAACTTGCCATAAATTCCTTACTCTGTTCACTCTCCTCTAAGAGCAATTGACTTGGTTCTTAGTGTTCCTTCTGAAAGGATTTTTGTGTACGAGTCAGCAAGATAGCTTTTGTTTTAACACAAATAGAATCAAATGGCATGTGTACCTTTGTACATATTCTAACAAAATATTAGAACATTTCCTATCAGTACATAGAGAACCATCTCATCCTGTTTGAAGGTTGATTGCATTTCATTGTATTGAAATTCACAATTTCATAATTTATGAAATAAATATTTCTTTTAATCAGTTTTAATCATAATTTATTTTAATCGGTTTTCTATTAATTGCCTATTTTTGTAGGTATTTTAGAAGGTTTTTTCTGTTACCCAAAATTCTGGGATTTTCTCTCCTCTCTCTCTCTGAGTATGTGTGAGTGTGTGTGTTTGGGTGTATATGTGTGTGTATCTATGTGCATTTGTGTGTGTGTGACTGTATGATGAGTGTGTGTGGGTGTTTGTGTGTGTGTGCAATTTTGAACCTATATTTTGCTACAGTCTGTGAAACTTGGAATTTCTTCTTAGAATTCAACCATACAATGATTGCTTGGATATTAATAAAAGAACATTTTAGGATACCAAGAGAGAAAGACTGGTCCTTCCTGACAGCACTGTTAATTAATTCCTAGATTTCTCTATGCTGTAACCCACTCAGTGTCTGAGGATGAAGTTCTATTCATCACCCTGACTGTCTTGGGCCCGCAGCTACTGGGTGGCTGGTGAAACACATCCTAGTACACAGGGGTGGTTTATTTCGCAATGCCTCCACACTTTTTGTTTTCCTCAGGGTAGAAGTTGAGTACCCAAAAATATATACAATTGTGACCCTTTTGACTCAGGACAGAAGAGTATTACATAGCTGTCAAATGAGGGAATACATAAATTAGTTCCAGACACCACAAGGTGGGCGTACCCTGAAATTATTTTACAAACCTAAAAGTAAATAGAGTTTCAATCAGAGAATGAGGTTTAACAGAATGTACAGATACCAGCCAGCTCTGCAGAGGCCCCCCAGCCCTTTGTGTGGCCTGCCGAATACCAAAGGAACACAGTAGGATTTCATTATTCACTTTTAGTTCAAGAGGAAGGGGTGGTCAGGGGTTGATATTTAAGGAGCTTTTGTTGTTGTTGTTTTGGCCTGCCTTCCTTCTTTTTTTTTTTTTTTTTTTTTTGACAGAGTCTCACGCTGTCACCCAAGCTGGAGTGCAGTGGCACGATCTCAGCTCACTGCAGCCTCCGCTTCTCGGGTTCAAGGGATTCTCCTGCCTCAGCCTCCCGAGTAGCTCGGATTATAGGCATAAGCCTCCATGCCCGGCTAATTTTTGTATTTTTAGTAGAGACGGGGTTTCACCATGCTGTCCAGGCTGGCCTCAAACTCCTGACCTCAGGTGATCCACCCGCCTCGGCCTCCCAAAATGCTGGGATTACAGGCATGAGCTACCACACCCCAGCCCTGGCCTTTCTTAAAAATATCAATAAAGTTAAATTATTAGCGATGGAATTGACGTGTCAAAGAAAATGTGTTTTAGATTTTGAAAGATATTTGCAAATTAACTTCCAAATAGTGGTAAGCAATTTGGGTACATTAAGCTTCTGGAAAGAACAAGGAACTATTGTTGAGAACAGGTCTCAGGGACAACGGTCCAGCCACTGCTGAGACCATGGCTCCCCTGTTGCTCTTTAATGCTGAGCCAATGGTGGGCCTTAGAGGAGAGCTGTCCTATGTATCCATGGTTTTGCTTTCCGTGGTTTTAATTGCCTGCAATCAACTGGAATCCAAAAATATTAAATGAAAAATTTCAGAAACAAACAATGCATAAGTTTTAAATTGAGCTCCATTCTGAGTAGTGTGATATAATCTGCCCCCATCCTGCTCTGTCCCACCCAGAACATGAATCATTGCTTTTTCCAGCATATCACGCTGCAGACACTACCCGCCCATTAATCACTTAGCAGCTGTCGTGGTGATTAGATTGACTGTGCTGATATCGCAGCTGGTGTTCAAGTGACCCTTCTTTTACTTAATAGTGGCCCCATGTGCAAGAGTAGTGAGGCTGACAATTTGGAGATGCCAAAGAGGAGTTATGAAATGCTTCCTTTAAGTGAAAATGCAGAAGTTCTTAACTTGAGGAAAGAAAATATATATATATATATATATATGTATATACTGAAGTTGCTAAGATTTCCTATAAGAATGAATCTTCTGTCCGTGAAATTGTGTAGAAGGAAAAAGAAATCCATGCCAGTTTTGTTGTTACACCTCAAATTGCACAATGTACAGCCACAGTGTGTGATAAATGCTTAGTTAACATAGAAAGGACATTAAATTTGTGGGTGGAAGACATGAACAGCAATGTATTTCAATTGATGGCAATCTGGGGTTTCAGGTGTCCGCTGGTGGTCCTGGAACATATCCCTGTGGATAAGGGGAGGGAGTGACTGTAGTTACCGGTGCAGACCTCAAATTTGTAATTAATGGATTAACTGAGGAGCTTTCCCCACACTCCTCTGAAGAGTGGCTGCTCATTGGTGCTTTCGGGGACAATAATCCTATGATTCCAGCAGTCACCCCAAACTTGCATTTTATGCCCATTGAAATTGAAATTCCAATGAAAACTGAAATAACCAGAAAATATTATTTAGCATACCCCGTGATGATTGGTAACAATTAAAGTTTTAAATAGAATGTCTCTTCCCCGTTTGATTACAAAATATTGTATTGGGACACATTAATTAAATATCATTCTGGACTATAATCTCTGCTTGTTTTATCAGGGGGTTTATACAAACACTGAAGAGAAAAATTATAACTATAAGATTATCCTTTATTATATTTCTTAAAGGGACAGTTTTTTAAAAAACTAAAAACAATTTTAAACAGGAACATTGTCAATGTGTTTTCTGACTCATGACACACATTGTTATAAAACATCATCCTAGAGCCTCTGCCAAATTCTAGCACCTGAATTGAGACATTATTTTTGACAAATGCATTGCTAATTACTTTTGGCACCACTCAGCTCTTAGAATGAATAGCTGCTGTAGACAGTATTACCCTGAAACAGAGTGACACCAAACAGTTATTGTAAGAAGGGGCAGGTGGAACACCCAGCCGTTGCCTCCATTAGTCAGGACAACGATATGTGATTGCACCTCCTTGTCCTGTAGCTGCAATCCCATCACAGTTCAGTAGTTCAGTCCACATGCTCCACAATTATGCCACCATTCCCAAGCGTGCACACACACATACACCACACACACACACACACACTCAACCAATAGCAAATTACCACTACCTGGGTGGCTTAAAACAACAGAAATTTATTCTCTCCCAGATCTGCGGATGAGAAGTCCAAAATCACACCTTCTGGAAGCTCAGAGAGAGGGTCTGTTCCATATCTCTCTCTCAGCTCTCTCTGCTTCCTGGAATTCCTTAGCTTCATGGATTTGATCTCTATGTCCATCTTCACATCACCCTCCTCTCTTTGTCTCTTTGTCTCTCTGTGTCTCCTTCTTTGTCTCTGCAAAGACTCTTATTTCAAGCACAGTCACATTCTGAGGTTTTTGGGGGCACCATTTGACCCACCACACTCACTGAGGACGGACCCCTTGCCTCTGCTCCAGGTTGCAGGAGCTGACTCTTCCATAGCACACTTGAGTTTGTCACTGGCAAATTCAAAAGCTGTTTATGAGGTCCTACGCAATTATCTTTTTGCACGTATAAACATTTTCTCAGCATGGCCTCCCCATTCTCTCCCTGACATTGCTATCCAGTGAATTTTGCCATAATTTAAAATATCACTGCTTCCCAAATTGGAATGTATAAAAATTTAATTAGAGTTATTTTTAAAGTGTTGTCTATTTCATATGAGAAAGGCACATTGGACGATAATTTCATTGAGTGTCATATTTTCATCACATTTTGCCAGCAAGGCACTAACCACCCTTTGTTCTGGACTATCTTTTCAAGGATGTCTGTGCAGTTAACAGTGTTGGAAGATACAGATGTTGTCTTCCCGGGGAGCCAAGGGCAGCCATGCTCACCACTCACAATAATGTATTTGGGTTCTTAATTCTCTGAGATTTTCTCCTGTAATGCAACCCACTGTGTACAGGTTTCATCAAGGGCATTCCACATCATTTTTGTGGGCAAGGAGAATAAACACAAATGTGGGATGCCCAGGCACTGCCATGGTTGATACTGTCCTTTGTCTCTTACCCAGGAATATTGAGTCTTCTGACAGCATCCTTGAACTTGTGACAGGCTAGTTAGTTTGTTAGCTCCACATGGAGTAAAATCTCAGACCCTTTACAGCTCTCAACACGGTATGGTGTTTCTTCCTCACTTTTTTTTTCTTCTTACTAGTGATTTGCAATGAGGTGAAGGGGGCAATGAAAAAAATGTTAGAATCATTTAGACAAAATTATTAAAATACCTATTTTCATCTCTGCTTGGAGGGCATACTTGTATCTACTTGGTTAGAGTGAGCAGACTGGCCAGGATTATTCAATCAATCACTGATTCATACTTCTTTCCTTATAGTACTTCTATACTCTCAGAGCCTCAAACATTGTTTCTAGGCACAACTATATTTCTAGAAATAGCATATCCTTAGCACTAGAACTTCTACCTACCCAAACGTCCATCACAAGCTATATATCTTTTGAGCTCTGTGAACCAAACATTTGATCATCATGGCTTTTACCTCGTTTATTTTCCCCCCAAACAATTTATTTCATGTTTCTCATTTATTTCACTGGCATCATTGTTCTTTTGGTTATGGATAGAATTCTTACATTTATTAATATTTTGGGTCTAGCCATAAATTGAGTGAATGGAATTTATAATTATAATTTATATTCACACTCATAAATTGAGTGTGAATCCCATACTTCCATTATCTAGGTGAAGAATTAAGGGTTAGAGATGAAGTTGCTTATGTAAATTTACATGAAAACTGCCAGGAGTATGTTACTTCCACTCAGCACTTTGACTCTTATTTTAATATTTTCTGCATTGCAACCTATTTATTTTTGCCATCAGATCCCAAAAGATGACAGATTGATTCTATATTAATGAATCCCCCTAAATTTGTCTCTTTCTCTTTGTTCATATATATATTTATGTATGTGTATATATATATATACATATATATATATTTTACCAAGGAATGTCTTTCATTATTTATAGTTTGCCTTTTATACTTTTATTATTAGAGTTTTTTGCAAGAAATTTTGAATACCAGTTTCTAAGAAAATATTTGATTTGTGAAAGAGAGTTCCCATTAACTCAGGCACAGTTCTATTTTCTGGCATAAAATGGAACTCCAGAAATTTCAGACTTGTTTTGCAATCCTCTGTCTGATTAAGCTGATCTTTCTCCTTATAGATCTTACCTGTGTGGGGTCTGGGCTCACACAGCTTCTTTGAGAATGGATCATGGGGAGGTCTGGGTTCTGCAGACACTTAGACTTGAGATTGCCATAGCTCAGTGCAATATCTGGGTAGTCTTTGCAGATGCTTTCTGTACAGGACCTGCAGTCCACCTCGTTGCATGAAAAACAGGGCTGTCCAGGTGTCCCATAGCCACCCCTGCCCCACCAGCAGTGGTGGCCTCCAGGTGGCCCTAGAGGGATGCTCACCTGCGGTTCCTCACATGTGGACTGCAGATGTATTATTCACTTGACTAAGCAGCTTCCAAAGCAAGTGCTTGGTCGTTTAATGACTACTTGTTTTATGAATTTTTATTAGCACCAGCTGCATTGTGATGGTGTCAGTTGCCGTCCCTCTGTCTTGATCTTTCTTTGTATCTCTCTATATATTTCTGTCTCTTACCTGGGATTTACTGCAGTGGCCTCTCTGGACGACACTGTAGATCGAGAACAGCTGCCAATAACTGTCTCTAACAGTGGGGCCGAACTTTGAGAACGAAACCAATCTAACTTACTGTCCTTGTGTTAAGCAGTTCCAGTCTAACCATACATTCATTCATGCTCTTGTAATAAACAACTCTGAGATGAAGGATACTCCCGGACTTTGCACTAAACACTTCCGTGATGAGGCAAATACACTTGGGTTATGGCTTCCAGAAAATACTACTTCTAGAAGACAAGGCTGAGAAGTAACTAAAATAACGTCAGCAGCTTAGTTACCAGAACTGACATCTTCCTCATCACCACTCACCCACAGTCCCTGCCTTGTTCTGCTCACCAACCCAGAGTTATTGTCATAAACTCTCTGAAACCTGAACGAGTTCTTGACCTTGGATAATCTACTTTTAAATCACCCAACCTAGGCCTTAAATACCTACAAATATCTTGGTATGATTTTCCCTTTTCGAGATACTACTAAGACTCTGTTAAGATGTTTGTTTCCCTTATAGCAGTAAGTCTCATTCTTACTTTACACGATACTTGGTCTTTCGTGGTGTCCTTTCTGAGGGAGTCAACAGCAAGTGCCTTTCTGGGCTTTCTTACTTGGGGTCATCTTTCTTTTCTTCACCACTGTGATTAATACTCTTGGCTTCAGCTTCTCCTTGAAGTCAGCATTTGTGTTTCCCCTGTCGTGAAGATATTTTTGAATTATTCAACAGGCAAAAGGCCAAGCACAGAGATCTGTGCTGCACTGATGTGGTTCTATTCCTGTTGCCATATGCTATGGTCTGAAATGTGTGTGTCCCTCCAAATTTCTATGTTGACATCCTAACCCCAAAGTAGTGGTTTTCCAAGGTGGGGCCTTTGAGAGGTGAGAAGGTCCTGAGGGTGGAGCTCTCATGAATAGGATTAATGCTGTAATAAAAGGGGCTCAAGAGAGTTGCCTCACCTCTTTCCCCATGTAAGGGTGAAGTGAGAACTTCCATCTATGAACCAGGAGGCGAACCCTCACCTCACGCCAAATCTGCAGGCATCTTGATCTTGGACTTCCAGCCTCCAGAACCATAAGCTATAAATGTCTGTTGTTTAAGCCACCCAGTCCATGGTGTTTTGTTATGGCAGCCCAGACAGACTGAGATATCCATGGTTAATAGCCAGCACCAGCACCCCAGTAGACAGTTGCTGATGTATATAAATATATTCTAACTCTAATTTATTTCTATAAACTATGAAGTATGCTTTGAAAACTTCTCAGATGCCACAGTTCCTTGGTATTGGTTTTAAGTGCTAATTTAAACTGATATGATGTAATTTTTTCCATTTTAAAAATGAACCAAAAGTCCCAGAACAACACTCTCCTATGGAAACTTCTGCACCCATGGGAACGTTCTGTACCTGTGACCTTCAGAACAGCCTCCCATAGCTGCATGTGGTTAATGCACAATTGAAATGCATTAACCACATTGAAATTGAGTACAACTGAGGAGATACATTTTCACCTTTTATCCAATATCAACTCAATAAAATTTAAATTTAAACATCCACAGGTAGCTAGTGGCTACTCTACTGGACAGTTCAGATCCTAAATGTTTATGAGAATGCAATGTCTTGTTCATTATTATTTAGAATATTCCCCAATATAAGCCAGGCACTGTGGCTCATGCCTGTAATTCCAGCACTTTGGAAGGCTGAGGAGGGCAGATCACCAGAGGTCAGGAGTTTGAGACCAGCCTCGCCAACAAGGTGAAACCCTGTCTCTACTAAAAATACTGTGAAAATGAAGGTGAGCCAATATATATTAATAGAATTTATTACATTAACCTTCTCATTTTCTCTTTCTGGTTCTTGGCATTTGTTTTAGTGGACTATGGATATCATCTGGTATCATTTCCTTCTATTACAATACATTTATGCTCCCACACACTATCTTTATGCTGTTAGTGTCAAATACATTGCATTTCTCTTCGTGATAGGCTCAGCAATACAATTATATGCATATTGTTTTATATAATTGATTTTCTATCAGTTAAGAGGCAAAATGTGCTTATACAGTCTTTGAAATTACATAGTTACTTGTACCAGTTCTCTTAGTTTCATTTTAAATGTGAATTCAAATGCCTATTTTGAATCACTTATTTTTAACCCAAAAAATTTTAAAATATTTACTGTAAGAATGGTCAATGAGCAACAAATTCTTTCAGTTTTTCCTTATCTTGGAATGCATTTATTTTACCTTATTTTTTAAATAATAGTTTTGCTGGATATAGATTCTTAATTTTTTGTTTGTTTGTTTGATTGTTTTTGGTTTTTGTTTTTTGTTTCCGCCACTGTGAATGTGCCATCCTACTGCCTTCTGGTCTTCATTGTTTCTGATGAGAAGACAATTCCTAATCTCCTTGGAGGTTTCTTGTTGTTTTATTTTTCTTGCTGCTTTCAAATTTTTCTCTTTGTCTTTGCCTTTCAGCAGTTTTTAGATATTGTGGCTGGTTGTGATTTATTTCATTTATTATACTTGGAGTTCACTGATCTTCTTGGATGTATAGATTAATGCTTTTCATCAGATTTGGGAAGTTTTCTAACATTATTTTTTCAAATAAGCTCTCTGTTCTACTTGTAGGAGCCCCATAATGTGTATATTAAACCACTAGGTCATGCCCCAAAAGTCCCTTAGGCTTCATTTCTTTCTCTTCATTCTTTTTTGTTTTTGCTTCTCTGACTTGCTACTTGTAAGTGGCCTACCTTCAAGTTTGTTGGCTCTTTCTTCTGCCTGTTCAAATCTGCTATGAATCCCTTCTAATAAATATTTCATTGCAATTATTCTATTTTGTAGCTCCAGTATTTTTGTTTCATACCGTTAAAAAATAATTTATGTCTCTTATTTGATATCCTCATTGTGTCTATTTATTGTCTTTCTGGTATCTTTAATTTTGTGTCTATATTTTTCTTTAGCTCTTTGGTTATATTTAAGAGTTTTATTTTAAGTACTTTTTGAGTAAGACTGATATTTGAGTTTCCTGAGGGATGATTTCTGTCAACTTACTTTTTTTCTCTGAAAGCTGATTTTCTTTCCCGTTTTTTCTCTATGCTTTGGAATTTTGTGGTTGTTATTGTTGTCGGAGAATGGGCATGTGAAAAACAAAAGCCCTTTCTACATTTTGCACACTGACTTTGTCATTGGCCGGCACTTGCTGATTTGCTCTGATCCTGGGGATCCGTTGAAGGAAAAAGCTTAAAGTCTTTTCAGGACTTTTTTGGAACAGGTATCTTTCCTTGGCCTGTGTGTGTGGCTTTCTCAATTCTCCTGTACATGTGGCTGCTTTTGAATGTCTTTTTTTTCCTTAAAGAGTTTCACCCACTGTTTCCTTAAGCCTTGAGTATTCTGCTGTTTATATCCAGCAGTTATCTCTTGCCCCAGAAATGTTAATCTCACGGCAGCTTCCACAGTAGCACTCACTACTTTTCCTAACTAGGATTTGAGTTAGGCTATACCAAGATCCATTCTTCAGGTAGTCCCTAGACAGCTTAGAATGTGGGAAATAAGAGTATTTTTCCACATCCCATAGACCAAGATCACTCTGCACCAGGTAGAGGGTGAGGCAAGAATAAGTAAAATGCTCCAACATTCCTCCTAGCATTTTGATGATGGCTTTTTCTTGATTAGGATTCACCTGGTTGCTCTAAACCCTAGGCTGCTTTCCAGAGCTCCTGTGTATTAGTTTGGTCATTCTCTTAATGCTGTATTTTGATGTTTTCAAAGGGGAATAAGAGCTGGGACTTCACATCTACTACACTGTTGATGTTACTCTCAGGCAAAGGCAGTTTTGAGGACAGTATTTTTTTTTTACTAGTTCTTAATAGTTATATTAGTTATCTCTGATAAACTAGGCAGCATATGCATACTTTATTGCTTTTATTTGCTGTAATTCAAAATATTCTTTGTTTTTAAGACTACCCTTAGGCTGGAACTTCCCCAGATTTTTTCAAATCAAGTCAGTTGCTGTAGGGAGAACACTAGTGCTTCCTGTTCTTATGGATTGCCTCCTCTCTTCTGAGCCACTTTTGTGGGAGATGGGGAGCAGACTCTGGTTCCGTGGAGGGAAGTGGATTCTGGCTCTCTTCGCTTGTTTTCCTGGCATAGAAAATAGTTCCTGCAAGTGCTGGATCAAGGGCTATCAGGACCCCAGCTTTTTTGTCTGCTGTGCCTGAAGTACAGCCTCCACCCTCTACTGGGGGCTGGGTAGAGGAAGGGAACTCCCAACCTCTCGGCCATGAGCACCAGTAATTTAGACTCTGAAACTCAGGGGTTGAGTAGATGAGACATGCTGGTGGCATGCCCTTTTTGGTGGGATACTGTAGCCCTTAACTGGGATCTGAGCAAAAGAAGATCCTTATCTCATTGGTCCCAGCCACTGCGAGTGCAGCACTGCCCAGCTGAGTGAGGGAGGGATGGCTGGGGAGCAATCATGGCCCAAGTAGAACAGACTCCTGCTGTTCTTACTGAGTCTTCGTATATTTTCTCAAATAAATGCTTCCTCATTTACTACAATTCAAAAAACTATATTATTACTATTTTTTAAATAATTTTCACTAGTTATAATTGTTTCCACAGGCTCCTCATGCCACCCTCCTATAAGTCGGAGTTCCTTTTATTCTCATAACACAAGTAAACCCTAAGTCTATGCAGTTTTCAGTGAGATCTTTTAGAAGTTATGATATAGGCAAGCCTTTCTCTCAGATGGAAGGGTTACTATTTCCAGTGAAGGAGAGTCCTCAAAACAATATGAAGCTCAGGGAAATGAGCTGAACTTATTTTTGCAGTTGGAGGAAATAAAAATGCATTAGTGTTGTGTCGTTGGCAACCACCATAAAGTGCCTATCTTAATATATCAGTGTTAACAATGACATAATGCACCCAAGGGAGGTACAGCAGCAAAGAAACAATTAACTTACCATTTAGTGCCTTCATTTTGCCTGCAGTGAAAGACTAATGAAATCAGAAGTGGCAGCCCTGCGCAGGCCTCGTTCTGCTCTCCCGGCTCATTATCAGCTCACAATGGCTGAGGATAACGGCAGAGCAGATTACTTCTGTAAAACAGGTATTAGAACAGCTCCGAGTACTCTGGAGCCATCTGCCAGCATTAACGTCTTTTCACTAATTTGTATCAGATTTTCTCCTGTCTCTAAAATAGCTAGACTAGAGACAGATCAGGTAGACTACAGCAAAACTTTGTCTGGGAGGAGCCACGTGTCTGTGCTCAGGACACAGTCCAGGGATTCCTCATCTTCAGCTCAGAGAAAGGTGGGGAATTCGGTTTAAGGTTCCTTCAAGGTTATTCCATTTTAGAGACGAGGGGACCATAACAAAAACGGACTGACATAAGTGTTTTCTTGTTGTTTTACTTACCATTGTCTTTTGTTAATTTCTTTGGTTAATTTCTTTTGTTGTCTGGGCTATTCCAGGAGCAATGTTATTTTTCCTTTCTGGTTTTATGAGAATTTATTTTAGTAAATAGTTCACAAACCCTATCATGACAGGTGAATTCACTTTGTGTTGGGTTTGCTCTGATAACTAGTATTCTAAACTCATTGTTGTGTTTTGATATTCTATTCTTGTTTTTGTTTGGAGTGCTGGTTTTGCTTTGAATGCTTAAATCCTTCCCTTGCTGAAAGTTCTTTTTTTTTTTTAATCTAGCAAAACTATTTTTTTCTGATTCCTTTTTCTGTCAATTGCTCCTCTTTTATCTTGCATATTTTGTATCCATGCCACCCAAGGTATCAGTGCGGAAAATTCACTCATGTCCTTTCTTTATCTGTGGGTTATATACTGCATGCTGCCATACGACTCTCTTTTTTCTGCTTAATCATTTTGTTTCCAGTTTTGTTAGTTCATGATTAAGTGGAAAGAAATATTTTTCCTTCTTTTGTTCTTTCATCTTTTTTTTTTACTTCATTCGCATAATACAGTTAGTGTTCATCACATTAGTCTAATTTGTCAACTTTGTCCTTGCTTTCAATGTGTCATATTGAGATAGCATAGAGTTTGGTTTTGTTTGTTGAGTTAATCTCTAATTTTTCTTCTGTTGGAAGCATTTATATCATTTAATGTTTTTTGGTGTTTTCTTGCATTTGTATTGTTTTCCATTTGCTGCTAGTGAGACAGATTGTGTTTGCTTTTCTTTCCTTTAGTGAATTTAAGGCATACAGGTAATTTTTTATAACATTTATTGATTTTTAAAATTATATGCTATATATTCTACTTTCAAGTGCAATGAAACAGAGAAATTGGATCACAGAATTCTCTTCCCTTCTCTTCATCCCAACCAATCCCTAAGGGAATGAACATGACATAAATTTTAGAACCAATAGAATCAAAGAACGGAGCACTGAGGGTGCTCTATACTGAATAATACGGTTTGCCTGTGTCCCCACCCAAATCTCATCTGGAATTGTAGTTCCTATAATCCCCACATGTTATGGGAGGGACCCAGTGGAAGGTAATTGAATCAGGGGGCAGTTATTTCCATGCTCTTCTGGTGTTAGTGAGTGAGTTCTCATGAGATTTGATGGTTTTATAAGGGGCCTCCCCTCTTCACCCTGCATGTCTCCTTCCTGCTGCCATGTGAAGAAGGACATGTTTGCTTCCACTTCAACCATGACTGTAAGTTTCCTGAGGCCTCTCCAGTACCGTGGAGCTGTGAGTCAATTAAACCTCTTTCCATTATGAATTACCCAGTCTCAGGTATTTCTTTATTAGCGGCGTGAGAGCAGACTAATACACTGAGAGATCTGTATGTTAATATTGTCACCTGTGCTGTCTATCAAATGTTCTGAAATTGCAGACCTTGTAGTCTATTCCAAGCCATGCCATTAGTCAGTGAGATATTTCAAGACAATTTTCCTTTGATGTAACACTCTGGAGGAAATTATTTAGTGCTCTCTCAATAAACAAACAAACAAAAATAAATAAATATGAAAACACCAGGAAAATGAAGCCCCTGGATGACAGTTGTGCCTCTGACATGTGATGGACCAGAGGAGTGAGCCAGGGACCTATGGAGAAGCCGATGGAATTGACTCAATAAAACAGAAGTGGAGAAATATTGGTGATGTCCTCAATCAAACAATCCCTTTTCCAAGTTCAACAAATGCTACAGAAACTTTATTATTACAATATAAAGGAAAAAACATCTCAAGAGAAATTTAGTTTATGTGAACAGGAACTAAGTGGGCACAGTTTTGAGAAAATGATGGATTTTAAAATGCTGGGAACATTTACCTTGGAGTTTGCAGGATTCTTGACAAAGAATTCATGGACAAAGGAGTAATGGTCCCAGCATGAAACTAGACCCTGCGCTGAACGACACTCATGTAATTACTGTACTGTAATGCACTCTTACATTTTTAATCGTTTAGACTTAAAAGATAAAACTAAAATGTCTTCTATTTGTTATCAATAAAACAATGCAAAATGAATATGAAAATGTATATAAATAATATGTTTGACAATATGGGGACAAAATCATAATTGGCAGAAAAAAAGGTAATAAAAAAAACCAACTAAGCCAAATCAAATTGAGGAAAAAGGGCTCAAAAATAACATAACTGAATTTAATTCTTATATTTTATAGCAAGATATCTATCTATCTATTTATTATCTATCTATCTATCTATCTATAGTGGTATGTGTTCATTATTTACTGTTGGGAGTAAATTCTGGAGAAACTGAGTCAGAAACACTTGAAGTGTTTGCCCCAGCACAACAGCAAAGGGAATGAGGTGGTGTTCTATTGCCTTCATATCATTTTTTCTATATTATTTTATTTTTTAGCACAATAACAAAACTAAAACATGACAACCTGTTGGTACAATCTGTTCCCTGTTTTTTTTTTTAATGATCTTGGCTGTCCAGAAACAACAATAAGGAGACAGTTCCTTCGTCGCCCCGACTTTCCATGCAATGAGTGTAGACGTGGAGCCATGAAGAGAAACCTCCCAGCACCTGGACTTGGGGTGCCCGCACCGAGACGGGGACCTTGCGCCCTGTCTGACTGACTCTGCTCCAAGCAGGTCAGGGCCTGGGGCACCTCACTTCACTTTTCTGAGCCTGATTTATTATTATTATGAATAAAACTCAGAGTTTAATGAGATTTGTGGCTTCCAAAATATTTTTGCGTGCAGAAACATTTCTTTAAAAGGAATTATGAAGCCTACAGGCTGTTTTTCACTAATGCTACTGCCCACCACAGTGATCAGCACAAGCCTTACAATCAAAAGCAATTGTTAAATTTAATTTAGCTCGTGGTTTATGTGTTAAACAAATATTACATCCTTTTTATGTAGAGGTCATTTTCTTATTGAACATAATAAATAGTAAAGAAAAGGTTTTACAGAAATTGCTATTGCACCTGGGAAACTCTGTTCAGATAGAGGTTTTTTTTTTTTCCTTCCTATAAGCGATTCAACTGCTGAAAAAATTAGCTACAAATTTATTGAAGACATGTTTTAAATAGCATCACATAAAAGGCATGATGGACATCAGACTTGGTAACTGTCATTAAAATTGTTGTTCATATATTTATTTTCTAAAATGTGTATTTTTTATTAAAATGTAGATTATTAATTTCATCTGTGTGGGTCATATTCATCTGAATTATTAAGCTATATATAGTTTAATTCAGCTATGGACTGTTATACTGGATCTTACTAATAGCCAGTTAATAGGAGAACATGAAAATTCCATTACAAACAAGTTAATGAGAAAGTGAGAATTCTGCTACAGAGATAGCTCTGAATGTTTGGAAGCACTGAATAGTTGTAATGACTTTACTTTATTCTTCAAGTGTAGGAAATTATCTCTCATGCATTCCTTCTTTTTTCTTTAAACAACAAATAAAACCAACTACTCTTCAAACATCTTCGTATTCCAGGAACCCTCTATTTACCATACATAAAGAACTGCTTTAGGTGATTATCCCGGTTACTGTGACTGTATGTTTTCAAATCAAGCTACATATAATTAATAATAAATTACACACCTACAGTAGATATGTTTTCTCACATGATGCACAACTGGTTTAAAGCTATTTTAAATTCTATGTTATATGTATAATATGTATATATAATATATATATATATTACTATCTTCAAAACTAAGTTGATAATGTACCACTTTAATTTCCTTAATTTCTGGCCTGTCATCATTTTGGTTTGTCTACCATTATCCCAGGAGTTTGCCTCTGTCTTTCCTTCTTGGTTTTGCACAGACTTTTTTCCTTTGTTTGAGTCATGTCTAATTTCTACCTCTGGATGACCTATCTAAATGGCAATGACATTCCTTACATAGCTGGATAAGCCTTCTTCCTGTACAATGTCAATTCTTCAAATAAGCAACAGTAATTCCAAGTTGTAGAAAGCTGGTAGCTTTACCAAAGTTTGTTACGTTATGGAAGGGCAACCTCTGAAACATGTGGGCAGCAGAGAGATGGAAATTGATCTTTACTCTGATCTTGGGTGTGAAACAAGTGAGTGGTAGGGTAGGAGCTCCTGGTTAAGCGGATGACAGTTTCTTCATCACCGATTTTGAAAGGTTGGAGCTCTTTGTAATTTCACACCCTTGTCTCACGTCCCAACACATATGTCATTTACTACTTTCTCTGCTACCATAGGTTCAATTTTTTTCACCTAAATCCAAATACCGATTACTTTTCTTCTAATGAGTGGCAATATTTAAGTAAGAATATGATATTATGCCAATTAAATTTTAATTTATTCAGTTGAAACCACTCTCACATAGGAAGAAAGAAGGAAAGAAAGAGAAAGAAAGAAAGAAAGAAAGAAAGAAAGAAAGAAAGAAAGAAAGAAAGAAAGAAAAAAGAAAGAAAGAAAAAGAGAGAGAGGGAGGGAGGGAAGGAAGGAAGGAAGGAAGGAAGGAAGGAAGGAAGGAAGGAAGGAAGGAAGGAAGGAAGGAAAGAAACATTTCTCCTTGGCTAGGGATGTCTGTACTCATGCTGTCAGGCTGCAGTTTAGACAGTCACTTAGAGTCCTGACAGAAGCACAGCAAACTGAAAATGTTTAAGGGAGAGGCTGAGGGCTGATTCTGAGAAAGAGTAAGGTAGCTTCCTCCCGATAGCAACCTTGATGGAAGCAGTGTTATCAACTGAATTATAAAAATGTTTATGGCATTTATTGGTTTTTACTTTCCAATTTGATGGAAATATTACTTTTTATATTTTTGCAGAAGCACCAGAACTGTGATCCACGTTTCAACAGTTTTGTAGCTGACTTCATGTATATTTATAATTTTTTATCACTTTTAGACAGTTAATATATTTTCTAATCTCAGATGCTTAAAAATGTTCTGTCTTCTTCCTATCTCATATTAAACTTATGATCTCAGCACCATGTATAAATCATCTGACAATGTTCCCAATTGAGCCTATTAATTGGGAGGTTGGTAAGAAATTGAGACAAGAATCAACCTATCTGGTTAACATCTAAAATATTAGGATATATCGTAGTTAGATGAGCAGGACTAACACGAATGAAACTGTATTGCTTTCATTTTTCCCCAAGCCAGTATTTACAACACTTGGCCTCCTTCGAAAGCAAAGTCATTCAAACAAGGACGTAAGTTCAGGCTGAATAGTGGGCCGTTGCTTCCCTATGCAAGAGTAAGTGAGTGGTGAGAGGGAGATGGCCAGCAAATGTTTAAAACAGGGATGCATTTAAAGGTAGCTGTTCTTGGGGAAAGTGAGTCCACTCCAGGTGAACTCTGAGAAGCCCACAGAACACCCTCTCAGAATAGTCTGCACATGGGCACAGCCTGGGTCACTTACACACCAGCTCCATCCTCCAGTGCCCACTTACACACCAGCTCCACCCTCCAGTGCTCACTCACAAACCAGCTCCACCCTCCAGTGCTCACTTACAAACCAGCTCCACCCTCCAGTGCTCACTTACACACTAGCTCCATCTTCCAGTGCCCACTTACACACCAGCTCCACCCTCCAGTGCTCACTTACAAACCAGCTCCACCCTCCAGTGCTCACTTACAAACCAGCTCCACCCTCCAGTGCTCACTTACACACTAGCTCCATCTTCCAGTGCCCACTTACACACCAGCTCCCATCCTCCAGTGCTCACTTACACACTAGCTCCACCCTCCAGTGCTCACTTACACACCAACTCCATCCTCCAGTACTCACTTATACACCAGCTCCTTCCTCCAGTGCTCACTTGCACACCAGCTCCTATCCTCCAGTACTTATGACTGCACCACAAACACGTAGCCTCCTGTCCTGTGGGCAGAGCTTGCGTGAGGGTTGAACAGAGTCCCCATCTCTGGAAAAGGCTATAACAAAAAATGGAAAAGCATGAAGTGGAATTTTGTCACTCTAACTCTGAACTTGGACGAAACCGTCTGGTCCAAAACTGGCTCCAGAATCACTCAGGTCATCAGGTCACATGTGCTAGACTTAGCCTCTCACATTGGCTTCAAGGTGATATCTGGTCTCAAGTCTATCAAAAGGCTTCAGCCGGGTGCAGTGACTCACACCTGTAATCCCAGCATGTTGGGATGCCAAGGCACGTGACCACCTGTGGTCAGGAGTTCGAGACCAGCCTGACCAATATGGTGAAAACACGTCTCTACTAAAAATACAAAAATTAGCTGAGTGTGGTGGTGCACGCCTGTAGTCCCAGCTACTTGGGAGGCTGAAGCAGGAGAATTGCTTGAACCCGGGAGGCGGAGGTTGCAGTGAGCCGAGATTGCACCACTGCACTCCAGCTTAGGCGACAGAGCGAGACTCTGTCTCTAAATAAATAAATAAATAAATAAATGGCTTCACATGGGAATATAATATCTTCCTATATTGCTACTCTTCAACGATGATATAAATTCTTATAGGTCTGATGACTCTATTAGATGGATTTCAGAATTTTTCTTCACTGAAGTTAAATAATTCAAATTTTCCCTCACTTTTATATTTTAAAACATTTGGCTACTCTCTTTGTTACTCTGTCATCTTTGAAGGGATCATGAAATAAATAATACTTCCTACTGGCTTTTGAATCAACCAGCATGAACCTGTGATGGAGAGAAAGCTTTACCATGTTCTAAATGTATTCAAAAGGGTTTATCAAATACCTTCTGGATGGACCACACTTCATGTGACTGGCACAAGAGTTAAATATGTATTCTGAATTGGTGCTGGAATACTGGAATTTTAGTATTTTACTCTCCTTAAGTGTATTCTTGTGAAATTCTAAAAATTATCCAAGGTAGTCTATACACATTTTCAATCTTTAACATAATCTCGTAAATAGAAGATGCACATATAAGTAACAATAAATGCTAATGCTGGGTGCGGTGGCTCACGCCTGTAATCCCAGCACTTTGGGAGGCCAAGGCTGGCGGATTACCTGAGGTCAGGAGTTTGAAACCAGCCTGGCCAACACAGTGAAAGCCCAACACTACGAAAAATACAAAAAAATTAGCTGGGCATGGTGGCATGCATCTGTAATCCCAGCTACTCAGGAGGCTGAGGCAGGAGAATCGCTTGAACCCAGGAGGCGGAGGTTACAGTGAGCCGAGATTGCACCATTGCACTCCAGTCTGAGTGACAGAGAAAGACTCTGTCTCTCAAAAATAAATAAATAACAATAAATAAATAAAATAAAATAAATAAATGCTAATAAAAAGAGTAAGTGATTTTCTTAGCCGAGGACAATGTTATCTTTTGGAATAATGGCAAACTCTGGAAAACAAAGAGAAGTGCACAGGACGAGGAGAAACTGTATACAAATATGGCATCATGTCTGGCCGTAGCCATGTGTAGAGATGATCAGAAATCAGCACAGTGAAATTCTCTGGGGATTAGGTGGAGGTGTCTCAAATGAGGTACGTCCTAGGGGTCATTTTTGGTCAGTTATAACAGAGCAAAATGGGGCAGTACCCCAGAGAGAAAAATAGACACCACCATTCCTAGATTTCTTATCTTATTTCTGTATTTTTATATTGGGAGATGTCTTTCCATGTCATCTTTATGCCAAAAATGCCTTAAACAGGCTTTTATAGTATATCCGGATGTTGATAAGCCATCATAAAAATCACTCAGACTATCTCCAGCATGTTACACCCTCTCCTACCAGTTTGTTCTGATTTGAGATTGAAATTCATTGTCATTTAAAGTTGCGGTCTCTTCAAGTAAAATGTCCTATTTCTGTGGCTGCTTTCAATATTTATTTCCCTTTTTTTTGCCTTTGGTTTTCAGAAGTTTAATTATGATGTGTTTGTCACGGGATCTGGGGGTTTATTCCCCCTGGGGTTCACTTAGCCTCTTGAATTGCAGGAGTATATGTTTCTCCAAATTTGAGATGGCTTCAGGAATTATTTTTTCTAATACTTTTAAGTCTCCTTTTCTGTAAGAAATTCTCATTATATAAATGTTAGCTCTCCTGTTACTTTTCTTTAAATTGACACAAAGGTCCTAGATACTGTTCATTTTTGTGGTCATTGTTCTCCTTTCTCTGCCATGCAGCTTATTTGATAACTTATCTCAATGTGTCCTCAGAGTCGCTGATTCCATCTTTGTCATCTCTGCTCTGCTAGCGAGACCATCTAGTGAGGCAATTTTCTGCTTTTTAGGTTTTTTTGTTTGCTTTTGTCCTTTTAATTTTGGTTAATGTAACTTTCAGTTCTATATGATTTCATTGTGGGTTTTTCTGGTTATAATTTCTATGTTTTGCTGAGATTTTCTATTTTTTAGTGTATTTTAAGTAGACACATCTTCTGTTTTGGCAGGTGCTGCTCTGTTGAGGTGCAGAGGCAGGTCCCGTTGGGGGAGTGTGTGTAGCTTCCCAATGGGGCCCTGACACCTCCCTCCCATGGTGGGCCTTGACTCCCAGCATCTCCTTGCCAGGCATGAAACTCAGCCTCCCTCGGCCGGGTTGACTCCTTCCCAGGGAAAGTGGGCAGTGACTTGGTTGCCTCGAGTGGGTGGAGGCTCTCCACCTCACTGTACCCTGCTGTGATCAGGGTGGTACAGTCAAGTGCAACCAGCCCTGCTGGCTGCCGAGGGGTGTGGAGGTTCGGAGTTCCCCGGACCCATCTGGAACCTGCTATACCCACCTTGGTAGGGACTCGGAGCTCCCTGCCTTGCCCACCCCCCAGGCGTGACTGTGCTGCCACTACCTGCTGTAGCAAGCAGAGATGGCTGGGAGGCCCGCTCCCTGCTGGGCACACCTGACATGGGGTAGCAAGCAGAGATGACTGGGAGGCCCGCTCCCTGCTGCGTACCCCTGACACGGAGTTGGGTTGTTGTTCTGTTGCAGTTTGGCTGAAGCAGGCTGGGCATTGCCTTCCTTCGGGAGGTGGTCCTTTTCCCCATGACCTGCCTGGGAGCAGGCGCTGTTTGGAGCTCTTGTGGTCCACGCCTGTTGAAAGTTCTGGGTGGAGGCTTCTGAAGCACCTTGTCCAGGATAGGTGAGAAGCCCCCGGAAGCCCAGGGATCCACTGCAGCTGGTTCCTCCGCCCCAAGACCCCCGGGTGCCTCCTGCTTCCACCCTTCAGGGCCCCGCATGTGTGCTGTGCTGGTGCTTGTCCTGTGTGTATGGAGGGCCCGACAGGAGTGGGGCTGCTCCGTCTTGGCTGCAAACCAAAGTCAGCTGATTTTACCTGTAGTCATGATTTATATGGAGATACCATAGTCAAAAAAAGTGTTTTCACCTCAGGTTTCCTATCAATACAATTAAAATGAAATAAAAATAAATGTCACACTAGAGAAAGGGATTTCTCTAGAGAAGGGCATTTCTCTAGTGGGAAATAGGGAAGCCGATCTAGGGAAGGCTGAAAGAAGATTCAAAGAAGATCTGATGTGCAACTGGGCTCTTTTTGACATGTAATTTTGTTTTTTACGCTATATTTTCAATGTCATACTTTTAAATCTGAAAATCTTATTCTGTGAAAATCATCTTCTATTTCGACCTTTATTAAAATGAGGCAGCAATCGATTGCTTAAAAGATGGTTACAGAGCATCAAATAACCCTAAATAACCCAATTTTTGTGCCTTCTCTGAGACCCTACAAGATAAGACAGCTCATGTAAATACTCAGCTATCAATTGCATAGGCTCACTGGGAAAGCCCCTGTCCCCATGCTGACCACGGTCTCTAGGAAGGTCCTGATTTTGACTCCATGGAGCCAAGTCTCCATGGACCACTGTGGGCTGCCATGTCATGTTTTACCTGGAAGTCATGAAAATAGATCGACATACATAAAAATGTAGTTGGTGCTATTATTTCTCAGTGTAATCTGAGCTGCAGATCTCCAGTTCAGATTTGAAAGAGCAATTCCTCTTGTGATTATTCTGAATTCCTTTAAATCACTGTTCTCGAAGAACGAGTGATGGGTAGGAGGAACTTTAAACTTTAAAACACACATAGAAGCTAAATTAGACAAACATTTGTATTTGGGGATTGAAGATGATTTACGTAGAATTGCAGCTTCAAATATAGATAATATAGAAATGGCTTCTGGATGCTATTTTCCGTTAAATAATGACAATTTTTTCCTACTTTTGAATGAGAAAAACAGATATATGCTGATAATCTTTAAAAAGACAATATGCTTTATTACCGATGAAATAAAAAGAGTATGCTTATATTAAAATAGTTCCTCTACCACACAAATATAGCATTTCCCAATAATTTATTTTATGCCACTAAAAACTATTTTTTTAGATTAAAAGCATTCTACAATTCAAAATTGAAACTTACTGTTTGATACAATGCTTTTTTCGTCAACTTTTAAAAATAGCTCTTAAAATAAAAAGCAACTTTGACATACGTTCTCAAGTCAATAAAGGAATTTCTTTCTTCTCCTTTTATTTGTGTTCAGAGACTATGTCCTGAATTAAAGAATCTTAGTTAATGAGAATGCAAATAATCCCTATTTCATGTGTCTCTTTCATCTGTTGTTATGTCTTTGGAATCTAGCTTCTCACACTAAGGAAGCCCTGTTGTAGTTTTCATTTTAGCTGTTCTTCATGCTCTGTTCAATCTTTTCCTGAGCAGGTTCATCCCAGGATAGTGTGCAATTCAGTTCAGCAAGTATTTACTGAACAGAGACGCACCATTGTGAGGGGTACAGAACTGAGGACTGTCTTCAGAAATGCTAGGGGAATACTGGGGACATGCACACTAAATCTGACTTGGTATTAGAGAGCTTTTGGAGAAAGTTTAAAATTGAGCTAGACTTTGAAGGATGGTTGGAGTTGAGGTAAATGGAAGTACAAATCAATGTATTCAAGACAGAAGGTAACACAGGAGAAAGACAAAGTGTGGTAAATCCTGGATCAAAAATCATTTTCAGTGGAATAGAGATGAATAGCAAGTAGTCTCAAAATACAAGCTTGTGAGGTTGAGCCTGTGTACAGACGACTTCAAATAGAAGAATAATGACTCTGTAATTTATTTAATGGACACTGAAGAATTATGAAAGCTTTGTGAAAGATAGAAACAGATGTTATTTCAAAGTATCATCTGAGACATGTTTTAAATAAAACCACAGTTATTACTGGGCACTGACTCAGCTCTCATCCACACCAACAATAGAAAACCAGAAATGCTAGTCAAATTCAAGAGCATGTCTTTCAAACTGTAAGTAGATAACTAGAAATCAGTAAAATGAAAAACAATAAGAAGTGACTATTTTAAGCATTTTACTTTTACAAAACAAATATTTCAAAATCAATTTATTAATTTCTGCCAAAAAAAATTCTTTTAGGATTTTTATTGGAATTGCCTTGGGTTTACGGATCAACTCAGGGAGAACTGAATTGTTAATAAAGTGAATTTTTTCAATTAATGAATGGTTCATCTATTAATTTAGGTCTTTTAAAAGTACTTTCATGAATACTTGATAGTTTTCCATATGCAAATCCACAAATATTTTCTTAGAAACGACCCTCAGTATTTTATGTTTTTAAATTATTATAAATGTTATTCTTTAAATTTTAATTTCCATTGATTCTTTGCTAACATATAGGAATACATTATTTCTAAACATTGACCTTGTATCCAGTGATTATTTATATTCATTGAGATTTTTATATGGGTGACCATGTGTTCTGCAAATAAAAACAATTTTAAAACATTTGAAATCTGTATTCCTATTTCTAATTTTAGTCTTATTACATTGACTACAAGCACCTGTACAATGTTGAATAGAAAGCATGAGAGCAGGAATGTGCATTTTCTCCGTCTTTCAGGGGAAAGCATTCGGTCCTTCCCCGTTAGGTGCGATGGTAGCTGCTGGTTTTTTGTGGATGCAGGGCAAGGGGCCAGGTTGTCTTTCTGGTATGTGGATGTTCACTTTCTCCAGAAACATATGTTGGAAAGTTTATCCCCTTCCCACAGATTCATCTCGGTCTTATTGTTGAAAATGAAGTAACCCTGTATGCATGACTTTAAAACGAGTATTGATTTCAGCTTGTCAAGGAAATTTATCATTTCTGAAATAGTGCTTTTCTATTCCAATAATTCATTTGCATTCCCCTTTTGAAAATAATTTCTATAACTCTGTTGATGGTCCCCATATGTTTATGTAACACTGTTTCCATTGGATCTCTGACATATTAACCCTCGGTTTTACAGTTCTGATTTCATAGTTCTAGCATCTGGGCCATTCCTGCGTATGTGTCTACTGATTGATTTTTATCTTAAAAATTAGCAGCTTTTATTCTTTCTGTGTGTGGGAAGATCACTTGATATTTAATTGAATTCTGGACACCATGTATGGAAGAACAGTAAAAACTGCGGAAAATAGCCTTTGGGCCTAGAAGAGTGAGACTGGCTTCCCGTCAGGCCTTTAGTGGGAGTCAGGGCTGTGCCAATCCAATGTGCATTGTATTAGTCCATTTTCACACTGCTGTTAAAGTTGCTGGGCCCAGAGGTTTCCTACCAAGCCCTCAGGTCAGAGTAAATACCTGAGACTGGGTAATTTATAAAGAAAAAGAGGTTTAATAAACTCACAGTTCCAAGTGGCTGGGGAGGCCCCACAATCATGGTGGAAAGCAAAAGGAATATCTTCTATTCCTTTTTTGAGACTGAGTCTCGCTCTGTCACCCAGGCTGTAGTGCAGTGGTGCAATCTCAGCTGACTGCAATCTCCTCCTTCCAGATTCAAGCAATTATCATGCCTCAGCCTCCCGAGTAGCTGGGATTACAGGCGTGCACCACCATGCATGGCTAATCTTTTGTATTTTTAGTAGAGATGGGGTTTCACCATGTTGGCAAGGCTTGTTTCGAATTCCTGACCTCACGCAATCTGTCTGCCTTGGCCTCCCAAAGTTCTGGGATTACAGGTGTGAGCCACCACATCTGGCCGAAAGTCACGTCTTACATGGCGACAGGCAAGAGGAAGAATGAGACCAAGTAAAAGGGGTTTCCCCTTATAAAACCAGCAGATCTGGTGAGACTTAGTCACTACCATGAGAAGAGTATGCGGGAAACTGCCGCCGTGATTCAATTATCTCCCACCAGGTCCCTCTCACAATATGTGGGAATTATAGGAGCTACAATTCATGATGAGATTTGGGTGGGGACACAGCCAAACCACATGAGGCATTGAGCGGGACCCAGGTTGGGTTTTGCTGTTGCAGTCACTTCATCCTTGCAGGGCCGTCCTGTTACTCCTCCTGTGTGTGAGTGGCTCTCACCATGCTCATCCTTGAGCCTGGGATGTGGAGAGCTTGTTCTCGTGCTTCCTCTTCTGCCTTCAGCTCACTGTGCTGGCTGTGCTGCCCACCATGGGGTCTGTCTGCACCCACTCCTGAGCTGTGTGTGCACTGGCCCATGAAGGCACTGTCCCTGCTCTCCTGACACAGCCTTGGCTGCAGGTGGCCTCAAGCTCCTGGATCTCAGGGCAGAGCCTCCTCAGCATCTCTGTCCCTTGTCCCATCACAGCCAGACTTCCACTGTGTCTGAGGCTGGTCGTGGGCAGCCTTGTTCCTTTGGCTGGGCTCAGAGGATTTGTTTTCTGTGGTGGTTGTCAGGAAAGTGAGGAAAAGCTGGCTGGTGCCATTGTGGGCACTTATTGGGATCCCATGAAGATGGCCTGTGCCCACGAGGAGCAGAGAGCAGGCACATCTGCTGGCCAGCCCTGAGGCTCTTGGCCGTAGCTCCCTTTACCATTCCCCAGGCTCTCAGTGAAGTCTGCTCCATGGAGAGCTGTGGAGTGGTGCTGGTCTGAACCCACGGACAACGGGGAGGCCCAGGACCAGAGCGTGCTGAGGCTGGAGGTTCAGTCTTTCTTCTCCTCCAAGAGATCCCTCCTTCACTTCTGCTGCCCCCACATGGAAACTTTTCTGTTAAAGAACCTAGAGTTTCCTCAAATATGACCATGGAGCATTTTGGATAAAAATAAAGTGTGGCTGGAAAGTCAGAGTCCACAGGGCCCCTGAGCGTTGGCCCAAAGAGATGGAAGAGGGCCGCACTCGGTGGCTCAGGCCTCTAATCCCAGCACTTTGGGAGGCCAAGGCGGACAGATCATGAGGTCAGGAGATCGAGACCATCCTGGCTAACACAGTGAAACCCTGTCTCTACTAAAAATACAAAAAATTAGCCAGGTGTGGTGGTGGGCGCCTGTAATCCCAGCTACTCAGGAGGCTGAGGCAGGAGAACGGTGTGAACCAGGGAGGCAGAGCTTGCAGCGAGCCGAGATCGCACCACTGCACTCCAGCCTGGGCAACAGAGAAAGACTCTGTCAAAAAAAAAAAAAAAAAAAAAAAAGAGGTGGAAGAGGTGCCGTGGCAGGAAAGTTAGAGTGTAGGCACAAGACACAGGAAATTCAAATGGAAAATGCAAGGCACAGCACTGGCTATTGCTGTCCTCTGGTCATTTGTTGGCTGTGCTCCTGTGCTGAGACAATAGAACCCAGGACTGGGGAAGAAGGGGGATTTCTTGGAGGGAAGAGTTACCATTCAGAGGTTGAGCCTTCACAATGGAGATCAGGAGTAAAAACAGAGTAAAAGATGTCATCTCTCTCTTTTTTCATCTGAAGAAGCTCAGGACATGTTTTTGCAGGACAATGATTACTCTTCCACGATTTTGCAGAGTTCTCCTCCTGCACTCTGTCTATCTTTACCGGAGAATGAAACACTGTCGGTGAGTCTCTGTTGCCTGGAAATATCAGCCACGATCTGGGGAAATACTGGATATCCACATGTGTAATGACATGTTACATCAAAACTGGAGATGAGGTCAGGATGCAGTTTTGTTAAAAACATAAGGTTACACAGACGCAGCAAAAAGTCTGGCAAGAAGCTAACAAATAGTGATGCTGTTGTTTGTACTTTCCATACTTCATGTATTTCCTACAGTGAATATGAATTACCTTTCTAATCAGAAAAACAAACAGCTGCAAAAGCAAGCTGACTGGTCTCTCTGTGTTTTTACACCATGAGGTTTAAAGTGAGTTAATCTCATAGTAGTCGTCATTGTTTATTAATGATGAAATCACATTTATCTGATATCTCTTTCACAGGAAAATGTTTGCATTTTTAAAAGGAATTTCTGCTGTCTCTCTTCTTAACCTAAGATCCTGGTTGAAATTTCAGTGTAAGAAGTGTTTGGCTCAATCATCACATTTTTTGTTTTTTTTACAGGACTTCTTTAAAGAACAGTAGTTATTATTCTCTCATTTGATGGTTATAGATTTGAAAGCACAAACAGCAGAAGCATCACTGAAAATGAGATTTAGATTTTCCAACTTTTAGCTCCATCTTGCCAACTCTTAGGAGTGTCACCCCTCATCAATTTTGTTATGATTTAAGAATCACAGAACAATCTGGCTGTCCCTTCCGACAAACATAATCCCCAAATGCCTGCAGTCTTTCTTTATCATTAGCTTTCCCCATTAAAGATATAGACACTGTCAGTGTTTTCCACTCAACACAGGCATCAACTGAGCAGAGTGTGGCTGCCTTTATAAATTTGCCTGTCTAGATGTGGGCCTGGCTCTCATCCTTCTTCCTAAACTAGGAGCAACGCAGAGCTTGCAGTGACCTACAGAAGCAGGATCTGGAAGAAAGGGAGGGCAGACATATTAACTGCTGCCTACCTCTCTCCGTATCAGAGAAAACCTAAGCTGAGCTTTTGCTCATTCTTAGGGCAGAATTCCCAGAATTACAAAAGCCATGTGGAGAGGTAATTGAATATACTTAGATTTAGGTCTTAATTACCTTTTGGATGGGCGGTTTATCTTTAGCATGGTATTTTGATAATACGGGTTGACCAATTATTTTCTGTTATCTCCCACCAAGTTAAGGAAATACAGACTGTCATTTTGAGATAAGTGAGTCCTGTGGGAATAATGTTCTAAAAGTGTACCAATGATGGCAGGGTTTTAGTTATATTTTCACTGGTATTGAAGCACTCCCAGATGACTGGCTTTGAACAATGCCTTGCTCATCTTTTGCTTCTGTGTCTGTTGGATGTAAGAGACAGTCATGTGATGTGGGAGGATAGGGAAGGCTTTAGCACTTAACTGTACAAAGACTGTGCATTAAAGCCTTTAACACTTAAATTTATGGAAACTGTACTTGAAAACTTTTTTTTTAAGAAAAGAAAATTGAACTAATACCACCCATCTTTAGTTAGACACACAGAGCATTAAGGTGGAAATAGAATGCATATAGAAGACATTCACAGGCTGGAAAAATGCAAAAAAAATGCTCCTGCAAGCAAGCGTTAAAAGCCAAGGCTGCGCCCCGAAGTGCCCAGGTCTCTCCCCTCGGATGGTGAGAGTGTCCACCCTTACAGCTATGCGATGCATCAGACACCCAGTGTGCCCTTGCGAGGCTCAGCAGACCAGAAAGGAGGCCCTCCCAGGCCTCAGAGAGTCCAGAACCACGTCTAGGACATTCTTTGGCCAGGCGAGAAACCTCTATGATGGGAGCAATGCAGGAGAATTGTCACACTTCAGATGAAAGTAGAAACGCAATCATGTTAGCATGCTGACAGTTCCCAACACAGTGCTTCATGCGCTGGGCTGGTGAGGTCCAGGCCACATTCTCCCTTCCTCTGTCCCTGCAGTGCACCTTCCTGCCTGACTCAGCACTCTCTGGTCACTGGGTTTGGCTGCTGGAGTCTGTGATGCACCTGTCAGAGTTGGAGGATCAAAGGGTCATGGTGTGAAGTCAGGTCCTGTAACCCAGCAGTGACAGCCTGGCACCCACCCTTCCCTCGAGAAGTGAGTGGAAATTATGTTAGTCCATTCTCACACTGCTAAGACATACCTGAGACTGAGTCATTTATAAAGGAGAGGTTTAATGGACTTAGTTCCACACGTCTGGGGAAGCCTCACAATCAAGGTGAAAGGTGAAGGAGGAGCAAAGGCAGGTCTTCCATGGCAGCAGGCAAGAGAGTGTGTGCAGGGGAACTGCCTTTTATAAAACCATCAGATCTCATGAGACTCACTCATTATCAAGAGAACAGCACAGGAAAGGCCCACCCCCATAATTCAATTACCTCCCACAGGGTTCCTCCCCCAACCCATGGGGATTATGGGAGCTACAATTCAAGATGAGATTTGGGTGGGGACACAGCCAAACCAGATCAGAGGCAATGGCTCCTCACAAGACCCTTGCTTCACCCTGAGTGGGGTCCTCTAAGAAGAAGTTGTGCCCTGATGGGGGCAGGTGCTCCACCTTCTGCAGGGGCATCACTGAGCTTTTGGTGCTCCAGAAACATCACCAGGGATTATATTTTATGGCACATTCAATGCACGGGTTTTGTGTAGTTTCATCTGTGATCTGATTCCCTTTCCTTTTTTAGTGATTTTGGGGAATGTTTACTGTCTCAGGTCCTCACCATGTTTGGGTTTGTTTGATAAGCATGATGAAGCTTTACGTGTATGGCCCTGAAATAACAAACTGTTGCTGAATCACGTTTCTTCCAGGACTGTTTCATTGGAAGGAGATTCTATCACCTGTTCCATGATCTCCACGACTGGGTCTGGAGATGGGTGAGGTGAAGTAACTGGTGAGGGGCAGCCTCCCATAAAAGGTGACTTTATTCTGAGTGTTGAAGGATGAGTAGAGGTTGGAAAGGTAAAGAAGGAAGCATCAGAGGTGGAAAATCCTCCAGTGAAAGGAAGAATATCTTGCAGTGAGTTCTGCAGGTGGGAGATGGTCCTGAAGTGGCATGTGTGTGTCAGATTCAGAAAGGTTTGCCAGCTTCCTTAGGAAATGGGAGATGGTCCTGAAGAGGCATACGAGGGTCAGATTCAGAAAGGTTTGCCTGCCTCATTAGGAATTGGGAGATGGTCCGAAGAAGCATGCAAGGGTCAGATTCAGAAAGGTTTGCCTGCCTCATTAGGAATTGGGAGATGGTCCTGAAGAGGCATAAGAGGGTCAGATTCAGAAAGGTTTGCCCACCTCCTTAGGAATTTGGACTTCCACCTGAAGGCATGCATTCTGTATTGTAATTTGTTTCTTCTATGTTCCTCTCCCCAACAAGATACAGAATTCCCTGAGAGGATAGGAGGTTTCTGCTTTATTTCTGTACTAATTGCAGGTAGTGGAGAGCTGGCACACATTAACTTGCCAGTTTTTCTATTATTTAAACAAATATTTGTTTGATTCAAAGGGCTCAGCAATAAGATTATTAGTTCTTCATATAAACACTGTAAATATGGGGTGAAGAAGAACTTGCAGAGGAACGGGTTTCCCCCAAACACTAATCTACGGTAGTTTTCAGAGATGTAACAATCTCAAATTTGATGGGCAAACATTGAGATTTTAAGACAAAATCTGTGTTAGGTTTTTGTGTTAGGTATTAAAATGTCTTTATTCATTGCTTCCACTTACTACCTATATAACTTATGTTACATTTCTGGAGAACGTGAACCATAAAAGTTCTGATTGTTCCAAAATGTGCCTTGTTCATTTGCTCATTTGCTCATTTGCTCCAGTCACTATCGAGGTTCTATCTTCTTAGTGTTTGACTATGATGTGTGTGTACAAACTGAACATCTTCCTGGTGTGCAGCTGGAAAAACAACACACAGGGAATCCCCACATGTGGTTTTCTTGTTGACTGATGTTAAAAAAATACGAGAGAAAAACAAAAGTCAGAGTAAGCTGTATAAATCTGTTTTCACACCTTAGAATGTTCCATCTCAACCTAAAGAATCTTTAGAATTCCCATTCATCGTACATTTATACCTTTTATAAAATATTTATTATATTTCATACAAGGCAAAATAACTTCAAGTTAAATTTATTTATTTGAAAAAAATTTATCACATACATCACAAAACCCCAGGTTACTTTAAAATCTAAATGGATAATGGAAATGAAACCGACTCAATATGGTTATTTTAACAGAAACATCTGTTCTTCATTTACTATTTTTACTATGTTTCCTCACTTAGAAACGTTTTCTGGGTTGGAAGAATGTTGTGCATCGGTTCATTTCACTTTCTTGCTCCTGACTTCCATGCAATCCCTGATGTGCTATTCCAGGTAAAGCGTATCCACCTCCGCGAACACTGTCTGTGGGTGTAAAGCTTCTGGGCTTTGGTGATTATCAGACAATCCAATTTGGTCGTGGATCCAATGAGCTCACTGTTCATACAGAATGACTTTTCTTGCAAAATGAAAACTCTCTCAAAATTATGTTCATAAGAAAAATTTAGAATCCCCAGGACTTTCACTGGAAAGACCACAAGAGATTATCTGTCGGTTGTCCCAGTTAATCAAGGAATTCTCACAACAGCCTTAGGAAACCAGCTCCTTCTAGACAATGACTTTGGGAGACACCCTGTTTATTTGTCAACAGTTTTAACTATTCATCACAGGGTCTTAACTATTGACCACTGAATTTGATAATGTTACAAAAATGTGGTTTCTCCTTTAAAATTCACCAGAAGCAAGAGGGAATATGCTTGGCAGAACATAACTGTAGAAATTTAGTCCTTGGAATTAACTTTTTGCACAAGGTTATGCAAATAACTTCAAAAAATGAAGCCTTTGCCTATGGGAAAAAGATGTCTTCATAGGAATTACTTGAAAGAAAAAGCTCTTCCAAGAGCAAGTTTTTCCATCTTCTTCCGTCCTCCTCTTCCCTACCCACAAATACACACACATCACAGGGTGTGACCCAGATTTGAGATTATTTTCTCTTCTCTTGTTGTGTATTTACATATCACCAACACTGTTCACACACACAGTATGTAAAGAAATAAACAGGACCAGGTGCAGTGGCTCACGCCTGTAATCCCAGCACCTTGGGAGGCCGAGGCAGGCAAATCACCTGAGGTCAGGAGTTTGAGACCAGCCTGGTCAACATGGTGAAACCCCAACTCTACTAAAAATATTAAAAAATTAGCCGGGTGTGGTGATGGGCTCCTGTAATCCCAGCTACTCATGAGGCTGAGGCAGGAGAGTTGCTTGAACCAAGGAGACAGAGGTTGCAGTGAGCTGACACGGTGCCACTGCACTCCAGCCTGGGCGACAGAGTGAGACTGGCTCAAAACAACAACAACAACAACAACAACAACAACATCAGAAACAGTAATTGCAGCTTATTGTCTGTGCTTTTCCAGTTTTTAATCAAGAAAGAAAGCTATTCATTTCTTCTAAGACTTCAAATCATGGCCATCATTCTCTACATTCTATGCAGAATATGAACACTGCAAGACTAAGAGTTTTAATATGAATTTGATATCCAAGAAAGCAGAAAATATAAAGTATTAAATAGAGGCAGGGAGATCAACAATTATAATATCCCAAATATACTGTGTGAATTTACACCAAGGTCTTGACTTAGGTCAAAATCTTTAAAGAAATTACGTATTTTAAGACATTTTATTTCAAATTAAGTTTTGAAAACACAAGGGAACATATGAGTAAAATTCTAAGGAATAATCAAGCATCACTTAAATATGATAATAATCCTGCTAGTATTGATTATGATGATCTCACCCAGAGAGAGATTGCTGGGCTCTAGCTATTCCTCTATGGAGGAAATTTTGTGCTATAAAAAAATGAAGCTAACTGTAAGTTACATAATCTTTTATTTACAAAGAGTTGTGTTTTATTTTTTTTGGTTTTGTAAAATGTAATTTGTTCAGCAAAGTAAATAACAAAGGTTTATCTTGTATTTTTAATGGTGAAGTGTCCATAATGTAGGGATGGTTCCAGGTATTTAAACCCTGATGGGTCTAAGGAGAATTAAATTATCCTTATGGATTACAACCCAGAAAAATAATGCAAGGAGAAAAAACAGAAAGAGGAGAAATAAACATGAGAATAGTCCTAGACAAAAGGAAAGAAGTGACCAGGCCTGGCACAGTGGCTGACGCCTGTAATCCCAGCACTTTGGGAGGCTGAGGTGGGTGGATCACTTGAGGTCAGGAGTTTGAGACCAGCTGGCTAACATGGTAAAACCCTGTCTCCACTAAAAATAAAAAAATTAGCTGGGTGTGGTGGCACACACCTGTAATCCCAGCTACTCAGGAGGCTGAGACAGGAGAATCACTGGAACCCAGGAGGCAGGTTGCAATGAACCAAGATCATGCCACTGCACTCCAGCTTGGGCAAAAGAGCGACACTCCATCTCAAAAAAAATAAAAACAAAGATAAATAAAATAAAATGGAAGCGACCAAAGCTGGGGTTGTTCTTCAGGAAAACAATTTATCCAGAATAGTTTTTGTGTATTTTGGATGTCTATTATTTTTCATTTAATAAAAGCTTATTTATCATATTAAATTGAGAAAGTTTGGTTTTTAAGATGAAGTGTTTACTAATGTGGGAAGCAATTTCAACATGAGGGCTCCTCCATCATGGTCCACTTGAGTCTTCTGGAACATAATTTGCTACCCATAGGTCATCTCTTCTTTTAAAAAAGCCATATAAACAAACTTTTCACTTTCTTTTAAACTTGCCATGAGAGTTTTCACTTAAGAACACACTATTGTGTGGTTTAAAAAATCATTTTGTTCTGGTCAATTGTAATGGAATTTGTCTACAAAAATGTGGGCAAGTTGAAGTGGAATTGTTTCCAAAGGAAATTGCTGGATTTCTCTGCATCTATCATGAGTTTCATTCTCTTCTTTTATAGGAGCCTTCATAGGAAAAAACGTATTTCACTACCCACATCAGCTTTGCATTTCATGTGTGTGTCATAGTGTGACTGAGGTGACTGACTCCACAAACAGCACCAAAATTACATAATGGAATGATTCTCTTCAATGCTAAAATTGTGTGGCTTGCGAAATTTCTGCCATTTTCTAGCTTGCTTATTGACCATCAAAGATAAAAGAACACTCAACTTAATGTTATTATGGATGTCTTTTACTTTATTTTATTTCTTCCGCAGACTTTAAAGAATGTAGCCTTTCAAGTTTTGCATAGACATGTGTATATACACACGTATACACACATACATATACATATATAATATATGTAAAATCAATTTTAGATGGACATCAGGATAGTTCAGACTTCGGACTTTAGCATCTCTGATAGACTTTTATAAAACGGAATCATATAGCCATTTCACATCGACATAAGTAATGACAAGATAATTAGAATAGAAGTATCTAAAGGAGCTCCTTTTCTTTTGAATGGCAGAATTCTGAGTAGTAACTTACTAAAAGATTTGGCTAAACATCTATATGAAGGTAGAAAAATCCATACATGGATATAGAATTATTAATAATATTGATTATAACTTATAAAAGCTGATATTTATACAGCATATATAATACGCCAAGCATTCCCAATGTCTCTTCAAAATGATTACCTAAGTCACACATCATTAAGTCCCCATTAGAAATAAAGGTTGTAGGACTTAGGATGAGTAAGTTCAATGCTTTACTGTGTAGCTACTAAGTGGTATATCTGGGATTCCAACCATGGTGTGTTTAACTGGAAATCCCATATTCCTTTCTTGCTGATGAAAATAAGAAATCTTCTAGGTGGACTGTGGAAAAAGAGAAGCAATCTGAGATAGTAAGAATCTATTCCATAACAAGGAGAGAAGGCATCATATTCCTAGTTTAATTCTCCTTCTCAGGGGATGATATGACTCCTACCCCAAATGTGCATGTTGGCCATTTCTTCTGCAATTTTCCACTTGTCTATGAATATTAATAAGCTAATTTACAGTAGTTTCAGCAACTGATGAGTAATTTACTTGTTAGAATTTGTTTTTTAAAAGCCACAATAATGGCAATAATAACAAAGGTAAGAAAACAGGCATTGGCCATTGGACGGGGAGACAGATGGTAACAGCAGTTTCTCTGACTCTCTTCTACTTGTTATTTGACAACGAATAAACCTCCATAAGCATTCCACTGCTAGAATATATGGCTCCTGGTGTAGGGAGATGCACAGAGAAGACTTAGCACTGTGTTTGGCATGGAGGAAGCGTTCTATCAAGGTTAGCTGGATGCAAACGCTTCCATGTCAGACAAGCTAACCAATCATCCACTACTGGAGAATCCTTGAATGCCTAGCATCAGGCAGTCCTCTTGATTTGGACATCAGAATTTTATGAATGCACCTCTGAGGTTGCATCATCTTTCGATTTTTTTACATGCTATGAGCTTACAATATGATTTACTGTTCATATCAAAACTTCTAGAAAACTCTTGCACATAAATTACAGTTTGACTGAGTCTTCCCTGACTCTACATCTGTAGTATTATTAGTTTCTGTCAAAATTATGGATTTCATTTTAGTTTTTCTATTGTCAGTTGAAATGCTTATTACACAAAGGACACATATGCCAATGCGTTTTCCTTGAGAAAAACAGCAGACAATGTCCTATGTGCCCTCCATTCCCCATTGTGCCCCCACGTACACTGACATGGACTCCTGTTCCTTCCCATTGCCTTTTCTGGCTGGGTATTCTCTGCTCATCTTGTACAGGGACTCACATAAAGATGACTTCCCAGAGAATTCATGGAAATTACCTCTTTAAAATTAAGAATCATACACTGGCTTGTGTGTTGTTTTGCTTTTTGGATTTGCTTTAACTAATAGACTAATTTTTAGAGATGTCTTAGATTTACAAAACAATTGAGCAGAAAATATAGAGTTCCCACCTACTCCTTAACCCCCCCACCTCATGTTCACACAGGTTCCCCTATTTATCACATCTTCAATGCAGTGCATTTGTTACCATTGATGAGCCAGTGTTGACCCATTGTAGTAAAGTACATATTGTACATTAGCATTCACTTTTGTGCTGTACACTCTATAGATTTTGACGAGTATGTACTGACATGTTCTCAGTATTGTACAGAATAGTTTCATGATCCTAAAAATCCACTGTGCTCTGTTTATCCATTCTTTGCCCTTCCCCCACTTTCCTGGCAACCTCTAATCTTTTTACTACCTCTACAGTTTTTCATTTTCCAGAATGTCATATTGTTGGAAATTGACTGTATGCCTTTTCAGATACACTTCTTCCACTTAGTAACGTAAATGTATATATATTTATATATTTATTTAATATATAAATTTATATAATATGTATTTATATATTTATTTAATATATAAATTTATACAATATATATTTATATATTTATTTAATATATAAATTTATACAATATATATTTATATATTTATTTAATATATAAATTTATATAATATATATTTATATATTTATTTAATATATAAATTTATATAATATATATTTATATATTTATTTAATATATAAATCTATATATTTATATATTTATTTAATATATAAATCTATATATTTATATATTTATTTAATATATAAATATATATATATTTATATAATATATAAATATATATATATTTATATATTTATTTAATATATATATATTTATATATTTATTTAATATATATATATATTTATATATTTATTTAATATATATATATTTATATATTTATTTAATATATATATATTTATTTAATATATAAATATATATATTTATATATTTATTTAATATATAAATATATATATATTTATATATTTATTTAATATATAAATATATATAATATATATTTATATATTTAGTTAATATATAAATTTATATAATATATATTTATATATTTATTTAATATATAAATTTATATTATATATTTATATATTTATGTAATATATAAATTTATATTATATATATTTATATATTTATGTAATATATAAATATATATAATATATATTTATACATTTATTTAATATATAAATTTATATAATATATATTTTATTTATATAACGTATATTTAAGGTTCTTCCATGTCTTTTCATGGCTTGATAGCTTATTTCTTTTTTGCTGAATAATATTCCACTGTAATATTATTTTTAGTATTACAAAACACTACAGTTTGTTTATCCATTCACCTACTGAAGGGCAACTTGGTTGCTTCCAGATTTGAACAATTATCAATAAAGCTGTTGCAAACATTTGAATGCAGGTTTTGGTGTACACATAAGTCTTCAGCTCCTTTGGGTAAGTAACAAGCACTGTGATTCCTCGTCTGACCAGGAATTCTAACATGTCATGTCTCAGTCTTCTTTTGAGGCTTACTCTGTCTCTTCAACTTGTGTTTGTGTGTGTGTGTTTGTCTTTTTTTTTCTTTTTTTTAAATATTATTATACTTTAGGTTTTAGGGTACATGTGCGCAATGTGCAGGTTAGTTACATATGTATACATGTGCCATGCTGGTGCGCTGCACCCACTAACTCATCATCTAGCATCAGGTATTTTATGCCTTAGAAATTTTTTAAAGCTGAGTAAACATTAAATGTGAAATGTGTCTCCCTCCTAACTCTTCACCCCCAGATCAGAAAGGCTCTCTAAAATAGTAGAACATGACTGACAAAACTGCATGTTTCAGACATTATTTAAGAAGAAGTCTCTAGGGAAACCCAAAGGCAATGGAAGAGACAAAAAAAAGGACATCATAGGGAATTTTAGCCTCTAACACATACAGCTATAGCAACAAGTAAGCACAGCCTCACCCCTAGTCAGATCAACACAAAACCTCATGCTAAAGGCCTGTTTACCTCAGTTCTTGTTACCAAGTACAACTTATTCAGCTTTTAAAAATTTCTAAGGCATACTAAATACTAAATTTTCATGAAGGGAAATTATTTTATTGGAGTTTAGCAGACTGGAGATTTACAAAAGTCTAACTGATACCAAGAAAGGAAAACACATTTTCATGTTCTAAATAGATCTGCTGACCTATTTGTTCCAAACAAATACTACCCCCTTTAATTAAAAAAAAAACTTTCTTATACTGTACTGTGACATCTGTTAGGACGAATCTCAACTATTTGTTATATTTGTTGTATATTTTTGTGTCTGTGCACATTTATTCCTCTATATTAATTTTAGAAGCAGCTTGTCAAGTCCCTTAACGAAAAGGGCTTGATTGGAAGTAAATGAGGAAATATTTTGGATTTTAAAAAATCAAGAAAATGGATATTTTACAAAATTGAATCTTCCAATGAAGGTGGCATGTATCTCCAGGTACTCAGCTTTGTTTTTAACCTTCCTAAACTTCGATTGTTTTCGGAATCTGATATCCATATTTGATGGCCAAAAACTAACAAATTTCTACTACATTTGCTTCTTTAAATGTTCTAAGTCTTTTACAAAAATGTTCTTTCTTCATGAGACAATATTGCTATAAATATATATTTTCCAAGAATCACTTATCAAATAATAAATAACTACTTACATGTTGTAATAATAAACTAGACTTTTATTCTTGTCATTACTTATTGAACCTCACACAGTGCTTCTTGCTACAGCCTTTCCTTTAGTAATATTCTCAGAGAAGGTCTGAGTTATTTAAGCATCATTTTGCTCTCAATTTAAGTGATAATTATTTTCAGTATGGGGAACGAATCCCAAATTTCTCCCCATACAGATATCTTTTATACTGTTAATCAGAATTAAATTAAATTAAGATAATACAGTCTTCAAAATATTTAACATACTTCTTATAACTCTCATATTTGATCTAAAAACCAATCTTACAGTAATTTTATCAAGGTTGTCTGAACGCAGAGCAGGCTTGGAACAAAGACTTCACTGCAGCCCTCCCCTGGAAACCTACACTCCACTTAAAAATGTTTTATTCACTAAAATTCTGGCCAACTGTGTTCTAACATAGAATACTTTGCTTAAATATAGGCAAATTTTTCCCCAGTTGCCTATAAAGGTACAATACATTTTTATACAGAAAACAAATAATGTACTCAATGTCTACAGAATTTTCTTGTACTTCAGTCTAGACATTCTACTAAAAAGTAAGGTGACTTTAGGATAGGGTGATTATTTTCCTGCGATACAGTAATGATTATTTATTGCTTTTTCCCCATGCCTCTTAATATAGTTTCAGAAATATTCTGATCAAAGTTCATTTAAAGTTCTAAATGATCATTCATTTAAAGTTCTAAATGATCATTCTCATCATTTAGAGTTCATGTGGTCAACTCTACTTCTGCCCTTTGAAAATCAGAATATATATATTTTTGTTTTCCATTTTACACATGATTTTAAATTGATCATTAAAATTATTTTTCTAGTATTATCTGTACCTTTTTAGTGTTATAAGAATATATTAAATCTACATTAATTTAAATTATTATTTTTTCTCTATCTCCTCATCTAAGCTGGAATTCAGTATCCCTTTAATAATGTAAGCTCTGGCCAGGCACGGTGGCTCACCCCTGTGGTCCCAGCATCTTGGGAGGCCGAGGCAGGTGAATCACCTGAGGTTGGGAGTTCGAGACCAGCCTGACCATCATGGAGAAACCCGGCCTCTACTAAAAAATGCCAAAATTAGCCGGGTGTGGTGGCGGGCACCTGTAATCCCAGCTACTTGGGAGGCAGAGGCAGGAGAATCACTTGAAGCCTGGAGGCAGAAGTTGCAGTGAGCCGAGATCACACCACTGCACTCCAGCCTGGGCAACAAGAGCAAAACTCGGTCTAAAAAAAAAATTAATAAAAAATAATAATAATGTAAGGTCTACTGTGAAAAACCTAAAGAACATTCTTCTAGATAAAGATGAGAGCAGGATAGTATTGATAATCATACATTGTTTATTTTTACCAATATTTCATGTTTTTTACAACAACCTCTTGGAATAACCATGAAAAAACCCAGCTATCTATCTATCTATCTATCTATCTATCTATCTGTCTATCTATCTATCTGTAAGGAAGAGGTAGAGAAGTTAACCAGCTTGATTCAGGTCATATAAAGCTTAGAGCATCACATCATGAACCCAAATCCATGCCACACTTACAATATTGTTTTATTGTTTGGGTAACTAAAAAAATATTGGTTGTAGAAAAAGATATATAAACTTCATATTCTATTAAGCAATTTTTTTCCCATTCAGTTAAGTTATATAAACCCCAATAAATGGAATCACTTTTTCCTTTCTTTTTCTTTTTATTGTCTCTTTAAAAGCTTTTGTTCCTTTTTAAAAATCACACTTGGGTCATTATCAATGCTTTTTGCAAGCATCAGCTCTTTCTGGGTTTTAATTTGATGTAATTCATTAGTCTTTCTGACACATCTTACAGGTCTGCACCACTTTTTGAAACTGCCCTTGATTGAGTAACCTCCTCGTTCACTTTTTTGACTTATTCTTCTAAAACCTGATCTCTCCAGTGATTTGGGAGATTTACCCTCATTGGTGACTTGAAGTTTCTTCTTCTTATCTTCTTTGCTAGAATAACTTCTTATTAAAAAATCAGAACTCATTGTGTTCCCTCTCTTCTTCCTGAATCCCATTGCCTTTTATACATTTTAACAGCAGAATTGAACTAAAGAATAAAAACATGTATTTTTCGTAGGAAATTTTCTCTTGATCCTTTTACTGCTTTTGAAAATGGAAGGAAAAGAATGAGAAAGAGAAGAAAAGCCCATAGTTAATCATTATGAATATACTATAAATTTCTTATTAAGTTCTCTTTAAGATCTACTGTAGATACATGATCCCATTTTGGTTTTTCATATTTGAGTCAATAGACCATAACATTAAATGTGTAATTTTCCCCAGAGTAGTGGAAAGCTCAATTCCATATTACCGGTATTATTTTGCAATCGGACTTCTAGATTTGAGTTGCACCGGCGTGAAATTATGAAGTAAGATTTAGCAACCAGAAATGAAGTCAGGGCACCAACTTTTGTTCCAAATGGAAGGACGTTTGGAGGTCTAAGTACAATTATTATATTCTGTCTGGATTAACTTCCTGTGTCTAGTTCCCAGCTTTTAAAATTGAAAGATCACCTTGATTGTAGCAGCAGTTTAATTACCAGGGACCGTGGTACAGCAAACACAACGTCATGTTTCATGCATACATCTTGGTAATTCCAAGTGCAGTGAACTTGGGATGAATGAATTGAGTGATCAGTGTTCTCTCCTTCTCATCCTCCAGTTATCCTGCCCATTCATAAGCCTCTAATTTCCAATATCCAATTTCTTTGTGTTTAAAATCAGTGTCTACGATCTGCTCTGAACACTGGCATTAGATGAGTTTTCAAATTCAGCAATGATTGCTACTTATTTCTAGAAACTCTGTTTTGTTATTTTGAAATTCATCCTTTTCCCAAATGTTCTGTTCTTTTCTTAGGAATTCTTTTTATATTGACATACATAGTCATTTTTAAAACGTAGTTTGTTGTATTACCATCTAAAATAGCTTTATGTATTTTATAGGTAGCATGCTCTTTCATTTCTGCTGCTGTTTTCTCTGGCTTACCTTCTGGGTGCGCTGAGATGGAGAGCAGCAGAGCGGACAGTGACACGCGTCTCTACCGCACCTAATCCTGTTGAGTCTGTCCATCAGTGGCACGTCCTTGTGGCCCTCAGGAGGTCACGGGTGAGTTCTGCAGGCCCACTCAGGAGCCTCTCACTGCACAATTCCGTAACTGGTGGGTCTGCTCGGGCGCCCTGGCTCCCAGTTCCCCTCAGCTCCAGCCTCCCCTCTGTGGTTGGAAGCCCACTCACTACAGGCTCCTTCGTTACATGCTGGTTCTAGCAACGTGGTTCAGGTCTCCTGGTTCATGGGAAATCTCTGCTTGGTCATGTGGAAATAGCCCAGGTTACTCCATGACTGTCCCATTGACATCTTGCAATCTTGCTCCAGCTCTGGTGTCTGTCTGCTCACAGCGGCACCAGGGGCGAGTCAGCGAAACTGAGAGGCCAGCAGATGTTGACAATGGCAGGAGACCCTGGGCTTCTCATTGTGCAGACAGGGTGACTTTTCTGGAATTCCACTTGAGTGTTGTTTTTTTTTTAAGAGACAGAGTCTCGCTCTGTCGCCCAGGCTGGAGTGCAGTGGTGCGATCTCGGCTCACTGCAAGCTCCGCCTCCCGGGGGTCGCACCATTCTCCTGCCTCAGCCTCCCGAGTAGCTGGGACTACAGGCTCCTGCCACCACGCCCGGCTAATTTTTTGTATTTTCAGTAGAGACGAGGTTTCACCGTGTTAGCCAGGATGGTCTTGATCTCCTGACCTTGTGATCCGCCTGCCTTGGCCTCCCAAAGTGCTGGGATTACAGGAGTGAGCCACCGCGCCCGTGTTTTGAGGAGGAAGGTCAGAGCAACGCGCCTCTCCAGACAGAAGTGCGAGACGCAGCCCCTCCCGCAGCAGGTGTGCAGCTCTGCCGGGTTCTCCCACCCTCTGCTCCGCTGCGCACAGCGGCTGTGGTGGGAGGACGCCCAGGCCACTCATTAAACGCTTTAGCACTGTTTAGAATTGTCATTGCAGAATGACTTTTACCCTCTGTTTTGCACTTTGTAGTTGTTTTCATAGGGTTCATCTTCACCGAGTTGGGTGTTTCTTCCACGTAAATCCCATGGGAATTTAGGTAATTTATCTATTTAGAATTTAGAATTTACCTATATGCAAATCAAAGGGCGGGTTATGAGAACCCAGGCAGGTTTTGCATTTTGCATCTATTTTGTTAGGTACATTGCCCACTGCTAACTTTTTACATTAATCGGGGTCTTGCCTCACAAGGTTACATATTTAGATTCTCCCCTTGAGGGAAGTTCAAGATTGTGATTTTCTTTTCTTTTTTTTTTTTTTTTTTGACTGTGATTTTCTTAAAACCAGTTTACTAATTTCTTATTTATTTTCACTCAGAGCCTAGGCAGTCAGACACACTTTCTTGTTTGACTCCTGTATTGATATGGAGATGAGTTTTTCCCTGTCACCATTTTGCTGAAAGTATAGCCTTTTATAGTCCTGGGTTAATACAGGTACTGCAGGACAGGACAGCCCCCAGATTGAGGCTTAGTCCTGAGGGTTCTTGGCATAGCCCCAAAAAGAATTCGAAGGAGAGGCAATGGTGTTCAACAGGAGCTTTGACTGATGTGGCTGTGCTCAGCCCCAGCAGAGGTCCTGCTCCTGGCAGAGCAGGGCTACCCCACAGGCAGTGTGTCCAGAGAGCAGCTCAGAGGCGGGTCTGCACAGATATTTATGCCCACTTTTACCTATATGCAAATCAAAGGGCTGGCTATGACAAACGTCTGGGACCCCAGTAGTAGGGTTGTGTCCATGGAAGCGGGTGGTAACTTTCTGGTGTTGCCATGGCAATGGTAAACTGACACGACACCCTGGCGGGTGTGTTTTACGGAAAGCTGCTTCATCTGGGACCTGTTCTAGCTAGTCCTCAATTTGGTCCAGTGTCCCAGCCCCACCTCCAGAGTCAAGTCCTGCCTCCTACCTCCTAGGGTCTTGGGCTTCAGTTCCAATCCCACTACCACATCTTCAGAAATATTGATATATACGGAATGGTTCTTCTGTGCCAGGCATAATTCTCCCTCTGGCCCCAGGTCTCTGTTCTTGTCCCTCAGACAATAAAACACCAGCCCTTGAATTTGTATTCCCAGCAATCTACCCTGTCCATCCAGGTTCCTTTCCCTCTCAGAGCATCTGCAGCATTTTACCTTTACTTATGAAACATTAGGGATTTCTTCCTTTGTCTTTGGTGCTCATCTGAACATTAAAAATGTTTTATTTGGGGGTATTTAAAAGCTACAGGAAGGTTTCAGATAACTTAGCCTGGCATTTTATGATCCAGAAATCATTATTTCTTTGCAATTACATTCTCATAAGCATATTTTAAATGAAAGATGGGCATCCATGATGTAATTAGAAAATGTTAATGTGATAAATTCTTATTAATTTTGATTTGTAAATTCCGATATAGAGTTAACTCAGAAATTCAAACTCGGAGGGTATTGCTGTTCTTCCATGTGTGGATAAAGATTTTACTCTGAGAATTAATGATATAAACAATACTATATTAATACACTTACCTAAATAAAGAAAACAACTGTTTGTGGAAGCACTTAGAAAGCTCTATTTATGTAAAAATAGTGGTATGTTAGTTACTTATCATTCTTATCTCTTTATTAAAGCTTGTCTAAAAATTAGGAATTAGGAAAACCTTTTATTTTATCATGTCTTAATTTTATATATGATAATATTACAGATCTTTGAAAAATTGTCTAACTCAAATGTTCAATGATTCTATTCTCTTCTTCAATTAATCTGAATTTATGTTATTATTATAAGTAAATTAAAATACAAATTTAATTATACATGTATATACAGACACATATATCTATGTATATAAATATATTTTTTACATAAGAAAGATTTTTTTCTCCATCCTAAATTGTATTTAAAAAGAAATATTTTGAATCACAGCTATGTTCTCCCTAAGGTGCCCTTCCTCCTCCTGACTCTCTCTCTCTACCGCCCATCCTTTGTCACCCGTTATCTCCCTAAATTCAGTTGGGAACATTTCAGAAAGCTATTAACTAACTTTTTAAACTTTGATATTATGTAATATTGATTGAGTTAAATAAGATTTATGCAGAACTTTCTATAGGATTTTAGATTCCTGACCCCAGCATTAATTTGAAGTTCCTTATCATTGAAAGAGCCTCAGTATTGATATGGAAATAGGAACGCCAAGTTCCAATGTCTTCTGCCTCCTGCTGTCCTTCTTTCAAAAGTCTGACCATGGCTGCAGTTCTGCTTTGCAAGCAAAGATAAAGTTTGTCCAAGGTCACACGGAAGCATGTGGCCTGGTTTGCACTTTAGCGGTTACAGCTCACTGATTCATTGATAAGGTGAAATATATTATTAGTAAAATAAGAACCAAGACTACCTCTCCCACTGCCACAAACAAAGTATATGATTAGTGTAATTTTTTTTAATTTGTTGCAAAAGAGAATTTTAATTTTAGTAGTACCAGTTAATATTTCAATACCTCCATTTTGTCGATGAGAAAAAAAGTTTTGTGAAGTTGAGTGATCTCAGCAATTTATAGTGATAGAATTCATGGAACTGAGGTCACTGCACTCCTAAATGAATGTTCAGTCTTGTTATTCTGGCTCAGTGAGTGAATATCTTCAGACATTCACTCCATTCAAGATATGAAAAAAAAAAACATACACAAGCACCTCTCTCCTGAAATATTTAAATTCTAGCTAGAATATACTTACATAAAATAACTAATGATATACACCTGTATCTGTTGGAATCTTTGGTGCAAGTATGATTATGGAAGTTTTCAGCAAGAAGATGGGAGTTTTGATATGCTTACATTTAACAAGTGATGAGGAAAGGGAAATGGAGCTAGAAATTCAGGAGCTGGAAAACTGAAGTATTAAAAGATGTATCAGCTACTGCACCACAGTGAAGAGCCAGGCTTTAACACTGTTGCAGATTCCAGACACTCAGACTTACGTCCTAGAACATACAGAGAATTGGCAGCTCATCACTGAAATCCTATTTACTGTTTCTAGGTCCTAGAACATAGAGAGAACTGGCAGCTCATCACTGCAATCCTATTTACTGTTTCTTTATACCGAATACTTTGCTGCAGTTTTCTGGAATCCAAGCACTTTCTAATGACAAATTTATACAAATGTTACTGTTGTTAGACACACTATGAATAAAAAGAAATGTTTCTAAAATTCTAACCACCACCACCACCACACATACACACACAAACAGAGGTAAGAATTGAATTACTGGTTCAGGAAGGCAGACGGAACTATGTTTAAACATAAACCTAACACAAGGAAAAGAAGGTAAGCACCAAACATATGTAGGATGTAAACCAATTTCTGTAGATTGAGATGTTGGTAAAGGATTCTCGACTGAAGCCACGCCTTTCAAAGTATTCATGGAGAAAGACTACTTTTGTTTTGTTTCAATGTATGTTTTATTTCATTTTTACTTTACAATCTCTTGCAGATCAATACTTTTGTACAATATAATAAAATGGAAATAGTGGAAAAGTAAAACGACATGAAAACTCAGGAACAGCATTTTTACTATTACATCCAATAGACATAAAATTACTCTGTGAAATTGCTATAGAAAACTCTCAGTTGTTTCCCTGAATATCTGGTCTCATTCCATCCTAGAGCAATAACTCACGGTTTGTGAACCTGTGGACCTTATTTGAGCATCACCGGTTGCAAGTATGTGGAGGAGGAGAAGATGCAAAAAGAGAAATTGTTTACTTGCAGAGACACAGAGCGCCTGGGACTCAGGAATGCCAGGGAAGACAGAGGGTGTGTGGCTCACAGTGCTCCCAAATGGATAAAACTATAGAAGCCCACCATCCTTTCCTTCCTCGCTTTCAAAATGCCCCCTACAAAACCTACTGTGCATCACAGTGACCTGGCAAGCCAAGAAAAAAATGACTTACAATCCCTGCACATCATCTAGGAAGGCATGGAGGCTGCTGATACACAGTTCTAAGGGTTCCTTCCAAAATCATTAGCACACCTACTATTTATTATAAGCACATAGCAGCTGGGCATGGGGAGACTCCAACATCCAGAGAAGCCCAAGCTGAGATTTTTTTTTCTGTTATTGTTGATTATTCTGGTTGGAGATTTATTAATTTTATTGATCTTTTCAAAGAATCAGCTTTTGTTTGCATTGATTTTCAATGTTACACTTTTGTTTTCCATCTTATTTCTGCTCTAATTTGTATATTCGTTTTCTTCTGCTTAATTCAGAGTTGCCTTTCTCTTCTTTCTCTAGTTCCATAGAGTGGATGTTTAGTTTCTTGATTTTAGGCCTTTCTTCTCTTCAAATATGTGCATTAAATTTCATACATTTTCCTCTAAGCAGTGCTTTAACTGTATTCCACTAATTTTGATATGTAATAATTTCATTTTTACTTAGACTGGATATTTCTAGAATTTACCTTGAGATTTTTCTTGACCCAAGTATTACTTAGTAGCGTGTTGTTTAGTTTCCTAATATTTAAATATTTTATGTCTATATTTCTGTTACTGATCTCTAGGTTAATTTTATTATGATCTGAGCATACACTTTGTAAGCTTTATATTATTTTAAATTTGTTTAGTTGAGTGCTGTGGCTCATACTGTGATCTGTCTATTTTGGTATATGTTCCATGGGAGCTTGGAAGGATGCGTATTATGTTTTGGTGGATGAAATATTCTATAAATGTCAATTAGATAAAGTTAATTTAAGTGACGTTATTGGCAATAGATTCCTTCAGTTTTTGTTTTTCTGAGAAAAAATCATGTTTTATTTTTCAAGGATAATTTCAATGGACATAAAATTCTAGTTTGAAGGTTTTTTTTTCTTTCAATACTTAACTATTTAAATATCTCACATCACTGTATTTTTGTTTGCATGATATCTGATGAAAAGTCCACTGTAGTTCTTATCAAAGTTTGCTCTCCATATATGAAACACTTCCCAATTCAGGAATGTACACTGGAAGTGCTGTTCTAAAGCAAAACTATATTATCACTATTCCCTTAAGGATATGAATATTTATTTGGAAACCACTATGAGATGGCAAGAAAATTGATACAATTTATAAGGATATGTCTCCAAATACAGCCATAAGTGGAAATCAAACTGACTCAAGGCTGTATCTGTCACACATAATGAAATGTTACAAATGTTGAGAATGTTGAAACCCTCATGTGTAAGGCTAGCTCAGCTGACCAGGCTGATTTTGCCTTGTCAGATCCTGGGCAGGGAACCCAGTTGAGCCCCTGGGTATCTGAGCTCTGTGGCTTAGTAAATGGATGCTGCTTTAAGTGGTAAGTGTGTGGTGATGTGTGATGCAGCAATGGACGTAAACGCAGAGTTTGTTGAAACCACATTCCTCCTACTGTTTCCAGTTGTATCAAGGCAAGCTATACCTGGGACAATACACTTCATGCTAACTCACAATTTTGACTAATAGATCATCCTATGTATCAGTATTGGAACATTTTTAATATAATCATGGTAATTTAATTTCATCCAAAATATTAATAATGTACAAATACCTATTTTTCTGAATTTATAGTTTTGTGATTAAATAATGATTAATTCATATTTTGGGAATTTTGATTTTATAAGTCAGACAGAAGATGGGCAGAATTTGGTCTTCCTACTGACTACCTGTAAAACTTAGTATTTGATAACTAAATTTAATTTGATATTTTAAAATTAAATAACATGATAAAAAGATTAAATATTTTAATAGGAAACAGTTTTCTGAATGTCCTAAATTTATAAGAATAACGTCTTCATGGCACAATTCTTATGCTAACTAAATATGACAATATATCTGCCAAAGCATAATGCAAAATATATTTATTAATAATAATGTTAAAACATACATTTTATGTTGCACTAAACATGAAAGTTTAAGTTGTAATAAATTCAAAAGTCTAAGTTGTAATACATTCAAAAGTAATAACAGTTTTTTTTTAAGCGTTCTATAGTTAAGAGTATCAGATAATCCAACCTGAAACTCTCTTATTGAGTGAACATTGTCAAGCTCATTAGATAATATGCAAAGCAGAACTCAGACTGTTAGATTACGCATTTGATGTCCCTTTAATGTAAATTGGATGGTCACATGCAACTACTTTCATCTATACTGTATGTCAAATATGGTATTCCCTTGAGGTCACGTCAATCAAATAAGTCAAATCATATACCTCAATTAGAATATTTCTTTCAACTTTCATATTATTTTGTGGCACTTAATATTCAATTACAAGGCCAGGCGCAGTGGCTCATGTCTGTAATCCCAGCATTTTGGGAGGCTGAGGCAGGTGGATCATGAGGTCAGGAGATCGAGACCATCCTGGCTAACATGGTGAAACCCCATCTCTACTAAAAATACAAAAAATTAGCCGGGCGTGGTGGCGGGCAGCTGTAGTCCCAGCTACTCAGGAGGCTGAGGCAGGAGAATGGTGTGAACCTGGGAGGTGGAGCTTGCAGTGAGCCGAGATTATGCCACTGCACTCCAGCCTGGACGAGAGTGAGACTCCGTCTCAAAAAAAAAAATATATATATATATATATATAATATATATATGCAATTACAAATTTTAAATTATTTATTTTTATAATGTGGAGCCATTTTATACTCCATAATATCCGGAAGTTCCTTGTCAAATGATTTTAAGCGGTGTTGGGAATAATCTAAATTCGAAGCAAAGGCAGTATGTATATAAACATCTATAAAACACTCTGGACCTCCACAGCACATGCACACACACACTCAGAATAATGAGTCTGGGAATTCTCGCTGTAATATATCAGTGGTGAGATCAGGCTCCTTTCTGTACTGTGACACTGGAAGGTCTATAATAATTATTGAATAAAATACAGAGCTGGTTATTTGGTGTTAATAGGATTCTACTTTTGGGAAACATGCTGGGAGATTTAGAATAGGCCACAAAGAAAGGCAGATTGATACAAATTGGATTTAGCTACTAGTTACATATGAATTTATTGGAGCAATAAAGCAGGTTAAGTTATTTTTGACAGGTTTAGAGGATTGAAACAAGGAAGATCCAAGGCAAAGGCTTATAAAACACTAACTTGGAGGCCCAGCAATCACAAACAGCAACAGAAAAATGGGAACTTACTAAAGAAAATCGCAGTCATTTGGGGTATTGCATTTTTCTAAAAGACATCTGAATAAGGAGTTTCGCAAACTGGCATTCCAGGAAAATTAACATTTTACATGAAGGAAACTACACACATTTTTACATGAAGGAAACTGTATTTGTTTCACTGTCGTTTTTATTCTTGCTTAATTCACTGACTACATAATTATATTTGATAATAAGTTTTAAAAAGATACACATGATTTTGGCATCATCTGAGCAAAACTACGTCTTTTAATCTAAATTCTTATGGAAATTGAAGAATTAAGAACTACTAAAAAAGGAAACACATTAATTAAGGGTCTACTGTGCTCTTATCAGTTTGCATAACTTGTCTTAGGGAAAGAAGCAAAACTCACATATCATCTTTAGTTTACGGATGCAGAAACTCAAGCTCAGAGAATGAGTGACTCACATAATTACTTATTTTCAGAAACAGAATTCAAATTCTGTTTGGTCGGCTCACAAATTTCCTGGTTTTTCCACTAGAATGAACAACAAAAAAAAACTTTTTATGACTTAATTTTGTAAGTTGTTTACACAAAAATAAAATTAGGAATATAAAGTCATCGTTAAGAAAGTCAATCATTTTAAATTACCACAGACAAAGCCTCATGAAGGATTCCAGCCTTAGCAGTGAGGCTGACCAACCCATTCCACTGAAGAGGGCAGGGCATTCATGCTCGCAGTTACGGAGCACCCATAAGATAACTTTTATGAATGTATCCCCTTGCTTTCATTTCTGTTTTTTTTTCTAGATCAAATTTTCTAGCACTGGCAACACAGTCCGGCCTTGTAGTTGTCAATTTCTTTGTGACGCCAAGTTCTGGAGTCAAAAATCACTGAACATATAATGCCATCAGACAGAATAAACTAGAGTCACTGCCCAGACTACCTCTAATTCCAGAAAATTCATTTAAAATGTTCTATTGATTGAGTTTATTTTCTAGGGTACACAATTTGCATAAATAACATGTCCGCCCTCTAAGTAGGTTTCATCATTCCTTATGGATTAGGAATCAGGAATCAGGATGGAAGTAAATTTCCCAAAGTTCAAACCGTTACTCGGTCATGTTGTTGGGGATTATAGCCAAATTGTCTTTTTTTTTTTTTTTTTTAGACTAAGTTTCACTCTGTCACCCAGGCAGGAGTGCAGTGGCGCATGATCTTGGCTTACTGCAAGCTCAGTCTCCTGCTCAGTCTCTTGGGTTCACGCCATTCTCCTGCCTCAGCCTCCTGAGTAGCTGGGACTACAGGTGCCCGCCACCACGACTGGTTAATTTTTTTTTTTTTTTTTTTGTACTTTTGGTAGAGACGGGGTTTCACTGTGTTAGCCAGGATGGTCTCGATCTCCTGACCTCATGATCTGCCCGCCTCGGCCTCCCGAAGTGCTGGGATTAAAGGCATGAGCCACCGCGCCCAGCCAAATGTGTCTCATTTTCAAAGGGATTTTCCAGTGCTCCGTGCTGTTTCCTAAAGGTCACTCTAAACATTAATCAGTTGTTTTATGTTGGAGCTCTTCAACTAAATATCGAGAGCCTCTGTAGATTCAAACCCACTTCCTGGCACTTTTCCAATGGCCAGTAGGCTCGTTAGGTTTCGTGAGAGGATTAATCAATGCTCATCTTCAAACGCTTCAACACAGCTTCGTGATCTCAAAAAACACAGACCTCTGATAGCTAAATGCATGCTCTATTATTCAATAACTGACAGCCATAGCCACATCTCTGCCTTATTTTTTTAAAGCAAGTTGCATGAAAAAGACATTGTTTGAATTCATACAGCACCAAACATTTTAATATTTTGTTTTCCACTTTTAATTAGCATGCATTAAAAAATGATATTCTCATTTTATGAAAACTGCAAGTAATGGAAATAGCCCATGATATGAAAAGACTATAAACGTAAGATCCCACCATATAAATTTTAGATAACAAAAGTTTTTCTAGAAAAGAAATTTGAATAGAATTTTGCCACATCAATTGCATGTGTTAATGATTGGTAAAATCAATATAAAAAAATAATGTGTATATTGGTAAAATAATTCTTCATTGCTAAGTTTGAATCAAAAATATTCTGACCTGGCCAGGGATGCTGAGACCTGTTTGTAGCTATTTTTTATAATATACCAGAGAAATAGGTATTTGCAATTGCTAGTGGTTGCTAGGGAAGAAAAATATCTTTTAGCTCAATGGTGTGAAATTGAATTCTCCATCCACTTCTTTTGCTGTACTAGGCTATTTGAGTTTTGGAAGTGTTTTCCCTATCCAGTGTATAAGTTAAAATAATGTCTTTATTTTTAAGCCACATCATGGTTAATATACATGGTATTTTCTTCCACAGTTAAGGCATTTAGAATCTCCTCTTCCCCTCCCCATTTATTCAAGACATTGAACAGCACAGAAGGTTGACTTCCATGACAGATTCCGCAGAGACACTGCCATTGGAGCGCTTCATTCCAGAGCATTGAGGAGACCACCCAGGATCTGCCTGTAGCTTGTTTGGCTTAGGATGGTACACTGCACTGAAAGTCACAGATGTTTTCCTTATGAAACTCTGTGATAGATGATGCGAATGACCCCAGTTTCTCACCCTTGCTCCCACTTGCACATTCTTGCTCAGGCCAAGATTTGTGACATTGTATCCAAGAAGCTGTTAGGAGAGATAAAGGAAGTGGAGGCCTTGAAACGCACTTGAGAAATCCTCCTGTCTCTGTTGACCTTTCCCGTGATTCCAAGAATATATCTGGTTTATCAAGGTGGAGGAGGGTCAATTTCTCCACTCTCCCAGCTCTGGCCCTTCTAGACTGGCTCCCAGCCAGCCCCTGACATGCAGAGGTGCAGATGGGTGCACAGAATAACCAGCAACTCACTGCAGGGGCGTGAGTCTCCAGCCAGACCAGCCCCTCACTGGCCCACTCAGCCACCCACAGGCTGTGAGCCGAGACCACCATTCACTTTAGGATGCCTCTGATGCTTTTTGACGGTTGTTGTGAAGAATTACTGTGTGAAGAACCGATGCTCGGTACACTCTGCAGTTCTATTACCATGCACATGAGCAATATATTTTTTCTAACTGTGAATAGTAATCAATTGAATGCTTATAAACACTTTCTGCAAAAGTTAAAAAGAGCCTGGATTAAAATGCGTTAGAAGTAGCATAGTTAATACAGTGTTGCTTTTTGAAGTGCTCTGTGTGTGTTCTTGTGTGTGTGTTTCATTTGCATTGCTAGTTAAGATGAACTTCCCAAGGTGGGTCACGGTCAAAAAGCTGGAAACAACCTGCTGAACCAGCGGGACTCTATGGATGGACTCTGTTGACCGGGTTGCATGCAGGAGCTTTGTGGGGTGACAAGATAACATGGGGAGATGGAGACACAGGGAAACAAATGAATTGAGGGCCCCTGGAGCTGTGATCACAGGCTCTGCCATCTGGGTCAGCGGGACCATCTCTGAGCGCGAAGGACAGCAAAACCTTCAGGAATAATGATTCTATAAATTCGAAGCTACATAGTCTATAAGTTTTTCTAATCTGAAAAGACATCTAGGAAATTGGAATGAAAGTGGTCATAAAATGACCTTACTTTTTTTGACAAGTAAATCTAAGGTCGGTCTATTGATAGAAAATAATTAAAAGGCCGATGACACCCAAGAGTGAAATCTGAGTAAGTGTCCCATGTTTTCAGGATATGCATTCAGAATTAGTTTTGATTCCAGGACACAAGACATATGTCCAGGTAACTGAGGAGGGGCAGGCAGCTATGAGTAATTGGCCTAAGCTACTTCACAGACTCTAAATAAAACGTCAGATACAGAACAGTCAGCTTCCTCATTAAACGTAGATCAGAAATCTGCACGTCGGCGATCAAGCTCTGGCAGTTCTTCAACCCAGTAGCCTGAGCTGGGCTATTTTTTCCCCATCCTGTGGTCTCTGGTCTCTCACTGCCCATCCCGCTCCAGAGCGTGACTGTCAATGGGACATTTTGTCCCTGGTCAGCAGTGTCAAGATCTGAGGAAAGGAAAAGGAGCCAGTGATCACTATCATATCATTAAATACACTAAACCAAATAAATAGAGCTCAAATCACGATGAAAAGAAAATTGATAGGAGAGGCAAAGGTTGCTTGAAACATTTGACAAGGCAGTACAATGATCATAACTTACGTTAATGTAGTGCTTGAAAGTTTACAGAACCCTTGCATGTAAAGTAAATAGATGTAAGTGCACAACTGCATGGAATAACGTGGTGCATGATACTTCTTCTATGTGTGATTTTGTTACTCTCATTTTACAGTGAGGCAAATACAGCTGAGATAATTTTATTGAGTTTTGTGATAACTAAGAAGCTGGTATTCCAAATGAGTCTCTTTAGTTGCCAATACAGTTGCCACTACAGTGAAAGTCTCTATATGCCTCATACATACTAAATGGTTGTCCTTTTCAAAGAGATTGGAGACTGATTGATAAACTCTGAGTTCTAGGCATTTCTTTTCTGTAAGGCTAACGAAAAAAAAGCACAGGCAAAATATGGCCATTTATGTCTCGACATATGCTGTGAATGGTCTTGTCAAAAAGGAAAGAAAATATTTATGAAAGGCTATTCTTAATAATTGGAAAATGTTAGGTGCATATACATTTAAAACACCCATATGATTTTTACTGATAAAAAATGATTAAAACAATTAATTCTGATTGGGCTATAAGCTTTGAGACTTGGCCTTTGAAGTCTGTTTAAAACTTTCATTTATGCAAAGACTCATTTATGTTGCATTTCAAAATTCAGACTCACTAACATTACCCTGATATATCGATAATCTTTTCCTTCATGAGGCTGTGTAACAAACAGCCAGGAATCTTCAGCGCTAAACAACATCAAGCACGAACTGTGCCTGCGTCCGGGGCCAGCGGCTGGGGGAGCCCTGCTGAATGTGTGGAGTTCCCTCACCGGCCCGAGTGTCAGCTGGCTGTTGGCCCATTGAGGCGGGCATTCCCTAGGAGGCCATGTGGATGCTCGCACCTGTCATTCTCCAAGGCTGGGCATTTTCCCGTAGTGATGGCAGGACAGGGTGCAAAAGAGAGCAAGTGAAACACCAAGGCCCCCAGCCAGGGCTTGGACCGGCTCACTGCTATTTATACCACATTCATCATCCAGCGACAGACAGGGTGAGCGCCAGTTTCAAAGAACTGGAAAATAGAATCCACATCCTAGGGGTTATCTGGCATTGTGGTTGCACGTTAGGGTAAAGAATGAGGTCTTCAATGTCATCGTCCACTCCTTTGATCTCGGAATAGGAATAACATTCTGCTTGCACTGTGGCCCGTGTAGACCCGAACGTGGGGCCCTACATTTCCCTTGAGCATAACATTTTTAAAAAAGGAAATAAATTGTGAGGGTTAAACACGATTCAATTGCCAGATTTCACAGTTAAAATGGTACACTTAGTCTATTTTTCTGATTGTGAAAGCTATACATATTCATTATAAAATATTTGAGAAAATGTTTAGTTTCTAAAGATCCTAAAGGGTATGGTTAGGAATATAAACAAAAGATACACTGAAAGATGTTCTATGCATGATTAAAGAGTAATCTAAACATTTTAAGTTGTACATTAAAGTTAATATTGAAAAGAGATAGATTATTGCCTAAATTCTGACAAATATTCCTTAAAATATACAAATACACAATCTGACAACTCATTTGCTACAAGAAGTCTGAATGTACATATATGCTACAGTTAAAACTTCTATGGGGAAATCAGATCATGGAATTATGTGGAAAGTTAAAAGTGCTTCCTACAATCAACCAGTCTGCTACAAGTGTAGTCCGTTATTTGAAGGAGATCACAATCATACAATTTAGTAACACACTTGGCAGTGCCGAGTTTCATAATTTACTTATGAAAAGGAATAGTGTCTATGAAAAGAAACCAGAAAAATAACCTGATACTATTTTTGGCATAGCTTTTTCAATAGGTAGAAGCATTTTAAGAAAGGTAGCATGAGATTAATACATTCATAATATAGAACATATATAGAATATAGAACATCATGAAGATTTTGGACTTTGTAGTTGCCATTATTTTTTCCAATTTCAATAAGGCTACATTTGACACCATATGTATGATGATTATAATGCTGGCTCTGATAATGCCTGGTGATTTTCAAGGATTTTTTTAATACCCATTTTGATGCTTTCCTCTTTATAGTTTCTTCTTCATTGGAGGAAGATATTAAATAGGTGAAGCACATTTGAAAATGGTACTTGAAAAATGAAATGAAATGCCATTGTGCTTCCTGCAGCCCATTCTACAATTTATTTTAACTTCAGAGTTAAAAAGTGTATATTTTTTATTTTCTACCTATCTAGTTATAGCCTAATTGAAAAAAAAAAGATGAAAACCTGATTGTTTACTAAGTTTACAGAAAATGTAAATGAACTGATTTCTTTGGATAGAAAAAGACACACATTCAGTGGACAGACTTTAGGTGAATGGAAATTAGTCCTGATCTATTTTGACGTAGCTCTTTATTTTCCGTGTATAACGCAGCTTGCCTTCATGGGCAGGAAGGTGGATCGGGAAGCCGCACGTGCCTGGTGTAGTGTAGATCTAATAGCAGGCATGTTACGAAGATTAAATGAGTCAATGTTTGGAAACCTGTTGGGACACAGCTGGCAAACGGTGAACGTGTTGCACGCATCAACTATGATGATGCATTCCAGTGTAAATACAAGATTGAAGATGATTTTTAATACATATATTAAGACTCTGGTTTTCAGGTTAATATTTTTTCAGTTATATTCTTTACCGTGGGGTTTTAGTCCTACAAAATGATGTTGGCCTTTTTATAATTTTGGGGCCCTTGGGGTTGAATTAAAATCCTTCGTTTGTAGCTGGGATAGACTAGTTGCTTCAATGTTGCTATTTCTCAAGCTTCTCTAGCTATGTTGTTGACCAGGTGACCTTGTGGTCCCTCAAATTAAACCTTCACAGTCTCCTCCTTGTTCTAGAATTTGGCCCCGTAAAATGGCTTGTTTTGGCCGACACCACCCAGTAGAGTAGAGATGTCCCCATTCCAGGTCTGGGCCTCTGGAGGCTGCGCGTTTGCCTTAGGATCTGTAATTGGCTGGGGATGGTTGCTCACACCTGTAATCCCAGCACTTTGGGAGGCCAAGTTGGGCAGATCACTTGGGCAGATCAGTCTCCTCTGCCATTTCCCAGGAGCCTGTGAAGGCCTTCTGGAGCAGAAGAGATGAGAAGAATGGAAAAGGACTTGGCTGTCCATCTTTAAGGTCAGTCTAAGTCAAAGCCAGCCCCACCTAGACATGTGAGTGAGCCCAGCCCAGACCAGGAGGACCACCCAACCTTGCCATTCACTGATCCTCCAACTCATGCACTAAGTAAAGGCTTATTGTTTAAGACCACTGAATCTTGGGATGGTTTGCAGTGAAGCATCATCAAGGCAAATATGGAGCTAAAACAGTAGCACAATAAAGAGTAAATATATTTATAACAACCAGTGGTCCTGATGTAAAATGTTATTAGCATTGTTTAGTTAAGGACATAGAAATGAGAACATACTAGTATATAAGAAGCATGCATAGTGCTTTATGCAGATAAATTAAAAAACAGACAAGTCTAGACAGGTGTTATAAGCATTCAGGAAGTCAAACCTGACTTTCCGTGTGTGATTAGGTAAGAAGATTTAACACATGATTAAGCAGGAAGATGTGCATGGGTAGGAACTTATGAAGCACATTAAATTGCTTTATTCTCCTTTGATATTTTAGAGCATCATATTCTCAGGAGAAGTGCTACAAGTTCCCTTTTAGGAATACGTATGAGATCTGCTTTGTCAAGATTCAAGGATGAAAAGAGAAGAAGAAAAAAGTATCATAGTTAATTTTTCTTTTATACATATATATATATCATAGTCGATTTTTCTAAAATTTTTCATAGTTCATTTATTCATTCCAAGAAGTGAAAAAAAGAAAAAGGAAAAAGAGCAAAAGACTAATGACTTCTTAGCCCCGCATTTTCCACTTGATTGATAAACCAAATTTTCTATTTGAGTTAATTCTGCAAAATGTTAACTCAATAACACTGCAGCCTGATTTAGATAAAACTAATCATTCAAGGAAAGTCCAGCCAACTGACCATTTCTTCTAGTGAATCTCCCATTATTTGGATTCTAATCTTTTAGAAACCCCATTGTGAGGTAGAATTTATGCTTCTGGATGAACCAGCCAGTCAGTGAGATTCACTTTTGTTTTTTAGGTTAGAGAAGAATTTCTTACCTATAAGTGCCACTTGCTGACAGGCAACATTAATTAAGATAAGCATGAATTAAAGACAATTAAATGTTTTCTGACCAGCTGTATTACAGAACAAGCCAGTGAAGTATTTTATTTATTTAGTAGAAATTCGGAATCCATATCATTTCCTTCTGCTCATGTAACCGTAAATCTTAGAGAGGAGGGTAGATGTTCCTGTCCTGATACTGTCTGCAGATGAGCTCCATGTAGCCTGCATAGCCCCTAATCATAATACGAGCCTTTGTCACCAACGAAAGGTGGAAGACCCAGGAACCTCCTGTTGTGTAAGTTTTGAACACCACATGGTAGCAAACTCACTTTTTCCAATTATAAATTAAGTAAGCATCTTTTAATTAAAGTTTCACACCTTACGCTAAGGCAATTGTTGTATTTCATTAATGTTTCTGAAGTTACAACCCTTCATTGAGAAACTCAGATGTGAGTATGTCAAATAAATCCCATTTCACATGGGGAACATAAAAAAGGATAACACTCTGGCTCTTGCAAGAATCAAGAAAACTAATTGTTAAAATGATAAAATTACAGGATTTGTTTTTGTTTTTGAGATGGAGTCTCACTCTGTCATCCAGGTTGGAGTACAGTGATGCGATCTCAGCTCACTGCAACCTCTGTCTCCCAGGTTCAAGTGATTCTCCACCCTCAGTCTCCTTAGTAGCTGGGACTACAGGTGTGTGTGTGCCACAACACCAGCTAAATTTTTATATTTTTAGTAGAGATGGGATTTCACCATGTTGGCCAGGCTGGTCTGACCTCAAGTGATCTGCCCAACTTGACCTCCCAAAGTGCTGGGATTACAGGCATGAGCAACCGTCCCCAGCCAACTACAGGATTTTTATAATTGATATCCTGATACAAAATGACCTATTAATCTGCTATTTATGGTGTTGGTATTGAGGTTCATGGTTGAAGAAAGGAAGTCTGAAAATGCTAAAAATCAACGAAGAGTTGGCTGATAGTTCACTACCCGATTTCTTCTTTCCTAAGTGGCAGCTATAGCAACAATGCCCAACTCCTGGGCCTTCCTTTTCCCATTTGCCCAGAAATAGTCTGGATTGTTGAGGACCAAATCCTTCATTTTGGTGATGAGCTCTTCAGCAATCTCCTGGGCATTGAAGTGGACAAATGAGAAGTTCCTGAACCAATTTCATGGTACAGTCTCTTCCAGGGCAGTCTTCTGCAGGGTAGAAAATGGATCACAAAATGCCTTGAAGTCAATGCATTTGTACAGTTTACAAATGAAGGCATCTTTAATTTCAACACTTTTCCCAGAAGAAGTCTCACTATTACATTGTCTATATTGACATTCACTTTGCAAGAAATATTTAATTAAAATATAACAAAAACCATTTGATTGTCTATCTCATGCTAGTTAAAATAATCAATTAAAAAGCTGAATCAAAGAAAATATACATTTCTGATAAAGGCAAAGTTTAGAAACACGTCTTATTTTTACACAAATCATCATATAATTTAACTCAATTCAAAAAAAAAGTCTTTTTTTTCTTTTCTTAGACAAGCTATTCCTAAAGTTAATATAAGAAAAGGAAAATGTATAGTCAAAAAGTTTCTGACAAACATGAATAATGAAAATATTTTAACTGTGTAGTAGGTAAAAACATGTTATAAAGAGACTATGATTAAAAGTTTGGTGCTAGAGGATGAATAGATACACGAGTACAGTCCACAGACAGCCACAAATGTGCTATGAGATGAAAACTGCACTAGGTAGGAACAGCTCATTATTTAAACAATGGCATGTGTACAATTGACATTGTAGTGTATTATCTCACTAAATAAAGTTAGGGCATTATCTCATACCTTTGGTAAAAAATTTCTAGATGAGTAAAAGTTTAAAAATAAAATTAAAGCAACAAAATAGTATGTAAAATGTGGATTTATTTTAAATAAAGACAAAACCCAGAAATTACAGATTAAAGGTACACAACAGTATGTGTAATGTGTGACTCTTTAAAAATGATGGTTTAATATGCAGATATGCTTCTGCGTTCATAAAATAATCCTGGAAAGACCTATGAGAGTAGTACCAGTTGTCGCTTTGGTGGATGGAATGGGATAAAGGACAAGTGATAATTAGGAAATGTAAATTCACTACATGACACTTTTGTGCGTCTTAGGTGTTTAATTGTGTGTGTGTACTGTGTTAACAAGTAAATAAAAGACAATTCGCAAATTTCAAACGGAGACTTTGTTTCCTGTAGGACATGGAATAAACTTGGAAGTGGTCACTCCCTTCTTCACAACGAGAAAAAAAGCCCAACAAACTGAAAAATTGACAACTCTTTTTCGATCTTGGAGAAAACGGACATCATAGGACAAATGCTTCCCCTTACCTTGGAGAGACAGGCAGGTGAGCACACGGAACTGCAACTTACTGAAGTGGAATCCTCCGTGGGAACCACAGCTATGACAGGGAGACCTAAACCGCAATTGCTGAGTTTCTGGAGACTCCAAGTGGACAAGTCTGATGGTTAAAATCCAGAGGGGGAAACTGCATTGGGGTGGAGATCCCAGGGGGATACTGTATTCTGTATTGAGATGGATATTCCAGCGGGATATACTGTATATTGGCGTGGAGATCCCAGGGGGGGATATACTGTATATTGGGGTGCAGATCCCAGGGGGATATACTGTATATTGGGGTACAGATCCCAGGGGGATATACTGTATATTGGGGTGGAGATCTCAGGGGGATATACCGTATTGGGGTGGAGATCCCAGGGGGATATATTGTATTGGTGTGGAGATCCCATACTTTTGCAAGGTTTACCCCCAGAAGCTCAATCAGGTTCTGACAGTGAAAACCAGAGAAAAACCCCTGGAGAAAAAGGAAACATTTTGCAATATGCCATGGTACTCTCTTTTTCTTAACTAATGTGCTCTCAGGAGAAGCTCTTAAATCAAGCCTAACCTGCTGGGGTATTATCAGAGCCCACCTGACCTGGGAGAAGAGAAATAAATTCCCAACTCCAGCCCACTGTAGGCAACGTGTCCCAGCTAAGGGGGGAAAAATTGAAACCTTGACAAACACTTGCGAAGGTCACAGGCTCTCTAGTGACTGAGACCTACTCACATGCCAATAGAAAGCTTCCTCTCCCCCCACAGCCTACCAGCTCATCAGTGGGGTCCCCTCCTTCTGCAAGTGCCCTCCCTATCTTTTTTGGTATACCACTCATGTATTGGTCAAAGTGGTTTATTACAATACCATGTTCATCTAAGCGTGGAGCACTAGGACGTTTGTCCACCTTCACATTTATGATTTGGCCAAGGGTTTCCCAGCCCTTTTCTATATTCTAGTATTAAGAGCAAATGTTTTGCTTAGATTCAGGATTAATTATTTGAACACAAAAGGATTCACAGGCAAGGCTATGAGCTTTCCCTTTCATCACATTATTTGCCACGGTTTCTGATTGTCCCACTTTACTGATACCAAAGTTAAATCGGTGTGCTCAGCCTCATATTCCCAGAGGAAAGTTTCACACCAAAGTTTTGATTAATGGTTTTAGCAGCTATTTTTGATAGTTTCTTTTAAAAAAGATTTCATTGGGGATTGTAAAATTGTGATGTTCTAATACTGTTGGTCCTTCTATAGTTAATTGGAATTTGTCTATAATGAAGGATTTCTTTCCATCAACTATTTGAATGCACTAAAGTAATAGCTCAGAGAAGGCAGGATACCTACTAGCTTTTCTCTCTATTTGTCAACTGTAAGAATAATGATTCAGTACCCTTGGGTCCACCACAACATCTTATACTTCATATAAACTAAAAATGCTTGTGCAAAATTATATTAAATTTTTATTTTTCCTAAATTGTTTGCTAAGCCTCTTCAGTATTTTTTGAATTTCTTCTATCTTCTTCCTACTTAGTGATTTCATTTTCACATGAATGAGTATATTCAAGATTTTTCTATGTGATTATATTTTATAAAGAACCAGACATTTTGTGATTTTCTTACAACTTTACATTTTCTAATATATTAATTATTTGTTTTTAAAATTTTATTTTCCTTTTTTCTTATGCAACTTTTACATAAACTTTTTAATTTTAGAACAATTTTAAAGAAAAAAACCAGTAGATTCCTATATACCCCACGTTCTCTTTTCTTACATTAGTATGATAATTCTTTACATTAGTATGGTACTTTTGATATAAATAATAAATCAATACTGACACGTTATTGTTAACTAAAGCACATACTGCATTGAGATTACTTTATTGCACACCTAAGGGCCTTTTTCTTCTCCAGGATCCTATCTATAACTGTGATGCTGTCTTAGGCTCACCTTGTCTGAGACAGATTCTCAAACTTGTCTTTGATGACCTTGTCATATTTGAGGAGTACTGTCCAGGTGTTTAATACAATGTCCCTCACCTGGTATTAGTCTGCTGTCTTTCTTATGACTAGACTGGGGTTGTGCGTTTTGGAGAAAAAAACTAGAGAGTTAAAATACCATTTTTTTAACATCACATCAACAGTACAGACTATAAATATTGTGTTTTGCTTGACTTGTTTTTCTGTTGCTGTTGTTTTGAGAACTTCCTTATTTTCTGGCACTACAAGATGCTCTGGAATTATCTTATATTTTTTCTGCTTCAGTCCTGGAATCTACCATTTCTTGAAAGTGCGCTGGTTCATTTTATTGGAGAATGGTCTTAGAAACCAAGATGGGTGTTAGGTGTGTTTGCTGATACTGGGGTATTGTTGCCACTGGGTGCTTTGGTTTTTATTTAACGTATTTTTGAACTTAAGAAATATGAGGTGAAGGCTTAGATTGTTTTTATTGCATAAAAATATTTGAAGCTAGAACATATTTCAATGAGTTTCCTATTGCTGCGTAACAAATTACCGTAACCTTATGGCTTAAAACAGGATGAACTTTATTGTCTTACCATTTTAGAGCTCAGAAGTCCTAAATAGGTATCACTGAGATGAAATCAGAGTATCAGCAAGGCTGTGTTCCTCCTGCAGGTGATAGCCAAGCATCTGTTGACATGCCTTTTCCAGCTTCTGTTAGGTTGATGCGAAAGTAATTGAGCCTCTCGATGAGTTCAAATGGCAAGAAGTGCAATTGCTTTTGTACCGATCTGATAGAAGTCACCTGTATTCCTGGACTTGCAGCCCCTTTTCCAATCTTCAAATCCAGCCATGTCTGTTCAAGTCCTTCTCAAGATCTCTTCTCTCTGGTTCTGTCTTTTGGTTTTCTCTTCCACTTTAAGGACCCTGTTCCTGACATTAGGCCCACCTGGATGATACAGAACTATTTCCCCTTCTTACTGTCAGAGGCTTAGCAAACAGTTTCATCTGCAACCCAGATTTCCGTTTGCCACGTTTCCTAACCTAGGAGTAGGTTTTAAGAATTCTTTTGGTAAACATATTTTTGGTAGCCATAACATGCCTGCCATAACTATGTTGGGTATATATTGATATATAGAGGTTTTTTTCATTGTTTTTCAAATACTTTGATATTATTTTTCTGATTTCTTTGACCAAACAATTATTTTGGATCTTTTTAAAAACTTGCTTGTATTTGTAGAAAACTCTCTTATTAAAGAGCTGCAATTAATTTCCAGATTTATTAAAATATGATCAGCAAAAATTGATTTTTTCAGTTTGTGAACATTTGGATTGATTTTATTAGAGCCTAGTACAGAATGAATTATTGGTGGTTGCTTTAAACATACTTTCTACCTAGGAAAAACTTTTAATAGCTTTAAAAATATCTTTATTGTTTATTCGTATTACCCCTGTTTTGTCTGCATGATGATTATTTGTGTGGATATCCAGGGAACTCACATGAAGCTTAGGATAAGCTCAAAGTAATTGTGCCAGAAGAAAGATAGGCAGGCATCAGTGAGCTCCTCTGCTGCTAAACTAAATCCCTGATTTTAGGCTTGTGGATTGCGACAAAATGCAGTTATGTTATTATTATATTAACAAGCTCATAAAAGTTTTGGTGTTACCTTTAAATACTATGCCTTGTGTGATGAATTTGATACTGAATAGAGATATAACTGACTTGAGGGGCAAATGCATTTCATTCGGGATTGAGAGAGCTGCTGTATGACTATGTGCTTATTTTCAGTGGCATAACATCAGCAGTATTTTCCTTAAACCCGCCTACTCCTACCAAAGCTCAGAGACAGAATAATACAAGAAATGTTGTTTCTAAAAAGTGGCATTAATATTTATGATAAATAATTCGTCAAAGTCAGTACTTTTTTTTTTTTTTTTTTGAGACAGAGTCTTGCTCTGTCGCCCAGGCTGGAGTGCAGTGGCATGCTTTTGGTTCACTGTAACCTCCACCTGCCGGGTTTGAGCAATTCTCCCACCTCAGCCTCCTCAGAAGCTGGGACTACAAGTGCGCACCACCACATCCAGCTAATGTTTATATTTTTACTAGAAACGGGGTTTCACCATGTTGACCAGGCTGGTCTAGAACTCCTGACCTCAGGTGATCCTCCTGCCTTGCCCACCCAAAGTGCTGGGATTATGGACGTGAGTCACCACTCCCAGCCCAGTACATTTTTTAAAATGTACTTAAAGGGAAAACCTCTTTTGATTCTAATTTTATTTCACAGACATTGATATTAGAGGTTATTTTATTATTTTGTAGGCATTCCCGTCTTTCGGGACATATTTCTATTTTTGGAAATAAAAAAGGAATAAAGTTAATGGAGTTACAGCTTCAAGCTAATAAAGTTTCTGGAGAACTGAAATATGCTCATATTTATAATTTACACAGATAATATGTGACTAAAATACTGAAGCATATATGCTAAATGTTTTTTTTTCTATGTTGTTGATTGCCTTTTAAAAAGTTAGGACCGTATACCTTAATTACCTTGGCATTTTTTTGTTAACTAAATACATACAGAAATGAAAAATAGGGCCAAAGGAGGAAAAAGAATAAGAGAGAAGGAAGGAGGCTTAGTTCAGACATCTTATTTCACTGAAAGCAGTTGCTGCTGTTTCATATGATAATATCCATTAATTTCTATAACTTTTTTTGCCAAAAAGTCTTGATGAAAGTTGGGTTTACTTTCATCTTAGGGTATGAAGTCGTGTGGCATATTCGTTTTTTAAAAAAACTACTGAAAAGTATCCCTTTTTTTTGTTTTGTTTTGTTTTTGTTTTTCTTTTTGTTTTGTTTTTTGTTTTGTTTTGTTTTACTAATAATATTAGGGGCTAAATGCTCATGTTATTATTCACTCAAACCTAAGCACAGACACACACACATGTGCACACACACCCCACTGTTAATGGTTTCTGGCCATGTTCTTTCACTTCCCTGTATACATAACCAATAAACAGAATGCACAGTGCACCTTTGTGTTAAATTATGAGCCTGGACTAATTTGATTGAAAAATGGTCCATTTCCTATATAACTTAATTTTGTTTAAGTAAGCATGTTATTTCATAAAAATCAGTGACTAGTAAGGCTTAAACTCTGGAAAGGGTTAAAATATTCAGGGAAAATTTTAATTGACATTTTATTTGAAGAGAAACAAATAATAGTTTATGTTAATATGCTCATGTGTTTTTAGTGAATCAACACTCAAATATAAAAACAAGAACTCTCAAAATTTCTCATAATACACAGTCATTGCTATCACTGTAACAAAACATTTGGCAGATGGATGAATATATAATTTCATGATTTTTTTCAAATTAAACATTATTGGGCAACTAATCATCTCTAACTTCAGCATAATTTTAAATTGTTGCTATTTATTGAAGAGTTCTGAATTTTCTCTTATTTTATATGTAGCTTCATATAGTGAAAAATAAGTTCAACCTGTTGGAAAGAAAGAAATAAAATTGTCTTTGCTCACAGTTGAAATGACTAAGTAGAAAATCTGAAAGAATTGACAAAAATCTTCTGGAACTAAATAAGCAATTATAACAAGGTTGCAGGATACAAGGTTAAAGTACAAGTCAATCCTTTTTACCAGCAATGAACAAGTGAAATTTGAAATAAAAAAAGCATAATACTTAATTAACACCCTTCCAAAATGAAATATTTATGTATAAATCTATCAAAATATGTACAAGATCTATGTTAGGAAAACTACAAAACTCAGACAAAATATTAAAGAATAACTAAATAAATGGAACGATATTCCATGTTCATGGATAGGATGACTCAATGTTGTCAAGATGTCAGTTTTTCCCAACCTAATATATAGATTCACCACAATCCCAAACAAAATCTCGGCAAGTTATTTTGTAGATATTACCAAACTCATTCTAAACATTATAGGGAGAGTGGTAAAAGATCCAGAATAGCCAGTACATCACTGAAAGAGAAGAATAAAGTTGAAAGCTAATACTATCTGACTTCAAGGCTTACTAAAATGCTCTGATAATCAAGACAGTGTAGTATTGGTAAATAATAGAAAAAGAGATAATTAAAATAGAATATAGTGTGGAAACAAGTAGAAACTCAACCAACCAAATAAATAAAACAATGAAATTCAAGGCATTGGTGTCTGGTAAGGAAGGACAGTAATTCTTGAGAAACTAGAAACAAACTAGGTGGCCCAGGAAGAGCACAACATCTTCCAGCCAGGAGAGAAATGACCTGGTAATCCAGAGAAGCCACAGAACCCAGAGTTTGCATGGCAATGTACTGAGAAGGAGAGTTCTGCAGAGACAGAATGACTTACATCTAAAGGGAACACACGTTGAGCTGAGTGCCGATCACACACGCATGTGAGAAGATACCAGACTCCAGAGAAAGAACCTGGGAGACTAAGGCAGACTTGTTCACTCTCAACAACATCTTTAGCCTCTTATACCCCAATCTCCTAAAAAATACTTAATAAAATCACAGGTAAGAAATGATGCCTAACTCATTTAGCCAAGATTTTAAGAATGAATTAATCATTACTTAAGAAATTTGACATTTGAAATTAGCATTATGTTGATACATGGCATTAAAAAAGCTCTGATTGGCCTTTAACTTACATCAAAAGTTAGTTTTTCTTTTGCAATATGTTATTGTAAATTTAATAAGAAGTCACCAAACATGACTTTAATCTCAGTGAATTAATAAACATATATAATTTCTTTCTTTGAGGATAATATTTTGTGCAGTGTTACTGGTACTTATGAAATCATGAAATACTTCTCTAAGTTTTTTATTTTATTTGCAACATCATAATTATCTATTTCTATTAATCAATACATTTGTGAGGGAAGAAAGCCAAAAACTTCTATAGAATATTATTTTCCTCAAGCTTCAAACAAACTTCCTATAAGAAAAAATAATAAAAGACATTATATCCAACACAGTATTAGTGTACTTAAGAGGCAGGCCTGCCAATAAACATTAGCTGGTTAAATAAACCCACTAAACAGCCACAATTTTCTCATTACAAAGATATATCGAACAGCATTGCCCTTTAGGGGTTATAGAGAATAGAACTGAACTACTAAAAATGGAAATTTATTCTTCAACATATTGCTGCTTAAATGGGGAATATTCTGATGTCTCTAAGGCTTTTCTGGATAATTTTACCAGTTTATGACCCTAATATTTCAAGGCCACGGAATAGCTTTTCTTTTTTTTCTTCTTTAGAGTAAGTTAGAGTATGTCATCTGTCCTATGATTACCACATCTTTATGTCATGCAGGTTGTTGTCCCTTGATCTAATAAAAATCATGTCACATTATTTAGTAGCGTTTTCTATTATTTGGTGGTATTTGCTAACAAATACATAATAAAGTAATGTACAAATAAAGTTCAATAATAAAGTCACCATAAATTGTTATGCAATTTTCTTTACTGACATTTTTTTTTAATATAAGCATATTGAAAAAGGATTTCTTGGCACTTCTCTGGTCTCTTGTGTATTAAATGGCTAGCACAGTGTTTAATTAAATGTGCCCAGGGCTATGAAAGCAAGATTGCTGTAACAGCAACACATTCATGACAAAATCAAAAGATGGCAACATTCACACCAGAGGCGGCAATACTGAGCCCTGTTAATTTTCTTTATCCTTAAGTTGAAACATTTCTTTAGGTCAAGAGAAGCATATGATTTTATGGATATCATTTAATAATTTAAAAAATTGATTATAACTCTTAAACTTCTTTTATACCTATGTCTTTATTCAAATGACTTTTCATTTTGGAGCTTCTCTGAATGTCATAGAGGTTCTGTGGTGAAGATAATTTTGTTTAGCAAGCATGTCTGATATTCTTTTATGTTTTTAAAATCATAATGGAAATACACTTTGTCTAATTTGATCTTCCCGTTATTTAGTTACAAATAATGCTATTTGTAGCATTCATTATCATGCCTTCAATGACTGCATTACTAATTATACCCAATGACTTGTAGGTTTTGTAGCTATGAGAACTTAAAATTCTATGTGCAGATTCTAGGAAAAAGAATTTTAAGAAGACTGGAGAAGTACTAGTCTCTGCTTAACCAGACACAACTTTTAAAAAACTTAAAATACATGTCATGCTTTTAGCTAATTTCTGAATGTGAGAGTTAATCCTCTTTGATATCTGTAAAGTTTAAGAACTCCTAGTTCACAGGAAGATCTAGAAAATTATTCTAGAGCAAAGACAGACGATGTCAGCATCATATACACAGAACATTCCCTTCAGAGCAAAATGAGGGGGCTATTACTTATCTATAATTGTCATAGAGATATGCAAAATATTAATAAAACTTCTCATATGTAATTAGCTCAATCCCTATCCAACTGGCTTCTCCTCGTTTCTCTCTCAGCCCAGCAAGACCATAGCATTCAAATAAGCAAATCCTGTTCCTGCCCCATTTCTCTGAATGAAATGGCTTCAATGAAGCCTGGCATGGAGGCCCTTCTGAAATGACAAGTGGCTCCACAGGGCTGATCAGCCTGAGGGCAGCATGCTGTTGGAGGCGGTCAGTGCATCCGGCCTCACTGGCATTGGACTCCACTAATGGTCTCTAAGGTCCTCTCAGGAAGAGCACACATTCCTGACTACTCAGACCTAGGTCATGGGAATGGACCATCAGGCCGAATCATTCCCACTGGGCTCACTTCCCTCTCCACATGAGCCACTGCCTCACCATCCACTCTTCAGATATGAGTGGGAACCTCTGTGGGCCTGTCCAGGTGTTCACAGGTGGCCCAGGTACAATGCAGGGAGCCCCAGACAGGGACTGCATTGGCAAGGATTGGCAAGGAGCCCAGGCAGAGACTGTGAGAACAGAAATCTGGGCAAATCCACTCGGACAGCAGCATCTGAATCAGTGCCAGAAAAGCGGACACAGATTTCTTCCCAGCTCAGCAGGCATCCTGCTGTCCGTGATCATGGTATGTGATCCGAATTCTTCAACACCACCAATCCAGTGAGTGTGGAATGCAATTTATCTCTGATCTCCCTTTGCACACACCCCATTGCTGCCTACGTGGTGCCTTTAACAGGATAATAGATTGCTGGGCTTCTTCGTTTCCTGTAAAAATTTGGTCATAATTTTTTGTCCATTTGTCAGTGAACTCTTTTGCATATCATCTTTCAGTTTGTCATTTGTCTTTTCATTTTTGATGGTATTTATTAATAAACAGTAGTTCATTTATTCTTTAACAAACGTTATTGACTACTTGCTATGTCCCATCACTGTACTGTCTACCACTTAGTAAATGCATTACACTAAACAGTCAAAAGCCTGTGCTCTTAAAGAACTTACATTCTTTTGAGGCTATACCAACAATAAAAAGAGAAGTGGCCGGATGTGGTGGCTCACACCTGTAATCCCAGCACTTTGGGAGGCTGAGGCAGGCAGATCACCTGAGGTCAGGAGTTTGAGACCAGCCTGGCCAATATGGCGAAACCCCATCTCTACTGAAAAAAAAAACAAAAAAATTAGCCGAGTGTGGTGGTAAGCACCTGTAATCCCAGCTACTCAGGAGGCTGAGGCAGGAGAATTGCTGGTGTTTGTCAAGGAGTGGTCAAATTCTGGATCTGTTTCCAAGGTAAAGACCACAGCTTTTGCTGAAAGAGATGGGATGCAATACTATATAAGATCAATAAACAAATCAAAGATGAGGCTGGATTTGGGTCCCAATTTATTTTTTGTAATTGAGAATTTAACATTTTGAAGTTCTATGGGGAGAGATGTCTTAAGCTATGGTTTATTTTAATAGCTGTATCTCACTGATGATGGCTTTGTGTGCATGTGCTTGTTGACTCTCCAGCTCCTGTTTGTTTTCCATCTGTGCTAATCCAGCACATCTAAATTGAAGAGTCTCCTCCAGAAATAATGTGCGATTCCTAATGTGGGAAGCCAAGGGTGGTCATGAATTGAGACCACTGCTGTCCATGTGCTGAATGCCTACAGGTGCCCGTCCCAGCACCCTCTCCATTCTCTCACCAGGGGAATTTCTATGGCAACCTGCTTTTTGCTTTTGTCACCTAGCAACACCTCATCCCGGCTTCCTGACTGCACTCTTGGATTCTGTGCCCAAGGTGTCTGTGACACTAAGGTTTGAGGCTCATCCATGTTCAACTTGAAAGGGTGTGGGATGTAACATCTCATGATCAAAACCTTGACCCTTGGGAGCTAGGGTCCACCAGATGAATTCATTTCTCTTCCATCCTTTGGGCAGAAGATTTTGATCCACCATTTATCAGCACCGTAATGGGCCCTAGATGATTGGCATTCAGTTCCTGATGGTGGTGGCCATTTCAATAGCATGATTTACCTAGTATTTCCTGTTTCTGGAATTTTTTCTTAAATTATACCAGTTGGATGAAAACCTTTGTTTTACCCCTGCTTTCTGGAAGGTACTTCAGCTAAAAGATTTCACCTCCAGTTTCCTAGACATAATGTGGGAATGTCAGACTCAGCTCTTCCATGCATGCTCAAAGACCTAGTCTATTGATCATATTGATTATATTGGCATTGGCCTTCAGTGCAGTGCCACCTGTTGGGTTTTGTTGCTATTTTGTGGCCTCCACTCTTGTTTTGGTCATTAGCTTCTTCATTCATTTTTGTAGGTAGAAATTTTCAGGGATTACATTTCTTGTGAGTTTACCAATATATTGATAAAGTATGTTTTATTGATAATCAATTAGTGTTATAGTGAGAATATCTTCTAAATTATCTAGTCTACCATACTAGTTGTATGTCTTTAGTGAGTGATTAAATCTTTGTGCTTTAATTTACTCAACTGTAAAATAAAGGCATTAATTACATTCACTTTCCAGTACTAGTTTGAGAATTAATTGTGTTTGTATGTGTAAAGCCCTTAAGCAGTGCTTGACATATAGTAAGAAAAAAATAAGTATGAGCTATCCTTGTTGTCATTCTTATTATTGTTAAGCATTCATGGAATGAATGATGGGTATGGAGTAGACTTCATATTTGCAGTGATCAAAGGTTTTCAGTGGAAGGGATGTTAAGAAGTTTAATAGCAGCAGGAAGAAAAGGGAATGGTAAAAAATGTGTTAAAAGATACAAGTAAAGCCATGCAAAACGCTGCTCCTTTAAATATATGCAAAAATAGTTATAGTAACTGAATGAATTTAAGTAAGACAACCAAAGAATTAAAACAAAAAAAAGAAGGTGTATTTGAAAGCAAACTGTATTATATAGAGGTTCTTGGCAGTTCTTGGAAACTTTTGATCTGGTATGCATTAGGCTATTAAATAATCTCTTAAAAAACTTTTATTTTAAGTTCAGAGGTACATGTGCAGGTTTGTTACATAGGTGAACATGGGTCATTGGGGTTAGTTGTACAGATTATTTCATCACCCAGGTATTAAGCCTAACCCATTAGTTATTTTTCCTGAACTTCTCCTTCCTTCCACCTTCCACTCTCCAATAGGCCGCAGTGTGTGTGAAGCTGTGCTAAACACTAGCTCTGAACATTTCCAGGAAGAAATTTCTCAGGGGAAGATGTCTAAGCTTTCCTTTGGTAAGGACGGTGACAGCAGCTCCTGGAGGCAAGGGTCTTTTTTCTGTCCACGGTATAACTCCAACACTAGGAGCAGTGCTGGGCCCAGAGCAGGTGTGCACGGGTGATGTTGAATCAATGAACAAACTCCAACACTAGAAGCAGTGCTTGGCCCAGAGCAGGTGTGCAAGGGTGATGTTGAATCAGTGAGCAAACTAATGAGGAAATCCCATGACTCTGTGAGTGCCCTGAAATTTATTTATTGGTTTACTTGAACCAATGAGTACTGTGCTAATCCACCAGTGTATTGATATTCGGTCTCTTAAGGAACTCCCCGACACTGTCTCTCACTCTCTCTGTTTCTCTCTCTGACTTTCTCTCTGACCCACTCTCTGCCTCCTCTTTATCTTTGTTCCTCTCTCTCTCTTCCTTTCTCTTTCTCTCTCTCCCTCTCTGTCTCTTCGTTTCTCTGTTTCTCTCTCCCTCTCTGTTTTTCTCTCTGTCTGCCTCTGTTTCTTTCTCTGTCTCTGTCTTTCTCTCCCTTTCTCTGTTTCTGTCTCTGTCTCTCTTTCTTCATCTGGGTTTGTGAGCCATCCATTACCACACAGCAGACATTGCTCCTCCGACCTCATGCTATCTGGTCACTTCAGAAAGTTTCAGCACAATTCTGAGCCATCTGATCAAAGGACAGGGGGCTAGTCGATCAAATTACTTCTAATTTTATTCAATCTTGCTTCTCACGAATTGAGAGGCACTTTAGACAGAAATCTGAGTTATCACTGGATATTTAATTTCCTCCTGCCTACTGGTTGTGAATTATAGTGTTTGGTTTATTTCAAATCAAACGGGAAACTTTGTTCCACTGACTGAATTCAAGATTTTTACATTTTCATTTAACATAAAACTCTGATCAAGTATTAAGTTAGTAAAAATATATGTCAGGTGCTTTTTTTAATTGTGCAGTCAAAATAATTTTCCTGATGATTTCATTTGCAACAACTTATTTGCTATTCCGCAGACTCTCCCTGTGTTTGGGCATGACAGGAATAGAGACGGCCGTAAGTTACAGAAGAGCCAGGAAAGCCGTCTTCAGCCTTAGCGTTTTCCACACAGAGGGCAAGTCCGTAATCAAAATCCCCTGCTGTCTTAATGGATTCATTCTTATCAAATTTGCAGATAAACTTTATCACCACAACTTTCTGCTTATCTCTTCCATTGTAATTCTTTGTGCTGTATTTATGAGTGACATTTGAATAGCTAAGGATTTTCTTTGAAATTATTTTTCCATTAAGATCAGCAATCACTTGCAAACTGAATTCGTTAAAACTTATTTTGAAAGAGAGTGGTTATATGAATGCAAAAATACTGACAAGAGTGGAGTGTGATTGAACCTGAGTGCTTCTAGATTCCTTTGGAGAATTTTCAATAAAATTTATTTCATTTAGTTTCAGATTCAAATTCAAACCTGAATTGAAATGCTAATCACTAATTTTACTTCTTCAGGGTTAAAGTAATTACATGAAAAATATAGACAATCAACAGGAAAGATTATTTATCCGTTTGAGAAGGGCATAAAAGTGTATGCAATTTTGTTTTCATGACACTGTATTTCACAGATTTAATTTTTTATGTGAATAATAAAATTATGTAGGTATTTTGTTAAAATATGCCAATACTCTTTTTATTTATTTTACTTCCTCTTTATTATTTCTGCTTAAGAAAGCAACACAAGCTTGTAGCTGGAATTACAAGAGATTATATTTTGTTAAAATGCTCATCTGTTTTGTTATTTATTTGTTAGGACATGCAGATTGATTTCCTAGTGTTAATAATAAAACTTGTTTGACTATTTTATTAGCATAGTCACTTTTTTATGAACAGAATTTGGTATAATTTTAACTCATTGCTTTAAATAAGAGGAACACTTTATGTTTTTAAATGTGACCTTTAAAGAGTAAATAAATATATGGTTGCTTCTAAATGTATTTCTATGTGAACCCTACATGTTCTAAAATTTGAAACTTACTTATCTCTTTGTAAGTAGTCATTTTTCAGAGGTAGTCAAGTTTGCTAAAATATCTCCAGGTCTCTAGAGCATATGGCTAAATTCTATCATCCCATCCATAGAGAAATGCCTTGCTTTGGCAATGGGTTTTTCAGTTTTAGAAAACCCAAAATCTCTGTTCAATAGATGCAATTTATGAAATGTCATGGATGGGGTCATATGAGCAGTGGCATAAGCAAAGAATTCCTTTCACATGATCAGGAGGCTGAAAGGTTAATGCCTGACAGATACCACGTGGAAGAAAGCTATTACAAAGTGCTTTTCAATCAATGAGATGTTATTATGAGCCATAGATCCAATTTCTTTTAATCAATGGGTGTTTTTACTACATTTACTAAGAGATATTCTATGGAATTCTTATAGGATATTCTTCCCCAGGCTAAAGGTCATGCTTCCCTTTTTATTCAGATTCTATCATAATGTCCGGTTTTACTCCTATTAAAATATACTTTTTACTTTTCACAACTTTTTATCTAAGGATTTATTGAACACTATGCTTTAAGAAATTATTTGAATACCAACTATGTGCTAGGAAGTGAACTAGGATGGGGCATTAAAATTCCAAACTCTCGAAGACGTTACAGAGTGATGGAGAAACAAGCATTCTTATCCAGCGTCATTCTATACCACACTTTGATTATCTTTTCTCTGGAAGTGAGTAATTCATTCTTCTGGGACAAGGGTGGGTGCAATCTACAGGAAGCCAGGAGACGTGGGGAGCCAGGAATACCTCAAGAGAAGGCAAACTTTGCCAGATTTTGTCAGGTTTAAAAATGGCCAAAACATCCCACACAGGGCACCCCTATGAATGATACAAAAGCATACATTTTATTTATCTTGGTTTCCCAGGCCTGCAAGATTTATATCCTTTATGGTCTTCTGATAATGCATCATTGACTCTCCTTTGCCTAAGCTTCAAATACATAAAATAATCTTGAAGTTATTAATTTACTCTTCAAACTGTTATTAAGCTATCACTTTGGACAGGATGTTATTATGAGTATTGGGGATCCATCAATAATTATAGCTGGGTCTTCACCTTGAAGGCTTTTAAGATCCCTGGGGCAAACGGACAACGACAGTTACAGTTACATACAAAGGGATAAGTTGAATCTCTGCTTTGTCTTTATTGAAATACATAAAATGTATGTGAATGCACATCATACTATAATTCAATAAGGATATTTACACATAATAATAAAGCAGATCATGTGCTTATAGGTAAAAAGGAGGAACATAGCTCAGGATATACTCTCCACACCATACAGACACACAGAACCATAAAGGCCACTGATACAAACACAGGGGTGATTTTACCATCAAGAAACTCTTAGTTAATTCCTTTTATTTTTGTTTATTTATTTTGAGACAGAGTCTCTCTCTGTCACCCAGGCTGGAGTGCAGTGGTGTGATCTCAGCTCACTGCAGCCTCTGCCTCCCAGGTTCACATGATTCTTGCTTTTCAGCCTCCCGAGTAGCTAGGACTACAGGCATGAGCCAATATGCCCGGCTTATTTTTGTAATTTAGTAGAGACAGGTTTTCACCATGTTGGCCAGGCTGGTCTTAAACTTCTGACCTCAGGTGGTCCACCTAACTCAGCCTCCCAAAGTACTGGGATTACAAGTGTGAGTCACTGCTCTGCGCCTGTTAATTCTTTTTAATGTAATGTATAATTATTATCAATTCCATTATTATTTTTAGCTTCTTGAAATGCATCAATGTCTTTGCAAAAATCAAACTTAGAGACACTCTGCAGCTCCAGCATTATTAGATTATGACACGTGAGTTTCAATACGGAAAACAATTCAAAGAAAAAATATAAAACTAATCGGTTGCAACATCTGATCATGTAACATGTCACTGCTATTGACCAAAAATCAACAGCAAACTGAGAAACAGCCCACTGCCAATAGCACAGGAGGATCCTAAAAATAATTGTATCCTAAAGTTATGAAAATGATTATCTTAAATACTCTCCACTAGCAGTGGGCAGCGGTAGTCGAACTATCCCCGTCTTCCTTGGGTTTTTTTTGCAGACATTCTGTGAGGGGTTTGGCTCATGTGAAACTTTAATTCATGGAGTTACTGACGTCTCATGGCCATCTTCATGCATGCATTGTCTTTACATCTCCTCCAACTGCTGTTGAAGATTCATTTTGAAGTAGTTGCCATTTCTCATCTCCAAAATGATGGTGTCAAGAAGATTATGTTTTCTATAAACTTTAAATGGAGGAAATGCAAAGGACAATAGATTTTGCAGGTCTGAAAAGGAAAAACAAGTCTGGCATACCAAACTGAATTAAAATATGAAGGCACAGAAGAAAAATAAGTGGGGTTTGCTGTGTTCTATTGAAGAGTTATCAAAAAGGCATTATAAACATTTTCCCAAGATTATTCATTCATAAAGCAAAGCCAAGGCAACCAACTATATAAGTTAGTTCTGACATTAGAATAATAAAATAGAATATGTGGCAGAAGTCAGATCACAGCGACTGTGCACACCATTCCAATAAGAACACATTTGAATAGGTTTTCTCATGTGGGCCAGGGGAAGCCCCTGAAAGGTTTGAAATAGAGGATTGAGGCTCTCTCCTTCTCACTCTCACTCACACACTCTCTCTCTCTCTCTGTCTTTTTCTCTCTCTCCCTCCTCCCCTTTCTGGCCAGTGAGCTCTATGGCAATCTAGGAATTGGTAATTAGGGGCCTGAAATGAGGTGGGGGTGGCACACATTAGCTTTCGTGTGCATCATCCTCAAGGCATACGTGGAAGATAAAAGCGGAGGCCAGGCGCAGTGGCTCACGCCTGTAATCCCAGCACTTTGGGAGGCCAAGGCAGGCAGATCACGAGGTCAGGAGATGGAGACCATCCTGGCCAACACGGTGAAACCCCGTCTCTACTAAAAATACAAAAAATTAGCCGGGCGTGGTGGCGGGCACCTGTAGTCCCAGCTACTCAGGAGGCTGAGGCAGGAGAAAGGCATGAAACAGAGAGGCGGAGCTTGCAGTGAGCCGAGATAGCGCCACTGCAGTCTGGCCTGGGTGAAAGAGCGAGACTCTGTCTCAAAACAAAAACAAAAACAAAAACAAAACAAAAAACAAAACAAAAAAAAGTGGAAATAGTTGGTTTCCTTATTGAATAAGTGAGTATTGGTGTGGCTAAGTTTAGACAAGTCAATGCCATCATCTGAACCCAAATTTGTCAAGTAATAAAATGCTAGAGTGAAATAAGTACATTTTTAAGTCAGGAAGATAGGATATTTTGTCGCCAGAACTAGGACTTGTGTTTCCCATTGAAGTAGCCGTGATTTTTTGGATTCCTGGGACAATTTAAAGGACCCCAGAGATAACTGAGCAGAAATTTGTAAGGAGATTTCATTGGATGTGTATCTTCCAGCATGCCATGTAAAATATTAATGAAAAATAACACAGAGATTTATCAGATATTGATAGTACAGTCTTAGCTGTTATTCCCCAAAAATGTTTTCCTCACAACACCATTGCAATCCATTTAACAGAAGAGACAAAAAAATAGATATACTGTCCAATATTTTCAGGAATCATTGTATCTGTGTTTCTGCGTGTGTGTGTGTGTGTGTTTTTTTTTTTTTTTGACAGAGTCCGGCTCTGATGCCCAGGCTGGAGTGCAGTAGCATGATCTCGGCTCACTGTAAACTCCACCTCCCAGGTTCAAGTGATTCTCCTGCCTCAGCCTCCAGAGTAGCTGGAATTACAGGCACTCACCACCATGCCCAGCTAATTTTTGTATTTTCAGTAGAGATGGGATTTCACCATGTTGGCCAGGCTGGTCTGGAACTCCTGAGGTCAAGTGATCTGCCCATCTTGGCCTCCCAAAGCACTGGCGTTACAGGCTTGAACCACCACGCCTGACCTGTGTCTCTTTGCTGGTCCCAAATTTTGCCCCATGAGCAATAGTTAGACCACTGTACTTTGAAGATCCTGTATAATGAAATGCAACATGTCAGCTTATCGGAATCATGCAGCAATAGTGCTCATGTCTGAAGAAAAATAATTGGCAAGTTTGCATATGTACTGAGATGGTTGTCTAGAATAGCTCTTTCAACCAACTCATCAGAAGAGCTGGTGAGCTTCTGATTCTGTTTAGAATGTAAGCTGGAATGAATGTTGTTCCCACACTAACCACAAGAAAATAGCAGAATAACTTACAAAAACATAACATTTTTCAACCATCAGAGAGCCAAGTTCTCAATGAAACCAAGCAGCCTGAATTCCAGGAAGAAACAAGACACCGAATGTGCACAGATCCCACACATGGTGGAGCACAGGACACAGATACCCCACCACACAGGGAGGAAGAAGTCATAAAATGTACAGCTAATCAGCAGATGCCCAGCCTAGGTTGGGGTAAAGTATAAAACCCCTGGAAATTCAGACAAAAGCAAGTTTGTGTTTATTTGTAAATTATCTCAAATAGATCCCACCAGGAACTCACAAGAGTGATTGGAGGCAGCACAGTGGATTGGAGAGAGTCTCCTAGAGGTGCAGGTGCAGAGAAGTCAGGAAAGGCATGAACAGGGCCTGGATTCATCTCTCATTTGGAACAAAGATTTTGGGCTGCTGAGGGAAAGACTACGAATCCTGTAGCTCACCGAACACAGCAGACCATTGTTACTACGGAAAAAATAAAAGTCAAAACCCTCCACCCACGGTGAAGGGACTGGAAGTCATCTCAACCTCAGGTTCCTACAGTAGTGCCCTCAGAGGTCGCCTACCACATGGGGAACAGCAGGGACCACTCTCCTAAAAAAGCCCCACAGATAGAGGAACCACAGGGCTGCCACAGTGAGAAGGGGCAAGAGCATTGGGAAAGTACCATTGAGGAGACCCAGAGGCGCAGCCAACTTAAAGGGACAGCTGGACTAGGAAGCTGGAGAGCACGCTGGACACCTGACTCCGGCCCAGCACACACCTGCTAGGCAGAGGTGCTCCACTGCGGGAGGAGGGCAGCAATGGAGAGGCCCCGTGTGGTGAAACAGCTTAAAGGAAAGGTCAGACAAAACATTCAAAATATACAAATACAGCAAAGTCACCCAAGTAACCTCTTAGGGTGAGGTGACTGTGCATCACGCCCCAGTTTCATACTGAGTACATAGCACTATGAGAGAAAGTTGAAGTCTTTCATGCTCTGGCAATTAGCATAGAAATCAGACAATACAAACTAGGCTTAACTACCGCCCGGGCTGACTTCAACCCACACCAGTGACCTGGTAGAAGGGGTATCATCATTCCCAAATGTGCATGCTATTTATTAATATTATAGATTTTAGTGTGCTGAGTATGATGTCCAGAATGCAATAAAAAATTATAACATACATCTAACAAGGACAGAAAGGGGCAAAAATCAAGTAGGTGAGATTCAGAGCAGACTCAACTGCTGCAACAATTTTATTGTAATTTTTAAAAGTAACCAAATGATTATGTTAAAGACTTTAATGAAAATGGTGAATAATATGAATGTATAGTTGGAGGATGTTACTATATAAAGGGAAATGTAAGCATGAGTTGAATAGAAAGGTAGGTGAAGAATATATGCTTTCAAAGATGAAGAATCCCCTCAATGAACCCATCAGTAGAATGGACACAGCAAGGAGAAAATCAGTGAACTTGAAAATAGGTCAATAAAAATTAGACCAATTAAAACAAAATAATTAAAGAATAGTGTAAAAATACTAAGCATCCAAGGTCTGCGATAAAATATAAAGTGAGCTAAAGTGCCTTTGGAATCTAAAAAGAGAGATAAAATGAAATATAAGAAATATTTGTGGAGTCAATAGCCAATAATTTTTCAAAAATAATGGAAGACATCAAACCACAAAACCAAGAGGTAAACTCCAACTCAAATAAACACAATACTATACAACACACACACACACACACACAAAACACACAAACACACACACACACACAAAGACAGAGAGAGAGAGAGAAATGATACTCAAACTGTTGGAAACGGAAAGTACAGATAAAATTTAAGAAGCAGCCAAAAAATCACATGTAGAATTGAGAGATAAGATTTACAAATATAAGAATTTAATATATAACAATTACAGCGTACTTCTCATTAAAATTTATGCAATTGAAAAGAAAATGGCGTAACACCTCTGGAAGACTGAAAAGGAGATTCTCTAGATGGAATTCAATACCTCTGAATATGTTTTCAAATCCCATGGTGGAATAAAGGTGCTTCCAGATGAGGAAAATCTGACAGAATTCGCTGGACCATGTCTGAGCTACAAGTAAATTAAAGGAAGCTTTTTAGGCTGAAGAATTATGATCCCTTAAAGAACCAGAATTAAAACAATGAAAGCAAATACCCCAGGATTGATGTAAACAAAGAAAAATGTACAAGATACATGTTTCTCCAAATGTTATGGCTGTAGATCAAAGTCAGCCCACCAGCCCCAGTGCCCCTAAACTCTCCACATCTCCAGACCAGAGTTAAGTAACAGAATCCCCAAAGTCACAGAGAGAACACTGGGTTTGTAATGAGAGTCCTGCGTATAAAGTCCTCCCCAGTGTAAAACCCCTGGTGCGGTCTAACCCTGTTTGCTCAGATGTACTGTGTAAAATCACCATCTCACCTGCTTGTTGTGAAGATCAAATGCTAGAATACTGAAAGCTTCACGTTCCTTTCTGAAGGTAATTGCCATTATAATTAAGTCAACAAAAGCCCCATGAGCACTGCAGAGGACTTGTTGAAGAGCTGTGCCAGACATGGGTTATTGAACAACAACAAAAAAGAAATCAGAGTTTTACTTCTCTCAGAACAATGATACTTCTAGAGTTACCATAATAAAGAAAATCCAAAGTTAAATTCTGCTGATTCTTCTATGTTAGACAGCAAAGATGTAAAAATACATTTTAGAGTTGAAATTCACGCAAGCTTAGAGGGTAAAAAGACCTAGGTTCAAATGTTACTCTCACAACCTACCAACTGTGTCTGTCGCTTTGGAAAATACTTGAGTACTAAGTCTGAGTTTGCATCCCCTCACCATGGGGTTAAGACAGGTGAAATACTCTGTACCTGGCTAGACGCCCCATACCACATCCTGACTGCTGACAGCAGGAGGTTGTGAATTTATCTACCACAAAAGCAGGTACCACATTGCTGAAGCACAGGAAATGCTTAATTATTGTCTATCAAAGGGACTGAGAGATTGCTGTTAAATATCGTTTCAAGTAGTTAAACTTAGCAGTAAGCTTTATTTCAGGAAAACGTGGCATCGTATTCCTAAGTGATGCTAAATCCTGCAGGTCCCAAAAACCACAGTTAGAACTAGCCAGGTAATGAAGTCTGCCTATTTGGCAAAATAAATTCATAATCCATGGTAGAATTTCTGGAAGCTCTTTGTGTAATGAGGCATTGGTAGCCAAGTCACTCTGTGTCTTGTTTTCTCTTTCGTTCAGGCTTTCCTGGAAATGCAGTTATTAGGTGATCTAGTGGTTTAGTCTCTCTCCTTACAATGGCTATTCTGATGCCTACCTGCTACAAGGTTGATATTTTTAGGATATTTGCAGAGAAGAAATCTTGACTCTTTTCTCAATGGAGAGTGAGCTTGGAAGATGCCATTTCTCTGGCTGTAAAAGACTGCAGCGATTCTAAATACGTGCTGTGAAACTCAAATGAAAAGTCCCTCTGATAGAATCGGAAGAAAGTGTCGTTGTAGTTGGCAGCTTTACTCGTGTTTCTTTTAGAAATTTGTTCAGCAATTAAAAACAATTTTTAAGGCCGGGCGCGGTGGCTCACGCCTGTAATCCCAGCACTTTGGGAGGCCGAGGCGGGCGGATCACGAAGTCAGCAGATCGACACCATCCTGGCTAACACGGTGAAACCCCATCTCTACTAAAAATACAAGAAATTAGCCGTGCGTGGTGGTGGGCGCCTGTAGTCCCAGCTACTCGGGAGGCTGAGGCAGGAGAATGGCGTGAACCCGGGAGGCGGAGCTTGCAGTGAGCCGAGATCGCGCCCCGGCACTCCAGCCTGGGCGACAGAGTGAGACTCCATCTCAAAAAAAAAAAAAACAATTTTTAAAATGATAAAGCTCAGTTTCATTCCATTTAGTTTTTCGTGTAAGTTCTTTGGCCTCACTGTACAATCACAATGTTTTATTTACTGTTAATCTCGACATTGTTAACAACTTACATACGTGTGTGTGCACACGGGTGTGTGTGTACATATTAAAAACCTAAGACCCAGATAAATTGTGATCATATATACACTTCCCTGATAATGTAGTCTCTATCGGAATTTTACTTGGACTGTCTTATGCTTATTAATAATCACGATCAGTCAACAGTCACTTTTACTTTGTGTCTGTAAAATGTGGGTTTCCTTATATCACCTACCTGGTGTCAGAGGACCAAAACTGTTGGGAGAGGTTTTGATCACTTCACCTAGGGTTTGGAGGGGCACCCACTCGGGGTTAGGCAGGATGCTGGCTTCATCTTTGGAGTGAGTCAATGCTGGTGCTGTTTCTGTCAAATGCCCCCAGGTTGGCTGCTCATTGGAAGGCCCTCCTAGAGAGCATAAGGAAGCATGGGACACATCTCTCTGTGCCCAGAAGACCCATGTTGTTTGCTTCTTCTGTGTCCCCTCTCTTCTGCAAACCTCTATAAGAAATGCCTTATAAAAATTGTCCTGGTTTTTTTTTTTGTTTTTTTTTTTTTGATGGAGTCTCGCTCTGTCACTCAGGCTGGAGTGCAGTGGTGTGATCTCAGCTCACTACAACCTCCGCCTCCACGGTTCCAGCAGTTCTCCTGCCTTAGCCTCCCAAGTAGCTGGGACTACAGGTGCATGCCACCACGCCCGGCTAATTTTTGCATTTTTTTAGTAGAGATGGGGTTTCACCATATTGGCCAGGCTGGTCTCAAACTCCTGAACTCATGATCCACCTGCCTCGGCCTCCCAAAGTGCTAAGATTACAGGCGTCAGCCACCGCGCCTGGCCCTGATTTTTACATTTGCTCAAGGAACAGTTGAAAAGATGCTGAAGTAGTTGGCCTTGGAAAACTGACAAAACAAAAGTAAAGACAATCTAACCCTGGGATCACTACAGTAATGAAAGCCCGAAGGTTCTGCTGATTTTAAATCAGGGCTTTGTGCCTCTGGCAACTCCTCTCAGTCATTTTAGTATTAGAGATTCTGCGAGTAAATCCACAGCTGGTTGCTGGGAGAAGGGTGCTCTGTCTTCTGTTACTTAAACTCTTATCGTGTTGGGAACTCGATTTGCCTCCAAATGTATTTTACTTCATGGGGGGCACCTAAAGAATACTTGGTGAGCTTCCCAGGGGTCCACCACAAACATTTCTGTCTCCTGAATAAGTCAGTGTGGTTAATGTGCCCATAAAACAATCACAATGTTTGGAAATATATTTCCATTTTTAGCTGTGACATTTTCTTCTTTAGCTTTTCTTTTTCTGTTTTCTATAATTTTGTAGCTATGAGAGACCATCTATAGTTTACTTGCCTTTTTCTTTATGATTGTGCAGATATAAACCCTATTATTCTTTGACTTCATTCTTCCTTGGAAATCTTCTAAGCCTTTTCTTATGTGGCAGCCCTTCTTGTTGTTTTTATTATTTCAATTATTTCTCTTCTTTTCTTTCTTTTTCCTTTTTTTTTGAGACAGAGTCTCACTCTGTCACCCAGGCTGGAGTGCAGTGGCACAATCTCGGCTCACTGCAACCTCCAACTCCCAGGTTCAAGCAATTCTCTGCCTCAGTCTCCCAGGTAGCTGGGATTACAGGCGCCCACCACCACGCCCGGTTAATTTTTTTTTTCTTTTTTTTTTTTTTTTTTTTTTTTGAGACGGAGTGTTGCTCTGTCACCCAGGCTGGAGTGCAGTGGTGCCATTTCGGGTCACTGCAAGCTCCGCCTCCCAGGTTGATGCCATTCTCCTGCCTCAGCCTCCCGAGTAGCTGGGACTACAGGTGCAAGCCACCATGCCCGGCTAATTTTTTGTATTTTTTTAGTAGAGATGGGGTTTCACCATGTTAGCCAGGATAGTCTCGATCTCCTGACCTCGTGATCTGCCCGCCTTGGCCTCTCAAAGTGTTGGGATTACAGGCGTGAGCCAGCGTGACTGGCCTAATTTTTGTATTTTTAGAAGAGACATGGTTTCACCATCTTGGCCAGGCTGGTCTCAAACTCCCGACCTCAGCTGATCCACCCGCCTCGGCCTCCCAAAATGTTGCGATTATAGGTGTGAGCCACTGTGCCTGGCCAATTATTTCTCTTTTTAACCATTTCGTGTTTTCTATGAATTGGCATAATCACATAGCCTTAAATAGGCATGAACCCCAGGACAACCTCAACTATTTATTTAACTCCAATTATATATCAGGGTCCACATCAGTTGGGGATGCAGTGATGAGAAAGAGAGAGAGGCTTTCTTCTTTGTGCAGATTATGTGGGTCAGAAATGCCCATTGTCCTGGAGACGCGGAAGGTGTCAAGGCTATTTGTTCATGTGAAATGTGGGATGCCTTGGAAATCAGGGGAACCTGTGAGATAAATAGGGACTGCTATGACCGCAGCGCCATGATGGTACCAATGTGACCATTGTCCATCTCACCGCTACAGTGAGATAAACAAGGAAGAAGGGGAAACTGTGTCATGTTCCCATTCTCCCAAGCACAGAAGCGATTGATTAGACATAGCTGAATGCCCTAGAATAAGCAGGGCTCATCTGCTCTAAAGAGGTTAGCTTTAAGTCACGGCACTCCTAATCCGCTGCTTCTCCTCTTGACCCTGGATGAGAAGTCTCATGTGTCTACACACAATGCCTCACCTGGTCCATTCTTTGTTATCACTGCTTGGAGGGACCAGGGACTGGGAAGGACAGCTGCTCACTTCTCTGGCCCCCAAAGATGACAATCAGAGGCACGGGGGCTCACTGCTGCCTATAGTCAGAGAGAGGAACAAAACAGGAGTCAGTCCTTCCTGCTCTCAGGAGCTGCGGGCTAGTGGAGAAGAGTGCCACAAAGAATTAAGGGAACAACTTCAAATCAATGCACCCTCCTGCTCTTCTGCTGGATTCCAAAGCCCACCTCCTCCACGAAGCCTGCTTTGATTTCTCTAATCACTCTATGCCACCTCTGAACCTTCTAATTCTTGCTTATATCACTTTTACAGGATTTACCATACTGTCTTATATTCTTGTGTTATGTTTTCTATTAGTCTAGAAACTCTGTTCTTAAGTCTTCTATTCATCTAAAAACTCATGGAATATAGGAATCTGTATTACTTATTTTTTCATTTATTGCAATATCTACTTAATGTGCTTTTGTAGTCAGGAACCTAATTATCTATGCAACTGTCTGTCTGTCTAGCTATCTATCTGTGTATATATCCATCTAAAGAAGACATTTCTCTACATATATTTTTTGCAACTTGTCTTTTTTTTTTTGAGATGGAGTCTTGTTCTGTAACCCGGGCTGGAGTGCAGTGGCGTGATCTCAGGTGACTGCAACCTCCTCCTCCCAGGTTCAAGCGTTTCTCCTGCCTCAGCCTCCTGACTATCTGGGACTACAGGCTTGTGCCACCACACCTGGCTAATTTTTGTATTTTTAGTGGAGACAGGGTTTCACCACGTTGGCCAGGTTGGTTTCGAACCCCTGACCTCAGGCGATCCGCCCTAATCTTAGCACTCGGCCTCCCAAAGTGCTGGGATTACAGGCTCAACCACCATGCCCAACTTATTTATTGCAACTTTTCTGATGATAGCTCTGTAATTTCCATTTTTAAGGCAAAGCTACACATCAGACTGATATCAGCAGGAAACTTCCTAATCTTTTTTTCAAATGCTGACAAATCACCATTTTCGACTTTAAATATTTTTCCTTAAATGTAGAGCTTTTATGCTTTATTGATATAATTTTATTTAAAAATTATTTTAAACTATTAACAGATGCAAATGAATATTCATGATGTAGGCAGCATATAAAGGACACACAGAGGCTCTGTACCCACTGTGTGGCTTAAGGGATACAGAACTGGAAAAATGGAATTTCCTTTGTAGGCGCTTTCTTCTGCACCTGCTACCGTCTCTTCCCTGAATGGGAGCTCCAGTTATCACTCTTGTGTTGGTTGTTCTCTGGTATTCTCCTCAAGTTTTACCGTGCACATCTATTTTCCCAAGCAATTCACTGTGTAGCTACTCATGTTCTTCATATCATGTAATGAAATCACATTGTGTAGGATCTTTGGGAATATTTTTGTTTGCTCTTGTTCTAATCGAGTGTCTATTGTTTTATTTTCTTCTTGATCTACTTATAGAAAAATTTGTGTTAAATATTTCGTTATGTTAGACTTGTCTATTTTTATTAACAGTAGGTTGAGCCATATGTAATTACTGTTCCTGGAGGTCAAAAGCATTGGATATCTCCAGTTTCATACAGTTAAGCATAACTATCTTGTCAATTCTAGGTATTTCTGTTCCAAGGCTGTGTTAAAAGCCCAGGAGTCAATAACTCTTAGGTTTTCTGAAGAACTGAAACCCTTATCATGTGAGAGCTCTTTTAACCCTAGCCAAGGTTCTGCCTTGAAGTCTCTTTTTGAGATATTAAAAAGGCCACGAAATGCCCCTGGGCCCTTTCAGCAGAGGTGTTACTCCAGACCCTGACCTCCTGCCTTCCCTTCTTGGGTTTCAGCCACCTCTGGTGACAACACACACGTTGGCCTGCCCTCCACTTCTGGGGACCTGGCTTCACTTTCAGTGTTTTATTTCTAGTTACTCAGGTTCAGCATCTCGCATGGCTATTTTCTTTTCTTTTTTGAGATGGAGTCTCTCTCTGCCACCCTGGCCAGAGTGCAGTGGTGTGATCTCGGCTCACTACAACCTCTGCCTCCCCGGTTCAAGCAATTTTCCTGCCTCAGCCTCACGAGTAGCTGGGATTACAGGTGTGTGCCACCACGCCTGGCTAATTTTTATATTTTTAGTACAGACAAGGTTTCACTGTGTTGCCCAGGCTGGTCTCGAACTCCTGACCTCAGGTGATCCACCCACCCCGGTATCCCAAAGTGCTGGGATTACAGGCATGAGCCACTGCGTCGGCCCCGTGGCTTTCTGCTCTCCTTTTGGATTTATTTATTAAATCTTCTTCACTATTTCTCCTATACTAATTTGGAAAGTAGCTGCTTTAGTTCTTATTTTGTTCGTGTTCATCTGCATATTTTGGTTTGAAATTTGACGCAAGGAAATTAAGAACGCTTCTACTCCATGACATCTTCCCAACCTGGAAAAAATTCACAGGGGGTGTGTTTTTCATCCTAGAGGAGCTTCTTGACCTTGAAGAACACATTGGCAATGTTTTTTAAGTTCCCAAAACTGTAGCCTCTGCCGGACATGCCTCTTGCACCTCACACTCAGCTTCTGTGATGTTGCTTTTCCTATGTCGGAAACGGAGTTTAAAAGTTCCTTTCATTAGGGGATGGTGACGGCAAAAACAGTTTTTTTGTTTGTTTTGATTTCCTGAGAAGCCTTGATTTTTGCCCTCACTCCTGAAACACATTTTCTCCCGGCACATGGTCCCAAGCTGACGTTTATTATTCCACCAACGTATTGAAGACGCTCACTGGTTCAGGGCTTCCATTATTGTCATTGAAAAAACAACTTCAGCACAAATTTATTTCATTTGTAGGTCATCTATCTATCTAGCTGCTTTTATGACGTGTTGCTTTGCTTTGGTTATGGTATTCTTTCATTTCTCTATGATGCAGTGGATTTTTTTTTTCTATATTTAAGTTGGGGTCTTTTTGTAATTCCTGACTTTGAAGAGCAATTTCTTTTACCAATTTATACACACACACACACACACACACACCAACACACACACAGATCTTAGTGCTTTTTGTTTTGTTTATTTTGTCTTTCTTTTCTTTTTATGACTCCAATTCTATGCATGATAATTTCTTTCAAACTTGAATTTTTGCCCTTAACTTCTCAATGTTTTCCCAATGTCGTCCCTCTATGTTGAACTTTGGATGTTTTTGTAATTTACTTCCAGTTTAAATATTCTCTCTTCAAATACCTCTAATCTGTGGTTAGATTCATGTAATAAGATTTTAATTTTAATTTTTTTAATTTATATATATTTTATTTGATACTTTACTTTTTTCAAATCTACCTGATGATTTTTGATGGACTCATAGCCTTTGCTAATATTTAAGACTTTCTTTTCGTTAAACATTTTAGCATCCATTTTATATTCTGCCAGTGTTATAATATTTGGAGGCTTTTCAGTTTTGATTCTGTTTTTTATTGTTCCTTCTGGCTCTTGTTCCTGGTATGCTGTTTTTGTTTGGTTACCTTGACTATTAACTATGAACTTGCACTGTTTATGGAAGTTTTTCTCTGAGAAGTGATTGAGGTTAAATGTGGAATCTTGTAGAGAAAATCACAGTTGATTCTGCAGTTTCACTGTGCATATTGCCAGTTGGGTTTTCTGAATTAAATTTCCAGGTGAGTTTTCATTTTACTCACCCAGGTATGGAGTAGGCAAGTGGCAGACCCATGTGTGGCTCCACTGTGCCTGCGAGCTCTCGGCATGAGAGAGCAACCTCTCCACCCAGTGATAAAATTGATTTACACACATTTCTTTCCTCTTTTCCCAGAGAGTGGTAAGTCTTAGTTTACCATGACCCTTACATGTGTTTCCCTGGGTTCCAGTTTATTATAAGGTGTCCTATCCAATGTATCATTTTTAGGGGCTGGTAGACTTAATCTCTTGTCTCTAGCTTCCTTCAAAGCTCTGAAAAAGGTTAAATTCACTTGGGTTTGGAAAATCTCTTCAGGGTAAAAGACAAGTCAGAGCTTTGTTCATCTCTTTTCCTCCTGTTTTTACTCAGTGTTGACCTCTGCAGAATCTTCTTGGTATTAAAAAAATTATTGGTGCAATAAAAATAATATTAAAGTGTATTTTATTAATATTCTGTCCATTTAGTTTCCAATTGGAGGGTCAGTTTCCATATTGAGTTGGCTATGCAGCTGGAAACAGAATTCCTGCATTGCCACTGCAGCTGGTCATAGAGAAGGCTGCAAGGCACCTGCCCCATCCCTGTCAGGCTGAGGATTTATTCGCCAAGCTGCTGTGACTGTAGCCAGAAGAAGCTCAGCTTTCAGCCACCTTCAGGGATTGCTTGGCTGAAGAAAGTCAGCTGCTCCCAGACAGACTCCATCAACTGCTTGTGGATGCAGGGGTAACCTAGGCCGTCCAGCCTCTGCATCTTGCAGGCTCTCCTGAAGCACTGGTGGAGAAGGCATCAGAGGCCAACTTTTGTCCTGCAACGTTGCTCCCTTCCAGCTTCTGCCCTTCCAGAATGGCTATGCCCAGAGCACACCCTGGGGAGCACAGTGCAGGCCAATCTCCATATCAGAGAAGCTGCACACAGGGACACAGGGCTGCAGCTTTGTGAGACCCTCCACCACATTGAAAAACTCAAAAAACTTGGTGGCATCCATTAACACCTCATTTTCTAGCTAAATAATAATAATAAAAAAGATATCTGCCTACTCTTTCCTCCTGTTCACACCCAGAAAGTTTCTTCTTTATCTCACCCTTGGCTTGATTTACACCGACAATTTCTAATTTATGCAAAAATACTCATATTCTCACTCCATATTGGCTAAGGTATATTTTAAAATCTTCTTTGCTTTCTTTGCATGAATTTGTTTTTGTAGAAGGCATTTTTAGAAGGACACAACTTCTAAAATATGGTATCACTCACTTCAGAGTCAGAGTGGTAAGCTGTTTCATCTCCAACCAATTTCGCTCATAAAAGAGATTGTCCCAGCCGAGCATGGTGGCTCATACCTATAATCCCAGCACTTTGAGATGCTGAGGTGGGCTGTAGTCTCACTTGAGACTAGGAGTTCAAGATCAGCCTGGCCAACATGGTGAATCTCTGTCTCTACTAAAAATATAAAAATTAGCTGGGCATTGTGGTGTGTACCTGTAATCCCAGCTACTCCAGAAGCTTAGGTGGGAGGATGGCTTGAACCCCAGAGGTGGAGGTTTCAGTGAGCTGATATCGAACCACTGCACTCCAGCCTGGGTGACAGAGCAACACTCCATGTCAAAAAAAAAAAGAGTGATTGTTTGTGCTCACAATGCAATTCTCCACAAGACTGGGGCAGTAGGCTGTGGCCATCTGGGTCCCACTGCTGCCCCCACCCTCCCCCAGAAGCTGGTTACCCCGTCTAGCAAAATGGCAACCTCCTTGCAATTGCAAAGACATCAACACATCCGCTAATACTTCAGCACAATCAGCAGCAGTTTTGCAAATAATCGAGCAGTATTTATTAATCCTGCATATGCCTCACACTACTCTTGAGACACCTTTGTAGTATCATCATTAATTAGGATAATCAAATTTCTCTTTTATCTTCATTCTGTGATTACTAAGCCATTTTGTCAGGCATACACAATTCATTCATTATTATGAAAAAATTTATTTCTTACAAACTTCAAACAACATCTTCCTTATCTTCAATAACACATAGTCTATTAGGAAACAGATACCATTTTCCACACTGAATAAGTATAATTCAGAAGGACATTTCTAAATAATACCTCATCTGGTTTTATGTTCAGTCTATCCTATTTCAATGCTTCATTTGACTGGAATCTACAAAGTGATATAATTCATCTTTAAAGTTAGGATAATTTTCCTCTTCTCCTTTGGAAAGGCCTTTTGATGGATATATTCTTGTCTGAAAGTCACTTGGCACTTTTGAAAAATTCAGTGTTAGTTAAGTCTTAGTTAACATTACATATGCATATTTTTCTTATTAAGAAATTAGTGATAATGAGTGTGAATGATTAGACTAAAGGGAAAAAGTGCCTCTGATAAGGAGATCCCTTTCACCTTATTTAAATTTTAATTATAAAGTTAATTGTACAGTTTTAATATTTTATTGTGAAGCACCTATTTTTTTTGTTTAATATGGTTTAGTGCCTCATAATTTGCGGACTTTGGATGAGAATCACCCTGAGGAATTTTTTTTTTTTTTTTGAGATGGAGTCTCACTCTGTCCCCCAGGCTGGACTGCAGTGGCGCTATCTCGGCTCACTGCAAGCTCCGCCTTCCAGGTTCACGCCATTCTCCTGCCTCAGCCTCCCGAGTAGCTGGGACTACAGGCCCCTGCCACCACGACCGGCTAATTATTTGTAGTTTTAGTAGAGACAGGGTTTCATCGTGTTAGCCAGGGTGGTCTCAATCTCTTGACCTCATGATCCACCTCCCTCGGCCTCCCAAAGTACTGGGATTACAGGCGTGAGCCACCACACCCAGCTGAGGAACTTATTTTTAATGGTGATTCTCGTTCCCAGCCTCAATTCAGTTAGAAGTTTGTTGGACATTTTTCTAATTTGCATTTAACATACTTTGCATGTGATATTCTGCACATTAAGGTTCTGAAAACTGTAAGTTTGGTGGTCAGGAGTCATGTAGTTCTAAAACTCACCTACTGTCCACTTCTTTGAATAAGGAAAATTGCATCATCTCTGGAGTCCTCAGTCTCATTGTCTGCAGAATATGGGCCGTACTGGGACCCACCACACAGTCTTGCTTTCTGTCCAGGCAGTTTTGTGCCTCAAAAGCTTTTTATTCCTAACTTGTGGTTTCCTTGGTAAGTGGAAGAAGACCCACTTGCTTTCACTCAGCCCCATGTGCCAGGATGCAGTCTGTATTTTCTACAAACTGGAATTCTAATGTCTTTCTTATTTATTGCCTCTTTGCAACTGAGATATTACATTGAGACCATTTGAATCAGGATGTGAGAAGGCCACAGCCTTAATCAGATTCAGTGTTTTTGTTCATTTGAGAAGTCCTTCTGGGTGTCTGTTACTTTAAGTCTTTTTGAGTCATATTCCTTAGTATTTAAGGTCCAAGAATATTCAGTATTTCCTACCCTGTCAGGCTCCTGCTGTCTGAACTTAGTTGCTGTTGATCTCTTTTTGAGATAACGGTTTTGCAATACTTTCTAGGAGAAACCAAATAATATCCAATACACATAAACATGTTATTTCCAGCTGTTGGTTTATAACTACACTCTGGAATTGTGTGGTCTGTTTTCCTGGTCTCTGCAGGAGATGGTTTTATTACCTGTTTTGCACTGCATAACTTGAGCCTACAACTTTCTTGATTCCAATATCAGATGCTTTGTCATCCATTTCCTTATGGGTAAGTTAACACCACGTGCTTTAGGTTTTCCATTATGGCAACAGGGGAATGCTAGATATGTTCTAAGGTAAGTCCCCAAGCCTCAGGAGTTTACAGTAACAGAAATGTGAATCGCCCTCAGCTGAAACTGAAAACACATGCTCCTGGTTGTGTGGGGTGACCCTTCTCTAAGGGGTGGTTCAGGGACGTGGTGCCCTTCTACCCTATGGCCTTGTGTCCCTCGTAACCAGCTTTCCAGCTGCCCCGTGGAGCCTCACTAAATCAGTCACGGGGTGACAAGTGTGTCCAGAAGGCTAATTGCTAATTGCTCCCCAAGCCTCAGGGCTGGGAAGTGGCAGAGCTCAGACCTCATTTCCATTTGTGTTCCATCTGGGAGAAAAACCACTAACGTCCACTTAGGTGTGTGCTGGGAGAGAAATGTGGTCCCTGGGTGCCTCTTCTCGGAAGAAACACTTCGATACAACAGAAAAGTAGAGAGATAGGTGGGCAGCTGTTTGTGCCAAGAGGCCTTCCAGGAGATCTCCAAACAAAAAGGGATGACACAGCAAAAACTTGGAGCGTGTCCTCGGTTGAATTCTTTTGTGAGTTATAATGGAATAAATCAACTGCAGAGTAAGTTTTCCAGAGGCCCAGGGGAAGACAGAACCTAAACAGTAAGCCATCATTCAATGCCTGTTAAATTAGGCTACAGTGTGAGGAAAGGAAGGCGGAGACGTTGCCTCAAGGGACAGCATGGGGGTGTCCCTCCCAAATTCACATATGGAACCCTAAACTACAGTGCTGTTATACCAAGAGATGAGGCCTTTGGAAGGTGATCCGATCATGAGGGTTGAGCCCTCATAAATGGGATTAGTGCTCTTATAAAGAGACTCCTGAAAGGAATTTGCCCTCTTTCCCCTATGTGAGGAGTCAGTAAGAAGTGAGCAGGCTGGCCCGGGCATGGTGGCTCACGCCTGTAATCCCAGCAGTTTTGGAGGCCAAGGTGGGTGGATTGCCTGAGGTCAGGAATTCGAGACCAGTCTGGCCAACATGGTGAAACCCCATCTCTATTAAAAATACAGGAAAAAAAAAAAAGAAAATTAGATGGGCATGGTGACATACACCTGCAATCCCAGCCTACTTGGGAGGCTGAGGCAGGGAAATTACTTGAACCAGGGAGGTGGAGGTTGCAGTGAGCCGAGATCACACCACTGCAGTCCAGCCTGGGTGACAGAGCAAGACTCTGTGTCAAGAAAAAAAAAAATAGAAGAAGAAGTGAGCAGACTGCCACTTGGAAGTCAGCCTCACCAGGACCCAACCACGCCGGCTCCCTGACCTAAGACTCCCAGCCTTCTGAGCTGGGAAAAATCCATGTGTGCTGTTTACAGCCCTCCCCGACACATGGAACACAGCACACATGTCAGTGTTTCTAGCAAATTCAAAGTGGCACTTTGCCATAGCAGCCGGAACTGACTGAGAGAGCTGTTTTGTAACCTGAGGTCCTAAAGCAGCCTTGATATGGAATTTGATTTCTGTGCATGTGCATTTTTTTTCTTTTTCTGGGAGAATTCCCTTTGTTTTCTTTAGAAGCTCAAAATCTCAGTGGTCTCTGTGTTAGGTATTTGGAATAAGAGGCAGCAGTTAAGGCTGCCTGCTGTAACTCACCTTGATTGAGTTCAGGTCTCGGTTCTGTTTCTCTCTGGTGGAGTGACTGCAAACAAGTTACTTATCCTAAGTATCTCATTTGGTATTTACAAATTGGAGTTAATACCTGCATCACCTTCACTCAGTGGTTGGGAGAATTAAATGGATATGGATAAATATGAGCTGTCCTTGTAGCAGTGGCCAGCATATAGTATGCTCAGTAAATGTTAGCTATTATTACCATCAAATGTAAACGTATCCATTTCACAGATGCCTGCATGAATGAGGAAAGAAATGAAAGATAAGAGGTTGCTGCTACTGAGAGAGAATAGAACAGAAAAGACAGATGCAGAAGAGATAGTAAAGTGGCCTGCAATTTTGTAGAAGCCCTTGGTTGAAATATATTTGTGGCATTATGAAGTGAGTTTTTTATAGCACCAGTTTTCCAGTAATTTGCATAACATTAACTATAATTATCACCGCTATTACTATTACAATGACTATTATTGTTTGGCTCTCTTCTAAACTAAATGAGTATCTGTTCTAGGAGGGCCTGACAGTTCCGATTACTGAGTTAACAGCTGGACCAGAGTTTGAAATTCCAGCATATACAAAAATAACAAGGTGTTATTTTAATGTATACTGCTTGGAGCTGTATACATTAGGTGGATGCTGTGGGGAGTCCAGTTTTCTTTGCTACATCAAAGAACTTATCGTGCATATTGTAAAAGGAAAAGCCATGACAGGCAGTGTCCAAAAGCACTTCTGTAGGAGAAATGCCTGCACTTGTCCGTCCCCCAGCAACAAGTGGTGACTGAACCCGTGAAATGTGGCTGGTGGGGATGAAAACCTGGGTTTTTAATTGTATTTAATTTTAATTAATTCCACTTAGATTTAAATGGCCACGTTGCCTGTGGATGCAGGATTTGCCAGCACAGCTATGGTGCATGAAATCTGCTGTAGGAAGTCGATGCTCGAACGGTTTCTACGGAGCAAGTGAAGCTGAATGAGAGGCACAGAGGTGGGTTGTCATGCGAGGAAACTCCTGCTGGGAGGGGTCAGCTGGGAACAACCAAATGTCATCTTGGTGAATCCAGGCTTCCTTCTTAACGGACGTCCTCTGAAAATATCGCCTTTCTCTGTCACATTTATAGGAGTATTTGGCTTGTATTTATTTACTTTGATGGAACGGATTTTAAAATGCCAGTTACAAGAAATGAGACACCGTTATCGACAATTTGATAGAACTCAATTTTTTTTTTTTCTTTTAAGAGATGGAGTCTCGTGCCCAGGCTGGAGTACAGTGGCTTGATCTTGACTCACTGCAACCTGCGCCTCCCGGATTCAAGTAATTCTCCTGCCTCAGCCTCCCAAGTAGCTGGGATTATAGCCGCGCCGCCACATGGAGCTAATTTCTGTTTTTCTATTTTAGTAGAGACGGGGTTTCACCATGTTGCCCAGGCTGGTCTCAAACTTCTGAGCTCAGGCAATCTGCCTGACTTGGCCTCCCAAAGTGCTAGGATTACAGGCGTGAGCCACGCGCCCGGCCACGATTGTATGTTGTTTGTTTTAAAGACCTGACGTGTAATTGCAAATTGAGGGATTCAAAACACCTGAGAAATCCAACTTAGTCACTAGTTTAGTCTCTTCAAAGCGATCCTGTTCTTCTGCAAATATTGTCAATAAGTAATATTATACTAAGGTGTGGCTTAGCCATCCATTTTAACCAGGCTTCCTTTTACATATCCGAGGATGTTTCTGCCCTGATTACTTCATTTCCTAACTCTTCTGACTCTGGAAAAACACACGTCTGCAGTTTCCTCACCAGAACAGGTTTGTTCAGATGTTCAGACGGTTGTGTTGGCTTTGGAGTTTTTATTAAAGTCTCATGAATTTCTTCCTCATGCCAAGATGAGCAACCAAGGTGGAAGTCTTTTTAACAAATTGAAAGACAGATGAACGAGAATGACTATGATTCCTGGAGGAAATGTTTCCCCATGTGACTGGGGCGGAGGGGGCTACAGAGGGCATGGGGTACCTCCTATTGGAAGTATACTTGGGATTTGAACACATGTTCCAAGAGCAGTGGGGAACCCATGGCATCTGTCCAGCACGGGGCGTCATCCTTATATTTCACTGGAGGCTGTTGAGCTTGAATTGACAGTGGGTCCTGCCTGCCCTGTGTGGGGCTTCTCCTCACAGTGTCAAAACATGAAGATCCTTGATCCACTGAAGCCGCCTTTCGTGCCACGGGGGGATGAAAGAAGGAGTGTCAGGGACTCCGGAGGTTGCTGTGGAAATGCTGGAACCTGGACACTGAACTACACTAAAAGGAAATGAAGACAGGAAAAAACTGAGCTTCAAAGCTGGCAGCTTGTAAACCACAGAGCAAGGATTTGAATACTTGGGTAAGACAGGTCTACACACTGCCTTCCGTGGCTTGGCCTCCTGAGAGGCTATTCTAGAATTCATGGCCTCCTGCAAGCACCATTAGGAGTAACTTTGGCACCCACACCAGCATTTTTTTTTTGGCCTGAAAGCACCATCCTGTCAAACTCTAGAAATGTATTGTAAACAGTAGATGCAAGGCAGGAGCCACTTTCTTCAGTGGAAAAACCCAGGCTTGCTTCTTCATCTTCTGCTATATTCCTCTCAATCAAACTTCTGCAGCCTCCCCTGCCTTTCTTGTGCCCTTGAAATAACCTGCCATGGCATGAGCAGCACCTGGTTCCTTTAGGAAATTGATTATTCTTTGATTTCACACTCTCTTAGCTTCCTCTCTAGTTAGTGTGATACTGGTTGAATATTCCTGCCCTCCTGGCTTTTTTGTTTCATAATTCTCATTTGCACCGAGTTACAATAGTGAGACATCGTTCAGTAATATTTGGAAGTCTTTTGCAACAAGCTCCTTTTGATAATAGAATGCAAGGAAAATGACAACTAAAATGTCCTTATTTAAAGTGGGTATTTTCTACTTTTGGTATTTGGTACAAGAATTTGATGCCAGAATGAGAACAATAAAATTACATGGAAAATTGTTATTATGAATCATTGAATATTTAATGCTTTATGGAAATAAAGCTGTCAAACACCAGAGTTGGGATGAGAAGCTGTGAAGGGAAATTGATAAAACCAGAAACCTGAAACATTGCAATTCTGCTGAACGCCGCAGCAGCAGGCACAGCCCCCTGAGTTTCTGCGGGTTCTCACCCTTACAAGAGAATGCTGCAGTGCATTCGGTTTGGTGACTTTGTTGGAAACAGCTTCACTAAAGAGAGGAATAAGACCTTCCCTCTTAAGGTTTTTGTTGGCCCTTCTTGTGAACTTGGGTTTGGTGTTCAAGCTTAATAGCAGGGAATTAATTTTTTATTAATTTTTATTGCATCCTTTGTTACAATCAAAGCTATGTGAAGGGCACTGACACGATCCACCACATCTCATGGCATCTTCTCTTCCTTTCAGAGCTGAATGCCCTGCATCTTGCAGAAAGTACATTCTAAATTCTTCGTTTCTGATAATCCAACGTCCTTTCCTATATTCGACTGTGTAACTATTGTCGAAGGGACTTCAGTTCTCTCAGAATTTCAGCCTAAGTCACCTAAGTTGAAGACAATGTGTATCATTAATGTGCATCATTACCCTGGGAGTCTAAAGAGAGTGAAATGCTTTCCACTAAGAATTGGCCCTCATCTGTCTCCTGCCCAGATCAAATGATGACCAGGGGTCCCAGGAGCTGGAGTGGCTGTCTTTGTCAGTTCAAGTGCTATAAGAGAATACTGTAGATGGGGGGTTACAAATCTAAATGTAGCTGTCCGAGTTCAGGATGCTGGACGTCCGAGATCAAGGTGCCGGTGGGTTCCGTGTCTGATTAGGGCCTACGTCTGGGTTTGCCACCTTCTCACCTGGACGTCCAAGATGAAGCTGCTGGTGGTTCCGTGTCTGATCTGGGCCTGCACCTGGGTTTGCCACCTTCTCACCTGGAAGTCGGAGATGATGCTGCGGTGGTTCCATGTCTGATCTTCTCACCTGGAGGGAAGCAGGGGAGGAAGTACACTCTCTCCCCGTGTCCCTGCTTAGAAGGACACTGAGCCCATCACAGGGTGCCATCCTATGACCTCGTCACCTCCCAAAGGCCCCACCTCCTCATTGGGGATTGGGGTTCCAACACATGGGTTTGGGGGCACACAGACCTGCAGTCCCTAGCATTCATCATCCAGTAATGAGTTGCCAGCTGAGGCAGAGTGTGCTTCTTCCCTTCCCCTAGCATTGGAGCCAAGTGAGGGATCACACAGCCAGAGATTCCAGGTGCCAAGTAGACAGAGAGCCAGGAGCTGCCTCCGTGGCTGAAGGCAGCTGAGTTGCAGAAGTCCTCAGGGATGTGAGTCCTGGAGCTACGGACTCTCCATCCTTGCAGTGGGGCAGGAGGTGGGGGAGATCTTGTGGACGTGGAGGTGGGGGCAACTGGGATGGGGGACAATAGACGGGGTCCCCTGCTGCTCCTGGTGCTTTAGGATGCAGGATTCCGAGGGAACGTGGGTGCTGCAGCCGCAGTGGGACTGGCCTCGGCTTGGCTGTCCCTCCCTGGGGAGGAAGGGGGCTGGTAGTGGCTTCCCAGCAAGTCATAGCAAGTAGTTGAGGGGCAGGTGCCCATGGGGTTCTTAAAAGCGTCTTCCACTCAGTGAGGTCTGCTGTAATGAGGTCCCCGAGGTCTTGAGAAGAGCCTGCCTCATTCCCAGTGCGTGAGCCTGAGCGTGGGTCTCAGATGGGGTGGGGCACCAGTCTAGTGGACTCTGATCTCCAGGAGGGCCCAGGATCTTCCTCTGTCACGTACTTCAGCACAGTGCAGCCTGGTCACCCGCTGTAGGAAGTGGTTCTCATTCCTGTCCCCGCCACTGTGGGTGGGGCTGTAGCTATTTTAACAGGTGGAGAAGAGTGGGAGTGAGCTATGGGACCCTGGAGGCTAAGTCGTGAAAGGCAGTACAGTATCTACTCTTTCTGCCAGGCTGCTCTTACTTGGAGCTCAGATCCCCCCACCCGCAGACGGAGCCTGACGACCTCCAGGCCCCAGCTGTAGGGAAGCCCAGCCCCATGGAGAGGCCGCAGGAAGCATGGGGAACCATTCCCAACTTGAAGCCCCCCCAAGCCCAGACGCTGAGCCTGGGAATGACGAAGGCTCCAGGGACCCCAGCTCTTCATTGAAGTCATCCTCAGTCACCAAGTCTTCCCAGCCGAGGTCCGAGACAAAGCAGAGACCACTCTCACTGTGCCTGTCCTGATGCCTCCCTTGCCGCTTGGACACCTGGACCCCAACGCCTGCCCTCAGGTCATGAGGTCTGGGGGAGCTCCTTGCAGAGCTAGAGTCACCTTGTTAATGCCTTTACTCCATTTCTGCTAAACGCCCTCTTCTCCTCCCCGACTTGGAAGAATTAAAAGCAGCAACAGAAAACTGTAAATGTGGGAGTGAAATGGCAGAGCAAACCAGGAGCAGGCCTCCCCCTCCGCGGGTCTTCAACAGATTCGGAGCTGAACCCGGGATGAGAGGGTACGGGGGGAAATAGGAGATGCTTTGGCTGGCTTTGAGAATGATATTTTAAATGATTTAAATTACTAAAGTAGGACTCACATTTTTACGGAAAGGTGATCAGAAAGCTGTAAGTTTTATCCCAGATGAACTCAGGGAACAGGAAGAGAAATTACTAAAGTAGGACTCACATTTTTACTGAAAGGTGATCAGAAAGCTGTAAGTTTTATCCCAGATGAACTCAGGGAACAGGAAGAGAAGATACAAAAAGCCACTTTGCCAACAGGCTGCTTTCTAAATGCATCCCACGGAACTCATAGAACTGGATACACTTCAGGCTGTTTTAGTTTCCTAGTGTGTTAATTACTTTTATCAGTTAGGTTAGCCCAAGTTCTGATGCATTAACATACCAATGCCCACATCTTAGTGAATTAAAGAACTAAGCTGTATTTTTCATCCCTACTGCAAATGCACGGCAAGCTAGCTGGGGGCTCTGTTTATTGGAGTTTCTCAAGAACCCAAGCTGTCAGCGCAGCTACCACCTTAGACACTGAAGGTCACTTTGCCAGAAGGAAATCGAACTCTGGAGAGCTTCACACCGGCACCTAAATGCTTCATGCTCAAAATGACATGCAATTATTTCTGCTCACAATTTGTTAGGTAAGATTAATCACGTGGCACCTCCTAATCGCAAGAGATCACAGAGGGCAATTATGGCATGGCCAGGAAGGCCAAAATTTATAAATACTTGGTGAGCCACAGTGACCACCATAGCTATTCTAGGTTGGAGAGTTACAGCAAAAATAAAGAAAGCATATTTTGTGGTGATTCTGAGCAAAGTGATGAGGCTTAAATGGAAAAGAAGAATGACAACTGCTTTAAATGCTAAAATAAGAAAGTTGGAACCTGGAAGAATACCCAGGGAGTTGCAGTGATTCAGGAAAATCGAAAACACACTGAGGAAAAGGAGTAAGTGTTGACATCAGGCCTGGGGGTAAAGCGAGGAGGGGGAGGAGGGGACAAAGGAGAGGGATAGAATAGACTTAAAATCTATGACTGGTACAAAGTTATCTGTGATTATTGATACTTTGCATGTCCACTGTTAGAATAATTTATTTCATTTAAAAAATGTAGCTCAATACATTGTAATGATAGTGGGAAAATACCAGTTGAATTCTTTTGCCACATTCTCCTAACGGTGAAAGGGTATGTGTCTATACAATGGAAGATCAGGTTTTGGGAGTGATATTTTCATTTAGAGCACAGTTAGCGTCTGCTTATGAAAATGGGACTGAATCTATGGTGCATTAGTTGTGAGGAGTCAAGTTCATTACTTTTCAAATATATATATATTTTTAGCAAGATCACTTCTTCAAAAAAATCTAGCCAACAGAAAAGCAAAAGACTTGGCAAGGAACTCACCTGGATAAGGTGTGGATGTGAGTGTCACCCCGATAAGGTGTGGAGGTGGGCGTCGCCCGGATAAGGTGTGGACGTGGGTGTCGCCCGGATAAGGTGTGGGTGTGTCACCGGATAAGGTGTGGGTGTGGGTGTCACCGGATAAGGTGTGGGTGTGGGTGTCACCCGGATAAGGTGTGGGTGTGGGTGTCGCCCGGATAAGGTGTGGGCGTGGGTGTTGCCCGGATAAGGTGTGGGTGTGGGTGTCGCCTGGATAAGGTGTGGACGTGGGTGTCACCTGGATAAGGTGTGGGTGTCACCTGGATAAGGTGTGGGTGTGGGTGTTGACTGGATAAGGTGTGGACATGGGTGTCACCTGGATAAGGTGTGGGTGTGGGTGTTGACTGGATAAGGTGTGGACATGGGTGTTGCCTGGATAAAGTGTGGATGTGGGTGTCACCCGGATAAGGTGTGGGTGTGGATGTCGCCTGGATAAGGTGTGGGTGTTGGTGTTGCCTGGATAAGGTGTGGATGTGGGTGTCACCTGGATAAGGTGTGGATATGGGTGTTGGGGAGTACAGGTGGGGGTTCTGCATCCCCCTTTAGGGCTAATTCTGCCTCCAGTTTCCCCCTGCGCTTGGGCATCCTGGGCAGTTCCCTAGAGGTCAGGTTGAAAATTGTCAGACACCTTTTATACAGGGGAAAGCTGATGCCAAGAAATATTAAGTATTTTACTCAAGGCCAGACAGGTAATTAGTGGCTGATCTTGGACTACTGATTTCCAGCCCAGGGATTTTTTTCCCTAATCAAATATTAATAATAACTAGAGAATTGTTCTTTACTTTTCTATCATTATTATACTTAAGCAAAGATTTTTCCTTCAGCCCTTTTGACACAGTTAAATAACTAATGAGTTAATTCCAGATGTGAAATCTTGGGGAGCATTCTTGGTGTCTCTAGCGGCTTCCTGACACTCACCAGCAATTCCTTCAGGCGGCTTTTGATGTTTTCTGACTTCATTACCTCTTTGCTATCTGCTGCTTTGATGAAAGGGCCATGGAGAGAGAGTGACTTAGCATGTTTTCTGACAGAGCTGGAGATTTCTTTTCTAACACCTTCCTAGTACATTCTGCTCCTCCAATTATGCCAGCTCCTTTATTCAGGCATCCGTCCTTGTCTCGCCCAATCAATGGAGTTTCTCAATCAACGTTAGCAGGCTCACATCATTTGTTTCCACTGTGAGACTGTCTCCTGATTTCCATACTCATCTTCCCTCCACAGTGCTGAATGTTTCATGCATCATCCACGGCTCTGTCCTGGGACACAGTCATGCAGTTCATTCTATTCTGCAGATCATTCTTCTGGAAACTTCTCAGAGCCTCACTTGCAGCTTTGTCCTCTGTTGAAATGAATTCTGCTTTTCTGATAACTTTGAAACACTTACAATAAGCAGTCGTCATTGATCTTCCTCAAAATAAATTTTCTATGTGGATTTTTTTGACTGTGCACTACTTGAGATGCAATTATTCGATTGACCGTACATGAACAGACTTTACCAATGGCACTAAAGAGTTTCTGAAGACACTATTCGAACTTCAAGAAGCTATAGTTGATGACCGAGACAGTCATATATTTTCCCTGATCTCAGCCCTGTGCCTTCTTTGATGAGCCCTTACGTTCTCAGACATTGGGCAGCATTAAACTCTGAATGTAAGAATTATCTCAGGCCTATTCAAGTGGTTTAGTGGAGGTGAACTTACGATCCAGAACTTGATACTTTTGTCTAAGGACAACAGCCCCCATGGCCTAGGAGAACCAAGTTCTCCATTTATGTGAACTGCTAGAAGCCACTTCTAAGTCAAGTGATGCCATGATGGTGCAATGAGGGCGATTTTAATGAGAAATTATATCTTGCTGACTCTTTCAGCAACCTTGGTATTTTAAAGGTCATTTGTATTCTCTTTTCTGGTAGAATTATCAGATCATTCCCACATGACAGACAGGTAGATAAAACACTTCTGCCAACAATGCATACAATACATCAGGGTACCTTTTCCTATACCTGTCAGCCATGTATATGTCTTCTTTTCAGAAATGTCTATTCAAGCCCTTTGCCTGTTTTCAAGTCCAGTTTATTATTATTATCATTATTATGTTGCTATTGAGTTTTAGGAGACCCTTGTATGTCTGGATATTAAGTGACTGGATATTAAGCTCTTCAAGCTGACAGAATGAACGAGGTCCTCCCAGGCCCCACTGTTGCTAAGGAAACCTCTGCCCCGGCAACCACCATGATCCAAGCACCGGGCAAGAGATCTAAGAGTGGGCGTCACTAATTCGCTTTCAGCCCTAGAGTGTGATCTGTGATGAGCTGCACTACATCCAACAAGTGTTTAAGCTCTGCCATAGCTGGTACGCATCTATCTGCACATGTAGGTTAAGCTGAAAAGCATACAGCAAAGTTTAACTCATGCCCCAAATCTTAATTATTAATATATTTAATATTCTAGTTAAAACTGAATTACCCAGAGCTGCGTCTCACTTCATGAACACGCACATGGAGATGAAAGCGTCCTTAATAGTCAACTTCAATTTGTCTAGATTTGAATTTTTAAGGACTTTTTTTTTTTTTTATAGCAGCACATTTCTTCTCCTCCCCCCCTTCTTCTTCTTATTCCTCCTCTTCCTCTTCCTCTTCCACATGAAAACTCAAGTAGAAGCTGGAGATGTAAGGTCAGGACATCTGACACTGATTGACTAAAAGCAGAGATTGGGCTCAGAGTCCTGCGGCCGTCACCTCCTCACCAAGTTCCACCCTTTTCTGCAGCAGTTCGTAAGGTACTCTGAGAACTTTCATGTGCCCAGGAAACCAGTTTCCAAAATCTTTGCTCTTGATCACAAACTGCTTAGGTGACTTAATGTGTGCCTGCAGTGAATCATGATTAAATCATGTGACTCTTGAAATAACGAAGCAGAAGAGAGCAATTCCAATCTCCCATTCTCTCATGTGGGCTACAAAATTTTGGGCTACATTAGTCTTAACAAGCATATATTTAGCACCTGCTGCGTATGAGAAAGATTGTCAGGGCTGTGGACAAAATGTGAACAGGAGAGACACAGTCCCTGTTCTCAGAGGTCTTATAGTCCAGTGGAAGATTAGTGTGATATGATGAAAATCAATTTAAAAATGTATTTTTTAAATGAGTGTTATGAAGGAATAAAATCCGGGGTAAAAATAAAACCACAGACTAAGAGGTTAGGAAAAGCCAGGACGTGAAAGCTAAACAGAGACTTACAGGAAGAGAAAGAACTGGTTGGTCATGGGGGGTGGGGAGGATGGGCCTGGGGTGAGGGGGCCTCTCAGAGGAGATCAAGCACTGGTGCCACTGAGAGGAAGGAGCCCTACTGTGTTTGAGAAGCTGTGGGGGTATCCTGATTGAGGCTGTGATTTGCATTTCCCTGATGATGAGTGATGTTGAGCAGCTTTTCTTATATCTGCTGGACATGTGTATGTCTTCTTTGGAGAAATGTCTGTTCAGGCCATTTGCCCATTTTCAAGTAAGATGATGATGATGATGATGACGATGATTCTGCTATTGAGTTTTAGGAGATCCTCATGTGTTTGGACATTGACCCCTTATCAGCTGTATGGTTTGCAAATATTTTCTGCCATTTTGTAGGTTAGCTTTTCATTCTATGAATTGTTTTCTCTGCTGTGCAGAAACTTTGTAGTTTGATGTAATTTTACTTTGCTTTTGCATTTGCTTTTGTTGCCTGTGCTTTTGATATCATATTTAAGAAACTGTCAAGACCAATGTCATGATGCTTTTCTCCTACATTTTTCTAGGAATAATGGCTATTATCAGAAAACAAAGGATAACAAATGTCGATGAGGAGGATGCAGAAAAATTGGAACCTGTGCACAAAATGACTCAGCCCCTGTGAAAAACAGTAAGGCAGTGCCTCAAAAAATTAAAAATAGAACTATTATACGATTCAGCAATCTCACTTCATTTCTGGGAGTGTATCCAGAAGAACTAAAGTCAGGATCTTGAAGAAATATCTGTTCTTCTTTATTTATTGAAGCATAATCCATAATAGCCAAGATACGGAAACAACTTAAGTGTCCATTGATGGATGAAGAAAATGTAGTGTGTGTGTGTGTGTGTGTGTGTGTGTGTGTGTGTGTGTGTGTATGCAGTGGAATATTACTCAGCTTTTAAAAAGAAGGGAATCCTGCCATGTGGGACAACATGGATGAACCTGCAAGATGTGACTCAGCAAGACATAGGAAGATAAATACTGCATAATCTCACTTATATGAGGTTTCTAAAGAAGTTAGATTCAGAGAGTAGCACGGTGCTTGGCAGTGACTGAGGGGAGGTGGACTGAGGCATTTCTCTTCAAAGGTATAAAGTTTCAGGAATAGAAGATGCGTAAGTTCTAGAGATCTGCTGTACACCATGCCTGCAGCTAATAATACTGTACACTTAAAAATCCGTTAATAGGGCAGACTTCAAGTTTAGTGTTCTTACAGAATACAGGAAGCAGGATAAGGAAGGAGGCAGGGGGAGGGACAATGGAAAGAAGGAGGGGGATGGGAGGAGGAGGAGGAAGAGGGGAGAAGGAGGAGGAAGAGAGGAGGATATAGGCAGTGTGTGTGGAGCTTCCTGAACAAAGAGTGCAAGACTGAAGATAAATTTAGAGAGACTGACAAGGATGGAGTCTCAGGCAGCTAGAATGGAAAGGTTTCAGTATAGGAATATTGCTGATTAATATATTCTTAAAAGATGTGCTCCGATTCTGCAGGGTAAATAGAGTAGATGATGGGAACCATCAAAAATAAAAGTAGAGGAGCCAGAAGTGCATCGTTTTAACCAGCAGAGCAGTGGCCATCTGATGTGGCCTGTCTTAGGGAGGGATTCTACCTCTAGACTTGTAGACATGGTGCAGAGACAAGAGAACTTTGCTTTCTCCTCTCTGGAAAACTAAATATTAATGAACTTAAGTTGAATAAATAAAAAAAAATTACTCTTTCAGAAAGCATATGGGAGGGAATACACCTGTGACAAAGCCCTGTGACACCAGTCAGAGTATTATTTCAAGAAACATTGTTTGTCATACGATGGAGAAGGACATGGCCTCTTCGATGCAGAAGCAGAAAACCAAGGTGAGAGATGAGGAGGAGGAGGAACAACGAAAGGTTTGAAGAGAAAAAAATGTTGTAACAATTAATGTTAGCAGAAATCACATTGCAGTGTAAGAGAAAATAAATGATGTAACTTCTAATCTCATGCTTCATCCATAGAATTAATGTCACTATGACTGTTAAATGGCATCTGTTTTTGAGTTATTATTTTGATGATAGTATTTTTTCTTTGAGTTCTGTTAAAGAAAAAAATTATTTCAACACTTGTTAGAACAGTAAGGAAACCTTCATTCAAGACTGCCTGAAAAATCAATATAATAGTAAAATTAACATAAGGAGAAGTTGGTTCATTAAAATACATCATGAGGTTTTCCATGACTATTAAAGTTGAATTTTAGGGTGGACTCTGGATTTTCTAGTGACTGAAACAAAGAGGAAAATATTGTCCCAGAAAGGCTTCCATTTTCCACAGAATGAAAGTAAAGATTTTCTAAGCACGAAGGCCCCACTTACTATCTGTAATAATTAATATCATGGCTGTGTATTCTTCTTCACCTACATTTGTAAAATAAAAGCTAATTCAAGCTTAAAAGTATGATGCTGATTTAATATCATTGAATCTTTCTTGATTACTATATAACAGGCTGCATCTATAGTTTCTCCTTCTATTAAGGGGTTCTATTTCTTATCAAATATAATATGATTTAACTAAAACAGGAAATAAAAATTCAACTTGGATCAATGTTATGAAATTTATATTTTAAATCATTTCTAATTATAACATATTATGAAGACAAGAAATTCATCCTCGTTCTTCTTTTTATCATAAGTCTATCACATAACAAATCAGATGTGTTCATGTCTCTTTGTTTCAGCAACCCAGAAACTCAGAAGCATTTGAAATGCCACTTCAATAGTCACAAAGGTTTTTAGGTGTATCTCTTTTTGCAACTGAGAAAAATGATTTTTCCTCTTTAGCTGCGTGATGTGATGGATTACATCGACTATTTTCAAATTTTAAACTAGGCTCACATGGCTAGTAAATGCTACTTTTTTAAGGTTTCTAATTATTTTTATGCATTGCTGGGTTCATTTTGCTAATATATTTCTGATAATTTGCATCTATGGTCAAGAGTGATGCTGGTGTGGATTTAGCTTTTCTTGCATTGTGTAACTGATTTTGACATCAGGATAATGCTTGCCTCATAGAATAAGTTAGAATGTGTTCCTTCTGTCTTCCCAAATTTCTGGAAGAAATTGTTCAGTACTGGAATTATTTCTACATTAAATCTTTGGTAGAATTCACCAGTAAAACCATCTGGGCCTGGTGTTTTCTTTTTTGGAAGATTATTAATTATTAATTCAATTCATTAATATATATTGGTCTATTCACATTGTCTGTTTCTCCTTGGGTGAGTTTTGGTTGATTGTCATTCAAGGAATTGGCCTATTTTATGTAAGTTATCAAAATTGTGGGCAGAAAATTGTTTGTGGTCTACCCTTATTTTCCTTTTAAGGGCCATGAGATCGGTAGTGATGGCCCCACTTTCATTTTTGACGTTGGTAATTTACCATTGGTAATTCTCCCTCTTTTCTCGTGAGTCTAGGTAGAGGTTTATTGATTTTAATGATCTTTTCAAACAACCAGTTTTTTGTTTTTTGTTTTTTTTTTTCTGAGACAGGATCTCGTTCTTTCACCCAGGCTGGAGCGCAGTGTCAAGATCACAGCTCAATGATGCCTCAAACTCTTGACCTCTAGTGATCCCCTGTCTCGGCCTCCCAAAGCACAGGGGTTGCAGGTTCGAGTCACCATGTCTGGCCTTCCAGCTTTTGTTTTCTTTGATTTTCTGTATTGTTTTTCTACTTTCAATTTTATTGGCTTCTGTTCTAATTTTTGTTACTTTTTCTTCCGAGTACCTTAGCTTTAAATTGGTCTTCTTTCCTTAGTTCCCTAAGGTTGAGGCTTAGGTTATTGATCTAAAATCAATAATCTAATGTATTTTCTAATGTATACATTTCATACTAAACATTTTCTTCTGATCACTACCACACATTTATGTAAGTTTTTCTTTAATAATTTAGATCACATATATTTTAATTTATCTTGAGACTTCTGCTTTGACCCATAGGAGTTCTTCTGTTTAGTTTCCAAATATTTAGGAATTTTCCAGTTATCTCACGTTATTGACTTCTACTTTAATTCCATTCTGGTCTGAAAATACATCTTACATGAGTTTTTTAAATTGTTTGTTTTATGTCCCAGAATATGGCTTATCTTGGTGAATATTCCAGGCAGTCCTGAGAGGAGTGTGTATTCTGCTGTGGTTGGATGAAGTCACCATAATGTCCCATCACTTGATGGTGCTGTTGAATTCTCATCTGTGTTTTTCCTGAATTCCTGCCTGTGGGCTCTGCCCATCTCTGATAGAGGACTGCCGCAGTCTCCAGCTATTGTAGTGGATCCATTTACTTCTTGTTGTAGTTCTTTGAGATTTTGCCTCATGCATTTTGGTGCTCTGTGCTTAGGTGCCTACAATTCAAGGATTTTTGTGTCTATTTGAAAAGTTGACCCTTTTATTATTATGTAGTGCTGTGCTTTATCCGTGTTCATTTTTCTTGCTCTGAAGTTGGCTCTGTGTGAAATTAACATAGTTCCTCCAGCTTTCTTTTGATTAGGGTTACGATGGTATATCTTTATCACTTTACGTTAACTGATGTAATTCTTTATATTCCAGTGGAAGTCTTTTGGATACCATATCATTTGGTCCTTTTTTAAATTCACTCTGACAATTTGTGTCTTTTAATCAAAATTCATTGTCTGAGTCAAGATCTGCTGTGCCCTCGTGTCATGCCCTGCTCACAGTGTGTGTATATTCATTACCTCATGGATTTTTTAATGCTACAAGATGTTTGGGCTAACCACCACACCTTCACCACACCCATGACCACCACACCTGCACCACACCTGCCACCTGCACATCTCCTTAAAATACCTTCACCACACCTGCCACCTCCACAACAACTCAAAACACCTGCACTATAGATGCCACCTCCATACCTGCTACCACCACAGCTCTTCAATACACCTGTACACCTGCCACCTCCACACCTCCTCAAAACACCTGCACCACACCTGCCACCTCCACACCTCCTCAAAACACCTGTACCACACCTACCACCTCCACACCTGCTACCACCACAGCTCTTCAGTGTACCTGTACCACACCAGCCACCTCCACACCTACAACCTCCACACCTCCTCAATACACCTGCACCACACCTACTACTTTGTCTGCATATAAAAGGCAACTAATAATATTCTGAGAGACATGAATAATCAAGGAACTCCCTCATGTCCCTTCTTACTTGTGTAGCTTCTTTGTATGACCCAACCATTTGTGCTGAAGAGAATGACCTAGGATGAAAAGAAAAAAATGGTGAAACCCAAAGGTCTTCTAACAGGCAGAGGTGCCATGGCAAGATGTGTGGACATCACCCTTCCAGCTCCTTCCTTTCCTCCTCTGGCATTTTTCTGAGATAAATATTTGACTCTCTCTCTCAATGCACTGATCTGGGATTGAAAGTGAAGTTTATGCAACAGACAGTGTGATCTTCACTTCTGTTTCAGTTTTATGTTCAGCTATGTTTCTCTGGTTTAATTGTTGTAATATCCCAAATTAGAAGAAAGGTTCTGGTTTAATTTTTATAATATCCCAAATTAGAACAAGAGGACAGAATCTCTATCTTGGAAAAGGCTGTGCTTATGTGTGTGTGAGCACATTTGCTTATGTCATTTTCTTCACAAAGCAGGCAGAAAAAGAGGAAGAATTACATAGATATGTTATAAAACCCAGTGCTTGGTTTTTTTCTATGACAATAATTTTCTTGTCCTGTTACGTAAAAAAGAAACCCTTACTTTCCCAATGGTACTACTAGGTACTATGTACTAATTAAGGTTCATACATATTTAAACTATTCTCAGAGATTTTCTTTCAAAGATCAGTTAACTATGTTTGTAAAAGAGCTCCTAAATAGGAAAACAATTTCTTTCATTGCAACAGGTTAACCTGCATTCACAATACAAATCCAACATTTACTGAGTGCCTTTAACCAAGTTACTTAATTAATCTGAGCCTTATTTTTTAAATATTTAAAATAGGAAAAACACTTCTCATCTTGAAAATTCTTGTATGAATTAGAGATAATAAATAGAAAAACTTTAGTGCTTATGGTAGCAAATGTTACGTACATAATCAATGATCGTTATTACCATTGATGCTAATAGCATTGATAAAATGTTTCAAATCAATACACTTAAAAGGCTATTGAATGGTGATTTAAAGAGAAGTCATCATATTTGATTGATGTTATAGAGTGCCCAAGAGACCTTTAATTTTGTTATTGTAATTGTTTTAATAATACCACCAAATTGATCTGACAATATTGACTATGGTATTAAAAAGATTTGATTTTAAAATAAAATTGTTGTCTGTTCCTCATGATATACGGCCAGAAGCTCATGGGTGACTAAGAACATTCTTACTGGGTTTTTGTTTGTGTTTTGCATTTTTTGGTAGGTTTTCCTCTGCCTGAATTTCTCTCATTGACTTTTTTTTCTGTTTTAAAATATTATACATTTTCATCATATAAAATTTGAAAACTAATAAAAATAATTTTAGATCAATAACCTTACTTTTGGAATATAATTCCTTTCAGTGTTGTAATATGTCCTGAGATGTATGTGCTTAGTTTCTCTGAGATTCACCTTGGCCTCTTCCTGTTGTCCTGGATGCATTCTCATCTCTGGGCAGCGTCATCATTACCCAGAGCTGCAGAGAACAAGCATCTTAGGGTTGACTCGGAAGAATATTTTTCCTAGCTTGATTTTTTAAATGATAGGTAGATAGAGAATACACACACACACACACATTATATATATGTATATATGTATTAATACATATGAATGTATATATGTATCTTGATACAGTTTTACTCTGTGTCCCCACCCAAATCTCACCTTGAACTGCAATCCCCATAATCCCCACATGTCAAGGGCAGGACCAGGTGGAGGTAATTGGATCATGGGGGTGGTTTCCCCCTTGCTGGTCTTGTAAGAGTGAGCTAGTCTCATGAGATCTGATGGTTTGATAAACATTTGTCATTTCCCCTGCTTGCACTCACTCCTTCCTGCTGCCCTGTGAAGAAGGCGCCTGCCACTCCTTTGCCTTCTGCCATGATTGTAAGTTTCCTGAGGCCTCCCCAGCCATGCAGAACTGTGAGTCAATTAAACCTCTTTTCTTTATAAATTACCCAGTCTCAGGTATTTCTTCATAGCAGTGTGAGAAAGGGCCGATACTTGGCTATTCCACAGGCATCTCAAAACTAATGTAGCATCTCTATCAGTGTGAGTTTTTAGATGAATTTCCTCAGAGGTTAATTTATTTCATCGAATATTACAGGGTTCCATCTCCCCTTTTCTTAGCTTTTCTTGCAGAATATGAACCATTTAAAAGTTTAATTATAGGACATTTTGATTGAAACATTAAGTATGCAGATTGAAATGAGCTTATGTTCAAATCTTCATTCACCTTACCTGGCTGTTGCTACCGTCACTCTCGTTAGATCCATTAGAGAAACAAAATGGATTTTTTGTGTGTATCTGTTTTAAGGTGTCACAATTTCTTTGCTGCCTTGGAACAGCAATGGGTGTATTCTGCCTTTTTTTTTTTTCCTCGAAAACCCCAGGTACACACATTTTATCACAGCATAGTGCTCACTTCTACAGAGATAGGCTTGCACTGAAACATTCTAGCATCGAATGCGGGCATTTGCAAGGTAAGCCCTGGTTCTGTGCACTGTCAGCCAGTTTTCAGGAGACAGCAGATCACAATGGTTCCAGTTACAGAAGAACTGGACCTCCTCTTCCAAGTCCCAGCTCCAGGTTACAGAACCACTGTCGTGTCTCTCACGTGAGGGGAAGTGGTTTGAACTGTTGCTGGTGGCCTTCACTTGTGTGCTTGTCAGCCGCGACCTTTCCTCCACCCTGAGAAGTTCGATTTTCCTTCCCTTTCTTCTGCTTCTCCAGTTCCCCGCAAGGACCTCTCTGCATAGTTGGACCTTCAAACACTTTTTAAGTACACGCCTGTGTTTCCGTTTTTACTTACACATGCCCAGAACTACACCACCTTTCTCTTTCATATGTCCTCCTTCAGCTGCTCCTTACTGCTCACCGTGGTACACCAAGGACCTGATGGAAGAGTCTGTGGTCATCTTGTATGGCTCAGCTGTTCTGTACCGCTCACCCTGGCACACCAGGGGCCTCATGGAAGGGTTCGCAGTCATCTCGTATACCTCAGCTTTCTCCCAACTCTGCACACAAAATCACTCACAAATTCATGTTAAATCTCTCTTCAGAATGTTTTTACATAACTCTAATCAGTGTTCAGACCATGGTTCCAGTACATCATATGTGGAATCTCTTAATAGCTCCCTTACTGATTTTCCAATCTTCTAGATCTATTTTCCCCTTATTATTTTCCTTCCAGTAAAAATCTTTCTAATGTTCAGTCTGCTTATATCCCATCTGATATGGGGTAAATTCTGTCCCACCAAATTTATATGTTGAAGCCCTAACTCCCAATGTGGCTGTATTTGGAGATGAGGCCTTTAAGGAGGTGATGAAGGCTCAATGAGATATAAGGGTGGGGCCCTCGCTCGGCCTATAGAACTGGTGCCCTTATAAGACAAGGCATTGGATCTCTCTCTCTCTGTCTCTCTCTCTCTGTCTCTCTCTTTGTACACACAGAGAAGAAACAGGTACAGCCAGGTGCGTGTGAGTGAAGATGACACAGTGAGTATGTGGCCCCCTGTAAGCCAGACAGCAAGACCTCACCAGGAACCAACTCTGATGACGCCTGGGTCCTGGAGTTCTAGTTTCCAGGACTGAGAAATAATGCTTTTGAGTTTAAGTTGTGCATCTGTGGTATTCTGTACAGCAGTTTCCAAGTTCACTATGGGTCAGTGAGTCATCATTCCTGAGGTTGGCTCAGCATATTTTATAAGTGCCAGAAGGTCTCCAAACAGCAATTAAACAATTCTCTCCTACAGCCGAGGGAAGACTGCTGAAAATAAGGCTAAAGATCTGGTTATAGGAGTCGTGGATGTACAAGGAAGCTCCACTGACAGCTGTCCTGCTGTGAGTCTTGTATCTCATAGGGAATGAATAGAACCCTGAAATAAGGGATGGACAATACCCTCAAACTCCCGGATTCCCCTGGACCCTCTGAGTCAGCAGATGTAGCCCAAACCTCTGCCCCAGAGACGCAGCCTTTCTTTCCCTGGAGACCCTGCAGTGGCTGCTTACAGGGTGGATTACAATCATCAGTCCAAGATTCACTCCACTCTCCCTTTTCATCTGAGCCAGCACACAGGACAAAGCCTCCAAACGAGACCCAAGTATTGTCCTGATGGGAGTCCAAAAGAAGTGTTATGTGGCTCTGTGCTTTCTAGTGGGAATTCAGGAGCAGCTAATGATTTATGGGACCAAGGATGATCCTTGGTACTTTCCACACAACAAACCCATTGGAAACCCTGCTAAGATTGCCAGAGGCCAAGACCGTGACCTGCTAACCTCTGATTTGGCAGCTTCGCATAAGAGCACAGTATGAAAACACTGGGAACATGTTTAGATAATAAAGACAATGCCAGGGTCAAGCCTAAGAGTTATCAGTGGGGTCCACAGTGAACGAAAAAGCAAACAAAACAAGTGACATGTGGAGATCTCTAGAAAAATGGCAGAATTAAAAAAAATGTAATGTTCCCATTATCTAACTTCAGTAATTATCAATATTCACAAATCTTGTTTCTTCTTTTATAACACGTTCATTGTTTTTTATTTATTTAAATATGTTAAAGCAAACTTCAGCCATCATATCATATCTTCCATAATTATTCAGTATTTCTAATAGATTAGTGCTTTTTAAAATAAGCATAACTACAATACTATCCTCACACTTAAAGTAAATAATCTTTAATATTCTATATCAAAACAATTTTCATTTGGTTAGCATGTTTCTTAAATATCTGTCTCCTATGAAGTTCATTTTTTACTTATGCTCTGAAAAAAATGTCCAGTTGTTCTACTTTTCATTGTAATCAACTAATGATCAGTGGTTTAAAGTGTCATCAGTCTGACCCATCTATTATTACAGAGTTTCCATCCATCTTTTACCTAATTGTTTAAGCAACTCTGGATGATTGCAAATTTTATATATAAATAATAATATATTTTATTATCTGTATATTTGCAAATTTGTTGTAAGCTAATATATATAATATATAACTATATGTATTTGTTATAAGCTGATTTATTATATATAACAAATTAGTTTATAAAAAATTTGCAAGTACCCAAATTATTAGCTAATATATATTATATATAAACACAACATATATATAACATTACATATAACATTATATATAACGTTATATTGTTAAAGCAAACTTCAGCCATAATTATATTAGCTAAGCTAATATAATTACTGATTCTTTTATTTGCTGAGGTAACTCTGTTCTGCAATCTCTGCTAATATGATTGCTTATTCTTTTATTTGCTGAGGTAACCGTGTTCTGCAATCTCTGCTAATATGTTTATTCTTTTATTCGTTTATTTGCTGAGGTAACCCTGTTCTGCAATCTCAAGTTGGGCGCTTTATAAGACAGAAACAGCCTTGCTAGTCTTGCTTTCAATGATGTTCTGGATGAGTGGGTCTTTTCTTAGTGCCCTGGAATTGTCAGTTTGGTTTCAAAATTGAGGATGAAACACACAGCACTGTAAAGACAAAATCTGGTGCCACCTATGCCCTTAAGCATAAAGAGTCAAACAAACTGGAAGTCCCACAATCAATGTATCTCCCTTGGCAAACACAGAATCAAGCTCTAGGGAAGAAAACAGTGGAAGAGGAGAAAGAAAGCCTGAGATGTCCCCGGGAGCATCCAAATTAAGAGTGAGAGGCTTTCCTCCTCTTCAGAGGGATGACGGATGAGGGGGCCCTGTCCTAGCTGCTCACGCTACAGTAGGCCCAAGGCAAGGGGACCTGGCATCTCACTCCCCGGCTTGGCAACCATCAGTGTGGAAACATCCAGGCTCCTTTTTACTGACCAATTCATGGGAAGTACTGCCACCTGGGTAAGGTGGTATCACAGGGCATGCTACCAGGCACAAAAGACAGATTTACTTAACAATTTGGGGGGCAGTGATTAGAGAAAAATTTCAGAGCTACTTTGTGTAAAACATACCCAGTCAGGATAATTCGGCAAACCTTCCCACTAGAATGACCCATTTCTAGATATGCTCAAGGCAGCTGAGGGCCCACGACTCAGATTATCTGAGGTTTGTGCCCCTCAAAAACAGATTTCTTGTGGGAGAGCTTAGCTGGAGTAAGAATGACCTGTATGCTTCATATACATATATCTTCAAATTTCATATGAAGGCATTACAGGCTTATTTTTTAGTTGATCACAGCATAGAAGAGAAGATCTGGTCTACTCTTTCAAGAAATAAGAATACAGAAAAAAGAGCGATTAAGTTTGGCAGACATAAATGTTAACATCTTTGAAAAAAGTAACATGTCCCATAGAAAAATTTCAAATTTTGTATATTTTACAGTATATGTTCTTTACTGCAAAACAGCAGCATATATAGCATGAATGTTTATTTTTATGTATTTAGTTATTTATTTACCAAGACAGGGTCTTGCTCTGTCACTCAGACAAAAGTACATTGGTACAATCCCAGCTCACTGCAGCCTCAACCTCCTGGGCTCAAGCAGTCCTCCCACCTCAGCCTCATGAGTAGCTTGGACCACAGGCACGTGACCACACCTAACTAATTTATTGTTATTATGATTATCATTTTGTAGAAAAGGGGTTTCTCTATGTTGCCCAGGCTGGTTTTGAACTCCTGGCCTCAAGCAATCCTCCTGCCCCCAAAGTGTTGGATTTCAGGCATGAGCCACTGCACCTAGCTAGCATGTACATTTATTACCCTAAATGCTAAGGAACTATGTAACAACTTCAAGCATTCTTGTTGAGCAATGAGAAATTCTATCTGAGAAGCCATCTGTTTTTAAGGCTGAGTGCTTAGAAATTATTCTAAAATAGTCAAGTTACATTTCCATCACAAGTAAGTACAGACTAATAATCATATCTTCTTAATGACTGAAATACTTGAGGTTCATAGAGTAATTGCTTAGAAACCCCATTTCATTGTAGAGACAGCATAGATATTTAGGCTGATTTTTCAGTAAAGGATATAGGTATTTTTTATCTGAATTTCTGATCAGGCTTACTTGATTATGATTTGGTGAGCTACCTACAATTTCAGGGAGAATTTGGATTGATCGATAATTAGGGTTTCCCTGTGTTACAGCCCAAGTCGTTGGGTAGGGAGCCCACCATCCCAGGTTTAGTATAAAATGCCTGGCTGGGAAGGACAGATTCTTTCTTAATGGCCTGGGAGGAGCAATGATGACACAGTATGGTTTTCATGGATGTCACAAACAGAAAAATTACTTCTCAGCTCTCCTATCAGTCAATTTTTTGGTTCTTTGTTCAGCATAAAATGAAAGGCCCACTGTTGGGGATGGTGTGGTCCATTTAGAATATTCTTTAGTATAATAAAGGGAAAATGTAGCTGCTTTTGGTAGTGAGTTATTTGTGATCTCTTCTTCTTAGTTCCCCTCTAGATATGAAATAAAATTAGAGTAATGGACATAATTAACTCTGAGTCTCATCTCAGAAGGATAGTTTATTACCAGGTTAAAACCCCTTGAACCAGAACTCTAAGAGATTTGTAGTGATTATTATACAACACTTCCACAATTTTGCTGACCTAGTTTTCTTTTTAAAAAAGAAGGAGAGAAACTAAATTATGGAATAAAAATGAGCCTTACCTATTTCACTGATTGAACTGGTTTTGTCAGCCTATTTTTTTTAAAGCACCTTAGAATCATTGCATTCTTAACTCATCGGCTATGTCAAGGTAACTAAGATTTTAGTACCACTGGTCTTTGAGATGGTGTTCAGAATGCCATGACAAAGTAGGTCAACCAGTTGTATTATTTGCTCCACCAGGCCCCTGGTTCTGCAGTGCAACCTGAACCTTTTCTCAGGGAGGTTGTACTCAGGTCAAGAGGTGAAAAGCCAGAAAACAAATTTAGAAATGATATGAAATTCAGAACAAAATGTCCACACCTTATAACATCTATAATAATAAAATAAAATTAAAATTATGATCGACCTATTAGTTTTCAAAGCATAGTGCTCAATATCCAAGCAAGGCTAAGGTGAGAACGCCTTAATAACACGACAGCAAGTTGGGGTAACCAGATTGATTTCTGAGAAATTCAGTAACAGCACATATTTAAATGGCAATATGGAACCAAGAATAAGGTCAATCCAAACCACATATGGAGAGAAATGGACAGACAGGTGGCATGGGTTCTATGCACTGTGAGTTCAATAAAAATGTGCACAATGAGGAGACTGTGGAAAAGCCTTATGAAGGCAGCATTCTAGCGTCATGGTTTATTTCTGTGCCTTGAAGCAGCCTGGAATGTGTTATAGGAAAAGCGGGGCTGGGCCCAGGATTTCAGTCTTCTGCGGGACCTCATCCATTTACAATCTAGGACAGTCTTTTACTATTCTGCGTGCGCTGCTCCTGCCAATTTCCGTTCATGTCAGGGACAGGTGAGGGTACTCATTCTAATTTCTGTGATTGGAATTGTTTGTATTCTGTGTCAATTACTATTTGGAGAACTCTAGAATTAAAAGCTGCAAATTGAAGTCCCTCTTCCCCCTTTAATATAATTGACTCTAATTATATAACTAATTTGAATTTTATTGCAAAAGTTTTCAGTGTAACTATTCAGAAGAGAATGATTATCAGCGAAGACAGAGAGGGAGAATGGTAATAAAAATTCATCAGGGCGTCTTTAAGCATATTTTTTTCAAGCTCCTTTTCTGCAAAAAAGAGGAAATAATTTAGCTAATCTAGCGTCTATTTCTTGTTCTTCACAGGATGTTAATATTGCAACAGGAGTTGGAAGGGAAATAAGAGAACTGGATTTGCCTCATTCCTAAATGTGCTTGTATTTCTATTTCTTCTCAGCTTTGCCCTATTTCAGAGGTGAAGACAATTCTTTGCTTAAATCACTTTCCGTTCAGATCAATAGCAAACTGATAAGCAGGTGCCCGAGAGGCCCTGGATAGAGGAATGACTGCTGACAAATCAGGATCTCCAGCTTAATGACCTGCTGGGTTAAACGTACGGAGAATCTGATCTATTCTGGCATATGGGATCTTTAACACCAAAGTGAAAGCTTTACTTTGAACCACACGGGGAGCACACAGCCACGGAATATACCAATAAACCATTTGCATAATTATTTTGCTCAAACCTTTTGCAGGCAGAACCCTGCAGCCTCAGCAGCGTCCTCTTCTTAGAGATGTGCGAGGGATGTGCTTCCCAGACAGGTGGTGCTTGAGGGCAGAGTGCTAATGTCCATGTCTCACCTGTGTACTGTTCAGTGTTCAGAGGGTCTACTGTTCAGAGGGTCCACCTGTGTACTGTTCAGAAGGTCCACTTGTGTACTGTTCAGAGGGCCCACTTGTGTACTGTTCAGAGGGTCTACTGTTCAGAGGGTCTGCCAACCTGTTTCCAGGGTGTGTCCTGTTCAGAGGTCTACTTTTCAGAGGGTCTGCCTGTGTCCTGTTCAGAGGGTCTGCCAAACTGTCCCCAAGGTGTGTCCTGTTCAGAGGGTCTGCCAACCTGTTCCCAGGGTATGTCCTGGTCAGACGGTCTGCCAACCTGTCCCCAGGGTGTGTCCTGGTCAGATGGTCTGCTAACCTGTCCCCAGGCTGTGTCCTGTTCAGAGTGTCTGCCAACTTGCCCCCAGGGAATCTTGCCTAGTATTTTGCAATCCTCATGCTGAGAATGAGTAAGAAGCCCTTTTCTGTGCTTGTGGTGGAGTTATAGATTATTTTCTATAACCCTTAGCAGTGAATGCCTGAGCTACCATTCCTCTAAGGAATTGGTTTAATGCATACTACCAAAATGTGTTTTCCCATCCCTTGTATGATAGCTATTATGTTATTTTCAACTGAAATATGTATTTTGCCTAAAATAAAGTATTGCTTTATTCTTATCTTATAAGCTCTGACATTTTCACTAGGAAAAGTTTTTTTTTTTTTTTTTTTTTTTTTTTTTTTTTTTACTTAGTAATCTAATCTTTTATTACCCCTGACACAGTCATGGAAAAATAAGTAACCCATATTTATTTCTCAGATCATCCATATAAATATTTTGGGCAAATAAATATTTTGTGGCATGCATCAAGAAACACTTTCCCAGGCATATTTGGTTTTTATTTGTTTTCCCAAATGTATAAAAATATTTTAATGAAGTGATCCTAATCACCTTCATATAACCACTGACATACAGACCTTCAGATAGCATTTACCTATTTTTTATTTAGATATTTGTTTTCTAATGCTTTTTTTTTACAGGGTTTTATGTGTCTTGCTTACAGGTGACAAGGACAGAAAACCAGGTCTAGCAAGCAGTTTATCATGATTGAGATCTTTTGTAGTTGAAAAAAAAACTAATAAAAAACAAAAAATTTGGAAAGCATTTTAGGTATCATGAAATTTTGAAACCCATCATTCTATCTTTACCTCTAAAGATTTTGTTGGTAGTCAAATTATATATGCACGTGTTTATACATACACACACATCAGGCAAATGCATTAGTCTGACAGTATTCTTAAGCTTGTCCTTCTTTTTTGTTCTTTTTGGCATTGAAAACCCAAGTTTCTCTAAAATTATTGAAGCAAGGTCTCTGAGTAAGGATCCTTTCCAAAATATATACTCATTTAAAAAAATTTCATTCTGTTTACCTTAATAAAAAGCAAAAGTTTCAATTACTGAAAATATTTGAAAATTACCATTCTGAGGCAAGACTACTGTTTTCCTTTTAATACATATGGTGTGGTTAAGCAGAAAGAGCCCACGAAGCATTCAGCCCTCACCAAAACCCTTTGCACAACGTGGAGAGGGTCCAACCAGGACACTTGATTTCTAGTCGCAGATTCTTAGATTCCTTATTAGTAAAATACATATAATATTTTTTATTTTTCAGAAACATTGGCCAACTGAGGGTGAAATACTATGTCATACCACATAGAAGGTGCTTCGTAATGGGCACTTCTTTTTCATTATTACTTCACCACTGATTAAGGACCACACGTATGTAAGCCTTTCTCAGGACGTAACACAGGCAACATGGAAAAAGCTGGCTTGAGAGCTCCCTGCTGAAGAGAAGGCTCAGTTGACCAAGTGACAAAGGCATTGTGGGGCACGAACCAGGCTTTCGTGAATTTATCTCATTATACACCAGGAGTTATAATTTAAAAACCAATGTCATATAAAGAAGAAAAAAGATAAGGTGAGATACAATACCATTAACACTTCTTTAGAAACGGATTTTAAAGCAGAACTTCCATGACTGTGAAATCCAACCGGCTGCACGATCACGAGGAAGGATGGTGAGGGAGGAAACCGCGCTTTGTTGTTGAGGTGAGCCGGGTGCGCGACCACGAGGAAGGATGGTGAGGGAGGAAACCGCGCTTTGTTGTTGAGGTGAGCCGGGTGCGCGACCACGAGGAAGGATGGTGAGGGAGGAAACCGCGCTTTGTTGTTGAGGTGAGCCGGGTGCACGACCATGAGGAAGAATGGCGAGGGGGGAAACCGCGCTTTGTTGTTGAGGTGAGCCGGGTGCACGATCATGAGGAAGGATGGTGAGGGAGGAAACCGCGCTTTGTTGTTGAGGTGAGCCGGGTGCGCGACCACGAGGAAGGATCTCGAGGGAGGAAACCGCGCTTTGTTGTTGAGGTGAGCCGGGTGCGCGACCACGAGGAAGGATGGCGAGGGGGGAAAACGCGCTTTGTTGTTGAGGTGAGCCGGGTGCGCGACCACGAGGAAGGATGGTGAGGGAAGAAACCGCGCTTTGTTGTTGAGGTGAGCCGGGTGCGCGACCACGAGGAAGGATGGTGAGGGAAGAAACCGCGCTTTGTTGTTGAGGTGAGCCGGGTGCGCGACCACGAGGAAGGATGGCGAGGGGGGAAAACGCGCTTTGTTGTTGAGGTGAGCCGGGTGCGCGACCACGAGGAAAGATCTCGAGGGAGGAAACCGCGCTTTGTTGGTGAGGTGAGCCGGGTGCGCGATCCCGAGGAAGGATGGTGAGGGAGGAAACCGCGCTTTGTTGTTGAGGTGAGCCGGGTGCGCGACCACGAGGAAGGATCGCGAGGGGGGAAACCGCGCTTTGTTGTTGAGGTGAGCCGGGTGCGCGACCACGAGGAAGGATGGTGAGGGAGGAAACCGCGCTTTGTTGGTGAAGTGAGCCGGGTGCACGACCATGAGGGAGGATCGCGAGGGAGGAAACCGCGCTTTGTTGTTGAGGTGAGCCGGGTGCGCGACCACGAGGAAGGATGGTGAGGGAGGAAACCGCGCTTTGTTGGTGAGGTGAGCCGGGTGCACGACCATGAGGGAGGATCGCGAGGGAGGAAACCGCGCTTTGTTGGTGAGGTGAGCTTCACATTCAGCGACCCGTTAGAATTCGTTCTGATGAGCAGGATTCTTTCACAGCGTTACAAGAAGAGTGGGGCGATTGTACTTTGTGTTTCTTTTAGTTCCAGAGAAGAGTGATTTTTTTTGTATTTGAAATAAGTAAAGATTATATTACCTTGAAATGAGCATAATTCAGAAAAGAAGGCACTGGCTGGGCGCGGTGGCTCACGCCTGTAATCCCAGCACTTTGGGAGGCTCAGGCCGGCGGATCACGAGGTCAGGAGACCGAGACCATCCTGGCTAACACGGTGAAACCCCGTCTCTACTGAAAATACAAAAAAAAATTAGCCGAGCATGGTGGCAGGCGCCTGTAGTCCCAGCTACTCGGGAGGCTGAGGCAGGAGAATGGCGAGAAACCGGGAGGCGGAGCTTGCAGTGAGCCGAGATAGCGCCGCTGCAGTCTAGCTTGGGCGACAGAGAGAGACTGTGTCTCAAAAAAAAAAGAAAAAAAAAAGGAAGACACTGAATTTATACTTAAATCATGGTCTGGGGCCTAAAATGCTTGCTCAAATAACGTAGCTCCAGTGTGTTTGAGGGTGTGTACGTTTGAGAGAGTGTGTGCGAGTGTGTTTGAGCCTGTGTTTTACCATATGTGTGTTTGCGCCTGTGTGTTTGTGTGTGTGTGTGAGCCTGTGTGTTTTAGTATGTGAGTGTGTTTGAGCTTGGGTGGGTATGTATGTTAGGGCGTGTGTTTGAGCCTGTGTGTTTGAGTGTGCGTGTGTTTGAGCAGGTGTGTGTTTGAGTGTGTGTTTGCGCAGGTGTGTGTCTGAGCCTGTGTGTTTATTGTGTGTGAGCATGTGTGTGTTTGAGCGTGTGTGTGTTTGAGCCCGTGTGTTTGAGTTTGTATGTGTTTGAGCAGATGTGTGTCTGAGCCTGTGTGTTTGAGTGTGTGTGTGTGTAAGCCTGTGTGCGTCTGAACGTGTGTGCACTGGGGGTGGTTCCCTGAGTTTACAATCCCTCATTGGCTTATACTGTTATACAGAGAAGCAGCTACAGATTTTGTTTGTTCTTACATTTCCTATTTATTCCAGGCAACTGTGTCTAGTTTTCCCTCTGTTGTTGGTTACCTTTGCTGGACTGTGCTGTGACACACCAGACGTGCTAGCTGAGGAAGTGAGGTCAGAAGCAATATTCCTGAACTTTGCGGTCACCTCTCACCCACTGTTTTTCCCGGTGCTACCATAGCGTTTGCTCCACAAACCCTGAAGTCACTGAGGGACATCACGCATTCCACTTTCAAGGATTCCTATAAGCTTATGAAGAAGGACAAGGCAATATCACGGAATATTGAAATATATATAGGTGATCTGACAAGGTAGGGTTCTTGTAGTTACCTTAGAGAAGGGAAAAATGTACAAGAGCATGTCACACATCTTTTTGGCTTAACTCAATCTGCAGAAAAATTTAAATTTCCTTTCCTATGACTGGTTCTAATGTATCCTCAGAAGAGAAATACACCTGAAAGCCAAGGGAAAGACCGCGGGTGTTGGAGTGCACGTGACTTCCATGGTATTCAACTGAGCTGCCCGCTAAGAACTTCCATTTCTTTTCTCAGGGAACTCCCATCTTATTTAAGGCACAGAATAAGGAGTTCCATTAACTTTAGTCAGGTTGTTTTAAATCAAAAATTAAGAAAAAAATGATTGAAAACAAAGCCCTAAACTGGAACACATGAATTTTAAAATATATTTAAATTGTGACCATTTTGTTTAAACTGTGATAGGGCTTGATTTTCCAAATCTAAGAATAAAATTTCTGACTGAATTCCTTATGATGTCCTAAAAATAACCCATTAAAATCACATGTAGATCTGGTTGCCCCTGGCATGGGTCTGTGAGTTTTTGAATTCAGAGTCAGAAAACCTGGGTTTGAGTCTTAGCTGTAAGGTTACTGACTATGCAAGCTTGGTTAACGCGTTTAACCCTCTGTTCAACTTTTTCGTCAACTGTGGATGAGGAATTAGTACAGCAATTGAGTCACAATCTGATGAGATGTGTAAAGAGACTATGCGAGTGTCACGTGCTATGCCCATCTCTCTTTCTTTTGCCCTGGACTGGTCCTTAGCCAGATGCTTGAATACATGTTAGATTTATTGGCTTGCTTTTCCATTGCCCCCCTTCCTTCCCATAAACAAGTATAATGCTGCCATTGCTACACATCCCTGCACCTTGCACAAATCTCTCTCTACCCTTGCAATGTGGATTTCAGTACCAATGACAGTGAGTGAAATTTCTCAGGTTATCTTTCCTGTAGTTCTTGATTGTTGCACTACATTAATTAAAAAATAGAGGACGAAATGATGGTCCTGGACCTGGTATCACAGGCTTAGGTTGAAACAACAGAACAAACACTACTGTGAAGTCATCCAGTCCAAGCTCTCGTATTTAGGTAGGAGCGTATTGACTCTATCATTAACTCAGAGTTATTAAATTAAATTGAATTAAAACCTTGTAAAATTCTTTAGGAACTCACTGCCTTCCTTTGTCAGTGTTTTCACTATTTTCTGACTCAGGAGAAATATAACTGAGTGACCATGGTCCCTGCTTATTTACAAACTTACAGAATTTTTTTAAAGCACCAGGATGCGATAAAATCAATGTTTTGTGTACTGCTTAATTGTAACATCTAAATGAGCATTTAATGTACTGTGTTCTCCTACTTATTAATCAAATCAGTATAGATTAGATTATTTGTGTTTTTTGCAGTTAATGAAAATGTCAAAAGAACCTTCAAATGTGAATGAAAATCCTTCCACTTCTTGTGCTGTGGAGAATTCCACTTACCGCTCTGAAACCAGTGATTTTCAGAAGACCCTCTTTTATTCCTCTGACCTTTCAGATGGCCAGTGGCTGCCCTTTTAATTTATACTTTTCCAAGATACTGTTATTATTCTCCTTATTTTTTTTTTCTTACCAACTTCTATCATTCCTGTTCGGTAAAGTGCCCTTGTGTGATTTAATGTCTGGTAGTGGCCTGTGGAAACCTTTTGAGTCAAACTATCATCTTTTCTTCCTTGGCAATCTCCTATTCTTCAGGTTTTAAGCAATGACTAGTTTTTACATTTTCAGCACCTTATACATCCAATAGTGGATTAAAAATCCTGATGTGACTTTTGCTTTTGTCATCATGCATCTGTGGCTAATGAGACTAATTTATTTTGTATTGCAGTAATCTTTATAAGGAGGTTAGAAAAATTGTGTGGAGAAAACAATTGTAAAACAATGAAGCAGGAAACCCTCTCCCCACATCTTTCACAGTGTGAAAATGCTAAGAAATGTTAGAAGCGAATTAGCCCTTAAGTTGTCTCCTCGTCCAGTCCCTCCTACTGCGTTATGGAGAGAGGACACATTTCCAGGACAAAAATGCTTCCGCTGAGGACTGTTTCAATACAAAAACTCACCAACTTCCACGCAGTGTCTTGTCTTATCACTTGTGAACAGACCTTGGTGTTTGAAAGGGTTTAGGAATTTGCTTAACTCGCCATTTCCTGACATAATGAGGAAATCAATGTGTCTTGCCTTTCAAAATGCTTGTGATTTCAGAATAATTCAACAAGAATATGCAATTATAAGCAGAAATGAGACTGCAAGAATGTGCTCATCAACTCAGAATCAGTGATAACTGACAGATAAAACAATGTTAATTGACTAAGGGAGACCCTACAACATTCTGTATCTAGAGGAACAAACTTTGGCATTTTGTTAAAGGTTGATTTCGCAATTTTGAGTGATATTCTAGGAAACACAGGTCTGCTTTGATGCCACTAAGACTTTGAGTAGGGACACCAATGACTTTCAGATAAACACATGCCCCTTTCCCTGTTTCCATCGTCTTCTACTTATTCGAATAGTTTAAGGAGGCAAGCTGTCTGCTGATAGGGTGCAAAAGAACAGACCTCTGTGACCTTCCAGGAACCTTAAATCATCTCTCTGCAGCGGGGAACCAAGGGGTCCATGAGTGGAATTAACGCCAGGTGTGCACTGGTGGCTCAGAGCCACTTCCCTTTGGGGCGAGTATATTCTCAGCATCCAAAAGAGTTCCCACCCTGGGCTGTTGTATGGATGAAAATCCATCTTGGATTTTCTAATCCTCAAAAACTTGTTTCAGTGCACATATTTAAGATGAAATAAACACGATTGGAGAAATCTAACCCATTCCTTACTTTTAAAAAGTTAGTGGCCAGGTGCGGTGGCTCACGCCTGTAATTCTAGCACATTGGGAGGCTGAGACCGGTGGATCACATGAGGTCAAGGGATCGAGACCAGCCTCGCCAACATGGAGAAACCCCATCTCTACTAAAAATACAAAAAAAAAAAAATAGCTGGGCGTGGTGGTGCAAGCCTGTAGTCCCAGCTACTGGGGAGGCTAAGGCAGGAGAATTGCTTGAGCCCAGGAGGTGGAGGTTGCAGTGAGCCGAGATGGTGCCACTGCACTCCAGCCTGGCGACAGAGCAAGACTCCATCTCAAAAAAAGAAAAAAAAAGTAATTGATATATTTTCTCAGCCCCCGACCCCTGCACAATTCTCCTGTCAGCTTCCACCCTTTCTCCAGGTCTCTCACACCTGCCACCTCTAAGCCCACAACTCCAACACAGCCTTCCTAAATACACTTCCTAATGTAGGACAGTCTTACATTTACCAAAAAGGTGAAAGGACAGAGAGTTTCCATGAATCTCACATTCAGCTGTTTCTACTGTGAGTATCCTTCTTTGGTATAGCACATTTCTTACAATTACTGAATAGTGTTGTGTTCTACAAAGATGAATACATTGTTATTTATTATTAACAAAATATCTATGGTATTCAGATTTTCTGAGTTATAGTTTCATCTTCCCTCTCTCTTCCACATTATAGTTAATCATCTTGGCTCTCTAGCATCCTCTTGGCTGTGGCACTGTGTGTGTGTGTGTGTGTGTGTGTGTGTGTATATATACACATTCTACAAAACACCTGAACAATGCTCCTCAAAACTATTGAGGTCGTGGAAGACAAGAAAAGTAAAAAAAAAATCTAATATATATTATATATTATAATCTAGTCTAATATATATAACCCAGTATATATTTGTTTTACTTTTTTTTCTTCCATGACCTTAACAGTTTTGAGGAGGGTTGGTCAGGTGTTTTGTAGAATGTCCCCTCAGCTGGGAGTGTTCTGATGTTTTTAGACTAAGGTTAGAGGTTTTGGGGAAGAATAGAGTCCAACATATTCATTAGTCTGACTGGTGTTGAGTTCTAGTTCTTGAATGCTGTAGTTCCAAAGAATAATCTCCTAGTCCCAGAATTTTGGGGTACAGAAGCCAATAGATGCTCACCACATAAAAAGGAAAGCCGCAGCCGGGCGCAGTGGCTACATCTCAAATCCCAGCACTTTGGGAGTCCAAGGTGGGTGGATCACCTGAGGTCAGGAGTTTGAGACCAGCCTGGCCAACATGGTGAAACCCCATCTCTACTAAAAGTACAAAAATCAGCTGGGCATGGTGGTGGGTGCCTGTAATCCCAGCTACTAGGGAGGCTGAGACAGGAGAATTGCTTGAACCAGGGAGGCAGAGGTTGCAGTGAACCCAAATTGTGCCATTGCACTCCAGCCTGGGCAACAAGAGCAAAATTCCATCTCAAAAAAAAAAAAAAGGAAAGCCGCATCTCAGCACATCCCACACTGACACTGAGGTGGGCGAAGGCCTGACAGAGGCATCCCAGTCAGACACCCCCAAGCTTCCTACTCCTGGGTTCACGTTCTGTGTACTCCCCTCTGCTGTGTGCAGCCTGAGCTTGTGAATATCATGGAATGTCACTGTCATGAGTAGGCTACTACTCAGTTCATCAACAGGGAGATTGTCCTGGTCTCACTAACCTCATCGGTGAGTCACTGGATGGGACTGCACCCTTCCTGAAAAAGGAATTGGAAACAAGAGGGGGTCACACAGAGGAGCCCATGTGGCACGGAACTGGGTGTCCTCTGAGAGCTGACATGGGACCGTTGCTGAGCCAGCGAGAGGTCAGTGGCCTCGGCCCCACAACTGAAAGGCAGTGATTCTGCCGACAACCAGCTGAACGTGAATGCGACCGCCTAGCTCCAGAAAGAAACAGGCTGGCTGACACCTTGACTGCAGCCAGGAGAGACAAGAGCACAGGGCCCAGCTCGATCATGGACAGAACTGTGGGAAAGTACATTGCATGTAGCCTAAGCTTCTACAATGGTGGTAATTGGTTACACAGCAATAGAAAACAAACACAGACATACAGAGGCATCCCAGTCACACTCCCCGTTTAGGGGAAGCTCTACAGGAAAACTGAAGCAGGGAATTGGATACACACCATCTGTGTCCTTTGTCACAAGGTGAGGGATTAACCGGCTAGATTTGAATCCAAGAAAGTAATAAAAAATGGGTGGGCTCAGGTTTGGTCCAGAAAAATGTCTGTCTTTGCTTCATTTCCATGTGTTTAAAAAGTACATCGGATTTTGTCTGCACTATGTTGATGTCTTTGAGGGGAGAAATTATTGTCTTTCTTGGTAGTATAATAAAATGGAAGGAAAGCTTTCTTTCAGATTTCAGTTTGGAGATCAGGTCAGCTGAACTTTGGGTCAGAGTTGCAGTTTGGCTCAGTTTCCTTGGGTATATTCAATTCCTCAACAGGAAAATTCATTAAAATTCCTAAGAAATGGATTATCTTTTCCGTATCTGTGAAGTATCATGAGGGTTGTTTGGATTTAAGATGAGAGAAGCATGAGGAAAGCAGACGTCCTTCCTCTGAGTCACCGGTAAAGGGGTCCCCACAGATCTGTGATGAGAGCATGGAAGCCACCATCTTCAGCTCCCATCCCTGGCCACTGTCACAAAATAAGCCCGCTAAAGGGTGTAAGCAAAGGCGTCCAGGGGAAGGCGTGGGGAAGGGTAAATGAATATCAGCCTTCCCGGAGGGCACTGGATGGACCTCATGGAAGTCAGAACTGCACTGAATCTTCGGTAAGAAGATTGATGATTTCTTTAATGCAGTCACATGCTTGCCAAAGACTCAGAAAATTAAATTTACTCATCCAGCACTTTGCTGAGAAAGTAGTAATTTTATAATTTTAATTCACTGGGTAAGTTTTTGACTCAATGTTACTTCAGAAGGGTCATTTATATGATACCAAAGAAAAGTGTACTTTGCAAAAACCCTCTCAAAATAGAAGCATTTTTTTACCGGAAGTGTCAAGGGTCATTTGAAAATGCACTCAGTAAATATACAAGCATTTTGACAAAGAAAATACCTTTGCATTTTTTTTGTGTAGATGTAACCTGTGTGGGCATTTCCAAGCTTGTAATTAGAAAGATTTGTCACAACATAAATTGTAGGATCTAACTGTGGGTACTTCCATACTTAATTGTGACCTTATACATGTCCTGTTACTTATTCTAGGAAGTAAAAATAGAACATATATTCTAAAAATAACAAATAGCAGGCAAAATTGCAGATACACTCTTGAAATCACTAAACTGTGAAAATGGTTGACAAGCCAATGAATATAGTTTAGAGACCCAAGAAACCAATTATAATAATTTTTCAGTAGCTTTTTGAACTATTTAGTATCTGTGAGCAACAAAACACAGCATATATCAATGAGAAAATTGAAACGTTTCTGCTTTAACACTCTAGTTGTTTGTATTTCTCACATTAAAACTGGAGGCAGAAATGATTGTTTCTGACTTACCTACAATTCTCAGTTTCCACAGTTATTGCAATAATCTCATATGAAAAGAAAAATATAGCATATAAGAACATTTTTATTTTCGTTAACAATATTATCAATATGAATAGACAGAGTCCTGTCTGTCTGACTGGTTCAATGTACCAATCTTCACCTAAAGAATAAGAACATAAACAATGCTGGTCCCCCTTTTTGGCTTGGGTGGTCTAAGACCTCCCTGAGGCACACTGTGACACTTGGTATGATTTTGACAAATTAGTTCATGGAAGAAACACCTTTCTTGGAAAGTAAACAAGTGACAGCTAATGATAAATTTCTTTGGAGGTTTACACACACACACACACACACACACACACGTGCTTATGGAAAATAATTGCACTGTGGGTATGTTTGTCTCTCTAAGGTTACATCTATTTCCTGCTACATGGTATCACACAGGAATTATTAACAGCAAGAGTTAACATTAGCCAGATGTAAAAGCAACTGCCAGTCAGGGTGTCCATGGGCCGCCTCTGCCGTCCTCAATCTCACTGCCTCTGTCTTCACATGAGCCACTGGCACACGGGCAGACAGTGCACCCAGGGGACTCTCTTCCCTAATGCTGTCCCTAACGCTGTAGCAGGGAGGCCATGGAAGACCACCCTGTCAATACCAATGAAGTGATCTCCATACCCACACCTACATGCAGAGCTGATCAACATCATCAATGAGGACATTTCAATACCTTTAAGAACATGGGATGGCAACCAGGTCATTTCTTCATTTGTTCAACTTACAATTGTAGCATAGCTAGTACATTCCCAGCACTGCATAAGACACTATGGTTTTACATTTGAGTAAGAAAAAGCTCTTGCTGCACAGAACTCACCGACTCCCTGATCTCAGAGAAAACCTGACCTTGATTACAAAACAGGGTCTTTTTTTTTTTTTTTTAATCTTTTGAAAAGTTCTCTACCCAGAAAAGTCCACTTTGCACTCATGGTAAATCTAATCCTTATAGGATTCCTCTATTATTTTTATAATCTGTCTGGTGCTTTTTCATTTTCCCTCTTGGTACTGCAAATATAGGAATCCTTAAGCATTCTAACTACATAGAAAATAAGGTTAAAAATAAAAATATACTTGTATAAGGTTAAAAATAAAAATATACTTGTCACGGCTTCATTTTTATAAACTCTTCTGATGATCAAATTGCAAAGATAGCTTGCTTATACATATAAAAATTGAAAATTAGGTTTCAATACACCTTACATAAAAATCAATTCCAAGTAAGTTAAACAATTAAATATGAATGACAAACGTTAACTTTTAGAACATAATATACAAGAACATTGTTTATCTTAGGAGACTTAACACTGGTTCCTAAACAAGATATGGCACCCTTTCTTTTTGTCTTTGATAAATGACATTTTCTAATTTGATAGTTAAGCATCTCAATCTTTGTCTGTATAATTTGTGCAGTTTACTCTCTGAATCTCAGAGGCCCTATGTCCTTTTCTACATCTGTTTTTTGGGTTGTTTCATCTTCCAGCTCATGCTTATGCTGCCTTGTTTTCCTGAGTGCGTGTGTGTGTGTGTGTATGTGTGTGTGAGTGTGTATGTATGTGCGTGTGTGTGGGATTCCGTGTGTGAGTGCATGTGTGTGAGTGGGTATGTGACTGTGTGTGCGCATGTGTGGTGGGTGTGAGTGTGTGAGTGCATGTGTATGACAGTGTGTGTTTGCTTATGGATATGCGGGTGTGTGGAGAGTATGTGTGTGAGTGCATGTGTGCGTGTGTATGTGAGTGGATGAGTCTGTGTCTGTGTGTTTGTGTGTGCATGTGTGGGTGGGTGTGTGAGAGAATGTGTGTGTGAGTTCATGTGTGTATGTGGGTGTGTGATTCTGTGTGTGTGTGTGTTCGAGAGAGAATTTATATTAAGTCCTTGTTCAATTGTGCTTTATCTTTGGGAACACTGGGATTGTTGGTTGAACCACATTTCTCTCAAGTATTTGCCCTTACGTGTGTGAAGTGCAAACCCAGGATTTTTTAAAACAAGTTCATATTTTGAGGTTTTTTTCATGACACATCGGCTGTGTGTTTTCAGGTCTCAATTCTGCGTGAGACTGCACAGAGGAAGCCATGAAACATCAGGGCACAGCTGCTGGGGCTCCAGGTCTGCTTCTGTCCACATGCAGACCCTGCGCCCTGAGAAGGCGCTGCCCCAGATCCCTGCAGTCCTATCCTGGGGAAGCTTATCCACACCGGGAACCTTCTTGGAGAAACCTCATCTCTGTTCATTTCTTATCCCTGGGGTTTCCTACCTTTTCCCTTCTCATTTATGAACATCTCAGTTAAGTATTTACAACATATCATTTAAAATATGTATTCAACCCATAATTATAATCAGTTTACTGTATTATGTGTGCTTAGGAATTTTTTCCTCCACACTGTGAGAAAGCCTTTGATCACTATTTTTTCTTGTTTTCCTTTTACAATTATATTTTCCTTCTCTTTGCTTTTTTCTTTTTTTTTTTTTTAGATGGAGTCTCACTCCTGTCGTCCAGGCTGGAGTTCAGTAGTGGAGTCTTGGCTCACTGCAATCTCTGCAGTGACTCTTGTGCTTCAGCCTCCCAAGTAGCTGGGATTACAGGCGCATGCCACCACACCCAGCTAATTTTTTGTACTTTTAGTAGAGGTGGGGTTTCACCATGTTGGCCAGGCTGGTCTCGAACTACTGACCTCAGGTGATTCACCCACCTCAGCCTCCCAAAGTGCTGGGATTACAGGCGTGGGCCACCGTGCCCGGCCCTCCTTCTCTTTGCTTTTAAATTGCCATTTATTCTCTGAGTTCTTTGAAAATTTTATTTTCTGCTTTCTTCACTCTTTGTACCTACAGAAATACAATTCAGAGTTGTTTTAAAAATGCAGTTCAATAAATATTTTCAAGGAGTGTGAGAGATGATGGATGTAGAAATGAGAGTGTGTCTGTTAACAGCAGTGTCATGTTTAGCTCTGCAAAAGAATAAATACGATATGAACAAGCCTTTGTTTTTAATACCAAATTACTGATGTATAGATGGTAAAACTGGAATACATTTCCACAGTCTTTAGTCTGGAATTTTTTCTATTAAAATGTGTATCCATATTATTTGATATATGATAAACAGAAATTCATATTTTTTTTGCAGCAAGAGCATAACTTTTCTATAAGGCATCGAGGCTTAAATGCTTGATGACGTAATGTCATGTTATTTGACAATTGTTAAAAAAAAAAAAAAGGCAGCTGTAAGCAGCTTGTGGTGTGAATGACAGAACAGGAGACTCGCTCAGAGTGTTTATGGCCACGGGGACCCCAGCAGTGAAGGGTGAAAGTGTGGTGGCCAGTGGGGTGTGATGGCTCTGAACAGCGTCAAAAGGCACGCAGGCTTTGTTGGAAATCAGAGAGCACTGTGGCTAATGTGGCTGCAAATCTCATCTCCGAATTAGACACACAGTTCTTGCTGCTCACTGTGCACCTTCACGGGCAAAGTGGTTTTCTGCCACATAGTTTGAGAACATCTGCCTTACGAGCCACTCACGAGCAATACTGAAAATTCAGTCATTGAGCAGTTTCATGGTATACATTTGGAGAAACAGCATTTTGAAAGAAAAATTAATTCTTTTCACTCTCAAGTTAAACTCAAGTAAGCTTACTTGGAAGTCTACTATTTGTGTTAGACTTTTGTTCTACACATAGAGAGAGAGCTAAAGATCTTGTATTGAGGGGAAACAGGAGCTTTTGAAATATGGTTTCACGGTAAAGAAACATTCATTTTTTTTTCCAGGACTCTGTAGTTATTGTGGTATCTACAGTTAATATGTCATCTGTAGTCTATTATTTATAGTTAATATGTTACCTGTAGGTAATATGTCATCTATGATGTACTAGATAACATAATATGGAAGACAGAGGTAATCATCACAGTCTTGAGATACGAAGCAAAGCCATGGAATTACTGACACTGGCTAAGCATAGTTTTCTGACTTTCTGATGTTCTAACTCTCCACTTCTCACCACGTGGAAAGCATATGTATTTTTTAAATTGACAATTATCATTTTAATCTCCATGAGGGGTTTAAAACCTTTGCTTGCACTGCATCAGTGTGACTTTAAGCAAAAGTCCATTTATTAAATCTTTTATTTGGCTTTTCATTATGCATGCTTGTAAAGATCTTAATAGAGATGTTAAGAAATGAAATTTTGCAAGTTTCTAAAATCTTCATAAATCTCCATAAATTGACTCTTTATGAGAAACCTGCTTTCATTGTGTCTGATTTTTATTCATATGCAACCAAAATGTTAATATACTTTAATTAGAGTTAATATGATTTATCTCTTCTCTCATTATGTAAGTTAATTTTCTTCTAAAGAAGTCCTGTTTTCAAATTCTCTCCAGCAGAGTAGAATTAAAGTAATTATAGTTTGGCTCAGGAAATTAGTCATGAAGTTTCATGAATGCTAAAATAAATTGGAGTTTTCACAGGATAGATTAGCCATATGCTTTACAGAAGGAAAAAGGAGAGAGGAAATGATTTCTGTTACTCTATTTCCTACTGAGGATGTCATCTCTGGAGGGATGGAAGGTGATTAAGCAGAAGTTCTGATATTGCAAAACCCAGGGCAGATAGAATGGTCATTGTTTTTACTGCCTCCCATCAACAAAACCAGCTTAGAATGTACACATTTAGGATCCAGCATGAATCTAGCACTGAGCAACCAACTGTTCTGAGCTCAACATCTGTTTCCGTAAAGTTTTTGGCTTCATTTGAGTGATGAGCTATAAAAACGTTCTAAGATTTGCCAGAAATATTTTATGATATTATGTCTTTGTTGCAAGTATAGAATTTAAGATGGTTTTTCCCTAAGTTTTCAAACGATGCCATTTCACCTTATCCTTCTTCCTATTCCACCTTTGCAATATTACAAAACTATGTTCCCCAAGTAGCTTTCTTTCATTGTCATCATAAAAATCAAAATTAAATTTACAGTGATATTACTGTGTGCCTCTCTCTCACACATAAAAGAAATTCCTACTAAAACACCTTACAGGCTCTAAAATTTGTCCACAAATAAAGGATTTCTTTGGTTCTAAAATTAAGAATCAGAATATATATATATTAATTGGACAACACTTTAATAGAAATATCCCTTGTTATTTAAAAAAAAAGAAAAAGTATCTCTGGAAAGGACTTCTATTGTGGATACCATTTCTGTCCTGGGCACACAAAGATTGTGGGCAAACAGAAGCATTCACAGAAAAATAAACTGATAACAACATAAAGAAAGTAGAAATCCAGGGAGGAGCCAAGATGGCCAAATAGGAACAGCTCCGGTCTACAGCTCCCAGCGTGAGCGACGTAGAAGACGGGTGATTTCTGCATTTCCATCTGAGGTACCGGGTTCATCTCAATAGGGAGTGCCAGACAGTGGGCGCAGGTCAGTGGGTGCACGCACCGTGCATGAGCCGAAGAAGGGCGAGGCATTGCCTCACTCGGGAAGCGAAAGGGGTCAGGGAGTTCCCTTTCCTAGTCAAAGAAAGGGGTGACGGATGGCACCTGGAAAATCGGGTCACTCCCACCCGAATACTGCGCTTTTCCGACGGGCTTAAAAAACGGCGCACCAAGAGATTATATCCCACACCTGGCTCAGAGGGTCCTACGCCCACGGAGTCTCACTGATTGCTAGCACAGCAGTCTGAGATCAAACTGCAAGGCGGCAGCAAGGCTGGGGGAGGGGCGCCCGCCATTGCCCAGGCTTGCTTAGGTAAACAAAGCAGCTGGGAAGCTCGAACTGGGTGGAGCCCACCACAGCTCAAGGAGGCCTGCCTGCCTCTGTAGGCTCCACCTCTGGGGGCAGGGCACAGACAAACAAAAAGACAGCAGTAACCTCTACAGACTTAAATGTCCCTGTCTGACAGCTTTGAAGAGAGCAGTGGTTCTCCTAGCACGCAGCTGGAGATCTGAGAACGGGCAGACTGCCTCCTCAAGTGGGTCCCTGACCCTTGACCCCCGAGAAGCCTAACTGGGAGGCACCCCCCAGCAGGGGCAGACTGACACCTCACATGGCAGGCCGGGTACTCCAACAGACCTGCAGCTGAGGGTCCTGTCTGTTAGAAGGAAAACTAACAAACAGAAAGGACATCCACACCAAAAACCCATCTGTACATCACCATCATCAAAGACCAAAAGTAGATAAAACCACAAAGATGGGGAAAAAACAGAGCAGAAAAACTGGAAACTCTAAAAAGCAGAGCACCTCTCCTCTTCCAAAGGAATGCAGTTCCTTACCAGCAATGGAACAAAGCTGGACGGAGAATGACTTTGACGAGCTGAGAGAAGAAGGCTTCAGATGAACAAATTACTCCGAGCTACGGGAGGATATTCAAACCAAAGGCAAAGAAGTTGAAAACTTTGAAAAAAATTTAGAAGAATGTATAACTAGAATAACCAATACAGAGAAGTGCTTAAAGGAGCTGATGGAGCTGAAAACCAAGGCTCGAGAACTACGTGAAGAATGCAGAAGCCTCAGGAGCCGATGCGATCAAATGGAAGAAAGGGTATCAGCAATGGAAGATGAAATGAATGAAATGAAGAGAGAAGGGAAGTTTAGAGAAAAAAGAATAAAAAGAAATGAGCAAAGCCTCCAAGAAATGTGGGACTATGTGAAAAGACCAAATCTACGTCTCATTGGTGTACCTGAAAGTGACGGGGAGAATGGAACCAAGTTGGAAAACACTCTGCAGGATATTATCCAGGAGAACTTCCCCAATCTAGCAAGGCAGGCCAACATTCAGATTCAGGAAATACAGAGAACGCCACAAAGATACTCCTCGAGAAGAGCAACTCCAAGACACATAATTGTCAGATTCACCAAAGTTGAAATGAAGGAAAAAATGTTAAGGGCAGCCAGAGAGAAAGGTCGGGTTACCCTCAAAGGGAAGCCCATCAGACTAACAGCGGATCTCTCGGCAGAAACTCTACAAGCCAGAAGAGAGTGGGGGCCAATATTCAACATTCTTAAAGAAAAGAATTTTCAACCCAGAATTTCATATCCAGCCAAACTAAGCTTCATAAGTGAAGGAGAAATAAAATACTTTACAGACAAGCAAATGCTGAGAGATTTTGTCACCACCAGGCCTGCCCTAAAAGTGTTCCTGAAGGAAGTGCTAAACATGGAAAGGCACAACCAGTACCAGCTGCTGCAAAATCATGCCAAAATGTAAAGACCATCGAGACTAGGAAGACCATCGAGACTAGTTGCATCAACTAACGAGCAAAATAGCCAGCTAACATCATAATGACAGGATCAAATTCACACATAACAATATTAACTTTAAATGTAAATGGACTAAATGCTCCAATTAAAAGACACAGACTGGCAAATTGGATAAAGAGTCAAGACCCATCAGTGTGCTGTATTCAGGAAACCCATCTCACATGCAGAGACACACATAGGCTCAAAATAAAAGGATGGAAGAAGATCTACCAAGCAAATGGAAAACAAAAAAAGGCAGGGGTTGCAATCCTAGTCTCTGATAAAACAGACTTTAAACCAACAAAGATCAAAAGAGACAAAGAAGGCCATTACATAATGGTAAAGGGATCAATTCAACAAGAAGAGCTAACTATCCTAAATATATATGCACCCAATACAGGAGCACCCAGATTCATAAAGCAAGTCCTGAGTGACCTACAAAGAGACTTAGACTCCCACACATTAATAATGGGAGACTTTAACACCCCACTGTCAACATTAGACAGATCAACGAGACAGAAAGTTAACAAGGATATCCAGGAATTGAACTCAGCTCTGCACCAAGCAGACCTAATAGACATCTACAGAACTCTCCATGCCAAATCAACAAAATATACATTTTTTTCAGCACCACACCACACCTATTCCAAAATTGACCACATACTTGGAAGTAAAGCTCTCCTCAGCAAATGTAAAAGAACAGAAATTATAACAAACTATCTCTCAGATCACAGTGCAATCAAGCTAGAACTCAGGATTAAGAACCTCACTCAAAACCACTCAACTACATGGAAACTGAACAACCTGCTTCTGAATGACTACTGGGTACATAACGAAATGAAGGCAGAAATAAAGATGTTCTTTGAAACCAACGAGAACCAAGACACAACATACCAGAATCTCTGGGAGGCATTCAAAGCAGTGTGTAGAGGGAAATTTATAGCACTAAATGCCCACAAGAGAAAGCAGAAAAGATCCAAAATTGACACCCTAACATCACAATGAAAAGAACTAGAAAAGCAAGAGCAAACACATTCAAAAGCTAGCAGAAGGCAAGAAATAACTAAAATCAGAGCAGAACTGAAGGAAATAGAGACACAAAAAACCCTTCAAAAAATTAATGAATCCAGGAGCTGGTTTTTTGAAAGGATCAACAAAATTGATAGACCACTAGCAAGATTAATAAAGAAAAAAAGAGAGAAGAATCAAATAGATGCAATAAAAAATGATAAAAAGGATATCACCACCAATCCCGCAGAAATACAAAGTACCATCAGAGAATACTACAAACACCTCTATGCAAATAAACTAGAAAATCTAGAAGAAATGGATAAATTCCTCGACACATACACTTTCCCAAGACTAAACCAGGAAGAAGTTGAATCTCTGAATAGACCAATAACAGGAGCTGAAATTGTGGCAATAATCAATAGCTTACCAACCAAAAAAAGTCCAGGACCAGATGGATTCACAGTCGAATTCTACCAGAGGTACAAGGAGGAACTGGTACCATTCCTTCTGAAACTATTCCAATCAGTAGAAAAAGAAGGAATCCTCCCTAACTCATTTTATGAGGCCAGCATCATCCTGATACCAAAGCCGGGCAGAGACACAACCAAAAAAGAGAATTTTAGACCAATATCCTTGATGAACATTGATGCAAAAATCCTCAATAAAATACTGGCAAACTGAATCCAGCAGCACATCAAAAAGCTTATCCACCATGATCAAGTGGGCTTCATCCCTGGGATGCAAGGCTGGTGGCTGGTTCAATATACGCAAATCAATAAATGTAATCCAGCATATAAACAGAACCAAAGACAAAAACCACATGATTATCTCAATAGATGCAGAAAAGGCCTTTGACAAAATTCAACAACACTTCATGCTAAAAACTCTCAAGAAATTAGGTATTGATGGGACCTATCTCAAAATAATAAGAGCTATCTATGACAAACCCACAGCCAATATCATACTGAATGGGCAAAAACTGGAAGCATTCCCTTTGAAAACTGGCACAAGACAGGGATGCCCTCTCTCACCACTCCTATTCAACACAGTGTTGGAAGTTCTGGCCAGGGCAATTAGGCAGGAGAAGGAAATAAAGGGTATTCAATTTGGAAAAGAGGAAGTCAAATTGTCCCTGTTTGCAGATGACATGATTGTATATCTAGAAAACCCCATTGTCTCAGCCCAAAATCTCCTTAAGCTGATAAGCAACTTCAGCAAAGTCTCAGGATACAAAATCAATGTACAAAAATCACAAGCATTCTTATACACAAATAACAGACAAACAGAGAGCCAAATCATAAGTGAACTCCCATTCACAATTGCCTCAAAGAGAATAAAATACCTAGGAATCCAACTTATAAGGGATGTGAAGGACCTCTTCAAGGAGAACTACAAACCACTGCTCAAGGAAATAAAAGAGGATACAAACAAATGGAAGAACATTCCATGCTCATGGGTTGGAAGAATCAATATTGTGAAAATGGCCATACTGCCCAAGGTAATTTACAGATTCAATGCCATCCCCATCAAGCTACCAATGACTTTCTTCACAGAATTGGAAAAAACTACTTTAAAGTTCATATGGAACCAAAAAAGAGCCCGCATCACCAAGTCAGTCCTAAGCCAAAAGAACAAAGCTGGAGGCATCACACTACCTGACTTCAAACTATACTACAAGGCTACAGTAACCAAAACAGCATGGTACTGGTACCAAAACAGAGATATAGGTCAATGGAACAGAACAGAGCCCTCAGAAATAACGCCGCATATCTACAACTATCTGATCTTTGACAAACCTGAGGAAAACAAGAAATGGGGAAAGGATTCCCTATTTAATAAATGGTGCTGGGAAAACTGGCTAGTCATATGTAGAAAGCTGAAACTGGATCCCTTCCTTACACCTTATACAAAAATCAATTCAAGATGGATTAAAGACTTAAACGTTAGACCTAAAACCATAAAAACCCTAGAAGAAAACCTAGGCATTACCATTCAGGACATAGGCATGGGCAAGGACTTCATGTCTAAAACACCAAAAGCAATGGCAACAAAAGCCAAAATTGACAAATGGGATCTAATTAAACTAAAGAGCTTCTGCACAGCAAAAGAAACTACCACCAGAGTGAACAGGCAACCTACAAAATGGGAGAAAATTTTCGCAACCTACTCATTTGACAATGGGCTAATATCCAGAATCTACAATGAACTCCAACAAATATACAAGAAAAAAACAACCCCATCAAAAAGTGGACAAAGGACATGAACAGACGCTTCTCAAAAGAAGACATTTATGCAGCCAAAAAACACATGAAAAAATGCTCACCATCACTGGCCATCAGAGAAATGCAAATCAAAACCACAATGAGATACCATCTCACACCAGTTAGAATGGCAATCATTAAAAAGTCAGGAAACAACAGGTGCTGGAGAGGATGTGGAGAAATAGGAACACTTTTACACTGTTGGTGGGACTGTAAACTAGTTCAACCCTTGTGGAAGTCAGTGTGGCGATTCCTCAGGGATCTAGAACTAGAAATTCCATTCGACCCAGCCATCCCATTACTGGGTATATACCCAGAGGTCTATAAATCATGCTGCTATAAAGACACATGCACACGTATGTTTATTGCGGCATTATTCACAATAGCAAAGACTTGGAACCAACCCAAATGTCCAAGAATGATAGACTGGATTAAGAAAATGTGGCACATATACACCATGGAATACTATGCACCCATAAAAAATGATGAGTTCATGTCCTTTGTAGGGACATGGATGAAATTGGAAATCATCATTCTCAGTAGACTATCGCAAGAACAAAAAACCAAACACCGCACATTCTCACTCATAGGTGGGAATTGAACAATGAGAACACATGGACACAGGAAGGGGAACATCACACTCTGGGGACGGTTGTGGGGTGGGGGGAGGGGGGAGGGATAGCATTGGGAGATATACCTAATGCTAGATGACGAGTTAGTGGGTGCAGCGCACCAGCATGGCACATGTATACATATGTAACTAACCTGCACATTGTACACATGTACCCTAAAACCTAAAGTATAATAAAAATAAATTAATTAAAAAAAAGAAAGAGATTGGTTCAGCGATCTGCACATGACCCAGACTGGCCCTAGAATTGTTGCTAGAATGAATGGGAAAGGAGAGTTCTTTTCAGTAGAGTTGGCTGGAGCTCCTGGTGCCAGGGTCAGCTTGAGCCTGAAGCCAACAGAGAAAGAGGAAGAGCCATGAGACCAGGAGAAACAGATCCCTGGCAAGAACCACTCCTGCATCCTGAGCCACTCAAAGCTCTGTTTTGTTTAAGCCACTTTGGTTAGGTTTCTGTCACTTTCACATAACTCCTAATACACTCAGGAAAGTATATGTAATTTACTTCACACAGTACCACTAACCACCAGGCAGCTATGTGTATAGCCATTTTTAAAGAACAAGTAAGAGTTAATCAAATATAGAAGCAAAAATTGTTCTCTGTAGAGGAACATGAATGTGCAATAGCACAGAGGTACAAGAGATCATTGCTTATTAATGGAGAGTGAATTCCAGAGTAATCCAGCTGTAACATCCAGACCTCAACTTATTATTGTCTTCAACTGACCTCCAGATAACTCACCTTTAATGAGAACTTCAGTAACTGGCCAGGAATTTCCCTCTTCATTTCTTTCCATGCCCTGGAAAATTTTAAGCGTCTACGCAGATATATTCTAATTTGCTATTTCTCCTACATTTATAGTGAATTGGCTGAAACTGCCAGATTACTGATCTCAAGGCATTGGGTCTTTGAGATCAGCAAAAACATCATGTTTCTGTAAGTCTTACTAAGCATCTTTACCAGGATGGTCTAGTGCATTCTAGGACTCAGCCCTTCCTGATCAACCTGTCCTTCTGCATGTAAACTATTATGATGTTTATTTCATGGTAAAGAAATAGAGTCTCAGCAAGGTGATGTAGCTGACTTGAAATTGCAGTTGGGCTGTGGTGGTGCTGGGACTTGTCTCACTCCCAAGCCTATGATCTCTGCATTATGTGGCCTTGGTTAACACTTTTGTCCTAACTGAAACATGAGATTTGGCCATAATACTATTATTCATTGCCATTGTATGATTTTCCAGAGTTCCTTTGTATACATCCTCAAACTCTTATAAAGGTTTATGGGACTGTGCCTTAATTCCACATTGAAGACAGTACAGTATCCCCACCAGTTGCCCACTGGGAGAGATGTCAATGAGAGAAAACATGCAACAATCGGCCAAACTTCCCTTGTCAATCCCTGGCTGATTGTACTGGGGCCTTATTGCTGGAGTCACTGGAAATGTCACTTGCAAGGGGCGCATTGTAGAGGCCATGAATTTGAAATGTAGAATACCAGGTCTTTTTATGCTGTGTGAATTTCATTTCGATCAGACTAGACATCTGTTTTGTTAGCTCCTTAGGAATCCATGTTGCCTTTCAGTTCATTATCTCATTGGACCACTGACTGAAACGGCCTCTTCACTGACCTTCCTGCTTCCACTCTTGCTTTGCACATGCCCCTTCCATGCTCAAGTCCAGGAGAGCTTTCTGCACTATGATGAATTGCACATACCTTCCCTTCAACCTACTAACCTTTCCCATCTAGGTCAGGGAAGAAAAAACATATGCTGGTTATAGAGAAACCATTTGTGCCTGAACCTATAGGATGATTCTTTCTTTATAATATAACCCCAAGGTATAGAGGAGACAAAGCAATTCTTATCAATATGTGTCCCGAATTGTTATTTTTCAAGAAATTGGGTCAAAGTCTTGGTAATAGGATAAACGATAAGACTTCACGGAAGTGCAGACTTAGGACATAAAATCTAAAATCCTTACTAATGACTGTAAGCACATCTTTATTGGCCTCTGTACCAGAGGTCACCTCTTCCACCATGTCCTGCCCCTACTTACTGGAATAATTATTGAAATTGCATTGAAACCAGAATTCAATTTGGGGAAAATTGATGATATTTGCAATATTGACTGGTTTAATTCAAGAGCACAATCTTTCTATTTATTTCAAGTTTCTTTAATTTCTCTCAGTAATATTTTGCACTTTTCTGTGTAAAGCTCTCAAATAATTCATTAAATTTATCTCTAATTTTTTTTTTTAAAAAAAAGAAAGTAGAAATCCTGAGAAACAGAAGGAAAAATTCACTTCAATACTATACTGCTAATAGTATCGTATCATAGGGAAGGCTATTTCCAGTATTTTCTTCCTGTATATTAATTTCTGTGTGTAATTTTTAATTCTTGTATATAGATGATGATTTTAAATGACTTAATTATTTGTTATGCTTCCTACATAAATCATAGTCCCTTACAGCTTTCTCATGTGTAATCAGTGAAAAAATCGTGCTGTGAGATCGTCCCCTTGGTCTTTCCCATTGACTGTTTATTGTCTCTTGTGATAGAGAATTAAGCATATGTAGTGTTAGGGATTGCTGTGTTGGTGAGTACGTATTTGTGCAAGCTTCTTTTGGCTGAATGATGGATGCTTCTCATACATTGTGAATACTCAGTGATTGATGACAAACTAAGTATTTCACATCATGCTATTTATCATGCAGATTTCCTTATTAATATTTCTTAAGCTACAAGTTCATGGATGAGAAATTCTGCCTAGTGCTAATCATGCCCCATTATAGAATAAGTTATTAAGCATCTCTAGAATTTAGCGTGTTAAGTATATTCAGAAACATGCCGTTCATTTTCATCTCTGAGATTTCAACATTTGCCCGTTTTTTAGAACATTCATACCAAGAAGGTCATAAAACATTGTGCTAAAGATTGTGGGTTCTGGAGTCTGCATTAGGTTTGCGGTTTGGTTAACAACCTGCTGGCTTTGCAGCTGAGAGTATGTTACATCCAAATTGTATTTTTCATCTACCAAGTGGATATAATAATATCTATGTTGCAGGATTGCTCTGAGCGTTGTAGATAAAGTGCCTGCTCTAGTGCCTTGGACAGGGCAGGATCTCAGGATGGTGAATGTGTTCTCATTCACTCTTTTCATTAACGATGTAGGCAACATGACATGGTGATTGTGCTGTGGGTTTTCCAGTGAGAAGATCTCAATTCAAGTCCAGTTTCTGCCTCTTGACATCCACGGAAAGCACTCAGCAGCTTTGTCCTTGAAACATGGTACAGGCCAAGAAGGTGAGCCAGAGATTTGACTTCAGGCTTTCTAGTAGCCACATGAAAACATGAAAAAAAATGGGTAAAGTGAATTGTATCAATTTTTTAAAATTTTCACATGATGTATACATCATAATTTAAAAATGTAACCCATATAAAATATAATAAACTATTTTCCATTCTTTTCTTCATAGTCTTTAAAACCCAGGGTGGGTTAGGCACTTTCAGCACATTTTAACTTAGAGTTGGCTGCATTTCAGGGCTCAAACGCCACGTGTTGCTCCTGGCTACTGTATTGAAGAGTGTAGACTTCCAAAAACACCTGGCATCTGCAAATTTTTGTCTGAATATTATATTTCAGAATATGTTCATATATAATCAATACTATAGTATCTACTTATAAAACCAAAGATGTTCATGACCAGCCTGGCCAGCATGGTGAAACCCTGTCTCTACTGAAAATACAAAAAATTAGCTGGGTGTGGTGGTGGGCGACTGTAATCCCAGCTACTCAGGAGGCTGAGGCACGAGAACCCAGGAGGCAGACACTGCAGTGAGCCGAGACCATGCTGCTGCACTCCAGCCTGGGCAACAGAGTGAGACTCTGTCTCAAAAAACAAAAACAAGCAAACAAACAAAGACAAGGTGCAGTAGATAATGCACTTAGCATAGCCTCTGGCATTCTGTTCATGCTCACTATGCTGTTATATACTGTTATTGCTTGTGAGAAACCCTGCAGGGCCCTATGGTCACAAATAGGATGAAGATCCAGTCCTGGCCCTAGAGGAGGCTGATGGTAAACATGGACCTTTGGGAGTTTATTTAGATGTCGCTGGAGTAAATGACTGCACATGTAGCAGCAGCTTCTCCAATTTGCTCTTTCGGATTCATTCTCTTTACTTCTCTATCATGTTGTGAAGCCAGGGAGGCTGAATCCCACAGATTGTGTGTCTGGGCTTATGGTCAGCTGGAGTCATGATGGCTGAGCCAATGGGAGGACCAACAGAAGCCGGGCAAGCCTGGGAAGGGAGGTGGCAGAGGCATCCCCATGCATCTTCTCTGTTTGGACACCATGTCTTGGAGTCACATGGCCAAAGCTCTCGCTGGGCAGTGACTTTCCTATGGTTCTGCCTTATAGGCTGCAAGGAACCTCCCACCCACCCTGGGCTTCCTTCCCTGAGAGTGGTGGCTGCGTCTCACCTTTGCCAGGCCCTCCTTCCTTGTTTCTCCCCCTAACGGTGCCCACCCTCCACACAGTCCTTTCATCACAGCCTCTGCATTTGAGCCATGTAACCACTGATGGTGAACTTGCCTTCCTCCTCGCACTGTCATTGAATCGATAGCTAAGTCCACACCTTTTCCGAATTCCCAAAGGCCAGGATTTGTATTTTATTTTATTTTTTTTTATCTAGGAGGTTCCAAGCTTTGCATTAAACTTTTGACTACTCATTTTCACCTCACCCTTAGAAGACAAGCACATTGTAAATGGGTGTGGAATTGCGTAAATTCCCCATTTAGAATAAAGCAGGTGAAGCAGGTGTTCTGGAAGCGGCACGGGGAGCTCGGTCCTCTCAGAGTAAAATAAGGAGCATGCACTAACGTGCAGCTTACAGGTTCCACACGTTCAGGATTTTTTGACATCTACAGTTTGGGGGAGTGACTTACAGGTAAAACAGTGGACTCGGGAGACGTGGACTCACTTCCCAGTTTTCTCAGACGTGCTCCAAGGCTGTTTCCTGGAGATGTAACCCCCTTTTCTACACCTTTCTGCTTGAAATTCCAGGGCATGGTCCCTGAAATCCAGCATACACAATCACAGGCTCCTTGAACTCAAGACTTGGAAGCCTGCCCTGGAATGAGATCTTCACATAAATTCCACTCTTAGATCCCAGAAGTCTTTCAGTAACCAATCCTTTACCTATTCATGTCTCCTTTTTTTTTCTTTTAATATTTTCCCTTAATGAGTTACATAGTAACTTGAAAAGATAACTAACCGTATTATTATCCTGTGGCTGCTTTAACAAATTAGCACAAACTGGGGGGTTAAAACAGCAAAAACTTATCTCCTCATTTTCTGGGAGCCAGAAATCCAAAATCAAGACATTGTTGGACAATGCTCCTTCTGAAGGCTCTAGGCAGCATCACACCCTGTCTCTGCCAGCTTCTGGGGTTTCTGGGGATCCTGGTGTTCTCTGGCTTGTAGATGTCTTGCTCTCGTCTCTGCCTCCATCCTCCATGGCCTCACTCTTGTGTGCTTGTCTTTTATCTTCTTCTTCTTTTTTTTTAGTTGGAGTTTTGCTCTTGTTGCCCAGACTGGAGTGCAATGGCACGATCTCGGCTCATGGCAACCCTTGCCTCTGGGGTTCAAGTGATTCTCCTGCCTCAGCCTCCCGAGTAGCTGGGATTACACGCGTGTGCCACCACGCCCGGATAATTTTGTATTTTTAGTAGAGACGGGGTTTCTCCATGTTGATCAGGCTGGTTTTGAACTCCTGACCTCAGGTGATCCGCCTGCCTCGGCCTCCCAAAGTGCTGGTATTGCAGGCGTGAGCCCCCATGCCAGGCCATTGCCTTTTATCTTCTTAGAGGACACCAGCCCTTAGATTAAGCTTCATCTTACACCAAGGACAAATATGCCTTAACTTAAATTACTCTGAAAAGACTCCGTTTCTGAATAAGGTCATGTTTACAAATTCTGGGTGAATATTTGAGGGACACTATTCAATGCAGTATAGTTACAAAATCATTTTTATCCTAATATAGTTTCTTCTCAACTTTTTTGCTCTAAATTTTATGAAATTTGAACCTTTCTGAGCTATTAACGTATATATTCAAATTATACAAAGTTTAGTGTGTCAATTTTTCATTTTTGGTAATCTTGTATTTTTTTCTGCATACTTAGTGTGTACTATAGTGTTTAATAGCATTTTAAGTATCTGTGTTTTTCTTTAGGAGAACACATCAAAGATGAGATTTTCCTTTTAGGTTTGTCAGTTAATATCTTCTCTTTCGCCATAGTTTATTTATAGTTCCTGGCTTATGTAAGTAATAGGTTCAGTATTTTATAATGACACATGAGAACAGCTTATGAAATAAAATATGAACCATGGAAGTACAATGTGCTATTTTTCTGTGGTTCTTCTAATAAACTGAATCAGACAGCAATCTGCTTGAAGATACAACTCACAGTTGAGAAATAAAATTTTTAAAGGAGGTAAGTTCCAAGAGAAAGAATGTAAATAATAAACTTACTCTCAGGTTGAACTTGGGAAAAAAATATAAGAAATCTAATGACAAGTTTGATAATAAGTGGAGTGAACAAAGTGGAGATTTGAGAGGACCTATTTCTACAAATTACCACTTCATTGAACTGGAAAAATGTTTTAAGTGATATTTAAAATTTAAAAATATAATACTACATATTTTCAGATAATTAAATTATATGGTGTTATATATAAGATTATATTTAGTATTATATAATACATATAAATTAATATATATAATGCTACATTTTATAATGCTTAACTAATATATATGAATGCATTATGAATAACAATATACTATTAATATTCTATACAATATAATATATGTATATAAATATGTAAGTACATTTATATAATATGTATTTATAGTACTACTACATATTACCGTAATTTAACTAATACTATTACCAATGCTAGTTATATTAGTATATTATAACTAATACTAATATCTCAGTATTGTAATACTAATAGATATGTTTATGTAGATATATTTATATATCTATATAAAAAACACAATGAATGTATTGGGTAGCATCACATGCTATGAAAAATAAAGGATGAAGCAGAGAAATGGGATAGAGGCCAACAGAAGAGATGCAGTGGCTTTTTCAACATAGTGGCCAAGTGATGACTCTGTCATATTCAATATGGTGGCCAAGTGAAGCCTCGTTGTGTAGGTAAGAGCTGTCCTACAGCAGGAGGGATGAAGGAGAGATGTCTGAGGGAAGGCCTTCTCAGTAAAAGGAAACAATAGACAGCAGGGGAAGATGAGTGTTTGGTGACAGGGATGTTAGGTTGTGAGCATGGCCAGGACAGAGCCAAGAATGAGGACAGTCACCTGAGACAACACAAAGCCCAGAATGGCCATCTGGCCCCTCTTATGCAGGGCCTTCAGCAACTGGAAGGGCATTGGCTTTTAGGGAGTTAGGTGGGAAGCCACACAGGGTTTGAGCAGTGGTGTGGATGACTCCTCTGCTCCTGTGCTGAGAATCCTGTGAGAAGTCAGCTGTGGAGGTGGGAGACCAGCAGGAAGGCTGCCATGAAAACATAGATGGAGAAGAATGAGATGTGCATGAGTGTTGGGCCAATGGAAATTGTGAGAACTGGTCCCAGTCTGGGTAAGTTCTGATGGAAAAGTCAACACTATTTGGTGACAAGTTTTTTGAGGGATGCAAAAGAAATAGAGTAGTGAGGAGGAATTCCTGTTGAGAATTAAGATAAGAGCATCAGTGAAAATATAGTAAGTCAAGAGCTACACTCTTTCACGGAGACCAACAGATTGTATAAAAATGTGTGAAATGGGGTCACTTGCATAATGGGATGAAGTAGAAGTGACACAGGGACCCCCACAGATAGTGGGAGCAGGGGGAACAGAGAGTTTGATGACATAAGATAAAGAGCAGGAGACTGAAATTTCTGCTTCTGATCATGATGGAATAGTAGAGACCCATCTTCTACCATAAACACACCAGCAAAACACATGCAACAACAGTGTTCAGACAGTGGAGCACAGACTGAGTGCTGGCCAGGATGTGGGGAATGAGAACTCTCTTTAATTCTGCTGGGAGTGGACAATTGAATAGGACCTTCAGAAAACTGTGGGGTCATTTGCTGTAAATTTAAACATGTTCTTAACATATGGCACAGTCATCCCACTGTTAGATGGTTATTGAAGAGACGTGAAACTTATGTGCTCTCAAAAACCTGTGTACATGAATGTTTTTAGCAGCTTTATTGATAATGGCCAAATATTAGAAATAACCCAAATGTCCGTCACATCCACTGTGGCACATCCACACAGTGGAATCCTACATGGCGATATAGAAGAATGAACTAGTGATCTGTGCAACAGCATGGTTGGATCTTGAATGCATTTTGCTAAGTGAAAGAAAAACTAAAAAGTTGCATGTATACAATCCATTTATGTGACATTAGGGAAAAGGCAGAATTATAAAAAGAAAAGCAGACTACTTGGGGGAAAGTCTCACTACAAAGGAGCTGCACCAGGAAAATTTTGGGGGGATTAACTGAACTTTTCTACATCATTCATTTTGTTTTTTTTAGAGACAGGGTCTCACTGAGGCCTGGGTTGGAATGCAGTGGTGCCATCATAGCTCACTGCAGCCTTGAACTTACAGGCTCAAGTGATCCTCCTGCCTCAGCCTCCCACGTCACTGGGACTACAGGCATTCACCACCACTCCTGGCTAATTTAAAAAAAAAAAAACTGTAGAGACAGGATCTCTCGCTATGTTTCCTAGGCTGACCTGGAACTTCTGCTTTCCAATGATCCTCCTGCCTTGGCCTCCTAAAATACTGGGATTACAGGTTGTGAGCGACTGTGCCCAGGGTTCTACATTTTGATTGTGGTGTTTACATAAATTTTATACATTGTCCAAACTCATATGAATATATGCTACAAAGATTGAATTTTCCTGTGTATAAATTTTAAAAATGCTAAGGGAAATGATCAATTTCCTGGAAAAATATTAATTCCTAAAATGGACTCAAGGAATGGTAGGCTTGGATAGAAAAATAACTATAGAAGAAATTTATGAATGCAAGTCAAAAACACACATCCAACTGAACAGATAAAAGGATATATGCCCAATTGACTATCGACAGAGGCATTAAGTAAATTCAATGAAAGAAAACCTTTCAGCACATGGGTGCTGGAGCATTAGACAAAAATAAGGAAAATAAAAAATAAAAGAAAAGAACCTTGAGCTAAATTTTGCACCTTTTACAAAAATCAACTCAAAATGAATCATGGACTTAAATGTAAGACCTGCAGCTATAACGTTTTTAGGGAAAAGCACACACACAGAAGAAAACTTTGGGACCTCAGGCTATGCAAAGCTTGACACTGAAAGCATTATCTGTAAAAAAGAAGATTGATGATTTGGACCTCATCAAAATCAGAAGCTTTTTCCCTGAGAAAGCCCTTGTGCAAAGGACAAAAAGTCAAGCTATAGACTAGGGAAAATACTTGCAAAATACCTATCTGACAAAGACCTTGGACCTAAGATTTATGAAGAACTCTTAAGAACTCAAAGGTAAAACAGAAACATTCCAACTAGAAAATGGACAAAAGACATGAACAGACATTTCACTGGAAAGCATACACAGGTGGAGATTAAGCACATAGAAAGATATAGAGAAACACAAATTAAAATAACAATCAGATATCACTAAAGACCTGACATAATGGCTAAAATTTAAAAAATGGTGATGATTTTAAATGCTGGAGAAGATACTGATGCACTGAGTCACTCATGTATTGCTGGGAGGAATGTGGAATGGTGAAGTATGCAGAATACATTTTGGTAGTTTCTTCTAAAACTAAACACATACTTAACATGTAACCCAGAAATCACTCTCGCACTAAATCCTGCACTTGAATGTTCATAGCAACTCTATGTATAAGAGCTAGAAATTGAAAACACCAGAAATGTCCTTCAGGGGAAGGAGGGTTAAAACCAACTGTGGTACAAACATCTTGGGAGGATCTCAAGGAAGTTATGCTGAACAAAGAAAGCTGATCTCCAAATGTTGCATATCATATGTTTCCATTTATATAATATTTGAAACTAGAAAATTATGGAGATGCAGACAGATTAGTGGATGTCTGGGTTAGCAATGGGGTGGAGGGGGTGTGACCACAACGGGAACCTCCTGGCGATGGAGCCGTTCTGTGTACTGATTGTGGAGGTGGTGGCATGAATCTGCTCGTGGAGTAGCACTGCATAAATCTACACGCACATCAAACCAGTGTGTATGAAACTAATACAATCTGAGTAAGTGCCAAGGATTCTATCAATGTCGAGTTTCTGGTTCTGAGGCTGAATTATAGTTATGTATAATATCACCATTGTCTGTTGGGGGAAATTGAGTCAAAAAGACATGGAATCGGCCGGGCGCAGTGGCTCATGCCTGTAATCCTAGCACTTTGGGAGGCCAAGGCAGGTGAATCATGAGGTCAGGAGTTCGAGACCAGCCTGGCCAACATAGTGAAACCCCGTCTCTACTAAAAATACAAAAACTAGCCAGGCATGGTGGCAGGTGCCTGTAATCCCAGCTACTCAGGAGGCTGAGGCAGGAGAATCGCTTGAAACTAGAAGGCAGAGGTTGTAGTGAGCTAAGATCAGGAGATTGCACTCCAGCTTGGGTGAAAGAGCAAAACTCCATCTCAAAAAAAAAAAGACATGGGATCTCCCTGTACATTTTCTTTGCAACATTCTGTCAATTGAATCTATAATTATTTCAAAATAAAAAATTAAAAGAAATCTACTTGTAAACAAGTACTAATGAATTTTTGTGTGAATACCATCAAACTACTTATAATAGTCAACCTAAGTCTCATTTTAGAACTTAATCTAAATTCAGGCTCCTGGAGTCTCTGAATCTGCAGTGATTCTGGGAGCTGTCCAATTCAGGAACCGTTCATTGCTCAATTAAACCCCTTTAAATTTAATTTGGCTGAAGTTTTTCTTTTAACACTTCCTTTTCTGTTCCATACCAATACATCGGGAACAAATGCTACCTGAAATTGAGAATGGCTGCTTGGAAACATGCGATGACTTCTCATTACAGCAAATGCCCATGTGCAATGTGATGTGAGCAGGCAGATCTTAGCAGTGTTATGAAGGACAGCTGGGTGCCACAAACAGTGCTTCAAAAGCCAGCCGGGGCCACAGGCTCAAAGTCAGACCCGGTAAACATGGAACACAAAGGCAGCCACCTGCCAGCCCCTTGGAAGGCATCCCTAGTATTTGTGTGTTATTCACTAGGGAAGGCATCCTGGTGTGAGCTGAAGATGCAGAGCTGAGTGAACCCTCTGCCCTGCACCCCTGAGGCCACTGGGAGCAGGTGCAGAGGGCATGCCATCTGGAGAGACAGACATTGGATAATGAATTGGGGACAGCCAAATAGTTCCAGGTCATATTCAATGAGAGGCCTGCTGGGCCCTGGGCCTCAGGTTTCCAAGATGTTGAGTCTGAATAGCCCAGAGGCCCATAATTCTCTCTCTCCTTCTGGCTTTGTCTCACCCATGGCCAGGCAAGCCCTGGAAATGACTTCACACTGTACCAGGAGCCTGGACACCTCATGGCCTTTTCAACACCCACAGAGATGTCTGGAGAAAATCTTGCTAGATTCCTGTGCAGTGATTTTTCACTCTGCCAACCACTTACCTCCTAAGATTATCGTCAGCGTGGTTTATCATTCATCTCTGCCACGTGGTTGTATGTTAACTGTGGAGAGAATGACAACAATGGTCAGGTTATTGCTAAACAAGATAAATTGTTATAAATTATAATTTTCCTTTAACACATTTTTAACAGTGTGTTAACTAATAAGACACAATGGAAGGAAAAGAAAAGAGCCGTTGCCAAGGAAACAGTAGGTTTCTAAATGAGCATCTCAATGAATAGGCAGGTAAAATGCAAAACTGGCAATGAAATTAAGTTCTCTCCCTATTTCAAAACCGAGAGTACCATGTCCTGCAAAAAAACAACGGGACCTATTTTCTTATCAGCCTCCATCCCAGATGAAACAATGAGTCAGAGAAGATAGAATCTGTTCCTCCTGACCGAACTTCGTAATTCCCAGTCATAACTTGGGCGGTGCCTGTGCAGTAAATTATATTGTTCACAATTATAAGTTTCACTCATTCTCTTGTGTTCCAACTTTGCACTGAGAAACACACAGTGAAGCACAGACCTCAATCCAGGACCACCCCCCCTCGTCTTCTGTCCATCGGCCCACAGGAGAAAAACCTTACGGCCTGCAGAACTGGAGTGCTCTCCATCTGTGAGCCACCTGGCCTTCCTCAAGTTCCTAAAACCCCAAACACTGACATATTCAAAACTACCCATGAGATGTGTTTTCATTAAATGAAGTCTTAAATGAGACACCTGAGAATTGCCCGTTTGACTTCCTGACATAGAACACGGGTTTTGCCTTCTTCCTTCTTTTGGTTTCTTTCAGGTTAAAAATAACATAACAATCGGCTTTCATTTGGTCACTAGAGGCCATGCCTTTATGGTGACTGATGGTCCAGGGAAGAGAGAGGGTGATGAACTGAGGGAAAAATGACACTAGGAAAAGGACAAACGAGAAAGAGAACAGAACAGAACAATGAGAAGGGCATGGGGTTTATGCGAAGGGAAAACGCAAGCAGGAGGGCCAGCAGGGAGAGCCGGGAGAGAAGCCAGGTCTGAGCGCCACGTGAAGCCACGAAGAGGCAGATCTTGTGAGTCTCTGGTGCTCCAGGAATGTTCCTTACTAATGCTGGGAAACTCACAGGAAGCCAGGAAATTAGGAAATAAAAGTGTCATCCTATAAATTTTAAAAAAAAAAGAAAAAAAAAAGCTCAGGTAATTAATTTTCTTGCTTGAGTGCAGAGAGTTCCAGCGTGGAGACAGCAGTCTGGGTCTAATCCAGGACCCATTCTTTTCTTACCGGGCCACTGCCCTTCTTCTTCCTGACCCCTTGGGAAGCCAGTGACCCTCCAACACCCACAGGCTGCTCCCCCACAGACTGAGCCTCCCACGCCAATCTCCCCTGCTTCCCACCCTCATGAACCATCCGCCCAGTTCTGTTTAACCCTAACTCTCACCCTGCTTGAGTATTAGTTGGAGCCTCAGTTGCTACAGAGGAGTCTGGCCCAATGTCTCCAAAAACCTATTTCTGCGTCTTCCTGCACCCTAACGGGACCAGATGCCTTTGCTCTACCCACAGAGGGCTCCTGGGTTCCCAAATCTACAATGTAATGGCTTGGCCCCTTTTCTACTCACAGTTACAGAGTTGATGGTGGCGTTCAAACTCTTCCCACAGCACTTGTATCGAGTGTCTGGGCAGCAGGGTCTATATCTTTTACAAATATTTTTCAACATAAACCACACAGATCCCAAAGTACAGGAAGCTTCCTCAATGGTCCATGCTGATTTTGATACAGTAAATGAAACTCTCAATGAGCTTAAGGGACTTAGGGTCCAGAATGCTGGGCCTGGATCTGGGTTTCTGTGTTTTGATGAACGGTTTAATAAGATCATGGAATGTGTAAAATCAAACAAGCAAAACCCCCAAGCTTCGGTCACTCCAGGAATTAAGAACATGACACGTTGTTAGCTATGTGAAAACAAGGAAACAAAAAAACCGAAGCCGGGCACTCACAGAAGTTGCTCCAGGAATAAAGAACATTCAGCATCATGGGGTGCTGGGTTTAGCAGCAAAGGTTGAAAGGTTAGCTACAATGATGGACTTTCAGTGGGTGGAAAATTACTTATTATGACCTCATTACTCAGTTATGAAGTAGAAAATGATACCATGTCCCCCCCGAGGGCACCCCTTCTGGCTGTATGATCCAGGTCAGATGTGGATCAAGTTTGACTTTTCATCTCCCCTTTCCAGACCACTCGATAACACTCCCGATCGCCCATACACTAGACTCAGGGGAAAGAGTGAAGCTACAAAAATATATTTGCAAGTTGTCTTGTTGAATTGCTGCGTGAAGTCATGGATCTGCCTGAGGTGGTATAGGAAGATACGGATGATGCAAAGAGGGCCCAGAAATAAACCCTGGGATACAATAATATTTACAGGGGAGATACGGATGATGCAAAGAGGGCCCAGAAATAAACCCTGGGATACAATAATATTTACAGGGGAGCCAGCAAAGCAGGTGGGAAGGGGAAGTCATTGATGTAGGAAAATGCTGGGTTGTGCCATACCCTGGCAGCCAGGTGAGCGAAGAGCAGGTCTGAAACACTCAGCACAGTGGAGAGGCACACCCTGGCAGCCAGGTGAGGGAAGAGCAGGTATGACACACTGAGCAGTGGAGAGGCCAAATAACATGAAGACCAAAGGCGGATCGTTCTCTTTGGAAGGTGATATGGTTCAGCTGTGTCCCCACCCAAATCTCACCTTGAATTGTAATAATCCCCACGTGTCGTGAGAGGGACCTGGTGGGAGGTCATTGAATCATGGGAGCGTGTTTTTCCCATGCTGTTCTCGTGATAGTGAATATGTGTCACGAGGTCTGATGGTTTTATAAACGGGAGTTCCCTTGCACAAGCTCTCTTGCCTGCCACCCTGTAAGAGGTGACTTTGCTGTTCCTTGGTCTTCCACCATGATTGTGAGGCTTCCCTAGCCATGTGGAACTGTGAGCCCATTAAACAGCTTTCCTTCGGAAATTATCCAGTCTAGGGTATGTCTTTATTAATAGCATGAGAGCGGACTAATATAGAAGGATAAAAACTATTAATGACTCCAAACACAGTGGATTCATAGAATTATGAGCGCAAAAATCTGATTAAGGTGAGGTCCAGGGAAATGGTGGGTGAAGAAGTAGGTATAGTGGCTAAAGCAACTAGATAATTCTTCTTTATAGTTATAATATAAAAACTATAATCACAGGGGAAATGAGATGTAGATGGTTTTTTGCTTGTGGCAACAGTATATATAGAATAATGAGTTCTGTCTCTTTCTGTATTCAGTCCCACCTCTCTCTCTCTCACACACACACACACATACACACACACACACCCCGCACCTGAATAATCTAACATGTGCAGACCCTGAGCCCTCATAACCACCCTGGAAGAGATTTGAAAAATCTTTGAGAGATTTGGACATATTTGAACCTCTTGCTGGCATAAAGTGAAAGCTTTACCAAACAAATCAAGCAGAATCAGTTAGAAAATAACTTATGACCCAAAGAAGCAGTGAAAATAACACAAATGCAAACACATGTATGTGTATATACATACAGGACACGACCCAAATGGGTACAATTTAAATACACTTTCTTGTATCTCAGAATGGTTTTTGTTCCTGGCTTCCTTAATAATGATACTGTGATTGAATCAGTATCTTTGATGTTCACTACTACTTCTTTCCTTTTTTAATGTTTAATACTTTAACAATGTTCTATGAAGTTCTCTGGTTCTATCTTTCTCTGATGTCACTTTTATCCTTTGTCATTTTTATTTCATTCATTGTATTTCACTCATTTTCTCTTCTACTCTAGAAGGCCCAGGAAATAAGTTTCCATATTTGATTCAAATTTGTACCATCAATACTTAGTATAGTAATGATCATTTATTTAGTAGATACATTTTTAAATATTCTTTCTCTTTCTTGAAAATATTAAAGAAGCAAAACTTTTTTAAAAAAGAACCTGTTATATAGATGTTTACTAATTCAAATTCACTGAATTTAGCTAGCCAGATTTTACTGTTTTGATGTATCTAAAGTGGTCTTGATAATTAAATATTCTGTGCTACCCAATTCTTAATATCAAATCTATTGATAAAATTATGATACAATGCTTGATTGTCTCAGTGGATCATAGTAGAAGACTCATTTTTGATTAAAAATATTATTAATCATGTTCTTCATTCCAAAACTAATTGTCTATAGGAAGGAATATGCACGTCTTATGTATTTTGTGGTTTTGTTTCATCTTGATTTTATTTCTTTATTTTTAAATAAATTTTATTTTGCATAATTTAAGGTATAAAATATGATGTTATGAGGAAGATAAAGATATTAAAATGGTTACTAGTGTGAAGCAAATTAACATATTCATCATCTCGCGTATTTACCCTTTGTGTGGTCAATGTTGCGAAGCAGCTACAATTTATTCATTTAAAACGAATTCTGAACAAATACAACAAAGTTCTTACTGAGAACCTTGCTAACTTAACTTAGTGAATTTGAATTAGTAAATATCTAACTAATGGGTTATTTTAAAAAGTGTTTCAGTTTTTCTTTAATGTTTCTAAGAAAGAGAAAAATGTTTATAAATGTACCTACTATGAAAACAATGTTTACTATACTAAATCTTGATGTTGAAATAGATTTGATTTTATGTCTGAGGCTAGAAAAAAACTTTGTTTACTTTCTAAAAGGAAAGGTGCCTTCTTTTTCTATAAGGTGACAGTGGTTTTCTTTTTGCTTCATTTGTGAGAAACCCAGAGCCAAATTTAGAGCCTTATCATACCAAGTACATCCAGTTTATAGTTGGCTTATGTATAATTGCTCCAAAATGCAAACCTTTGGTTTTAAGGTACTTTGAATTGATTCTGAAAAGGGGCAGGTCTGTATAAGCACAAGTAAAACATGTGTTTAGATTGGACAGTTTCCCATATCTTATGAGATGATTTTCTTGGCTGACAAATGCAAGGCAGATCAAATAACATCCCAAGCAATTTATGGTCTGACATTAAAAGGATGCAATTGTTTTACAAGTGTGGATATGCATATGGAATTAGGAATAACATATTAATTTTTCAGCATTTTCCAAATCCCAAACTCTCTTTATAAAGCAGGAGGAGAGGGTGCTTTGTTTTCTCAGTTAAAAAGATGTGAATCTGAGCATTGATGCACATAATGAATTTCTAAATTTATTTCCAGACCTATCGGAACAATAGAACAGAAAGTTTTAGAATTGCCTCTAATTGTTTGAGTTGGCAGAAGCTGGAGGAACATAATGATATAGCACAGCCATCGTCTGCCTTTCCAGCTATGTGGGCAGAATTGGGGAGAGGTTTTGAGTAGAATGCAAGTCTGTGGTAATTTAGAGGGAGCCTTTCTGATGGAATGGGTTGCTTTAATCCCGAAATTTTTATCACAGGTTCTGGAAGGAGCTCATTCAGCACTACAGGAGACACCACCCAGGTGTGTCTGCCCTCAGAAGCCACTCTATTGTGAATGGCGACCAGTTTTTTAAAAAAGCACATCAATGTTCCTGATCCCGAGTTATTAGAGTCTGATTATTGATGTATTTAAATAAATCTTATGGCCAGGTCTACACGGGCATGAAAGGCAAACGGTTTCAAGGAATGATTTGAGGATCTTGTACTTATAAAATCATCTTTACCTCCCTGCTTGAGGAGGTTTCTTTACCCTCAATGCTTAGTGTTTACACCAGTATATCAACTCCTTACTATCAGAGGCTGTCCTGCTTGAGCCACTCAACAGCTCCTCCCCAGCATCAGGAGAGGGCTCAGTTCATAGGAGGAGTCCACTTCTTATTTGTTGAGCAAGTTGTTTTCTGTTTTCTGGAAGCTCCTAGTTCAAATACAAACCTGCCATGTAGGAGGGACATTTTATCAAACATAATAATTTATTAACACCTTGGTACCCCCAGAATTGAAGGAAATGTGCCTAAGAGAGAATGTGGCTTCAGGGGCAGCAGTGACTGTGCTTTGTCTGAGAAAGATTAACAGAGGAACATGAAAAGAATGCTTATCTCACCACATGACATACAGCTGGATCTGACCTTAATAATCAGTCTTCTGTATTTCAAGAATCATCTCTTCCTTCTGCCTCAACCTGCTTCTCAGAGTTGTCTAGTTCATTTGCAAGTCAAGTGTAATGTTCTCCCATCAACTCTAACTCAGGGCATCACTTCCTAAATATGTAGAGAACAAAAGCCATTGGCCGCGGCAGCCACACCTGAAAACCCTCTCATCTGAACACAGCTGTCTCAATATGCTTTCAACATGACTGTGACAGTGACACACACAGCTCCTTCTTTGGAGTCACTTTGGCCACCACACACACAGATGTATTGTTACTTAGCATAGTTCGTGGGATTGTCAGCTCGACTCCTAGGAGAAATGTCTCTTCCCAAAGAGACTTAGTGCTGCCTTCTGTCACCAGGGAACACGTGCACTTATCTGCTCTAAGAACAACACAGAAAGAGCATACACAAAATTCACTGATGTTGGATAGATGAAAGGCTAGAATACTCAGCATCCAGCTTTGGGGATAACAAGGGCAGATGCAGGTGGCTCTGAAGCAACATGCGGCCTTCCCAGGGCAAGACAGATGGAGGGAGGCTGAGGCTGAGGACACACTGGTACTGCGTTGCACAGCAGCAGCAGAGTGGAGCAGTTTAGACTCCAGGCTTCAATGTGAGACATGCCTGGTGCAGGGGCCACCTCCTTTATCCATCAGCTGAAGGATCATGATAGTGACTTAGCATCTTAGAGCTTTAGGTACCTTATGTGTCAAATGGTGAGATAATGTTTACCTTGGAATATCCTTCTTCATAGAATTAAAGCACATAAAACAGTTAACATTAGTCACTTAAGAAGTGGATAATATTACTTAAAAGTTGGAAAGCTATAGTGAATTGGTGGTGAGGTCATAAGCCTGGGTTCACATGTGAGTCTGCTGTGAATTAAGCCGAGGAATTTCAGTGTGTTCTGCTGTGAGTTAAGCCAAGGAATTTCAATGTGTTACTCAACTCCTCTTCCTTATGTCTTTTAATTTCCTCAATGGCAAAATGGACAATAATCATATTCTGTATTTGAACATGTTAGGTAAGAAAAAGTTTGGCAAAATAGATATAAATGAGGACGTATCTATATCTACATCTCTATATTTCTATCCATATGTCTCATCTCTATAACTATATCTCTTGCCATGTATTCATTGCCTGTAATGTGGATATTCCCCAGTGAATGGTAGCCCTTAATACAAGCGTCTTTCCAAAGATTTTTCTGAATTGCAATTTTTATTTGAACATGATATTTCTTGTACGTAATGATTTCCTTTTAATCCAGTCATCACATATAAGAACATTTAATTCTGAATCTCTCATGTGTGAATTCTATAGTTATAAAATGATAGTATTATGACAAGAAAAGGATAGAAACGCTTTACATTTCTTTTGCTCATTCAGAGCATTTAACCAGCTCAAATAATATCAAACTTTATTTTAATTTCATCTGTGTCTATATGTGGTGGAAGACTGGTCCACAACTAACCTATTCCATTCATTTCAGCCATCTTTGTAACTGATACTGATCTCCATAGTTAATTGGGTCTAATCAATGGCTGAGAAAATTTGTTTTCTCAGCTCTTGGCTTGGCAGGAGGTACCTGCTGGAGGTAGAGAGAATGGCAGCTTGGAATTAGTCCAGCAGAACAGAGACGATGTACTTGCTCCAGCAGAGAAAAGAAAATAAAAACAGAACCTCAAAAGACAAAAACAAATTCAAAAAAATAAAAACACTAACACTCTTGCTTTTATAGAAAATAAAATAGCAGCAGGAGGGGAAAAAGCGGAAATACAAACAAGTTATCAGGAGGAAAGGCAGCATTGCTGTGATAAATATATCATTACAACAGACTAATTATGTGGGGGTGATGCTCCTTACAAAACAGGTCTTCGATGGTAAAAAGCAAAACCAAAACAAAAGGTAAAAAACAAGCAAGTTTTTTTCTTTTCTTTTTTTTTTTTTTTTAATTTCACCAACAGAAGAACTGAGTCCCAGGGTCAGTGAGGGAGCCAGGGATGAAGAGGTGAGTGGAAGTTGCATTATGTATGCATCTCTGCATGTGTGAAATATACTTTTGACCGAGACTTTTCAGGAAGCTTCCTTGATTCCTGTAATTTGTAACGCGTTGTTTAGTCGAGTTCCCCATAACAAACGTAAACCTGAGACACTAGCTCAGTGCAAATAACACATTCGAGAATGAGATCCAGGGAGCAAGGGGAATAGCCTGGGAAGGAGACTCAGGTAATGAGGGAGGGCCAGGACATGGATGCTCCCCTAAGGGGCTATGTGTGACTACGTGCTCACTTCCATAGATGACCTGGCAGGTGCTTCAGGACGGTGCATGCATGAAAGAAGGGTAAACTATTTATCCAACGCCTCCCATCCCCCATTGGTCAAAACTCCTTGGCTGAGCCACAATTTCAGGTCTAAATATAAAATAATCCCCACAGGTGAACCACTCCTCAGGGTCATGATAGAGGCCCCAGGGTGGGGGCCGGTGGGCTCAAGGTGAATGCTGCCTGATTATCTATGTGTGAACAGCTCAGCATCCCCACAGAATTTGATACCTCAACAATTGATGGAAAAAAAAGTGAGATTGACGGGATCTGAGGAAGCCATGGTGTTACCTACTAGTGCATTACTTTGTTCTCATCAGATAAAATCTATATATACGTAATTTAAGAACTTTGAGAGTTCTGACAATGACTGATCTCTGTACTAAAGCACAAATTTCAACATGTATTTAAATCTAATTAAATAAGAGTAAGTTGAATTAACTTAAATGGCCAAAATGCCTGCTTTTAAGCCACTATATCATAATTTCTCCCTATGTTGCATGGTTTTCTGTTGTTATTCTAACTGTACTCATTTTTGTGTGGTTATGCAGTCTTCTCAGTAGAATGTGATTTTATTGAGAGCAGAACTGTAGGGTTTGTGACAAGCACATTGTATGTGCAGCCAGGAGCAGTTCATGATGGCAGTTCACTCTTCTGTGTATTTTTGTGCTTTTCAAGGTCGTGTGGATGCATCATAAGAAATAGACTCTGGGCTGGGCATGGTGGCTCATGCCCGTAATCCCAGCACTCTGGGAGGCCGAGGCAGCCAGATCACTTGAGGTCAGGAGTTCAAGACCTGCCTGGACAACATGGTGAAAACCCATCTCTACTAAAAATACAAAAACCTAGCTGGGCGTGGGGACAGGTGCCTGTAATCCCCGCTACACGGGAGGCCAAGGCATGAGAATCGCTGGAACCTGGGAGGCGGAGGTTGCTGTGAGGCAAGATCACACCACTGTACTCTAGCCTGGGTGACAGAGCGAGACTCTACCTCAAAAAAAAAAAAAAAAGAAAAGAAAAAGCAGACTCTGAAGCAGTGATTTACTTGGATGACATGTGCCAGGGAGTATTCTAAGGAACAAACCTGAAAAGGAGGGAGGAAAGCAGATCCAAGTGAAAGAACAAGTTGAATGTGACGAAGTCAGCTGGCATGGACCTCTCGAGTTGTCCCAAGACCACAGGACAAGGTCCCCATTGGATACAGCTGCCTTTGTTGTGGGGGCATAAGCAGGGCAAACAGCTCAGCTCAGAGAAGTTCTTGGAGAACAACACAGGAGAGCATTGAGGAGTCAATCATCTTAACATGATCTTAACAGTGGGGTTGGGCACTTCCTCACTGGGAAGGGTCAGGACCGACCCCCATCAACATTCACTCCTTTTGGGTTTCACGATCTCCTTTAAAGGAATCTCACTAGGAGATGGAACCTGGACTTTAGATAGTGTTAAGAGGGTTGGAGGAAACAGTAGAATTTATGGGAGCCAGGAAACTCATTTCCTACATAAAAAAATAAGGATAAAAAGGATTGATTTTTGCTATTAAAAGTAATGGCAAAAACCACGATTACTTTTGCAGCAAACTAATAAAACAGTGAGGCGGGAACCACAATGTCTTACTGTTTCTTGTTTCTACCTTAAGGCTGGTTCGTAGAAGAAGAATTGAATCTGTTCTATCTCTCTCGATAAGGTAAAAGGACAGATGTAAAAATATTATATTCCTATATCCTATAAGAATGAGTTTTTAGATAAAATACCAAATTAGTGACCTATTAAAAAATTTGAATGTACACTATTAAAACTGAAAACTTACACTCTGTGGAAGGCATTGTTAAGAGAATGATAAGACAAGCCATAGACTTGGATGAAATATTTGCAAAACATTTATATGATAGATTTGTATGTAAAAATGTAAATTGTACAAAGACTTAAAACCCAAAAGTTAAAAAAATTCTAATATAAAAATGAGCAAAAAATCTGAACACCTCACCAAAGATAGAAAGATAGAGAGGTGGCAAATAAGCATATGAAAAGATGTCCAACATAATGTGTTATTTAGGAAATGCAAATTAAACAGCCATAGTTCACCACACACCTATTGGAATGGCTAAATTGCAAAGACTGACAATGCGATTGCTGGAGAGGATTTGGAGCAATGTAAATTCTCATTAATTTCTGGTGGAAGGAAAAAAATGGTATATTCAGTTTGGAAAACTTTGGAAAATTTGTACAAAGCTTGGAAAATTTGTACAATGTTTACCATTGGTGTAACATATGAACACCAATCATCTTCCGAGGTTTCAGCCAACTGATTTGAAGAAGTATGTCTACACAAAAGCCTGCACGCAAATACTTATTGCATCATTATTTATAATCATCAAAAACTGGTATCAAACAAGATGTCCTTCAATAGGATAATAACTAAACAAACTGTGAAGTGGATAATTAAATGATGGTGTAAGAGGAAATACTACACAGGAATAAAAATAAACTGTCAAGCTATGAAGAGATATGAATACTCTTCAATGCAAATTTCTGAGTGAAAGTCACTAGTCTGAAATAGCACCATCTCTTTCTGAGCCCCTTGATAGGACATTTTGGAGAATAATACCATAAGGATGGTAAAAAGGTCACTGGACGTCAGGTTTCTGTGGGATGATAAGTGAACAGGGAAAGCATGCAGGATTTTCTCAGGGTGGTCAAACTGCTCTCTTTGATACTGCAACGGTAGAGGTATGACAGAATGCACTTGTCAAAACTCAGATCTTTAGAGCACAAAGAGAAAACCTTAAGTATTCATTTTTAAATGGATATTTAGGCGGTTGGGATATCTCAGGATAAAAAACAGAATGTGACAAAAATATATAACTGCATCATCAACAAAGGAGACCATCTTGCTAAGGAAGGTCGCATGGAAATGTTGAGCTGAATGATTTGGAGATGAGTGGGATGCAAGACTAAAGGCTAAAGGAATTGTACATTAAAAAAATCCTTTAGTTGATAAAGTTGTTACCCACAGGAAACAAGTTGACAAATTCTGAAACCACTCTACATGTTCACTGGAATTGAACAATTAAATAAATGAATGGTGGATGACAGGGGCCACTTTTCCCACTATTAGAGTGAGGAGATTACAGATAAGCGAGGAGAGGAAGCTAGAGTGACCCAGGTTGAAGCAGGTTAGACTTGGAGACAATACTACAAATGCATGTTTATCTTACTATAGATACAAATGATTATATCCAGAAATATTTATAGATAAGTCTATTTACACACATCTTTTTCTCTGTCTGCCAAGAGAATCTAGAAGTAATGATTTCCCAGTAGCAATGAACACACTAAGTCTTAAAATATGGTTTCTAATTCCATTCTGCACAACACAACTTCTTGGCAAAATGGCTGATTCTAGGACCAGGGTAGGAAATGTACAAGACAAGTCTAGAGCATCTGGTAATATCAGAAAGTAGAAAAGTGCTACACATGCACACACACATACACACACACACACAGTGATGGGGTGTGTCAAAGGGTCACAAGAGTTAACCAAGAATCTCTCAATGGGCAAAGCTTGAACAACTTGAACAACAAAATATATGCATTAGTATGATTGGATTTTAATGCAAAATATAAAATTAATATTTATAAGTCCACACATATAAATAAGAAGAATAAGTAAATACATGGAGAAGAGACCATCTTCTTTGCAGAAGAATTCCACATATTATTTGATACCCCACTGTCAAGGAGGTGAAGTATAATTACCTGTGGCTGTGGACAGTGGCTTCTTCCCAAAGAGCTCAGTATTGAAAGGGGGAAAAAATGAATAACCCTGCAAGGGAAAAGCTTGACAAACAGGACCTCTGCCAGGTAATCAAGGTCAACATCAACAGTGACTTCATGGTTGTGTCACAAGAGGAGTACCTTATCTCTGCCATCTTCCTACAAAACACACATAATCTGATTGTGAGAAAAATATCAGCTACATTCTGCAAAATCTAGCCACAACTGCTCAAAATTATCATGGCCTTTCAAAACAACGGAAGACTGAGAAACCATTGTAGCCAATGAGAGACTAGGAGACATGACAATTAAATGGAATGTAGTATTCTTCTTGGGATTATGGAACAGAAAAGAGATCATATGTAGAAATCTGAGAAAATCTGAATAATGTGCAGAATTCAGTTTATGAGGCCGTATCAATACTGGTTCATTAATTGTGGGAAATATGTCATGCTAATACACTCTACCAGTAAGGGAAAATGGGTGTAGATTACACGGATGCTTTCTCTTCACAATAGTTCTGTAACTAAACAACTATTCTAAAATAAAACTGTATTTAAAGAAACAAAAATGTTATAGAGCATCATGATTTCATTTAATAAAACATATGTGAGTTATATATTTTAATGTGATGAGCAGTTTTAAACAGTACCAACCTAGAAAATAAACTGGTGTAAACCTAAGATCGCTTCAACTCACAAATGATTTGGTAATTCCAAATTAAGAATTAGAAATAATAATCCTACTGAATAGGTAAATTAAACATTTTTTAAAAAATTTAAGATAAAGAGGCAGATGTGTTTGATAAAATATGATAGACTCTTCCTCTGTGAGGCTTGACTTGAACTTTAAGTACTCTTTCTTTGATAGGTAAGTTTAATTTCCAGGATAGAGGAAAAGCACCACCCAAGATGTGGGAACGGAAGTTAACATGGTGCCCTGAGAAGACAGCAGTTTTGATTGAGGCTAAGTTTACTTGTTTCCGCATAAGTAATACGTACATCTGAGTTATGAGAGGAGGGTTGGTGAGCAGACTTTGACAGGCACCATGAGCAAAAGTTTTCCTGTAGTACAATGAGTCATTCAAAGGGAAACAGAGAGATGGAAAATTAATGAGAGCAATTTTAGAATAAGGACATTCATTACAGGACCATGTGTATGCTTTGAATTAGAATGGGAGACAACAGGAGAATAAAGGGGTCCGAAAGCTATTCTTTTGCTTTTAATTGTTCCCAAGCTTTCACCTCCAAATAGCACATGGTACAGCAGCTGCTAAGCGACCCAACCTGAGTCATCTAAAATGCAGTCTTAGAAAGTGAGATGATGAAGCTGTTCAGCTGTTTGGCCATTAGTAAACCTCACATTCATTGCAATATTACAACCACAATAGCTGGTGAATTATGCAAAATCAAAGTTACTCACCATCATTTCAGGAGTAAAAGGTTTTCTTCCATTTAAGCATTTGGTGATAATACAAATTTTAAAGACAATTGTTGTGAAAGAATTACATAAATGATAACAATCGAAAGCCATCAAAATATGCTTTAAAGTGTAAGGAAAGTTTTGAAAAATGAAAAAGTAAGTGAGACTGACAGTAAGAAAAAGAAAAAGCAGCTGTGAGACGACCACAACAGCTCACCTATCTGTGTCCTAATTCTGCCTATCTTTCTTTTACCAGGTCAGCAGATATTTTTGAATCAATTACAAGCCTGTGTGTTTTTTTATAAAGCAATTATCTTCTATCGTATGCAACAAGAGCAAGAGATAATAAAACATATGAGAAACATAGAGTTCATAAAAGCAGAGCAAACAGAGAGCAACAAAAATTATGAGAATGTGAATTAGTCTCATAGTACAGAAGAGCTGTAATAAAAGATGTCTGCCATTTGTTTGATGTTTGCTTTATTTCACATTCATAATCAGCTGATACTCAGATTTGTTAGTACTTTCTGGTTATTTTATCAGACTCAGAGCTAAGTTCCGTGAATAAAAAGCCTTAATCCTAGAGAGTTACCAATACAGTGGCAATCTGCTCACCATATTGCAGCTGCATGAGGCTGTGATTTCAGTTGGGACAAACCAGAACTTGGCTGGATTTTTTTTTTTAATTCTTGGAGAACTATGTGAGCATAGAGAGCTTTGAACATCTGAGGCACATTCTTTGGGAACTAGAAGGCTATGTGTTTGTGCAAGTCTGTGTATGTGCCGAGGAAAGACCTAGGGAGGAGAAGGACTCAGACGCTCGTCTCTGGCTCACTGTGAGGCTCTGGCCAAGCAGTTATGAAAGCAAAGGCTGTCTCGTAATCCTTCTGATGCTTGAGGTGTACATTGTCACACAGATCCTCTTGGCCAAAGGTAGAAGACAAACAGTGGAGATGTTTAAGAAAATGTTCTGACCAATCTTTGGAGGACTACTTAATTATACTAACCCAGGTGAACCCTAGGAAGCCAGATTTAAAAATAAAAATGGACAGCTTAAAAAAAAACAAACGTTTGGCCAGAAACATTAATGGCACACTCTTGGGAACATAAAAGCTACAAAATTATTTTAGAAAAGTAAATAAACACAAAATCATCAACAAGAAACACAAAATCAAAAGGCAAACAAAATTCCTAACAATAAAACAAATTTTGGGGAGGAATATGAAGAGTTGTTACAATACAGTCTTTAAAAAGTCCAATTTTCAGCAAAGCCTTCTATCTGTTTAAAAGATATTGCATAAAGTAATAATCATACTACGGTGTTGTTGGAGATATAATGTATAAATATGTAATTTGGATGACAAGAAGAACACAAAAGCAAAGGATGAGAACAGAGGTATATTAAAGAACAGTTTTTGAAAACCATTGAAATTAATATGGTGTTAATCAGAACTAGACTCTGTTAAGTTAAAATGCTGATTGGAAACCTGGGTGAAATACAGTAAAAGAAACTATGAGGAAATAAAAAGGCGCACTAGAAAATATATATTTAGTACAAAAGAATTCTGTAATCAAGGAGTAAAAGAACAATGCAACAACAACAGTCACTAAGAAAAATAAAAATAGTACAATGGCAGATACAAATTCTTTCATGTCAGTTATATTAAATGCGAATGAATTAATTATGCAAATAAATGGCAGAAAATGGAAAAAAGAGTAAAATTTTAATCCAACTATATACAGTCTATAAAAGATACAGTATAAATTCAAAGAGAGAAATAGGTTAAAAATAAAAGGATGGAAGTGATAACACAATAAACCTGGTAACCAAAAGATCGCTCTGGTAGCTATCCTAATATTTGGCAAAACAGATATTAAGACAAAAATTTTAGATGTGATAAAGAAGGATATCATGTATCCTTGAGGATCAGTGCATCAGAAAATTATAACAATTATGAACAGTATTTACTTAACAAAGGAACTCCAAAATACATGAAACAAAATGGAAAGAATTTTAGGAACCAATACAAAATTTAACAATAATAGAGACTTAAAAACTCAATAATGAATAGAATAACTGGGCAGAAAATTAATAAGAATGTAGAAGATTTGAACATTAAAAACCAGTTCTATCTAAGAGACATTTCCATGACACTCTACCATGAAAGGCAGAATTTTCATTCTTTTGAAGTACACAAGAAACATTCTCCTGAATAAATATACAATATGCCATAAAACAGGACTTCATAAATTTAAAAGAATGAGTCTCACACAAAGTGTGTTTGCTGATCACAGAGAAACAAAATCAGATATAAACTACAGAAGGAAATTTGTAAAACCCACAACTATGTAAAAAATAAACCACAGACTCCTAAATAAGCAAGAGATCATAGAAGAAGTCACCAGATAAATTATGAAATACTTCAAAGTGCATGAAAACAAAGCATGACATATGCAAACCTACATTAAGCAGCTAAAGCAGTGTTTAAATGAAAATGTAGAGCTGTAAACAGCTACATTAAAAAAATAAAACAGATTTCATGCCAATAACCTAATGAACATCTGACACATATTATTTGGGAAGTAGAAGGTTGTATGCATGTGCAAGTTTGTATATGTTCCTAGGAAAGACCCAGGGAAAAGAAGGACCCAGACACTCATCTAGTTACCTTAAGAAACTAGAAAGCAAGAACAATCTAAACGAAAAGAAAGCAGAAAGAAGGAAATGATAGTGATTACAGCTGACTAAATGAAATAGGAAATAGGAAAAAAAAAAAAAAGTTAACAAAGCCAAAAGGGTATTTTGAAGGATTTTTTTAACGGACAAAATGTAATTATACTGACAAGAAAAAAAGACTCATATTTCCATAACCAAGAATGGAAAAGGGAACATCACTACAGACATTACAGAAATTTTAAAAAAAATATATAAGGGAATATTATGAAAAGCTCTCTTTCAACAAGCTAGGTATATTCTCAGAAAGAACAAATTTCCAGAAAGACCCAAACTACTGAAACTGGCTCAAGAAGAAACAGAAAATCTGAATAAATCATAACAAGTGAAAAGATGGAATTAGTAAATAAAATCATTTTATACATACACAAATCTAAGTTCCAAATGGTCTCAGTGGTAAATTCTACCAAACATACAATAAAGAATTAACACTATTCCTTCTCAATTTTTCCAAATAATAGGAGAGTTGACAGGACTTTTCAACTTATTCTCTGATGCCAGTATTATTTTATAACAAAAACCCAGCTAAAGCCATCATGAGAACGTAATACTGCAGAACAATGTCCCTTAGGATCAATAGATACAAAAGTCCTCAAACTGAATCCAACAACATATAATTATAAAAGATTGTATACCGTGACCAAGTACGATACACCTCAGGAGTGAAAAGTTGGTTTGAATTACAAAAAAATCAATAAATAGGTTAGGCAATGTTGCTACAGTAAAGAAGTAAATCACAAGATTATCTCAATTCATGAAGAAAAATCATTTGGAATGATTAACCACTCATTCATGATGTAAACATTCAGCAAACTAGAAATAGAAGGAAACCTTTCAACCTGATAAAGGATGTGTTCAAAAAACCCACAGCTTACATCACACATAATAGATTATGATGGATGATTTTTTTTCTTAAGACAATTAAAAAAGACAAGATTTCCAGTCTCCCTATTTCAATTCAACATTGTGTAGGAAGTTCTAGGCAGGGAGATTAAGCAAGAAAATAAATAAAAGTCATCTACATTGAAAAAACAGCAGTAAAACTCTCTCTCCTTGCATATGACATGAACTTGTGTAATGAAGATTCTCAGGAATCCCATAAAAACCATTAGAACTAATAAAAGTGTTCAGCAATGCAGCAAGAAACATCAATATGCAAATATCAATGGTATTTCTATACACTAGCAATGAGTAATACAAAAATACAATTAGGAAAATGACTTCATTTAAAATAGCATTAGAAGAATAAAGTACTTAGAAATAAATTCAATGAAAGAAGTATAAGGCTTGTATACTGAAAGCTCAACAACATTGTTGAAAGAATATAAGAAACTTCCAAATAAACAAAATGGCATATCACGCACATGAATAGAAAGACAATAAGTGGAACTGAAATTGATGTACAGATTGAACAAAATCTCTATCAAAATTCTGGTTACCTATTTTGCAGAAATTGACAAAGTGATATTAAAAAGTATATAGAAATGCAAGGAACATTGAATAGCCAAAACATTCTTGAAAAAAAAGAACAAAATTGGGTGACTTGTAATTTTCTATTTCAAAACTTACTACAAAGACACAATAATTGCAACAGTGTTGTACTAGATAAGGATAGAAATAAGATCAATGAATAGAATTGAGAATCCAGGAATGAATTCTTATATTGAAGGTCAATTAATTTTTGACCAGGGTACCAAGATGATTCACTGGTTAAAGTTAATCTTTCCAACCAATGGTGTTGGGAGAACAGAACATTGTATGCAAAAGAATGACAGTGGACTCCTACCTCACACTATATACACAAATGAACTTGAAATGGACCACATAGCTAAATATAGGAGCTGAAACTATAAAACTCCTAGAAGAGAGCATATAGAGCAAATCTTTCTGACCTTGGATCAAGTAATTTTTAAAAGATATACCAAAACCACAAAATAACAAAAAAACTCATTGAGAAATTAGATGTTACAAAAAAAAATGAAAATTTCCACTCTTTTTCTGTACTTTCTTTTATTACACATAGATTTAACCAACTGGAGCCTCATTATGAACAATGTCTTTTTCTTTCAACTGATAATGTTTTAAAATATTTGAATACAGATACGGTAGTATGTTTAGACATTGTGTATTCTATCAACTATTGATTTGAAATGATATTTTGAATAGAAATAATGTAAGCAAAAAATACTATCTTGGTTATTCAGAATCACTCCGAATAACTTACTGAGCTGCCTGAGGAATTGGAGGAGCACCCAGAGTTTGCGGAGAATAGATATGGCATGGAAGCTCAAGGACGTGTGGATCCCACTCGAGCTCCTTTCCACGTTACAAGCTGAGTTGAATAGGACATTTTACCTACCCACCCCAAGGAAGAGTTTCTTATTTGTATAATATGTCATAGTGAAGGTTAAACCCAAACATGCAATATTGTTTGGCACAATACCTGGCATAGACTGTTTGCTCAAAATTTGTTAGCCATTAGTATTAATATATCTAAGTTGCTATTTATCAAGAGGGAAACGTTTGTTGACTTAGTACTATGCAGATTCTTTATATTCATGGTTTTTATTCAATCTTAATTTAAAAGTGATTCACTTCTGTCCAATCTTACTGTCCCTCTCCCAGTCCGATTTATTTTCGCTTCTTATCTGAAGCACTTCCACGCTTCTAGCTGGTCTCCTAGGATGTATCCTAGTATATTCTCCACATAACTGTCAAAATCTTTCGATAGAAATTTAAAATCATTTTTGTGCTTAAATTCCTACACAAATTTCCTGCTTCTTTCTCTTGGGAAAAAATTCATAACCTCTTCAACCCACCCTTATTTTCTCCTTGTTTCCTATGTATCATCCCTCTGCAGAGGCCACTCTGGCTCTGCTTCCATGCAGTTAATGTAAGGGGTTTCAGGGTATGTGCCCCCTCCTCAGGGTGCCTCTCCTCCCACGGCATCCACATGCTGGTGGGCTCTTTGTTTCTTGCTCCCGAATTACCACATGGGCCCCTGTCAGCATGCTCTGTACAGTGGGTTGTAATTACTTCTTTAAAGTATGTCTTTCCTGCTAGTCTCCAAGCTCCCATGAAAACAAAGAATAGTTATGGTCGCATTTCCCACTCAATCCCCAGTAATCGGCCCAGTCTGGCACTTGTGAAATGGATGAACACAGTTTTCAAGGCTAGGTGCATTTTATTTCAAAATGCCCAATGCTCTTCCTATGCATGCTTCCCGCCGTTAGCATTGCACAGCCAAAAAATGGTTCACTTCAGATAGAGAGTATAAAGCATTTTCCTTTTTATTTCAAAAGATGGTATCTTGAAATACATAAAGAAATTGCACATCTCTATGCAGAGATCTAAAGCAGCATCTGTAACAAATTATAGTGAGAAAGTCAGACGATTTCAAGAGGGAGTGATTGAGGAAATACATTCAACCCTATTTCCAATTTTTTGCAGCTAAGGAAAATGACAAATATATTTGCTCTCCTTCCCTCGGCAGCTTTGTGTGATTCCAGTTGAAGTCGGATGAAATGTGTGGGCTACCTGTTGGTACAGGTGGAAGGTTGCTTTCTGTTTTTCTTTTGTGATTGGTTCTTCCTTTCACACCTCCTGATCATTTGGCAGTTGACTTCCCATTTGAAAGGGCTTCCTCTACAGGGTTCCTGATTGCTCAGCAGCTCATGGCTTGTGAGTATGTCTCTGTATCTTCCCTGATCCTACAGGTGCATTAGCAAGACAGTTACGGCACTCTCACCTGGACTTCGGTGTATAACAAAGCCGTCTTGCACTGCTGCTCTACCCACACGGGAGCTAAGTTGCCAACTTTTTATCTTTTTCTTACCTAAACATACTTCTCCTGGCAATTACTTTTCTCTCCCTTCTGCAACAAGGAGAGAAACTCTCTCCCTGTTTTATTTTACTTTTTTAAAAAAACAAATTTTGCACTGTTTTTGTGTGTTTGTTGGAACGTTAGAGGAAAGTAAGTTGGAAAGAAACAGTTGGGAATAAGAAGTAAATATTGAAGATGAAGGCGAGAAATACATTTCAGTTACTTTTGGTGACATTTTGCTAATTCAGACATGTGACATTTAAACTTAGTGAAATTACACATAGAATTTTTGAGGTACAAAACAATATGGTGGTTAAGAGAATTAATGCTGTTGTGGTGCAGGAGTTCCTATCTGTGCTCTGTGGTTTACCATCTGTGTGACCCTGGGCCTGTTGCTCAATTTCTCTGGAACTTCTCTTGTCCTTTTACTCTCTGTTCACCTGCTTCCCTGAGTTTCTGACTCTTTTCTTCCGAGAAACTGTTGGTTTGAAGTGAATTTTTTTAAAAGGCTATAGGGAGCTGGCAGTAGGTACAGCAATACTTGATCTCTGAAAGTGCTCTAGCAAAATGATGTGAAACTCTTGAACTCATGTCATGGGTAAGAAAGCCTGTTTGTCTTGGATCCCAGAGAGAGCTAACAGGAGTGGAGGCATGGTGTTTAGAACACATGTTTAACCTTCCCTAAGAATCTGAAGTCACAGCTTAATAACATAATTATTTAATATTGGATTAATTATTTAACTTCTTTTCTAAAATGAGGATAATGATATAGTTATTGTAAAAAAGTAATAGAAAGACTGTCAATATAATAGATACTTATGTAATAAGAGACATTTCTTTCTCTCTTAATTATATATAAAGTTGATTCTTGAGCAACATGGGTTTGAACTTTGAGGGTCCACTTATACTTTCTTTTCCAATAGAAGTTACCCTGAGTGTGCCTGCCTCTCCTCTTCCCCTTCTACCTCTTCCACCTCTGCCACCTCTGAAACAGCAAAACCAACCTCTCCTTTTCCTCCTCTGCTTGCTCCACGTGAAGACAAGAATGAAGACTTTCATGAGGTTTCACTACCAGTTAATGAATAGCAAATATATTTTCTCTTCCTTATGATTTTCTTAATTACCTTTTCTTTTCTCTAGCTTACCATATTGTAAGAATACTGCATATGAGACATTTAATATAAAACACGTGTTAGTCAACTGTTTATGTTAGCAGTAACATAAACAGTAGCTGTCTGTAGTTCGGTTTTGGGGACTCCAGTGTTACATTCAGACTTTTGACTGTGCAGGGGATTGGCGCGCCCCTAATGCCCACATTGTTCGAGGGCCAACTGTACTTATTTCAGATTTCAAGTCTCACTCATAATCCAAAGCCCTTCTTAACCACATATTCTTCTCAGGCTATTTCAACCACTGTTACCTCACCCATCTGTAAAGTCAAAGAAGTTCTCACCTGTATAAGACATTTGAAAGTAAATGGGTTTGCCATGTGTGAGCTTGGAAAAGTTACTTCACTTTACTAGGCATCAGTTTTCTTAACTGCAAAGTGGGTCTGATAATAGTATGATTCTGTTAGGACTGTTTTGAGGATTAAATGGGGTAAGAAGTGTTTTGAGGATTAAATGGGGTAAGTAGTGGCACTGTGCCTGGAAGGACCCCTAGAAATGGTGAATCACATCACTGCTATTATCAATTGCACTGACTTTCCATATTTCATACTCTCTCCTTTTGTCTAACTCTTACAACTTCAGCCTCTGTTTCATACAAGTCAGTGTTGTTTTCCAACTACATTGTGGAGTTCTTCAGAAGGGTCTGGTTTTCACAATTAATTCATTAGTTAATGTAATAAAAGGACAGAAGGCAAAGGACAATATCTGGACAGAGATTCAGGTAGGGAGAAAGATACCAGTGCTGTGCCGGGGCCAACTCTAGCCTGGCACCTGAATGTGAACACAGATGTAAAATTCCAAGATTTCAAGTCAATTGATACCAAGTTGGTAACTTTAGCTCTCGCGTGGTGAGGGTACTTATCCCATGAAAAATAGACACTAGCTACGAACCCACCTTCCTACACCCCATACTGTAAAACACTTCCCAGATACAATATTGAGCATGCATGCATTGACCGAATGGCAGTGGAGACTATAGTCTCCATAGGAAATATAAATCTCTTGTTTTCTTAATTATCATAATATTTAAAGTGAATATATAGACAGGGCGCTGTGGCTTACGCCTGTAATCCCAGCACTTTGAGAGGCTGAGGCGGGCAGATCACCTGAGGTCGAGAGTTCGAGACTAGCTTGGGCAACATGGCGAAACCCTGTCTCTACCAGAAATACAAAAATTAGCTGGGCGTGGTGGCGGGTGCCTGTAATCCCAGCTACATGGGAGGTTGAGGCAGGAGAATCACTTGAACCTGGAAGGCGGAGGTTGCAGTGAGCTTAGATTATGCCATTGCACTCCAGCCTAGGCCACAAGAGTGGAACCCCATCTCAAAAAAAAAATTGAGTATATATTGAATATATATCTATATAAAATATAGATATATATAATATCTATAATTATATATCTATATTATATATATAGATGTATATATAGGGAATTTATAGTCACTGTACCTTTTAATATTTGCTGCATTATAACCAAATAATTCCTTCCTAACGGAGTGTCTAGTAGAGATGTAAAAGAGAAAAATAAATACATTGTGATAGTTGCATACAAAATTGAATATATCATTCTGAAAAATCACAACTGTTTTTAACCTTTAGTTCACGCAATCTTATCAAATACTTTTTTGAATGGCTTGCTAAAGCTACAAGAAAGTAAATCCACTTTATATGGTTTCCAAGACATCCTTTTACATGGCTTCACACTGAAGATATTAGTCTTATTGTTTGGTTACAATAAAGGAAGGTAAATTTGAGGAGTTCTTTCAAGTCTTAAGCCTGCTGTCATGAATTACAATGACAAATGAATCTATTAGAGATGTGCCCCAGATTCTCTGATTAAATAAAACAAACAAAACAAGAAACATTTCCTCCATCCTCAATGTGGGGGACATATTTTCCCAGTATTCCCCCTCTGTCATATTCCCTTTATCTCTGCGTGGAGCTCCCATACCACCCTGCACAAGACTTTAAGATATTCTTTTTTTTTTTTCCAGGTTGTGATATTTGGTTGAAACCTGTGCTTTGAGTGTGTAGTAGAGCTAGAGGTGAGATCAACAGAAAGGAGTCATCGTCCTTCTTCTGTTGCCTGGGGCAGCAATGCAGTGGAAGGATGTACCTGAAGGGAGGGATGTGGACTGCCCGCATCATCGTCACTCATGGACTCAGCACACTGCTGCTGTACACAGGAGAAAGGGCTCTGCATCAGGGCTTGGAGGAGCAGATGCTACTCCAAACAGAGTCAGTTCTCAGTGCAAAATGACTTTCACTGCAGGCAGCCCCTAAATTATGTTGAATTATCCTGGGTTCTGCCTATTTTGCATGCACCCTCCTTAGGTCTACACTTATAAGAAGGAATGAATAGGGTTTTAAATTTCCTGATGATGGCAGTATTAGAGATATTGAAGTCAGTTGGGTATTCATTCAATTCTTCTGAAATAGTTTACATTTTGCTGACAATAGTAATCAACAAAAGAGTCTATTCCAAGTTTTTATTGGTAAATATTAGGTTGATGCAAAACCAATTGCGATTTTTGACATTAAAAGTAATGGCAAAAACCTCAGTCACTTTTGCATCAACCTAATAGATTTCTTGCAAAAAAGATCATTTTTCCCGAAAAAGTAATATTGTATTTTGTTGTGGTTGATATTATATGTGAACTTGACCAGACCCTGGGGTACTAAGATATGTGGTTTCATATTATTCTGGATGTTTCTATGAAAATGTCTTTGGATGAGGCTAACATTTAAGTCAGTGGACTTTGAGTAGGCAGATAGCCCTCCCCAATGTGGGTGGGCCACATCCAATCAACTGAAGGCCTGAGTAGAGCAAAGACTGACCTCCCCCAAGCAAGAGTGAATTTTGCCAGCATACAGTATCGACTCTTTCCTGGGTGGCTGGGCTTCTGGCCTTCAGACCGAAACCGCACTTTCTCCTTCCCTGGGTCTATCACCTGCCAGTTCACACCAGAGATTTGGACTTTCCAGCCTCCATAGTCACATGAGCCAATTCCTTATATATGTACGTATTATAATAGTATATATTATAATTCTTTCTCTCTCTCACTTTATATATATGTGTGTGTGTGTGTATGTATCTATCTATATATATGTCTCTCACTTTTCTCTCTTTCTATATATGTATATATAGAAGATATATATGTCTTCTACTTTTTTGTATTACTCTGGAGAACCCCAACAAATATAATAATAAGTATAAAATGAAACAAAACAAAGTGAAAATAGTTGTGTTCTTCAGGGAGGATAAGGTTAGAGAAAGTCAAAGACTTTGGCACTGAGATTCCTGCACTGAATGTTGGTTGTTCTTCCAGTAGAAGGGATGGTCAGATAGTTAGAGATTTGGGAGAAAAATAGTGAGCAATAAAAAAATACAATTTACATGTATAAATTTAAACAAATATCAACAGTTTAGAGCAAGAGTTAAAACGTTTTCGGTTTCAAAGTGTATGAGAGAATTAGATGTCTAACAACTGTAGCATATATTATGGAAGGGAAATAATTTAAATGTTTTGTTTGAAGGGTCTTGCTTTGGGAAAAAAGAGAAAAGTAACAATTAATATAAAATAAATGTAGGTTAAGATGTGTGATGCAGTTTCTAGGGCAACCATTGAAAAGCAATAAATGTTTGTATATTTTTACATTTATGTAATAAAAATAAAACAATTATAAAACTAAATCAATTTAAATACATGAAAGAACAGAGAAAAATGGAAAGGGTAAAGAATAGAAAAAGTGTCGTAATACAATAAATTTAATCTTACAGATATCAATCATTGCATTAAAAGCAAATGCAGTAGTAAACATGTGTGTATCTGTTTTAGAGATAGATAGGTTCTCACTCTGTTGCCCAGAAGGCTAGAGTGCAGTGGTGCAATCATGCATCATAGCAGCCTTGAACTCTTGGGCTCAAGCAATCCTCCCACCTCAACCTCCCAAGTAGCTGGGACTGTAGGCACGCACCACCATGCCTGGCTAATTTTTTCTCTTGTCATTTTTTTTTATAGATACAGGGTCTCACTATGTTGCCCAGTCTGATCTTGAACTCCTAGGTTTAAGCAGTCCTTCCACCTCAGCCTCTCTAAGTGCTGGGATCCGAGGCTACAGCACGAACCACCTTGACTCACCTAGTAAACATTTAGATAAAAGGGTGTAAGTGGCGGGACCTGATTTCCCCCTGTTCGAGTGGAGGTTCCAGATCAGCAAGAGGAAAAGTCTAGAAGGCTGCATGTGATGGGTTAGGGTTTCTAAGATCAGAATAGATATTTCAGCTTAATATTGTTAATATTAATATTGTTACAGACAGTTTTACATAGAACTAATTATAGGTATGTACATAGTCACAGGTTAGTGCACACATATATTTTCTTGCTATGTCAGCTGAAAGGGCCCAGAGTCAAGGACACCTCAGTTGCAAGGAGCTCACTCAGCGTCCAGATCTTGGTTCTGATGCTGCTCTCCAAAAAAAAAAATACGCAGATATCCCAGGAAGAGGGCAAGAAATATATCAGGTGATCCTAGAGCATCTTGTAGTACCAGAAAAAAAAAAATCTGGTATTCTAAATAATTTACATAGACACTTTATTCTAAAAAGGTGAGACGTGACATCCTATTCCTTAAGTGTGGACTATATAAAGCAACCTATTTCTAAAGAAGGCTGTGCAGAAATTGTGAAACAAATAATCTTTGCAGTAGAAAAACCTGAAATGCTACCTTAGCCAGGTAGTCCAGGCAGACATTGGAAGTGCTAAGTTGTGTTGATAGTACATATTATATGTGATACGATGTGATAGAATGACACTAATCCTTTCTAGTCTTCCTGTCAGAACATATAACCTCAGTTTAATCATGAGAAACATGTGACAAATCTCAGTTGAGGAATGTTCTAGAACACATGATCAGAACTCCTCAAAACTGTAAAGGTTTTGAGAAAAGAAGGAAAGTCTAAGAAACTATCACAACCACAAGGAGATTAAGAGACATGACAACGGAATATAATGGAGCCTGCTGTATGGGATCTTGAACAGAAAATACATATGTGCAAAAACTAAATAAATCTGAATAAAGCCTGGACATTAGTTAATAATGTATCAAGACTGATTTTTTAATTGTATCAGTGTATCATACTGAGATAAGATGTTAAAAACAAATGCTTAGGATGGATACACAAGAACTTTCTGTATTGTCTTCTTAATTCTTCTGTAAATCTAAGCTTTTCTAAAAAATAAAGTTTATTTTAAAAAATGGACACGATCCTTCAATTATAACTCAAAATGGCTATTCTGGATGTTTAAAAAATGCAAAACCCAATAATATACTGTTAAAAAGAAGCGTATTTAGAAATATTAAGATGCAAGAAAATCAAAAGAAAAGGGCAAAAACACTGATCTCCAGAGAGCTGATATTAAAATCTACCAATAGAGGAGGTAAAACATTATCTCTGTTAAAAAGACATGCATTATAAAAATAAAAATTACAACTCATCAGGAAAATAGAATAATTCTAAATGTTTATGTACCACATTGCTTATTCTGATAACATATTTAAGCAAAATGTTTTATAATCTCAAAAAATTATATTTACAATTAGAGTGAGAAATATTACATACCTGTCTAAATAATTGATAGAAAAGGCAAGAAAAAAATCTTAGCAAGGATATAGAACATTTGCAAAATATGTTTAGTACATAAAACCTTACTTTATATATATACATTGCTCTTAAAAACTACAGAATACACACAGTTAAACTCGTGGAAGCCGAGCATAGAAAGGAAATAAAAAAGAGTAATCACTACAAATCCTACAGACTTTTAAAAGAAAACAAAGAATATCATGAGCAAGACTTTGCCATTACTTTTGAATATGTAGATCAAATAGACAAATTCTTAGAAAATTAAATAACTACTAAATTATGCAAGTAGAAATAAGAAATATCAGTAATTTTGTTTCCAACAAATAGACATTATATTTTTTAAAAATATTTCCCCCCAAAACTCCATGGTTAGCTTGATTCACCAGCAAATTCAAATATATTTTAGAGAAATAAAACAAATATACCATAAACTTAAAAAAATAGAGAAATGAACAGCTTTATATCAAAACATCAAAGAAAATATAGAAAAGTTATCAATTTCACTAATAATTATAGATGCAAAAATTCTGAACAAAATATTTGCAAACTAAATTCAGCAGTATGTAAAAAGTACATAACAACCAAATTAAATTTATTTCAAAAAATCAAGTTTGCCTAACATTTAAAAATCAATCAATATAGTACATTATATTGACATTTTAAAGAGAAAATAAAAGAGGAAAATAAAGAGGAAATATTCTTGAATAGTATGTGTTTGAAATTCAAGAAACAGGTGTAATTTTATTTAGAAATGCATTATTTTATCTTAAAGCTACCAAGGAAAATGAGGAGATTTTTATAAAATCACAAATTGCGTTAATGTTAAGGAGACTGTAGAAAATGCCAATGGAGAAGCCCGGAAACGTGGTGGCCTCCTACTTCTGTGGTGTTTGCACCACAGAGTTGTTGTTATGCGAGTATTTGTTTAAATAAAATGTATTAAGCTGTGCATTTGGTGTGGAGCACCTTTCATTGAGTGCATCATAAAGTATAAAATAAAAAGAAGTCAATGAGAATAACCTTCAACAGAAAACTACAATAGTAAAAGCCACAGAGTGGTCAAGTAGACCCAAAAATCATAGGTTTTCTCACAGAAATCTTAAAGGAATATAAATTGGTTAGTCATTTAAGAAAGCAACTTGCCAGCAGGTATCAAGAGCATAAAAATTATTATTTGATGTAGACCCAGCAATCATGTACTTGTGATAAGAATTATATTTTAGAATTATGGAAATAATTATAAGATTTACTTTCACAATGTATATCTGGTTAGTTTTTAAACATCCAGCATAGAGTGCATAAGCATGTCACGGCATAACCGCCAATAAAATTATCTTTATTTGAGATGTAATTCTACATTTCAGTTAAGATGTAGAATTTGGGCCAATAGCTTGATATTTTGCGTTTTCACAATTTTGGAAACAAACAGAAACATAAATATCTACTAGGCATTGAGAGAAGAGTCCTATATTTTCCTAGTACTATATTTCCAGGTTTAACACTGAATTTTGGCCGTATCTAAGTAATAGATAATAAAATAATCATAGACAACATTCTCTTAGGAAACAGTCATGAAACTGGCTCTTAGTGATCATTTGGCTCAGGATACGCACACACATGGATATTCAACAGCACGACTCCACTGAGGGCCTCACTGTGGTAGATGGCAGGGTCACCTCTGTTCAGCAAATCATCAGAGTGAGAAATGGAGAGGGATGGTGGATGGGACTAACCATTTGAAATAACTTCTGGAATGTAGTGTCTTTTAGGAGTTTGGTTTCAGTACAACAAATGCCTTACTTCTAATGCCTTATCTACATGCTTCCAAAACAAAATTAGATCTTATTTTAGATTTCAAGGAAAGGGTCACAAAGATACCTGAGTTCTGAATTATGAATATCATTTTATCAAAAATACACATTAAAAAAATCTGAAAGCACAGAATGGCCAGTGGATGATACTAATTTAGACGGGAATTAAGTGAGCAGGATTTTAACTAACTGACCCAGAAGGGAAGGACTCAGAGCCCATTATTAACATTATATAAGAAGGAATATCCCAGATAAAAGGTAATCAGTTTTTTGCTTGCCTTTTAACAGGATTCTTTCTACTTGACTATACAGCATTCACTTTTTTTTCCTCCAGAAACATGACTATGTGTGAGTGATACTGTGTACCTGTGTATTGACATGTATGTGGGCTGTGTGTGTGTGTGCATGCAGGCACTGTTACTGCTTTTCATAGAAACTGATTCTGAAAGAAATTTCAGAAGGGAAGAGACAAATTCTTGGCTTGTTGTACACTGGAGGTGAAATCTAAAAGAAGTCAGGCGGAAAAAAGCTGGAGCCATGGGGCATGTTCTTGACTGCGAAAGCATATTTCATTTATATCCCCAGTCCACTAGCGCAGTTTAACCACGCGATGGACGTGACCCCTGACACACACATGTTCAATTACTTTGGACATTAAGAACTTAAAAACAAGTTCAAACTGACACTGTCAGACACAACATTCTCCCACACCTGATCCCAATGTTCAAAATGCTCTATGTCCTGATTTATTTTGTTTGTCTATTTTGTGAGTTATCTTTATAGTGATAGTCATGGTGTTATTTCAAATCTTCATTAAAATAATATAAATGGTGAAAAAAATAGTGACCTCAGCCTTCACCTTCTTACAGGCATTCAGGGATAATGAAGCTGATGTGAGAGCCCTGGAGAGAAACATCAGTCAAAGGCATGCAGGTTGTGAATACAAACCTCAGTTGTTTCCAAACAGATTCTTTATCATAATGATTAGGACAATGACAGTAGAAACATTCTCATCCGACAAAAATAAGTAATCACAACCACACCTTATCCAATATTTGTACAGCAATTGTGCTATACACATTAAATTTAGATTTTTATAATGTAATTTAATCTTTATTTCAAGCCACAATCTTGCTGAAGTTCATAATGTTTTGTTCCAGCCATTCTTGTAATCCCCTCTGGTGCCATGCCATGGTGCCAGCATCTCAGTTGTTCCCATGGCACTGGTAGGTGGAGGCATCGAGACTGCTGTGTCCTCTCTTCCTGCAGGAAATCCCATCCAGGTTCCCTCTACTCTCCTCTGCAGCTTCAGTGCTTGGAACGCCATTGCTGGGATGATGAGGACACAGGAAAGTGAAATGCACCTGCTGCGATCTGATCCAAGTGACCACTCCTGCTGCTCCTCCCTTGCACCTCGGACATCTCCTTCCAATCTGGAGGAAACACTTTTACCTCCACTTTTCTTTTACAGTCCTCCAAACTCTGTTCCTTCTAGGGAGCACAAGTACAGAAATAGAAACCTGGACTCCTTTCATCCTGCTTCACAAAATTACAATGTTAAAGAAAGAAAAAAAAAAGACCAAGTACATTACCTGGTAGAATTGGAGAGATGGGAATGAAAGAGCTGTAAATACAGTTAGAAAACACACTAGCATTTACAAATGTGTATGAGAAACAATAAGGAGGATTTTCAGAGAGCATTATAACCATTTATTTTTCTAATATGTGATATGTAAATACACAGAAATCAATTTAATATTTGGGGCTTTTATTTTTCCTTTTTTAGATTGCCAGAAAGACTGTCCAGTGTTATGAAATTTGTGTCAATATTCTGGAATTGACAATTTTGTCATTTATATGGGAGAAATAGCTAAAGGTGTAGTATAAAGTATTTGCTCACAGGTAATGGAATGTTACCTTTACCCAAAGATATAAAACATAAACCGTAGAACAAAAACTCGGAGTGAAATGTGTCCTTTTCTTCTTTCGGTGCTGTGCGTTAGCATCCTCATTTATCTTCATGGTACTCACGCAATGTAAAAGGCCATAATTTATAGCACTTGACCTACTGGATTTCCTGGGGGCATAATGCCATTGAGTTGGCTTAATAAACCTCTACTTTTTGCTTTCATTGACTGTAAGGAAATAAAAATAGAATGGGAGAGAAATAACATTAATTGTAAGTACCAAAAAAAAAAAAAAGGTGCCATTATACAAAGGTTTAAAGTGTTTGAGTGAGAGAATAAACTATTGGGAATTAGAAGCCAGTCTTCATGGGAGTTTTTCTCAAAATGGAAGACTCAACTGAAAATTGTGTGTCTATTTTCTCTGTGTATAAATCTTTTAAATCATAACCACCCTCAAATCTTAAATAAGCCCCTATACTCTAAGTATCGTGTAAAAATCAGGTAAAATATTTATGACACAGAACAGTGTTTTCCCAACAGTGCAAACTTGATTAATGGAGAAAATGTATTTTAAAATTAGCATATTCTCTATCTTGTTTTGTCTATGTGTAATTTTCAAAACTGGAAGAATAGAATCCTCAGAGGAATTTATAATGAACATATGTTAAAGATTTATGGGGCAGCTATCGAGGAGCCCAGCAGGATGAAAAGCTTGTTCCGAGGAGAACACGAGACACGGCTATGCCCCCAGTCAGTTACCAAATGAGAGTGATGAAATGGGCTTGCTAAATTAGATAGAAAGAAAACTAGTTCACACACTGCACAACAATAGCACCAGAACTTCAGGGATCATATTCTCTACTGGACAAAAATTATTTCCAAATCTATACAAAATGGACAACTCTTTTGTTTTCTAAAAATTAACAGCAGACTTTACAGTCAGGCTTTAAACAACTGTGGATAATAAACAGAAGAAGGTCACATGCCCAAGAAAGACAGATGGTTTTTAGACAGGCTTAGAGAACAATATTTCAGCCTACTGTGCCATGAAAAAAAAAAAAAGAAAAAAACAAAAACAAAACAAATAAACAAAAAACACGGTCTTTTTTTTTTGTACTTACTCAAATTTTGTATGCTTTTTTGGGGACTTTTACAATTATGCAAGAAATAAGTTTTCCTCGTGTATTTTTTAAACTTAAAATGGCCCCCATAGTCTGATTCGTACAAATGTACTAATAAGGAGAACTATGAGCCATCTGCCTTGAAGCCCAAACGTCCATGGAAATCCAGAAATGAATCGCAGGTGAGGGCGTGGGGAGGGTGACGGGTGGACGCGACCACACAGCGGGCTTCATGCAGCTTCTCCAGGGACCTGGTCGCAGAGGTGTCTTTTTCTTGGGATCAAGGTCTAGTCAAACACAACAGGCGACTTGCCATATTTTCCCCAAAGGAGATGAAGTTCTGTCTTGTAGAAAGGCATATGTCATATTGTACGTGAAAGGGGAAGCTGGAGAGTGTCACCTGTGAACATTGGATTTCTTAGTTTGCTCCCTCCCCTTCTATGCCTTTCTCTAGCTGCCACATCTGTTATCCCTGCATATTATTGTGGAGAAGAACATGCGTGCTTCTTCCCTGTGGGACATAGAATGGTATTAATTGGGACTATACAACAATTTCATCACAATTTCACAGGGTATGGTGAAAGGAACGGGGTTGGTAGTTTTTTATTTAAATTAAATTAAATTAAATTAAATTTATTTACTTATTTTAGAGACAGAGACTCATTCTGCCACCCAGGCTGGAGTGAGTGCAATGTTGGGATCTTACATCACAGCTCACTGCAACCTCCACCTTCTGGGCTCAAGCAATCCTCCCAACTCAGCCTCCCAAATAGCTGAGACTAAAAACACAAGCCATCACACCCTGCGCATTATGTTTTTAATTTGTGTGTGTGTGTGTGTGTGTGTGTAAACAGAGTCTCACGATGTTGCCCAGGCTGGTCTTGAACTCCTGGCCTCAAGTGATGCTCCCGCCTCGGCCTCCAAAGAGCTGTGGATGGCAGGGTGTGAGCCGCCCTACCTGGCAGGTGACTGCTGGCCTCCCTGGCAGGGTCTCCTTGTTGCCTGCCTGCTGTTGAAATGGAAGTCTCACTGTTATGTACAGAGGCAGCTCACAGGTGCAGGAATTGACTCTGTATAGTGTTGTTGTGCCTTTAGTGAATAAAGCAGAATTTCTGCTAAACCCCAAATCTCACTCCAGTTTCTTTTCAGTTAACTAAAACTTATACAAGGGAAAGCAAGTCTTTCATGCAAAATTGAGCGATAACGCTTTTAATTCGAAAGCACCTGAGAGACATGACCCATTCCTTTAAGCTCACATTGAGTATCAATGACTTATCTATAATCCTTCCTTAGAGAACACTTGGAGGGAGAAGAAAGTAATCACTAAGGACAATAGACAACCTGGCGTGATGGGGATGAGACTGTAACTAGGGGAGAGAAATTCTGCTTTAAATGTGTCATTTCCAGGTAACTTCATGTTGGAACTAGTATCTCCTTTTCTTCACCTAAACTTTGGTAAAGGTGGAGGCAGATATGAATTATCTCATTGAGGTAGATGTAACAAGATTTGGTGAATGAAGAGGTGTAAAAAAAGGGGTTAAAGATTCCAGCAGAGCGCTTTGGCTCAAGCCTGTAATTCCAGAACTTTGGGAGGCCAAGGGGTGTGGATCACCTGAGGTCAGGGGTTTAAGACAAGACCAGCCTGGCAAACATGGTGAAACCCCGTCACTACTAAAAGTATAAAAATTATCTGGGCATGGTGGCGTTTGCCTGTAATCCTAGCTACACAGGAGGCTGAGGCAGGAGAATGGCTTGAACCCAGGAGGCGGAGTTTGCAGTGAGCCAAGATCGTGCCATTGCACTCCAGCCTGGGTGACAGAGCAAGACTCTGCCATAAAGAAACAAACAACAACAACAACAACAACAACAAAACAAAGATTCCAAAGAGTTAGAAAAACTGTTTTCATTGAAATAAGAGAAGCCCTAAAATAGGTTTATTTATTTTTTGACACTTGCCACAGCAACGTAGGCATTATCTGAAGCAGAGAACATTTGGGTTGCCTCTTTGATGTTTTTGGTGATGTTTGCACACTCCTTTTTCTCATCTTTATATTGAATACGCAAAATCAGTTCTCTCTGTCCACCTCTTTCTCTCTCTCTTCCTGCCACACTGTGCTCTCTCTGCTCTCTCTATTTTGCTGAACTTCAAATGTATTCACTTTTTAAATAACTTATTTTAATGAAAAATCTTTAAGAGGTCAGAAGTTTGAAAGATTAGATTTCATCTTGATTTCCTTATAGTATTTTGAGTATAGAATTGCACATAATTTTCTTAGTGCTCTAGGTTAAGTAAACACAGTACATGTGTTTAACTAACATAGGCCACTGATATCAGCATTCCACCACTTAATGTGACATATAGAAATCTTATGTTCATTTAGATCCCTTTACGTCCCCATGTTTTAAATATAATTGCCATATGTATTTCCTCTCCATATTTACATATTGATTACCACATCACATAATGTTAGAATTTGTGCTTCTACCATCAGATATGATTTGAGAAACTTATGTGAAGGATACAGTTTATTATATTGGCCTCTATTTTTGCTCATTCTAGTGATCTCTGTTGTTGTTGCTCACAAGATTCCAGGTTTTCTCCAGTTATTTCCTTTCTGTGTGGAGAAGCTCCTTTAGCCATTCTTCAAGGGTGAGCTCATTAGTAACAATTCCTCTTCGTTTTCCTTGTTGGAGAACATCTGCATTTCCCCTTCGTTTCCTGAAGTGTGTTTTCACTGGATAGAGAATTCATTTGATAGCTCTTTCATTTCAGTACTTGAAGTACGTTGTGGTGCATCCTTTGAGCCTTCAGGGTCTCAGATGAGAAGTCAGCTGTCAATCTAATGGGACTTCTATCAGCAATGCACTGTTTCTTTTCTTTCTGGATGTTATCAATTTTTTTCTTTGCTTTTAGTTTTAAGAGTTTTATTATGAATGTGTCACAGCATGGGTATCTCGTTGGGGTTTTACTCAGCTCCTTGAATCTGTTGGTTTATATCTTTTACTAAATTGTGGGGGGGATTTCCCACAATTATTCTCTAAAATGTTATGTTAAGTCTCACTTGCCTTCTCTTCTCCTTCTGGGACTCTGGTGATAGGAAGGCCAGCTCTTTTGTTATTGTCCCACAAATCCCTATAGCTGTTCATGTTTTAAATGTCTGTTTTCAGGCCAGGCATGGTGGCTCGTGCCTGTAATCCCAGCACTTTGGGAGGCTGAGGCGGGCTGATCACTTGAGGCCAGGGATTTGAGACCAGCCTGGCCAACATAATGAAACCCCGTCTCTACCAAAAAAACAAAAATTAGCCAGGCGTGGTAGTGTGTACCTGTAATCCCAGCTACTCGGGAGACTGAGGCAAGAGAATCACTGGAACCTGGGAGGTGGAGTAGCAAGTGTGTCTCAAGGAACTTATTTTGTTTTCCTACAGGAACAAAACACTTCTACCTCAATAGCAACCCACGCAGCCTGACCTCTTTTCCCTTGGTCTTATATGTCCAGAAATGCTAAGTATCTCTTTTGTAAGTCTCCACTTAAGATGTGGATGATTTGTTGTTGTTGTTGTTGTTGTTTTTAGACAAGGCTTTGATTGTTCTGTCACCTAGACTGGAGTGCAATGGTATGATCACAGCTCACTGCAGCCTCAACCTCCTGGGCTCAAGCAAACCTCCCACTTCAGCCTCCAAAGTAGCTGAGACTATAGGAGTGCACCACCACACCAGCTAATTTTTTTATTTTCTGTAGAGATGGGCTCTCACATTGTTGCCCAGGCTGGTCTCAAATTCCTGGCTTCAAGCGATCCTTCTGCCTTGGCCTCCCAAAGTGGATCTTTACAAATTTAGTGGGATTTGATTCTTTTCAAACTTCGTGTTTCTGTTTCCATAGTTGTCTACCTTACTCAAATGACCCGTTACTTGGAAAATGTGCAACAATAGAGAGCAAATGTCAAAATAGTTTTTAAAATAGGTGACTAGCAAAGTGTTCTTGTCTAAAGTACTTTTCTTATTATTTACCTTCAGTAAGTAAAACTCAACAAAAAGTCGAAGACAGCTATTAAGTTGAACATGACACCTGCCAGATTTTACTACCATTTTTTTCAGAGTGGGCTGTTACATAGTTGATAACTGGATGAGTAGGTTTTGACGATGGAATGAATTCACATAGAGGCATTACAATGAGGAAACCTGGATAATTACTTTCTAAAACAATAAAAAAGTTTTTGTAATTGGAGGGATAATCTGGGTGGAAGACTAGGGCACTAGAAATGAACTTCAGCTACATCCCTTGACAGCCAATAGCCCTGTACCTGTGATGGTCCCCCAGTCCTCTGTCCACCACAGCAAAATGTGACGAGGCCAGTTTTCTCCAAGGATCCCATCCACCACTGTCCCTTCTTAACAGAGAAGGGACTTAAAGCCCCAGTGAAAGTTTCTTAGTTTAATTTATTGCCATTGACAGAGTTAAGGGGAGAGTTGAATTATGTGCTAGTCTAGGGAGGTGAATATTAAAGGTGAGTCGACAGCTCTTTTGTCAAGAATTAATGAGTGACTATGTAAATTAATAGCAGCAAACAGGATACAAGTGTGCCTGTAAGGAACCTCAGTTGTAGAGGATGGGGGATGCATGAGAGAGAGGTTATAGAAACATGTGTGTTACAAAAAAGGCTTACAGGGTTGTATTTGGGGAGCTACCATATCTAAATACATCAGAATTCCTTAAGTTAAAAGTCATAATAACACAGTTATGCAGATTTAGAAGATAAATAGTTGACTAAACAACCAGAAAATATAGAATTTTGGATACAGCAACCAAATTCTGCCATCATATTCTATTATTGTCATTTTGCTACTAAATAGAATGAAATATATTTTGGGAAGAGAAACGTATTTTTAAATCATTTTTATTAATTGAGGTAGTAATATTTTAAAGGTGAACACTAATAGAGATTAACTGAAATTGTTACATTTAATTAATTTCAAAACCTAATTTGTATAAGAAGATAATTATTTTTGACATAAGAATTTGTAGGAAAAATACCAAAAAGTTTGTAATTAAACACAATCCGGGCCTTAAAAAGTGACACATAAAAAGGGTTTTACCCCTTTGCTTTGCGCCAATGAGTGCATTGTGTTCAGATCAAGGTTATTTCATGGTTAATAAGGTCTTGGTGCGGGTTGGATTCCTTCTAAACTTCTGTTCTAACACACGTGCCTTTGTGTAAGAAATGTACTTACAAATGGATGCAGAGAAGGAGCAAAAGCCAGAGATTAGAATGCCAGCATTGGGAACAAAATCCCATGTGGGAAAATTGAGGAAACTCAGAATATTTGATAGGAAGCTCTGTATGACAGAGGACAAGGGTGACACTGGTGTCCCAGTGGGATTCACTAACTGATGTTACCTCTGTGGAAGAACAAAGGGAAAAAGAAGTAACGCAGGGGAAAATGTAGACGTAAACTCCCTCAAAGGAAGAAGTAACACTGAAAGACTTTTAACAATGAAACATCTTCTTTGTTAAATGGCAGAGTCTGAAGAGGATGGCATGTATTTCTGTTCCAGCAGGTTCCTGCTAACTCTATGATTCTAAGAAACAGTTCTTCCAAAAATTTTATCATGGCTGTATTCTGCACCATATTTCCAAGACAAAGCAAAGAGATTTTCATTTTGGAAATATTCATGAGTTTTCCCTAAGTCAAGAGTTTTTTGTTGTTGTTGTTTTGTTTTTCTTCATCATTTGCAAAAGTGCCCCGACATACAGATGTTTGAAGTCAGGAAACTTTAGAGGATGTCGGCGCATAAATGGGAACCGTTTGATGTCCCATGGAGCCGCCAGTGGTGCATGCCTGAAAGCCGTCTTGCTGCACGGACCACATGGGGACCACCAAATCTGTCAGACAGCAAGCAAGGCAGCGCTCGCAGCTCCACTTCCTCATCTATGACAACGGCAGATGACTGGGCTCTTCGTGGAATTGCACTATGAATAAACTTCCCGACCAAGTGATAGTCGCTGATGTGAGTCCTACCCCATGGGGAAAATATCTCAGTGTTGTTTATTTCTGTCAATGGGAAAAGGACATTTGTTACAAAACAACTAAAAGTGTGTCTTGGAGCGTTCAAGTGCTATTCACTGCTCAGATTCGGTGGAAGCCTGAATCACATATATTTATGGGACTATAAACAAAGGGTGGTATGAGAAACGCCTCCTTTGACCTTGCATAGTTCAGGGCTCAAATGATGCAGCTGCCCTGGCCTAGGTGAATTACACTTTCATCTGTGTCTGCTTCCCTGTCTTTACCGTGGGGGTAAACCTGACTCACCGGTGCACTACAGAACGTAAATCGTACAGTGTGCACGAAGAGGACATCCAATCAAGGGTCCACTCGTTTCCCCCACCCCCCAACTCCTTTCCATGACTGACAGTTCCCAAAGGCTTCACACCCATGAACTGGAAATGGTGAGGAAGTTCTCAGGCAGGAAATGCCAGGGGGTGTTATTTCCTGGCAATCCTGAAAACCATCAACTGTTTTTAGATACATGATTGTTAATTAAGAGCCCCTGGGCTCATACTGAAACTACAGTATTCCTTTCATGCCTTCCTGAAGGGAAGTAGATTAAAGTAAGTTTAAAAATCCATTGTCCTGGGTCTTAGATAAGGTTTGTTCCCTACTGAAGAGATCTGGACAAATGGGTCAGTGTTCTCTTCTTATTCTTGCACACATAGAAAGAAAGATTGATGTGCACAGGCAAACACATAGGCACATGCAAACAAGGCACACACACCCCCTCAGGAAGAGTCTTGAAGCTAAATATACTATTTTGTCTCCTGGGTTCATATTCAATGAATCTTCTTGCTAATAACATATAATCAAATCTCTAGAAAGTTTTAAAAGCAAAAGAAATATAAACAAAGCTTTTACTTAGCCTTGATTTGATTCCTGGTTGGCCAGCAGTGCTTTATAGTCTATGGTTATTATCCACATGTATTTCCATTTAAACCGTGCCAGCTGAGGCCACTTCTCATCTGAGAATCGTAGCCGCAGCCCCAGAGGAAAATAAAAGCATGTCACTTTAAATTTTATAGCAGGGCCAAAGAAATGTCAGATTCCTTCCTCAGCTGTATAACGACACACATTATATTTGACCCAAACACATCCCATCAATTCATGTTCATGAGAAAATTACACTTTAGATTTACTCGATTCCTATTCTTTATCCAATTTCTTACATAAAAAGGCAATTTGATGTTCTCTTCAGTGGCCACTGTATACATATCACATTCAACATCAGCATGGGAATATCATGAAAGTTTTAGAATATTTTTGGAAATGCTGACTAAAATGTTCCCCTTGTTCTTCCTATACTACTCAATAATTGCAATCCAATTAATTTTAATTAGTTGTACTGAGTCTCTTCTAAGATGCTTTGCACTTCTGTGCTGATAAATTTTAAATCAGATTACTAGTAAGTCTTTTTTTCCTTTATAATTTTTTTTTTTAAATCTGAGCACTCATCTGCTGTGTGAGTATTTCTTTCTATCCCACTGGCTTCCCAAGCACATTAAGTATATTGTTTACTGTATGTTTCTGAAAATAAGTGGGATATTTTAACTTGTAAATATCTCTGTAGAATGAGTCACAAGCTTCCAAATTCTTACTACATATGTAACGTCAGTAACATACATAACATCATAACATCGATCAGGTTCTGATGAGTTGATTTTACTTTTTCTTGATTTTCATGTATGGCCTCTGGAAGATGAAGTTTTGTCTCACAGACTCAAAACAAGGAAGAAAAGAATGCATTTATTTGGGTTCTTATTTTGCATGTAGTTGGATTAAAATATATACTTTTAGAGGAAATTTATGTTGTATATATGTATATCTATAATATATATAAGCATGCATCTTTGTCCTGGTACTATCAGATAGTCTTCCATTAGGAATGAAGAAAACAAATACTTTAAAATGAGTAGAAAAGCTCAAGTGATAAATTAAGATAGCCACTTAAGAAAAGCCCCAGAGAAGAGGAAACATTTGAACTTGGTCTAGGAGGATGAGTATTATCAGATGTCTGCAGTAATTGCAGTTTAATCAAGAGTAAAGGGGTATTTCTGGAGAGAAGACTGGCATCAGCAAAGACAAGCAGGTATGTTTAGGAAATTTACAGTGGTCAGCATTGGTTAGAATAGGTAGTACATCCAGCCCTGCTGCCTGTTTTATAAATAAAGTTTTATTGGAACATAGCCTTGTCCATTCCTTTGCGTCAAGCCCATGACAGCTTTTGATCTACATGGCTGAATAGTTGCTAGAGAGACCATTATGCCTACAGGGCCTGAAATAGTTACTAGCTAGCACTTTATACAAAATTTAAAAACCTGATCCCTTGGCTCAATCATAGAATGCTTGTTGACGGATGAAGGATGAAAATGATACTTAACAGTATAACATACATTAGAATTTCCTTTGCAGATAGATTTGACCACATGACTAAAGTCTGCCTTTGGGAGGTGGAAGTCATGGGTGCAATTTATGAACCACACAATTAAAAAGGAAGCAGGCTGATCTCCATTTCCTCTTCTCCCTCCCAGGATGTGACTTCAGCTGGAGCATCAGCCATGGGCTCAGGTATAAGAACCCAGAGTGGCTGAGGCAATGCTTTTCTCCCAGGATGTGACTTCAACTGGAGCATCAGCCATGGGCTCAGGTACCAGAACCCACAATGGCGGAGGCAATGCTGTCCTCCCAGGTCAGAGCTGCTTATCTCTGTCCTGTTACAGAAGAGAGAAATCAGCTTCTGCCTTGCATTTCTAGAAGTCTGTGTCGCAGAAGTGTAGACTTTACCTAGGCATTATTGTTGTATTACATACCGTTAGCCCACTTCCACAGGACTGAGGAACTCATCCTCTCCCCATCATGCCCAGAAACTAGAGATGATTCCTCCTCGACCGGGGCTTCTAGGCTTGCTTTAGTTTACGTTTCAAGATTAAGCACTTTGAATTATAAATTCACCATGGGAATAAAACTTTCTTTCTTGGCCCCAATGGCTTCAACACAGTCATCCAAAAATAAGTGTAAATTAGAAACTTAGAATTTTTAGTCGCTTTTAAACATAAAGCTGAAATTTGAACTTCAAAACTTTCAAAAACAAAACAGAGCAGAGAATTTATCGCCATCTGATCCATACTAAAAACGACTCAAAGACGTCTTACAGATGTAAAGGAAATTACTATAATAGTGATAGGATGGATTTGGAATTAGGCATGTGAGTAAGTCAAAGATTAGCAAAAGAACTTATCCAAATTTTTACATGGAAGAGAAGAAAAAGAAAATAGAAGAGAGCATCTGAGCATCTGAGACGTGAGCATAGAATCAGAATCTAATATGCAATTAGATGTCATCTTAATTTCAAAACAGTAGGTTTCAAAACAGTAGGTTTCAAAACAAGAAAATTACCATAGATAACACAGAGTATTTCTTAGTTATAAAAATGTCAGGCCACTAAGTAGACATAACATTCTTAGCTGTGTATGCATACAATAACATAGCTTCAAAAATATAATGTAAAATTTGACAGAAATAAAAGAAATATTCACAGAATCCACAATCACAGATGGATATTTTGATAATTTTCTATGGGACAAAATTCATTAGGCCTCAACTGATAAATCTGAACAGTTTCTTTTCATGTATTTACATAGTAATTTTTAAAAATCTGTCTTTTGCACATGATATTCAATTATTTTTGGTTTCGTTGTAGTTATACAGTTGTTAATTGATATTTTATAAGGCCTTATATACAAGGGCAAAAAGTAGTGTTTATTAAAATTCTAAACATTTTTCGTATTTTATTTTAAAATTACCTTTTGTTTACATTATTTTTATATGCTGGAAGTGTTTTGTATTTATTAATTCTCTCTACCCTTTCTTTTAAGGATTCAAAAATATTTCAACTACTTAAATACACCATTAAAATATTTTTATATTTTCTTCTCATATTTAAATATTAAGCTAATATGTAATTTATGCTGGCATATTGTATGAGAAAATCATGTAGTAGTGAGGGATTCTTATGTATGAACCCATTATCAAGATACTGTCTATTATCAACACATTCTACTAAATAATCAGAAACTTCACTCATCATATGTAAAATACGTTTCCAGTGGGTTTTCTATTTTCTTTCATAAATATGTCTGTTCAAGAACCAATACTACTTCAAAGCTTATTATAGCTTATGAAGTATCTGTATATGAAATTCCTTTATCATTATCTTTCTTCTACATTTATTTGACTCCTATAATTCTTATTATTGAATAAAATGTGTAATTATATTGTCAAGCTTCAAAATAAAAGCCGTTTGAGTTTTTGACTGAAATATATTTACATATGTAGTGCACTTTGTTCTATTTCTGATTTTAATCAAAAACTGTTATTTTTATTGTTGTGTGTGAAGTTGCATATTGAATTAAAATTGAAACTTGGTTTTACATTAATAAAGTATATTTACATTTTATAAAAACATTAATTACTGCAATGTTTTGAATGTTTATGATATGTCTGTGTCAGGCCTATATTCTAAAAAGTTATCAAAATAATAATAATAAATTATAAAAATATTGACAATAATAACTTGATACTTAATGTGTTTCAGACACTAGACTAAGTTCTTCAAATGTATTATGTTGTCTAATATTGAAGAGAACAGTATTTATAAAGGAGAATATTGAAGTTTAAAAGACTGAAGTCACATGTTCAAAGTCTCCTGCAAGAAAATTGTACGGCCCAGTTTTTCACCTGGCAAGTGGAAAGCAAAATGAAAAAGAATCAGGCAGGTGTGCTCAGTTACTGATTTTTCACATGAACATATACAGCAGATCAATGTTTTCAAGCGTTGACTTTGAGAGCAGTATGGAGAAGATACTGAAAAGTAATAAAGTGTGTAAGTATTGTCTTTGGGTTGGAATTAAGATACCAAATTCCAGTTTCTTTAATCCAAATATGAAATTGAACAGACATATATAAAAGTCTCTCATAGAATACACGTTTGTGTGTGTGTCTGGACTCATGCACACACATGTGCACACATACACATGCACTCACACATATGCACAGCCTCACACCCAGGTGCCCTCACATGCACTTATGCGCAGGCACACTCTCACAAACGTGCACTTATGCACATGCTCACCCTCACACGCATGCACTAACACATGCTCTCATTCACAGGTATGCCCTCACATCCAGGCACCCACTCATGCACTCATGCACAGACATGCTGTCACACACATGCCCTCAAGCACATGCACAGCCTCACACACAGGCACCCACACATGCACTCATGGGCAAACACACTCTCACAAATATGCACTTATGCACATGCTCACCCTCACATGCATGCAATAAGACATGCCCTCATTCACAGGCATGATCTCACACCCAGGCACCCACACATGCACTCATGCGCAAGCACACTCTCACAAACATGCACTCATGCACAGGCATGCCCTCACACACGTATGCCCATATGCAGTCATGTATATACGTATGCTTGAAGTTCAGGAATGATCAAAACAGCATACTGGAAGCAACTGGGAGACTCTCCAGCCTAGACTTTCCTCTTTCCCTTGCTTTACCTCTTCTTTTCTTGTCTTCCTTCTTCTCCCCATGACTCTCTGGTCCTTTTCCTTTGCTCTCTCCTCCTCTCTCTGCCTGCACTTCTCCTTCCCCTGGCCAGTTGTCTCATCACAGACCCTTGCCTTCCTTCCTCTCAGTAGTTCCTTTTTCATATTTTTCCAAGATTTTTACTCACTTTAGGTCTTGATTTTACTGGTTTTTGCCATGAAAAAAAAATGCACCCATTCCATGTTTTTGTTGTTCATTTCAGTATCACAGCTTTGATTTATTTACAAAACTTTGAAGAAACCCCCTCTACTTCATCTGTTTCCAGAAGGCTGGTGCAGCAGTCCAGGTGAAGAGCCCTGTCCGACAGATTACATGATTCCCCAGCACAGCCTCTCCGGGTGCATGCTCATTTACCTCTCCAGTTACTCCCACTGCATGTTCACACAGCTTTCTTTCACAGAAGATGGATTTAGTATTCCCCTAAAGCTTGCACACACACAAAAAAACATGTTCCTGTCATCTCAGCTACCAAGTACATCTGTTTTTTAAAAAAGCAACCTGCAGTTTCTTTACGGAGGGAAGGTAAATATTACTGGTGATAATCATCTAGTTATACTTTTCTGATAATGCAACACCATGGAGATAATGTGTACAGAACGTTATAAACTGTATAAAATATGGTGCAGGCTTACAAATAAGTAACTACTTACAAAAGAATATACATATGTGTGTGTGTATGGACAGATGAATGGATGGATGGATTGTATATATAACATACAATTTAGGGTTATCTCCAGGTAAAACTATAACATAAATTTAATTGCTTACCACAGGTATTTGTGATGTAGAAAACAGCTAAAACAGAAGCATCCTACCCTCTAAGGATGACGTAGATGGTTTTCCAAGTCTCCTTTGGATTTCACAAACACCATTCATTAGTTTGGCCTCTAAAGCTTATTGATATTTAATGAATGGATATTGTACTATTTTATGTGCTTGGAGGGGAATGCTTACCAGTTGTATATAAGCAATACACTTCCTTCTCAGACACAATGTAATCTTACTGTGAAACTTATTTTTGCCATGCTGAAGATTCATTTTTGGGTCAAAGGTGTAGTTTTAAGAGGTATTCCTTGAAATTACATGCTAGGAGCTTTGAGATATAGACACTAGAATATCCGGAGAAATAGTGAACACATGAACCCATGACTTGCATATTTATTTCAACATATTTACCCACAAAAAATATGAACACCAGATGGGATCCCAAAGACCAGCACCAAAGCCTCATGTCTATTACAACACCTAATAGGATTTTCCTCCATACGCCAGGAAGCCTGAGTTGTTAAATGAAGCAGAACTTGGACTCCAGAGAATTATGAAAGGTATTGCATCAAGGGGAGAAACTTGATTTCCATTAACTTTCATCTCATTCCCTACTGACTGCTGGGAACCACGGAAGGATCCCTAAATTTAAGGTCTTGACCATCTAGTGGAGAGGCAGACGTGGAAACAAAATGGATCTCAAAGAGATGCCCACACCACCATGTTCGCTGTAGTAGTATAACTCACAACAGAACAGACGTGTAAACAAGTCAAGTGTCTTTCAACAGAGAAAGAGATAAGAAATGTATATGCCTACAGTGACTATTATTCAGTCCTTAAATGGAAGGACACACTGCCACTTTCAACAACATAGATGAAACTGGAGGACATGACACTAAGTGAAATAAGCCAGAAACAAATGAACAAACACTGCCTAATTCCTTTTATATAAGACACATAATTGTCAAACTCATAGAATCGGAGAGCAGAATAATGGTTGCCAGGGGCTAATAGGAGGGGGAATGAGGGGTTGCTAATCAATGGGTATAAGCTTCAGCCATGCAAGATGGATACGTTCTAGAGACCTGCTGCTGTACAACACAGTCTACGGTCAAAAATACTGTACTACACCCTCAGAAATCTAAGAAGGCAGAAGCCATGTCGTGTTCTTGTAACAATACAACAACTTTTTCTTTTAAAGCATAATCAAATCCTGCAGGCAGATGTGCTCTTGAGTGAACTCACGGTGGTGCCCCTATAGTGAAATGGGTATAGAGACGTCTGCTGTGGGCAGGAGAGGCAAGAATGATGGAGAATATATTCTTGGGGTGAGACCCTCAGGACGGCAAAAAGTCTCCAAGCAAGAAGGTGGTCATGTGTCAAGCTCTGTGGTGGAAGCAGCAACAGGTGCACCAGCATGGGCTTCTGCCGCGACAGCCCTGCGGAGAAAGGCGTGGCGCACTTGATGGAGACGGGAGGTGGGTTTATGGGAGTTTCTCTTTCGTTCACTTTACTGCTTCTAGGGAGTGTTGTCCCCAGCCATCCTCACACCCAGTGTTCCCAACCACCATCCACTTACCAAAACGCACACATTCTATGTAGCATTTTCTCAAAAGATTATTATTATTATTATTATTATTATTATTGAGATGGAGTCTCATTCTGTCTCCCAGGCTGGAGTGCAGTAACGTGATCTTGGCTCACTGCAACCTCTGCCTCCCGGGTTCAAGGGATTTTCCTGCCTCAGTCTCCAGAGTAGCTGTGATTACAGGCACCTGCCAGCACACCCGGCTAATTTTTTTGTACTTTTAGTAGAGACAGGGTTTCACCATATTGGCCAGGCTGGTCTCGAACTCCTAACCTCAGTTGATCCACCTGCCCGGCTTCCCAAAATGCTGGGATTACAGGCATGAGTCACTGCGCCCAGCTATTTTAAATTATACATAACTTCATTCATGTTAGCTAGTTAATACAATAGGACCAAAATCTATGTATTAACGGGGATTTGGATGAATTAAATGTGAAACAAAAATCATAGTTATTATAGGGGATTCCCATATATATTTTATGTGCATATATGCATCTATTTGATTACTATCTATAGATGGACAAATATATATCTGTATATCTGTATCTGTATATGAATATATATTTTATATAATATAATAATAATTACATATCTATATAATCACACATGATATATATAATTTCTATGTAATTATTATACATTACGTATAATATATAATATAGAAGTATATATTATATTATATAATATATATGTTATAATGTATTATATAATATAGAAGTATATATTACGTGTTCTAGACTCTCATTTTATATTAGATATGTCTTATATATAAAAAAATTACATTTTGTATACATAATATACAGTTAGAGTCTGGAGCATTTATTTCATCTATATAGACTTTTCACGTTGTTCCCAGAAGCAGATTTAGTCCTGAGAATATTTTACAAACTTATGGCTTTCTTAGCCATTGAGGTAATTCAAGTAGAAGATGGTACCACTGTACAATATAACAGTAGATAGTACTTAGATAATTGATAGAATTATTAAGCAAAATAAGAAAATAGGTGGCTTAAGAAAATATAATAATTGCTAAAAGAGGAGCAACTCTGTATAATTACAGCCATTATTCATGAAATAGACATAATATTTTATTTGTATTTACACAAATGATTCATAAGTATATTAGGTGATAGCTTTTGTGACTACTTATGTATGTTCTCAGATGAAAGCCTTTTAAATCATTCTTTATATCATTTATATTGTTTTGTTTTGAAACACACACGTGAGGCCTGGAAGTAAGATATTTTGGAACTGAAATCTGATGATTCAAAGTTCTGTAAGCCAATGTACAATTTGTAATCCAAATATATATATACTAATTTTAAAAGTTTAGCAGTGTATCTTATCTTTAGTTCTGTTAAAATATGATTAGAGTTTAAGCCAGAGCACACCTTAGAGATCATCTAATCTGGTTTTATATTCCCATGATGAACCTGAGGCTGGGATCCATTGAATGACGTGCAAGCTTCCTCCCAGACAAATGTGAAGCTGGGGTCCCGTCTTCTGGACATCGGGCTCTCTGTTTCTTACCTGACTGTGTGCTGGGGAACTGGAAATTATTCACTTTGGCCAAAATACAGAGTACTATTTTCAGGAACTGGAAGAAGTAAGAAATTGTGAGAGCTGAGGGACAATAGATTAAGTCTTACATGCCAGGTTGCTGAGCTAAATCCACCCTGGATGTTCAGATCCAGATGCTTAAATATGAGGTCGGGCAGGAGGAATCCCTGACAAGGCCAGAACCACTGTCTCGGGAAACTGGATAATGCCCACTTGTTTATTGGGATGAGTGGCTTCGAGAAAGATGTGAGCCTAGTTTCCACGCACTGAATTGGAGGAGCCCACAAGACAGTGGCGATGACCACTAGTAGTTAGACACATGTCTGAGGATTAGGAAGAGATCCAGACTGGAGAGTAAACGTAGGAGTGCGGAATGCACAGATGACAATTTTACTCATAAAAGGGGCAGAAGTAGCCCACAGAGGGTGCATTTAATCTTCTGTGAAGAAAGTGAGAGCCGGGGCTAGAATCTGAGTTAACAGCAGAGCAAGGACAACAAAGAACAAGAGCCTTCCTCCACCCACTACCTGAAAAAGCAAAAGCAAGGGCATTTCCAGAGCAATTCTAAGCTCATCCCAGATAGAAAGTGACATACAACTCTCATATCAACCAAAGCCCATCTCCTGGGGAGTAATCCCCTATTGCTAATGGAGAAGAGAATCTCGGCTCTCAATCGGCACTGAATGACTTGAGAAGGCTCAATGTTCAAGGGAGTTTCTGGGACAAATCACATGGAAACATGAAATTCCAACTGCTGCTGATGGTCCATTTGAAGTTTTGAGATGGTTCAAGGGGAGAATTCAAAAGTTCTAGGAGCTTAATAGCTGAAAATGTCAGACAATATTAAGGAGAGATAGAGCCTAAAAGTAAGTCAGAGGCACACACATTATGAGGGCTATGAAGCAGGAGTTATTTAGCGGAATACGCAGCCAGGGGCTCAGTTAAGATTGCAGGTGGCAAATAGCAAACTACGGCTGAAGAATGTGAAAAGCTGGAAATGGTAGAGCTGAAATTGTTACACCTGACAAGCAGTGTTTTGTTTGTTTTATTTTGCTTTGTTTATATTGTTTCCTATCTAATGGGTTTCTTTTTTTTGAGATAGAGTCTCACTCTGTCCCTCAGGCTGGAGTGCAGTGGTGTGATCTCAGCTCACTGCAACTTCCACCTCCCAGGTTCAAGCAATTCACCTGCCTCAGACTCCTGAGTAGCTGGGATTACAGGCGCGCGGCACCACACCTGGCTAATTTTTGTATTTTTAGTAGAGATGGGTTTTTGCCATGTTGGTCAGGCTGGCCTGGAACTCCTGACCTCATGATCCGCCCGCCTCAGACTCCCAAAGTGCTGGGATTACAGGCGTGAGCCACTGAGCCTGGCCTTCTAACGGGTTTCTAAAGTAGCTTGCATTCCATGCTTCTCTAGGAGGCTGTCTCCTTGCTGCAGTGCCATCCCAAAGCGGAACTCACTCTGCTGGAAATAAGAACATTTCCAGGACAGCTTCTAGGCTCGGGAACCTACAGACCAGCTCCTGGTTCACATCGTGTTAGCAAGGAGTTTGTTGTTTATAAAACATGCCCATATGTGTTGTATGGGCATGTTTTATAAACATGGCATCATACGCCACATGGCATCATATTTCCCAATCAGGCAGCCTAATGTAAGTAACGGAGGTGGCTGTCACACAGTTACCCCACTGAGAAGTAAAGTGATCTTGGACTCCTAACTCCTAAGTAAGGCAGTTGTTTTTCTTCACCACATAATGTGATATAAAATACCGTAAATATGATATTAAATATCTTTGCATATACTCAGGCTTCAAAAACTTCAAAAGGTTAAAATTTAGCCTTAATTGCAGTTTTATAAAAAATGATTTTTGATTTAACCTAACAGGGATCTAACTTCATAGTCATCTTGTGCAATAAATGATGAAGGCAGCTGTTCTGTCTTTGGTAGAACTATGATTCTTTACCACTTCCCAGAAGAGGCATGCATCAGTCAGGATTCAACCACAGTAGCAGATCCAGTAGGAGATCTATATTAAGAAGTTTAGGCAGGGCGCGGCGGCTCAGCCTGTAATCCCAGCACTTTGGAAGACCGAGGCGGGTGGATCACTTGAGGTCAGGAGTTCGAGACCACCCTGGCCTACATGGTGAAACCCCATCTGTACTAAAAATACAAAAAAATTAGCCAGGCATGGTGGCAGGTGTCTGTAATTCCAGCTACTTGGGAGGCTGAGGCAACAGAATTGCTTGAACCCGGGAGGTGGAGGTTGTGGTGAGTCGAGATTGCGCCACTGCATTCAAGCTTGGGTGACAGAGTGAGACTTCATCTCAAAAAAAAAAAAAAAAAAAAAGTTTATTGCCACGAATTGGCATATGTGATTGTGGGGATGGACAGGCAAGTCCTGTGTCCCTAGGGAGACCCAGTGGGGAGGGGAAACCATGATGGGCAAGTCGGTTGCTTTCCTCGAAAGGGCAGCTCAGCAGGGCTCTGAGGGCCTTTCCATTGATGGACACCACTCAAGCAAGACACAGAAATATTGACAAGAAGGTGTTGGGAAACATGGAGAATATTTAAGATGACTCTTTCTCATGGCACCCATTTTCTTCTTCAAATGATGGCTCAGCATAGCTGGTCACCGTTCTCCCTCCAGCCCCCTCTTTGTCTCGATATCTCATATTACTCAGGGTCTACATTCTCTACAAAGGCAAATCATACAGGACAACTGTCTGTTGCTATCCATAGGCTCAGCGTTCATTTCTAACTTTTATTCTGTTATTATGTGTTATGTGCTCATATACAAAATATGTAGGTAAAAATACACTATACATACATGCATATACATATTGCATGTGCACACATACTGCTATACATATATGCGTATACATACATATATACATAACCATAGATACGTATCCATAAAATTTTTCTACAATTGCATTTCTCTGAATGAAGCTGTAAATTAACCCCTTTTCTTTCTTAACCTACACATTTACCCATGTGTTAAAGTCTGGTTATGAGGGCTGTAAGTTGACTCTTCCCCAACCAATAAGTACCCAAAATTTGTCCCCTTTGTTGAACTCAAATCAATTTTATTATCTTCATTGCTACTGTTGTAAGTTTTGCTCCTTTTAGATACAGTAGATGCCAAACATCAGTTTGTACCTATATGACAGTGACAATTTGGGGTTCCCTCTGGGATATAACACACAATTCTTTGTTTTTACACAGATGACTGAATATTTTAATGGCAGTTCCAAATACAGTTCTGGGGCATGGCTCATAAAAACAACACACACGCATGCACACACACACACGCAAGAATCATTTTTAGAATCCCTGTAGATTTGAGAAAAAAATAAAATGATGAAGAACTTTCTATTTCAGAGCCCTTTTATAAAATGATGACCTTCAGAGCCAGGAGATGATTTTATTTGTTAATGTGCTGTGTTCATTTCCAGATGGAACCTGGTTTTAATCACAGAGGCACACCTGATTTGTAGATCTGCGTCTGTGCTCTATGGTGGGTGTGCATGGTCCATACTGGGTATCACTCCCACAAAACTGATACTGCAAGGAAGAAAAGGAGCATGGATTTATCTTTAAAGATAAAAAGTTCAATTCTTTCAAGAAAAGCATTCTAAGATCTGGATCAAATATTTGATTTTTCACTAAACTACAAAATGAAAACCATTTTTAACAAATGCTGTACTTAGAGCCAACTGAACAAGGACATTAGGAGGACTCTGTATTATTGTCTAAAGTCCAATTTGAAATCACTTGTCACCTTAGGTGCATTATCTATTGATTGGGCATCAATATTTAATCCTCTGTTTCTGAAGAAATTGCAACATCATATAGCGTCTTCAGTACATTTTAAAAAGCCAACTTCTAATGTCTATATTTAGAATACAATTTGTAAGATGTTGCTCTTTTAGAGAAAGTACTTTTTTCAAAGATATATATTTCTGTTGAGTGGCATTTTGAAACTATATATTGGTTTACATTTTCTTTGGATCTTCATTTTAACTGACATGTTCATAAAAGAACAAAAGACTATTTATTTTGCCCTTCTCAAACGTGACAATGTATTTGTCTGTCTGTGTGTTTGTCTTGTTCCATGTCAGCTAGGGAGCTGCTGGCGTTCTGCTGGCTGCTGGGGTGTAATGTGGCCTCACATGGCCAGTGTGATGGGGTAAGATGGGGTCAAATCTTGCTGCTATGGAGTCCTGGTTCCTGGTTGCGTCACATACAGACCTGTCTGTCTATGTCAAGACAAGGCTTCATGTTTATCTGCATCAGTAGGCTTCAGGTGAGACAGATTCTTGTTCTTCTTGGTCATGATTTGGGGCCCCATGGTATTCGTAAAGAAGAAAAATATATAGAGGTGAGTTTACATAGGAGCCAAACCACCAGGTAACAAATAATCCCCTCAGTGTTTTCAAGCTACTGTGTGAAATTACATAAATTATGATGTGAAGGCTTGTCAATCTTCTCTCTCTCCCTCCCTCCCTTCCCTCCATCTTTCCTTCCCTCCTTCCCTCCCTTCCTTCCCTCCATTTTTCCTTCCCTCCGTCTTTCCCTCCTTCTTTCCTTGTCTATTTTCTTTCTTCCTCTTTTTTCTTTTTCTTTCTCTCTCTCCTTCTCCCTTTCTTTCTCTCTCCTGCTTTCCCTTTCTTTCTTTCTTTCTTTTTCTTTCTTTCTTTCTTTCTTCCCTCCTTCCTTCCCTCCTTCCTTCCTCCCTTCCTCCCTCCCTCCCTCTCTCTCTTTCTTTCTCTTTCTTTCTTTTTCTTTCTTTCTTCTCTCCTTCCTTCCTTCCTCCCTCCCTCCGTCTCTTTCTCTCTTTCTTTCTTTCTCTTTCTTTCTTCTTTCTTTCTTTCCTTCTTTGTCTTTCTCTCTTTCTTTCTCCTACACATCTCTCAGAGGCTGTATTCCTCAAATTAAGCAACTGTATTATTTACATTTTTAGTGTCTTTTTCTGATGAATCAGTTGTAAGAAACATCTGTAAAAACAAAGATCTCTGAGTTACAATTTACTAACATATCTTCTGTGACTGAATTGAACAGGTGTGCACAATTCCTTGGAAGTAGGCCACAGTGCACTGGCCTTTCTAATCACCATCCATGGCTACCCCAGACACTGACGTGGAAACACACTGACTGTTACACAGCCTTTCATTATGCCCGACTCTCAAGGTCAATGTGGGAGGCTGTGTGATTGGGATTGAACACGTGCTCTCCAAGACCAGATGCTGAGCCCGACTCCAACATTTCCACTCTTTGGCCACGTCCTGATGTCTCTGAGTTGGCTATCAGGAAAATGGAGGTACCAAGTACATTCCTTATGAGTTTAATTTGCACATCAAAAGTCTACATCAGTGTATAAAATTGTTCCTTTTTCTTTTAAAGGAAATGATTTTGCCAGGCCCTGTTATTTGTTTTAGGTTTTTTGAGGTATGTTCTACATACAAGGACATGCACCACTTTAAGGGTACACCTTAATGAGTTTTGACAAATAGATGCCCTTGTGTGACCACCATCATACTCAAGAAGTAGGATGTTTCCATTGGCCCACAAAGGGCACTTGTGTGTTTTTCCTGCAAACCACCACCAGCACAGGGCCCAGGGAAACACTGCCATGCTTGCTGTCAGAATAGATTTCATGCCCTGTCTAAAGTTTCCCGCCCACAGTACTGTTTAGTATGGTTGTTTTTGTGTCAGTGTCTGCTCGTTCAGAAAAATATTTTTGTGATCCATCGATGTTGCTGCAGGCTTCAATACCTCAGTCCTGTTTATTATTGATTGTTATTCCATTGTAGGATAACAACATATTTTTTTTTATCCAGGACCTTGTTGATGGGCATTTGTTGTTCCCAGGTGTTGGCTATTATGAACAAAGATGCTATAAACACTCAAGTATATGTGTTTGTGTGAACTTATGTTTTCATTTCTTTGGGGCAAATACATAGATGTGGGATTTCTGAGTTGTACTGTATGTAAGCTCAGGTTTAACTTCATAATACAATGTCAAAAAGTTTTAAAGTGGCTTAAACAAAATTTAAAGTTTAAATTTTGTAATCCCATCAGCAACCCAGGAGAGTTCCACTTGCTCCATACTCTCACCAACACTGGACATTGATAGTCTTCTTCATGTCCACTGTTTCAGTGGGCTTGCAGTAGTTTCTCACCATGATTTTAATACAGATTCCTGACAATTAATGGAGCTGAGGAGCCTTCCAAGGCCTTATGGGCCATTCATCTCTCTTCTTATTTGAAAGGTCTGTTCACACAGTTTGTTAATTTTTAAATTCTTTTGGATATCTACTTATTCTTGAGTTATGACTTATTATATTTCCTAGAAACAAGTTTATTTTTTCTGATATGTGTCTTACACGTATTTTTTTCTAGTCTGTTAACTGCCTTCTTGTTTTCTTAACTATATCTTTTAAGTATTAGAAAACTTAAATTTTGATGAAGTCTCATTTATCAAGCCATCTTATAATTTATTTCATACCTTATTCAAGAAATCTTTTCCTAACCCAAGATTGTAAAAGTTTTTCCTAAGTTTTATTCTAGCTCAGTGTTGTCCAACGTCAATACAATGTGAGCTACATATGCAATTTAAAATTTTGCAATAGCCACATTAAACAAGTAAAAAGAAAAAAGGAAATTCATTTCAATAAAGTATTTTATTGAATCTAACACATCCAAAATAATATTATTCCAACATAGAATCAATATAAGGTTTATTAAAAAGCTATTCAACATTTTTAGTACTAAGCCTTTGATGTCTGGTGTGCATTTTACGCCTTTAGTATATCTTAAGTAGGACTTAGCCTTATTTTAAATGTATAATAATTACATGTGGCTAGCAGTCACCATAATGAACAACATAGTCATATACATTTCATAGTTTCAACTTTCATACTGAGGTTGTTAAGTTTTGAGTTATTTTTCTTGTATGACATGAGATAAGGATAGAGGCTATTTCTCCCTCATACAAATATGTGTTTCTAATATTTTTCCCTCACACAAATATGTGTTTCTAATCTCAGTTGCTAAACAATGATCCTTTTTCCATTGAATTAACTTGGCCTTTCTGTCAAAAAACAATATATAATGGAAGTGTGGATCTATTTCTGGACTTTGCTGTCTCTTCAATGTTTATTGGTCTATCTCTCATCTATGTACCTATTTTCTCCCAATAATACATTAACTTGATTACTGTAGGGTTATTATCAGTCTTGAATGAAATAACATTAGTATTCTACCTGTGTTATTAAAAATGATTTTGAGTATTCTAGGTCATTCTGAATGTCCTCATATATTTAAAATGTATTTTTAAATTTAATCTATATTAAATTAAAATTGCATTTTAAATATTTATATAAATTTATACAAGCAAAAACTAGTGAAGCTTCTATTGAAATTTTATTGAATTTTTAGATTAAATTGAACAGAATAGGCTTCTTAACTATTCTAAGTCATTTAGTTCATGAAAAACATATGTATTTAATTCCCTCAATGATGTTTTGTGCTTTTCTGATCTTGCCTGTATTTTGTTAAATTAGTACTAAGTGTCACTTGTTTCTGTTTTAACTAATATTTTAGATGGCACTCTTGAAACATTTCAATTTTCAATTGCTCTTGCTGTGTATAGAAATACACAATTAATTTTGGCACATCGACCTTGTATTACATAGCATTGCTAAGCTCACTTATTAGTTCAAATAGCCTTTTTTAAGTACCTTGAGATTTCTACATACAGAGCCACATCATCTCTAATAAGAGACAGTTTTGCTTCTTCACTTCTGACTCACACCTTTTATATATCATCTTGCTTCATTATGTCAGCTACAGCTTTCAGTACAATCTCAAATAGAAATAGAACAGACTTCTCGTGTTCTTCCCCAGTCCTAAGCAGAAAGCATTCAAGTCTTTTACCCTCAGTTATGATGTTAGCTGTGGGATTTTCACAGATGGGCTATGTCAGGTTGAGGAGATTCTCTTGTATATCTAGTTTGCAAAGCATTTTTGCAATGAGTTGATTTTGTCAGATGCTTCACGTGCAATTACTGAGTGCACTTTTCGGCAATAGATGAAAACTAAAGCTCTTAGAGTAGATAACAATGTCCTTTGAGACATTGCAGCAAACCAAAATGAGCCACGGTCTGTCCCCTCTGGCTGTGGCTTCTGCGTCAGATTTTTGGTAAGAAGACAAGGTCATTTCTAAAATGAGAGGTTGACAAAGGCGCTGTTAATGTTAGCTGAGCACAGAAGGAGAGACTCAATAAGCAACAACTCAGAGTGGGGACAAAGCAGAGTCCAATTCGCCTGAGCTCATCATGGATGTGTATGTGTGAGTGAAAGGAGGAAAGGAGATGAAAGAAGGAAAGAACAGAAAGGGGACAGGGATGGGGAAGCGTGGAAGGAGAGATAGGAGGAAAGAGAATGCAGGGATAGTTAAAAACCTCATGGGAAGAATAAAGGTGGAAGACTTATCACATCTATCTGCACATGCCCTGAGAGTGAGCAAACAACCACAATGGGCAACACCTGCAGCTCTAGCAGCCACCACAGGAGCCAGTGATGAGGAGAGCCAGTTAATCCGCTCAGATAAAGTAGAGGCATGAGGCCATGCACATCCTACCTTCTTTCATCATGAAAACGCAGAACATGTCCAACACTGGACGTGTGTCAGGCCCTGTGCTGAACACTTCACACGTATCATCTCCTGCAAACCCCAAGCAACCCTGTTAGGAAGGTTTTGTTATTCACTCATTTTTCAGGGACAGGCCATGAGCCATGTAGAGGATGGGTAGCATGCCCAGGTCTCCTGTGCAAGGGTAGTGGCCGAGTTCATGAGCAGGCGGTGGGGCTACAGGGTCTGAGCTCCATCACTGGGCTTCAAGGGCCCCCATGCTTTCCTCAGGAATCATAGTTGGTCCCAGGGAGGACCTATGGGAGGGACAGCAGCAACAGCGGACACGGGCCTGCTTCAGGTGTCAAGGAAGTGATGCAGCAAATGAACTGTGCCAGAAATCAGAGCAGGATGAGACTTTTGAGCTGAAATTGGTAGTAAAGGCTTCCAGAGAGCAGGGCATTTGGCAGTGCCTTGTAAGAACTGCTATACGATCCTGGCCCATCTTTTGCTAGCTTTTCCCACTTGATTTTTCATAAAACACTTGCCTTGGATACCTTCTTCTCCATCTTTAAGCCAAAGGGAAAAAAAAGGATCTTTTATTGAAAAATAAAGAGAAGGACTAACAGTGAAAAGCAAAAATCAGTCAAATATTAATTATTTTAAACTGATATAAATTGTTCACAAAAGTAGCAAATTGTGACATGTTAATAAATTTTCTATCTAAAAATATAACTAAGCAATAATATTATTTAAAAAAAAAGAGAGATATAAAGGTTTAAAAAGAAAGACCTCAATGTTGTAAGATGAGTATGGTATTATTTACCACCTAGTTAAAATACAGTTTTGAAAGATTTTATAGATAGAAAATACCATCACTTCTCTTGTTTGGAAGCACATATATATATTCATAGAAATAATATTCAAATGATACACAATAAAATATCTACAGTGACTATTTTTGGTGTTAGGACTATAGATACATTTAATTTTCTTAATTTTATTTTTCAATTTCTTTATAGCCATAAAGTGTGCAAAATTACTGATTGATAAATTTAAATATATTTATGTATTTTCCTATATTTGCCTTCAAACATCCCTGTCTCAGCTACCTCGTGCCCAGAAATAGAGGAACACAAAGCATGAATGCAGTGCTTGTCACTGGTCATCAGTCTTCTGTGTAGACGTGGGAAGAAAGCATGTGGTGTGTTTGTACACTTGAGTGTAAGTAGAGCAGGAGTGTTCGTGTAAGACTGATATAAAACAAGAGATTTAAATGTAGTGCTTGTCAACTGGTCATCAGTCTTCTATGCAGACGTGGGAAGAAAGCATGTGGTGTGTTTGTACACTTGAGTGTATGTAGAGCAGAAGCGTTCATGCTTGATTGATATAAAACAAGAGATTTAACACAAACTCATGTTTTTATATCTGGCTTCTTCTTGAGGTGCTTCTGTTTAATTTAATTTTATTCTGTCTTCGGGGGACGCTTGGAAGACACACTTGGAGAGGCGCAGGTCTTGCTCTTAATCAGCAGAGCACATGAGGGTAATTCCTAATTAATAGAAATTCTATGTCCATGTATGACTGTATGTTTGAATAATACACTTGCGGTAGATGTGCCACTGGTGAAAGATTGTCAAAATATCTGGAAATTTAAGAAACATCATCAAGCAATCCATGTTTCTAGACAGTGTTGCTCAATCTTCTCACTAGACACAAATCCCTACACTTGGCCCCAGATGAACTACATGACAGTTGCTCCCGTTCCTCTGGAGTTTGTTTTCAAACTTCTGTTGCAGTGTTTTCTTTTGTTGCGTGTGATGGCCTTTTCCCTCTTTTGTGAATGAGGCAGTGAGGAAGAATGAATAGAGTGTTCTTCCTCTATAATGAAAGGAAAAATATACTATTTTTAAAGAATCCATTAAACTCTTCAGTCCTTGATTTAATGTTTTACTTGTACATGATTCTTGTATAGTGGAGGCCTCATATTTCTGAAACTGATTTGCACTTTCCGGAGTGTGTGTATTCACTTTCATCGTATATTAGTCTGTTGTACTCCATCTCTCTGGACCATAATAATGTTCTCAAATTTACCTTTACTTAGAAACTGGAAGCTGACGTTCACTATGTAATAGATTCCCAAATCGGCCCTTATTTCTCCTCTTTTCCAGCATTATCACTCTTTGTCATGAGGCTTTCAGGGGTATCCTAATCTGATCTTGAGCTGGACACTTAACTCATTTTGGCAAAGGGAATGTTAGCAAAGTGATGCAGGCTAGAGCTGGAGAAGTGTGAGTGTAATGATGTCTGACCTTGCTGGTCTTGCCCTGTCACTGCCACAAGAAGGACATCCTGAGACTAGCCCACAGATCCCAGGAAGAGGATGAGAGAAGAGAGTGGATTTGAGTTGTCAATGTCAATCCAATAGACCCATCAGACGTTCAGCTGTCAACTTCCAGAGAGCACAGGCAAGCCTTGCAGGAATCAAACGTGCCACCCACCACCCACAGCCAGAATGCCAGCTTGCACGCTCGTGACCTCCACAGACATTTATGTGTCTTGTGTCAGAAGTTTTACGGCTGTTTCTCATGCAGCACTACTGTGGCAATTAGTAGATCAGCAATCGTGCTATCACACCACAGTTCTTTCCTAACGAAAAATCTAACATTTTGATGTTTGTTTTGGGACAAAGTGGTGGTTGGAAGTTAAAAGTGATTAAAAAAAAAACTAATAGAATGTTGGAAAATGGCAAGGAAAATGTTATAGACAGCTTAGAAAATAATAACCCTAGTTAAATACTTGAGAAGGTTTAGAAAACAACTCAAAACATTGCATATAGTCACTTAGAACATTTAAGTATATATATTTAAAATATATATATATATACACACACACACACACAGATACACACACACACCCCTCCTGGCTCTTTGGGTTTGTAGAGGAGAACCTGTAAGTATATGGATGAAAGTATCTCTTGTCTCTTAGTAGCTGCATATATGACTGAACATCAGGAGAGACATGAAATAAATAATGAAATAGCCTATTTTGAGGCATAATTCAAATAAACTATTACAAAAACTTCAGAAATTCTGGGATTTCCATGGGTTAGAAAGTAAATATGTTTTTTTTTTCTCTTCCTCTCTAGCAAAGAAAATTGTATCACGTTAAAATGGCCTCAAGGTAAAAATAAAACCAACGATCTTTATCGTTAAGTCATCTGAAAAAAACAAACCAAGCTGATGCCTAGTAAGGTATTCCTAGCTGAATCTTAAAAAAAAGAAAAAAGAGGTTCTAAAAATTTGATTGTATTGTTCCATAGCAGCCTGACCTACCCACGGTAGGTCCTACTCATGTCTAGAAAGTAAAGCATTGACTCAGATGCACATGCATGCACACACATACACACACATGCATGCACACAAATGCATGCACACACACACGCACACACACATGCACACACACATACACACACACAGGCTTTTGGTACAAGAAGGAAACTAAAATCTGAAACAAAAATTATACATGGCTTTTTAGTTGTTTGTTCATTTGACTGTTTATTTCTTAAATTGGTTGCTTTCGCAAAAGCAATAGAAAACAGCAGATTAAAACGATTAAAATATATGACAGTTTCTGGACCCAAAACTTTCTGTGGTAGAAAGCTGTATAGAAGGTGCTTTTTCCAGTGTCTTTACAGAAGAGTGAAGGAGGCCCTATCAGAAGGCAGAAACAATCCTTGCCCTCAGGTGAAAGAGGACTTGCAGCATTTACTCAACAGATTTCAGAATTACTATGGGCCAGAAACGGCTATTTATCTTTGCTTTCCTTTTTTCATGTGAAAGTGTTCATTGCAGGGAATCCATCTCTCTCTCACTAGGTACATTTTGTGTTTCAGAGGCAAATCATTGTCTCTTTAGTTCACAGTTCTCAAGATGAAGAAGAGAGAAACATGAATGTAAAACAGGTCACAGGATCCTGGACAAAACGAAACTCAACATGGGAGGAGATGTGAGAAGATCCTAGCCATGGATTTAAGCATATTTTTAAAGTGGGAAGACAGTGAGAATTATGGGTAGAACATTGACTATCATAGATTGAAAAAAATCCGGTCCCCTTCCAAGAATGTTCACCCTTTTCCCCAGAACATTGAAGTGATGTTCCACATTCCCCCTGGCCTCAGTTCCAAGACTTGCTTTGGCCAGGCCAAGATGATGCGAGAAGATGCTGGGAAAGTGTTAGTGCAATTGTATTTGCTTTTTCTCTTCACAGCATTCATCACTATGAGAAAGATGTACTTGAGCTACCCATTTGGTCCTAAGGAGGATGAAGCATGCTGTGTGACAGAGACAACCAGCAGACATTTGAGCTGGGACAGCCATCTTTTAAAAAGTAACATGCCAGAGTTGGCTTCAATAGATTCTAGTCCTTAAGAAATGCAGCCCTGAAAAATACATTCTAAGTCTAGACCAAAGTGTGTGCCCTGAGTGTATGCACTTCTTAGCCTATAAGTCAGGCTTCAGAATTAAATGCATTTTCAGAAAATCCAGCTCATTTTGTCTGATCTACTACTTTGGAGGGAGAAAAATTCTATGACAATTTTTTAAGGAGATCCTGCATTAGTACACTGTGCTTTAATAATTTAACAGATCTGTGGCCCTATGCCTAATCATTGATTGAAAATGTCACCAAAAATAGATTATATATGTGGGGGAAAATAGGGTCTGGTTTCTGATATGCTGGTATATACTTGTGAAAACCAATTTACCTGAGGAATAAATACGATATCATTTAATTTAAGTGGAACAGCAAATGCAGTCTAGCAATTTTTTTCTGACTACAGTTTCCATCTTCTAAAATCTAAAAATAAGAATTACATTTTCATCAGTAAAAGGCATTAGAATAGCGGAAGCTGGAATTTTCCATTTGTATGCATGCTAAGTAGTCACTTCATCCTAAAGCTATAATTGAAAATCTTTTATATGGTAAATTCGGAATAATTACAGAGCCACAATGTAGTAAATACTGCAGCCAACAATGTTCTATGAAAACAAAAACTTAATTTTCAGTTTTTATCACGTTGTTAATATTTGGCCTTTTATGAATAAGGCTTTAAATGTCTCCAGTGAATGGCACAGACTGTGTTCCAGTTGCAGTTTTTTTTTGTTTTTCTGGTAAGATATAGTTCCTCTTTCAAAGTAGGAAATGTTCAGAAAGCATATTTGGCTTAATATGTGATTATTTTTCTTTTGATAACAGAGTGAATAATTTTAGAAAAGAAGTTGCTTTTCTAACCATTTATCAGCTATCTCTCTCTGGAGAAGCCTTACATTTTTATGTTCTTATTTTGTCACATCTAACTGAAATTCTTTCAAATAGCTTTATCTAAAGGTCAGTTACCTTTGCCATCCAATTTAATTTTATCTACAAAGTTTTGAGAGTCTGGATTTGGATTACAGATAGGTAAAGATAAGCGTAATGTCATAGGCATGTACACACCTCGGCAGCCAGAATTGCAGATTACTAACCAACAAGGATTTGCAGTGAGCTAGCAGCAGAAGTCGGTAATTGGGAGAAAATGCCCTCTGACAGTTAACCTCAAAACAACGTCTAGTGGATTGGAGCAGAAAAAAAATAGTCACTTAAAAACTGTGAGTGTGCTGCTAGATGAGCGAGACTTATCAGGGTTCTGAATAAGAGAAAAACAAGTGAAAAGATGTGCAGAAGCAAACACTCCCAGTGACATCAAAAAACGGAAGCTTAAAAAGTAGATTTTTAATATTCTAATCTTATTGGCAATAAAATCTCTATCAGGGAATAGATGTTTAGGCTATTTAGCTTCAGTGATTGTATTAGTCCTTTTTCATGCTGCTAATAAAGACATACCCGAGACTGGCTAATTTATACAGGGAAAAAGGTTTACGGGACTTACAGTTCCATGTGGATGGGGAGGCCTCACAATCATGGCAGAAGGCAAGAAGGAGATGGATGGCAGCAGGCAAAGAGAGAGAGCGTTTACAGGAAAACTCCCACTTATAAAACCACCAGATCTCCTGAGACTTATTCACTATCACGAGAACAGCACGGGAAAGACCTGCCCCTTGATTCAATTACCTCCCACTGGGTCCTTCCCCAAACACATGGGAATTCAAGATGAGATTTGGGTGGGGACACAGCCAAACCATATCAGTGCTATTGAATAATAAAATTGGCTAACTAATCCCTTTAGTTCTGATATCATGCTCAACAAGCAATGTTTGATTTCCATCTGGTTTCCCCTGCAGGGCTTCCCATAGACGAGAATGTTTGGGCTTTGCAGGATAAGAATATCAGCCTTTGTGACAGTATTGCTTTTGCTTCCAGGCAAATACTGGTCTTTTGCTTTTCCTGATCAGTCTGGTGAATGCATCTTCTGAATTAAATCTTCCAAATGCACTGGCACAACCAAGTTATTTTATTTGTTTCCATGTACTTTTCCTGCAATGTCTGGACACCACATCCCAGAAGAGCTTGTGGAAATCCTACATTCTGTCCACTGGCTTTAGGGAAGGATCCTTCCTTGCCTCTTCCAGCCTCTGGTGAGTCCCGTGGTTCCAGACCATTTAGGAGCATCACTCTAATCTTCACATCCATGGTTACATTTCCTTCTCTCTTTGTGTGTTCATGTCTTCTCCTCTTCTGACTTTTATGAGGATACTTGTACTTGTCACTGGATTTAGAGTCCACCCATGTAATCCAGGAGGATCTTACTCATCTAAGGTCCTGAGAATCTGCAAAAACCCTTTATCCAAAGAAGGTCACATTCACAAGGTCTGAGTATGAGAACATAGACATATCCTCGGGGAGCTATTACTCAACACACAACACATATTAGTTTTATAATAACCATCTTTTGCCATTGAAATTAACTTCATTTATTCATATTTCCAGTAAAGAAACTTTCAAAACCTCCCTCAACAGGCAATCTCTCTTTGGCAAATTCTTCATGCTTGATTTAGAATCATTTCTTTGGTGTCGTCAAGCTTGGTTGCTTCATCCTGAAGCCTAATGGGAGAAGAAGGTAAAAATGTATCGGATTCAGTTTCAGTCCTCACTGAAATGCAGGTCACTCATTCATCAAGGAGACTTTCTATTACCGGAGGAACGTTTTTATTTGGAATGTAATGGAAAAATCATTAATGCTCATTGCATCGCTCATTATGCAAATCAATAATAAGCATTGTAATATCATTAATTCTACATTGAAAGTGTCATCAATGTGTTTTTTAGGATGAAATTAGAAAATATATCCCACAGACCAAGTGTTTCTATATGCATATTTTATATTACTAGGCAGTGCTATCTTAACCCAAAGAATCAAACCTTTGTTCCTTGCCTTATTGGAATGTCAATTAATGTGAGCTTAAAGCAGCTATTTTAAAAGGCCTGGGTTGAATAATACATGTCTTTATGAGACAATAACAGTCTTTTCTCTACATGTTATTTTGAACCACTGTGTAGAATATCTGGTCAATGACCATTTTCAAAGATAAACTGAACCTACAAGCTGGATCAATATGTTAAAGAGGCTAGAACTGTCATAAATTCTTTCTGGTCAGGATTTCACAAATGAGAATTTAAATTTCTCTGTGAAGAACCCAAGTAAGAGAGCTGATGGGGCAGGATTTCGTTTCTATAGTCTCACATCCGAGTCACCGTATTTGTGTATGGAAGAGGAGTTTTAAGATATGACCAGGACTGTCAATTTTTTTTAACCTTAACACTGCACTTAGAGACAGAACCTCAGATAACAGGGCCTACTTGGGACTGAAAATAAGAATATGAAATAATTAATGTCATGAAAGCCATGGAGATATACCTCACTTCTAAATGTTAAGTGCTTGAGTAATTCATTTATTAGCAGAATCAGTAACATCTCCCTATAGAACTTATTTCAGCTCACAGGCATTTACACATTTTGACTGAGGAATACTTCAAAAAGTGTATAAACTGCTTTCGGAGAAAAGGGTTAAAAATAACTAACAAATTACTAAAAGCAATTCTGGTGAAGGAAAATGTCTTTGGAAAGGCATGGTAGCTGGATTTCCATGTGCATCAAGAGACAGTCTTGAACATGTAGTGGATTAATTTGGAGGACATACTCAGCAGAGGCCATCAGCTGATTTCATGTTCTTTAGCAATAAAACCCAAAATACATTAAAAATGTATGAAGAGGATAACCCATCCTATAGAATAATGCTTAAATTCTGGTACAATTCTCCTACTCTGAGCACAACAATATTCAGCCAAACTGTGGCTTCAAAGTGTTTGCATGATGTGGTTGGGCATGGGGAGTAGCAGGCCTGGGAGACACTGATAAATAACATCAAGAGAAATACACACTGATCTGGGAAGAGTCTGGGTAAAGGACTCTGGGAACACTGTGAAGATACATATCAGGTAGCTCTCTATTCTCCCCATAGCTGAGGTTTCCATGACACTCTTAAAAAAAAAAAAAAAAATAGAACAGAAGATGCCAGAGCATGGGAAGGGGAGGGGAAATGGAGGGATAGAGGTGTGTTAAATGATACAAATTTCAGCTGGGTGGGAGGAAGTTCTGGTTTCTGTACCACTGTAGGATGACTATAGTTAACAATAATATATGGTTTCAAATAGCCATATATTTGATCAACTTTGAGATGACGGTGGGCTAATGACTCTGGTCTGATCACTAGAGGTATGGAAACATCACTGTGTACCCCATGAATATGAACAATTATTATTTGTCAATTAAAAAATAAAATTTTGAAAATAAATGACACAGTAAAATTTTCAATAACTTAGGATTTCTGACTTAAAAGCATTTTTAAAAAGTTATAAAACCTGCATATTTTCTTTGATTTCTATTGTTTTTGGTGCAGTTCACTTGTGATTCAGTTTTTCCATTCATTTTAAGCAGAAATACATGTTATTCCTTTTAATATGTTTTTCTAAACAATTTAAGAGATCAATTAGACTTTTAAACAGCTCTGTTGTTTCAATGTCATCTGCTCTAAAACACTTTTTTAAAGCCAAAATCAGAGCACTATTATTAACTTACATTTTTTGCTAAGCACACTTTGGTCAAGGAAGCACTTTTCAGCTCTAAGTATATTAAAGTCTGCAGTTAACATCATGTTGAAACACTGACTGGAAAACAAGCAATGACTTTTATTGTTTGTGAAAAATATTACCCCATATACTAAGTGGTGTTCCATGATTAATTTCTCACTGTGTACATCTTGGAGATACTAGAAATCCCTTGACATGTACTCATAAGATAATTGCTATATATATGTGGAAATGGGGAAGATTAATTGGAATATAAACTAATCTTTCTTTCTTTTAAATTGTTGTAAGACTGTATCAAGTTTCTGCATAACCCAGGCTGGAGTGCAGTGGCACGATCTTGGTTCACTGCAGCCTCCGCCTCCTGGGTTCAAGCGATTCTCCTGCCTCAGCCTCCCGGGTAACTGGGACTACAGGCACATGCCGCCATGCCTGGCTATTTTTTTTCTATTTTTAGTAGATACCGGGTTTCACCAGGTTGGCCAGGATGGTCTCCATCTCCTGACCTCATGATCCGCCCCCCTCGGCCTCCCAAAGTGCTGGGATTACAGGCGTAAGCGACCGTGTGCGGCCCCCCCAATCCTATTTTTAAAAATTATTTAGTTATATATTTATCCTGGTAATATTTATATTTGATTTGGCAGCAAGAAAGAATTGGAAGGTGGCCTGCTTGTTGGAAATGCCAGCACAGTTTTCTAGGACTCAGGGTCAGGCTGCACATTTGGTGAAGACGGAGCTGGGAATCGTGTGGGAAGTCACTCCTAATGCTAAACTCCGCTCCACACAGGGGCAGACAAAATGCAATAGTGTTAGCATCTCAAAAGGTATCTCAGAAGCATAAGACATGGTAGGAGGCCCAGAAGGTGTACCTGTCAATAGACCATCAGCAAAGGAGGAGCAGGTGAGGCTTCCATGGAGCTCACGAGCTCAGGGGCCGGAAGCCAGGAGCAGAGCTGGGCCCCACAGAGCTTCCAGCTCGAAAATCCATTTGGAATCTGCATCTATTGTGCTATTCAGTACAATTATCCCTGATTTGCTTATCTCCACTGTTTGGCATTTGCTATCCAGTAGTTTTCAAAATTGGGATTTTTTTCTTTATAATTATTTTTTAAAATTTCATGTTACCAATATTATCTCATCACTTTGGGATATTTAAAGCTTTCTTACATTTTCTTGATCTGTTTCTGTTTTTTTGTTTTCTCTGTGGTAAGTTGTACAATTTAATTTTATCTTTTACATTTTAGACACATAGGTTTCCTCATTGCTTTTCCCTGTAGACTCATATTTCCAATTGTTGTCAGCTAGCAAGGACGGTAACAACAATTCCCAGAGAGAGGGCTACATTTTCAGCTACAGTTTATACATTTAACCTAAAGCTAGCACCATCAAAGCCCCAGCCAGCCAGATTTGAGTCCCGTTTATAATTGACTATCCCACAACAGAGCTGACAAATTCTGATTTGGCAATTTTGATTTTTTTTTTTTGCCTCAAAGTGGAAACCCATGACAACAACCAACTGAGGATGCTGCGATGGAGAGAAAGGACCCTACTAAAAGCATTTTCTGCAACCACCCTTTACCCCTCATGCCTGTTTCTTCTACACTCTGGATCTGGCTTTACATTAGGATTTTGATGCGCCTGCAGCTTTTGTTGCTTTAAAAACCCCCACACTCCCATATCTCAGTGGCTTAAGACAGCAACCTTTCCTTTAGCTCAAAATTTTGTCTGTCAGCCAGGAAGTTCACAGGGCTTTGGCCAGTTCGGCTGGAAACATCTGGGCTCCCTCATGCACCTGTGGATAGCTGGAGCGTCCCATGGCAACAGGATTATCTAGGTGACTGCACTCGCATATCTGGTGTTTGGAAAGCTATCTTTTAGGGTGAAGAGATGATGGGGCCACACGTATATCATCACCCAGCTGGTTAGCCCAGGGTGCTTCCCAAGGCAGTAGTGGGGTCCTAAGAACAGTAATGGAAGGCTCCAATGTGCTTTTGAAACCACGCTAGGTCATGTTTGTCTGGCTACTGTGAGTCACTTCACCAACCTGGATGCAACAAGTGGAGAAGAGTTTCCACCTTTTATGAGAAAATCCTCAGTGTTACAGCCACTGCATGAATATGGAAGAGGAGGGTTTGCAGCCTTAAAATCCTCCCTAGAGGGACGTTTTCTCCTGTGGAATTGATGCAAATAGAAATCTTTCCCAAGAAACCATTGAGTCTGTTTTAATTTGAACAATATGAACAAGGAGTGATCTGAGGTTCTGAAACTTCAGCCTTATTTGCAGGGGTTGAAATCTGCAAGGCCACCAGCCAGATTCAATATTTCAGAGGGGTCCATTTGGATCACATGAGGATATCATGCACGTGTGAAGTTGAGAGATTCACTTAGACATCAATTTTCTGGATGACGTGGCACCCATGCCTGCATGCCAACGCCTGGTTGCTGTTGAGTGGGCGCCTCTCGCTTTAGGACTCCCTAGTAGCCCCCATTGGAAGGTGTTGCAATTCACCACTTCTAAGATAAGTTAAAGCCGTGAGTATTTGGTCCCAGAAATTGTCAAGTGTGAATTTTACTACTTGAGCACTTTAGCGATAGGAAATAATCAGCAAAGCAATGCAGCAAAGCAAATATATATATATATTTGAGAAATGTCCACTTCTTGTATATAAAAAAGTATAAAATGTATTCCTGGGAAATCAGGAGGCAATTAACTAGATAGTATTTAGCCAGTCATATAAAATCAGGGCTAACAGGAAATGTTAATATTATTCATGGCGTGTTTTTATTCTCTTCCTCCACTATAAGAGAATGTTATTTTATTGTCCAACTATGAAGTCGAACTATAAGAAAAGGAAATGTATCTGTTACACCATTTCCATACACAAATAATTTGTATAAATTAAGGGCAATTTTTTGCTTTCTCAGCATTTATATTTTAAAATGTAAATTAACATTTTGGGGAGTGGATACTTTTCAAAATTTTTTTTATTTCTAAAATTGGAATGCAAAGTATTTTTTTAGTTAAGATTTTCTTTTGCCTTTTTGTTTTGTTTTGTTTTGATTAATTGAATGAGCAAATATGGAGAGCAAGGGATTTGGGCTTCAATAGACACCAAGGAGTCACATTATGCATAAGGCAAATTCTGAAAGAAAATTGAATATGATCCCTCCAAATCAACGAGGGTGGAGTCACAGGGAACAGCCACCTTGTCCCTTGGAAGCTTGCTGACGTGAGTTGGCTTCTATGCCACCCCGGTTGTGACTTGGATAACTGATCGCAACTGGCCATGCTATGGATATTGAAAGCATAAGCCCACTTGGCTTAAGCTAGATCATTCACTGCTAAACCTTTTAACCCTTTACCAGTTTTCTCGGAGAATACTCACCAGGGCACTTGCAGCTGCAGTGTGTACCCCGAGATAACTTTGCCATGAAATATCTAGTTTTTATTATTATTTTTGTGTCACTCTAGTATATCGACTTTGGAAACAGAAGACATCATTCTGTTTATAGCATTCTTTTTTTAGTAGCGGTATTTCCATTCACAAAATATGGTCATTCTTGATCACTGAACATGTCAAATCCTAGAAAACTAGAAAACGTAGCATTCTTACGTGGATGTTAACACCCTTCCTTGAACAGTCGTTGCCTGAAGATTCATTTGATGAATTCGATTTTTCTGACATAGACAATTCTGATGGTTCTGATGTGAGTTCTGTTTAGAAATCACTCCAAGAACAGTTTTTATATTTTATTTTCACATTGAAAATCAGTCAGATTGGCTTCCGCCTCAGAGCATGTTTATGTAAACTTTAATTAGTGCTGGCAGCCACCTGCACTTTTTTTTCCTAAACACCAAAAGGGTTAAGAAACTTAAAATGAGATAAAACAATGAACAGATATAGCTGATTTGAATTTCGCTAGTTGAATAAAAATACGTTTGTTAGGTTAGAGTTTGGTCATCAGATAGATTAGAAATAAAATACATTAACATTATTGAGATAATGTTCTTTTATTGTCCAACTGCAAAGTAGAAAACATAAATATATTCTGCATCTTGTAAAATGATTTAATTTCTTATTTTACAATATTCTGTTATTTGCACTGGACTACTTTTCTCTTTATGTTGAAAATAAATCCCAACCTGACAAAATTCTATAAGTTCTTATGTCCCTAGACATTTGTGTTATTAAATTGGGAATTATGCCAATTCAATTCCCTAACTTATTGTTCCTCAGCCCGCTTTCTTGCATTACCAGAGAAAAATATTTTGCTGGCAATCATAAAAATCCTAGATTTTTAACATCGTGGAACAAAGCAGATAACAGATACAGTTAACTTTAGAATTCCATAGTGTGAAATAAAAATGAGGTTCTGAGGTTCATAGTTCTTATATAGCCTCATTTCATAGAGATTTTAATCTGTTTGGAATATAATTATTTGACCGCAATATTTTAAAACAATTTCAACTTGTTCAACTGTTAGGTTTAACCGCATTTCATTTTTTATGGCTGGCTAAGAGTTGCATGTGAAGAAGAGAAAAATGAGGAGGAAGAGAAACAGGCTACAAACAGCCTCTCATTCTGTAGGTTTACATATGCATACACGAGAAGTTTGTAATTTGGTGCACATAGTTTTGCAAATACATGGAAATTAACACAGACACCTAGCCATTTTGTCTAACTGCCTAAGAAATATTGTCCATCCATGAGTTTTTTAAAAACAATAGCACAGACTGGAATATGGTGCCTTGATGTTCTTCTCTGCTGCAAACTGAGACTTACAAAGCCTTTCATCTTCATAAGCAGAGCCCCTCTATTTTGCAGCATTATGCAGCTGCCATGGTACCATCTATAGCTCTTCGTGAGCTTGTGTGATGTGCTTCCCACTGCCATGTCTTGGACACACCTGGTCATGGCCTCATTCATTGAAGTTGAATTGAACAAATTGGCACAAATGTGGTAGAAGCTCAGCTGCCTACTGAAGTGGGGGAAAATGAACTCTTGGGTCATGAATAGGATAAAGCCACATTTGGAAGATAATAACACAGATGGGAAGGAAGATTCCAGACAAAAGAATTATTTATTCCACGAAGAATTGATGTTAAGTCTCTTTGCTCAAAATAAGGATAGATTGCCTTAACGGGTAGGTAGTAAGGAGGCACAATCCATGCAGAGTCAAGAAGGCATTGATGAGCAATATAGGTGGTTAAGTCATGAACATCCGGGAGGAAGAGAAGCAGGTAGCATGGCCCCAAATCCCCAACGGAATTTCAACTTCCAAGAACCCTGAGAAAATAAGAACAATTTTTAGTGTAAGGAAGGGGTATTTTACATTACTAACACAGAGTAGGGAAAATATTCATTACAAACACAGGGAGTAGGGAAAATATTGAATAGCCACTGCTAAAAAATGGAAGACAATGGTAAGACCTCTGGAAGCAAGACAGAGTGGTTTGAGATATGGTTGTCAATACAAGGGAATCCAAAGCATGGGTTAGAATTCCTAGAGTTGTGGCTCCCCTAATCCCCTGGCAACCTCTTAGAACACACTTGTTTAAGTTTTAAAGTTCTAATTCCGGGACCTCACACAGATGTGTGAAACCGAAGCATCATGAGATGTGGTCCAGATACCAGCATTTATTAAAAACAGCCCCAGGTGATACAACTATCAGCGACTGTAGAAAATTACTGCTTTAGCATACTTTCCCGTTTCTGAGATTGGAACTGGTCCAATAAAATTGTGTATACTAAACATGCAAGAGTAAATCCACAAAGATTGATGGTGTGTACTTTACACAGACAGCAGAATGCATAGGTGTCTTTGGAATTATGAATGTAGATGGGCCAGACTTCCCCTTGAGAACTTTTTAATTTCCTGTTAGTAAAAAAAAAAAAAAATGCAGCTCTCTGCCAGCGCTCATTTAATTTTACATAAACATGCTCTGAGGCTGAAGCATATCTGACTAATTTTCAGTGTGAAAATATAAAAACTGCACTTGGAGTTATTTCTAAAGAGAACTAACATCAGAATCGTCTGAATGATCAGAATCATCCAGTTCGGAAAAACCGGATTCATCAAATGAATCTTTGGCCAAGAACTGTTGGAGAACGATGTTAACATCACGCATAGGAATGCTACGTTTTCCAGGGTTTGATATTTTCAGTGATTGAGCATTACTATGTTTTGTAAATGGAAATACCACTACTAAAAATAGAATGCTATAAGCCAGGCAACAGTGGCTCATGCCTGTAATCCCAGCACTTTGTGAGGCTGAGGTGGGTGGATCACCCAAGGTCAGGAGTTCAAGACCAGCCTGACCAACATCGAGAAACCCCATCTCTACTAAAAATACAAAATTAGCTGGGCGTGGTGGTGCATGCCTGTAATCCCAGATACACAAGAGGCTGAGGCAGGAGAATAGCTTGAACCTGGGAGGCGGAGGTTGCAGTGAGCCAAGATCATGCCATTGCACTCCAGCCTGGGCAACAAGAGAGAGATTCCGTCTCAAAAAAATAAATAAATAAATAATGCTCTAAATAGAATGATTTATTTCCAAAATCAATATATTAGAGGGATGCAAAAATAATCATAAAAGCAAGATATTTCGTGGCAGAGTTATCTCAGCGTAAGCTGCAGCCATAAGCGCAGCTGGCGAGTATTCTCCAGGCCAAGGGGAAAAGCGTTAACTCAGCTGGAGAGAAACGGCCCAAGAATTCTGTATCAAAGAAAATGCTGTCTGAGCATTATCCTTCACCCTCAAGTCTTGGCATCAGCTGTCCAGGCCGTGGGTACTCCCTGTCTCCTCACCCACCCACAGTGATGAGACTGCCATGGTCCTGAAGTCCTAACGCAGAGCCGAGTGACATGGTCTGTCTGTGCTGCTGGTGTCATATTGCTTCCAAAGGGCCTTTGAAGATGGGATACAGGCCGGGCACGGTGGCTCGTGCCTGTAATTCCAGCACTTTGGGAGGCCGAGGCAGGTGGATCACCTGAGGTCAGGAGTTCAAGACCAGCCTGGCCAACATGGTAAAAATGTTGTCTCTACAAAAATACAAAACTTAGCTGGGCATGGTGGCTGGTGCCTGTAATCCCAACTACTCGGGAGGCTGAGGTTGCAGTGGGCTGAGATCAGCCATTGCACTCCAGCCTGGGCAACAAGAGTGAAACTCCGTCTCAAAAAATAAAAAAATAAATAAGTAAAGAAATGTTTGAGTGGGCACGATGCTTTCAGACTTATTTACAATCATCTCCATACATCCGCCACTGCCTGTTGTCAGACACTCATAACTAACACACACTCACACACTCTCACACAAAATCACACACTCTCACACACACTCCCAGGTGCACACGCATATGCTCACACACTTATACACATGCACACACAGTCACACGTGTGTGTGATCACACTCACATGCACACTACACACAGTCTCACAGATGCACACACATGCATACATGTGCACCCTTGCCACATATGCACCGACAGGTATAGGTGTGCACTCACTCTCCTACACATGTGCACACACGCACACTCACACTCATACTCTCTCACGTGCACACACACATGCCCATGATTTTGTCTCAGCTGAGTTCTGCGACTGAAACTTGAAGTTATTGACACACACCTGAGCTACAATCTCCAGAGAAATAACTTCCCATCTAGTGCAGCAGTTTTTCAAAGACTGATTTTATATCATCCATACTATCGTCAGTTATATCAATGGCCCAAAATATTTTAAATTGTTTTATACACCTTAATTTTATAACTAATCTTGACCATGGCAAAACTATCTTCTGAATAATTCTAAAATTTGCTGTTATTCCAATATGCAGCTGTAGTATATTTTAAATTAATAGTTTGATGAGCCTTAGAGGCATGAGTTGAAGCATATTTATTTACCAAATGTACATAAAATACAAGTAAACAAAGTTATTTTTCATTTTCTATGGACCTCTGAGGAAATCTGATTTCTCAATTCGAGAAAATGTATTAGCCTTATAAACTTTTAATCTCATATCACTTTCCCTTAATATATTTTAAAAATATATAAATTATTGAATTTAATATTTACCCATTCCCTTAACATATCATCACATTATACATTAAAAGATAATGTAGTTTCCTTACAGCTTTGTAATGTAACTGACTCAGTAACGTCAGTGTCTGAATTTTTAAATTATATTCAGTATATATTTAAACTTAAACATTTTCACAACAGAGTTAAATACGAAAAAACTATTTAAGAACATCTGTTTCAGATACTGTTGGGAGAATCAGGAACGAAGACCAAGTACATACATCTTGAATCCAACATCTATTTAAAATGTGGAGTAGGCTGGGCGCAGTGAGTCACGCCTGTAATCCCAGCTCTTTGGGAGGCCGAGGCAGGTGGATCACCTGAAGTCAGGAGCTCGAGACCAGCCTGGCCAACATGGCGAAACCCTGTCTCTACAAAAATAGACAAATTAGCCACTGGGAGGCCAAGGTGGGCAGATCATGAGGTCAGGAGATCAAGACAATCCTGACTAACACAGTGAAACCCCATCTCTACTAGAAATACAAAAACCAGCCGGGCGTGGTGGCACGCGCCTGTAATCCCAGCTACTTTTTGGGAGGCTGAGGCAGGAGAATCGCTTGAACCAGAGAGGCAGAGGTTGCAGTGAGCCGAGATGGCACCACTGCACTCCAGCCTGGGTGACAGAGCGAGACTTTGTCTCAAAATAAATAAAATGTGGACTAAATCCAACTGAAGCCAGGAATGTGGAGGAATTATTCTTCCTCTTCGATCCGAGTTTGCTGAATATTTCACACAATATGTTTTCATCCAACTCTTCAGAATACAGAAGCATATGTAAGATTCCTGGTCACATAAAAGTCTCTAGTTGTTGAACAAATTTGTTTTATGGGGAGGATTCATTACATTGATTAAGTTATTGTCATTAAAAAGAAAATTATCACCAGCAAGAATGGGATATTTCAAGGTAGTTCCACAGTGCTTCTGCAGGCAATGGCTGAGAACTCCTTGATTGGTGTGATGAAATTTGGAATCACGTTAGTTGAGACTAACAGTCTTAACTTTGGGCAAGAAGAATCTGAAATAATACATCTGGAAGATTGAAAGTTGAAACCGGCATTTGGAGATAAAAAATTCAAAATAAGTATTAGAACAACATCATAAACTCTGATTTCTTTATGTAGATTCAGTTATCAAACATAAGGTGAAAATAAATATATTTTTATATCAAAATATTATAAGACATCTGGGTGACCTAAGAATTACAAAATATTGCAAATATGTGATATCATTAGAATTTTGCCAAAAATTCTTAAATAATATTGAGGATTAATATGCTTATTTGTTGGATGCATATATTTGTATTTGTAAATTAACAGATTATGTAACATGTATCTAAGCTATATTTCTCCCTGCTATTTTTTTTAAAAATTGAATTTTTTAAGAGTTGAATTCCAGGAATACGGCATCTTAAATTTATCTGAGTTATTTTTATTGCATGGTATCTGGTTGACAATTGCTAGATTAAAAGAACTTTTAAAAAATGTTCTTTTAATATTTGATGACAGTTGCAACAGTTACTTTAAAGTGCACATGTGCTGACTTCGTGGTTTCTATAATTGCTGCATCGGTTCCTAATGGCTGGTGTTTTGTCCTGTTTGGGGCTCATATTTTCATTCTATAGTTTCCTAATTTTTTTATTAAATGCTAGGCATTTATAAGATTTGTATATTCTCAATTTCAATGTACCTTCAAAATCAAGTTAACAGTTTTTTGAAATCTTAAATTTACAATATTATATTTATGAATTAAATGTATGCCAAGAGTAAATGTCCAAATATTTAACCAAACTGGAAAAACTAAATGTGCCCTGGGGTGACTAGGGCAAGGTATGGTGGGGCTGAGCATGAGAGCCTGTGGTTGGGGATTTCGACTCGGCCTTAGTCAGTTTGCTAATGACAAGCACACTTAACAGGCAGGTTGTTTGCTATATCTGGGAATTAACTAACTCTGGAAGGGGCAGTCCCTCCAGGGTCAGAAGGGCCCCCGAAGTCCCGTTCATCAATGGAGTATTCTGACCACTAACATTTAAACTCATTTTTGATGTAGTCTGAATAATACCTACCACATCTGTTACTGCTTTCTATTTGTTAATCTTATTATTATTATTATTTTTTTTTTGCCTGCCACTCGTTTTCTGCCTTCTCTGGTTTTATTTTATACGATTGTATTTTTGTTTACTTTTAGTATATCAATTATGCTTTTTTCAAAAAATTATTTTTAGTGGTTGCCCTTGAATGTTCAGTATACATTTACAATAAGTCCAAGTGCTGTTTCAAATAACCCTGCACCATTTCAGGGGCTGTGCCTGTGCCTTAGAACAGAACATTCCCAATTCCTCGTGCTCATCCTTTAACAGCGTTGCTCTTCTTGTTATTTAAAGTAACTGCTACCTGTTAGATCAACTAAGAAAAGACATACAAAAGATTTCAGCTTATCTTTGTTTATTCTCTCATTCTCTTCCTTTCTTTGTGTGGATTTGGGTTTCTAAACTATAACTTTTTCTTTGTTTCTGAAGAATGTTTTCTAACATCCCTTGCCCGACATGTCTATTGGTGATAAATTCCCTCAATTTTTGTTTGTCTTGATTTAGAAATTTGAATTAGATAGTGTATAAGGTCAACTTACGCTCTGATATCCTATGTTTTTGCATTTGTTTTAACTTACAGCAATGTCCAATGCATCATCCATACACATTATACCATTTCACACAGGGACACAGGCTTCACTGTAGGTGACATTTCAAAAAATAAGCATTCCTTTAGTCTTCTCATTAATGTAATGTCTTTAGTGATATGGATAAAAATCTTTCTCTTTTCACTCTATAGTTTATAGAAAAGCTCTATGGTGAACTATATAGTAGATTTTTCGTGTTCAAAAATATTTACACAATTATTTATTGGAAGGCATGAGCATTTATGAAATCATCTTCACTAAAGTCCCTGGAGTTAAAATCTTCCCATGTAACTTGTTCTTTCCTTTAACCCAACAGGACTTCTATCCTAGAGGTGCCCCACACCTAGGAGACACTAAAAATTACTCTCAACTGAAAGATTAAGTGAGTAATTAAAATTTTAAGAGGAGTCCAACATTCTCTTGAGGCTGGGACCATGAGAGCATTTCTCCCTAGAAATTCAGGAAAGACACACAAACACACACACACACAAACACACACACATACACACACACAATTTCGACTAAGTATAGCTGCCACAGGCCATGACCCTAGGGATTAAAACCCAGCATAGCAAATATATAAAAGATGAGGGTTCTCAGCTGGTATCTGGGTTATTTCATTCAATGACCTTCTTGCTGTCTGTCATTCATTTCTGCCTCTATGCCTGACTTCCTGGGTTTATGCTATCAGAAACTACCTTGTTGAATTCCTGTGATGTCATCCTACAGCAAGAATCCTATCAGAAATTTACTTTGGAAATGACTCTGGAAATTTAAGCTGAGGGCTATGGACTTTGGCTCTAGATCCTGAGAGAACAATAGCCACCATGTCCTTTCTACTGGGCATAAATTTCATCTAATCTCTGAAATACTCAGAGCTTTGGAAGTGCTAAGAGTGGAGCGTGTCTGAGTCACATGAACAGTCTCTCTGTGTGCCCTGCCCCAGGGCCTGAAATGGACCTCTCTAGACTGGTTGTGGATCTGAGAGTTCCCGTCTGCACTGATCCAAATCCACACATCCAATGACGAAAAAGGAAAGTCTGCAATCCAGCTGCAGCTCCTCCCACCATCTGCTCTCGCCAGTCTCCTCTGCTAATCCGAATCCAGAAATCCCCTTGAAGTCCATTCACGTTTCTCTCCATGAGGACGTACGTTGCTATCCCGCCTCCCTAAACTGCTGTGCCCTCCTGATACCATAAATATCTCACAGTCAATATAATGTTCTGACAATTTTTGTGTTTTAACTTACTCAAATAGAGTGGCGTTTTGCACAAGAGAATGTTTCTAAAATCCTCCTATGTGTTTAATGTGATGATGTTGTTTCCAATAAGATGCAATATAGATCTCAGTGGTGTTTCAGCAAATAATTCCTGACCGGGAAATCAGCATTTTTTGAGTCCTCACTCTGTGCTAGACACGGGCTAATGGCTTGAGAAGTACAGTCTACTTTTGATCCCAGTTTTGCTGTTGAGTAAGAGGAAGCTCACCGAGGCCATGGGTTTATGCAGTGTTGCGGTGCAGCCAGTACCCCAATTGCCATTGACGCTGTGCCCCAGGCCTTGTACCATGCTGGCTGCAATGGGAGCCCTTTTTTCAGTGACCCTGGGGCAAGAAGAGTCATTAGATAAACTCCTGCTATGTTTGTCTCAAATATTCTTTAGGCTATTTTGCCTGGACTGCCATATAGGAGCCCTGGCATTTCCTTGTTTATGAATAGTTTGAGATGTGAACATTTATCACAGTGTGGGCTAACCTCTTTCATCTTGCATCAAAAGATGTCTGTTTCTGAGTTTAGTAAATACATCAACCCAGTGCCTGAGGACCCCCGGCTCGGCAGGTGCTGCAAATAGCACTTTCCTCCTGGGATTATGGCACTGTTAAAACACGCGATTTGAAAAATAGTGCTATGTTCAGAAAAAAATATCAGTTGCTTTTAAAAAGTATTTTAATGAAATACATAATATGAACAAAAACCATAGAACATACACACAGAGTTTAAGGAATTGTAATACACAAATGCCCATATTTGCTGAAGAACCTATGCCTTTTGTTCTAAAAAACATTTGTCTTAAGAAAAAAAAAACAGAATAAACAAACAAATAAGAGTTAAACCCTTTTTAGCCCTTATCCTTAAGAGTTAGGTCTTCTAATTGTCATTGATCTAAATTAAGAGCTTAAGGGGCCTGCTTCTCATGAAGCAGACATAGCTGGTTAATTATGCAAAACCTTCTGAAAGTAGCTGGTAATGTTGGGTGATTTTGCCCAACTGCAGCCTAAGGTAAGTGCTCTGAGGACATTTAAGGTAAGCCAGGCTAAGCTGTAATGTTCCATAGGTTAAGTGTATTGAATGCGTTTCTTACTGACAATATTGCCAACTTAGGATGAATTTATTGGGACATAACCCCTTCGTAAGTCCAAGAACATCTGTATTTCAAATACTCCTAATTTTATTGTCCATAAACCTTCATTGATACCACATATTTACCTCATATCAGACTGGTATAATGCACCTGCGCTATACTCTAGTACTTGTAACTCATGGTATAATGCACCTGCGCTATACTCTAGTACTTGTAACTCATGGCAAGGTACATAACCTTCCTGAGGTGTTAATCTGGGCCCAAGCATTAAGTCACTGGAGAGACAACAGGTGCTGGTGGAAGAAGGAATGCAGAACGAGGAGTGGAAAGCCCTGAGCTTTAGACCCCGCTCAGTTGCAGATTGAGTGGGTTGCTTGAACAGTTTGGGTAATCTCTCCAGAATCAGTCTCCTCCTGCTGTGATATGTGGAGAATGACTTAGAATCTGAGAGTCCCATGTCCCCGCACCTGCAGGGAATGACAAAATCTGAGAGTCCCAGATGTCCCCGCGCCTTCAGGGAATGACGTAGAATCTGAGAGTCTTGGATGTCCCCACACCTGTCCTCTTTCAGGAGCTTGCTTCCTTTCCACCTTTAGTTCTCGTCTATCTTGCAGCTCAAGCAACTCCTCTATAAACACCCTGATACCACTCAGTGTACTTTGATGTTTGTGTTTGCTATACATTGAAAGAAACTTCTCCTTTTTATTTTATTTTATTTTATTTGAGACAGGGTCTCACTCTGTCACCCAGGCTGGAGTGCACTGGATGCATCATGGCTCACTGCAGCCTCTACCACTGGGCTCAAGTGATCCTCCCACTTCAGCCTCCCAAGTAGCTGGGACGACAGCTGCACGCTACCAGGCCCCCCTATTTTTTAAAATTTTTTGTAGAAATGGATTCTTCCTATGTTGCCCAGGCTTGTCTCAAATGCATGAGCTCAAGGGGTCCTCCTGCCTCAGCTTCCCAAAGTTCTGGGATAACAGGCATGAGCCACACACCTGGCCCCATGATTTATTTGTTTGTTTCTCTTCAGTTGGTTAAAATAGACTATTAAACAAAGGTTTATGAAAAGCCTATCCAGAGCAAGGAGTGTTGCTCGATGTGTTCACTTTACTACTTCATCTGTTCTTAAAGATTCAAGGAGCAGCGGTGTTGATGCACGGGATGGGGAAAGCACTGGTTCTCATCCTCCCATTCTCTCCACTTTGACCCATTTTCAAGAATTTTTAGGCTGTGTCACCTGAAGACACTTGTAAGCCATAAAGTGCCATCCGCAATGGCTCAGGACAGACCCTGTCACCCTGCCCTCTTGCACCGTTCAATCAGAGCACCTGAGAAGGCTGTTCTAGCACAGACTCTCAGGAGCTGGGGTCGGCTCCTCCACAGTTCCCCATAATCACTGTGAAGGTGCTGCCCCTATATCTCGTTATTCAAGCCCAGGACATAGAAAACAAGAACCAGTTTTAGAAGACTAGGGAATTGTACCTCCCACCAATTCAAAGAGTTCCTCTATCAAATGACAAACCTACAAAATGCCTTGACACACACAACTTGACACAACTTACTTGTAAACAAACATATTTCCCAACATCAGTTATATTTTTGACAGATATTAAGACACTTCATACTCTCCAGAGATAATTCCTAGATAAACTGTGAAATATTAGCTCCATGCTACAAATTTATGCTACGCTATCATTTAGCATTTAATAATGTTGCATGTTTAGTAAAACTTTCATGTTGTCTAACATCTCTTCACATGTGGTTTATATAATTCTAAGATGCTTGAAGAAAGAGAATATTTTATTTTATTCTTATATAGTACATAACACAATGCCCTCTTCCATAAAAAGTTATCATTTACTTGGAAATAATATGCTTATCATTCATACAAAATAGTCAAATTCAGATTGAAATGTCAACCACATTAGACATTATGCTTCTTACTCGTATCTTCAGATGACAGCTCAGAAAATATCTCCAGATACAACTACAAGTTAAAGATTAAAAAGTGACCTAAATGGCAAAACAAAATAGACTTGGTTATCTAAAAAATTACTATAAATATTCCAGATAAATTTTTAAGTTATTAATGTAAATGAGCTACTGATTGAACCTAGTGGTATTTTTATACACACCATTCCTAACGTAGATGGTGATTCTAAGGAGAACACTGGTCTCTTTTTATATTAATCTCCAAATAAATCAATTTAGGACATACTTTAGGGAAAAAGCTAGAAAACAGATGATATATTTTCCGTTTTTAAATTTGTAGTTAGAAAAGAAAGTATGAAGAACTGAACTAAAGATCTACTCAGAAAATACTATGGTACCATTGCTAATATTTGAGACACAACCTCTGGTGTGTTTTATTTTAATTTTTCTAGAACGTCTTCATTTCTTCTCTGCCTTTCCCCATCGATAATCTGTGAATACATATTGTGTCCAAGGCACTGTGGTGGGTGAACAGGAGCAAGGGAGATGGAGCGGTGAGGGGCTATATTCTAGTGAGTAATGACAATAGCTATTTAAAAGAAATCCATTTCCATTAATCCAAAGATTCTGTCTCTTTCTTTCTTTTTCTTTCTTGTTTTAATCCTTACTTTCATCTTTTTTTCCTTGTCTTTGGATTCATCTTTTATCACTTTTTTCCCCACAAACCCTAATCTAGATGTAAAAGCAAGAAAAAATGCTTCACTTCCATCCAAGAAAGAAGCTCTCTCTCACACAGGAAGATCAAAGGAAGAGAAGACCCCTGACGCCCTTGAGTATCGTGCTTTCCGGATCACTCTGTGCAGGCTGAGGGTGATTGCTTTGCCGAGCACACATTTCATGTGACATTTCACCACCATTAGGCAAACATTATTCTTTCTGTTGGTATTTGTTTAGCGAGCAGTATACTCAGAGCTGTATGATTTATATAAGTCTCCATCTCTTTCTGGTGGCTTAGGCTAAATTATTATCCAGACGTTCCAACTCAGACACACAATAAAGGAGAGATTACTAAGCCCCGATGCTATGCTTCCACCAAACAAAGCCGTATTCTTCCTTCATTGTCTCCTGCACTGCACTCATGTTTCTAACGAAAACGTGGGCTGATCCGTCAGCTGAAACAGCTCTAGGCTTTTTGGTATTTCCAAATTTATTTTCAGAGAATGCATATACATATATATATATATACACACACACACACATATACATACATACTTTATATATATAAATATATATAATATATAAATATATATATAATTTAGGGGCTGAAGTGGGTAGAAATATTTAGATATTACTGCTTAAAAATAAACATATTGCTGCTTTCATTTACTTTAAACAAAGTGAGTGTACTTGGGTGTCATCCTGGGTAGTGTGCATTTCCACCTGTTTTCCCAACATAACCAGCAACAATGCCCCCTCACTCACAATGTAAGTGAGTTATATCATCACCCTGACTTCAAAGGGTAGAATAGTGAGCTCTCACCTCTTATTACTTTGGGTAGCTGTAGGAGGCCTTGAGTCTTCTAAATTAATGTTATAAAGAAGGGTCCAGAGATTAAATAGGTTTCTAGAAGCCTGAATCACAGAGCTTTAAAACTTGGGGGACATAGTTCTCAGAGCTGTTATTATGCTAATGGTTGTGTGTGGAGTTGTCAGAGGAGTTTGTTCAAAGAAAGCTATTCTTTGGCGTCATTTTCCATTTTCTTGTCCATGGAGTGCTTTTAGCAGAAAATGCTTGATTGTCTGGTGTTTTTTATAATAGACACATCTAGAATTTTGTATTAATGGGGCATGTCTCCCTAGAAAATATTATGTAAGTTTATAACTATCTGAGTCTAAAACTAGAGATATTTCAGGCCCAAGGTGGCCTGGTTAGCTGGGTGAGGGTGAGGTTACCTGGTTATCTGGGTGAGGGCATGGTGGCCTGGTTAGCTGAGTGAGGGTGAGGTGGCCTGGTTATCTGGGTGAGGGCGAGGTGGGCCGGTTAGCTGGGTGAGGGCGAGGTGGCCTGATTAGCTGGGCAAGGGCAAGGCAGGCCAGTTAGCTGGGTGAGGGAGAGTTGGCCTGGTTAGCTGGGTGAAGGCGAGGTGGGCCGGTTAGCTGGGTGAGGGTGAGGTGGGCTGGTTAGCTGGGTGAGGGTGAGGTGGGCTGGTTAGCTGGGTGAGGGCAAGGTGGGCTGGTTAGCTGGGTGAGAGAGAGTTGGGCTGGTTAACTGGGTGAGGGAGAGTTGGGCTGGTTAGTTGGGTGAGAGTGAGGCAAGCTGGTTAGCTGGGTGAGGGTGAGGTGCCCTGGTTATCTGGGTGAGGGCGAGGTGACCTGATTAGCTGGGTGAGAGCAAGGTGGTCTGGTTAGCTGGGTGAGAACACTTTTGGGGAGGTCAGCTGCAGATCCCAGACATCAGCTTGCCTCTATAGTAAAGGTGATACTTGATAAATCAGATTTGTGGAAATCTGACTTGAAAATCTAATCTTCTGTATTTCTCAGACCTGGAGCCATTAAGTTTAAATTTCAATGGAAGAAGTATATGATAGGAATGTTTTAAGTTAAAAACAATAAAGTCATTTCAAAAAGCTATAAATGTGTGAATGGATAAAAGGATGAGATACAGTCAGTGAGGAGGGAGAAGGAATACACACACGGGGCTGAGGGAAGATCTTTGGAGACATGAAAAGTGAGTAGAAGGAAACAGCCACACAAAAGCTCAGAAAAAAACCTTTCTCAAAGAGCAAAACAGCACTGAGGCATTTTCATGTGAAAAACAAAGAGAAAGTCACGTGGCTAGGATGCGGTTAAGAAGACAGGAGCAGTAAAGACCAGCTCAGAGCTATAAACGTGTTCCTTACAATGTGGGGCTATGGTAAGCAGTTGTAATATTATTTACGGTAGTACGGAGCTTCACAGATATTTTAGAGAGATTATCATGGTTGGATTTACATCTTCAATGATTATCCTGGACAACTGATTATAGCAAGTGGGAATGAGAGGCTACTTCAGAAGCTACTGAAAAACATTTTTAAAAACACAACTACCTGAGGACCAGGCAGGCTGGTGTTGAGGGGAATCCACATTTGTGAAGCAAAGAATGCAGGGCGGTTTGCTAGCAGTTTCTTTTCTTTCTCACACCCAAGTTCGCCCCGGGTGGCTTTTGTCACAGAGCAGCACGGTGAGGGCTTCTAACAGAAACCTGCTGCCTTCTGTCCATAGAGTCAGAGGAAGAGCCTGGAGAGTTTAGGATATAGAAAGAAAGCAGCAAAGAAGAGAAACAACACCCTGGAAGCTGTGATGACTGACCTGAGCCTAAAGGCTGGAAAGTATCTGCTTAACAAGACAACAGAGTTCTCCAGAGGATGAGGGTCTGCAAACCACGACATTCACGGTATCCAATGAAAAAAGCTCATTGGTTGGAGACCTCAATTTCTCTCTGTGTGGGCCGCACACAAAGCTGTTGAGTGTCCTCCCATGTGACTGGCTTCCTTCGGAATACATGATCCAAGAGGCCACAGGATTCGCTGCAATGCCTTCATGTCCTAGCTCTAGAAGTCAGGCATGATCACCTCCACCATATTACATTGTTCACACACAGCAGTCCTGGTTAAATGTTGGAGGGGCCCAAACACATGCGTCAATACCAGGAGAAGAGGGTGACTGCAGGTCATCCTGGAGGTGGCTACCACAGTCAGTCCCCTGGCTCCCCAAACACATCCATCTGCCATGGCACCTAAAGGTCACCTTCTCCCTTAACCCCTCTCCTTTGAAGACCTTCATTCCAGGGGAGTCCTGCCATGTCCCTGGGAGTAAGGAACACATACAAAGAGGTCAAGAAGATGCAGAACAGGCAGTCCTTGCTGGGTTTCCCTTCACTTTGGTATTTGTTTGTTTGTTTGGTTAGTTGTTTTGACACGGAGTCTCACTCTGTTGCCCAGGCTGGAGTGCAGTGGTGCTATCTCGGCTCACTGCAACCTCCACCTCCTGGGTTTAAGCAATTCCCCTGCCTCCTCCCTAGTAGCTGGGACTACAGGTGCCTGCCACCACACCCGGCTAATTTTTGCATTTTTAGTAGAGACGGGGTTTCGTCATGTTGGCCAGGCTGGTCTCAAACTCCTGACCTCAGGTCATTCAACTTTGTTATGGATAGATCACAGCCTTTTGTCCAAACACATTTCTACACGGCTGTCCATTTTTTATGGAACCTAAGCATAAAAGTAGTTGTTGCTGGGTTTGGGGGTCTTCATTTCTGAAAGATCGTACACCATGTAAAACTTTGACTTCATAAATTTGTGATACTTTTCTCTCATTCACCTGTCTTTTGTTATAGGAGTATCAGCTGTGACCCTTATGACAGGTAAGGGAAGGTATGACACCTTCCTGCTTCCATAGTAGCTTTGAGGAAAGATGAGAAACCAGGCTCTGAAGACCATCACCAAATTCATTTGCCCCATTTCGGCCTGTAGACAATGGCCCGTGGCAATAAAGATAAAAATCTTGCGATAGTTTACTGAGAATGATGATTTCCAATTTCATCCGTAACTAACCTGCACATTGTGCACATGTACCCTAAAACCTAAAGTATAATAATAATAAATAAATAAATTAATTAATAAATAAATAAATTAATTAAAAAAATCTTTCTCCCTTAGCGGCTGGGTTACTGTAATCACTACTGCAGTAGGGAGAAAACTGTCCTCTAAAGTTCATCTGGAAACCAACAGAAGTAAGGCCAGAATTTTAAATACTAAATATTATACTGTTTGCTTCAGACATGAACCTCCATGCAGCATGTGAGTGGTGCATAAAATGTAAGTTTATCTGATTATACCTAAAATTCTTCAATATAACTAGGTCCAATGCAGGCATAATTCAGTTCCAAGAAGGACGGATATATTGTGAGCCCGATGACGTTAGTGTTCTAAGATAAAATATTTAGGTTGCTCCATCTAGCCCCTCCATAACGTGGCTCCACTCCACTCATTCAACCTCCCCAGTGTGCTTAGACTCCTCACGGCACCTGGCTTCTTTTCTAACTTCCCAATGAAAGGAATTAACACACTAAGGTGACTCAATTAAACCCTGGTCATCATTAATAATTTTAAGAATGGGAGAGGGTTTTAAATGAGAACATTTTGGCAGAAGGAAAGGCTGGTTATAAAAGTTAAAAAATGAGGTAGCCTTACAGGTTTAAACGTTAAGAATAGAATAGTTGTTTATTGTGTTGATAAGGCAAGAATCAGATGGACAACAAAAGTCGTCATAAACTGCAGACCTGGATTTTCTGCTGATTTATCCCTGAAGTTCCCCATGTGACAGGCTGCAAGGATGAAAGTGGCTTTGATTTGAATGCAGAGAAATGCAACACTAGGATAAAAACCTAAAAAACATTAAACTGACCAAAAGGCATCATTCATACGCATCATATGCCATTTATACCCTGAGACAGTAGAACCCAAGCTGTAAAGATCCAGAAAGAAAATAAATAAAATCATCCAGACCCAGATCAGGGGTGGGGAATGAGGCCCAAGGCAGGAGATGTGCACGGCTTGCCAACACAATGCAATGCGTGGGCAGGTCCTTAGCCCTGACTTAGATACCTTATTCCTGACTGAGGGTCTCAGATAAGATGCAATGCCTCGGCAGGTCCTTACCCCTGACCAAGGGTCTTAGATAAGATGCAATGCCTAGGCAGGTCCTTACCCCTGATGGAGGGTCTTAAATAGGATGGAATGCCTGGGCAGGTCCTTAGCCCTGATGGAGAGTCTTAGACACAAAGCAATGCCTAGGCAGGTCCTTAGTCCTGACGGAGGGTCTTAGATACGATGCAGTGCCTGGGCAGGTCCTTAGCCCTGACAGAGGGTCTCAGATACAATGCAGTGCCTGGGCAGGTCCTTAGTCCTCATGGAGAGACTTAGATAAGATGCAATGCCTGGGCAGCTCTTTACCCCTCATGGAGTGTCTTAGATACAGTGCAATGCCTGGGCCGGTCCTTAACCCTCATGGAGAGTCTCAGATAGGATGCAATGCCTGGGCAGGTCCTTACCCCTGACAGAGGGTCTTAAATAAGAGGGAATGCCTAGGCAGGTCCTTAGCCCTGATGGAGGGTCTCAGATAAGAAGCAATGCCTGGGCAAGTCCTTACAAGGAGGATCTTAAATAAGATGCAATGCCTGGGCAGGTCCTTAGCCGTGACGGATGGTCTTAGATAAGGCCAAATGAACAAACATACAAATAAAATAAAATGCCAGAATTGCCAATAAAATTAAGCAGAACTTTGCTTATAGTTTTTTTCTGTTAAAAAATGATCATTTTTTAGTTGAGTGGAATACAGGAAAATTCAGATAACTACTCATATCTGAGAATTAATACATCTACTTTTTAAAAAAAATGGACAGGAAGTGCATAATTTCCACTAGATATAAGTAATTTAGGTATGTCAAATATTATCTCATAATTTGATGCATTTTTCATATTTTGAGAATATAAATATCTGAGTTCAGAAAAACGACAAATACATATCAAACCTTTATATAATTTATAAAATGATTTTGAATGTTAATAAAGAAGTTATTTATGTATGGAATTATTGAAAAAAGCTAAGAGGAAAAAATTCCATGATAGCGTTTAAGGATTTATAGATGGTAAAATACTAGGATTTAAAAACGATATTCTATAAAAGCAGTGATTTTGTTCCGAGATCATTTTCTATACTTATTCACTCAGCCTTCTCTGGCTGTGCCAGAAATGATACAGAGAGCTTCAGATGAACTGTGAAAACGAATTTGAGGGTTTTTAAGGTAAAACCTCTTTGTCACAAAGGCAGTTTCTACTTAACAAAAGCAATAGAAAAAGAAAAAAAAGACCTGCATTGACACTTCACTCTGCAAAAATAGTACACAAAAATGAGTATAATTATTATGCTCATATTTCAAGCAATACACAACTAACTTAAATGTGGAGGCGCTTCTTTGCATAATGATAAGATAGATTACTGTATAACTTACCTATACAGGATATAATTCTTATAATCACTGTTCATATTGTGATGAACAATATAGCTCTCTTTTCATTCAATATGTATCAAATACTACCAAAGGTATCAAATACTGTGCTAATGTCCTTCAAAGAAACATTTACTTCCTCACCTTTACTTTAGGAACAGTTTAAGAGAAATATACTGGTATATTCTCATGTGTATAAACAAACAGGCAGCAAAGCTGGAACAATGTACAATGATTGGGATTTATGTTTTAAACATCCTCAAGAGATTATTTGAAACTATGAGAAAGAAATTATATCTATATATTACTTATTGATATCATATTTACCATAATTAATAAATTTATAACACAAATATGTATATAATATTGTATGTATAATTCAATTTAAAGTGATGAGTTCTGTAAATTTGGAAATTAAAGCCCTGTTTGTAAAATGATCTGTGTCATTGGTGGTTTAGATCAGCGATTGCTATACTTGCAGATTTACAGATGAGTGAAATTTTACAACAAATATACAGGCAACAGGCATCAAATTGTTTAATTTTGCTAAGTGAAGAATGTTTAACAGTTACAGTTAAACATTATGATTCCATCTCAAGGCATCAAAGGACATACAGTATATAATTATTTAAATCAAATCACTTTGTTTAATGAAAAGCTCTCTACAGTATTTTTTTCCTAATGACTTTACATCAGTTCTTCCAAAACATGTGTAATATTTCATTTACTCTGTGTATCGACTGCTTTTGAAAATCAATTCCATTCATATTGACTGGGACTGGACATTCCTCTTTTTCAAAACCTCTCCAAAAATTATAATGATTAAAAGAATTATGAAGACAACCTAGATATGCTTCCTTTATCACCCTAGAATTCAAATGTGTATTTTCCATCACCCACCTGCAAACTTACTTTCTTTAAGGACTCTACTTTAATCTCTCTCTTTGTAGTTACAACCTCATGGGACTTTCTTGCATTTTCCTTTCATTTTTCCATGTGCAAAAGTCCTGCCATGTCACGTGGACTGGACTGCTCAGGACCTCACTCAGGCGGCTGTATTTACTTGCTGGGTTCTTTGGCATCACACTACAAGCCTTCCTCCTCCAGTGGATTCTGTCCCACCAGCCGCAGAGAGCTCATGGCTGGGGCCCACTCATCCACAGCATCTATACCGTTATCTTTATTTATTTTTATTTTTATTTTTAGATGGAGTCTTTCTCTGTTTCCCAGGCTGGAGCTCAGTGACACAATCTCGGCTCACTGCAACCTCCATCTCCCAGGTTCAAGCGATTCTCCTGCCTCAGCCTCCCAAGTAGCTGGGATTACAGGCACCTGCCAACCTGCCTGGTCGTATTTTTTGTAGAGATAATTTTTGTATTTTTAGTAGAGATGCGGTTTCACCATATTGGCCAGGTTGGTCTTGAACTTCTGACCTCAGGTGATCCGCCCGCCTTGGCCTCCCAATATGTTGTTATCTTTAATTAAAGCCTTGTCACCTGAGCTTCTGGATCACGACATCTTACTGCCTTTAAAATTGGAGATATTTTTTACTACATTTGTCAGATTTAGCTAAAGCAACCTTGATAGCACAGACTGCCTTTATTTTAGATAATTCTCATTTGTAAGTATTGCTTCTTTGTAAAGTGGCGTGATTGTCCAACCTCTGTTATTTGCTGTGAAATGTTGTGACTAAGTCAGAATTTACCGATGCTTTCCTAAAACAACTACTCAGACATCCAGAGCTGCCCAAGCTCAACCTTCCTAGAGTCATGAAAGACTCTGTTACTCACAGAGATGCCCTGGGACTCATTCTTTCCTTTCTGTAGCAAGGTCATTAATGGACAGCGCGCATGTCATTGTAGCTAATTGGCTCTTCCTGCAATTTCTCTCCTACAGGTCATAAGCACGAATAAAGTCCAATAGAGTCATGCAATCTGATGCAATATTGGAAACAGTGCTTTTAGGTAAAAGGTGTATCTCTTAGATTTCAAGCTAGTCTAACCCCAAAGGTGGGGTTGAATGTGGTGTGTAAAGAAAAAACTTTGAGGAAAGTTCCCCTTTCTGCCTGTCAGGGTCTTCTGCTACATGCAGGTCTTAACTGACCCATGGCTTATGGCGGAGTCTGTCTGCCTGGGCCCTCCTCACTTCCAGGAAATGCCCTGTTCACCTCTGGTGCACAAAGCAAGTGTTGTACATCCTTGGTTCTACATCACGTAGGCTGGATTTTCTTCCTAATGGGTCCTGCATACCTCCTGAGACTCATCTGTGACTCTGACTTTCTTTGGCCTCAGCACTTGGCCCCACTAATCTGCTTCAAAGCCATTTCAACCCCAATGCAGCAGCCACTCCTGGCAGAACCCCTCCTCCCATGCCAGCCACCCTGTTGAGGTAAACACACTCATCTCTGAGTTCCTTCTAGCCCACAGAGAAGGGGTTCCAGGGAGTGCTGCACTCAGGAACTTTTCCTGCCTACATACGAAATGGTGAATCCCCAAGTGGTAAATGTTAGCCAGTTGGGTAATGTCAGAGTCCTATTTAGAGAGGGGGTGGAGGCCCTGATGCTATTGATTCTCAAATTATCTATAACAGATCCATCTTCAGAATCTAAGCACAGAGGGAAGCGATTGGGACATACAAGGGCCATCTGAATCTCTATCTCTCCCTGCCCTCTACCGATGACCCCACATTTTTGCCCCGTGCTATTTTGCAAATGTCCAGAGGCAGGGCTCCCCTGGAAGCTTGTGGCCTCCAGCAGGACAACAGTGGGTACAGGCTGCTACCCCCACAGCCTTCCCACCTGCAGCACACACAGAGGATGCTTGGAAAAATACTTCCCACCAATCTAGGTTGAGGTGGGAATGAAGGACTGCAGTGCTGGTCTAAACACACCCCTCTCCCCTCCTCACCTGTCAACTGATCTAAACACATCCCCCTCCCCTCATCATCTGTCAGCTGGTCTAAACACACCCCCCTCTCCTCCCCACCTGTCAGTGGATCTAAACACACCCCCTTCCCCTCCTCACCTGTCAGCTGGTCTAAACACACACCTCTCCCCTCCTCACCTGTCAGCGGATCTAAACACACCCCCCTCTCCCCTCCTCACCTGTCAGCTGATCTAAACACACCCCCCTCCCCTCCCCTCCTCACCTGTCAGCTGGTCTAAACACACCCCCCTCCCCTCCTCACCCTGCGACAATGGAAAGGAACGGGTCTAGGCCTTTTCCAATCTCTACACCATATATGTTCATACTTGGAGCTGCACCCGCAGTATAGAGGTAATAAACAGAAATTGCCTCTTGTCTACATTTTCAAAGAAAGCCCATGATCCAAATCCTCTCACTTTAAATTCTGACATAATAACTGTATTTAGAAACTCCTGATTCTCATGACCAATTCTGGCTTTAGGGTTATTTTTCTGGCTGAAGAAAGTACAATTTTTAGTTTTAGAAGTTTATTATTAATTGCATTTTTTCTTGTCTATAATTTGAAATACTTTTATCTACTTCTCTAATCACAATAAAGAGAGACTGTAACCGCTTTTGATGAAATATTATACTCATGTCATGGGAAAATGAAATAGAGAACAGAATATCAATATTTCCAAATAGGCACCAATTCAATAGTTATTGATCAAATATTTTAGTACAATACACACTGCTAACACTATATAACAGAATTAAATAGTACAGGATTGGATAAGAAGATAGCTGGGGAATATTAGAAAACAAGTTTGTTTGTTTTTAGAGAACTTATAAGCAAGAAGCTAGGAGGTTATTAAAAGCTGCTTTCCTTAAGGCTGAACTGGATTGAATAGAACATTTTCACATCTTTAGCCAGGTGTGGCGATGTTCACCTCTGGTCCCAGCTACCTGGGAGGCTGAGGTGGGAGAATCACTTGAGCCCAGGGGTTTGAGGCTGCAGTGAGCCTTGATCCCAGCACTGTACTGCAGTCTGGGAGACAGAGGGAGACTTTATCTAAAAAATAAAAATTTATATATATATATGTATATATATATAAATTTGACATCTTCTTTGTGCTTGCCTGTTTGTCGTTCATGCAATTGCACTACCTTGCCTCCTAATTTGTAGAGAATGACTTCCCCATCTCCTGTGTTCTCACTTCTTTTTTTCTTTCTTTTTTTTTTTTTTTTTTTGAGACGGAGTCTCGCTCTGTCCCCCAGGCTGGAGTGCAGTGGCGCGATCTCAGCTCACTGCAAGCTCTGCCTCCCGGGTTCTTGCCATTCTCCTGCCTCAGCCTCCTGAGTAGCTGGGACTACAGGCGCCCACCCCCACGCTCGGCTAATTTTTTGTATTTTTAGTAGAGACAGCGTTTCACTGGTTAACCAGGATGATCTAGATCTCCTGACCTCATGATCCGCCCGTCTCGGCCCCCCAAAGTGCTGGGATTACAGGCGTGAGCCACCCCGCCTAGCCTCTCATTTCTAATACACTAAAATCTTGACACAGAAGCACTTTTTCAGTGTCTTCATCTCTACCCCCTTTTCCAATGTTGACCAAATTACTTGTAATATATTTAATTTAATTTAAATAGTAACTAAAAAAGTAAAATTCTTATCTAAGATCCTCAACATATAGATATCAATGCAAATCAATAAACACATCTGTGTATAACCATATCTACATAAAATTGAGTACACTGGTCATTGTATTAAAATAAAATTATCATGAATATCTTTCCAATTCATCACAATTTACACTCAAGTCTATTTACAATGTAATGGCTACCTGCTATTCATTCCTATGATTTTCCTCTAAGTGATTGAGCCAACCCACTTTGTCAGGTATGCAGGTTACTTCAACATTTTTGTGAGTAAACTTTGTGAAAAATCATTGTGACTTTTGAAGATTGATTTTTAGAAATTTTATTGTTAAAATTTATATCGGTTTATTAAAACACATTTTTATTAAATATAAGAAACAAAGGCATTCTTGAAGAAATAAATAATAAAGGCCCACATAGATTCTGAAGGGTATGAAGAAGTGAGAAGGAGCAGGTCATGCTTGGTCTTAATATCAGATAAACAGACAGAGTTCTTATCAATGGATTTTGTATGATCCTGCCATTTCCTCTCAACAGGTTCATCACATTACTCATTGGTTACTCAACACACACTGTAGGTTGCTTATGCAATATGTATTTTTCCCTCTTCATTGGCTGCTAAATCGTAATTTTGTTTGGGAAAGCAACATGTCTAGGTGGAATGCTTATTTTTCTGATTAATTGAAAACCAAAAAACATTGGCCAATGACACATGAACCAAAACCTCCAAGGATTTGGGGGAAGTTTTTATTTTCCTGGCTTTCCCCTCTTCTTTCTGTGTCGGACATAAACATGGTGCTGGAGGTGAAATGGCATCTTATAATCTTGAGGCAACACACATGAAGACAAAACCCACATGGTGGGGAGAAAAGAGAACAGGAAACCAGGATATTGATGACATTGATTCTCGGTGATTATGATCAGGCAAGCCTGGGAAACACGGCTGTGAGGGATCGCCCTACACAGAGGTCACAGCCGAGAATGGAACCAGAGCTTAATAAATATTTAATGAATACATTAAAAAATAGGTAATTCAAAACAAATTATTTGTCAGTTTTGTTTTCTCTATTTCTAACACAATTTTTAGCCTGGAACTTTACAAATTAACCTTAAGAAGAGTTTGCTGCATACATATATTTTCAAATTATAAATGAGAGTTAGTCTAATCGTTCTAATATGGATTTGCTTTGCTTTCAAAAACATATCCTACTTCTGAACTCCATTGAGAAATTGGTTTAAAAGTGAGGTGATTGGTAATGTTTATTTTTATGTTAATTTAGAATAAATAGAAAATAATTTGAACCCTTCAAAATCTTCACCCAATCTTTAATTGCAGCTTCTAATTTAAATCTTCTCAAAGTACATATCTAACTTAATAAATTAAAATAAAATCTATGACCCTAACAAAGTTAGTCCATCATTAAAATTATGTTAAAATATGAATCGCTGTGCAAAAACAAAAAGGCTAAAAGACACAGAAACACACATTCTTCATAATCACAGTCAGAGCATGTGCTCATCCTAGTGAAAGATGGTAAGTCATGCAGTCAGAAGACAGTGCCAAGTTCTTCACAGAAGCATCACCTAAGGTGCTCAGCTCGGTTATCGGGTCTGAGACTTCAATACTTACTCCAGATTTTCTTCATTATCTTTACATTGTCTCCAAATTGTCTTATCGTAGTGCAGGTTTACAGTGAACTGGCTGAACTCCAGTACTTATTTTGAACAATATTAGAATCATCATAATGACATTCTCTCAGTATGAGCAATCAGTAGGATATGTTCCGACCATGCTAGGTGATGCAAACTTAAAATTAATTCAGAAAATTGCCATTTGAAGATTTCTGAAGCTATAGTTCATTTCATCTGAGCATGTGATTTTGAGAATTCTAATCATCTCTAATTACTTTTTATTTTATTCTTCACAATTGTTACGAATTGCTCCCATGAATAGGAGGACCATCGATGAATATTTATCAAGTTTTCACTTACTCTAAAGAATGTGGTTTTATATTCTTAGTCTTCCACCCACCCTCTCATTTTCTCTTAAAGGAATCTTGGCATGATTGCTTAAATTTTAGTTCACTAAAGAGGCTACATTTGCTAATGGTAGCATCAAAAATGTGCTGATTGGAATAGCTCCTTAACTTGATCTATGGCCCAGGATTTTGGATTTTACAAGAATAAGAAGGGTGGTAGGAGAGGCTGGAAAGGGTAGCAGGGAGGAGAGAATAAAGAGGGGATGATTAATGGGTACAAAAATACAGTAAGATAGATGAAATGAGAAGGAGAATTCGGTAGCAACTATTGTAACAATGTATTGTATATTTCAAAATACGTCCAGAGGCAGGGCTCCCCTAGAAGCTTGTGGCCTCCAGCAGGACAACAGTGCGTACAGGCTACTGGCCCCCCGTACCCCCAGCCTTCCCACCTGCAGCATACATAGAGAATCCTTGGAAAGACACCTCCCACCAATGTAGGTTGAGATGGGAATGAAGGACAGCAGCGCTGATCTAAAAACACCCCTCTCCCGTCTTCACCTGTCAGCTGATCTAAACACACCATCCTCTCCCCTCACCTGTCAGCTGATCTAAGCACACCCTCCTCTCCCCTCACCTGTCAGCTGATCTAAACACACTGATCTAAAGGAGTGGAATTGCAATGTTCTGTCCCTAACACACAAAACATGATAACTGCTTGAGGTGATGGATACTTCAATTACCCTGATCTGATCATTACTCATTGAATGCTTGTCAAAATACCACATGTATCCCATAAATATGTATAACTATTATGTAGACATAGTAAGTTCAAATAAAAAATAAGAAAGGTGGTTCACAGTCCATATTTGGGAACAATTTTATTTGGTTCACAGCCAACGTACTGCCTTCTCCACACAAGCTTGTGTCACAAAATCGCAGCTAGTGATCACGTGACTCTTTGATTACTGTTGCCATTTCCCTTTGTTACTTATCTCACACCATCAGAATACCAAAAATGACAAGTGGCTGAAGTTTAGGGAACAAGTGAGTATTTAAGAATTATGTGTACCTATATTCTGGATTTTCTCAGCTTATATTTCATGCAGATAAAATTTTCTACATTTTAAGTTCTAGCATTATTTCCCATTTGTATGTATATTGGGCTCATCTACTTTTTATACTTTTAATTTGGGTAGTATCAAACACGTGACTAGATTTAAAACGCTATTTTAAGTGGAATGGAAAAAGCAATGGAAAAGAAATCCTGGTGTGCAATTGAAGGAGGGTGGTGTGGTTTGTACCTCCTCCTCACCAGCAAATCTGCGGGTCATCCATCCAGGGAGGGCAAGGCCTGGGCCCTTCTGCTAGGCCGTCAGCGTGGGGCATGGTCCTGATGAAGTAGCCCTTGTACTCTGAATCTCAGACTCCTCAGCTACAAGGAAGATGGTATGATTCCATTTGTCTGAGTACCTAGATTATTTAAACTCATAGAGGCAGCAGGTACCATGCTGATCCCGGGGGCAGGAGGAGGGGGACGTGGGTTATTCGCACTAATGGTACATAGCCTCTGTGAGGACAGGTGAAAGTTCTGGGGATTGGTACAACAACATGAATGTATTAGGTTGGTGCAAAAGCAATTGCTGATTTAGAAGTAATGGCAAAACCAGCGATTACTTTTCCACCAACCTAATACTTAATGCCAAAAAGCTGTACCATTAAAATGGTTACAGTGGTAAATTGTATGTTATCCACATTTAACTATAATTTTAAAAGGAAAACAAAAAAGGGGAAAGATAGGAAAAAGGGAAGAAAAAAGAGAGAGAAAGAAGAAAGAAAAAAAGGAAAGAAAAATTACAAAGTCATATATTTGAACCAAAGAGATCAAAGACTTGTACACTGGAAATTAGAAAACATTTATGGAAAAAATTACAGAAAATATAAATTTAAAAAAGACATTTCTTTGTCATGGATTGAAATACTTAATACTGTGAAGACGTCAGTACTACATGAAATGATTCACACAGTCCATGCAATCCCGACCAAAACTCCAAAAGACTTTTTGCAGAAATAAAGTAGCAAATTCTCAAATTCATTTGGAATTGTTAGGGGCCCCAAGCTGTCAAAATAATCTTGACAAAGAATACCAAAGTGAGACGACTTACAAAACATATCAGACACTACAGTAATCATAGCAGTGTGATCCTGGCATAAGCTTATATAGAGAGACAAATGGAATAGATCGAGGCTGCAGAAATAAACTCATGCGTCTGTGGCCAACTGATTTTAATAAGGGTGTGCAGTCTATTCAATGGGCACAAAAAATAGTCTCTTCAACAAATGGTGCTCGGACAACTGTATTTCCACTTGTAGGAGAATGAAGTTGGATTCCTACTTTACACCACGTGCAACAATGAGCACAAAGTATTTCGAAATCTAAGTATCCAAGCTAAAATTTTACAGCGGTTGGAAGGAAACACAGAGATTGCTCTTCATAGCCTTGGATTTGGTCATAGATTTTAATAGATAGCACCAAACGCATGAACAACAGCAACAATAGCAAAGCACGCACGGCACTTGATGAAAATGTGAGACTTTGCATCTCCGTCCAGTCCGCTTGCATGGCTGTGCTGCCCTTTGAGGACACTGACCCCTGGGGAGTCACTAGGACAAGGAGCAGATGTTGTGTGCGGGAGAATTAAGCAAACAATGGGGAAAAGTGCTTGGATGTGGGGATTATTCGTTAACACGGTATAACCTTTTCAGCCTACCTAATGCATTACCCCAAGCTCCTAAAGAATTCATCTGGTTTTTTTTTCTATAACAGTTTAATCTTTAGCCATTTACATTTAGGTTTTTAATATATTAGATTTCCAATTTCTAACTAATTTGCCCAAACAGAAAAACTGATTGTTTATTCTTCCCATATGAAACTGTCATTCCCCTCCATTCTCCAGCAATGCACAATGTTGTGTCTGACATACTTCGCATTCATCTTCAAGGTCAGCAGTGTGTTCACTATATCTGAGCCATGTTTTTTCCATATAAAATTTGGGAATCTACTTATCAATATCCTCAGGGAAACCTTAAAAAAACAAAACAAAACACAAAACAAAGAAAAAACCTCCCTTGTTGGGAGTTTGGTATTTTGTTGAATTATAGAACAATTTAAAGATGAGATCATTACAGTGTTCAGTATTTCCTCCACGATTCTGCGATTTATGTTTCTAGTTTTATGGCAGCACTAGGAGATCTAGTGTAATGTGAAGTGGTAAGAGATAGTGCTCTTGTCATAGTTCTAGTGTTTAAGCATCTCAATTTTATCATTTTTCCTTTGAGTATGATTTTGCCAAAAAGTTTTTTGGACTTATCTTTTGTAAGGTAATGGATGCTCATTTTATTACTGGTTTGCAAATGGACTATTTATTTATTTATTTATTATTTACTTTTGGAGACAGAGTCACACTCTGTCACCCAGGCTAGAGAGCAGTGGCACTATCTCAGCTCACTGTGACCTCTGCCTCCTGGGTTCAAGCAGTTCTCCTACCTCAGCCTTTCAAGAAGCTGGAATTACAGATGCCTGCCACCATTTCCGGCTAATTTTTGTATTTTTTAGTAGAGATGGGGTTTCACCATGTTGGCCAGGCTGCTCTCAAACTCCTGACCTCAAGTGATCCACCTGCCTCGGCCTCCCAAAGTGCTGGGATGACAGGCATGAGCCATCTCACCCAGCCCAAACGAACTTTTTAAACTTTGAATGAATATTAAATTGTATCAAGCCTATGATTCTTTTTCCGCATCTATAGAGATGAAAATATGTTATGCAATTTAGTTAGCTAAAATAATAAATGCAATATACATTTTTCAATGTTGAACTGGCTTTTTGTTTTGGGGATCAGCATCTTGGTCATGCCATGTTTTCTAGGAGGCATTGTTGATTTGAAGAAAGAGAATGGTAATTGATGGACAGTGTTCTACAGGATGTGCCTCAGAACATTTCTAAATCGCATTTTTACGCATGTATGTTTATTTGTTTACATCGGAGCCTCAGGGCTGCTACTGCAGCATGGGTTGTGTAGGAAGACAGAGCAGCCAGCAGCCAGTCGGCACAGAGACAGGTGATATGAGAGCTGGGATGGATTATTTCCATGTCTAACAATGCCATTGATTTGTTGTGGCCGAGGAGAAGATTTGTACTTGGTTGTTGTGAGACTTTCCTGCATCTTCACTCGAGCTTTTCTGCACACACAGGTTTCCCCTGCAGCTGATCTGTTCTGAAGGCTGCCAGCCTCAGAGCTCACACTCCGTGTGGGGTCTGCAAGGCTTGCGATTTCACTGTAAGCAATACTTGCTTAACTTCAGCCGTTTGGATTCCTCTCATATCTTCCCTCCCTCTTTGTGCATTTAGAAGTAACTCAAATCATTTCTGGTTGCAGTGCTTGTCCATCTCCCAACTCCCAGCCATGCCGGGAGAGGGACAGCCTTTCAAGGGGCCTTTGTGTTTCCCAGGGTTCCCCTGAGAACAGTGAATAGTGCAGGAAGTAAGGGAGCTTTATCATCTCCCAGATGACCAGGAGAATCATTTGCCAGTGACAGGTTATGAGATCTTCCTAAGGTGACTGTATTAGTCCGTTTTCATGCTGCTGATAAAGACATACCCGAGACTGGGCAATTTACAAATGAAAGAGGTTTAATGGGCTTACAGTTCCGTGTGGCTGGAGAAGCCTCATAATCATGGTGGAAGGCAAAGAGGAGCCAGTTACATCATACATGGATGGCACCAGGCAAAGAGAGAGAGCTTTTGCAGGGAAACACCACCTTATAGTAACCATCAGATCTCATGAGACTTATTCACTATCACAAGAACAACACAGGAAGGACTTTCCCACATGACTCAATTACCTCCCACCAGATCCCTCCCACAACACATGGGAATTCAAGATGAGACTTGGATGGGGACACGCCAAACTATATCAGTGACAGAAGATCTGCAAAAGCTGGTGTGGGAGTAGAGTGAAGTGCTCTGGAGACAAAGACGAAGTAGTGCACACCTGCCCTGAAATTCAGGACCGTGGTCTGACCTAGAGGAAGAGAGACAAAAATAGAAAAGTTAGCAGTTCAAGGAAGATGTGTATGCAGAAATTAGCACTGAAAACCCACTGAACAAGTGCAGGAACAGCTTTAGCTGCATCTCAGAGCATACTCTGTTTTCAGGGTCCCTGCTCCAGCAATCCTCCCCTCACCATCTCTGAAGTGGTAAATCAAGTACTTGGATGATGAACTTTTCAGTTTATTACATTTTCATATTACTGAAAAACACATCCATAAAATGGAACTTTATTACAGTATCCAGAGATAATGTTAAATAATAATAAAGTCAAATAGGGCACATTCCCAATTCAATATTATTCTAGTTATAATGATTTATGGAAGTCGTTATTTTGAGCAAAACTGCTTATTAAGTGGTACATTTTTATTTCTGAATAGACTGGTTCATAGCTATATGTTTAACTTGCATCGTGGCCCCATAGCTGGTGCTGTGTCAGGGTTTCTGTGTAAAACAGTTTGTCTAATTAAAATGTGATTTCAAAGCCTATTTGTTATTACTTCTATTATCTTCTTGTAGGGCTCTGGAATAACGTGTTTATGGCTTCTGCAAACTCATCTAATTTAATATTTGCCTAGTAACCCAAATGTCCTCATTTAACAACTGCCCTTGGAAAGTGGGGTTTTTCCACGAGGCCAGCTAAATTTAACTAATTGTCACTGCGATCTTCCGCTCTGACTGGGTACATGAGCCCTTCCAATGGTGAAATTGAAATTGCTAAATGCTAGTGGTTATTAATTTGTTCTCAGTACAAAGGATGCAATTATTCATCTAAAAATAAAGCTCTTAGAGTTGAAAGAAACGCAATGAATGGAACAAGTCCTCAGAATGTCATATTCTTCATTTGGATTTTCTGAGCCGATCTTTGGAACAACATTTAGAAGCCAGAACTGAAATTATGAGCTAGCACGACCAAGTCTTTCAAAGGGCTGTAATGACTTTTACCAAAATTGTGAAATTAAGCCAAATGATGACAACATTTTAGTCGTGATTGTCCTTTCCGTCTTTGGGATGTGGGGGCAGCGCTGCAGGGCCGAGCTTCTCTGAGGCTCACGGGCACACTCATTCTTGGGTCATAGACCCAGTGAAGACCTGACTCAGGGGTCCACAGAAGAGCCCAGGATTCTGCATTCCTCACAACATGCTCTAATGGTGCCATTGATGCTACTGTGAGCTCCTCACTTGGCATAATGGGGCTGTGAAACAATGGTCAAATTTTCACAGAAAGTTAAATATAAATTTCCACACCAATTTTTTCTTATTGCTTCAAATAAGTGGTTGAAGCATTTTAGATGGGCACTTTAATAATCTGAGTGGGTGCATTAGGCCTGAGGCATTGCAGTGCCAGATGACCATCTGACCTCATTAGTGACACGTGTTCAGTGATTTAAGGTATATTTTTGGCTGGAACAACTGTGGGCAAACCTGAGCTCCATGGCAGCCCACTGATGTGGGGGTGATATGGCAGCCACTACTGTCTTGAGCAATCACTTATTATCAAGTTTTCAAAAGTTTTACTCAAACAACATTGCAGTTCAAGCCAACAGACTCTTCAGGAAGATTGTAAGTGGATATTTAATGTAAACTTTCTTTAAGGTGGTATAAGATCTCTTTAGTTAAAAACGAGTTCCATATGCATGTTGGAGGGTTATGGCAAACCACACAGTTAGAAGGTGAGGGGTGCCTTAATCTTGAGGGAGGAGGTGAGAGCAGAAGTAAGGAAGTGTGCACCCGGCAGTCAGAGGAAGTGAGGATGGAAATGACCTCGGGCTGGATTGCGGGGTGCAAAGAAGGAAAGAGAAGGCAAGAGTTACTTCATCACTTACTCCTGAGAGGGAACGTGATGCCAGACACAAGGGAAACTGGTGAAGAGTTTGTTGGGAAATATAAAGATTGGATCAGGCTGGGCACAGTGGCTCACGCCTGTAATCCCAGCACTTCGGGAAGCCGAGGTGGGTGGATCCCCTGAGATCAGGTATTCAAGAGCAGCCTGGCCAACATAGTGAAACTGTCTCAACTAAAAATACAAAAAAAAAAAAAAAATTAGCTGGGCGTGGTGGCACACACCTGTAATCCGAGCTACTCGGGAGGCTGAGGCAGGAGAATTGCTTGAACCCTGAAGGTGGATGTTGCAGCGAGCCGAGATCGCACAGCTACACTCCAGCCTGGGCAACAGAGCGAGACTTGACCTCAGAAAAAGAAAAAGAAAAAAAGATGAGATCAGTATTAGGTATATTGAATTTTCTTGACTCAGGAAAGGAACGATTTATCAATGAGAAAATCTTGTTGACAACAATTTTAGGAAATTAAGCCAATGTATATCATTCCTGTTCCCTCTTTCTCCCTTTCTCTCTCTCTCTTTCTCTGCAAATAAATGTTGGGAGAAAGATAAATAATTTTATTTAAAATAGTGTGTGTGCTAGAATTGTCTTTTCTCTTTAGACAGGCAGGGTCTTGCTCTGACACCCAGGCTGGAGTGCAATGGTGCCATCATAGCTCACTGCATCCTCAAACTCCTAGGCTCCAGTGTTCTTCCAATCTCAGCCTCCGTGGGATTACAGGTGTGGGCACCACCACATGCAGATAGTTTAACTTTTTTTGTAGAAGTGGGTTCTCCTTATATTTCCCAGGCTGGTCTGGAACTCTTGGCCTCAAATGATCCTCCCACCTAGGCCTCCCAAAACGCTGGTATTACAGGTATGCGCCACCATGCCTGGCCCAGAATTGTCTTAATAAATAAATCATTCAGTTGTTCCAAATGCATTATATGTAGATGTGTGAGATAAATGTTCTAATATAAAATCTATTTTTGAACAGAGATGAAGATACTTTCTCCATGATACCTTCCCTGGTTTTCTTCTTCTCACTGAGACAATCTAAGATATCAGAGCAGCAGAATATCTTATCTAGCATTCTGAGGGATGAATACCTTGATGAACGGTTAAGCCCGCTGTCCTGGGAAGGAAGTCAACAACTGCAGTGTAAATCTTCACCCGGAAGCATGCTGTATGAGGAATTACCAATTAACCCACAATCTGCAATTATGGAACATTGCCTCCTCATTGTAATTACAAGCTCAGCTTAAGGGGCCAGCGTTACATGGCAGTGAAATCCCCTAATTAGCTGGGATTAAAAGAACAGACAGAAAATTAAGATGTACAAGGACAGACAGAAAAAGATAAACTCTTCTCAGAACATTTAAAAAGTGGTTGACTTAGGTCCTAAATATCTTTTTGAAATGTTAACAGGGTTTGCTCATTTACATCCTACATTATCATACAGTGTGCTAATAAAAAGTCACTGTGACAGCTCTTTAATACATCATATCTGGAGTCATGTGATATAAGGATATAGGCAAAGAATAAGCCATCTCCGATCGAGTTTATAAATGAACGGGTTCCCTAAGCCACATGGGTGTTATGTGGGAACACTTGCAGGCTTTATATAGAACAGGCACGTTTGATGCAATAAAAATGTTTATACCAGCTGGGCGCAGTGGCTCCCGCCTGTAATCCCAGTATTTTGGGAGGCCGAGCAGGTGGATCATCTGAGGTCAGGAGTTCAAGACCAGCCTGGCCAACATGGTGAAACTTCGTCTTTACCAAAAATACAAAAATTAGCCAGGTGTGGTGGCAGGCACCTGTAATTCCAGCTACTTGGGAGGCTGAGGCAGGAGAATCACTTGAACCTGCGAGGTGGAGGTTGCAGTGAGCCGAGATCGCATGACTGCACTCCAGCCCGGGTGACAGGGTGAGACTCTGTCTCGGATTAAAAAAAAAAAAAAAGTTCATACCGTATCATTACCATATCATGTTGTACTTTCATGGAATTTCAAATGTATGATGTTTTGTGGATCAATGGTGCCTAAAAGCCAGTGATTTTTGTGTTAATGATATACTATCTCATGGAATTTCATAAAGCCGAACTTTACGAACTCCAAATATTGAGCAGATAAAAGTATCATCCTATTTAATATGACAATAAGGAAGAATATTTATTTGAGAGCCATAAAGTTATAACAGAGGACACTAATATGTAATATTATTCACAGTGTAATAATAAAATGCAGATGTTTCTATTTATCATGGCCTTCCCTTCTTGTTGCCATTTCCTAGTTGATTTCAAACAAGAATGCACAATGTGGGTGTTTGTAAGGCTAAGCTGGTCGTTTGTCTGCTGTTTTTCAGGCTTTTTGTTCTAACGGAGTAGAGAGCCTGAGGTCTTGGAGCACTAGCACTGAGACAGTGGCATGCGCAGGAGCAGAGCCTTAGCCCCAGATGCAGGGAGCTAGGAGACCCTTGTTTCTGTTTGGGTCCAGAGCGCAGCCCAAGCATGTTCGGGTCATAATAAAATAGCAGCCCTGGCTTGGACATACATTTCACAGAAGATGGCAGCAGGTGGGGTAGAGCTGAGTTACCATGAAGAACATTCTGGAATTGCTGATAGATATGTTGAATGGAACCTGAGCTCTTAGAATTATACAGCTGAAATACAAGAACATTGATGTTAGCATCAATAAAATTCAATCTCTAAATGAAAGGAACCCTCGGATATTTACTTTACAGAGTTTTTATGAGGATAGCTTTTGATAGAAGCTGCAGGAGCCTGAGCATCATCTGAGATGCCCACGGGGGTCTTCCTTACTTTCAGGTGGAATGCCGCCCCAGGGATTCTCAAGGAATAGATGCTATCTTTAACTGAGGTAATTTGTGTAGTTGTGTAGTTGACTAATCAGATTGTAAAGGGTTGATGAGTGATATCACTGTCGCGGTGGGGTCTTACTCTATACTGTATACTCCCTGTAGCCAGAAAATTCCCTTTAAAAACATGGGACATGGCCAGGTGCGGCAGCCCATGCCTGTAATCCTAGCACTTTGGGAGGCCAAGGCAGGTGGATCACCTGAGGTCAGGAGTTCCAGACCAGCCTGGCCAACATGGTGAAACCCCATCTCTACTAAAAATACAAAAGATTAGCCAGGCGTGGTGGCAGGCACCTGTAATCCCAGCTACTCAGGAGGCTGAGGCAGGAGAATCACTCGAACCAGGAAGGGAGAGGTTGCAGTGAGCTGAGATTGCACCACTGCACTCCAGCCTGGGCAACAAGATCGAAACTCGGAATCCAGCTAGTAACTGCCATTAAAAAAAGCAGAGGCCAGGTCTTTTGCAGCTCACGTCCCAAGTCCTCTCAGACGGCTTTGGGTCTCTGCAGCTTCCCAGTCCCTCGAGGCTCATAATAAATGTGTTCAGAGCTCTCCCAGGGCTCGTTTGTTTTAGAAATACCTGCCTTGGTTTGCCTTTAGAGCACCGGGTATGGGGAGGACACGGAATAAGTACCGTGGAGTACTTGTTCCTACACCTTGGCTGGCGAGAGTAAGGTCTGAGTGCCCAGTGAGGAGTCAGTTCTCACAAGGGTGTTTCCTTTTCCAGGATGCCACAGAGTTAGAAGCCTAGAGTGTGCCATCTTTTTGGATTGCTTTCTTTCATCTAGCAATACACATTCAGGGTTCTTCCATGTCTTTCCATGGCTTGATTGCTTATTTGTTTTTAGCACTGAATAACATTTTGGTGTTTGGATGTATCATAGTGTATTTCTCCATTCACTTACTAAAGAACATCTTGGTTGCTTCCAGTTTGGGGAGACTGAAAAAAGCTAAGATACTCAATTGTGTGCAGGTTTTTGTGTGAACATGAGTTTTTAAACCAGTTGAGTAAAAACCAAGGAGTACATGCTGTATTGTATGGATTGTATGGTAAGAGTATATTTAGTTTTGTAGGAAACCACCAAACTATCTTCCAAATTGTCTGTACCATTTTTCCTTCCTAGTTTCAATGAATGAGAATGCCGTTACTTCACATCCTCACCAGAACTTGGTGTCGTCCATTTGTTTTATGGATTCTGTATATCTATATTTTTTTTTTTGAGGCAGTCTCACACTGTCACCCAGGCTGGAGTACAATGGCGTGATCTCGGCTCACTGCAACCTCTGCCTTCCAGGTTCAAGCGATTCTCCTGCCTCAGCCTCCAAAGCAGCTGGGATTAGAGGTGCCCACCACCATGCCTGGCTAATTTTTGTATTTTTAGTAGAGACGGGGTTTCACCATGTCGGCTAGGCAGGTCTGAGTGCCTGACCTCATGATCCACCTGCCTCAACCTCCCAAAGTACTGGGATTATAGGCTTGAGCCACCGCGCCCAGCTGGATTCTGTATATCTTAATATGTGTGTAATGGTGTCTCATTGTTTTAATGCTAATGACAAATGACGTTGAGCGTCTTTTTACATGCTGATGAGCCATCTGTACATCATCTTTGGTGTGGTGTCTTTTAGATCTTTTGCTTATTTTATAACTGAGTTTGTTTATACTATCAAATTTTAAGAGTTCTTTGTGTATTTTGTCTACAAGTTCTTTATCATTTCTGTGTTTTGTAGGTATTTTCTCTCAGTCTGTGGCTTGTTTCTTCCCTCTCTCAGAGCAGAAGTTATTAAGTTTATTGAAATCCAATACATCAATATTTTATCATGGATTGTGCTTTATTGTATCTTGGTGGACGATGAGTCCTCCGCCACTGTGTGTAAAGATTGCATTTGCTTTTCTAGGTCGTTTGTCTTTAAACTTGGCATCAGTTTGTCTAGACACACATACACAGTGGCTTCCTGGAGTTTATACTGAGTCTGTAGCTCCCATTGTGAATGCTGCCACATTCCAAGGGCTCACACCTGCCATCCTGCTGGTCACCTCAGCCACAGCCTCGTAGAGGCCCCATGTCTGGATGTCTGCCTGGAGATGAATCCTGGAGATGAACCCTGGAGATGAACCCTGGAGAGGCCCCATGTCTGGACTTCTGCCTGGAGATGAACCCCGTACTGATATCCAGTTCTTGAGGAGACCAGGGTGTTGTTGATGAGGACTCTTGGGGGACTTCCCAAGATGGATGAAAAGGTTCTTGTTTAGGAACCTCCAGGGCCCATGGGCACTGCCCTCTTCCGAGCATAAAAGTCCTCTCTCTGGCCAGGCGTGGTGGCTCATGCCTGTAATCCCACGACTTTGGGAGGCCAAGACGGGTGGATCACGAGGTCAGGAGATAGAGACCACCCTGGCTAACATGGTGAAACCCCGTCTCTACTAAAAATACAAAAAATTAGCTGGGCAGGTGGCGGGCGCCTGTAGTCCCAGCTACTCGGGAGGCTGAGGCAGGAGAATGGCTTGAACCCAGGAGGTGGAGCTTGCAGTGAGCCGAGATCACGCCACTGCACTCCAGCCTGGGGCACAGAGCAAGACTCTGTCTCAAAAAAATAAAATAAAATAAATAAATAAATAAATAAAATAAAAGTCCTCTCTCTGAGGCAGCTCCTAGTCCAGCTGAGCCCGTTTTTCCCAGTCCTGATCTTACTCCTTGCCCTGCTAGGAAATTGGGAAGACCCCTGACAGCCTCTAGGTTCTCAGCCCCCGGGCAGCTGATGATTGACTGCACATAGCCCTGCCAAAGAGAATTCCAGAGCCCTGGCTCCAAGCGTAGGTCCTCCCCATACCCGGTGCTCTAAAGGCAAACCGAGGCAGGCATTTCTAAAACAAATGAGCCCTGGGAGAGCTCTGAATGCGTTTATTATAAGCCTCAAGGGACTGGGAAGCTGCAGAGACCCAAAGCCGTCTGAGAGGACTTGGGACGTGAGCTGCAAAAGACCTGGCCTCTGCTTTTTTGATGGCAGTTACTAGCTGGATTCCGAGCTTCAATCTTGTTGCCCAGGCTGGAGTGCAGTGGTGCAATCTCAGCTCACTGCAACCTCTCCCTCCCGGGTTCGAGTGATTCTCCTGCCTCAGCCTCCTGAGTAGCTGGGATTACAGGTGCCTGCCACCACGCCTGGCTAATCTTTTGTATTTTTAGTAGAGATGGGGTTTCACCATGTTGGCCAGGCTGGTCTGGAACTCCTGACCTCAGGTGATCCACCTGCCTTGGCGTCCCAAAGTGCTAGGATTACAGGCGTGGGCTACCACGCTTGGCCATGTCCCATGTTTTTAAAAGGAACTTTCTGGCTACAGGGAGTATACAGTATAGAGTAAGACTCCACCACAACAGTGACGTCACTCATCAACCCTTTAGAATCTAATTAGTCAACTACACAAATTACCTCAGTTAAAGATAGCATCTATTCCTTGAGGTAGATACATTTGCCACCTCTGTTTTAGATAAAGAAGTCGGGTTTAAGGAAGTTAACTAAAATTTTCAAATCGACAGACCTAAGATCAAACTGAATCCAGATGATTCTCAACTTAGAATGGGGTTATGACCAGATAAACCCATCCTAAGTTGAAAATACAGTCGTTAAGAAGGATTTAATACGTTGAACCTACCACACATCATAGTTAGCCTGGCCTGCGGTGAAAGTGCTCAGAACACACGTTCTCCTACTGTTGGGCGAGACCTGTCAATACCATGCCCTGGAGAGGATCAGTGTAGACCCTCGAGGCCAGCTGACTGACCAGGAGCCGCTGTCACTGCCCTGTTGAGCACAGCCAGAGAGTATCACCCCCCCACATCATCAGCCCTGGAAAAGATCATCATTCAAAATCTGGAGTTTGGTTTCCACTAAATGTGCATTGCTTTTGCACAACTTAAAGGTGAAAATTAGTAAGTGTAACCATTGTAAATCAGAGACTTTCTATCTTTATCTTTCAACATCCTGAGTTTTTAGCTAACACATAATCCTGTCTGTCTCAGGAAAGAGCCTTAACAACTTTTTCAGTTTTCTTAGATTAAAAATTATATATTTTTTTACAAAACCTATAAATTTTTTTCTAACACTATGATGGCCAAACATTTTTAATAAATATTGATTCCTCTCTCTTTTCTTTTATTTTCAACCAGGCATCTCCCCTCTTCTATCTTCATTCATTTTAACTCACCTCTAAAGTGGACTTTATACATTTAAATATAATCAGGGTCTGTTTTTGTAGTAAAAATGATAAAAATACAATTTCAGAAGCAATAGGTATGATAGGGTGGAGATGTTTATAATTAATTATACTGTTTCAGGATTTATCAGGCACAATCCTTCCATCTCTGAAAGAAGGAAGAGGCAGATACTGCTTCTGAAATTATTCTTATGTAAATGAGACTACACATGAATAAGAAGAAAGCAGCGTGTATATGATATTTTAGGTGCTTCAGTCAATGAAATGGGGCTTATTATTCATACCTTTTTTGGATCCTAACTTGTATAAACCAAATATTTTAAAAATACATTTATATGAGATAATTAAAATATTTGGACATAGACAGGCTCATGAATGACTTTAAGGATTCTTTTTAAAATTCTTTTAGGTGTGATAATGATATGATTGTCCTACTAATCAGCTACATATATTATTTTCAATTAGACATGCATAGAAAAGTATTTGTAGGTTAAACGACATGCTGTCCAAGGCTTGTTTTAAGTATTCCAACAATGGAAAAAAGAGAGGGAAAGAAAGAAAGGAAAAAAGGAAGATAGGAGGAAGGGAGGAAGAGTGTTGGGGAGGAAGGAGAAGTATAGAGAAGTGTGGGGTACAATCTGTTAGACAAGATTGGGAAATGCTGGTGTCAATGCTGGATGATGTTTATACGCAAGCTCATTGTATTCTTCCTACTGCTTCTGTGTGTATATGAAGCCATAAAAAGTTTAAATGAAACACAGTATGCTGTAAACTAAGCTCTGGAATAGCTTCTGTTTTGAGTACTTAAGAGTGAAGCCATCTGAACCCCTGTATTCCTTTTGATGGTGATGTTGTCCTGGCTCAGCACGAAGGCCGTTGTGATAGAGCAGAGTAGATGTGCCCTCAGTGTGCACGTCAACATGCTGTAACGTGCTGCACATGCAACACGCTGTAACACACTGCACACACAACATATTGTATCACGTTGTAACATGCTATAATATGCTGCACATGCAACACACTGTAACACTCTGTAACACACTATAACATGCTGCACATACAACACGCTGTAACACACTGCACATGCAACACACTGTAACACTCTGTAACACACTATAACATGCTGCACATACAACACGCTGTAACACACTGCACATGCAACACACTGTAACACTCTGTAACACACTATAACATGCTGCACATACAACACGCTGTAACACACTGCACATGCAACACACTGTAACACTCTGTAACACACTATAACATGCTGCACATACAACACGCTGTAACACACTGCACATGCAACACACTGTAACACTCTGTAACACACTATAACATGCTGCACATACAACACGCTGTAACACACTGCACATGCAACACACTGTAACACTCTGTAACACACTATAACATGCTGCACATACAACACGCTGTAACACACTGCACATGCAACACACTGTAACACTCTGTAACACACTATAACATGCTGCACATACAACACGCTGTAACACACTGCACATGCAACACACTGTAACACGCTGCACATGCAACATGATGTAACATACTATAACATGCTGCACTTGTAATATGCTGCAACACACTTCACATGTAACACACTGTAACACACTAAAATGCTGCACATGCAACACGCTGCAACATGCTGTACATGTGACATGCTGTAACACACTGCACATGTAACATACTGCACGGCCTTTTTTAAAGTTTAGGGACCAAATTTTAGTCTCTAAACTGAGTGTATTCCATGCAAAATAAGATTCAAGAGGTTTACAGTTCCACATTGCATTGAAATGACCCAGATTTTAAAGTGGAGATGGATGTTTCATGAATTAGTGATGAAATTGTCCAAGAACAAAGTGATGATTGCCTGCATATAAACTCTGTTTTATCCCATAATCTGAAGTTGCATTACTTGCCTGCCTGCTGAAAAATAAGTAGAAGTCTGAAAGTCAGCCACAGGGCCTAACAATACTCCAATTAGAGAAGAGATGTTGTTTCCAGTCTAGCTCTCCGCTGGCAGTGACCACGCTGTGGTTCTAGGCCTGTGCTGAGGTAGGAGGTGTGTCTGTGAGAGAGTGGGGTTAAAGTCATTTGCAGCTGCGGTGCTTTCCCAGTGCAGAAGTGTCAGCCCTAGGATTCCAAATGGCGTAGTGCATGGGGCCATTGCTCCTTTCCGCTCTGTGCTGGTGTGGGCAGCGTGTGTGCTCCCCAAGGCAGACAGTTTCTTGTTCTGGAAAGAACACACATGTGCTGTTTCATGCCCTGAACGATGTGGAGATATTAATTTCCACTCCCTTCCCCCTGCAGACTCATAATTAAAGCAGAAACAAGGCCTTGTTGTATCCTCTGACCTGGATCCTGTGCCACAGTCGAGCAACGTTTCCTGACTTTCCCACTTTGTGTTTTTGGTTTCCTTCACTTTTTAATTTTTTTTTTTATTGAGATGGAGTTTTCTTCTTTTTACCCAGGGTGGAGTGCAGTGGGGCAATCTCCACTCACTGTAACTTCCGCCTCCTGGGTTCAAGGGATACTCCTGCCTCAGCCTCCTTAGTAGCTGGGATTATAGGCACCCACAACCACGCCCGGCTAATTTTTGTGTTTTTAGTAGAGATGGTGTTTCACCACATTGGCCAGCCTGGTCTCGAACTCCTGACCTTAGGTGATCTGCCCAACTCGGCCTCCCAAAGTGTTGGGATTACAGGCATGAGCCATTGCCCCCCGCCAACTTTTTAATTTTTTAAATAAACTTTTTTTGAAAATTGTAGGGTAGGTATAAATTTGCAGGAAAGTTAAGATGATATTACAGATAACTGCCACATTTCACACCCACCAGCCTGTGTGACTAACATATTAGTATGGTACATTTGTCACAACCATGAACGGGTATTAGTACATGATTACTAACTACAGTTCATACTCTATTTAGTTTTCCTCAATTTTTAATTTATCTTTGTGCCATGTGACATTTATGAGTCAGGTCTCTTGGGGTCTTTGTGGCTGTGACACTTTCTTAGACCTTGTGGGATGACCTTGACCATCTGGAGGACTGCTGGTCAGCGTTTTGTAGAATGACCATCTGGAGGACTGCTGGTCGGGGTTTTGTAGAATGACCATCTGGAGGACTGCTGGTCGGGGGTTTGTAGAATGACCACCTGGAGGACTGCTGGTCGGGGGTTTGTAGAACGACCATCTGGAGGACTGCTGGTCGGGGGTTTGTAGAATGACCATCTGGAGGACTGCTGGTCGGGGGTTTGTAGAATGACCATCTGGAGGACTGCTGGTCGGGGGTTTGTAGAACGACCATCTGGAGGACTGCTGGTCAGCGTTTTGTAGAATGACCATCTGGAGGACTGCTGGTCGGGGTTTTGTAGAATGACCATCTGGAGGACTGCTGGTCGGGGGTTTGTAGAATGACCATCTGGAGGACTGCTGGTTGGTGTTCTCTAGAATGACCATCTGGAGGACTGCTGGTCGGGGGTTTTGTAGAATGACCATCTGGAGGACTGCTGGTCGGGGGTTTGTAGAATGACCATCTGGAGGACTACTGGTTGGTGTTTTGTAGAATGACCATTTGGAGGACTGCTGGTTGGGGGTTTGTAGAATGACCATCTGGAGGACTGCTGGTTGGTGTTCTCTAGAATGACCATCTGGAGGATTGCTGGTTGGGGTTTTTGTAGAATGACCATCTGGAGGACTGCTGGTTGGTGTTCTCTAGAATGACCATCTGGAGGACTGCTGGTCGGGGGTTTGTAGAATGACCATCTGGAGGACTGCTGGTCGGGGGTTTGTAGAATGACCATCTGGAGGACTGCTGGTCGGGGGTTTGTAGAATGACCGTCTGGAGGACTGCTGGTCGGGGGTTTTGTAGACTGACCAACTGAAGGGCTGCTGGTCGGGGGTTTTGTAGACTGACCATCTGGAGGACTGCATGTCAGGGTTTTGTAGAATATCCTTCAGCTGACACTAGTCTGATGTTTCCCCTGTGAGTAGACTGGGAAATCACAGAGATAAATGCAATTAACATCACTTCATTTTGAGGGTAAGGACTATCAACTTTCCCTACATTATTTCAATATTGGTAATCCGGCTAAAGTTGTGTTTTCAGATTTATCCACTGCAAAGTTGCCGTTTCCCCTGCCCCTACTGAGTTCTTTGGAAGGAAGTCACTATGCACAACCCGCAGTTAAGGAGGGAAATGTTACGTCCCACCTCCATGAGGACCAAGAATCTACATAAATTATTTGGAATTCTTCTGCATGGGATATTTGTTCATCCTCACTGAATTTAATAATTTATCTGGTAGCTTTTGTATATCAGCAGGGACTCGTGGACTAGTGTGTGCTTAGGGTTGTAATCCAATATGACTGCGTTCATTTTTTCACTCAAAATGCTCCTTATTTGTTTCTTTGAGAACTTCCTTACTTTCTGGCATCACAAGATGCTCTGGGCTCATCTTATCTATCTCCTGCCCAGCCCTAGAATCAGGTGTTTCTCTAAGGAGCCCTGGTTCCTCTTACAGGAGAATGGTGTTAGAAATCAAGATTTGGGTGCTGAATGTACACGTTGCCACTGTGGTGTTGCTGCTTTTAGGGCACTCAGCTGGCAGAGCTGAAGAGTACACCCGTGTATACTAACCCATTTAAATAAACATATGCATGAATGTTTCTATGTGTATTTAGCTCTATCTATATGAGGCCAAACATGAGTTTATACCAATGTCTGCAACTCTGTTCCAAGATCACGTGGATTGTTCTAGCCTGCTCTTTTTCCTCACTGGTAACCTCCTGCCTCCATAGTGATCATTCAAGTCCTGCTGTGTGTGGCCCATCTCCTTCAGGGCTCAGTTCCAGCACACCTGGATGTGGTTTTAAAAGTGTTAAAACTCATTTCCGTTGAGAAACAACTTTATCAACTAGAATACAGGGCTTACGTACATTTCTCAGTGTCTCCACTCGTTTTCAGTTATTCATGTTAGCAACCTTTTCACTCATCGCCTTCAGTGAAGTTATTTTGTACATTTGTTATCAAGTTAAATTCTGTCATCGCAGTCTGCATTTCACCCTAGAATCTCTAGACCTCATCGTTTTGGGGTTATTTGTTGCTTTAATTGTATACACTGGGTTTCATTCCTTTTTCTCTAAAGTTCTATGTGTTTTGATAAAAGCATAGTGTTAATTGTCCACCATTGTGAAATGATACAAAATAATTTCACCACTGAAAAAGAAAACTATTTGCTTTGTCTATTCAATTCTTCCCCTCCAAGAACCACTTGTGACCACTGATCTGTTTACCATTTCTATAGTTTTGCCTTTTCTAGACTGTCACATAAATCTGCTGATTTTTATAACTTTCTTCTTAAAGAAAAAAAACAAAATTCTTTCCAAGGATGAAATTATTTTAGTGATGAAAATGAATGTAATTACTCTTGAGTAAACCAACCCCATTTGGAATTGAGGGAGGTCATAAAATCTTGCATTTTTTTTCTTTCACATATGTCCTTTTCCTTTAAAATGTTATTATGAAATTTTGCGAACACATGCTTTTATTTTTATTTCTCTTACGCTGCTGATTTTGATAAATTTTGTCTTTATTTTTGGCACACTTCAATAGGCTATTAACTAATTTTCTTATCTCAGATTCTTCTATCATGTTCACAATACTGAGATTAACTTTTTGTAAGTGCAGTTTCAAACATGTTAATTCACTGTTCAAAATTCTTCAGTGACTACCTATTCCTTAATTAGAAAAAATAAAGTAGATTCTAAATTTCTTTCTTTTTTTTTTTTTTCTCATAGAGACAAGTTTTCACCATGTTGCCCAGGCTGGTCTCGAACTCCTGAGCTCAAGCAATCTACCCACCTTCACCTCCCAACATGCTGGGATTACAGGCATGATCTGTGCCTGGCAGATTCTAAATTCCTTAAGTTTGTTTTCTTTCAACATCTTGCCTTATTTTTTCATTTAAAGTACGTTTATGTTTTCTCTTATGCACCCTATATTTTAGTCACCTGAGATGTTAGTTATTCTGCGAATTGCCCTTAGAATTAGCTATTTTTGCAGCATTATGTCCCCTTCTTTTCATATGGAATCATTAAAATATTACTGCCATTTCACAAAGTAATTTAGATGAGTGAATCTCACATCTGTGGTGTTAAAGAAAGGAAGAGAGACACAAGAGTATAAAATACATGAAGTTCAAACAAAGGCAAAATTTGTGTATGGCGGTAGAGGTCAACATAGGAGTTAATCTTGGAGGATTATTCACTAGAAAGAGGTGTACTTCTTAATATTATGAAAATATTCTCTATCATCTACGGCCATACCAGCCTGAACATGCACAATTGTGTCTAAAAATATTCTCTATTTTATCTTCATGTTGGTTACACAAGTTTATCCTATATAAAAATTCTTCAAGTTATACAAATTGAGATCTATAAATTTTAGTATTTAAAGTTATACCTGAATAAAAAGTACAATGATATCGTGATAGGTGTGAAAATCCTATTCAACTTTTATGAATCTCTATGGAGAGAAAAATCATGAATATTAATTTAACTTTTCTGTGTGCAAGAAACTTTATTAAGTACTCTTACATTTTTTATCACTGAATTCTCACCCTAGTGCTACAAATTAACCATTACTTCACTTTACAGATGAAAAAAAATAACACTCAGAGATAGTCCCATATGCTGCATACTTGGTGTCTTTTAATTTAATTTCTAATATGTTTCTATTCTGTTCCATGCTACAAATGATGGCCTAAACAATATTTATGCAATGTATATATTATATTTTTAATGAATTTTATTATTTAATTAAATAATGGGAGGTAGAACAATGAAAATTAAATTAAGAATTTCTAACTTTCCCTTCTGTGCCTTGATGTGACTTATTCTTTACTTAGAAATAAAATACACTTTAGTTCATGAGCATGACATATTCATATTGAGGTTATTCTACGTATAAAAGATTCATGCATGTGTAGCTACAATCGCAGTTCAAACAACAGAAGAAGTGTATATTTTCAGATTAAACAATTTAACGTAAGCCTGAAAAGAAGCAGTTTCACCAATGTCAGAGAATATAATAAATATCTGATGATTAGTGGAAATAGGTTCTTCCTCACTGTCTTTCTCTTTCTCTCTGTCTCCTTTCCGAATCCAGGTGCAGAAACTTTAATATTAACCTGAATTTGATTACCGGACTCCTCAGCACTTCATTGGATGATATTGACTTGGTAATTTGATTGCTATGCAGATGTGAGCTGTTCTGATTACATTAAAATACGTAAAGGAAATGAGAAAATATTGCCAGACAACATGCAAAAGGGTGCTGGGTACCCCGCTGCTTGCACATCCTCCAGAGGGAAGAATTCGAATGGTGATAACAGGATGGGCCTCAAGAGTTCTTTCCTGTGAAGAGCATTCCCCCAGTAATGAGATGAGGTGCCATCAATTCCAGACAAGGTGGTGAGTTTTCACAGAGATTGAAATCTTTCTAAAAGTATCCCACAGTCTTATAAAAACACAGCTCATGGCAGTCTTCCTAGATAGGATGACAGTTCCATGGGCTACGGAGAGGGGAGCATATTATGAAGGAAGCTGTGGCCAGGACTCCAGATCACAGGATCACAAGAGAGACCCTGGAAACCGGGAGTGGAAGCCACACAGGCCACGGAGGAGGAGAACAGCTGGGAGCTGGAGACACGTGGGCCATGAAGGAACAAAACAGGCCCTGAGCAGGAGACACACAGGCCACGGATGAACAGAACAGCTGGGAGCAAGAGACACGCAGGCCATGGATGAACAGAACGTCCTGGAGCAGGGACCACAGAGGAACAGAACAGCCATGAGCAGGAGCCACGTGGGCCACGGAGGAGCAGCATAGCCAGGAGCAGGAGACACACAGGTCATGGAGGAGCAGAACAGCTGGGCTTACTCTCCAGGCAGGTCCAGCCAAGATGGAGAGGTGAGCAGGATGCTCAGGTGAGCTCTCTCAAAACAGAAGCCAGGGTAGGACGCAGTCTGCACCTGTCCAGCTGCAGCTGCAGTGCCTGCAAGGTTGTCTCAGAGCCTGGGAAGCACCTGCACATGGCCTGGCTTGAGGCCACAGAGACAGAGACTTTCGACCAGTTATCGCGGCAGAAAACTTCACCTTCCCAACGAATGTCTTTAACATTGGGAAGACGATGGGGAAAAACACTCGTGGCTCATTGTTTCTAAAAAACAGGATTAACATAGGTTGCCAGGAAAAAAAAATAGGACACTCAATTAAATTAGATTCAGATGCACAATGAATAGTTTTTTAAATCGTAAATATGTTCTATGAATGCTGTCTGTTTTAGTTTGACAAACCTGACATTCTTAGATTCGTGTCATCGGTGATTTCCAATGTGGATTTCTAAGTAGTCCATAGGAAAATTAGAATAATTTCCTGAGGACACTCACAAATCTTCCAAGCTACAAAGACACAGTCTTTTAAAACAGATGACTCCCAGCAGAGAGCCAACAGAGAGAGCATTTCCTGTGGACCACACTTTGACTGTCTCCCGATTGTCATCCCCAGGCTCACAAGGGTGCGTACACTGTGGGCTCGCCGCTTCTCCTTCAGACGCCCACATCCTGTCATGCTTCTTACTCACAACACTTTCCTCCTGCTGCTCATAAAGTCTTTAGTGGGTTCGGGGTTGTATCAAAGCCCTTGACACTTAAATTTGAAAGTAATCAACCCATGTCATTTACTCCCTAGATCTACTTCAAAATGCTTGGACCTATTTCAAAGACATCATTGTAGGTTTCCTTTTAATTCTTGTTTGTAAATTGACAAATGATAATTGAACCTATCTGTGGGGTGCATAGCGATGTTTCAATCCATATAAAGTGTAGTGATCAGATCAGGGTAATTGGTGTATACAATATTCACAACAATTTAAATTAGACTCCAGTTAGTTAGTTCAGATGGTCTGCTGTAAACAATCAGAGAACAATGACTTGATACTCATTTATTAAATGTGGAAATCACAGCACTTATGTAGTACAGCTTCAGTGTATATAAATGACAGCTTTCAGTCTATTCTGAAATAATATGTAACATGCCATTGGTATTGCTTGTTCCTGAATAATTCACACATCAGTTTTCCTGAGGTTGCAAATGACAGTGTCTTTTTTCTGAAACATGACAGGCAATTAGCCATTATCTAGCATCTAAACAGTCAACTTGCTCCCCAAAGTTTTTCTAGATTAATTCTTCCATTTAGCCTATAAGAAAATGGATCAAGATTTTTTCCTCCTTTGTAGCAGAATTTATTAATAGACTCACTTTGTTTTTGACTGAGTATACATTTCCCTGCTTTGAGAATCCCTTATGTCTGTGTGGCCCAATACCACGTTTCCTAACCACCTAGGACTGCTGGGCACTTGATGGATGGCTAGTCTGAATTGGGATGTACATGATTGGAAATGCACACCAGACTTTAAAGATTTACAATAAAGAAAACTGCGTGCAATATTTCACATTGATTACCTGTTGAAATCATAGCATTTTTGAAATAGTGGGTTAAATGAAATATATTACTAAAATGTTAGTGTGGCAATTAGAAAATTTCAAATGTATGAAAGCAGCTCACACAATATTTGTATTGGATAGTGTAGCGTTAGACAATTGGTTTTATGTGGGTAAGAGTTGAGTTGCTTCTTATATGTTTATATTCTTAGAGACTTGCTATTTATGTTTATATTCTTAGAGACTGTTCTTTAAACAGTAAACTAGTTTCTCTATATCTCCTTCCTTACCTTTTGCATTTACTGTGAAACTTACTGAAATGAGGCTTCTGTTTTTATCAATTGCAATGCATCTGCTCAAAAAATATTCAAATTGATATTCACATTGGTTTTACAATGTGTGACTTTCTGTTTCCACCTAACAGATTTTTATACAGCACCAAGCCTTTCTCTCTTTGAGAAGTTCTATGTAGATTGTTTTTCTTTTCTTTTCAATATTTATTTTTTAAATTGACATATTATAATTTTAAATGTTTATGGGACACAATTTGATGTTTTGATAATATCTATGTTGCATAATGATCCAATCAGTTGTGGTTAGCGTATTCATCACCTCACGCATTTATAATTTCTTCCTGGTGAGAACATTCAAAAGCTTCTCTTTTAGCTATTTTGCAATATACAATGTTTGACTGTTAACTGTAGTCATCCTACTGTGAGATAGGACATGAGAACTTCTTTCAGGTTTGTCCATGTTTTCAGAAATCACCACCTTGCTCCAGTTAGAACTGCTATTATAAAAAAGACAAAAGAACACATGGCAGGGCGCAGTGGCTCACGCCTGTAATCCCAACAGTTTGGGAAGCCGAGGCTGGAGGATCATCTAAGTTCAGGAGTTTGAGACCAGCCTGGCCAACATGGTGAAACCATGTCTCTTCTAAAAAATACAAAAATTAGCCAGGCGTGGTGGTGGGCGCCTTAGTCCCAGCTATGCGGGAGGCTGAGGCAGGAGAATGGTGTGAACCCGGGAGGCGGAGTTGCAGCGAGCCGAGATGGCGCCACTACACTCCAGCCTGGGTTACAGTGTGAGACTCCGTCTCAAAAATAAGCAAATAAATAAATAAATAAATAAATAATTGCATTAGAGGGTATTCTTCCTCTGGGAAGAAAATGATCCAAGGTGGAAGGGAGATAATAATTATCAATAGAGGGAGAAAATGAGTGGACAAATCTAAATGAATATTGATTGCATGAGCCATTAAAATAATGCTTTGGGGGAACAAAAGTACATATAGAATGAAAATACATTCAAAACTGCACAGAAGTTGGAAGCAGATGATGATATTAAATGTTTGAAGATATTGAATTATGTAGGAAGAGATAAATTATTTTTACTAACCTTTATGCCTTTAGACAATTTTCTAAAAGAACAGATAATTAACAAGCTAAAAGAGCAGAAAATAGAAATACAAAAAAAAAAACTCCATCAATTCAAAAAAAAAAAAAAACAAGGACAATTCAATTAGAAAAAAACAAAGTAAAAATCAAATAGCCAAATAGGAGAGGTAAGTAAAATAACTATTACAATGGCAGCAAAGGCTGGAACATTGGACATCCACAAAGTACGACTGCTTATAAGAGGTATAGCCTTATACAAGGATTAAAAAAAAAAAAATTAAAATACCCAGATGAAAAAAGCTGCACTGTGCATTCCCTCCAAAAAAAAAAAAGAAAAAGAAAAAATTACACTGATATCAGACAAATAATTCTTTAAGGAAATAGGCAATATGAGGGATCAAGAGGAAAAACAAAGACAAAAGTTTTAATTTCCCAGCAAAAAGTTGTTTTCTCCAGTAAAAATCATTTTAATATTGTAATTGAAATTTGTAGGCAATAGACTAATTAATCTGCTATCCTGGTAAGAGATAGGTGACTAATATAACAGAGACAAAATTCAGCATCAATGTAAAATATCTGATCATAATTAACTAACATCCTATTGATGCATAAAAATGCTACACCTAACAACTCCACAATACATAATTTTCTCAAATACACAAAAGAGTTTACCAAACCCGAACACAGGCTAGGAAACATACTAACTCTCTACAAACATCAAGTGACAACTTTATCTAGGAAATAGTTTCTACAGACAGTAGAATCAAACTATATAATGATACTACAAATATGTAATATTTCACAATTATTTCAACAATAAGCAATACATTTTTAAATAACTTATGACCGAAGGAGTAAGTTACTATATATAAGTGTGTAAAGATTACAATATCATAGTCTATTTTGAACTCAATAGAAATTAACCAAAATTATAACACTGATATAGCCCAAACTGAGTTTTTTGTGAAAACTAAATTTTTAAATATATACATTAGAAAAGAATAATCATTTATAAACAGATATGTCAGTGTTGTTTTCAAAAGCTGTGAAGAGAACAGTGAATTGAACCCGAAGAAATTGCTACACTTCTGAAAGGAAGAAGAAAATTCTTTTTTTTCACCCAAATAATGCAGAGAAAACATTCGAGAAAGTTAAACATAAACTTGTGACAAAAATCGACCAGGAATTAAAGTACTGTGATAGGGCATTTAAAAATTTATAGCAACACTAATGCTTAGCAATGAAAAGCTGAATTCCTTGAGGTCAGGAGTTCGAGACCAACCCGGCCGACATGATGAAACCCCATCTCTACTAAAAATACAATTAGCCAGGCATGGTGGCATGTGCCTGTAATCCCAGCTACTCAGGAGGCTGAGGCAGGAGAACTACTTGAGCCCGGGAGGCAGAGGTTGCAGTGAGCCGAGATTGCACCTCTGCACTCCAGCCTGGGTGACAGAGCGAGACTCTCTTTCAAAAAAAAACAAAAAACAAAACAAAACAAAAAAAATAGTATAATTGTAACATCAGGCAAAACTAATCTCTAGCTAACTTCGTAGATAGGTTGGGAGATGACTGACGGAAAACATTAGGAAACAGCTCATACACTACGTACAAATCTGTATAGAATTTTCACTCTGTAATTACTCAGACAGCTGTATATCTTATTTGTGCACTTTTCTGCATTTATGCTAAATGGTATTTCATTTTTTTTTCTTTAAGAGGAATGAATAACATGTTATTTTTCCAATTTCCTCAGGGCTAAGACACTCAACAGTTTTAGCTGGGAGGCTGTATTTTACAGCGTTTCTGAGCACATTCTTTAAAGCTTGAATCCCTGGATTCAAATCCTGCCTCTGCCATCCACTGTGTGATCTTAGGCAGGTTAATTAATATTTTTGAGCTTCAGTTTTCTCAGCTGTAAAGTGGAAAGGATAATATCCATGTCATGATTTTAGCGGAGAAGAGCTTGTGATAACCCAGCATTTGGACCTCGCTGTTGGATAATGTCTACGTCATGATTTTAGCGGAGAAGAGCATGTGATAACGCCGCATTTGGACCTCGCTGTTGGATAATATCCATATTATGATTTTAGCGGAGAAGAGCATGTGATAACCCAGCATTTGGACCTTGCTGTTGGATAATATCCATGTCGTGATTTTAGCGGAGAAGAGCGTGTGATAACCCAGCATTTGGACCTCGCTGTTGGATAATATCCATGTCATGATTTTAGCGGAGAAGAGCATGTGATAACCCAGCATTTGGACCTCCCTTTGTGAACAGAGCAGGGCACTTGTTAAGCATGACACTTTGGTAGATTGTTTTGTGATTTAATCCTTAGACATATTTTATTCTCATCAGGCTATAATCTTGAACGTATTTAACTATTATCAATTCTCATGACCTTTTCAGTATAGTAACCTTATCCAGTAGTAATTATGTAAATGTAATTATTAACATTTGAAAATTAAAAACAAATCATGGGTGCCAGCCTGCCTTTTTATTATTTGCAATATTATCAAAGTTCATTGGATAAATGTGTGTATTTTAACTTTCCATTTTTGATTTATACATTTCTAACATATAAATGAGAGTCAGAAATAAGAGAAGCTAATTTCCTCCCTTTGTTGGTTATTATTTGGTGTGGGAGTGACAGTGGCTTCCATTCAGGAAGCAGCGCACGGGAGCCTGATGGAGGCTGGGTGGTCTCAGCTCCCAGCAAGGTCTGTGCCCGGCGAAGGGGCCGCCTGGCCCCAGTGAGCACTGGCTTTGTTGGTAACTTGCAAAGTCTTTATGTGGTTCATTCGTATCCTGTGCAAGAAATCTACGTGAAAAAACTCCCTCTCTTGCTTGGATAAATTAAGATTTTTTTGTTTTACATGGCAAAGGGTACTTCCTTTTCTTCCTCACTAGTGAAAATACAATAAAGAATCAGCTGTGTTAGTGAACAAATGCATTAGTAGTGGTATTATTAGGATAATGGAGCAGCCAACAACCCAGCACAGACCCTGGGAACTCAGATTAATTGCTACAATGTGCCCACTGACCGCTCGACTTGGTGTGAGTTCAGGGTGCCATAGATTCTGTTAAGAGAATTTTGTCAACTTACAACAGAAGCAAACAAGGCAAGTAAACATCAAGGAGCCAAGAGAAAGGAAAACTCGGACTGTCCTGAGAGAAGAGAAGGTAAGAATGACAGAATGAATGTGTCTGTAAGACTGACTTGATTTGAGAAACCCTGACCCAGACTTGGGTCAGTGACGCGGCCACTGAACTTGCAAAGTGGGGATGAAAGGCTGAGAAAAATGAAAAGCAAATGTAGTCAACTTCACCATGTTACATAGGATCAGCCCTGGCTTTGCATCTAAGGCTTTCGGGAAAGTCATGGAGCATTAAAATTACCAATTATAAGCACACTTTAAACCCTTCCAGAAGGCCTTTATGATTACACATGTGCAGACAAACTTTCTAATTGCTGCTATGGGATCCTGTGATGTCTAATATTGTATTAAACCACGGTGCTAGCATTTTAGTTACTTATGCAAAAATCACATCTGCAATTGATAGAAATATTTATCAGTGTGTTCACTAAAATGAAAATGCACTGAAGCAAGTAATAACATTTAAAACAAATAGGAAAGCTCAAATGAAAATGAAGCATTTGAATAATTACACAGTGTGTAGTCCAAAATAAATGATATCAGAATCCACTTTTGTTTCAAATCAATAACACTAAAATGTGACAGAATCTTGATGATACTCTATAACAAAAATTTAAACCATCAAAATATACTTGTAAAACATTTCCAGACAATGGGATACTTGCTATTCTCCTTTAGCACAAAACAATTGGCTCCTGGAAATGATTATTTTTTCCTTCATAGTTTATTATTACATATAACTCATACATTCTGAATTAGGATTCTAGTGTTTCAGATTTGTGTTTTTAAGGACTGTGGTGATTTATTATATGTTCACATTGTCATAGTTTGCTGAAGATATTTCCTGAGTGTTATGAAGTCTGATGCAAGATCAAATGTTCTCTGAATTTATTTGTTTTGTTAAATTTAGGATGTTCACAACCATATAAGGGTCCTTATCTTGATTCTGGCTCCTGGCTCCTAAAGTGCCTTCAGCAACCTCAGGTTTGTGATTTTCGGCATTCTAATTATGCCTTCTTTCTTTTTTGTTTGTTTGTTTATTTATTTATTTATTTTGTTTGAGACAGAGTGTCACTGTGTCACTCATGTTGGAGTGCAGTGGCTCAATTTCGGTTCACTGCAACGTCTGCCTCCTGGGCTCAAGCAATTCTTGTACCTCAGCCTCCCGAATAGCTGGGACTACAGGTGCACATTACCATGCCCGGCTAATTTTTTGTATTTTCGTGGAGATGGGGTTTCACCATGTTGCCTAGGGTGGTCTCGAACTCCTGAGCTCAGGTGGTCCACCCACCTCCACCTACCAAAGTGCTGGGATTACAGACATGAGCCACAGTCCCCGGCCCCCTCTTTCATTATTTTAGGCAAGCATCAACAAATTTATCTGAATTCATCCAAGACATTGCAGGAGGCTTCCTATTTTGTTTTAACCAACGTGTTAAGAATCACAGAAAACAGTGAGACACAAAAGCCCAGGCTCTGTCTTCATTGTCCAGTGAGGTATTAGTCTGTTCTTGCACTGCTATAAAGAAATATCTGAGATTGGGTAATTTATAAGGAAAAGAGGTTTAATTGGTTCATGGTTCTGCAGACTGTACAGGAAGCACGATGCTGGCAACAGCTGAGTTTCTTCAGAGGCCTCAGGAAACTTACAACCATAGCGGAAGGTGTAGGGGGAGCCAGCACTTTACATGGCCAGAGCAGGAGGAAGTGGAGGAGTGCCACACACTTTTAAACACCAGATCTCATGAGAACTCTCTACCGTGACGATAGCACTAACGGGAATGGTGTTCAACTGTGAGAAAATATTCCCATGATGCAATAACCTCCCACCCGGCCCCACCGCCAACACCAAGGATGACATTTCAACACGAGATTTGGGTGGGGACACAGACTTAAACCATATCATGGGGAAAACAAGCTTTTCAGTTTGTCTAAAGATATCAGGGGACTAAATATCAACTGTCAGATATTCATTTTTAGCCTCAAAGAGACTTTGGATTTCAGAACTTTGTGAAAGATTCATGTATTATTCTGGCATGGAAAATAGTGAAACAAGAATCTGAATGTCAGTTTCAGGGTTTCAGAGAGCCAACTAGACCAGGTCAGGTCAGAGGCTAGCCCAGAGCAGAGGTGGGAGGCTAGCCCAGAGCATCCCATGAGAGGGAAGCACAGCCGCTGAGGCCTGCAGAAGACACAGCAGAAAGCAAGTGAATGTGGACAGGCATGTGGAGCACTTCAGCCTGGCCCCATGGCAACGTGGGCATTGCACGTCCATCCCAGGCTGCCAGCCTCGTGACCACCCTCCATCGGCAATTCCCCATCACACCACCTTCCCCTCACGTCATTATTTGTTCATTTCATCAAGGGCTCTTACAACTGGGACAGTGCTGAGTAAGTCAACACATCCATTATCTCGTACGGGTGCAGTTATGCCATCCCCATCCCTCAGTGGAAGCATTCGAGACCCACGGACATTTGCTGGCTGAGTGTGATGGCTGAGATTCCAGAATCCTGGTTTGAAAAATAGAGCCTACTGTGCTTTCCACTGTGACACAAGTCACAGCTGTGGACTGTCTAGCCTGGTGAATGCCAGCTAGGAATGTGGCTGTGTGGTTTACTGGGGCTGCCTTAGCAAAGTGCCTCAAAGTAGGTGGCTTGAAATAGCAAGAATGGTCATCTCATCAGCTGGAAACCAGGAGTTGGAGATGCAGGTCCCAGTAGTCTTGGTTCCTTCTGAGGGTGTGGGGATGCTCTGTCCAGCCCTCTCTGCTGGCTGCCTGTTCTCAGCCTCCAGCCCTTGGTGCTCCTTGGCTTGTAGACGCACCATCCCCATAACCCATCTTCACTGCGCATTCTTCCTTTGTCTCTGACTCTGTGTCCAGATATCCATTTTTGCGAGTACATCAGCTGTATTGAATTAGGGCCCAAACTAATAATCTCATTGTCACTTATCTCTGTAATGAATAAGGTCACATTCTGAAGTCCTGAGGGTTAGGAATCCAATGTATCTTTTTAAGGGACCCAATTCAACCTATGACAGTAGCTCTTCCAACTCCAGCCCCTAACAATGTTGCATTCAATATACAATTGCAAATGGTCATAATGGTAATAAAGAGGAACAGAACGAATAGCTTGGATTTTGAACACACAAGTGCAGGGTTCTGTGCAGCACACGCACTCACTGCGTACACACCATGCTTTGGAGGCACTCACCTGTAATTTAGTTTTCAGTTCTCACCTCCACCTGTGTGGCTCTCTCCTCCCATCACAGCTGCCTGGCACTGTGTTCCGGCCAATAGCCCTCCCACTGCTGTGCCCAAGAGCTGGGCTGCTCCCTGACATGCTGCAGCTCCACGCAGGGCAGTGCTGGGTGCCACCTGCACGTGACCCAGAGGTTCTTCTTGCACAGGACACAGGAGAAAGTGCCTAGGCCAGAAAAGTGTGAAAAGACTTGGGCTTCAGGATTGGGGCTTATTGTAAATGGAGGGAATGGAATGTATTTTAGGGGTACACTACAAGTGACCCTTCTCTAAACCCCAAAGACTTTTCTCTAAACCGCGTTCAGTCAACTAGTGTCCAGCAATGCTGGCCACAGAGCCGTGCTGGGGCTGGAGTGTAGTCCCTGCATTTGTACATTGAAATCCTAACCCCCAGCCCCTCTGAAGGTCACTGTATTTTGACAGCGATTATTAAGAAAAAATAGCATCACTAAGAAGGGCTCTAATCCAATATGTATGCTGTCCTTAGAAGAGGAGATGAAGACACAGATGCACACAGAGGTACGACCCTGTGAGGACACAGGGGGAAGACATGGTCCACAAGGCATGGAGAGAGGCCCCAGGAGGAACCAGCCCTGCCGACACCTTGATGTCACACTTCCAGTCTCCAGAACCATGAGAACACAAATTTCCATTGTTGAAGCTGCCGTTCTGAGAGCACGAATTTCCATTGTTGAAGCTGCCTGTTCTGTGGTGCTTTGTTACGGCAGCCCTGAAAAACACACAGGCAACTTTCATCCACACAACAGTCCAGTCACAGAGTCGTGAAAAACACACACAGGCAACTTTCATCCACACAACAGTCCAGTCGCAGAGTCATGGAGTTCTAACCATATGCAGGAAATAAATTATTCATCTGGGTTTGCAATTTTATTAGAGACCTTTGCAGATGAAAAATGAAAGCTCAGGGCCAAAAGCATATCAGATTGTGATCAATGGTAAGCAGCCACGTGGTTTTTATATTATATTTTGTTTTACTTGGTGTTTAAAAATCTGAGGCCAGGTGCCAAGACTCACTCCTGTAATTTCAGCACTTTGAGAGGCCGAGGCAGGAGGATGGCTTGAGCCCAGAAGTTAGAGAGACCAGCCTGGGAAATGGGGAGACCCTGTCCCCTGTCTCTGCAAACAAAAAACAAAACAAAACAAACAAACAAACAAACAAAAATATATATACCTGCGCCTCAGTTTCTCCAGCTATAGAATGAAGCTAATGGTTGGTGTTGCTTAACCTGGGCTCCGCCTATGACGCAGATTCCCAGAGCCATGCAGGAGCATTTCAAAGCCATGGAAAGAATTTCACAACCACTCGTCATTTTCAATGGTGGGCAGTGTTTACAATACAGAGTCATATGACAGACAAAGATAACAAATGTAATCTCCATGCCTCTGGAAGTGGAGCTCTTTACTAGCTATGAAGATCTACAAAAAATAAATATAACTTTTAGCAGTGGAAGATTTTTTAGACACTAGGAATAAAAGGATATATGAGAATCTGCCAATCAAGTGGTGGACATGAACAGGTAAGGAACAAAAGAGAATATCAATATAGTGGAATAAGCAAAGGAGATACAGCACCTGTTTTGAGGGAGTTCAGTGAAACATGTTTATACAAATGTAGGGATTTAACAGCTTCCTTGATGAGGCAGTGCTTGAGAAGGATTTTGAGGGATTTTACCAACAATTTAGTGAAGAAGAGTGAGGCGGCTCTAATTGATGATGAATTCGCATAAATGAAGACAAGGAGCTGAAAAGAAAAATGATCAAGGATTGTGTGCGCAGTGAAGGATCAGTGACGATACTGGGTTGAGTGCAGGGAACAAGGCAGGAACAGTAGGAGATGGCGAAGGCGATGTGGGATGGATTCTACAGGCCTTTTGATTATTATCTTATTTTTTATTATATTATTATTATGATTATTATTATTACTTGAGACAGAATCTCACTCTGTCGCCCAGGCTGGAGTGCGGTGGCACGATCTCAGCTCACTTCAACCTGTGCCTCCTGGGTTCAAGTAATTCTCCTGCCTCAGCCTCCCGAGTAGCTGGGATTACAGGCACCCACCACCACGCCTGGCTAATACAGACCTTTGTTCTGTATGCATGATGTTGGCTTTTGTTTTCTGTCATAATTAGATAGATTGTTAGAAACAAAATTAATATTGTGTTCAGGGTATTTCAGAACACCCACTGCCAGGGCATCTTAGAGGAAGGAACTGAAGAGATGAAACTGGGATGGCAAGGTTGGGAATGACCGGACATCAGAGGGCCCTGATGAAATCCAGGAATATCATGGGTAAGACTTGCTGTCTACTGAGATGTGGGGTTGGGGAGAGGAAGGTGTGACATTGGACTCCGAGGACTCAGTGCGCCTGAAAGAGCAGGAGTGCCTGGATGGGAACACGAGGTTCCAGGGAAGTTGTTTCAGAGTTGATTTGAAGGCAGAGGGAAGACCAAGTGGGGCTTCCAGAGGGCCGGGGAAACATCCGTAAGTCTGCACTTCTATACCACGTTAACTTCCTAGGAGCCTTCTTCTATCCTGGGAGGTAGGGGCTCTTACATCCCTCCATCTTAGCTTTAGAAACACACCCAGCTCCTGAGTATGGAGAGTAACGTCCATGGTATTGAAAAGAAACAACACTGGCGATGAGAAGGAGGAAGAACTGACCACGTTCGAGATGAAACTCTAAGTGAGCAGGGGCAAAAGGTCAGTGCCCCATGCAATTTTGCAAAATATAAGCCCCTCTACTTAGCACAATTTTATTTATAAGCATCCTTGGTTAGATAACCCCTGATAATGTAATTTTACAAGTTTTCATCAAATTTTATCCCACTTTCCATAACATTTTCATGTATCCACCAAAACCTTTGCAGAACTGTAGCAGATTTTACACAATTCTGCCAGACAGTTTGAAGAATAAAGTAAAAACACATAAAACATATACATGCCCTCATGGAATGCCTTCTCCAGATGAGCATTATACATAAAAAGTTGGTGAACATCAAAATGCAAGCTAAATTCCAATAATTGTTAGACAACTTCTAAATTTTAAAATATTTGAAGAAGGAGGAGGTTGGTGAGAGGTGTGAATGTCAGGAAAGGTGTCATGCAGCGGTGAGGTTTCACCTGTGCTCTGGAGAACGGGCAGGGTTTGGGGTGGCAGAGGGGAAGGTTCCATAGTGGCAGAATGTGCTGGATAAGGAGGGAAGGGAGGCTAATTTTAGGGATTTATAATCTCAGTTTTTCTCAGTGCTTTTCTGCCCTGAGTTGGAAACAACACAGAACATGTCCTCTATTCTACTAGTCTTTGGAGTATATATTTTTTCCTAACCTGCCACGATAAATTATTTCTGAGTCTTAGATGTTATTCCCACCTCAACCACATTGCGCTTCATGTTGACATCAATTTTCAGTTGTAGGAAGCACTATGTATTCTGGCTTTGAGTAGACTTAGCGCTCCACAGCTCTGCCTTTGACTAGGCTGTGTGACTCTGGGGAATTAACATTGGAAACTTGATGTCCAATGTCATTAATTCTGCATTCACCCTCTCCCCAAGGTAAGATGCATGCAGGGATTCAGGTTAGAGCATAGTACTCGAACCCATATCACAGACACCATGTCTTAGAGATTGCTTGAGCTGCCTTGATTGATGCACTTGAAGAATGAATGGACCAAAGAGTTGACCTTTTCCATTGGAAAGCTCTCAGCTGGGGGCTTAGATGGTGAAGCAGACCTTTCTGAGACTTTCTTTTCTGGTCTATATTTTGTAATTTCATCCATGTTAATAATTACTTATCTGCAATTCCAAACACCAAATACTTTTAAAAGTCAAAAGTTTTCACTTTTCATAAGTTGAAGCTCAAACATTTTTAGACACAAAACTTGACCTGAACTGACATGAGGCTACGTTTCCTCTTTAAAAGAAAATCTTAGTGTAAATATTTGTAAATTTCACTGCCAGTTTAGTCTGTGTTTGATTATGTGATGACACTCTGTGCTGGGGTGTATGCATATTACTATCATTATGAACTTTTAGACAATGGGTTGTGAAAATTCAAAACTGTCTTGTATTACACTTCTTGAAATAATATATGTTAGCAGAGATAAAACTGGTAGAATCACTTGAACTCAGGGGACAGAGGTTGCAGTGAATCAAGATCACACCGCTGCACTTCAGCCTGTTCAACAGAGTGAGACTCTGTCTCAAAAACAAAACAAAACAAAACAAACAGGAATGCAAGGCAAAAAAATGGCAATTATTCAGAAAGGGATGTGTATATGTGTGTATATATATATATATACACACACACATACATGCATATATATATATATAGTCCCAATATTTTATCTCAAGGATTGGCATCAGAAAAAAAGATACATTTTTAAACAAAGGCAACAAATTAAAAAAAAACACATTACTTAATGTCTGTAATCAAATGACAGGATATTATTAAATGCCAAAGCAATTCTAATTAAACATTTTGAAATATATTTTTATAGAAAGAAGAAATGTAATAACTATACTAAAAGTTTGAATTTTAAATAATATATTTTAAATTTTGAAAATATTGATAAGTAATATCAAAATAATGATATAAATGTGTGAAATTTTAAAAACAAAATTATTGCTTATATTCAGCAATGATTTAAAGAGAGAAATTTGTGTTTATATACAATACATATTGATTGTTTTCAGGAGTTTAAGATTAACATTAACATAATACTTTTGCTTCAGAGAATGGAAAGTTCTAACTTTTAAAACTATGAGCCCATTGGTTAGTCTAATATTCTCAGCCAGGATACCACCTCAGGTACCCAATATACTAAGGCTCTGGGCAATCCCTAATTAAAGTTGAGATAAATGACAATTGTTTGTATATTTTAGTCATTGTCAAAAGGTCATCTAATTGTAAAGATGCCTTATACATATAAACATAAAGACAAGACAATGGGAAAATGGATAATTACCTGAATATACCGTTCATAAAAATGATATTAAAATGGTGTATAAATATATGTCAAGGTGCTTGGTTTCATGAATCATCCGGGAAATGAAAGTTATAAACCTCAGATACCATTGCATACACACCAGAAAAGCTTCAGTGAAAAGACTTAGAGAAGATATGAGACAAACAGAACCCTCCTGTGCAGCTTTAGCAAGTGTGATTTTAATTCAGCAGTTTGGAAATCTGTTTGTCCATGTCTAGTAGAACTTAACCATACACGCACTGACCCAGCCACTCCAGTCCTTGCTGATAACCCCAAGAAGTAGAAGAATGTTCATGGCATCACTGTGAGAAATAGCTCCAACTGTGGCCTACCAAATGCCAATTCACAGTAGGATGGATGGAATAGTCGACAGAATTGAGAACAGAAAATTTATAAGTAAACACAAAATCTCATATGACTCTAATGAACAAAATATTGAAAGAGGCTACACCTTTTCAACATGGAATACTATAGGGTTCCATTTGTAAAGATTCCAAAGCAAGCACAATCATCTATAGTGTTAGAAATGAGGATGCTGGTAATTCTTGGAGGAGTTATGGGAACACAAGGACTTCTTCGAGAATACTGGCCTCCTCTTTCCTCTACCGGGATTCTGTTTATGCCGTGTGATAATTTACGATTATTTATCAAGATGTCTACTTACGATTTGTGTGTTTCCTATATGTATTTATATTTAAATAAATTAAAAAGTTATTTAGAGAGATTATGTGCTGCATGGAATGAGATGCCTTCAGAATAACTGAGTAACTTGTCAAATGTCATTTAAAAGTCAAGGCCAATTTTCTGTTTAATAGTAAGGTTGTCAAATGACTCTTTGTAACTGGATGTCTGTACTCCTATAACAGGAGCAAGAGAGTTTTCTCTTCCCTTATCCACATTGTGACAATAACTGGGATCTGATTAACTGAGCTTTTATAGCTATGAAGACAGGAGTTAAAATATAGTATGCTTATTTCTGTTAACTGCATTTATCTTCATTTCTAAGAACTCTGTCTTAGAAGCTTTTAGGTAGATTGCTGGTAGTATCACAATTTTACTGGAAAATCGCTAACAAAAACCTCGTTTTGCAATTTGGTGCATGCTTTTCTGAAACAGGCATTTTTGAAGATGTCAAGTCACTTCTCTCCTGTGTTTTTACAAATTTAAGCCATTGTTCTTTCCTTCCAGGCATGTCAGTGATGCCACGAGCAGAGGAACCTTGTTGCATGCAATATCTCTTCTTGCCTGTTCATCAGCTATGTGTCATGTCTGTTCTTCCTAATGTTTCTAGAAACGGCTCACCCGGTAAGTTTTCCAGCTTTGTCCAAGGTCTGCGGTCACACGTGTTTTCTGAGCGTCTGTGGATGTTTGTTGCTCTTTCGGTCAACTTATTGTGTTAGTACTGTGTAGGAATCATGATAATCAACATCATCATTGTCACCATAACTCAGAGACAAGAATGTCTCTCCCACTTTCGAACCCTTCCAACACATTCTTCATTTGTCCAGTACAGTCATGTACTCAAATTACGAAAAGCGAAAGCAAAGCCACACCATGGGGACTAATCACACTTCCCGTTTGCAGTAATGCGTTGTGAAGGGCATTTCTTTATACGCCCCCTTTGAAGCCTCAGAACATGATTGCAAATGACACCTGTGACGTCCGGCAGCCCATCCCGCGCCTCGGTTCACAGATTGTGCTGGGAAGTGGGAACACGGAGGCAAATGGCAGCTCCCATCACTTAATGAGACGTTTATTAAGAAACCAGGACTGATTATAAGCTGCAAATTAGCCATAATGTAAGTAATCAGCAGAGATGTCACTTTGGTAGGAGGAAATGATAAACAGCACAATGCTCATCCCTGTGCTCATCAGAAAATACCTTCAGTTCATTACAGAGGGTAATTTACTGGAATCCCAAGATATAGGTAGAGGAAGGAAGAGTGTGTCTCCTTTTTTTTTTTCTAAAATGCATTCATCAGTGTTGTTTTATGTTATATCAAAGTAGATTTCATAGGTACCTTAATCACACCTTTGAGGTTTTAAAATTTTACCTGAGGAGTATAGCTATGAGTTAAAAGCATCAGTGGGCTCTGAGACTTCAGCATTTGCCAATAAAGTGAAAGCAATAATCCTCTAAGAGGAGAATCAAAAATATAATCATGTTCAAATATTCCCAATGGCTACATCAACATAGTGGTCAAGAAATCACTATTTGCCATTGTAATGATTTCTAGATTATGTACATGCCCTCAAATAAGAATACAAAAGGAAGAGATATATAAAATAAGTGGAGTGGATAAAATCCTAATTTCAGCACGAAAAGACTTGAGACTCAAATCAAAGTGCTCTAGAATGACAGAAAATGTCACTGATCAGGTTTCTAATTTCATAACTCAATCAATACATTTGAAACACAGATATTTTGCTTACTGAGGCTTGTGAGAAACCATTAGCTGTTCCCAAACAGCTTCCATCTGAAAAATCATGTTATCTATAACAGGTAATTTTCCAATTTGTTTGCATTATAAAGTTTCTCAAGATAAATATCCCACTATTTTCATTCCCCAAAGCTTAACACTTGGTATCAAGCCAGAAACAGAAATAAATTAATAAATATACTGATGTTTACTATTTTGCCACTGCATTATGGATATGGAGAAAATAAATGTTTTAGTAATCACTTTACCCAGCTTTTTGCCACATTAAGTATGCACTCCTGGAAAAAGATTTATTCAGGTTAAACACTTCCCAACTGTTCCAGCCTAGAGCATATCAAATAAATATTGACACACTGAAAGAAGGAGAAAGAAACAAATAAATACATTAATTAGGTGGACTGCTAATCACAGAACACTATCTTTCTTATAAAAAAAAACTGCCAGGATCCAGGTAATAACTGCAATATAAATACCTTAAACGAGATTGGTGTGTTCAATTATCTGGCATACGTTTTATAAATCTCCATCTCTAGACATTATTAAATTATCACATATCATATAACCCCAATACAAAATTTCAAAATTTCTCTTTGAATTAAGTATGTGCTCACTGATCAGTATTTTCTTCCTTGGAGCCTCCTAAGCAAAATATTTAAGTGGTTTAATAATAAAATTATATATTTCTATAATGTTTTTAAATGACCATAACATATGGGGAGAATATTATATAATAAAATGTAGATGACAGATATTTATATATTATGAATTATCTCATTTAAACTTGTATATAAACATAAAATCACATAATATCATATATAATTCTTCTTAAATAGTTTCCACCTTAAATCCTACTTAAAAAACCTAAAGCCATCTATTTTATGGTTTATCAGACAATTCCACATTTCAAATTTCTATTGTCCAAGAAAAAGTCCACACTACAAAGTAATTTTTGGAAAAAATGCGAATTTTTTTTTTCATTTTTATGAGCAAATGTCATTCTTATAAGAACACCATGTGGTACACCAGTAACAGTTAATTATAGAAAACCGACTACAATAACTTGAGATTCAGAACTTAAAAAATGTCCTACCTTATTGAGAATATTCAAATCTTTCTATTTGAATATCTCCAAGTTATAATGATAGCTTTATTTTGTTAAACTTCACATTGCTAAAATCACCCGCATGTCAGTCATGTTTTAGGATGTACCAAATATAGGTGAAATTTCAGCTATGCTTCTACAACCATCTGACTTCAAAAACTAAACCTCCTTTCAATTACCATTGGGGTGAGAGAGAGTTTTTAAAAGTGTGAGACATTAGAGAAGAGAACAGAAGCAGATTTTAAGAATCAGGGAACTTAAAGTTAGGTTTTTAACCTAAGGATAAGGACAATGTCCCATCATGCACTTTTTTTGACAATTGTCGGAAGAGGCATTATTTTTAAGTGAGTAATACACAGAGATTCAATTGGATGCAGGCTTCCATTTCATTAAATAAGAATACGGCCCAAATATTTTTGCTCTTCATATTGAACTTCCAGAGATATTTTATTCTGTTTCAGCCTCTGTTGTATTTATCGTTAGAATATCTCACCTCCTCAAACATTTTGTAAGCATCATGGTTTGAATTATTATTAAACCAGGCTCATTATCAACATTTTCCTTTATATACTGAGATCTGCTGCTCCACGTCCTGTGGCAGAGCCTGTGGACAACTTCAATTCAGAATCCCATTTCTCATCTGTAGGAAGTTTGCATAACTTCTCTTTTGTGAAAACAAGTAATCATCCTGTTTTTCTTTTCACATTATCTTGAAGATCATTGTACAGAATTATGCCTGTTCGATACATCAGAGAATACTCAGTTTCTTCTGCTTTTACAAAAATAAAAATTTTGGTTAAACAACAAAAACTTGTACTGAGTTTTTTTCATAAAGTGACAAAATATTTCAATGATATATGTCATGTAATGGTAACTTTCATAAATTGTACTGTAAAATATTAAATAAGATTTAGAAAATTAAAATGTACTGCTCAATATTATATCAGAAATTGATCACCCATGTTTTCCCTATGAAGCTTGAAGGGTTGCCAGCGACCCGGAAGACACTAATGTTGGCTCCTAGTCACTACTTCTCTTTCCACAACAATGGAAACATACTTCTGACTTCTGTAATAATTATTTTCTTATAGTTTTATTGTCTAAGCAGGCACCCTTGAAAAATAACTTTTTTGATATGTTTTCAAACTTTATAAAATGAATGCAAAGCATATTGTTCTTTTGTGTTTGTTTTCTTTTCCAGAACATCACATTTGTAAAACTCACCCAGGCAGTTGCAAGTGGCTTTAGTTTGCTCATTTCCATGACTGTTTTGTAATCCATTGTGTAAACATACCAAAGTATCCATTCAACCGTAGATGGACATTTGCATGATTTCTAATTTGTGATTGTTAAAAATAATTCTCTTATGCCCACGCTTGAATATGTCATTTGGTACTCATAAGCACAATTAATGTTTGATAGAGAGTGACAGTGGCATTGACGGTTGATAGGCTACACTTATCTTTTCATTTAGCAGCTGATGAAAACCACTCTTTGACACACTAATGTCCATTTATATTCACATTAGCAGTGGATGACGGTTTCCATTGCTCCATCTCCTCATCAAAACTTGTAAGCCGTACAAAGACTGCTCATTTTGATAAAGAAAGAGAGAAAGGAGAAGACACATCCCTTTTCCTCCTTTCTTCTTCTCTTCCAAACTCACACTCGTTCTGTCTATTGCCTGAATCTATCTGGAAGCCATTGGCAAGGTGGCTTGGGCCATGCACTTTGCTAATGTCATCAAGGAAGACAGCAGATGAATATGATAGGAAATGGGTGACTACCTAGCAATCAGCTTTTTGTTTCTAGTGCATGTTGCAAACATCTTCTCTCCTTGTTTGACTTATCTTTTTAGCCAGTATAAAGTTGCTCTTGTTTTTGTGGATAAAAAATTTTAATTTTAATATAGTCACATTTCATTACTAGTTTATGATTAGTGCTTTTTGTGATCTATTTAAAATACTTTCCCAACACTGAGGTAATACAGATATTCTCTTTTATAATCTTTGAGAGCTTTGATAATTGATCTTTTATATTTATATTCACATTATGCTTTTAAGTTGATGGCATATGGGAGGGTTTTGTTTTTTAAATTTTTCCTATGATATCAAGTTATACCATATTTTGATACCAGGTTTTTGCTTTTATAAAATGAATTCAGCAAGCACAGGTATTTTATGGAATTAGAAATGATTATGGTGATTGCTTCTTCTGGCGCAGTGCTGACATCTTACTTGCTGGTGAGTAACTAAAATCTTTCCCACTAAGATCAGGAGCAAATCCAGGATTCCCCCATTGGCCACTCCTATTTGACTTCTGATTGAGTGACTAGACAATGCAACAAGACAAGAAAAGAAAAAGTATACAATTGGGATGGAAAAAATAAAATTGCCTTTATTCTCAGATGACATGACTGTCTTTGTGGAAAGTCCAAAATAATCAACAGTAAAACTGCTAGAACTAATTAGTGATTGTTAAAAGGCTGCAACATCCAGACTAACATACAAAAGTCAAACACTGTCTTCTATAAGAGTATATAAATAATATATGAAATTTAAAATTAAAAACACACTATCATTGACATTAGTATCAACCCACAAAGAAAAATAAATAGGTATATGTCTAAAAAATATGTCTAAGATCTAGATGAGGAAAAGTACAAAACTTTGATGATAGAAATTTTTTTAAAAACTCATAAATGTAGATTATTTTGTGTTCATAAATAGGAAGACTCCATATTATCAAGATGTCAGTTCTTTCCTACTTGACCTATACATTCAATGCAAGCCCAGTTAAAAGCCCAACAAGTTATTCTGTGAATATCAACAAACTGATTTTAAGTTTTATTCATTGACTTTTGTTTGTTTTTTTTTTGGAGACAGAATTTCACTCTATCACCCAGGCTGGAGTGCAGTGATGCAATCTCAGCTCACTGCAACCTCCGTCTCCCAGGTTCAAGTGATTTTCCTACCTCGGCCTCCCAATTTCTAGGATTAGAGGTGCCTGTCACCATGCCCAGATAATCTTTTGTGTTTTAGTAGAGCTGAGGTTTCACCATGTTGCCCAGGTTAGTCTCAAACTCTTGAGCTCTGATATGTGTTGTGAATGTGTCAAGTCTTCTCTCCTAGCTATTTTGAAATATAAAATGCATCATTGTTAACTATAATCACCCTATCCTGCTATCAAACATTGAAACGTATTCTTTCTGCCTAACTCTATGATTGTACCTATGAGCCTACCACACACACACTTTTCCCAGCCTCTCTTCTCAGTCATTCTACTCTCTACCTCCATGAGAACATTTTTTTATTTTAAATCTATATGTGAAAGCAAAAGACCTAGAATACTAACATAATGCTGAAGGAAAAGACCAAAGTAGCAGACCAACACAACTTGACTTCAGGTCTTACAGTAATCAAAATGGTGCCATGTTGGTGACATAATAGAAAAATAGATTAATAGAGCAGAATAGAATGCCTAGAAATAAACCCACACAAATGATCAACTGATCCTAGATGGCAAAGACAATTTAGTGGAGCAAAGACAATCTTATCAACTAATGGTGCTAGAACAACTCAACATCCTTATGCAAAAAAAAAAAAAAAAAAAAAAGATTCTAGACAAAGACGTTACAACCCTTTATTGAATTAACTCAAAGTGTATCATAGACCTAAATATAAAACACAGGACTATAAAATGTGAAGATAACATAGGAGAAAATCTAGCAACTTAGTTTTGAACACAATATCCATATCATTATTCATGAATAAAATATGTATAAATTTTGGTAAATTGGACTTTATTAGAGTTAAATGTTTTGCTCTGCAAAAACACTGTTAAAAGAATCAACAGCAAGCCACGGACTGGGAGATAACATTTGCAAAAGACATATCTGATAAAGGACTGATATCCAAATTGTATTATACAAAGAACTTTTAAAGCCAACAATACCAAAATAAACAACACAATTTAAGAATGAGCAAAATATCTGAACAGGCATTTAAATAAGGAAAATATACAGATGGAAAAAATAATATAAAAAGATGCTCAAAATCATACATCTTTAGTGGATTACACGGTAGAACAACAGTGAGCGAGCACTCCACACCTGTTAAATGCTGAAAAAGCCGAAACATTGACACCACCAAATGCTGGGGAAGCTGTTAAGCAGAGAGACTCTCACTCGTGGTTGGTGGAAATTCAGATGATATAGCCACTCTGGAAGACCTTTTGCCAGTTATTTTGCAAACTAAATGTACTCTGATTTATGACCCAGCAATTGTCCTCCTTTTTATTTACCAAAAGGAGCCAAAAACTTATGTTCACACACAGAAAAAAATCCCTACATTGAATGTTGATAGCAGCTTTATTCATAGTCACTGAAAACTGAAGGCAACTGAGATGTCCTTCAGTAGATGTTTGGATGAACACTTTCTCTAGTTTCTTAAGATAGAAGCTTTTATTTTTTGATTCTTTTAAGTTTTTTTCTCTAACATGTGCACTTAATGCTATAAAATTCATTTCAAACTTGAATTTCATTGCATTCAACAAATTTTGACAGTCTTTTAATTTCTTATTCAATTATATATAAATTTCTTTTGAGAGTTCTTAGGTTCACGTATTATTTAGTGACAACTAGCTTACTCTCCAAATATTTTTGAATTTCTTGCTATTGTTCTGTTGTTGATTTCTAAATTAATTTCATGGTGGTCTCAGAGTATACTTTGTATTATTTTTTTCTTTTAAATGTGTTAAGTTGTGTTGTATGGCCCAGGATGCAGTCTCTCTTGGTGAACATTTTCTGTGAGCTTGAGCAGTGTATTCTAACAATGTTGGGTAAAGAAATCCATAACTGTAAATTAGTTCCAGTATTGGTGGTGCTTTTCATGTCAAATACGTCCTGTAATCCTCTGTATACGCATGGCACCAGATTTCAGAGTGACAGTTTTTTCTGCACCCTCAATTTTCTGAAGGGCTTAAAAAATTATTAATTTTGTTCTTCCAACATTGTTGTTGTTGTCATAAGGATAGGAATGACAACTTCCATGACGGTGACATGTGAGAGCTGAAGTTGGAAGCCTATCACTTTTCTTTTTTCCTGAGTCTTTGTATTTAAAATGGATTTCTTACAGAAGACAAATAGTTGAGATTTTGCTTCTTTTTCTTATCTGCTCTGCCATTTACCGTTTTTAACTGGTGCATATAGATTGTTCACATTTAAAGTTATTGCTAACATAGTTAGGCTACTATTTATCATATTTGTGGATTTTTTACTGGTTGCATTTGCTCTGTGTTTCTTTTTTCTACCTTCTTCCATTTTAATTGGCCATTTTATATTATGATATTTCATCTCCATCTTATTCCTTATAAGCAAAATGCAGTGAGCATCTCTCTGGGTTCTTAGTTGTTTGTTTGTTTGTTTTTTGGAAGGGTGGGAGTTTGGATTAGCTTTGTTTACAAATTATCTGTAACATAAATGACAATTTTGCTATTACATTGTGACATTTTGGTCCCGTCTTCATAAATAGAAACACTGGAATAAAGAGAGAGAAAAACAGAAAGAGAGACAAGGGAAAAAGGAAGGAAGGAAGGAAGGAAGGGAGGAAGGAAGGGAGGAAGGAAGGGAGGGAGGGAGGGAGGGAGGGGAGAGAGAAGAAAGAAAGAAAAGAAAGAAAAAGAAAAGAAGGAGGGAAGGAAGGAAGGAAAAAAGAAAGAAAGAAAGAAAGAGTCAACATGTAAAGAACTGCCCTAGCTTTAACATAAAAGGTATATGCTCTTTTGTGTTTGTGAAATTAAAAAAGAAGAGAAAAAAATAAAAGAAATAGGATCATAATAAAGAATTCAGGTAAACGAATGTAAATTAACTAGTACCTTGTATATGGTAAATTCTCAATTTAAGATTACTACAGCTCTAATTTTATTATTTCTATTAATGAACAGGTAAATAAAGGATTTGCAATTTTTATTAATTGCTTTCAGGAGAAACATTTTGAAATCTATTTAACTTTAAAAATATACATGTCTACTCTTTAATGCACTGAGAAAGACACAACATCACTTTTGCCAAAAAATACATGACCTCAATCGAATAACAAGGATGCTTCAAGCAAACACAAATTGAAGGATACTCTACAAGGCATCCAGCCTGTTCTCTTACAAAACGCCATGCTCAGGACAGAGGAAAACAGAATGTGGTCTGTCCAGATTGAAGGAGACTGAGATGTGTCATGGAAACTACATCCAGTGTGTGGTTTGGGGCTGGCCATTGACGTGATTTTATTTCCTATTAAAAAAAAACATTATTAGGGCAATTGACAAAAGATAGTTAAGGTCTGTAGATCAGATCATAGTATTATATTAATGTTAATTTCCTGATTTAGTTCACTGTACCATGGTAATATCCTTGTTCTTAGGAAATAGTATTTACTGCTATAAAATATTAGTATTTCGGAATAAAGCGGCATGGGGTTGCAACTGACATTTAAATGGTTCACAAACATGATAATATGAATATACAGGAAATGGTAAAGCCGATGTGGTAAGGAGAAATAGCAACAATCGCAGGGGTGGGGTAGAAGTAGATGGAAGTTCTTTTATACTATTTTCTAAACTTTATATAACTGTAAAATGATTTGAAAATTACATAGTCATATAAAATATGCCATAGCTCTGATGTGTTACTAAATTCAAAAATAAGTGAACTTTAAACTAATTACAGATCTCAGGAAGGTGCCAGAATATATTATTCTTTATGTTCTGTATCAGACTTTTACCTTTGATAAAAATAATGTACCCCTGTGAGTTTTTCAACATTTAATCTCTGTTTAAAAAGAGCATTTTATATGGTTCATTTTTAACGTAAATGTTCTCTAAATTTTTCTGCTAAATTTGTGTATGAACTCATGGTTTCTTATTTACAAAAAGTCAGTAATTCTATTCTAGTTCATAAACTAGATTAAAATATGTTGCCTTTGCTGATAACACAATTTTTGTTTGTAATATACAATGATATTCTTTAATTTTGCACTTAGATCACTTTTTTTTTTTTTTGCTTGGCAATGACCTGCACACTGGTGCTCAGACCCTAGCTCCTTGTTTGGCTTCAGATCATGTCTTTCTTTCTTTGACCAAAACTCTTCTAGATCCCTATTGTGTCCATTGCACCATTTTTCCCTTGAGTGACTTTGGCTGTAAAAGGAACAGCAGATAATTAAAATAGTATATTCTAAATTATTGTATGAGCACAAAAGGGAAAATTTACTAGTTCTTTGGGAAAGTTGAGAATTTCAAAAAAAATAGATATTTTTCCCCCTTGGATTCAGTGACCTAAAATGTTTGTTTTAGTAAGATGGGTTTGAGCTTTATAAGGACAGAGCCAACTGCCTAAAGTAATTCAAGCCAAAAATTCACGGTTTGCTGACTCTCTAAATTACCTGGCCCCCTGTGCTCCCGGTCTCATCTACTGTACACATTGGAAAGAAACAGGCTTTAGAAAGGCAATATGGGTATTATGTTAATTTCAAACAATCTGAAAATGCAATAGAAACTGCTTTGGAAATCAGGTGAATCCTCTAGATAATATCAATATATTGGCAAACACAAGCTTTTCTGCCCTACAATGAAACATTAAATGCATAAACAACAGCACTCTGGAAATGCCCTTATGTGTGGGATTTGCATTATGCCATGAGTAAGTAAAACTGATGCCCATCGGTGACTTTGTACTTTACAATATTTGGCTATATTTATTATTTGGAAGGACTCAACTATTTTCTCAAAGTGGCAAACAAGTAATTTCCAGGATGAATATGCATCTAGTTTTTGATGAAAATTTTAGAGAGGCTCACAGTGAAAATCTATGTTACAAGCAAACTTAGGAAATAAATTTAGAAAAAAAAAGGAAGGAATTTGGAAGATGACTGTTTCAACCCTGGGTTTGCCACTTATCTGCCAGGTTATGTTACCTTGGATAAGTTACTTAAACTCTCTAATCTCTCTGTTTCATAAGTATTAAATGAAAATTTTATAGCCAGATACACAAATAAACATACATAAGAAATTTAAAGATTAAAATACTTTATAGCTTGGAAATGGTAGCCAAATGTTTATCAACACTATCTGACCAAGGAAAGTGCTGATCCCTGAACTCCATGCTGTTTTACGCCTTTCCAAGAAACAGAAATAACGGTTTAAAAGTCAGATTTTCCAGTGTGACAGAATCCAGAGAGAAAAGACAGTTTGGGTTTTTATTCCACCTCTGCGTTTAAAGCGTCTTGATGAGGTGTTACCCCACTGCATGGTTTTCACTGCCTCCACTGCCGCCCTCCCAATTGATGGGAAAGCAGCAGCACTAATTAGCTGGAAAAAGCATTGGCAGTCAGCTCAGAAATTCTCTCTCCAAAACTTGAGGTTTTCACATTCACTGTCATGCTTTGGGAACACTTCATCTGTGTGGGATGACAGGAGTTTGGGAGAAGATTCCAATAAATTAATATCACAAGGCTGTTCAAAAAAACCAAACCTCATGGCTACAGAGAACATACGAAAGCAAAACAAAACAAAAACAAAGCACTTTTTTCCCTTGGCTGCAGAGGATAAGCTATTCTTATCAGTCATTCTCAACTCCTGAATGGCATTAAATGGATTTCATCAAAATGCTTTCCAGAAATAATTCTTTAAAAGCAACTCAGTATCTACAAAGTCACTCCTGTTTTTAGAAGCTTATGTTTTCTCTTCATGTAGTTTAAATATATTTCATGACAGCTTGGGTAAAAGATTGCTGGAACAGATAAAAATTAAGTAAGTGACGGGGAAGAGACTGTGTTTGTGGCAATGTGAAGAGTGTGTCTCATTTCGCAAGGACCACCTTCGCTATGTAGACAGCAGTTGTTTTAATGTAGAAATGGTGGCTAGTACAGAAAAATCTTTCAAATTTTCAAACATAAAATCACTAATTTGCAATTGAATTCCTAGTGCTTATATGTTAGAAACTAATTTTTTAAACCAGCTTGCAATAGCAGCAGCATTTAAAACCAAAACATTTTAATAAAGCTATTATTTGCAATAGTTATATAAAAATACATAACTTACAGGATTACATTTGAAAAATATGCTGAAGACTATACATTGAAAATTATAAAACTTTCATAAACAGCACTTAAAATGAAATACATGAAGCTTTACATACTATATTCATGGATATAAAATCCTAATTTCTTAAAGTTTTCATTTCTTCCCCTAATCAACATGTAGATATAATCATTCTAATTCTAAACTAGTTAAATCCAATGTATAAGCATATGTATCATGATCTGTGTAAATATGTTGTGTGAAATTTCATATTTATATGAATATATTTATATGAATATATTTATATTTATAAATATAAATTTATATTTAAAGTTAAAAAGTCAAGAATAGAAATATTCCTCCAAAGAAGAGAAGTAAAATAAACAACTTTGAAATTATTATTGTTTAAGAGAGCATTGTATTGGGGGCATATGAATAAACAAAAATTACAACATAGAAAGCACAGAAATATATCTGAAACTTTAATATATAACAGTGATAACATGACAGGTTGCTGAAGAAGAGAAGCTGTTAAAAAATAGAGGTGAAAAAATAATTATTCATGTTAAAAAAGTGAAAATGTGATTCTTACCCTACGTCATATATTTACATTTAAACCAGAAAAGTAATTTAAATGTTGAAAGCAAAACCAAAAATTTTATAGAGAAAAAAGTAACATATATGTAAGCATATGTATGTACATTTTACTTTTTTAAGTTCTGATATTAAAATATTATTTCAGTACAAATGTGTAAATAATAAAGATCAATCAATATGAATCAATTGTAATTAAGATTTTCTATTCATAAAAGTACACATTAAGAATGTAAAGCACCCCACACACCAGAAAACAAAGAAGACAAGAAGGCAAGAAGCCATTTGCCATATGTATAACTCCCAAAGGCCTGGTGTAAAAAGTAAAAACTCTGAAATTTAATAAGAAAAATAAAAACCGAAGAGAACAATGGTCAGAAACATGAATAGATATTTCACAAAGAAATATATATAGCTAATAGGCATAAAAAGAGATGCTTACAATCATTTACACAGAGAGATAAAAATATAAATTTACGCCTGTTATGTTGGCAAAAGTAACAAATATTATAATACTCAGCTATACCAAATATTTTAGTCAATCAGTCTCAGGCACAATCTCAGTGATAGTAAACTTCGTGAAAGCATTTTGTGATAAAATGTGACATTATCTTGTGAAGTTAATTATGTGTAGATTATGTGGCCAGTGTACCCCATTCCTTGATTTATATCCAGGACAAACATCCAGGTGAACATTTAGAGTAGTCGTCTTTACTGTTCAAGAAGTTGAAAAACAGCCGGGCGTGGTGGCTCGTGCCTGTAATCCCAGCACTTTGGGAAGCTGAGGCGGGCGGATCACCTGAGGTTGGGAGTTCAAGACCAGCATGACCAACATGGAGAAATCCCATTTCTACTAAAAATACGAAATTAGCCGGGCATGGTGGTGCATGCCTGTAATCCTAGCTGCTTGGGAGGCTGAGGCAGGAGAATCACTTGAACCCGGGAGGCGGAGGTTGCAGTGAGCTGAGATCACGCCACTGCACTCCAGCCTGGGCAACGAGAGCAAAACTCCATCTTAAAAAAAAAAAAAGTTGAAAAACTTCCATTGACAGAATAATGGATAAATAAAACATAATATAATCAAATCATGAAATATTATAGCGCATTTAAGATGAATAACTCACAGCTCCAGGCAAAAATTTGTATAACCCTTATTAGTACAATGCTGAATATAAAAACAAATTTTAACAGATAGTATATAGTATGACATCCTCTTTATAGTTCAAACCTTGTACAATTTAGCAACATGTTTTAATGAATTAATATCCAAACTATTTAAGGAGCTCAGACAACTTAATAGAAAGAAATCAAATACCTAATTAGAAAATGAGCAAAGGACCAGAATAGACATTTCTCAAAAGAAGAATGTTGGGGTTTCAACGGGTGTGCCATTCAAAATTCAAGTTAAAACTTAATCCCCACGCTGGTGTTGGGGAAAGATTGTCCTTCTGGGGAATGATAAAGTTCCTCTGCCTTCTGCCACGTGCAGACACAGGGTTCCTTCCCCCTGGAGGATGTAGCAACAAGGCACCGTCTACAAGCAGACGGCAGCCCTCACCTTACACTGAACCTGCAGGTGCCTTGCTCTTGGACTTCTCAGCTTCCGAGCTGCCAACAATCAATTTCTGTTCTTCACAAATTACCCAGTCTGAAGTGTTTTGTTATAGCAGCAAAAATGGATGAAAACAAAGACATGGAAGTCTGCCCACCCCTGTTATAACGGCTATTATCACAAATGGAGAAGAGATAAGAAGTTTTAGTAAGAATGTGGAGAAAAGAGAACCTTTGTATGTAATTTGTGAGGATATAAATTAGTACAGTCATTATATAGACAGTAAGGAAGTTTCTCAAAAAATTAAAAAATAGAAATACCATATGACCCATCAACTCCCAAGTGGGTGTATATCCCAAGAAAATGAAATTAGTAAGTTGAAGAAATGTTTCAATCCCTATGTGTATTGCAGCCACATCTCACAATAACCAAGATATAGAATAACCTGAGTCATAAATATATACATGTTTTATTTGTTAATTAAAAATCGATAAATCATTTTTAAAATTGCAATTAAAGCTATAAAAGAAATAAACAGAAATACAAATAAGCACACTCTAGCAATGCCATACTCAGCAATAAAAAGGAAGAAACAACTGATATTAAAAAATATGGGTGGTTAAGAGATGGCTTTTTGAAATAGAAGAAATTTAAATGTTGATCTGAAAGATGAGAAAGTATAATTTTATAAAGAAAGAGCATTCTAAATTTAAACCCACACACTCACACACATGTGCATGTGCACGCACACACACACACACACACACCATTGGGCATATTGAGTTGCTGAAGAAAAACCACTCCAAACGGAATTATGATGGTGTAAGGTATGTCCAGTTGCCTTCCCTTCTTGGGTGGACAACACAGTCTTCTCTTTTATTTTTATTTTATATGTATATATATATGAGACAGAGTCTTTCTCTCTCACCCAGGCTGGAGTGTAGCAGCACGATGTCAGCTCACTGCAACCTCTGCCTCCCAGGTTCAAGCGATTTCTCCTACCTCAGCCTCCCAAGTAGCTGGGATTACAGGCGCCCACCCCCATGCCTGGCTAATTTTTGTGTTTTTAGTAGAGACAGGGTTTCGCCATGTTGGCCAGGCTGATCTCAAACTCCTTACCTCAAGTGATCCACCTGTTTCAGCCTCCCAAAGGGCCGGGATTACAGGTGTGAGCCACCGCGCTCAGCCCTGCCTTCTCTTTTAGATGAAGATGCCAGATTGGATATACCTTAAGTTAATTCTAAGTTTATATTTCTATGTATAGGGAAATTGTGAAGGTCGCTGAGGACTATTAATCCAATATTTCTTAGATGTTAATATGGCACTATTGCAGTGACGTGGGAAGGTGACTAGGAAAGGGATCTGTAATACAGGGAAGCCTGAAGTAGGAACCCGTCCATCATCTGCTTACCACCCACAGGGTGAGGCTGCAGGCAGTGGGGGCATATGACACCTGGGGAAGTTCTTGGGGTTGTGGCCCAGCGTCAGTGAGAACGGCCTGCCTTATGCCCTGAAACAGTCCTTGGCAATTCCTTGAGAGCTCTGATGGCTCAGCCTCTAGTAGAAGTACAAATGCTCCCAAAGTCTCACCATGTGGTGTGCTCTCACCCCATGGGTGTTCACATCTTCATGTAATCCTCTCCCTGAGCCTGGGAGCAACCTGTGACTTGTTTTTCACCTACAGGATACAGCAAAGGTGATGGGCGTTCCTTCCAGGGCGACAGTATTCTCTGCAGCCTCCATCACTAGCTGACTTACTCTAAAGCCTCGCTGTCCTCTTTGGCTCTGAAGAAGCACATAGCCATGAGTTCTACAACTCTAAGGAAATGAATTCTGCCAAGCAGTTGAGTGAACTCAGAAGGGGACCCTCCCCTGCTTCAGCCTCCAGATGACAAATCAGTCTCCCTCACCTTGATTGCAGCCTCGCAGAGACCTGACTCTGCCATGTCAGGATTCCTGACAGAGAAACTGTGGAAGAGTAAATATGTGTTGTTCCAAGCAACTGTGTTTGTGGTCATCTGTTACACAGCGTAGGACACTAACACAGTATCTGTAGTGTTGTCAGAGTGAATAATGCCGTCCACTGTTTCTTGCTTGGCCCTGGTGGATGAGCATTGCCCAAGGCTAGCCACAGATAAGAGACGCTATTTTGTTTCTCATAAGTTTTCTGTATTCGTTAGAGAGAAGTAAAGTGCTGTTCTGATTAATTTTTGGCTGTGAGTTTGGGCTTAACATAAAGGATCTCTAGGAAGTCACCGGTGCAATCAACCCATTCAAAATGGTGGCAAAAACACATGAGATTAACAGCTCATCTCCTCCAAGGATGCTATCAGAGAAAACAGCTGTAAACATGGCATAAATTCGATTCAAGTTAAGCACTGCAATCTCGTTGAGGCTATTGATCTTGTCCCTAATAAATTAGTGGGTGAATGCCTGGCTGGGCAGAACAAAGGTTGTTGAAAATTCCCTTACCTGTAAACACTCTGGAATGAATCTCAACCTTGCCTCTTTCCCCTTGCATTTATAAAATAGAGATTAGGAAATAATTCCTGGTTATTCACCTTTAATTTAAAAGAAAGTGGTGTTCTGCACCAATTAATACATGGTTTATAGGGTCCCGTGTGATGTGCACACTGGTTGAAGAAAGCACAGATTAAAAGAAAGACAAGATTAAATGAAGGAGTGAGCAGGCTTCTTTTTGAGAAGCTAAGTGTGGGCGTGTTTAAGTACTTTGAGGCAGGGACAAGATTTTTTCTAAACCTATGTTTTGTTGGTTTATTTATTATAAAAATAAATTTGGTAAACTATCATCCATAAAATGATCTGGTAAGTATAAAAAAAAATAAAACCTCCATGTATATAGTAGACTCTCCAGAAAATGGGTAAATGCTGCAGTAAATAAAAGAACAATATATAAAGTTAGACATACAGCGGTACTTACTCTCCAAATGTGGCCTTCAGCAATTTATTGACTACTGAAAAAAACATATGACAGCGTGAAGCCGGCAAGCGGCAGATAATAGACTATCTTGAAAGAGGATCCTTTTATTCCACACACAGCGGTGGGTGATAAATGGCTGTAATGCTGGTGCTTCCTATTTTCTTCTCTCTTCCCCCACAGCATATCACAGATCAGAGACTAATAGCCCCCCAGGAGAAGGTGTCTCGACACAGCCCCTTCCATCTGTGATAACTGTGGTTATCAAACATCTGTCTGCAACTTGCAATAGGGACAGGATGATAGCTTGTCATTTGTCTACCAAAACACTTGGTATTTTCAGCTATAAAACAGGAGAAAGTAACATAATGTAATTTATTTGTGTAAATGGAAGAGGTTTTATGATCCAAAAGCCAGAGTTTAGCTTAGAGGCCTTCACAGTTTAACCATTTCTCTTAATACATACCCCAAACAATAACTTCTGTCATAAAGATTTCCCACAGTGAATAGCAAGCTTATCTCTAAACTACCTAATAGCAAGGCTTATTTCAATCTCGTGCTTTAGAAAAATTAAAATTAAAGAAACAGAGTAACTCCATCAATTTCACAATGACATGGAACCATATGAAAGTTCTAGTGTCTAATGTGTGTCAGCATTTAATTCAAGCAAGGCTTAATGTCTCTTTGAGGCAATTGCCTAAGAGTTTTAATCAGCCTGCACCAGGCTGCCTGGCTGGCAATCGGCACAGTAATGCAATAAACAGCATGCCAGTGGGCGTGGTCCTCACATCCTGGGAGGCTCTGTTCTTGCTCCTTTCTGCAGGCCAGGACTGATGGTGGGTGGTTCAGTTTCAAGACCTGGCTTACGAGGATCAATAGGGACACTGGAACCTCAAAACGGTAGAGGCCAAATGGTAATGCTTAACTGTCACAAGCCGGGTGGAGTGAACTGTCGTAATGGCTGGAAAGGCCGGAGTGGCAGCCAGAGGGCTTTGACCCACAGGGAGTTATGAAGATTGTTCATAAAATACAGTGTCTCTGCTCACATGCACCTAGAGTCACTTCCCAGTCTGCTCAATAAGAATAAATACTGGAGGGGTGGTCAGGAGGCAGAGGGCAGGCACTCCCCCACAAAAAAAAGTCAAGATTCTTTGTGTGTTTCAAATGGATCCAGTTTTCAGATGCAGACCCCACTGCTTGAAGGACAGCTGAAGTTCTTGCCGCTCCAAGGAAGGTGTCCAGCATAATGATTCTCCAATCCTTCCAGTATCCTTACTTGGGAGACTGCACACTGGGGAAAAATGCATTTTGAGGCCTGTTTGATGCAAAGTTCTTGTTGTCATTGGTACCTTAAGAGCTAAGGTGACATTAAAGACTCCTCATCGAGTAGGCACGAGGTGAGGTCAGGTGATAAATGCAGTTCTGATGAATGCCTGGCTCAACATGGTTCCCACTGACCACATCCACCTTATGGTTATTTCCACTGCCCTCAAATATCTCTGGTTGTTGAAGAAACCTCCATATTTGTTGCTTGACTTGTAGAGTGATTATTATTGTACTTAAGACCAAGGGAAAGCCTCAAAAACTTTCTTCCCCTTGTCTAAATAATGTATCAAAAATGGTACTACATCCCAGAGGGGGAAAGGCAAAAATGACTGCCACTATGAAGGACCTAAGAGCTGTGGTGGGGTGTTCCTCAGTATATCTCCATTTACCTCAGCAGATGTATCCTTCAAAGACCAGCCAGATCCCAGAGCACGACAGTGAGCTGTGAGGAATGTTGCCAATCAGTGCCCCAGCTGCAGCCTCCCTGCCAGATGCCTCTTTGAATATGCAGCCCCTGAGCTGGTGGCTTGAGACTTTTCCACCCATACTTCAAAAGATCAGAAAGAATTTTCATTCACTCTGAAAAATTAAAAGTGTATATTTCTCACCCAGTGTCGGGGCGGTGTTAATAGTCACACCCTCTGTCATGATATTGTCTACTGAGAGCTGAACCAGTATGATCCATGAAATAGCTGCGATCCACAGACTGGTCCACTGTCTCATCACCACCATGCCTTGCTGATGGATGAGATTTTTAAAAAGTGGCTGGTGCACTAGGGCCCTTGGGAAGAGCTCCAGGAAGGACCCAGGACACAGTGAAAGTGTTATTTGTGGGCCATGCTGGGATGTATCTACACAATAAGGACACATGATGGCATGTTGAATCTCCCACTAACAAGGAAGAAGTATAGCAAGTGGAGGCTGCGTATTCCAGATAAACTAGTGACACAGTGGGAGGTGGGAGCTGAGGGTGAGGGCACTGGGCATGGAGATTAGAGAAGGAAGATGGGGAGCAGTTCGCTCACTCAGATCAACACTGACCTTCAGGAAAACAGGTCTCCCAGAACCCTAAAGGACATTTCCAAGCTTTAATTCGGCCAGGAGCAGTGGCTCACGCCTGTAATCCCAGAACTTCGGGAGGCTGAGGTGGGCGGATCACCTGGGGTCATGAGTTCGAGACCAGGCTGACCAATATGGTAAAACCCCATCTCTACTGAAACTACAAAAATTAGCCGGGCATGGTGGTGGGTGCCTGTAGTTCCAACTACTCAGGACTGAGACAGGAGAATCACTTGAACCCGGGAGGCAGATGTTGCAGTGAGCTGAGATTGCACCGCTGCAGTCCACCCTGGATGACAGAGCAAGACTCCGTCTCATAAAATAAAAAAAATAAATAAAGGAGTAGATTGTTCCATAGTAAGTGGTGTGCCGCTGTGACACGCACTCAGGGCCGTGATGCAAGCTGCAGGGAATGCTTCCAGAAGACAGCGTCTATCACTGATTCATCTTCAGAGAGGGCGTTGGCTGAGCGGTCTTGTCACAATTCATGCACTGTTCCCAGGGTGGCTCAGAGCTAAGTGACTGAACGGTGTGGGGGTATGGAAAGAGTGTTCCTCTCTCACCTCAACTTGGAAAAACCCTGGGTGTTTCTCTCGTTCTCAGAACTTCCATTAAATTGGCCGAGGCTCCCGCTGACAGTGCGTGACAGGTCAACTACCCATCTTCCTAGTCTCATTTCTTTTCCTTCCTTTTCCTCCTTTTGACAATACACTTTGTTTTGATTACTGCACAAAGTACGGATGGTATCATTTATTTATTTTATTTCTATTTTTAAAATTTTAACTATTATTTTTTCTGTTGCCCAGGCTTGAGTGCAATGCTGAGTTCTCGGCTCACTGCAACCATCACCTCCCGGGTTCAAGAGATTCTCTCACCTTGGCCTCCCAAGTAGCTGGGATTACAGGTGCCTGCCACCATGCCTGGCAAATTTTTGTATTTTTAGTAGAGATGAGGTTTCACTATGTTGGCCAGGCTGGTCTCGAACTCCTGACGTCAGGTGATCCGCCCCTTCAGCCTCCCAAAGTGCTAAGATTACAGGTGTGAGCCACCACCCCCAGCACTTTTATTTTAGGTATGGGAGCACATGTGCAGGTCCGTTTCGTGGGTCTATTTCGTGATGCTGATGTTCAGGGTATGGATCCCGTCACCCAGGTAGTGAGCACAGTACCCCATAGGTAGTGTTTTAACCCACCCCCTTCTCCTCGCTTTACCCTCTAGTTGTCCACAGCGTCTGTTGTTCCCTTCTTCGTGTCCACGAGTACCCAATGTTAAGATTTCACTTATCAATCATCACATGCAGTATTCGATTTTCTGTTAAAATGCAATTCAAGTTTTAAAACATGTAAATAGCAATAACAAAATACAGGCTATTATTTCAAAGATTATGGGATGACATGTTGCTGTATTGGAATTTATGAGAATTTCAGATGTTGTGCAAAAATGAACGTCTTCTCATTGATATCTGGTCATCTCTTGCACATATTCAGACAAATTAGATCACGAGTGGAGCTGAGGGTTCATTACTGACTGCTCAGTGGTAGTGTTTCATGGTAGCTAAGAAATTGGAATTTTGTTTCTATTGTACTTTCTGACCAATGATTAGAAAACCAGAACTCAATACAGGTCTTAAAATCTAGTATAGGGTGTGTTCATTATAATAATGTAAAGTATATTCTTGACCTCAACAAATTTCCTACGAGGAATACTGGCATCTTCAAAGTTAGGTACGGGAGGTAGTTCCTGTTTCACAGTTCACCCTCTGCGTGGATGTTTGAGGCCCTTAAATTTCAATAATCATGATTCAGAGTTATGACTATATTTTCAAACAGACTCACATAAACACCCTTTCCCACCTGATTCCAGCCTCTGTGAGAAATCTAATTAATGAACATTAGTGGAGGAAAGCTTTAAAATGAGTCATTTTTTAAAGACCGTGAAAAGCAATCTTTATTCCATGTGATTTATTTCTAGTTTAAGCCATAACACAGTGGAAAGAAGAAGCACATGTGCACTTATATATCATCTTATTTGAGATACTTCTAATATATTTATACCTATGATATTTATTAGATATTTCCCTGGAGTCTAATACTGAATAATCACACATTTATATATGAAAGCTATTTTACACTCATTTTCTGTTATCTTGTGCCTCAGTTTCAATCTTGCACTGATCAAAAAACTCATGACACTCGAAAAATTCTGAGTCACAGCTTCCCCACACATATATATATATATAAATGCGATCTCTTTGTTTAAAAAAGTATGTATGTAGTTCAACCACAGAAAAGAAGAGAAATAAATAAAACGCTGAAATCCTCTCTGATCCTGACTGCCTTTTCATCACCACCAGGCTTCCTTATTCGCCTTGGCAGACAAATCCATCTCCGAGTCTCCTGTTCTCATAAACACCTTCTGGTCAGCTCAACGCCCCACACTCTTGAAGCTACCAGCTTTGTCGGTCTCCAATGCCCACTTCTGAAACACGAACGGGCCAGTCTCAGCCCTTCTCCTTTTGGACCTTCAATAATATTTCACCTAGTTGGTAACTCTCTTCTTTTACTTATATTTTCCTCCCTTGGCCTCCAGGAAAACACATCTCCCTGTTTTGTTTTTAACTTTTAATGTGAAGTTCCCCGAGCTCAGTCCCGACAGCTTCTCTTCTCTTCTCCTCCATGTCTTGAAGCTCACGTCCAGTCTCGTGGTTGTGTTAGCATCGATACACCAGCAATCCCCTGAATTCTCATATGTCTACTCTGGACCTTTTTCACAAAATCGAGACTGACTCCTCTACCCAACTCAAATAGAGGCCAATGAACACGTTCCTGGGAGGTTTTACACACACCTCAGCCTGGTCTAGAACTGAAATCCTGCCCTCCCAACCCCTTCCCTCAGTCAGGATGGGAAGCCCTCCTTCCTCTCAGAGCAGAAACCTGGAAACTGTTTGCGATGCTTTTCTTTCCACCACAGAACCCAGTACATGTGGAATCCAATATCAAATCCTGTTGACTGAATTTTTAAAATGTTTCTAAAATCCCAACTCCTCCTGCCACCTCTTTGCTACCTCCTGACACAAACCAACATCCCTTGCCCCTGGACTGACTCTCCAAACGATCTCTCTTCCTTTCGGAACCCTTGCACGCTTGCAATCTACACTCCACACAGCAGCCACAGGGCGCTGGTCACAGCCACCCTGGGCCGCCTCCTGGACCACAAGGGCTCACACCCGGCCCCTTCTTTCCGTGACCTCGTCCTCTGTGATTCTTTCCTCCCTCGCTAAGCGGGGGGCGCGGCAGCCTTGCTGTGCTGGCATCGGAGTGGGGCTTCTCCCACAGGGCCTCTGAGTTCTGCCTCTGGAGTTTTGTTTATCCCGGGAAGTCCCAGCCACCGCTTTTGTTCTGATTTATTTTTCCTTATAGCTGTCGCCTCTAACGTCTTATCTATTGCATTTCTCTGCCTTTTGTCTGACTCCTTCCATCAGAATATGGGCCCTAAGAGGAAGGACGTGGCTTGCTGTGTTGACTGTTTTATTGTCAGCACCGGCGGTGGACCCCGATGCATCTCAGGTGCTTTTCTTTGACTCTTCATGAGTACGTTAAATTGAAGATGGAATGAAGCCATACATAACTATTTAGCCTCCATCTGAACCCTGCAGTGAAGGATTGGGTATTGCCAGGTGCAGGGACATCAACCGACCTTATGAAAAATGCCAAACTCTTGCTCAAAAGCAGCATGCATCCACACGGAAAGAAGGAGGGATATGGTGAGTACGTGCACAGACGCTGGAGAAACACTGCCTGTGTGCAAACCCCGGGCCCCTGCGACTTGCCTTGTGACATCGAGCAGGTCTTTTAACTGTTCATGACTTAGTTTCCAATTCTATGTAAGATGGGAAAATTATCATATGTACTTTTGGAGATTATTATTAACATATATATGATTAGTTATTATACAATGTTTGCACAACTGTATTATAAGAGTGTATTATAATAGTGTTTATTACCTATATTATTATGAGCATATATTATATATTATTATGAGCACACATATAATAATTATAGAATTATTACACAGGCATATACTATAATTTTATGTATTACCTATATTATGAGCATATATATGGCATATTATTATAAGCATACATATGATATTTATACAATTACACAGGTATTTTAATATAATATTATCTATTACTTATATTATGAGCATATATATGACGTATTACTATAAGCATATATATAATAATTATACAATTATTACACAGGTATTATAATATTATGTTACCTACATTATTATGAACATATATATGACATTATTATGAACATACATATGATAATTATACAATTATTACACAGGTATTATATTATATATTACCTATATTATTATGAGTATATATATGATATTATTATGAGTATATATATGACATTATAAGCACGCATGTGATAATTACACAATTATTACACAGGTATAATATTATAATACATATTACCTATATTATTATGAGCATACATATTACACATTTTCATGAGCATATATATAATTATACAATTATTACACAAGTTTTATATTATATTATATATTACTATATTATTATGAGCATATAAATGCACAATTCAGCCCTTTTGTAAAATGACAATCCATGAGCGTGTCTGAGATTTCATGATCCCTCCCAGCCTCGGCAATTGAATACATGCCATTCCTAGTCATTTTTGATCTATGAGGTTGTTGATGATATGCGAATATGTTTATTTTCTGAACCCTCCTCTTTACCTCTCCTGCCTATTTTATTAGCATTCCTATGAAAGATCTGAGTTCTTGGCTTTCATCGAGGGCTGAGAGTCTGTGTTCACCCTAACTTTTTAAGACTTAGCACATTTGCACCAGGCCCACCTCACCTTGCGTTTGGCATTCTCATGCTCTCCGTGTTCTTATCTGGTCTCTGTTCTCACATTCTTCAATAGTCTCTGTTTGATCTTCTGTATCCCATCCGGAGTGTCACCTCCCCCAGGAAGCCTTTCTAAGGCCCAGATTGACGTGGTGTGTCTCCGCCTGTTTCCACAGCATGCTGTTCCTGCCAGGATTGTGGCCGAGGGCGTGTCTCAGGCTTGCGGATATTTCAGCTGTCAATGCAACTGCTCAATAAGCTCCCATGGGGGCAAACATCGCATCTCTGCTTTCTTTGATTAGGTGTTCAAAACAATGCCTGATGCATTGAGCGAATACAAAGACACCTTACTTATGCTTGTTTAAAAATTAAATAAATGACTCACACAGAGAGTGACGCAGAATTTCAGTGGAACTTTGCTCTGTAAACTGCACGTCTAGGAGCTGGCCTCAAGTTTCTTACTCTAAATTTTCACATATATTTATTTGTAAGTGAGATTAATGTGGGCTAATAAATAGCTCAGCTCTTTCATAAACCAGTCACCCTTCTGCCTTGATCAGTCTTCTGCTGCCTTCGGCATGTTAATATCACTGACTGAGGAAGAGTCATGCTCATTTCCTCTCCGCCTGGGCAAGGTGGTGCCTATTCCAGAGTCCAACACTCAGTTCTACTTCTGTACCTAATGAAAATAGCTTTTTTCTAGTCTAGGCATAACCAAAGAGAGTTCGTTCCAAGGGTTACCCTTTAGTACCTTTGTAAAAGTTTTCATTTCTAGTTTGTTTGACAGGGAATTAGTTTAGGTTCAGATTAAAATTTATCCTACGAGCATACTTATAATGAAAGAAAAAAGAAAACTGAGCGATATGATGAAGACCAGACCTTTGCCCTTCAAAAACTGTGCTAAGAGGACACCAGTTCTCAGAAAAGGATGTTCTTTCCGACATCAATTGGCAGGCAAATTCTGATTTGGAAATTGAGCATTGCTATCATTTTATCAATCATTGTTTCAGTTATTATCATTGTTTGGGTGCATTCTTGCAAGAACAACAGTCGAGCTCTTTACGGAACATTGCATCCCAGTAATGTCCCCTGTACTTAATTATAAAGGGCTTTGCAAATGATTATTCAGTGAGATTATTCCCCCTAGAATTATGAGCATTTATTTTTAAGTAGTCTTCAAAGGTTTCAAGCTAATGGTTTTTGTTTGTGGTTTTAAAAACCCACATTAAGAAGGCCCACTGTGATACTGGTTATTAGAAAAGGCCACCTGTGAGAACAGAAAGAGTTTTATGAAAAAAAAAGCGATAAGAAATATAAATTCAAGTCTTACCTCTTTCACAATGATGATGTTAGATTTGAGTCTTTTTTTTTTTTTTCCTAGAATCTTGGTTGACATGATATTTTTTAAAAAAAAGAGAATCATACTCAGAAAAACTTCCTAGCTGGGCAATTGTTTGGATCAAATAAAAAAATACATAAGACACTAAATAACAAAAGAGTCACTGTGCAAATGTTATAATTACATTCCTAACACTGTTGCTTTCAAAGATCGTTTGTAACATACAGCCCTTTTTCGGAACTCTTCACTTCCATTTATTAAGTTTTGGGCTCAGTAACTATCACTTTGTTTGTTTGTTTTCCCATAATAGGTCACTTTTTGGCTAAGTGAGAGGCTTGAGGTAAAGTGTTTGTTTTGGTTATAATTAGTACGAAAGTTTCATCTTGTAAACAGATACTCCAGAGTGCATTAATTTCAGGCATTATCAACAATCAGGATTTTTTAAAGTAACTTATTGAGTTTAATTAATGAACCTTCAATAGATAAAATAGCAATTAAACTGAACTACTAAAATTATTTTTAGAAAGGGTAATTAAAAATGTTTATTCAAGTGTAGGATTATTATAAATGGACACTGCTCTCTAATGATACACTATATATCCATGAAAATTATGAAGGATATGGCAGGCCTATTTTCTTTTATTGCATTATGCAGGTACTGTGTTTTTTACAAACTGAATTTTGTGGCAACCCTGAGTCAAGTCTATCGGCACCATTTTTCCTACAGCAGGTGCTCACTTTGTGCCTCTATGTCACATTTTGACAATTGTATTAGTCAGGGTTCCCTAGAGGGACAGGACTGATAGGATAGATGTATATATGAAAGGGAGTTTATTAAGGAGAATTGACTCATATGATCACAAAGTGAAGTCCCACAATAGGCCTTCTTCAAGCTGAGAAGCAAGGAAGCCAGTCCAAGTTCCAAAATCTCAGAAGTAGGGAAGCCGACAGTGCAGCCTTCAGTCTGTGGCCGAAGGCCCTAGAGCCCCGGGAAAACCACTGGTGTAAGTCCAAGAATATAAAAGCTGAAGAACTTGGAGTCCGACGTTTGAGGGCAGGAAGCATCTGGCACAGGAGAAAGATGGAGGCCAGAAGACTCAGCAAGTCTAGTCCCTCCACCTTCCTCTGCCTGCTTTTATCCTAGCCATGCTGGCAGCTGATTAGATGGTGTCCACCCACATTGAGGGTGGGTCTGCCTTTCCCAGTTCACCGACTCAAATGTTAATCTCCTTTGGCAACACCCTCACAGACACACCCAGGAATAATACCTTGCATCCTTCAATTCAATCAAGTTGATACTCAATATTCACCATCACATCAATGATCAAAATATTTCATTTTTTCCTTGTTATTACATCTGTGATGATGATCTGTTATCGGTGATCTCTGATGTCACTATTGTAATTGCTGAACCTCGCCCTGGAAGACAATAAACTTAATGAATGTTGTGTGTGTTCTGACTGCTTCAGATTGTGTGTGTTCCGCTATTTCCCAGCTCGCTCCCTCCCCCAGGACTTCACTCTTCCCTGAGACAGAACAATATTAAACTCAGGCCAATGACTGACCCTACAATGGCTTCTAAGTGTTCAAGTGAAAGGAGGAGTTGCACATGTCTTACTTTAAATCAAAAGCTGGAAACAATTAAATTTAGTTGAGAAGGCTTGTTGAAAGTCAAGAGAGGCCAAAGCTAAGCTTCTTGCACCAAACAGTTAATCAAGTTGTGAATGCAAAGGAAAAGCTACTGAAGGAAATTAAAAGTGCTTTTCCAGTGAACGCACAAATGGTGAGAAAATAAAACAGCCTAATTGCTGATATGGAGAAACTTTGAGTGGCCTGGATAGATCAGGCAAGCCACAAGATTCCCCTAAGCCAAAGCCTAACCCAGAGCAAGGCCCTGACTCTTAATTCTGTGAAGACTCAAAGGTGAGGAAGCTGGAGAATAAAAGTTTAAAGCAAGCAGAGGCTGGTTCATGAGACTGAAGGAAAGAAACCATCTCCATAACATAAAAGTGCAAGATAAAGCAGCAAGTGCTGATGGAGAAGCCATAGCAAGTTATGCAGAAGGTGTGGATGAGATCATTGATGACTACACTAACAACAGATCTTCAATGGAGATGAAACAGCCTGCTATTGGAAGAAGATGCCATCTAGGACTGCCATAGCTGGAGAAGTCAATATCTGTGTTCAAAGCTTCAAAGGATGAGCTGACTCCCCTGTTAAGGGGCTAGTGCAGCTGGTGACTTTAAGTTGAGGCCGATGCTCATTTACCATTCTGAAAATCCTAGGGCCCCTAAGAATTACGTGAAATTGGCCAGGTGCAGTGGCTCATGCCTATAATCCCAGCTGAGGCAGGCTGATCGCTTGAGGTCAGGAGTTTGAGACCAGCCTGATCAACATGACAAAACCTCATATCTACTAAAAATACAAAAATTAGCCAGGTGTAGTGGCACATGCCTGTAGTCCCAGCTACTTGGGAGGCTGAGGCTGGAGAATTGTTTGAACCTGGGAGGTGGAGGCTGCAGTGAGCTGAGATTGTGCCACTGCACTCCAGCCTGGGTGACAGAGCGAGACTCCATCTCAAAAAAAAAAAAAAAAAAGAAAGAAAGAAAGAAAGAAAAAGATTTATGCTAAATATACTCTGCCTGTGCTCTATAAATGCAACAACAAAGCCAGGATGATAGCACATCTGTTTATAGCATGATTTGGTGAATATTTTAAGCTCACTATTGAGACCTACTGCTCAAAAAAGAGAGTCCTTTAAAAATACGACTGTCTGCTGACAATGCACCTGTTCACCCAGGAGCTCTGACGGAGATGTCCAAAATGAATGTTGTTTTCATGCCTGCTAACACAACATCTCTTTTGCAGCCCAGGGATCAAGGAGTAATTTTCACTTCCAACTCTTATTATTCAAAAGATACATTTTATAAGACTATAGTTCTATAAATAGTGATTCCTCTGATGGATCTGTATAAAGCAAATTGGAAAGCTTCTGGAAATGATTCATCGTTTTAGATGCCATTAAGAACATTTGTAATTCATGGGAAGAGGTAAAAATATCAACATTAACATGAGTTCGGAAGAAATATGACTTTAAGGGATTCAAGACTTCGTGGAGAAAGTAACTGCCCATGCAGTGGAAATATAAAGAGAAGTAATAATTAGAAGTAGAGCCTAAAGATGTGACTGAATTGCTGTAATCTCATGATAAAACTTGATAAAACATGATAAAACAGATGAGGAGTTGTTTCTAATGAATAAGCAAAAACTTTTTTTGTTTGTTTGTTTTTTGAGATGGAATATATTCCTGGTGAAGATGTTGTGAACAGTGTTGAAATGTCAACAAAGGATTTAAATATTGCATTAACTTAGCTAATAAAGTGGTGGCAGGATTGGAGAGGATTGACTCTATTCTGAAAGAAGTTCTACTGTGGGTAAAATGCTATTAAATAGTGATGCAGGAGCTAGAAAGAAATTATTTAAGCAGATAGTGAGGATGAGAGTCCTCTGTAAGGTTTCTTTTTAATAAAAAGCAACCCCCAAAAAGCAGCTGTAAACCGGGCTGCAGACATAGATAAGCCAGCTGGAAGCTTTCCTAGGTAAATGCTGGAAGCCGTGCCAATAGAATACAGATACCTGGAACCAGGTATATTCCACATGGAGGTTCCATCTTCTTTGCCTTTTCTTTGTCTCCATGGGTGCAGTATAAAAGCAGGCAACATGGAGGCGGCCAGGTAGAGACCGCATCTGCATAATGAAAGATAAGGGTGGGATGGCCAGCTTCTTCACACACTGTGCAAACGGCACACCTGGTCCAACAATCTCTCATCCCCTATGTAAATCAGACACCACCTACTCAAGATCGTCTAAAACGCTGTGCATTTTACCACAGAACCGGAAGACCCACTCAAGAGCCCTCTCTCTCTGCAGGAGAGAGAGCTTTTCTCTTTCCTGTTAAACCTACGCTCTTTTTTTTTTTTTTTTTTTTTGAGACGGAGTCTCGCTCTGTCGCCCAGGCAGTGCAGTGGCGCGATCTCAGCTCACTGCAAGCTCCGCCTCCCGGGTTCACGCCATTCTCATGCCTCAGCCTCCCGAGTAGCTGGGACTACAGGCGTCCGCCAACATGCCCGGCTAATTTTTTGTATTTTTACTAGAGACAAGGTTTCACCGTGTTAGCCGGGATGGTCTCGATCTCCTGACCTCGTGATCCACCCGCCTCCGCCTCCCAAAGTGCTGGGATTACAGGCGTGAGCCACCGCGCCCGGCCTGAGCCTACACTCTGAAACTAACTTCTTGTGTGTCCACATCCTTGATTTCCTTGGCCTGAGATAATGAACCTCGGGTATTTACCCCAGAAGACAATGCCGCTTCAAAAGCATCACATGCTACACAGAAATATTTCATGAAGAGAAGAGTTCATCAATGAGGCCAATTTCATTGTTGTCTTATTTTAAGATATTTTCACAGCAACCACAATCTTCAGCAACCACCACCCCAATCAGTCAGCAGCCATCTACACTGAGACAAGATTCCCTCCTGGCAAGATTACAATGATGACTTATTGAAGGCTCAGATCATTCTTAGCATTTTTGGGCAATAAATTATTTTTATTAAGGTATGCATATTGTTTTTTAGACATAATGCTATTACATACTTTATAGGCTACTGTATAAGTAAATATACCTTTTACACACACTGGAAGGCAATCAGTTTCATGGCTCTCTTTACTGCCATGTACATGGTGTGGAACTGATCCTGCAATAGCTATAGGGTGAGCCTGTACTTACAAAACAATCTGCAGAGGTTTCCACGCTTTGCTTGTTGAAATGGCATTAGGATCTAATGCACTTATAATCAATTACATTTTGCATTTCATAAATTCTATTCAGTAAAAACCCACATGTTGGAAATAAAAATTAAGATCTTATTTTTATTAAGAGGAAAACACAGTCATAAATTTCCTACTATGTAGGAGAATATTATTGGCCAAGGAAACTGTAGGGCTGCTATTGAAATTAAGATATGAAGCAGGCCTGGTACAAAGCCTCATGTCTGTAATCCCAGAACTTTGGGTGGTCGTGGTTGTTGGATCTCCTGAGGCCACAAGTTTAAGATGAGCCTGGGAAACAGAGAGAAACCCCATTCTTTACAAAAAAGTTTTAAAAAGTAGCCAGGCATGGTGGTGCATGCCTGTAGTCCTAGCTACTTGGGCGACTGAGGCAGGAGGATCGCTTAAACCCACGAGTTTGAGGTTGCTGTGAACTGTGATTGCACCACTGCACTCCAGCCTGGGTGAGGGAGCAAGGCACCAACTCAAAAATAAGAAGACATCAAACATTTTTTCTTTCTTTTTATTTGTGTAAAATCTGATTGGCTTTTCATCTTTTTTTCCATCAACCTACCAAGTAGTGCTTATTTGTACGTGTATCATACCCATGTCTAATTTGATAAACCAAGTCCAGCATCTTTAAATTCACATAAATTGAGAGAATTAATTTTTTTCTGAAATTTTTAAGTGAGAGATTTTAACTGATTTGAATTTGTCTCCCTTCCTCTCTTCCTTACACACCTCTCACTTCACTATTAGCACAATCTGTTTGTATTAAGTAATGTATTGGCCAGGCATGGTGGCTCACGTCTGTAATCCCAGTACTTTGAGAGGCCAAGGAAGTGGATCACTTGAGGCCAGGAGTTTGAGACCAGTCTGTCCAACATAGAGAAAACCTGTCTCTACTAAAAATACAAAAAAATAGCCAGGCATTGTGGCACACACCCTCAATTCCAGCTACTTGAGAGGCTGAGGCAGGAGAATTGCTTCAACCCAGGAGACGGAGGCTGCAGTGAGCTGAGATCACACCACTTCACTCCAGCCTAGACAACAGAGTGAGACTCTTTCTCCAAAAAAAAAAAAAATAATAAAGAAACAGTAAAAATAAATAAATAAATGTATTTTTGCAGAAACAACTCTATTATGTAGCCTATCCAAGGATAATGAAATTCAAGAAATGTATACAGAAAAAGAAAGAGGAAATGGAGAGGAAGAAGAAAGCAAACATACCTGACCCCTCCCACTCCCAAAATAAAAAGCTGAGCAGAGGTGAGAATGAAGGTCCAGTGAAGGTTAGATAAGAGCACACAGGGTGGGTAAAGGGGTTTCAAGAAATGTTTGGTGGGACGAATTATGAGGAAGAACAGGATTGTGAAGCCCCAGGTCTCCCAGCTTAACACAAGCCATCACATCGCCCAACTCTCTTCTTCAGCAGAGGAAGTCTCTGTTCCCTGCCTTACACCAATGAACTCTCCAAACAGGGTCCTAATGTTTATTTCTCCAAAAAATCCCTCACTGAATGACATTCTCCCACTAGAGACTAAACCACCTACGTGTGTGTGTGTGTTTGTGGTGGGGGGAGGGAGTTTAACCTGCATTCCCAAAGATTTTTCATTAAAAAGTAATGAAAGCTCAGGAAATTTAATAAGTGCTTAAATTCAGAAAATAAGTCTTAATGGACATAGGGAACAACCTTGTGTCAACTCCCCTGGGAGATGGTTAACCTTTACGCTAAAAGAGACTGGAAACTTGTAACGCTGACGTTGTAATAGGGTTAAGGAAATAAATCTTAATATATAAAATACCATGTCACTGGCTGTATTTTTATCTAAAGTTTTATATTTAATACATCATATCTCAAAGAGGAAAGCACCTGTTGCCATATTTGGAGACACAAGCAGGTAGTGCACGGAACTCGGGGTAAAGCGGGGGCTGATGTAGCCTTTTTGAAACGTAATGCTCCTGAAGTGAAACCTACAGGTTTTGCCAAGTGCATGCATGCAGTCTATTTCTGTGTAAGGAAAGTAAACTCACCTCAATGGATCCCAAGTATCAACTTTTGGAACACTGGAAGAAGTAGAATAAATGTGGTCTGTATAATTTTTCTGCCGGGAGTCCTCTGTGCAAAGGGACTAGAGTGAAAGAATCCATTCTGAAGCATGGATGTTACGTTTATATCCCATTGGCAGGTCCCTGCATCTGTTTGGATTAAGTGTTTTACCTGCAGAATGAGGGCTTAATGGTTAAGATGTGGATCCATCTCTATTATTCTAAGAATATCTCTGTTATTCTAAGATCCAACTCTATTTCATTCAAAATGGAATGAAACTGCTACTTGGAAGAATGATATTTAATAGCACAAAAGTTAATTATCTGAAATTAAAATAGGTGCAAAAGCAAAAAAATATATCTCTTTTGGTTTTCACTTTGCTCACTCTTTCTTCTAAGAAAAAACGATTGCAATAAATAAAAATATCATACAATATTTAAGCCTTACATTATTGTTCATTTAAAAACCAAGGGTGCACAGTGTGCTGCTTCAGTGAGAGAAATCCATAGTTAAATTGTCAGTATCCGATCAAATGAGAAGTGATTAGACTGAGGTGACCTCACACTACATTAACATGATTAAGGTAAGAAGCAGGGAGTGAGATACTATAAGTCTCCCCCGTTTGCATCATATAAATAGCAATAGAAAAGGTTTATCAATGAGTAATTGATAGAGGAAATGATATATAAAGGTAAATTCCAGGGCCGGGCGCGGTGGCTTATGCCTGTAATCCCAGCACTTTGGGAAGCCAAGGCAGGCGGATTACGAGGTCAAGAGATCAACGCCATCCTGGCCAACATGGTGAAACCCTGTCTCTGTTAAAATACAAAAATTAGCAGGGTGTGGTGGCATACACCTGTCGTCCCAGCTACTTGGCAGGCTGAGGCAGGAGAATTGCTTGAACCAGGGAGGCGGAGATTGCAGTGAGCCGAGATTGCACCACTGCACTCCAGCCTGATGATAGACTGAAACTCTGTCTCAAAAAAAAAAAAAAAAGGTAAATTCCAGAAAAGCAATGCTGAAAGAGTGAAGTAGCATTGTCTGAGGGGTGACAGAGGAGGGTTGGGTACTCATCTTTGTGTTATATACGTCTTGATACCATTTAACTTTTTAAACTATGCTGTATTGATTGGCTAAGGGTACCACAAAAAAACACGAGAGACTGGGTGGCTCAAACAACAGAAATGTGTTTCCTCACAGTCCTGGAGGCTGGAAGTCCCATATCAAGGTGTCAGCCAGGGCTGGTTCCTGGAAGCCTCTCTCAGTGGTTTGCAGAAGGCGTCTTCCCCCTATGTCCTCCCAAGGTCCCGCTGGACATGTCTCAGCTCCTCTTCTTATCAGGACACCCCAAATCACACCTCAATAAAAATGACTTTAAATGTCTGTGCCTGGAAGAGTTTGGAGTGAATTTAATTTGAACTGAGCATTATTGAAGTGAGTTTTAGAGACATTTCTTCTCTGTCTGGTCATTCTTTCCATTACTTGGATAAGAAGAGAGAAAATATAGTTTCCTGGTTAATAACAAGCTCTATGGACCCTGCCTACTCTGAGCAGGAAGTGGGAGAGAGCAATGTGGAGTTTGTCCATTGGCAAACATCACCCCCCAGGAGGGAAGATGCCATGAGGAGTTGGCGACTAAGAAAAGCAGCTGCTCCTTGACAAGGTCAGCTCCTCACAGACCTCCCCCGGGAAAACGCCCTCACCCCTAATGTGAGTCCCTGTTCCTTCTCTCCGGGAAAACAGCAAATGGAAGGTTCCCCCTGTGCCTCAAGCTCCCATGGCTGGGGTTGCATGGACAACTGATCCTCGAAGCGTCCTGTGTCCTCCTCCTTGTGCCTCAAGCTCCCATGGCTGGGGTTGCATGGATGGCCGATCCTCGAAGCATCCTTTGCACAGCTGCTGTTTTCTAACTTCACTCTTGGAACAATGACCCAAAGTATAAACTCTGTGCAGCACTCAGCAGGTTGCTGCCTGCATAATCCAGCATTGCCCAGTGGTATTAAAAGCATGACAGGTCTCACTGATCAAAAATGAGCCTTAACAATGTTGATGGCTGAAAGCCTGGAGCCCGCACGTGCACTGTTGCTGCCTTCAGCCTGGACAGGAAGAGCTCCTGAGCAGCTGCACAGCCTATTCTTTCTACGAGAAAGGAACTAACGGAGGGGTCTGGGGCGACAGGATCTTGCTGTCTAAGCAAAGCAAATTCAGAGCTTTGCCTTTTCCGAGCTTGCTCCTACTGAGTGAACTGGAACCCGCCCACTCTGAGCTTGCTCCTACTGAGCGAACTCCAACCTGCCCACCAGCACTATTTTACACGTGTCCAACTGCTCAGGAGAAAGAGGACATGTATTGTACCAATAGCTGTGGTGCAAGTCACAGCATAGGCTCATTCATGACCTCTTAGGAGGTCATTTGTGAGGAATTTGCTTTTCTCCCTTATCCCTTCAGTGCCTTTGATTAAAAGAGTTTCAATTTTGAGTTATTTTCATCTCTGGGATCTTAACCATGAAACGGCTATACTTGGTTGCAGTCATTTGTACTCAATTTATAAATAAGAATATTTGGCCAGGCACGGTGGCTCACGCCTGTAATCCCAGCACTTTGGGAGGCCGAGGCGGGCGGATCACAAGGTCAGGAGATTGAGACCATCCTGGCTAACATGGTGAAACCCCGTCTCTACTAAAAATACAAAAAAAAAATTAGCCAGGCATGGTAGCGGGTGCCTGTAGTCCCAGCTACTCGGGAGGCTGAGGCAGGAGAATGGCGTGAACCCAGGAGGTAGAGCTTGCAGTGAGCTGAGATCACACCACTACACTCCAGCCTGAGCAACGAGCGAGACTCCATCTCAAAAAAAAAAAAAGAGAATATTTATTTGCCATTTGTGGTTTATAAAGAACTGTGCCAGCTATTTGAGACATAAAGAAAATCATTGAATATCCTTAATTGAATTTACCTTCTACTTAGAAAAATTCTTATTATACAAATAATGATAATACAAGGTAAAACAGAACAAAACAAAATAAAACTGATAAGATAGCAATACAGACAGAAAGCCAGGAAAAATAGGGCCGTGTAGTCAGTGTGACCCTCTGTTGATCCAGAAAATGAAATGATTCACAATTCCATGACTAAGTCCTCCTCTCCCATGGACGTAGGCTCCAAGCACAACGCCTTGAGCCGTGCTAATGTAACCGCCCAGTGGGTTCACCTTGCCGGCTGCCTGGACTCAGCCAATTTATCAAGACAGGGAAATTGCAATAGAGAAAGAGTAATTCATGCACAGCCAGCTGTGTGGGAAACTGGAATTTTATTATGACTCAAATCAGACTCCCTGAACATTCGGGGATCAGAGTTTTAAAGGATAATTTGGTGGGCGGGGAAGGCCAGCGAGTTGAGAGTGCTGACTGCTTTGGTCAGAGATGAAATCATATGGATCCGAAGCTGTTTTCTTGTGCAGAGTCAGTTCCTGGGTGAGGGCCACAACAGATGAGCCAGTTTGTAGGTCTGGGTGGTGCCAGCTGATACATCAAGTGCAGGGTCTGTAAAATATCTCAAGCATGGATCTTAGGAGCACTTTAGGGAGGGTCAGAATCTTGTAGCCTCCAGCTACATGATGCCTAAACCATAATTTCTAATCTTGTGGCTAATTTGTAGGTCCTACAAAAGCAGTCTAGTCCCCAGGCAAGAAGGAGGTTTGCTTTGGGAAAGGGCTGTTATTGTCTTTGTTTTAAACTATAAACTAAGTTCCTCCCAAAGTTAGCTCAGCCTATACCCAAGAAGGAACGAGGACAGCTTGCAGGTAAGAAGCAAGATGGAGTCAGCTAAGTTAAAGCTCTTTCACTATCTCTGTCATAATTTTGCAATGGTGGTCTCCTTAAGGGGCACACACACGCTGCCTTCCTATGAGGGACTGGGACATTGGGGTTTCTCTGACTGGGGCTGATGCTTCTTTTGGAAACTTTAGATGAATTCTGTGGGAGGAGAAAAAAAAATGTCTTTTTATTTCCTCAGTTAGAAAAATGGCCACCAAAGCCAAGCTTTGCCTGTGAGCAGCACAATTAGGCCCAGGCTTTCTGATGCGTGTTAAATAAAGCCAGTGAATTGATCAGAGGCTGTTTTGCACGTGGCATTGGTGTCTGCCGAGTGAGCAGCAGACCACTCTCTACCAAGGAGTCTCTGTGGGGACCATGGTCCCACTGTCAATAAGTAATAGGCAAATGTATGCATGCAAAATATCTCTTCCTAGGAATTGTGGATGGCTTACAATCAACACACCTGTCTAGTCAACGCGCTCCTGCCTTATATGTATGCACAAGAGTGAAAGGAGGTGAGCTTCATTAAATACCACTCGCCTTGTGCACACAGCTTGTGTTGCGTCACGATTGGGCGGGCAGTCACGTGATTCGTGGCTTCTAACTCCATGTAGCAGGTGGTCCACCTCGAAGCTGTGGATGGGAGTCTTCCTCGTGTGGACGGACTCTACAGACTGTGCACGCCCAGTCCCTCCGGAGGAGACGCACAGCACGCCGGGCAAGCCCAGTCCCTCCGGAGGGGGACGCACAGCACGCCGGGCACGCCCAGTCCCTCCGGAGGAGACGCACAGCACGCCGGGCACACCCAGTCCCTCCGGAGGGGGACGCATAGCACGCCGGGCAAGCCCAGTCCCTCCGGAGGGGGACGCACAGCACGCCGGGCACGCCCAGTCCCTCCGGAGGAGACGCACAGCACGCCGGGCACGCCAAGTCCCTCCGGAGGAGACGCACAGCATGCCGGGCATGGACAGGCCTCTGTTCTTGGGTATTTCCTTTTGCTAGCTAATTTAACCAGAAATTGTGCCAAATCCTGAAAGCTTTTTAAAATTATTATTATTAAATGAGAATCTCTGATTCCCTGAGCCACAACACAGGAAACAAACAAACAAACAAAACCATGGCTACTTCCAGAAGATAGAACTGTGCTTCCTAGAGAAAAGTCTTTGCTCAGTGATTCATCATTCTCTCTGATGAATGAGGCGTGCTTCCCAATGAGCCGCAGATTTCTCCTCTTTGCCCCCTCTTCTCTCTATCCCCTGAGTTAGCCCTCCATGCCCTTGGATGCTCCACCCACTTCCTACTTTCTGGAACTACGCTTTTCTCCAGCTAGCAGTGTCTTCTTTGAAATATAACTGACCTACCATTCTGACATCAGTTCTTCACTTATCTGTGATCCCGACCAATATCACAGAAGCTCGAGGGGAGAGTACACAAAGAGAAGAGGATCAGATTTTTCCCCAGATTAAATTGAATGTTTAATATTAATCGTAATATTTAAAATTCAAATTTTCAGTTATTATGCACTACCTCAAATAAATGTGCAATCGATCTGTGCAAATATCACTATTTAAAATTTACAGAAGAAGAAACTAAAATATAAATATTTTAAGACATTCATTCAAGAATAGCATAATTGTAAGTGGCAGACCCAGAATATAAACTCACAACTCCCAATTCTTTTTGTTTTTTTTTTGAGACGGAATCTTGCTCTTGTCGCCCAGGCTGGAGTGCAGTGGCACAATCTTGGTTCACCGCAATGCCCTCCGCCTCCCGGGTTCAAGCCATTCTCCTGCCTCAGCCTCCAGAGTAGCTGGGATTACAGGTGCCTGCCACCAAATATGGCTAATTTTTGTACTTTTAGTAGAGACGGGGTTTTACAATGTTGGTCAGGCTGGTCTCAAACTCCTGACCTCAGGTAATCCACCCACCTCGGCCTCCCAAAGTGCTGGGATTACAGGCATGAGCCACCAAGCCCGGTCCACAACTTCCAATTCTAAGGCTCCCCTGATTGTGGCATTCTGGCAGCCAGCATACAGGATTCACTGACGTGTGGATAAAGTCATCATATGTCACATATAAAAATAAACATTCAGTGACAAAATAAATGCTCATCGACCAATTAAAAGGCAAGTTATTCATAGAGGTATTATATTTCCAAACTTTGGGGCAATTACAGTGTTTAGATGTGGTAAGATTTAGTTTGCATTCTTAAGCACTTTGGAACTTAGCAGATGGTGTAAATTATTTTATAAAACAGAAGAAATATTTTACAACTGAATCAAAATGTGTATTTTGATACTCTAGGTTTTACCAAGGAAATTAGATAATCCTGAATCTGTTTTGCTCTGTAGTTTTTTTAATTAAAAAATTTAAATAAAGATTTTAAAATTATAAAAGTTTTAAATTTGCAGAAGAAGCACAGACAATACAGAGACTTCCACTATATTACACACTCAGCTTCCCCTATTAATAATAACTTAACTTCATGTGGTACATTTGTTCTGATGAATGGACCAAGGTTGATTTTTATTGATTAACTAAAGCCTACCCTTTAATCGGATTTACTTAGTTTTTTACGGGAAGTCCTATCCCTTTCCCACAATCTCATATGCAGGATCCATTTAATCCTATGTATTTCATTTAATCCACATTACATTTAATCCTTGTGTCTTCCTAGGCTCTTCTTGGCCATGACAGTTTTTCGGACTCTTTATTTTTAATGACCTTGTCAGTTTTGGGAAGGGAGTACTGGTCAGGACTTTTGTGGAATATGCTTCAGTTGGGATTTATCTGAGGTTTTTCTCATGACTCAACAGGGTCATGAGAAAAATGCCTGGGAGCAAAACTACAGAAGTAAAGTGTCATTTTCATGAAACCATAGTGCTTGTACATGCCATCATCACGACTTTGCCATTTTTGACGTCAAACGTGAGCACCTGGCTGAGGTGGTACTTGTTGGGTTTCTCCTATGTAAAGTTCCTTTGTTTTTTGTTTTTTTTTAACTTTCCTACTGTATCCTGGGAGGAAAGGATTATGCTCAGCCCACATTTATTGACTCTGTAGGCTTTCCTTTTCCATCTTCATAGTTCTGCCAAAAGGTTATCTAATTGGAGTCACACAGTATGTGGCCTCTTCAGGCTGTTTTTCATCTAGCAATTTGCACTAAAGAGTCATTCATATTTTTTTGGCCAGATATCTAATAATACTTTTATTATTGAATACTATTCATTGCATCAATATACTATAATGTGTTTATTTATTCACTAATTTAAGAACATCTTGATTGCTTCCAGTTTGTGGAGATAATGAATGAAGTTGCTAAAAATAATGTTTTTCACGAACAGAAGTTTTCAAATCAGTTGGGTAAATACCTAGGAACACAGTTGTTGTGTTCTAAGAGAAGACTGTATTTAGCTTTGTAACAAATTTGTGAAGATGTCTTCTAAAGTAGCCGTAACACTTCCAATCCAAGCTGCAGTGAATGAGAATCCCTATTGTTTCATAGGATTTCCAGCTTTAGTTATTGCCAGCTTTGAGGATTTTAGTCATCCTGTGCATTGTAGTATTCCATTGTTATTTTAATGTGCAATTCCCAGATGACAAATGATGTTGAACATCTTTTCATATATTTATTTGCCATTAGTGTATTTTCTTCAGTGAGGTGTTTGTTTAGAACTTTTGTCCATTTTTTCATTGAGTTGTTTTCTTACTGTTTTAAATAATTTTTTTGTATTTTAGAAATAAGTACTTTAGCAGATATAAATGTGTTTTCAAATATTTTCACAAATATTTTCAAATATTTCTTTTATTTGTCTTTTTATTCTCTTAACAGTGTGTTTCAAAAAACAAAAATTTTTAATTTTTACTTTGACAAATTGTGCTTTTGGTGTTGTATCTAAAAATGCATCACCAAATCCAACAGCACCTAATTTTTCTCCTATGTTTTCTTCTAGTAGTTTTATAATTGTTCCTTTCACATTCCCATCTAACTTCCTTTATTTATTTATTTATTTATTTATTTTTTGATACGGAATCTTGCTCTGTCATCCTGGCTGGAGTGCACTGGGGCAATCCTGGCTCACTGCAACATCTGCCTCCCAGGTGCAAGCATTCCTCCCACCTCAGCCTCTCAAGTAGCTGGGATTACAAGCATGCACCACCATGGCTGGCTAATTTTTGTATTTTTAGTAGAGACAGCAGTTTCACCATGTTGGCCAGGCTGGTCTCGGACTCCTGACTTTAAGTTATCCACCCGCCCCAGGCTCCCAAAGTGTTGGGATTACAGGCATGAGCCACTGTGCTAGGCCTCAGTTTCATTTTAAGTTAATTTCTGTGGAAAGCATAAGGTCTGTGTTTAATTAAGGTCATTTCTCCTCTTTGGGATGCCGGAATGTTCCAGGACCATTTGCCTTAAACACTGCATTTTCTCAACTAAATTGCTTGGCTCCTTTTTTGAATAATCAGTAGACTACCTTTGCGTGGCTCTGCTTCTGGATTGTCTGTTCTGTCCCATAGATCTATGTCCAATATGGTGCTGATTTGATTATGGTAGCTTCGTACAGTGTTGAAGTGTGGTAATGCTGGTCCTCGAATTTGTTCTACTTTAGAATCTTGTGGCTACTCCAAGTCTTTTGTCTTCCATATATACTTTAGAATCAGTTTCTTGATATCTATGAAATACCATGCTGGGATTTAGGCTGAGATTGGGCTGACTCTGTAGATCAGATTGGGGAGATTTGATAATAGTATAGAATCTTTACAATCCATGAACGCAGAATACCTCTCTAGTTATTTAGGGATTCTTTTTCAATCTTTTATCAGAATTTTGTGGTTTTCCACATACAGATCTGTGCATAGTCATTAGATTCATATGTAAATATTTATCTTTTGGTGCCATTGTAAGTTTTTACATTTTAAATTCTAATGACTTATTGCTGGTATACAGGTAGGCACTTGGCTTTTGTACATTAACTTTTTATCCCATGACCTCACTGCTCACTTACTAGTCCCAAGAGTTTTGGGGACAGTGTTTGGGATTTTCTCCATAGTAAATTTTGTCATTTACGATGAAGACAGTTTTATTTCTTCCTTTTGAATCTGTTTATTTTCCTTCTCCTCTCTTGTCTTCTCGTTTTCTTTTCTCTTAATTAGCTGGTTCTTCCGGTACCTGCTGGATGTGAGTGGTGAAGGAAAACATCACAGCTTTGTTCCTGGTCCTGTTGGTGAAGCATCCATCCCTCACCCTTAAGATGTGAGCTCTGCCTTTCCTGAAGCATTGACTTTCTTATCATTATGTTGTGTCCTCATTTATTTCTTTTAATCTTCCTTGTTCTGAAGTTTTTTCCTTTTTCCTCTAAAATTAATGCAGCTTTGCCACCTTTCTTTGACTGGTGTTTGCCTGCTGTATCTTGTTCTTTCCCTCTTCTTTACCCTGTCTGAGCCTGTGTATTTTCAATGGGTTTCCTCTAGATAACATAGAGTTAGGTTTTGGTCTTTTTATTTCTTCTGATCATTCTTTGAATTGCTGTATTTAAACCATTCACACTGAAGGTGGCAGTTGCTGTAGGTAGGTCGATATCAGCCATATTAGTAACTCTTTCCTATTCATTGCCTGTGTTCTGTGCTCCCCCCTTTCCTATCTTTTCTGGTTATTATTGAGCATTTTATAAGATTTCATTTTATCTCCTCTCAGCATATCAATTATATTTCTTTTTAATTTTTGCCAGTTACCCTAAATTTTCCAGTATAGATTCTTTAATTAATGTAAGTCATGTTTCAAGTAGTGTCATATCCCTTCCTGCGTAGTGCAGGGACGTTATAAGCATTCTCCTGTCCTCCCTCCTCCCTTTTATGGCATCGCTGTCACTCATTTCACATATTTATGTTACAATACGCCATATTTTTATATTTATACCATTTTCTTTTAGTCAATTATAAGTGGAAAAATAAATATTTTATTTTACTTTTACTTATTCTTTCTTTGAAGTATTTTCTTTGTTATAAAGATTGGAATTTCTGACCTATTTTATATTTATTTTCTGCCTGGAAAACTGCTTTTAACATTTTTTGTGAAAGAGGTCTGATGGTGAAACTGAGTTCTTTTATTTTTGTTTGCCTTGAAAAGCGTATTTTTCTTCTCTTTCATAAGATGATTTTGCTGAATGTAGAATTCAAGGCTGATGGATTATTTTTCTTTCACTTTAAATGTTTCACTGCACTGTCTTATTGATTCCATGTCTTCCAATGAGAAGTTTGCTCTACTTCTTATCTTTGCTCATTTTTAGTGAAGGTATCTCCCTAAGTTTCCTTCTAGACTTCACTTTTGTCTCTTGCTTTCTGCAGTTTGGATGTGAGAAGTAGGTATCCTTACTTCGGGACTTACACTACTTGCTGTTCTCTGTCCTGGATTTGTGGTTTAGTTCCTGTCATTAATTGTTGACAATACTCAACCATTAGTACTTCAGGTAGTTTTTCTATGTTTTTCTCTCTTTCTTCTTTTTCTAATACTACAATTATGCATATATTGCACATTTTGAATTGAAGGCTTATGAGTTTGTAAAAAGAGCTGACAATCGCTAAAGCTATTTCCATATTGTTTAAAGATGTGCTTTTGTTTTGAAAAAAATAGAGACTCCAAGGACATGACAAAATACTATCTCAAGTTTCTTTCTAGACTAGAATTCTTCACCATTGATAGAACTGGGATATAGAGAGTGGTTTTCCTTACCCATTAGGGTAGGGTCGGCAAGATTTTATCTCTTCCAGGTTTCCACATGCTCAATGCTTTCTCTAGGCTGTTGAACTTATAAAATGCAGTTACAAAACGACTTCAACTTAATCAGCTTATCTACTATTCTATTATCAAAGTCACTTTGGGGATGGTTTTGAGTGATTGGTTATTCTTTTCATTATGGGTCATATTTTCCTGCCTTTTAAAAATGTCCTCAGCTGGGGGCAGTGGTTCATGCCTGTAATCCCAGCACTTCGGGAGGCCGAGACTGGCAGATTGCCTGAGCTCAGGAGTTCGAGACCAGCCTGGGCAACACTGTGAAACCCCGTCTCTACTAAAATACAAAAAATTACCTGGGCGTGGCGGCGTGCACCTGTCGTCCCAGCTACTTGGGAGGCTGAGGCAGGAGAATCACTTGAACCCAGGAGGCAGAGGCTGCAGTGAGCCAAGATCACAGCACCACACTCCAGCCTGGGTGACAGAGCGAGACTCTGTCTCTAAAAAAAAAAAAAGAAAAGAAGAGAAAAGAAAAAAATGTCTTCTGAGATGTTTGTATGTCAGACCTTGTGGACTTGACCTTGGTGGTGTTGGATATTTCTGTATTCCACCAAATATTTTAGACCTTTTTTCTGGGATGCAGTTAAGTGACTTAGATATAGTAAACCTCTACCAGGTTTTGCTATTAAGCTTTGGTAGACAGAACTAGAACAGTATTTAGCCAAGTGCTAATTTCTTCACCTCTGGGGCCGTTCTGGGTAAACTCTCTCCGAGCATTAAGCTTGGGCAACCATAGGGCTCACCTCATCTACTTCCCATCTCTCAGGAGCCACTGCCCCTCACTGCCTGATGTCCAGTAACTCTAATTTTATTGCTTCATGCAGTATTTTTTAGTTATTTCAGAAAAAAAGCAAATCCAATCCCTGTTGCCTCATCTTAGCTGAAGTAGACTCTTGCTTGTGCATTTTTGAGGGTAAAACATTTGAATATAATTCTAACTTTGGATGGTTGTATAGTGTATGATAAAATGCAGAAGACATGCCTGGGAGGAGATGTACTGCTTCCTTCAGAACAAGGATAAAATTTTAGATTCTATTATGCCTCCAAGATTTAAAAAGTTTATTTCTGTCTATAAAGAATAGAAAAATATCATCTAATTATTTTATATTAAAAGTGTTGTTTGTCTTCTTATTAAATAACCCCTAAACATCTTATACAATGCTAGATTTATATAAAAATACATATGACTTATTTATGTGGTTTGTTTAACCCTCATACAAGATATGCATGTTTTGTTATTATTGCAAAATAAAGAAGGAAAGCAAATTTGGGTAAAGAAAGTGGCTTAATTAAAGTGATTACACAGTGAGTAGATAATCTGGGATATAAACCTATCAGACTTATTCCTGAATTTACTTCTCTTTCACTAAAACATTGTGCTTTAAACACATTTTCTCTTTCACAAATTTGTTTAAAGAATAAGTTTGATTAATACATTTGTTACCTTTCCCTCTGATGTTTTACATTAAACTTAAGATGTGAAGCTTGAATTATTTTATGGTATTTCTCAAATAAAAGCCTTAACAACCTATGATATAATTACAAATCATACCTATAAGGCCTCATTGAAAGAGCCACAAAGGGAGCATTTAAGTTAATAACTCATGGTTAGTATTTGAAAGAGAAACTATTAAGATTCAAGCTCAATGATAAAGCAGGCCTGTTTCAGTAAAAGTTCTAAGAGAAAAATATGAGTCCAAACTCCTAAGGAGATTATACTGCTATAGATTGGAACATAAATGCCCAAGAAGACAGATGATGAATATCCTTTAAAGTTTGTGAATCTTTAAATGCAAGCTGGAAAAATAAGCCTCCATTGAATTTTTATGATATTCTCTGCTTACTGGATCCGATAAAGCACAAAATCAATATTTCTGCACAGTATTCAGTTATTATTGTAATTTTGAGTTAGAACTTGATAATTAAATAAATGTAAGTGCTTTTCGTTTCTAAACCATTTGGAAAAACTATTATAAAAACCTTATGTAGATATCGATTGAGACACATAGTAACCATACACATAATCTTTTTTAGTACATCACTAGCTTCTCCACTGGTAACATTAATAGAGACTAAGATGAATGCTAATTTAGATGCATTTGGTGGAAAACAGCTCTTTCCTCCATTGAGATATGATTAATAATTATAATACATAATGCCTAAACACTGTCTAATGAGCCTGAAAACACTAAGTTAAATAAACACATTAACCTTGTAGCCTGAGTTAGAGTTAGCATTCTATAGAACCAGACATTTCCCCATGGCACATGCAATATTAATGGGATTTCACGCCTGGACTAAGACAAAAGGCTTTCCTTCTTGGAGTTCTATTTCTTTCAACATTGGTTATCTATGCAGGTGCAAAAATTTTTGTTGAATAGTAATTTTATTCTGAGAGGAAATAGATAACAGGTCATGGTAGGGAACCTCATTGTAGAGGGTTGCTTTGACTGCAAACTTGCAAGGGCTGTTTAGGAGGAAGATAGATGGGTGGAAGTCACCATTGTTCCTTCAAAACTTCATCTAGAATTGTCTTCAGACAAGTGTCATTCGCAAATTCAAGATAGCCTGGCCGACATGTCAAAACCCTGTGTCTACTAAAAATACAAAAATTAGCTGAGCATGGTGGTGGGCACCTGTATTCCCAGCTACTTGGGAGGCTGAGGCCGGAAAGTCACTTGAACCCGGGAAGCTGAGGTTGCAGTAAGCTGAGATCACACCACTGCACTTCAGCCTGGGTGACAAACAAAGACTCTGTATCCCCCAAAAAAATAAACGATAAAAAAGAAGGCTTTTCTTCTTTGAGTGATAATGTTCTTTATTAATCTCAAAAAATTGTAAATAATTCTGTTTGGTATAGAGACACCAGTCTAGTAAGATAATCACTTTTCATTTTCATCTCTCTACATATACAGGAACAAACCATCTGGAGAAAGAGCTGGAATGGAGCACATCAGGTCTGCTGTTACATTTAATTTAGCCAGTTTTTATATGATGTGAATTGCATTTGAATCCCCGATCACTCAAGTCACTGATTTGAGTTCTGCACTGCAGTGTATTATAGTTTAAATACTGGTGAAAAATATATGTTTATTTGTGTTTATGACTTAAATTGCCCCATCATTCAATAGAAAAAATAAATTGAATTAGAATAAATTCACTCAAATGCCAAGCATATTCTATATATGCATAATGTTGTAGAGTTAAAAAAAAGATACATTATGTTCTGCCATTGGCCCCTTATAATGTCGTGAAGAAAACAGACATGAATATAGTCAACAATAACGCCCTCAAAATATGAGGACTTGTAATTCTTGACTAGATCTTCGTTCTTTCTGTCACATTTTAGTTAATTCTTTCATCAATCCTCACAGAGATATTGCAATAATTTCCAAGTGGATTCTTTTGTCTGAAGATTTTGCCCCCTTCAAATTACCTCTAAGAATGATCTCCTGTTTTTATCCCAATGCTAAGCCTGCAGTGATGCTTCACTGCTTCAGGAAGATGCATGCCTCAGCAGGACACACAGGGCTCAGCAGCTCACACGGGGCTCAGCAGGTCACAGCCATAGGTAAGCAACCAAAGCACCCTAGACCCCACCACCTCTTTGAATAAAATTACCCAGTCATGCCAGGCTTCTCACCTTTCCCAGAAGGAGTAGTACTTCACACACACACACACACACACACACACACACACAGATGTGCATGTACACACATATACACAAACACATTCAGACACATACACATGCACATACACATACACACATGCACACACACACACAACACACACATGCACGCTACACATACATACACACGTACAGATACACACATACACACACACACATATACACACACTACACATACACACACACACACACACACATATGCATGCATGCATCCCTCTTTCTGTGGCATCCCTGACCTTTTGGAGATTGAGTCATTTAATTATTTGTTTAAATAGCTTTGTAAATGTTCTAATGTCCAGAATATTTGCTAGACAATAACAATGTTTTCCATGGTTTATTATATAAATAACTGTCCTAATAGAAATATAAATTGTTACAGAAGTGCATAAAATGAAATTATTTTTCCAAATGGAGTTAAATAAGAGTATATTGAAGGAATTATATATATTAACCTTGTCTTCAAAAATGAGTAGATTCTCACGGGCAAAGACGAGAGGATGGATAAACAAGGATTTGCCAAGGAGAAGAGGCCAATGTCATATTTTCTCCTGCAGTGTGTTCAGATGGGATTGGAAAGTCTCCCTGTCCCACATAGGTAAGAATTCTGTTGCTTATCTTCTGCACACCCCACCTCTCTTCTCCCTCACTTACTCAAGCCTAGGTTTATCCAAGCCAGCCAAGTGGCCAGGTGGATAATTATATTTCTTAAATTCTTTTGAAGTTATGCCTGCCTACTTAACACATCTCTGGAAGAAGGCATACTGAGATTTCTGAGAAAACATTGCTTTCTATACATGGATGTTGCCTTGTCTTTTACTGTATCTCCTTCCCTTCTTTGGCAAGTTGTCAAAGCATGGTGGATGATACAGTGGATAAAAGAGGCTGCAATATGAGCTGATAAAATGATATCAGCAATAAACTGTATGCGTAGTTCTTGTTACTAAAAAAAAGTCATCAGATTTGCTTAATTTACTGTTTGCTTTTCACAGCCAAAAACAGTTTTTGACCAAAACAAGTTGATAATAGATATTGCCATAGGCTAAGAAAAAAGACATGTAATACTCCAGTTGACAAAATATTTGGAGATGCATTTAGCAACTTCTAGTTTTACTAGTAGCCTAGTTACTGTCTTGGGGACCCACCGATCAGCTGATAATATGTGTGAAATATGAAGAAGTATATTGACAAAACATGCCAATGATTGATTTTGGCCCAACATAAAACTAATAGCACATTGAAAACAGGGTGTCAAGAGTCAATAATGAAGGTCTTTTTGACAAAAGATAGAAGATGTTGTATCAGTGTAAATATTTACCATCCCTTCTATGAATAGACGGATTGATACATAGAATCACAATAAAACCTGGATTCACTATGACCCAACCAATCAGATCACTCAGTTTTGGAGAATAAACTTTTTGAAGAAAATTTGAAACTGCTGGCTGTAATAAGTATTTAGCCAGTAGTTTCAAAGCTTTTGGTGTGTATCACCCTATCTTCAGAAAGCAAATAATGTAACCATCATAACTAAAAGAAAATTAAATCAATAAGCATTTTGCATGAGAAGCATGCAGTTGGGTGCTGAATTTGAATGTGTGAAGCACTCTACAGCAGAGAGAAAATGTTAAGTACACTTTTAAAAACCAGGTACAGTGTCATCAGGAGAAAGGGCAATTCCATGCTGCTAAATACAATCAAATCAAAACCCGAGAACACATAGCAAGAAGATCTTAAACCTGAAGACAAGTCCTTAGACGCTTTGGGCATTGCCTCTACTCACACACCAAGCGGGTGTGGTGGTGCCTGGTTCATATCTTCGGGAACTCTCTTTCTTAGGACTACAATGTGTTTTCTCAGTTTGCCAAAGGATGCCGTCTGCCTGCAGGTGCACTGTGGGTCCAACTCTGACCCCTGACGCTGCCTTTTGTAGGGTGTCTCCTCTGCTCCAAGGGTTGGACCAATGGGAACTTCTTTCTGGAGATCCCTTGTCAGTTGGGTTTGTTTATAACCCACCAATGAGAAGCTTTGAAGATATTTCAAAGATGAAAGAGAAGCAGAAGCCACATTGTGACTCCTCCAAAGGCACAGGAGGAATGGCCAAGATTCAGCAGACAGGAGAATGTGGAGCAAGCTGGGGCTTCCCTGCAGGGCGTGGATGATCTCTGCTGCTCTCCTGTGGATTCCATAATTTCCTGGTGCTCTGCAAGTGACCAGCCGACGTAAGGTGATGCCTTGGAATTCCCCAACTCTTTTATTGCTTTTGTGGGCACCACATTTCCTGTGTTAGAGTCCCTCCTGCTCAAGATACCAAAGTGACACCACCCCTAAGATATGGAACCACAGACCTTGAACTGCCTTGAATACCCTCAAAATGACCAAGTGCTGAGTATTTCATTTACTCAGTGAAATTCCTCACTTTGACTTAAGTCTACTGCATCATTATTTTTTAGTAAATTTCTCATTGTTAGATAATGGTAATTAAATACACCATGTAAGCAATAGAGAAAAATAATTTCAGTATAATTTAGTATCATAGTAACAGAAAATAAATGCATGGACCTTCGATGGATCTGATACTAGCCATCATTTTACCAACTGTCAATAAAGAGGTGCTTGTGATATCTTTCTACCCATATGTGTCTTACTTAGCTTTTTGGGGAGGAGATCATGGATAAAATGTGCTATTTTAGAAATTAGAAGGTCCAATAAGAATAGAATTACCCATCTAAATGACTCATTTAATAACTTAACTCCAGTGGAGGTCCTTGAAGACTATTTCTCTTCACTCTACTTCCTTATTTTGCTCCAAAAAAAATCTGGCTTAGGACAGGTTCCTGAGAAGCAGAGTTTGAAATGGAGGTGCTTGTGTAAAGGGTATATTGAGGGGTACAGTCAGCAGAGACCAATGAGAAAGCAAAAAAGCAGGACAAGACGGGGAAGAAAATACCCACAGTGGGGTGTAGACTGCAGCCTGGCTCAGCTGGCTCCCACAGGAAGCCCCGGGTTGTGCACAGCATCCTAGAGCCTTTCCACCTTGGGACCAGGGGACTTCCAGACCTTCTTGTCAGTTTGCTATAGGCTGTAGGGTGCCCCTAATTGGAAATGGACACAATCTCACAAGCATTTCTCAGGAGTCAGCCCACGCCAGAGTGAGGGCAACTGTCTGGGAAAAATTTTTTAAAGCAGCTGTGAGTGGTTAGTACTTAAAACTCACAACAGCTGAGGCCTGGAGTTGCAGTCCCTTGAAGGGAATCAAGGCAAGTCACTATAACGTTAATCCACTATCAGAGTCATTGCTGTTTTTGAAGAGATTGCGTGTGTTTCTACGGCCTCGGCATCAAAAGGACATGAAAGACAAACTCATAGGTGTTCCTGATTCTTCTTTCTCCATCATCCTATTTATTACTGAGTATTTGATGCCTCCACTTTACTTAATTTTTCTCCTCCGATGTCTTTATGTAAGCATAAGGAAATGCAAATTCACAGCCGTGTGCACCCTTCCCTTTTCTTCTGTGCAGGATCCATGACAGCAGAGCGTGTCGAGTTCACTGCTCACTGTTCACTGCGGTGTCAGCCCATCTGCGTTGCCATGAAGTAATATCTGAGACTGAGTGATCGACGAAGAACACAGGTTTGTTTTGGCTCATGGTTCTGCAGGCCATATAGGAAGCACAGCACAGTGCTGGTATCTGCTACTGGTGAAGCCTCAGGAGGATTCCAGTCATGGCAGAAGGCAAAGGGAGAGCCAGCATGTCCCACGGTGAGAGAGAGAGCAAGATAGGGAGTGAGGGAGAGCCAGGCTCCTTTAAACAACCAGGGCTTGCATAGACTTACAGAGTGAGAACTCACTGGCTTCCATGGAGTGGGTGCCAAGCCATTCGTGGGGAATCCATCCACATGACCAAATGCCTCCCGTCAGGCCCCACCTCCAACACTGGAGATCACATTTCAACATGAGACTTGGAGGGGACAGATACCCAAACAATGTCATATGCTTTGCTTTTCTCACGTGCAACTATATTCTAGAAGTCTTTCCATGTCAGTACACAGAGACTATCCCCATTATTTCAGTTGTGCCAAGGAAACATCATTGACCGAGATAGTCATTTCTCACTAGATTGTCACTGTCGAGACATTAACTCATCCATGTTCCTAAAACTCCATTCGCATGGACACACACCGTGTGTTAGTGCTGCTTCATCAGATATCGTGTTAGCAAAGCAGCCAGTGCAAAAAAAAAAAACTCTTAACCTACGTGAAGCACCAACATGTTGCCCATCCTGGATATGTGTTGTGAAATCAGGTGCATGTGACGTAGACATACAGGTGAAAAATTGCATTTTAGATGTATTTGTTAATAAAACTACATTATTGAATGTAATGAAACTACAAATAAAGTTAAAATTTTTAATGCAACTCAAAAATAGTCCAACAGATGGACTGTGCAACAAAGGAATAGAAATAAATAAAAATCATGAAATGTCTCATTGTTCTTCCCTGCTATGAATAAAAACAAGAATTTTGAAACACTGCAACATGCTCATGTCATAAAACATAATTCAATTTATGTCAATTGAATGTAATAGTCGCCTGATTGGCTTACATCCCATTATATTAAACTTCATTTGTATCTATCTCCGACCTTTGATAAATCAGCTCTTGGCAGAAGCCTAAGAATAAGGGATACTTTATGATACACCATCACAGAACACCTGATCCCACTGGTTTTCTCTTGTGCAGCCATAAACCAAATTCCTATTGATGACTGATACAAGTGAAATTTTACTGCACTATGTTCATCTTTATATTCTGTGATGAAGAAAACATCCTGATCTATGAAAGATAAATATGCTTATTTTGCAATTCCTATCAACATTTATCACATTGAATAGAAACAGTAATAATTAATAATAATAATAAAGTGCCAATATGTGTATATTCTCAAGTTAGTGCAAAATGTATCTTACTGAAAATTGCTTGAATTAGAAAAGCAAGCCAAGAGGGCCTCTTCCTCTCTGGGGTATTGCAGTCTTTAACAAGCTTGAGATTGTGGAACTTGATACTATTCATCCTCCTTTTTGACCTTAGCCAAGAAAACCTTCTTACATGCTTGTCTCTTGCCCAAGTAGATTAATGAATTCAGAATATAATAGATCCCTGAAGTGATTTGCATGTATTGATTAAATGTCATGAGTAAAATGCTAGAGGTTAAATTACTAGAGACACAGGAAATGCAGAAAGCACAATTGTAAGCATTGTTCAAATAAATTACTTGGCAATTCTTCTTGACATATGATTATATTCTTTACGTTTACCCCAACAGCTGCGTAGGTAGTGAGAGTGTGTTGTGCAACCGCAAGAGAGAAAGACGGCTGAGGAGGGGCTCTATCGCTTTGGGGGACTTTGGCTCTAGAAAATTCCTCATTATTTTCCCAGAACTATAAAACAAATGACCCTTGGTTCTAAGATTAAATAACATTTAATAAGAAGCAGACATTTCAAAATAGAGACTGGCAGGAAGTGTACAAACAAAACTGAACTGCAATTAGAAGACTTTGTTGTAGACCACCTCAACAATGTTGACTGAACGTGGATAGGGATGAAAGAAAAATAAAGCCCCCCCAGTAGGCTAAGAGGGCCCTAGACAGAGAATATATTTACACAAGGCAAATATATTCTTTGGCTTATATTAAAGTTCACTTTAATATAATAAAAGGCTTATATTAAAGTTCACTCAGGTCCCAGTGTCCAGCACCCTTAGCCCTCTCTTTGCAGTTCCTTAGAACGGTTCTCTTAGTTCGGCAGTCTGTTAAAGTTCATGCAGGTCCCAGTGTCTGTCTGCCACCCTAGCCCTCTCTCTGGAGTTCCTTAGAATGACCCTCAGGTGGGCAGTTTGGGGTCAGCTTCTGCCAGGTCAGAAGAGCTCCAGGCTTCCTTTTCACATGTTTATCCCAAACAACACAGGAAGCCACGTCATTTATTTCCTGGCACTAGTTCATGCCTTGCCCAGCAATGCATCCCAAGACTGTCACCCCATGCAGAGCTAACTTTAGTTTCTCATAGGTAAGATAGGTCTAGTGACCTAGTATTTCTTCCCATAGGGGTGTTTGATATGAAAGAGGAGATTTTTAACCAGAGCCATTCCAGGATTAAGACCACATCTTGTCCTAACACACAGAGACATATCAGTTTAAAATTGCATAAGACCACGTACAAAACAGGAGACCAGAAAGCATCCAGGAGGAAAACAATAAAAGCTTTAACAAACAGACCTAAAGTACATCAGGAAAAGAATAGTAAGCGTCTGGAATCCTCATCCACAGCACCAGTACCAGGAGACAATATACACGTACATTCAAAGTTCTGAGTACAGAGGATGTTTGTACCCAGAATTCTGTGTAAAAGACTCTACAGAATTCTGATTAGGACATTTTTTAAGAGTCCATATCTAGCTGGAGGCTGAGACCTCTGTCATTTGAAGTGTTGCAGAACAAGAATTCAGAATGCAATTAAGTGGTATCAACTTGGTAACAGTAAAGGGTCTGACATGTTTACTCGTTTGCAATCTAACGTGTTCAGCAATCACAACTTCATAAATGATGGTAGCATGACCTGAGACTCCTGAGTCAGAGACAAAGAAGGTGCTTACTCCCGACACAGCAGACAGCGTGAGAATCTGTTCAGAGAGGCCCTTTTTGCTTGCTTACTCACCAAGTCTGACGTGAACACTGAGGGGTGACCAGATGAATGGTGCAGACAGAGTAGGTTTTTGACTGGGTAAAGGACCCAAATGGAGGATCCTCAGTCTCAAAAGGAGACTTGAGCAAAGCTGACCAAGCTTTGCCCTACAGGAAGACGTTATCTTTACTGTCCTGGTCAAGGAACAAATCTGCCCTCTGCCCTGGAGAGAGACACTGTCTCTGGCCTCCCAGGCTGTTGGCTGTAAGAATATCCGTTAGAAACTGTTGTAGGACAAAAGTTGTCACAGAATGTGTGGAAATGCTGTGGGCTGTTGTCTCCCAACAAGGAGGATCAAATGCTTGCTTGACATGGAGGGCGGATGCATTTCAAGCAGTGAAGGGAAGGATATTGAATACCCACGTGGACCAAGGCCACGGTGAACCAAGCGGGGCGCATTTGCACCCACGTGATGACTTAGAAAATGTTTCATGGGCATGCATTCCTAGAAAATTATTTTTTTTTTGAGATTGGGTGTTCTTTCTCACTCAGGCTGGAGTGCAGTGGCACGATCATGGCTCACTGCAGCCTGGACTTCCCAGGCTCAGGTGATCCTCCCACCTCAGCTTCCCGAGTAGCTGGGACTACAGGCACACACCACTACTCCCAGCTAATTTTTGTATTTTGTGTAGACACAGGGTCTCACCATGTTGCCCAAGCTGGTCTCCAATTCCTGGGCTCAAGTGATTCACTCACATCAGCCTCCCAAAGTTCTGGGATTATAGGCATGAGCCACCATGCCCAGCTGAGAATTAATTTTTTAAAATGTATTTCAACAAAGTGAGCTGGAAACCAAGAGACACCAAAAACTAGATCCACAAAACAATTATTGTGACCCAAAAATTCAAGAAAGAAAAATCCTAGGATGACAGCTACTCACAAACTTAAAGAACAACCATTCCAGACTGAATTCTGAGGCAGAAGGAGGTGACAAGAAAGTATAAAGTCAATCAGAGGCCTTGATAGAAGTGTAGCAGAGTGAATGCCAGAAAGCGAACATTCCCAGATACAGCAGTGCACACACTGCAACTTGTAAAATTCAACCCAAAAGTTAAAAAAGTGTCTTATTAAAGATCACACACCGACCAAATATGACATATCCAGTCCGCTGTAGAAGACGAAGGCAATGGGTTTCCACACAAAATCAAAAATAGTCATGAGGATAAAATGAATAAGGTGGCATTTTTTCATTTGACTTTTTACTAATTGAGTAAAGGCATTTTAGGTTTAAGTGAAAAGGGAATGTGGCATACGAGTATTCACACAGAAAATGGAGATAATCAGAAACTTCCTGAAAATAATTAGTTTTCAAAGAATTATGAACCAAATGGATAACAGTCTAAAAAGGTGGCGTTCGTTTGAGCAACTGGGTTTGCTCAAGAAAGGAGAAGGGATTTGAAACAATTCCTTGAGGAAGTGGGCAGATTGTGCCTCAGAATGTCTGAAATTATTAATGATGCTAATAATGAAGGCTGCTGGTTGTTTTTTCTTTAGAAATTAATCTGTAAACAAAACACACAATCTTATTTTGGGTTACAAAAATAATATAAATGTAATTCTGTGAAAGTAAAAAAAAAAAAGAAAGAAAAGAAAAACTTGAAAGATATTTAAAAGCCATAGGCCAGGTGCAGTGACTCACACCTGTAATCCCAGCACTTTGGGAGGCTGAGGCAGGCGGATCACGAGGTCAGGAGATCCAGACCATCCTGGCTAACACGGTGAAACCCCGTCTCACACTAAAAATACAAAAAAAAATTATCTGTGTGTGGTGGTGGGCGCCTGTAGTCCCAGCTACTTGGGAGGCTGAGGCAGGAGAATGGCCAGAACCTGGGAGGCGGAGCTTGCAGTGAGCCGAGATCATGCCACTGCACTATAGCCTGGGCGACAGAGCGAGACTCCCTCTCAAAAATAATAATAATAATAATAAGCCAGAAGGTGGGAGAAGGTTATTAACTAAGTTAGGAATCTAGGGAATATTCTGTAAAGTTAGTGAAATAGGACATAGAGTTTAAGAAAACATTATAAATTATGAACAAATTAAATATGTAGAATTAAGGTAATTATATAATTGTACTGTAAGCAATGGAAAAGGGAATGGCAGGGAAGAGTGTAGACAAATTCTACTTTTACTCCTCAGAGAAACAAGTCCCTAGATAAAGCTGATGAATTAAAAAATAACTACAAATGTGTCACATGGTAACCCTGGTAACCCTCACATGAAATTCCAAGTGAAGTCGCTAAATGTGGGTGTCTCACTGCATCTGCGTGTGCTGGAGAGGAGGATGGGGAGGAAAGCATGGATTTTAGTACACGGCCCTGTGTTATTTGATATTCTGATTTTTATTTTTGTTAAGAGCTGATCTAGAAGACAAGATATTTCTGAATATGTCATGCATAGTTTAATGCTGGGGCTATGTTCTGAGAAATGCATTTTTAGGTAATTTTGCCTTTGTGGGAACATCATAGAGTGAACCTACGTAAACCCAGATGGCAGAGGCTCCAGCACACCTGGGCTCTGGTGTACCCTGTTGCTCCTGGCTACAAACCCAGGCAGCCTGTGGCTATACTGAATACTGCAGGCAATTGCAACACAATGGTAAGCATTTGTGTTTCCAAACAGATCAATACATAGAAAAGGTACAGTGAAATATGGTATTATAATCTCATAGGACCACACCCAAAACCTCTTTATGGGACACACAACTGTATTAAGTAGCTAATTATTTAAGCGATGAGAAAAGGACTAGAAATGTTCAAGGGTCTCAAACTCAAGACAGGCTTCTTCCATCATAATCATTCATGAATCTTGTTAAACAGATAGATCCTCTGGCACCACCTGAATTTGTCTTCAGTCGGTCTGGAATTCCGTGCAGGAATCTTCATTTTTAACAGACTTTCCTCGTTACCCTGCTGCACAGCTCATTCTGGTAGCCACATCAAGTATTCTCCCCCACGATTCTCATTGGGCTGAAACTCCCTAATGTAATCATCCCTAAAAACTGGGCAGCTTACACTGCTTTAAAAATTGCCACATAACTTAATATTGACTGTAGTAATTGTTTTGACTAATGCACTTGAAAATACTTACCTTTAATTCAGTCTCTTCCATTTCCTGAGACCCAGATTGGCTCTCAGGAGAAAATTGCATTGCAATGCTTGGCACTGGAATTGCTTACTTCTCACCTCTGGGAAGTGTGGCTTCTGTCTTGTACTCCAATGTTGTTCTTCAGTTCCTGTTATTGATTACAAATGACGTTGGCAATAATCATCACACAGATGCAAGCTAACCCATCCTGATGTATGTCAGATGGATAGAAGTTTTGTGTGATCTGTAGATGACAAGACCATTCACAGGAAGCCTTAGCATCCAATTCCGTCTGCTGCATAAAGGAAGGAATAGACAAATGTGTCCCAACGGATCCAATGGTATCAGCCATTCCCTTCCTGTAAGTGTGTGTCTCTGTGTCCGTCTGCATTCGCTGGGCATGTGGAGAAGCCGTGTCTCTTCTCCCTGCTTGGATTTAACCCTCCTCTCTGCCGCTCTGTGTCTTTTGTCTTTCCAAGGTTGACTTTAAGTCCAAGGAGGTGTGCCCTCACTAGATAGCACTGTGTTCCTACCCTTAGCTCCCCAAGCGAGCAATATTGAATTCTTCGCTACTTTGAGCTTCCTGGATAATTACCAATTTGCAACTTGATAAATGATTGGTCTTTTCAAGTTTCATGGTTGAAATCAATAACTGGCATTTTCATTGCTCAAGGAAAAAGGAAAATAAGAAAAAAATTACACAGAGCGTTATGAAAGGGTTAATATCTGCCCATTGGAAAAGAGAAGGAAAGAGAGAGTCCCCGAGGGCCTGTGCTTCATCTTACTGTGTATTGAAATGTGAGCTGCAACCAATGGTCTGGTTAATAACAATTCATGCAGCTGTCAATCTTTTTGACCAATCTCATCAATATTTTACTCTGCAAAATAACAACAATTAAGAATCAGGACCAGGAGATGCACTTGGGGCAAAAGTGTTTCTAACACAGTGATGAAATCGACAGTCCGGAGCCAGCATTTCCGATAGGTGTTCAGAGAAAGGTTAGCCTGTGATTGTTCTCTCCAAACAGTAGGCATCGCAGTTCTTTACCATAAACGAACACCAATGCAATGCACAGATACTGTAAATGAGGTCTGTAGAATTCAGACAAAAGTGATCCTGGGACAAGTGATGACACTAACCCAAATTCACATCTACTCAGGACGTACCTGGGCTGGGCACTGTTTGAAATATAAGATGAATTCAAAATTAAACAATTTGAATGAAAACAAATCTTGCCAAATGTCTACTTGATATAAAAGCTAGTTTGCAATGCCTACAAAAAAAAATCAGATCTCCATTTTTTTTTAAATTTTACTTTAAGTTCTTGGATACATGTGCTGAATGTGCAGGTTTGTTACATAGGTATACATGTGGCATGGTGGTTTGCTGAACCTACCAACCTGTCATCTAGGTTTTAAGCCCCGCATGTATTAAATATTTGTCCTAATGCTCTCCCTCCCCTTGCCCCCACCCCCTGACAGGCCATGGTGTAGGGTGTTCCCCTCCCTGTGTCCATGTGTTTTCACTGTTCCCAATTCCATTTGGAGAGGTTTTAAGAAAAGTGAGATTGGCCTTGTTTTATTTATCATCCTTATTAGTGAAAATGCAAGCTGCAAGGCATCAGATTTAAAATTCTGTTTTACTTATTATGTAAATGCGAATAAAGCTTTTTTATATTTTCATGTTATTTTAGGTTCAGATTTTATGCCTCATTGTGCTTTTGCATTGATGTTCACCAACTAGAGACAACCAAAATTACACCTGCAGTCACAGTCCAAAGTTGGGTGCACTTTCCTCAGGGGAGCCAAAGAAAACAGCCACTGGGGAGCTCTGTGGGTAGGAAGGATGTGGCGTGGGGCTGCTCCAGGGTGACTCTGGGCAGGACCCAACATCTGGAAGGTATGGCTGCTCTGCATGGGATGTGGGCTCTAACTGGAGGCCACTTGGTGATTCCGTATCTCAGTAGCTTCCTGTCCCAGAGCTGGGAATGATTACAGAGGCCTGGAGTTGTATTGGTAACAAAATACGGATCACTCAAAAAGAACACATTTTTTTTTTGCAGTTGTGCCTCTACCAATATTCTGATATCTATAATCTGATGAAACACTGTTTCTGTTAAAGAAACAGAGAAAATGGAAAAGCGAAGGTTCTGCCTAGCAAAAGGGAGTCAGACTCTTACAGAGGGGCAAGCAGCTAAACTTCCCAGCCAAGGTGGCTTTCCCCGCATCAGCTGCTCTCTCTGTTTGGATCTTCCCCTTTGCTCACGTTAGTGATGGTTTAGGATGAGTGACTTGAAGCAGGTACTGCATCAGGAAGGGATTTCAGCTGCAATCCACCAAAACCAACTCAGTTCAATTAAAAGAGAACAGGAGATATTTAAAGAACTTTAAGGAGGTGCTTAGTTTTACTGGAGAATCACATTTTCTACTCACTTTCCCACTCTACCTGAAGGACGATGTCATGCCTTCTCCTTCTTGTCAAACTTACAACACCTAATCTAAATTCATAATTTTGTGTCGATCACACACACACACACACACACACACACACACACACGGAAAATACAATTAAAGCCATTAGAAAAGATGCCGCTAGAACATTTGTCTACTTACTTATATCTCAGTCCACAGTTTCACTGGAAACTTTAGTCGGCATGGTGGCTGGCGCCCGTAATCCCAGCTACTCTGGAGGCTGAGGCAGGAGAATCACTTGAATCCAGGAGGCAGAGGTTGCAGTGAGCTGAGGTGGTGCCGTTGCACTCCAGTCTGGGCAACAAGATTAAACCTCGGTTTTTTTTAAAAAAAAAGAAAGAAAGCCTAAAGCAGATGTTCATAAACATACAGGGGCAGAGATGGGTCTTTAACATAGATACTCTGACTCCAAATTAGTTATAAAGAATTTGTTATTAAATAACACACATCTACACAAAAATTCAAAAACAGAGTGTGAATCTAATTGCGTTTGATATCTAAATTCCAAGTGTGCTTATTTTTGTCAGTAATCAATGTGATCTGGACCCTGTTCAACATTAAGAAGCACGAATAAGATCCTCAAGTCATTACTAAATGTGAAATGATGGCAGGAAACATTTATTCCTGCCTAATGGCAGAATCTCCTCTACTAATTTCTGGACAAGGTTGACAGTTGCATAATGATGACATCAACTGGGCTTTGGAATTTAGTCGTATGTAGGTAGAGTGCATAAAATCCAATTGCAACACTTGGACTGACTTACCCATTGCCAGGAACGCCTGGACTCATTGCAGGCCCCTAGCAAGGCCTGCAGTATTCTTCTAGAATGAGATATTTTCACCACAGTCAAGCAGAATAATGCTACTAAGGATGAGGATTGAATATACTGTATCAAAATTTCTATTTTTCGTGATTGAGGCTAGCAAAAAGCAAAGGACCAAATCAATTTTCTGACCTGGTAAAATGATTTCATATCCTCCCAGACACTGAAGACATTATAAATGTAATCTATTTTAAACTTTCTTACACTAAGGTGTAAAGTAGAAAATACAATTATTTTATTGGATACTTTAAAAAATCATCATGTTTTCAGTTACTACATTAGCAAGAATTAGCAGTTTTAAATAAAATAAAAACAATTTTAATAAAGGACATTGGTTACAATAATCTCTTTTCTTGCTATAAAATCAAATCTGCTTTAATGCTTGCATTTATGATGCTTTTGATGAAAAACCATGCTGCATCGTGGTCAGGAAAAGAAGTGAGGAATAGCGTTTAGAATGAATAGTGTTATAAGCATTTTAGCCTCCATTCAGAAATATCGCTTAACATGTTTATGAAGATTTAGGACCAGGACTAAGAAGACTGGGTCGTGACCTTTAGGTTTGAGCTAATCACACAAACTCTTCTGAAAAATAAGGGTGATAGTTTTATCTTGTATGATAAATACACACATATTTTGCAGAGATATTGATATTCTTATTTTAATTATCACTAAATTCAGAGATGTTACATTGGCTTGAAAACATAACATATATAATATTTTATAAATATATAGAATATGAAAATCTTGACTTTAATGAATCTTACTATTTAGAACCTATGCTCTTGTTAAGAATAAATGGATGTGACAAAGTTGGCAGTCTCTAAATTACCTGAACCAATCACATGAATTAGTTATAGGGAGCAATCTTTCCAGAAAGCATGACTTTCACATCTGTACCGCGCTATTCTATGAGGGTCTAGGTTACTGGAAATGGCTTTAGTGGGAATTTCTTTAAGCACTTGAGGTTAATCCACTTGTGTAATCAAGAACTCGTCTTTTGAAGCACAAATTGCTGCACTGTAATGTGAATCAGTATCTGCCTTCAGTCAGGACCATGGTCACCTGAAATGCTCGATCAGACTTGGGGGTATTTAATCGCTTCTTTTCTGGGGAGACAGCACATGGCTTTTGTAGGCTCTCAAAGGCTGGGAAACTTCCTTTATAGATTATATCCTTGCTCCCCGCAAAATCCCTTTCATTGAGCTGTATTTTGTTCTTATTTTCTACCATGAACTTTAAATGCAGAACTTCTCGTGAAACGATCACAGAGGTGCAAGGACTGTATTTATTTATTTACTGTGGGAATTTTGCCTCCTAAAATCGTGCTCAATCTGAGGCTACACGGGAGGACTGCATTTGTCCTGCAGCGTTGGGGGCACTGTTCCGGGCGTCTCCAGGGCGCTCCCATCACAGTGCTTTCCTGCATGCAGGCTGCCCCTCACGCTGCCCTTCTCTGCCCTGGCATCCATCCTGGGCCACACAGGAGGATTGCCCTTGTCCTGCAGTGTCAGGGGCACTGCTTCTGGCATCTCCAGGGTGCGCTTGCATCACAGTGCCCTCACTGCACGCAGGCTGCACCGCACACTGCCCCTCTCTGCTCTGGGATACATCCTGGGCCAAAGGGACGGAGACCTCCTTCTTCACAGGGCTTCCATCCTGTGTCTTCACCAGCTTTCACTCCAATGTGGGCCGTGGGCATTTTGAAATGTATGACTGATTGCATTTCCTCCCTTGTTTTGGGTATCAGGAAGTTCTCCCACCTATTTATAACCAATCATCACCGTTGTGCAGGGTTCTACAGCCTGGATTTCTACAAATCCACTTTTCCTTTATTGCATTTCCCTTCCTCCTAACTTGTTTTATTTATAAGTTTTGAAATCACTTTAAGTTCCCTTGAAAATGACACAACAAACAAAATCTAAAAGGAAAGCAACCTTGGTCAACTATTAACAGATGGTTTAAAGCAGAGTGTATATTTTTACTTAATGAAATATCTCACAATTCACTGTATCGGAGTGACTTCGAATGCATGTTACACTTGCCTTATTTCTCTTGGATTTTTGAATGCTCTGGAATAAAGCCCCAAGTGAAACAACATGCTTCATGAAAATTCTGCAACTTTTGGACAGAATTTTTTTTTAAAACATCCCTACAGCAAACCTAGCTACATTGACTAGAGTTGGTCAGATGCAGGACTGGTTACATAATTTGTAAACCCACTGCAAAATAAAAATGCAGCTTCACTTGCTGAAGACATTAAGAATTTCGTACCCCCATCCCAGGGAGTTCTTTGTGACTGGAGGGCTCCTGTGCCCACGAAGTTGACCTTGTTCTTAGGAAGGTTCAAGTCAAATTTTTCGTGGAGTTTCATTTTCCTTTTTCATTACAAGTTGTGGAAAGTGAATCTTGAGAGGACTGTTTTACAATGTGAGTGTGAAGACGGGTGTGACATTTTTCAATAGCTCAGTTTTCCCCATGTGGAGCTGCAGGCAGGATGTTCGGCCATGTCCCTGAGAGTGCGGTCACTGGATTGCAGAGCAGGTACCATTGTTCTGCTCATAAAGAACTGTTGCTGGTGACACAGGGAACTCGACGCCAGGGTCTTCAAGCATCAGGGAAACTGGGAGAACACCACACATTGTGAAAACGTGGAGGCATGACATTAATTCCATGTGTGAATTTAGCACAGTCATTTAAACGGTTGGGTAGAAATGTCATCATCTGTGAACGGAGGGGAGGACTAGCCTGCTTAGAAAATCCAGCTCCCAAGGGCTTCTTGGTGGTGCCAGTGAAGAAGAGAAGATCGGGTTGGGCGGGGCAGGGGGGTTGGTGGCATGCAGTTTCCCGAATCCCACAAGGATCCTGCCCTCTTGCATGGAGACAGGGAGTGTGAGGAGCTCTGGTCAATAAGTACAGAGACGAGCCAACATGTGCTGCTTCTGCGTGGAGCCACTGACCGCATCTGTGGGCTCCTTACTCCCCATTTTCCCCTGATGTGCTGGACTCTGGCTCATGTGTGGAGGTAGTGAAGCTGCAAGGTGAACCAGCGCTCATCACAGCCTAGAAGGAGGCAGCCTGAGCCACTGCCAGATGTCCAGTGGCCTCTGAATGATAAAACAAACCACCAAAACCGTTCTGTGTTGAACCGCTGTGATTTGGAGGTTCACTGGGGAGTTACTGGTTTGCACTGAACAGCCTGGTGGATTAGCTTCCCAGGGCTGCTGTAACAAATGACCACAAATTGGGTGACTTAAAACAACATACATTTATTATCTCACAGCTGTGAAGGCCAGAAGTCCCTCCAGGTGTGCGGGAGCTGGTCCTTTCTTAGGGACTCAGTGGGAGAATCTGTCCCATGCTTTCCTGCCAGCTTCCAGGGGCTGTCAGGAACTCTTGACATCCTTTGGCCTGTAGACACAGCACTCCGACCTCTCTCTCCCTCTCCACATGGGCTTTCCTCTCTACGTCTCTATGTCTCCAATCTCCCTCTCCTTTCTCCTGTACAAACACTAGTCATTGCCTTTAGAGTCCACCCCGGTCCTCTAGGATGATCTCTTCTTAGATCCTTCATGTTATTACATCTGCAAAGACTCTATTTCCAAATAAAGGCACATTCATCAACACCAGGCATTAGTACATGAACGTACATAAGAAGGGGCCACTCTTCAACCCATGCCCTTAGTTTGTCCTGACTGATTCAGGCCTATCCCCTGAACTGGCTCAGTTACCTCTTAAGCCTTTTCAGACTTGGGATTCAAAAAGAAACTCACATCTATGAGGTTGAAAGCCAGTGGGCCAAAGCTATTCGGGAGATACTTTAGAGGAAAAAAGAGCTAAGTTGGTGTAGGGGCAGGAAGGAACTGCTCATCTTACATACTCCAAGGACAAGATTCTAATTGGCATTTGGCTGGAGACCTGGGTGTAAGGGCCAAGTGGGAGGGGCTGGGTTCTTTTTTTTTTGAGACGGAGTCTCACTCTGTCACCCAGGCTGAAGTGCAGTGGCACAATCTCGTCTCACTGCAACCTCCGGGGAGGAGCTGGGTTCTTAAGAGTGTTTTTGAATTCTTATGGTCCTTGGAAAACCCTAGAAAAAGGGACAAAAAAGGGTCAAGTCTTCTACCAGTCCCTTCCGTTCCAGGAAAGACTGATGTCCTAACTTCATCTGACATTCTTGGATGGAGAATTGTGATCTTTTTTTATTCCAAAAATCTTTTATTCTAAGGAGTGTTATGGGTTGGTTAAATACATTTGCCAAAAGAAGCATAATAATAATATCTGAAACAATCCACAAAAAAGAAAACTCCTGCAAACAAAAAGTGATTATAGGAAGATTGTAGAATACAAGATTGCAATATACAGAAGTCAATGGCAACTTACTCAAAAGCTACAGCAATCAAGCCAGTGTGATATTGGCTAAAGAAGAAACAAATAGATCAATGGCATGGAATAGAAAGCCTGGAAATGGACTCACACAAATAAAATCAACTGACCTCTGACCAAGAAGCGAAACCAATACAGTAGAGAAAAGATAGTCTTTTCAACAAATGGTGCTGGAACAACTGGACATCCACATGCAAAAGAAAATAAAAGAAAGATCTTACACCCTTTAAACATATTAACTCAAATACATCAGAGACCTAAATGTAAAATGAAAATCTATAAAATTCCTAGAAGATACAGAGGAGGAAATCTAGATGACCTTAGGTACGGCAATGACTTTTAAAATATACCACTAAAGGCAAGATCTGTAAAAAAATTAATAAGCCAGACTTCATTAAAATTAAAAACTTCTGCTATGTGGCAGATAATATCATGAGAATTAGGAGTAGTTTTTAATTCTGTTTTCTCATTGTTCAGATAGAGAGCTGGTGTCTAGAATACGCAAAGAACTTTTAATAGTGAACAATGAGAAAACAAAATTTATTTTTAAATGTGCAAGAGATCTCCTCACTAAACAGGACATGCAAAGGGCAAAGCGACACATGAAAAGATGCTCCACATCATTGCTCTACATCATACGTCATCGGAGAAGAACACATTAAACAGAAATCAGGTTCATTAGCCACTACAGACCTGTTAGCATGGCCAAAATACAGAACACTGACAATGCCAGGTGCTGGTGAGGATGTGGAGCAGCAGGAACACTCATCCACTGCTGGTGGGAGATCAAAATGGCGCAGCCACTTTGGAAGACAATTAGGCAGTTTCTCATAAAACTAAACACACTCTTACCATATGATCCAACAATTGCAGTCCTTGGCACTTACCTAAATAAGCTGAAAACTTGTTTCCACACAAAATCCTGTGTGAGCATGCTCATAGCAGCTTTATTCATCATTGCCAAAACTTGGAAGCAACCAAGATGCCCGTCAATGGATGAATGGATCAACTGTGGCACATCCAGACAATGGGATATTCTTCCAGCTGAAAAAAGAAATGGGTTCTCAAGCCGTGAAAAAGGATGGAGAAAACTTAAATGCATGTCACTAAGTGAAGGATGGCAGTCTGAAAAGGCTGCATACTATCTGATTCCAACTAAAGGACGTTCTGGAAAAAGTACAACTAGGGAGACAGTAAAAAGATCAGTGGTTTCCAGGGGTTGGGGGAAGGGAGGGATGACTAGGAGGAACACCGGGGTTTTTAGGGCAGCGATGTTTAGGGCACGTTGTATGATGTTACGGTGATGGATCTGTATCATTCTACATTTGCCACACCCATAGGATGAGCAACCCCAAGAGTGGGCTCTCGTGTGAACTGTGCACTCTGGGAGGTGATGCTGTGTCCTGTTGGTTCATTGATTGTAACAGAGGCACCACCAAGCTGGGGACATTGATAGTGGGGGAGGCTGTACATGTGCAGGGGCAGGGGTTAAATGGGAGCTCTCTATTACATTGAGCTTTCTGCTCAATTATTCTGTGAACTTAAAACTACTCTAAAAATAAACCTATTAAATTTTTAAGGATCAGTAAGAATTTAGTGCCCATTACTCTTAAGAATGTGGTGTCATTGAAATACCGGCTTTTATTGTAAATCATAAAATACACAGGCAAAGAAGCAGGCATTGCCTTATTCAGAGGAGCCCCTTCTGGGTAAAGTTCATCTGGATAGGTGCTTCCTAGGATCTCATTTTTATGTCTTATTTCCCCTAATCATAGGTTTTATGCCTCCAGATAAATCTTTTTCCATCTTCTTCTGTCTTGGCTTAAGTGTTGAATGTGGACCCAAATGTCATTTTCTCCATTTCCCAATTTTCCTTCCTCTTGGAAACAGATGATGGGCAGGCATTCTCCCATACGGTGGTGTCCTGCCTGGAAAGGTTACCCTCAGGCTTGGGACATTTGAACCCTGCATAAATAATAACTTGTAAACAAGTACTCTGCGGATAATTGCCCGAAAGCTGAACCAAGCCCTGGAGAGCCATGGCTCTCATTGCAATTTGTGCCCCTGGTTTTTCAATTTGAAAGAGCTTGTCAGATTTCCTGACAGTCACACCAATGCCTCCTGGTTTCTGCTGTGGATACATTTTCATTATCCTTAATTGGTGTTAAGTACCAGCGCCCTGCCAATGATGCCTGTCACCGTGCTGGTCCGGTGTAAGTATCATTAGCTCACCTATTCACCCTCCCGACATGGAATAAGTTAGAAACATTACAGGAAGTGGGCTAAAAGCACTGATAACATATTTGCATTGTGTCAAATTGCCAGCCTTTGCACAAGCTAACAATTTATTTTCTCCCCATAACTGTGAATGGTACACATTTTGTGGCTTACACTGCAATTTTTGTTTAAGAGGTATTATTGCCTACAATCTCAGTTCATTTGCTGCTAGTCTGTAAACGGCCATCTTTCATATCAAAAATTTCAGTATAAGTACTGATCGGCAGGTTAATATTATAGAAAGTACGCCCTGGGGGAGTATAAAAAGATGGTTGAATTTTAGAACCTAGTAAAATAGCTCTTTCCTCCAAAATGGGAATAGTTTAATCAACAAAATGACCTCAGCAAATATGTCCCTTCTTGGCGTTTCTGTTTACTGGAGTGATACTTCACCAAACTCTTACACTTTCTCATAGTGTACTTTTCTTTGTTTTGGATGTTCATATTAAATGTTATATTGGTTTTCTAGAAACATAATGTGATTAGAAACAATGTGATCTATCCTGCCCTGTGAATGACTGAAATAAATCTGCATATATTTGCAAGTAAAAAGCTCAGCGTAAGTTCCCTTGAGTTCACCGTGAGGTAGCTCGTGGCGGAAACTCTCACAATGCAGTCTTCTATGTACCAAACCCCATCCCTTAAGTGGGTTATGATAGCCCCTTTAATATGATTTAGTCAAAAAATTTACATAAAATGTCTTGTACAGGGGATTTCCTCACATGGTCATCATTCAAGTGATCAAATGGTGACAGTGCTGATGGCTCCCAGCGCCTCCAGGTCAGCCACCGCCCAGCATGGGGGGCACGTGTGTGGCAGCCACTGCCCAGCATGGGGGACGCGTGTGTGGCAGTCACCGCCCAGCATGGGGGACGCATGTGTGGCAGTCATCTCCCAGCATGGGGGACGCATGTGTGGCAGTCATCTCCCAGCATGGGGGACAAGTGTGTGGCAGCCCTGGTGTAGCTCAGTAGGACAGGCATTGTTATCTCATTATGCAGTCAGGTGGACCAGGGCTCAAAAGACTGATGGAGGCGCTTGAGGCTCTGGAGAAAGGCTGTGATGAATGAGGACCGGTCCCAGGCCTGCAGGGACACACCCTGTATCCTGCCTTCACAGGCATTTCTCTACACCTAGTGATTCTCCCCGTCCATCGTAGAAAGAGGGACCCCGACGTGGGGTGAAGCAGGATCCCCTCCCCAAGTGGCGGGCTGTGTGAAGTGTGCGAGTTCTCTCCCTGAACACACCCACCGCATTCCTGCCTTGCCTTCTCCCTCTGCCACACTAGCTGAGATGGAGCTCTCAGAGGAGGAGGGCCACCTCCAGCAGCTATTAACCACGCCCTTCCAGGCAGGATGCTGACGCTTGGCACAGGTTGCTGGCAGGAGGCGTGGAGTCAGTGCAAAAATAAAAAAAAGGGAGTCCTTAGCAATGAGATCTCTGATAGTAATGGGTAACCCTGCCCTTGAAAATAAATTCAAAATTATTTCTGGAATATTTTCAAAATAATTCAATTGTTTATATTTTTGTCTGCTTAAATTGCATGATCCTGACACACACACACATTCACCACACTGGACACACCTCACACATACACGCACATGCACAGGCATGCACACATACATACATACACTCACACACACAGGCATACACACATGCATACACACACATGCACACACACCTACACACCTCTTCACCCAGTATGCCCCAAAGTTAAGACCCCATGGTCTTCTCTTCCCTTTCCGGTAAAACTTTGCGAAAAAAAATTGGCCAACTTGCTAGTCTCCTATTCCTCTCCTCTCATTCTCTCTCATACCCTCTCCATCTTTTCTTTCTCCCTACCGTTCTCACATGATCTTTCTTGAAAAAGTAATTAAAGTCTGTTGCTGAATGCGCACTCTGTCAGGCAAGACATCAAGATTTTCACAAGGAGCTCATCCCTTAATATACCTAATAACATATAGATTGGGGATTGCTCTTGATGAATAATAACACATATTGAGATGATTATGAATACCAAAATTCTTAATAATCTTATGTTATAAATGATGCACAGAAAGGTTAAGTAACTCTCCCAAAGTCATACAGCTAATTCAGTGCAAAGCCAAGAATTAATGAAGTCAAGAAGTCCAGCTCCAGATCCAGGGGTTGAAACCACTACTCCAGGCTGCCAGTCTGGTTCTCTCCAACAGCTGACATACCTCTTACAGACGTACTTTGTGACCGAAACAAAGAAAAAAACATAGTTACTACTGGGATTTTCTGAATCATGCTTGAATTAAAATACAAATAAAAGCAAAACATTATATATGAAACTCCCTTGATATTTTCTTGGAAATCATTCATAATAAACTCAAAATGTAATTTAGGAGAGAAAAAAGAATTTTTAGAAAACTCAGAGGATAGATGGTCTCCTTATTTAAGACTTTGTTGAATTTACTTGAAAAAATTTTCCAAAATGTGTGCGTCTCCATCAAACCAGAGCATCCATGTGACTCAACTAAAAGTTATTTTTTGCAAAAGAAAAATGGTACAGGACATCCCAATAATTTACATCATTCTATTATAAATTTCTTGGAAAGACCCTATGACCATTAAATATTCCAGTTAAGCTGATACACGCTGTAAAATATATGGTTCTAGTTGTCTTCAAGGAGTAAAATGTTCCCAATTATGGAAGTTATATGCTAAAGGCATGTCGTTTAATATTTCAAAGCTATCCTGGAGTATTTTAGATTATTTCAATGTTTTCCTGCTAGATATGTGAATACACATTCCTGATTATTTGTCTGAATTAACTCACAAAAAGAGATCCAATATAGGGAATTAATACAAACTGATTACATCCACAGCATGTTATAGCTAGAAACGTTTTTCTCCTCTGAGGTTATTTTTCTTCATGTGAGGTTTCTGGTGCCTATTGATTGGGCTAAGAAGGTTGATGGGTAATTTAACCTCCCCTGGGCTGTGCTGGGCGTCAGTCCTTCCCCTGCCTCTTCCTTCTCCATCTGAATAGCTGATTGCCTCCCTTTATTATGTGGGCTGAGCCTGACTCGAATATTTCATGCTTGCACTCATTTGCAGCCAAGAGTACCCCAGGAGGAAACCCTGCTCTTGTAATGATCTATTGGCAGGTAGAGGACGGCGTGCACATCATTACAAATTAAATATCTGTCTTGGAGACTTGGGGACAAGCACAGTGCCGTGTTGCATGTTAAATCCAAGAGAAACTTTGGAAGAAAAAAAGTTCATGTTACAAATTGATTTACCATCACCAGGCCAAGTAAAGGCAGAAGCTCTCAATAGTCCTTATTGCCTTCTTACTGTTCTCTTCCTCCTTTTCTTCTGCAATAACCTCTAAGGCATATTTAAAAATTTAATGGGCACACACAGTTGACTCCCACCTCTCCATACACACACACGTGCATGCACAGATCTATAGAAAGCCCTAGGTTAGAGTTTCAACGCCACTGTTGCTCCCATCAGTCGATATTTCATCCCTGGTTCTCAGCTTTAGAAAACACCCCCAAAGGTGCCTCGGGACGTGAAGATAAACAACAGGAATTCCTCGTTCTTCTGGACAAGTCGTTTTCAAATGTGAAAAGTGTACAGGCACTTCATAATTAAAAAAATAAAATTTCACTCTTTTGACATACATTTAAATTTGTTTTAGGTTTCTTAAGCAATCATAAACAAAACAATGTAAATATATACTTATTTTTTACCATAAAAGAAAAGCAAGTTTAAAAATTCCATGTAAAATGCCGTCGCTTCCTCCCCTCCTGTTATCCATCCCTGCACCCTGAGAGGACCTATGGGTAGTGAAACCCTGTAACCACCAGCAGATGTGGTAGTCTGACCAGTATCCTCTGACAGGAGCCAGGGGTCTTTGAAGAAATGGCTCATTTCTCGGGCTGGAGGAGTCCTCATTGTGCCAGAAAAAATGTAAGCGATCAATGATGAGGAAAGGTCGAAAAATACAAAAAATAGCTTACACGAGTTCCCACAGGTCAAATTAGGGGTAATTAAAATACCAGAATAAACAATGATAGAAATGAATTGTGACTCACATACAATGAGAAATCACAAGTCTATGAAGAAATGAATGGGTGCATGAATGGATGGATGGATGGATGGACGACTGATAGAAGGATAATACGACAGCTACGTAATTGTAAAGTGCCTTCCCTGAACGATACTTACTAATGACAAAGGGAAAATAGGGATTCTCACAGTGGAGCCTGAAGACTCCATCTGGATTAAGGTATGAAATCTGCTTCCTGCTGAGCAGAGGCAAAGAGAAGAACCAAGTCCACTTGTGCAGATTTCCCAGCAAAGATTTGCAACTTAAGTCAATTATGAAAAAACATCAGTCAAACCCAAATCATGAGACACTTTAGAAAAGTAACTGCTTGTTTTGTCCTTGCTATAGTTTGCTGAGAATGATGGTTTCCAGCTTCATCCATGTCCCTACAAAGGACATGAACTCATCATTTTTTATGGCTGCATAGTATTCTATGGTGTATATGTGCCACATTTTCTTAATCCAGTCTATTATTGTTGGACATCTGGCTTGGTTCCAAGTCTTTGCTATTGTGAATAGTACCGCAATAAACATATGTGTGCATGTGTCTTTATAGCAGCATGATTTATAATCCTTTGGGTGTATACCCAGTAATGGGATTGCTGGGTCAAATGGTATCTCTAGCTCAAGATCCCTGAGGAATCACCACACTGACTTCCACAATGGTTGAACTAGTTTACAGTCCCACCAACAGTGTAAAATTGTTCCTATTTCTCCACATCCTCTCCAGCACCTGTTGTTTCCTGACTTTTTAATGATCAAACACCACATGTTCTCACTCATAGGTGGGAATTGAACAATGAGAACACATGGACACAGGAAAGGGAACATCACACACCAGGGCCTGTTGTGGGGTGGGGGGAGGGGGGAGGGATAGCGTTAGGAGATATACCTAATGTTAAATGACGAGTTAATGGATGCAGCACACCAACATGGCACATGTATACATATGTAGCTAACCTGCACATTGTACACATGTACCCTAAAACTTAAAGTATAATAAAAATAAAATAAAATAATAAATTTAAAATAAAGAAAAGTAACTGCGTGTATTCCTTAAAAGTGTCGAAGACACAAAACGTCAAGGAAAGAAGAGAGTCTACTCTGGGCGAAAAAAGACTCAGGAGAGGAGTCTACCAGGTGCCATCTGTTGGAGAAATGAGTCCTTTGCCATCAGGATGGTGTGGGGCCAGCTGATGGAATGAGTGGGTCTGAGGACAGGACACAGTAATACTAGCATCCTCCAAGTCCTAAATGTGGTGGCTGTAATATGGTCATGTAGGAGAATATCTTTGTGCGTGGGAAATACAGAGAAAAGTACTCAAAATAAAGTAAATGTGATGGAACACACATACCATATGACATACCTATCCAGGAAATGGAATCTCAGCTGGCTACGGAATAAGAATCTTTTATCCACAATTCCACCTCTTCTGTAATTATGTTACTGTTTTAAAATCTACACAGCACTTTGGGAGGCCGAGGTGGGCAGATCACTTGAGGTCAGGAGTTCGAGACCAGCCTGACCAATATGGTGAAACCTCGTCTCTATTAAAATTACAAAAATTAGCCGGGCATGATGGTGGGCGCCTGCAGTCCCAGCTACTCAGGAGGCTGAGACAGGAGAATTGTTTGAACATGGGAGACAGAGGTTGCAGTGAGCCAGAATCGTGCCACTAGACTCCAGCCTGGGCGACAGAGCAAGACTCTGTCTCAAAAAAAAAAAAACAACTAAATAGCATTTTACAAGTATAACAAAAATGAGATATCATTAAATAACATCTACAAGATTGCTTTCTTATGATGGGCGGATCCTGTACTCACAATGTGTGTTCCACGCTCTCACTCAGGTCAGGGGGCCACTCTGTCCTGCCCAGCATGGTCACTTGGTTATTCGAGGAAGCATCCTATGTGACCCACTATTCAGCTGTAATTCAGGCAGGTGGTCACGCTTTGCGACATCTCGTCTGCATTTGCCATGACTGCTGCATGTAGGTGTGAAGCCTCCCTCCCTGCCTTCCAGGAGTAAAGTGCGGCTTCCTGGTGCTGTCGCCGTGGTTAACACAGATGGGAGTGCAGTGATGGAGATCACCTTCAAGTTTGAAGGTAAAGTTCAGAAAATTCCAAGTGTATTTGTATCATCATATCATCATCTAAGTAGAAAAGAAAAAGAGATCATTAATATTATCTTTATTAATTATTAATTATATTAATAATATTAATAATTAATTAATATTAATAATATTAAGGAGATAAGTCCTAGCAAGGAAAGCATAATGACTTGGACTCACAAGCGTAGGGAGTTGGCAAGTGGAGAAACACAAATCAACACAATGTGGAGGTCCTGCTTCTCAGCTTCAAACTGGGAGGAAGTGGGATCTGGATGTCAAGTGGTGATAAGATGATGAGCAAATGACTAGAGAATGAGGGGATGCAGCCATTCATGACATCAAGCTGGATGAGATTGTGAAATTAAGTGTGTGAATATGCGGCTACCCAGAAATTCCGCCTTCAGGCACAAAGAAACTCTTACGAGTACTCACAGCCAGCAAAGTAGAAACAGGCCTGTTCTTGTGTTAGCCATAGGAGCAGTTTCTTATGTAGGAGTCCATGATTTAAAAACAAAAAACCAAAAAACCAAAAAAAAAAAACATAAATAACATAAATAAAATGTGCACGGTATGCTATGCAGTAATCAAAAGAATAGAATTTTATATATACAAAGAACCCAGGCAGATGGCAATATAATATTGAGTGAATGACTGAAAAAAAAAGAAAAAGACACTTTTAAATAAAATAAATAACTAAAATTCTCAAACCTGAACATTTTCCCAGAATTGGCATGTTTCTATATGCTATGGTCTGAATGTTTCCATCCCCCCCAAACTTACATGTTAAAGCCTTATCTCCCAAGGTGATGGTATTAGGAGGTGCGGTCTCTGGGAGGTGAGGAGGTCACAGGGCCAGAGCCCTCATGAATGGGGTCAGTGCCCCAAGAAGAAAAGACTCAAGAGAGCTTCCTCTCCCTCTGCCATGTGAGGACAGAGTGAGAAGGTGCCCCCTGAAATCTGGGAAGAGGAGCTCTCACCAGGAACTCAACTGGCCCGTGCCTGGATCATGGGCTTCCAGCCGCCAGAACTGTGAGAAATAGATGTGTGTCCTTGAAGTGGCCCAGTCTACAATATATTTGTCGTAGCAGCCTAAAGGGACTAAGATACCACATATGTGTAGACGGTCCATGGAAAATCTCTAAGTGAAATGACAGAATGGGTGCTTCTGAGGGAAGGAAATAGAACTGCAGATGGGGAAGGGAGGTGGTTTGAACAAGGAAACACAAGAGACATTTTGCGGGCAGGTCATAAAATATACCCCTAAAGGCCAAACTGTGACTAGTTCTTCTTTGGCGGGTGGGCAATGTTTAGATTCAAAGTGAAGAGTGGAAAACAGCGTGCTTTGGATAACAGAAAACATGCCTCCCAACTGATGGACGCCCCACCTTCAGAAAACACTCCCACCACCTTGTTTTCTGGACCACAACCCTCCCAGGTCCATGTCCCCTCCCTGCTCGGTGTCCCCTCCCAGCTTTGTGCCCCCTCCCTGCAGGCTCCCAGAGGCAGCCAGTATCACAAGGGAAGCCCCTCTACCATGCAGCCACCTTGGGGCAGCCTCTGTGCTCCTTTTCCTCCCTGGATTCTGCAGTAAAAATTGCAGCAGGATCAGAAAGTGTGTGGGGTGGTGCATTCAGATTTCTGTAAATTTCGGCTTCATCTTTGCTGGTTGCCTGTTATATTCGAGCCATATCAATTGCCACTGAGGTGAAAAGGTCCTACCTAATTGAGTTGAAAATAGTAATATATGCTTTTACATGCATACGTGTTTTTTCCTGATATCCACAGAGGAAGTGCCTCCAGAATTTCGGCTTGCCCAGTCTGTAGCCCTCAGCACAGTGTCTCAGGGTGAGATGAAGGCACCTTCCCTGAGCAGTGCTGTCCACAGTCAGGGGCACCCTGCACACTTCTCCTGTGGGGGAGACGTGCTAAAATGAAGGGAAAGCTACTAAGTTGTGAAGCAATGCTGTGCCTGCCCAGTGCCTGGTGAGCAAAAAGTCCTATTTGTCTTATTAATTTCGTTAGTTAATTAATTAATTTGAGACAGGGTCTCCTTGTGATCATGGCTCACCACAGCCTCAATCTTCTAGGCTCAAGCAATTCTTCTGCCTCACTCTGCAGAGTAGCTGGACTACCGGCACATACCACCACACCAGCTAATTTTTGTATTTTTTGTAGAGGCAGGATTTTTACTATGTTGTCCAGGCTGGACTCAAACTCCTGAGCTCAAGCGATCCTCCCACCTTGGCCTTCCAAAGTGCTGGGATTAAAGGTTTGAGCCATAAATTTATTCTTAAAATTGTATTCAAATGGGCTGGGTCAGTGGTTCACACCTGTAATCCCAGAACTTTGGAAGTCTGAAGCAGGAGGATCACTTGAGGCCAAGAGTTCAAGACCAGCTTGGGCAACATAGGGAGACACCCGCACCCGCCGGCTACAAATAATAATAATAATAAAAAAATTGCCAGGCATGGTGGTGCATGCATGTAGGCCCAGCTATTTGGGAGGCTGAGGCAGGACGATTGCCTGCACGCAGGAGGTGGGGACTGCAGTGAGCTACGATTGCATCACTGCACTGCAGCCTGGGAGGCAGAGCCAGACCCTGCCTCTACAAAGAAAACAATTCTAAATGTCTTGGGATGCACAGAACCATAGGATCTGACTCCTTTGCTCCCAATACCCTGGGACACTGGAGCTAAGCAGGCAGAGGGAAAACTGGGTAGCTTAGGGAGGGAGGAACCTAGAGAGAGAAGGAAGAAAAATCCGATTTCTGTGTAGGAGCCTGTAATTAACCAATGACTCGATGGGAAAAGCACAGGCAGGTTCCCCCTTCTCTTCAGGACTCTGCTTCCTGCAATTAGGGATGTGTAAGAATTTCTTTCTGGCACCGGATCATACCTCCGTGCCTTCCCAGAGGGCATAAGCACAAAATCTGGGGATTAAAACAACCTATGTTGTATAGGCTTTTGCAGTTTGCCAGTGTCTTTCAAACACATGCTCTTATTTGATCTTGGGGTTATTGCATGTCTAAAACACACAGTGTGTGGCAAGGCTGAGATTCAAGCCCAGCTTCCACTTCCAGGCACTGACACAATATTGCACAATGGAAAGCAATATTTCACTATGCGGCCATAATTCTACACAGGCATATACTTCTGCCAAGAAACCCCGCATTCTTGAATCAGATATTAAGTAGTATGCAAAGTCAGTTGAAGAATAAGTGAAACTCAATTAATTGACTATAATCTGCTTAAGAGGATTAGCATATCAAAAGAAAGAATGTGTCAATAAGAATTAACAGAAGTAAGCTGTGCTCATTCAAGTTGTCTGAGTGCCATGTGAGGATGGGACTTCGGTATTGTGTATTCCATGTACAACCACTATGGAAACCCAGACATGGGCCCAGCAGAACCTCAAGCTATTAAAACTTCAAGCCAAATGATTAACTCCCTTTCCTCTGATATCATGAAGAAATCATCCAATAATTTGACTTCATACGTAGCTCTTCTCCAGGTAGATGGTGTGCCCATGAACCTCCAGTCCATAAGACAATTCTATTTCACATGGAAGATTAGCTAATAGTATCTGTGATTTCTGTACTTTGATCTTTGATTGAGGCCATGAGGACCTATCACGTTCTCCATTTGCCTGGCTGCATCCTGCTCCTTCCTCAGAGCTGGTCAGAACTTTCCAATGTCTATGCTGACATCTCAGATTTTGGGAGACCGTTTGTGTTGCAGAACGATGGGAAACCTCGAAGGGAAGGTGAAGTTCGTTTTAACCACTTCATTTTATGAGATGTGGAGGAGGTTCTTAAAAGTACTGGTAAAAATAAATTGCTCAAGGTGGGAAAGACAGATTGTGTTTAGAATTATTGCAAGAGGGGAAAGAGACGTCCCTATAGGACAGAGCTCAGTTCCCAAAACAAACAGGGTGGTTGGGTTTACAGCCAGCCAGCAGAGTGCAGGGGCAGGAGATGGGATCACTAGGTGGAGACCCTCAGGGTAGGGGATTCTTGGTAAACTGACCTAACAGGATTCTTTCTAAAGGCAGCCAAGGACTTAGGCACCAAGGGTAGGGTATGAGGCAGTTGATTCCTTATTGAGGGTGGGGAATTCTTGGGAAAGTGACATATCAAGATTCCTGCTAAAACTGGGCTGGGCAGGCAGGACTGGATCCCGGGAGAAGACTAGGTCGGGAAGAGACTCAGAGGAGGCTGTGGGACATTTGCTCAAGGAGAGTCTTTGTCGGGTCAGAGCCAACTGCAGGCTGTCTTAGCTCAGAATTCCAAGCCGTCCAGGAACTCCAGTGGTTTCCACGATTTCACACCATTTAACCATTTTGAAATTATTCTTTTACTTCTTTCTCCATGAGTTGATGAGGCTGACTCAGCCACCCCCCCTCAGGAGGGACACTAGACTTTTCCCCATTTCACTGCCTGTGTAAATACATGTAAGCACACGTTTTTACTTCTGTGCTGTTTCTTAAGATAAATTCCAAGAGAGGGGCTGGTGCATTCAGCACGCGTGCATATTTGTGGTTCCCAGATTATCCGATAGACCTCTAGAAGAGGATGGCGCCAATTTAGAAGGCAAAATTAACCGTTTATGAGTGATTCAATGTCCTTTTGCCCTTATCATCCTTGTGTGTTATGATTTAAAACACCAATGGAGCAAGTGCGAACATTTACTGCAGGTTCACCTCATCTGCATTTCTTTAATTGCTGTGGATGATCCAGTTTTCCATTTCATCTGTGTGAATTTTCTGTAGCCTTTTAAAATGGCCTAAGCATTTATTTTATTAAATTCCAGAGCACTCAGACATAAGCATGACCCGAGGCATAAATAATGTGATGCCTGCAAGATGCATCACACAAGCGCAATGACACTGCAGGTCCAGAACTTTCCAGATACCTGATTGAAAATCCCGTGATTAAAAAAAATGAAGTATTTTGAAGGTATGTAGATATTTTTCCAACACAATAATGTAAGATTGTTTCTGAAATGTTTTACAAAAATGACCCTCATTCAACATAAACTGAGACAAATAACCAAAAAAGTAATGAAATAAAAATAATGGTAATGATGTCTGATTTTTTATTAGTATTTTATTATTAATTTAGTTTATTTCTTGTACATTATAAGTTCTTGTTTTTCTTAACATCTATACCTATCTCTCTTCATCTAATTCATTTTACAATTATCTCTGCAAATTAGTAAATTGGCACTATTATTTTTATTATTAGTATCTGGGGACTTCAGTCATCTTAGTTTACTTTTTTAAGGTCCTACCTAATCTAAAACATGACAAGCTCTGTTTTCCAGAGACTCAGGAGAATGAGCAGACCTTGGAGCTGTATAAGTACAGGGATATAGTGATAATTTTTAGACATTAGAAAGGAAATGCTTTTCTTCATGTCTTGAGCCACTTTTTTCTAACTTCAATGTAAATTACAACTTAGCTCATTTATTTGAGTCGGCGCTAGTGCCTGAGAGTATTGAAGAATTGTATTCCACGTCTTCTGAACAATGTCTTTCAAAGAGTCCCAGTAGGCTCCGCCCTTCCCGGCCTCCATTTGACCTGCGTTGTCTCCGACCTCCCTCAGAACAGCCCCCACACTTGCACAGACACTGTCATCTGTCTCATTGATTAGGGGTTTCTGTGCAGCACGGTGAAAAGCCTCCCTGAAGTGCAGATAGATTACATCTATTGTCTCTCCCGTCTGAGTGTCCTGCCACTCCATGGAGAGATGGAAATTAAATTGACTTGGCACAGTCTGTCCCTCACTGAGTGAAGGAGCTGATTGTACTTCACAGCCCTGTCCTCTTTGGGGTGATTGCAAATTGATGAGTTGACAATGTATTCCCATTTCTTCCCCACTACTGACATTTTAGGCTGACCAGTTAATGATTATAATGATAAAACTTTTCTTTTAATTTCAAAAATGAGCAGTATCATCCATCCTTTCCATGATTTCAAGAACTGCCTGTGATTTCCACTGGTTATTGTAGATATCTGATGATTACTTGAGAGCCTGCCATGAGGGCCCCTGCCCTGGTTTCATTGCCCCAGAAGCTGCTCTGATCACCTTTCCATATTATAATTCACCACAATCCAGGAAATGCCCCTAGATTCTCTAGATTTCCTTGTCTTTGCTGAATTTATTGATATTCTTACATAAAGATTAATCATATATAGTGACGTGATTGGGGGAATAAAAAAGCTTTAAAAATTAAAATGAAGCTGAAATTCTTTAAGGTACTTTTCTGAGTATGTTCACATTTTAAAAGTGCATATTTTTATTTAGTGCTATATAAATTTTCAGATAACTGTTCAATTACAACATAGGCTGAGATTCAAATCACCAAATAATTATGTGCAGATTATAGGAAAAAATGCTTAGAGTATTTTATATAATCTGCGATGAGGAGTGATGATATGATTTTAGCTGTATATTAATGCTTGCTAAAGTAAACAAAAGTGTTTCAACATCTTCAGCCAGGTATTATTTTTCTTTCATTTTTATTCATGAATTTTTAATTCAGGTAATAATTGCATATATTTATGGGATACAGAGTGACATTTTGATACATGTATTTAATGTGTGATGATCAAATCAAGGTAATTAGCATATCCATCATCTCAAATATTTATCATGTCTTTGTGTTGTGAACATTCAAAATCCTCTCTTCTGTCTGGCTTTTGGAAAATACACAATAAGTTATTGTTAACCATACTTAATACTTACCCTGGAGTTAGTTAACAACTATAAAGTTACAGCTGGGTAGGAGGAATAAGTTCTACTGTACTGTAGAAAGCTACTCTTGGATTTGTAATTAGGAGCCTTGGAAACTGCATTCATTCTTCCAGGTTCCTGCCATCCAGTGACTGCACCAGTAATAATTTTCTAAATGGTGCCCTTGTATCCTGAAAGGAGTGGAGCAAATTGCAAAAGCACACAACATGCAGCTGAGCTCCAGGAGGAGCCAAGACCTCCCGACACCATCCACAGAAGCACAGGTTGCTCCATCAGTCTCCAAAGCAGCATCACGGTAGACTGTCTGACTTTCAGAATCTCTGTCCACGCTGGGTTGCAACCTGTTCATAAGAAAAGAAAGGGAGGCTGACAAGAAAAAGTGCACCTTATTCAATGCAAGAGCAAGACACTCATATCAGCTCTGAATGTGTGCCAGCGATGGCCACTGGGGCCAGGCAGCCTTCACTCAGGTCACTCCTTCCGAGGCACAACACCGTCTGCACACAATGGGCTTCATCTAGGAATAGTTGCTTGCACTTCTGCAGAAAATGAACTAGGAGGCAAGAACAGGCAGGATGCCACCACAATCAACTTTGGAAAAAACCACATAGAAAGCATAAGTGAATCAGTGATTGGCATCACGCAATGCTGCTCCATTCTGTCAACTTGTTTGGCATATGTTTTTGAAACGCACTCAAAAGGATCCTTTGTGTTGAATGCATTTTGACTGTATCTTACCTCCCCTTTATCACGTCCTATCTGCTCATTTGACAGGAGTTAGTGCAGAGTCCGCCTTCCATCTGGAGAAGCAGGAGCTAAGTGGCTGGTGCAGGGTGGTCACGTCCTATTTGCTCATTTGACAGGCATGGCAGTGCGGAGTCAGCCTTACATCTGGAGAAGCAGGAGTGTGGTGGCTGGTGCAGGGTGGTCAGGGCTTCCTGGGAAGATCCCAGCGGGGTGAAGGCACCATCCTGCTGGGCCTCCTCTAAGCACAGCCTGCAGACCCTAGAGGCTTACGAAGCCTGTTCAGTTCTGCATGGAGGAAATCGACCCTAGGAGCTGATTTGAAAGAGTGGCCTATTTATTCATGCAATAAATATTTGTTGAATGTTTTCTGTGCCTGCAGTATCCTAGACATCATTCTCCGATAAGGGTGCAGTGGTTGAGGTAGTGGGGAGTAGCAAGCAAATAGTTAAATGAACTGGGCAAAAATCAGAGTGAGAGATGTTATGAACACAAACAACACTAAATACATAAGCAGACCCTCCCCTCTCCCCAACAAAGAGACAAACCTGGTATACAGGGCAATGCCATGGAGAATGAATAGGGTATGGTGAATAATAGGTCATTTACAGTGGTGAAAACTGATTAACAGTAAAGGTCCTGAGGAATGGGATGGTTGAACCCTGTGTTTTAGCCTGTCCTTGCATTGCTGTGAAGAAATACTTGAGACTGGGTTATTTATTTATTTATTTATTTATTTTTATTTATTTTTTGGAGATGGAGTTTCACTCTCGTTGCCCAGGCTGGAATGCAATGGTGCAATCTCAGCTCACCTCAACCTCCATCTCCCGGGTACAAGCGATTCTCCTGCCTCAGCCTCCCGAGTAGCAGGGATTACAGGCATGCACCACCATGCCCAGCTAATTTTTTATATTTAGTAGAGACAGGGTTTCTCCATGTTGGTCAGGCTGGTCTTGAACTCCTGACTTCAAGTGATCTGCCCACCTCAGCCTCCCAAAGTGCTGGGATTACAGGCATGAGCCACTGCACCAAGCCTGAGACTGGGTAATTTATAAAGAAAAACAGTTTCATTGGCTCAGGCTTCTGCAGTCTGCACAGGCTACATGATACTGGCATCTGCTCAGCTTCTGGGGAGGCCTCAGGAAACTTACAGTCATGGCAGAAGATGAAGCTGGAGCAGGCAAGTGATATGGCAGAGCAGGAGTGAGACAGAGGGAGCGAAGTGCCATACTTTTAAACAGCCAGATCTAGGGAGAACTTGCTCACTATTGAGAGAACAGCACCAAGGGGGTGGTGCTGAACCATTCAGGATAATCCACCACCATGAGCCAATCACTTCATACCAGGCCCAACCTCCAACATTGGGAATTGCCTTTCAACATGAGATTTGGGTGGGTACACAGATCCAAACTATATCACGCTATAACTATATTTTTAAGATGATAATCAGATTTGCATTTTTCAAACCTTCCCACCCAGTTTGTAGCTTATTTATTCATATTATTAACTGTGTATTTCAAAGAGCAAAGATTTTTTATTTCTATGAAACCTTGTTTTCTGCCTAGAGCACTGCCTAGCATATAGAAAATAAATATTTATTACATGAGTGAATAAGCTGCTATTTCAAATCAACTCCTAACATTGATTTTCTCCTTTAACTTATTAATATTTAGGGCATGCTTTTGTGTTGCATCGTAGAAATCTTTGCCAAACCCAAGGTCACAAACATTTTCTCTTATGCTTTATTTTCAAAGTTTTAAAGCTTTGTTAGCATTTAGGTCTGAAACATTTTGTGATTTTTTTTTAATATCATGAAAAGTATGTATTAGAGCTTAATTTTTGCACATGGATGTACAATTTTCCCACACAATTTGTTGAAAAGAATATTCTTTCTTAATTAAATTACCTTTGCATCTTTGTTTTCAGTTGACTATATAAGTAAACATACAAATATCTAGACAATTTTCTTGCAACTATTCTTTGTATCTCTGCTTTTGCCAATGTCACAACACTTTCTTTACTGTAGCTTTAACAGTGGATCTTGAAATATGGTAACGTCTTGCAAGTCTATTCTTGTTTTCAAAATTCTTATTACTATTCCAATTTCTTTTATTTTTTTCCATATACCTTTTAAATCAGCTTCTCAATAACTACCAAAAAGTCCTGCTGAGATTTCGATCACTATTGCTTTAAATCAATAAATCAATCTGGCAAGAATCCACATCTTAACAATATAGAACCTTCCAATTCATAAACACAGCATATCTCCATGTATTCAGTTGATTCTCAGCATAGATATGATGAACAGGCTTTATGAAATTATTACCTACTGTTCAGTGTTTTTGGTACAATTATAAATGGGACTGTGTTTTAATTTTAATTTTTAATTTCAATTGTTGATTGTACAAAGAAAAGACGTTTTTTGAATATTAGATTTGTATCCTAGAACTTGATAAATTTGTTTACTAATTCTACAAGTTTGTTTGTAGATTCCTTGGTAAGTTCTGAGTAGTCCATTATGTTCTTTGAAAATAAAAAACTCTTTTGTTACTTCCTCTCTAATCTATTTGACTTTAATATCTTTTCTTGCCTTATTGCACTAGCTAGGCCCTCAAGCATGATGTTGAATAGGAGTGATAGGAAGAGAGACCCAATGCTTATTTGTGATGTGTGTATGTGTTTTCAGTTTTATTCAACTCAAAATATTTTTTAATTTCCTTGTGCATTCCTCTTTTGCCCATGGGTTTTTATAATTGTAAACTTAAATTTCTAAATATTTGTGGAATTTTCAGTTTTCTTTTTAATGTATTTTTGTTGAGAAAATACTTTGTATAGTTACAATCACTTTAAATGTATTATAGCTTGTTATGGCTTAACAAGGTAAACGTTCTATGTGTCCTTGACAATAATTTGCATTTGCTGTTGAGGGTTAAGCTTTTTATAAGAGACAATTAGGTCAAGTTAGTAGATATTGTTGTTCAGGTCTAAAAATCCTTGCTAGTTTTTTATCTCTGTTACTTTAATTCCTGCGACAGGAGTGTTGAGGACATTAATAAAATTATAGCTTTGTCTATTCCCCTTTCAGTTTTATTAACTTTTGTTTGATGCATCTTAAAGCCCTGTCGTTATCTATACACACATACACATTTAGGATTTTTACTAAATTTTGGAGAATTAATCCCCTTTATCATAATGTAATGGCTCTCCTTATCTCTGATAATCTGTATTGTTTTGAAGTCTAGATTGTCTGACATTCATACAGCTCCTAATAATTTCTCTTTGCCAATGTTCACATAGAATTTTGTTTTCATCCTATGTCTTCATGTTTACATAAAGATACATTGCCATGCTACCTGTGTATTTAAAATAAGTTCCTTATAGGTAGTGTAAAATTAAGTCTTTCTTTTATATCAACTCTAAAATTATAAAAAAGAATTCTGTATGCCTTTTGATTAGTATTTTTAATGCATCCATTTACCATTGGTTACTGGCTTAGTTTTCATATTTTTTCATGTAATAGGTTCCCCATGGTTACAGTATACATGTTTAATTTATCACAGCATTCCTTCAAAGAGTATTTTACAGCTTGATATACAAGGACCCCAAAACAGTATTCTGCTAATTTCTTCTTTTGTGCTAGTGTTATATATTTTAATTTACATCTGCTATAAATCTTCAGAATATTTCTATTTTGCTTTTGCAGCCAATAAACTTGGAGAGTGATTCAAATAAGAAATTTTTTTTCTATTTATCTTTGTTTTAACCATTTTGAGAGCAATTTATTTATTTTCATAGATCCAATTTTCCTGCTGCAAAAAGCTTCCTGTTTAAAAAACTTATTTTGGTATTTCTTGTATCATATGTCTACTTCTAATATTATTTATTTAGATTTTGTGTTTTTTAAAAAATATTTCTCATCATCACTTTCAAATGGAATTTTTCTGAGTACTGAGTATTCTAGCTTTCCCTACCCCCTGACTTCAGAGACCTCACACCATTTTCTTCTGCTTGGGTAGTTTCTGAAGATATTTACTGTAGTATTTAGTAATTCTTCCTCTATATGTAATGCATATTTTGCCCCCTCTGGATGTCCTCAAGATTTTTTCATTGTCTTTGGTTTTTATATTTATTTATTTATTATTTATTTATTTATTTTTGAGACAGTGTCTCATTCTGTTGCCCAGGCTGGAGTGCAGTGGTGCGATCTTGGCTCACTGCAACCTCCATCTCCCAGGATGAAGCAATTCTCCTGCCTCAGTCTCCTGAGTAACTGGGAGTACAAGTGTGTGCCACCATGCCTGTCTAATTTTTGTACTTTTAGTAGAGATGGGGTTTCACCATGTTGGCCAGGCTGGTCTGAAACTCCTGACCTCAGATGATCTGCCCACCTTGGCCTCCCAAAGTGCTGGGATTACAGCCATGAGCCACCACATCCAGCCATATCTTTGGTTTTTATAGTGTGGCTAGAACATGTGTGGGCTTTGTTATCTTGGGGATTCTTGACTCTGTGTTTTGGTGTCTTTTATCATTTGTGGAAAATCTTCCCTTATTCTTTCAGACTCATTATTATGTCTCTTTTTTTTTGATTTTGGATTTCAGTTACTTGAGTGTTTGCTTGTCCCACGGTAATTCATTCCGTGGAGTGCTTTATTCTGAAGAGTTCCCCTTTTCTTCTTCAAATTGGATAATTTTTATTAACTGAATTTTATGTTTGCTGTTTCTTTCCTTGGCCAAGCTGTGTCCACTCGTGAGGTGATGAGAGGCATTCTTCATCTCTATTACTCTGTGTGTCTCTCTGTGTATTTCTAATAATCTCATTTGACTTTTTCTTTTAATTTTAATCTCTCCTCTGAAATTTTTAATCTGCGTGCATATTGCCAGTGTTTTTTTCTAAAGCTTAAACATTCTTTCTTTGATAATTCCAACATTTTTTCTTCTTAAGTCTGATCCTGACTGTTTTGTCTCTTGTCAGGTTTTCTTCCTTGTTTTCTTATTTATCTCCTAACATTTTCTAATTTAAGGCCAGACATCATGGGTAGAACAGTAGAAATGGAGCTAAGAAGTATGTATGCAGGGGCTGGGCGTAGTGGCTCATGTCTGTAATCCTAACACTTTGAGAGGCTGAGGAGGGTGGATCACCTGTGGTCAGGAGTTCAAGAGCAGCCTGGCCAACATGCTGAAACCTGTCTCTACTAAAAATACAAAAATTAGCTGGGTGTGTGGTGGCACGTACCTGTAATCCCCACTATCTGGGAGGCTGATGCAGGAGAATCACTTGAACTTGGGAGGTGGAGGCTGCAGTGAGCCCAAACTGTGTGACTTCACTTCAGCCTGGGTGACAGAGCAAAACTCTGTCTCAAAAAAATAAAAATAATTTTTTTTTAAAAAAAGAAGTATGTATGCCAGAAAACAGTATGCTTTTACTGCTGTATTCTTAGTATAGGATTTGAGTCAATCTAATCAGAAACTGAGCTGGTTTAGATTTTGTTACTATGGTTATCTTCAGTGTTTCAGCTACTTAAGTGTGTAGGGTTACCTTGTGCATAAAGTAGGGTCAGGGGTTCTGGAGTGTTTCTCTGAATATTCCTGCTTTGCCTGCAACGTGGGGCCATCCCTGTGCATTGGTGCAATAAAGGGAATCTTTTCCGTCTTGTCCCTTCCCCAGCAGTGGACGGCTATTGCTTGTTATTTTGTGTTTCCCAGCATGGTGACGGTAGTCACAGGATTTTCTCTTGCTCTGGTTTTGCCTCCACTGTAATCAGGCCCTCCGTCTCTAGTATTGCAAATGTGGAACTCATTAATTCTGCCCCTCCTCTCTGAAGAGCCTAAGCTTGCTTCCATTGTTGTGTCTTGTGTAAGGAAGTTCCTGGCCTCCCCTTAGAGACAGGAGACCTCTGATGGTCTTAGTATTTGATGTTGGAGCCTAAGCTGTTTTCTGTCCATCCCTCAGGGATACAGTATTCTTTATTCTCATGCTACGTCCAGCCACAGTGTGCCTTCCTTTATGCTCTCAGGCAGCAGAGTTCACCATCTTCTCCCAATGGCTCACAGCTTTTGCTCTGAAGTAAAGAAGAATGTGAGTGGAGGTTTGTGCTTACTTTTCATCGGCAACTGCACCAGGCTTCCAGGCCTGCACCGTCATTAGACTCTCTACAGTCTCCCACCCTGTCTCTGATCCTTCCTGTGAGTACTTGGTGGAGGTTCATGGAGGAGAGTTTTGAGTAGGTGTGAATTCAGCTTGCCCACACCCGTCATCAGCAATCCATTATCATGCTCATCTGAATTCTTCTCCCTGACCTGTAAGGCACCTGAAGTCTTTTTCTCCCATCAGAGAGAAGTGAGTTGCTGGTCAGGTATCATTTTTCCATGGTATGAGGAATGCCATTCCTTGTACTGCATGATACTTGATTGCTCTGTGCACTCAACTTTTCTGATATTTTCCAAAAAGTTATGATTTTGTGGTTTATGTGGCTTTTTCTTGCTGTTATGGTGAAAGTAATGTTCTTACTGGAATTGTAGACCTAGGTGAAAGCACAACTCTCAATTTCCTTTTTTAAACATTTTTTCTGCTTACATTCTGTATCTGTTCACTTATTATGTCCATCTTTTTTTTTAAGTCTTTGAATATATTTATAATAAAGTTCTTGTCTCCATTCAGTACCTGATCTTTTAGGACTTTGCTTCTATTAACATTTTTTTTTTATTTTGGCTTACAAGTTACATATTTTTATTTATTTGAGTACATATTTTTATTATCATATGCTAGAGATTGTGAATAATAAGTTTTAGCTGTGATGTAATAAGTTTGTTGTGGCATGCAGTTAAATTACTAGAGAATTACACTGATCTAGTCCAGCTCAGTTGAATCTGTTACAGCTGTTCAATGTATCTTTTGGCCTTTAGCCTCAGACACCACTGCTAACCCAGGGCATGGGTGCCACTGTTAAGGAGCAGCCTTGTTAGACTATGTCCCAAATGAACAAGGTTTTCCAACTCCAGTTGATTCAGTTCCATGAGGTTGCTCCCCCCATGACTCCAGTTCCTTCTGCATGTTTCCGAGCTCCCTCTTGGTGAGGGGCCATTGGGAGACACCCACCTCTGGTCCGCTCACACCTACCACATGGCTTCTTCCTCTTCAGCCCCTGCCCTGCACATTTCAGCTGCCTCAGCATCCCTGGGCATGATCTCTGCCTCCGCAGCTCAGGAAAACTCTTGGATCTGCATGGGGCTCATCTCCCTGTTCAGTGGTTTAAAAAATGCCGCTAGTCAGAAATTCAGGGCAAAAGTGATGCTCACGTTGGGCACATCCCTTTTCCTGAATATCAAAATCCTGCATTGCATGTTATCCAATACATGACAGTCATGGTCTCATAGAATGTGTCTAATTGTAGAGCAGTTTATGGAGGACAAGTAAGTCTAGTACCAGTTATCCCATCATTGCTGGAAAGTGTGCTAGGGTTTACATTATAAAAAAAAAAAATGACTGGCTGTGGTATGAAAAAGGAACTGTAGATAGTTCGGAATAGAAAGAGGAAGACCAACTAGGAGACTATTGCACTAGGGTAGAAAGAGACCTTTGTACTGGAGTGGCAGCAGGGAGCAGGGGATAGCAAAAGAGAGGGAAAGGCTGGGATTTAGATGTGATAAGACGTGTTGATGAAATGAATGCTTGAGGGAGGGATGCCTCCTAGATCCTACTTGCTTGAGTCATGGGTTCTCTGTGGCTCATTTTTCTGAGACTAGGAATGCGAAGCAAATAGCTGGTGGTAGTGGATAGAAGGCACTCGGAGCTCTGTCTCTACTACTCAGAAATACCAAGTAGGCAGTGGATATGTTAACCCAAAACTTACCAGACAAGGACAGATTGATGCATTTGTTGTCATCAGCCCAACGACGATATTTAAAGTCTTAGAATAGAACGCATCCTAAGGCTTTGTTAGGGTGCACAGAGTGAAGGGCCAGGGCAGAATCTGGAGGCATATGCTATTGGAGCAGAGGAGAAGGGAAAAAAGAAGAGGAGAGAAGAAAAGAGATGAGAAGATAAATAGAGTAGAAAAGAAGGGGCCAGCGAGGAAGAAGGTGCAGGAGATGAAGGGTGTTGAAAAAGCGATGGGAAGGGCGGAGAGCTGCATCTGTGAGGAATTTTGAGAAGTGGCACAGATGAGAACAAAAACCAAGGGCTTCATTTTTCAACAGTGGCCGCAGCCTCACACAGACTCTGTCAGGTCCGTGCAGGGGCCTTTCTGGTGTGGACTGACAGACAAGGTATTAGGAAGGGGCTCCAATAACCGCAGGAAACTCTTTCCAGAAATGTTGCTCTGAAGGAGCTTGAAAGGCGGCATGGAGGGTTGGATGGGCTGTGAGTGTCTTTAATTCTATTTCCTTCCTTGCTTCAGTGGACTGCTACAAACTAAGGCAAAAAGTCAAGGGCTTAAGCTTTTCCAAGAGCCTTTACTGGCCCTGGAACAGAAGCCTTAATTGTGAGCTTTGGGAACAGGAGTTAATTTAAATAAGCCAAAATTACATTGGATATGCAGATTTCCTAAATATTAATAAAATATGAAGCAAACTATTCTAATATCACTCATAAACATCTGTGATCATTCAATCCTCCTTATTAAACTTCCACATTTTAGTTTTCTTCTAAACCTGATATCTCAGCTTGTTCAGGCTCCTGTGATAAGATTCTAAACTGGGTGGCTTAGAAACAACAGAAGTTTACTTCTTATAGTTCTGGAGGCTCAGAGGTCTGAGACCAAGGCACTGGCACCTTCAGTGTCTGGTGGGGCCTCTTCCTCGTTGCAGACAATGTCTTGTCACTGGGTCCCCACACGCTGGAAAGGGCCGAGGAGCTCCTCTTGGGTTTCTTTTAGAAGAGCACTAATTTCATTGATCTAATCACCTCCCAAAGCCCCCACTCCCGATACCATAGAGAGTTAGCATTCAGCATAGGAATCTGGGGAGCACAAACGTTCTGATCATAGCATCCCCAGTTCCTTAAAGCATCCTTTCAGTTCCTGACCTTTGTCTCCTCCTTAGCTTAAAAGATTTACTCTCTTACTATTCAATCACCTTCCTCCTTCTCCTCTTTATAATGATATTGATAATAATATGAAGAAAACCGATAATAGCTTTGTTTTAGGTGCTATGTACTATGCCAGGTACTCTACAAATCTCATCTTACTTTTTCTTAAGGCAATAAAACTTACAAACAGTACATCATTTCCAGAAGGAGAAGTCAGAGAGATGAAGTAGGAGAGTAAGAAACAGAACTGGTAGTTAAGCTCAGCTCTGTCTGAGACAAATCATTTTCTCATATAGAACATTCTGGAAGGTCGGTATTTCCAGGCATTTCTCAAGTATTTTGTTGAATCACTGCCATTGCATAGTTGCTTTTTACTTATCTTTCATTCATTTTTATAAATTCAGTAGGATATTTTCTTTCTGACTTATCAGGAAAATGTGTTCCTCTTTTTATAATTCATAAATCTCTTAAACCCAAAAACATCGTGGATGGAGCAAAAGTTCTTGCTACGTCAGACTGGAACTTGGAGGTTGATTCTGGCACCTGCTGGCTCATGATGTTGTACAAGCGAGTTAACCTGGGACCTCAACCTTCTCATCCCGAATGTGAAGTGAACACTACGGAATTCTTGCGTATCTGGGGATTGTTAAGGGAAACAGCCTATCATATGGGTGGCGTTGCACGTGGCGCGGGGTGAGTGCCCACGACGTACCGAATTGATGCGTGGATTTAGTCACTCCTCCTCGGGGCTCTCCCATGGAAAACCCTTCTCTGCTGGGGTCCCCCGAGCTCCTCCCCCACTGTGTGTTTCTGATACCTGATCTTATTCCGAGTGTTCAAGTGTGCTGCCCGCTCCAGTCAGCCCTCCCTGCGGCCACCTGTCCCTGGTGATCAGGGGCTCCGGGGCTCTGCTCCTCTAGGTGCCCTCGATGCTGACCTCAGAGCACAGCCCTGCCCCTTCTGTGGTGTCAGCTACTGCTGAGAACCCGGTGGGCTCCAGTGAAGCCGTGAACGATCCTGGCCTCACTCCCTCCGTCACTGCTCTACGGCCTCTTCACACCCTTGCGGCAATTATTTTTCTTCCTTTATAATAAATAAATTGGGAATAATTAACGTATTCTGTTTCTTCAAATATTAAAGAGAGAACATAGGTGTTGGTGAAGAACCTGGTGCATGTCCACAATATTTTCTATGGACCCCTGCAAAGCTCCGAATGTTTGGATTTTACAGCAATGACACACTGACCAAAACAGGTGATATAAGATGCCTCCAAAAGGTCTGGAAAAAAGACACGGAATCAAACACAGTAACATTTCTGCCAGGAAATACGCAGGTATGTGTGCTCAGTGGGAAAAGGCTTTCATAAATAGCTTCATGTTAGCCCAGCACCTTGCTGCTCTCAAATTATGATAATATTTCCGTTGTCAAGGATGGTTAGAGTTGCACATTAAAGACAAGGAATCGTGGTCCCATAGCAGCTCACATTTACAGATATAGATGCTAATACAATGAATTACTATTAGATTGGCATCTAAATTTACCTAAGAGCACAAAACACACAAAAAAATTCATAATTAAATGATTACTTCAAAGCAGCTAATGAGAAATACTCATGAACCTATCACACCCATGTACTACGTGCTTACAACCATTCAAAACATTAAATATGAATATACACTTATATGTATATAGTATATATACTAAATTTGTATTATATATTGTGTATTAATATATGATATATACATATAATTTATTTTATCATATGCACATACAATAGATGTGTACAAAATATATAATATTATAAACTATATTATTTTACATATTATATATTACAATATACAATAATATATTATATAATACATGTACATAATATACATGTATAATACATATACAGATTATATGTAAATATTGCATATATGATATATACATATATCATATGTTATATCATATGCATATATTAGCTATGTATATAATAAAATATATATCCTATGCATATAGTCTATACTTGTTTTATATATTGTATATACACATATCATATCATATACATATATTATATGATATGTATATGTATATCATATATGTATATGATATAGTATGATATATATGATATGTATCTGATATGTATATAATATGTCTATGATATGATATGTATATGTATATGTATATCATATATGTATATGATCTAATGCAGATATATGATATATGTAAACATCATATATTTATATATGAATAGGGTATAATAAACAATACATATAATTTATGAATATATATTATATGTATACATAATATATACTTATTATTTCCAAATATTATATACAATATATGGACATATTGCATATATTATCTAATATATCCATATGTTATATAGAATATATGAATATATTATACATATAATATGCATATATTATATGTATAATATATGTATATATTATACATATAATATATAATATATGTATACATTACATATAATATATAATATATGTATATATTACATATAATATATATGTATATATTACATATAATATATATGTAATATATTACATATATAATATATGATATATATTACGTGCTATTTCTCTTATTTGAAACTGTGTATCCAATAACCAGGTCATTGAATCTGGTTAATATTAGATTCTTCTGAATAATTAAATAACTAGAGCTGTCTTTTTAAGCTGTTAGATCTCATGGAGTAAAATTTAATCATTTTTTAATTAAAATACTTTTATGAATGCAACCAAAAACATCATTTTTTAACAGTTTATCAATATATTAGTAGGAGACAACATTTGTTGGACTACAACTAGTTGAAACCACCTTCTGAGTAAAAGTGTTCTTTGTAGTGCAGAAAGAATTAGAATCAGGTCTTAGTCACAACTGGTCCTCTTTCAATGCTTTACCTTACACTCTGTTTTCACTATCAGTGACAGGACTGTTATGTATTTATTTACTTTTAGTCTGGTCTAGTGATTTTCTCTATAAACATAACCTCGATCCATTGCCACGTTTTTGTAAGATTTGAAAAATTGAAAGGAGAAAGGAACAGAACTGATCTCATGTAAACAAAATTAAGCAGACACAGATTCTCTTCTGTAATGAAACTGCATGCCAAGTCAATCTCATGCCACATTTTCATTTAAAAAGCAATATTTCCCTAAATCTGTTTAATCTTCAATTATTCACTGAGAGAGACTTGCAGAGGTTCAACCACTCACTCACTTATTACCTACAAGATACCTGGTTTACATGATCCTGGGGATGACATATCACGGATTATTAATTAATTTAAAACTTTTTGAAATTAGAGGAAATTTTTCATCATCTTCACCCATGTGGAAACTAAAATGAATATTCAGAATCTCAAAAAATATCATTGTTGCCTAACAAATAGGCACACACAGCAGCCAATGAGTCCTGACCCCCGTGCCTTTGCAGAGTGAAATATCTTGTGTTCTTCTGAAAATCTCTCCAGATGCTTTAGAAAACGATCTAAACAGTAGTTTGGGAAAATACAATTCTCTGATCATTTTAAACTTCTGAAATTCTACATAATTACTAAACAATCTCATTGTGCTTGAAAATATAGTGATCTCCTGTGAAAATTTTGATTTTCGACTTTTGTGACATATTAGTCAGGTTCATGAAAAAGTGAAGTACCAAGGGCTGCTTTCAGGAGAATATATTTCATTTTATCCTTTAAAAAATGTATTTGATATTATTTTGTTCACAAAGTGTTCCCTCATACTCTCCGTTAATTATTTCCTTACTATTTAATTACAATAGTCTTGTTTCAGTTGAGTTGCTGGTTTGCCTCTATCTCCACAATAATGACAACAGAGCCCCACATTACTTCCTCTTTTGGAAAGGCTTAAAGGAAGCTCATTAACATATAGGAAAATAAAACGATGATCTTTGTAAGTAGTAAATGAGCTATTTTTATACACTGGTTCCTCTGTTCTATCTGTACAGTTATGAATCTGTATCATACAAGGGCATTTTTTTTTATAAGTCAACTTTCCATGTTCCCCTTTTGCCAAACTCTTTTTCAAGTGTCTGCTAAAGTCAAGATCTATGAAAAAGCAACATCCACATAGTCTCAGTTTAGTGTGGGGAAAAGGATCGTGGACTCTGAGATTGATTTTTACTTCCTCAGAGGCCAAGGCAATGAAGGATGTTTCCAAAGAGGTATGCCCAGACCTCAAAGGACAGGGAGACACCTGCCATATGGATGATAATCTTCATTCTTTAATTCCCACAGCACTAGGCCAGAAGTCTTTCCTGAATTCAGACAAGTGTAGCAACTGTTTCACAGGCTTTTCAGACTCATGACTTGTAAAACCAAAAATAGCATCCTATGCTAAAGCTAAGGCTTATAAAGTGAAATACTGTCATACAGCAATTAGTACTAAATGTCACATAGGTAAATGGAAGCTAAAGTGAAAATAATAAGTGGCAGGAATGCCATCATCATCATCATCATCATCATCTTCATCATCATTATAAATCACAATAGTCATGAATAATGATGTCAACACCTGGGCGTTGATGATGTGCCAGAACACCTTGATGGTGGAAGAAATAGAGTGATGATAGAGAGAGACATCTTCAGAAGACAGTTCTACTTGGTGGGGGGAGGGGGGAGGGATAGCATTGGGAGATATACCTAATGCTAGATGACGAGTTGGTGGGTGCAACGCACCAGCATGGCACATGTATACATATGTAACTTACCTGCACATTGCGCACATGTACCATAAAACCTAAAGTATAATAATAATAAAAAATAAAAAAATTAAAAAAAAAAAAAGAAAAATAATTTACCAGACCCTTTTCCCAGAGCTGCAGAAGAAGGTCATTCTTCCCACCCAGCCCCCTCTGGCCATCTTATCCCCCAGGAGGTGAGCCATACCACCAGAGACACATTTATAAAGGCCACATCTCAGAGACATAGCCACAACAAAACACCAACACTTAATAAAAGGAATATAAAATCCTCTACACCAAGTCACACCTTAACATCGCACTAACAGGATTTCAGTGTAATAATGTGGCTTACAGCTGAAAGATCCAAGAAAAACAGACGTCTCTGTGGAGAAGCAAGAAGGGAAGCCCAAGGCAAACAAGAGAGACAAAGTCAAGGGCACAGGGAGAATTCCAAGCCTCTGCCACCTGCAGCCAACAATAAATGCAGCTTAACTCCTAACAGGCATTTTTGCACTAACAGCCAATTCTTGTTTCATGATACAACATGTTTGCCTTTGCACAACCAAAAATTAAAAAAAAAAAAAAGTCAGGCATGCCAAGAAGCAAGAAAAAACATATTCCAAAGAGACAAAACAATGACCAGAACCAGACTCAGATATGACACAGTTTTTTGAACTATGAATGAGTTTAAAATAAATATGATTAATGTTCTAAAGACTGTAATGAAAAAAGTAGACGACATGCGAGGACCAAAAGCTAATGTAAACAGAGAACTGGAAACAAAAAGAAAGAATCAAGGAACTGTAGAAATGAAAAACTCTAACAGAAACAACAAATGCCTTAAACTGACTCTTTAGTAGATTAAATACAATGAAGGCAAGAATCAGTGAAGTTGATTATAGGTCAAATGAAACTTCCCAAGCTGAAATGCAATGAGCAAAAGGAAGAAAATAACTAAAGAAAAAGAAGCAAATGTCCCAAAAATGTAAAACAATTTCAAAATACTTAATGTGCACATAATTGATTTATCAGAAAGAGAGAAGAGAGCAAAAGACATATGTTTGAATACTGATGGCAGATAACTTCTCAAATTAATGGCAGACACAAACCACTTATCCAAGAAGCTCAGGGAAAACTAACACACACACAAAAAAAACAGAAAATAAAGCAGGAAAAAGATTTTACCTCATCATATCATATTTGAACTGAAAAAAAAAGAGAGAATCTTTAAGAAATATCAGAGGACAGGCAGGGCACGGTGCTTCATGCCTGTAATCCCAGCACTTTGGCAGGCCGATGCAGATGGATCACCGGAAGTCAAGGGTTTAAGACCAGCCTGGCCAACATGGCGAACGAAACCCCGTCTCTACTAAAAATACAAAAAAAAAAAATAGCGGAGACTGGTGACAGGCGCCTGCAATCCCAGCTACTTGGGAAGCTGAGGCAGGACAATCGCTTGAACCCGGGAGGCGGAGGTTGCAGTGAACCACTGCACTCTAGCCTGGGTGACAGAGCAAGACTCTACCTCAAAAAAAAAAAAAAAAAAAAAAAAAAGCAGAGGACAAAAACCACTTATCCATAGAGGAATAAGAGTCAGAATTACAATTAAACAATAGACGAACGGTCTGGACCCAAAGCTCACGAAAAGAAAATATGAGTGGGAAGTAACTATATGGAAAGGTGTTTGACATCATTTTCATTAGGGAATTTCAAATCAAAACAAGATACTACTACACGCCTATTTGGACAGCTAAAATCTCAAGATGGAAAATGCCAATTGTTTGTGAGGATGACAAGCCACAGGAAATGATCAATAATCGCAGGCAGGAATTAAAATGGTCACAGCCATTATAGAAGGCAGTCTGGTAGTTTCTTACAAACCAAGACAATTGTACCACGGAGGTATTTAGCCAACTGATTTGAGAATGTAGGTCCACACAAATCCAGTATCTAAAGGTCTAAACCAGCTTTAATAAAGGTCTCCCCAAACCAAATGTTACTGAATGGGTGAATATATAAACAAACAATGGTATATCCATGCAATTAAATATTATTCGGCAACAAAATAAGAAACAAAGTTTTAGGAATTTCTCCTGTTATTGTTTTCTAGCTTTATATTATTGTGGTCAGAAAAGATATTCAATACTCTTTCAATGTTCTTAAATTTGTTAAGACTTATTTTATGGCCTAATATATGATCTATCCTGGAGAATATTCTATGTGCAGTTGACAAGAATGTGTATTATGCAGCCATTGGATGGAATATTCTGTAAATATCTGTTAGATTCATTTGGTCTAGAATGCAGTTTGAATCCAGTATGTCTTTGTGGATTTTCTGTTTAGATGATCTGTTGATTGCTATGAGTAAGGTGTTGAGCCTCTTACTATGATTGTATTGCAGTCTTCCCTTTTAGATCTATTAGTATTTATTAATATTAAGATCTATTAATATTTGCTTTATGTATTTAGGTGCTTTATTATTGGCCGCAAATATATTTATTATTATATTCTGTTGCTGCATTGACCCCTTTATCCTTATGTGATGACTTTCTTTGTCTCCTTTTAAAGCTTTTAATTTAAAGTTTACTTTTTCTGCGATAAGGATAGCTACTACTGCTCTCTGTGGGTTTCCATCTTTGTGGAATATCTTCTTCCTTTCCTTCACTTTCATTCTACCTGTATCCTTCCTAGTGAAGTGAGTCTCTTGTAGTCAGCATAGGGTTGAGTCTTCTTTATTTCCAAGATAGAAATGTGTCACATTTTCTCAATTTATTAAACATTTCTCAAAACTTAAGACAAAAGAAACAATAAAGCAAAAGATCGAAGAGGAAGATGTGTTAAATGGAAAAAAAAAGATTTGGAGAAGTAGTTTAAAAAAGTTTTGTAGAAAAAAACAAAATATTTTAAATGACATTTTTCACAAGCAGTAAGACAGACCCAACAGAGTCTAGAAGGTTTCTATGGTCAAAGCTATTGTTTATTTTTCTGTGTTTCAAGAGCATATTAAACAAATGCTTTGAAGATATTAATATAGCATACTTATACAGTCTAATTTTTTCTTCCATTTTATTTTACACACAAAAATGTACAATTACTGTCTGTGCTAGCATGGTACTAAGCACTGGAAATAGTGATGACTAATAGATGTAGCCCACCCTCACAGGGTATATAGTTGTGTATACATTTATATAACCACTATGTTATCCCAATTATTATATTGCTTATTACATTTTTTATGTCTTTAAGGAAATACAAAATACAGCCAGCTCTTCTTCTGAGTGCTTGTTAAGATGGGACCTCTCTGCTCTGTTAGAGACACGTGCAGTCATATGACTTTTCTCATCTTGGAAAATATGGAAGAGTTGGAAAATTGAGGAGCAGTGTACAGTTGGGTGTCTAGTAATGTTTCAGATGGTGCCTGTGAGGGACATGTAGAGTAAGTGAAAATAAACCTTTGGGTTTCCATGCAGTGAGACTTTAGTGTATTTATTGCAACCCATCCAAAGTTATCCTGGTGGATACGGAGTATACGTTAAGCTTATGGTTGCATAGAAGCATGACATATTTGTAAACATCTTGTATTACCCCATTACTCTACAAATGAAAAAAAACTGAGTCACAAAAAAGTAAGTAATTTTCACTAATTTGAAATTTTTTTGACACTTAGGATTGTAATTTTACTCTTCTGATGTCATCCTGGCTTGCTTACTTCTTGGTGATGCTTCCCTTTTCTACTCTTATATTGGCAGGAAGTTATAACAAGTGACACAGCCAGGCTGTTCTTCTAATGTCCCATCTCCTTCCGCGTATTTCCCAGCTTTACTGGATTAGACGAGGCCATTTGACTAGTTTTATCCAGTGGATGGTCGACATAGCACCGTGTGTTCTTCCCAACTGTCTTTCCATGTTTCGATGACCAATTTGCAGCCAAAGAAAGTGGAGTGTCTGTCAGCCTGGGTTCCTGAAAGACTTGTGGAGCAGCCTGTCTGGTGGACACACAGGAGCCTTGTCTGTGAGTGAGGTGCACGCCTCCACTGTGTGCAGCCATGATGGCCAGGCATTCATTTGTCACTGCAGCTTAACCTAGTCTCACCTGACACATCCATTGTATACACGTAGGTGTCTGTGAGTCTGTGTGTATCTGTGTGCCCGTGCCTGTGTGCCTGTGTGTGTTGGGGGTGGGGGTGGAGACAAACATCTCTAGGTTGCAGGGTTGAAGGTTGAAAGTTGAAGGGTTACACCAAGAATAAACCTCTCTGCAACCCACTCGACAGACAGAGATTATATCCAAAATGACAGGATCATTGGAATGGTTTTCACAGCTTTTTGCCCACTTGTTACTATGGTTCCTTAAGTTAAAAAATTTTAATAAAAGGTATGTTTAAAAGCTCTTTATAATAGTTAATTATAGGGCAGAGTGTGGTGTCTTGTGCCTGTAATCCCAACACTTTGGGAGGCTGAGGTGGGCAGATTGTTTTGAGCTAAGGAGTAGGAAACCAGTCTGGGCAACATGGCGAGACACCTGTCTCTACAAAAAATATAAATAAATAAATAAATTAGTCGGGTGTGGTGGCTCTTGCCTGTGCTACCAGCTACACAGAAGGCTAAGGTGGGAGGATCACCTGAGTCCCAGAGGCAGAGGTTACAGTGAACCAAGATAGTGCTATGGACTCCAGCCTGGGTGACAGAGCAAGACCCTGTCTCAAAAAAAAAGGAGTTATCGGAACAAACATAGTCTTTATTACAGCAAATATCTGATTATTTAGCCAAATAAACAGAGTTTTTAAAATGTAATTTTTTTTTTAATTCTCTTTCTTTATAACTAGCAAAATGTTGTAGGCGAGAGCAGGTGAGCCAGGGTTCAGGTCCCAGTTTTTCAACACTTTGCAAGTTACAGGATACATATATATCGATCGCTCGCAGTCCCCGGAAGGGTGTACGAATACCGTGGGTGGTCAGGGAGAGTCAGAGGAATCAGAGGAGCATTGTAGGCCGATGTCATGGAGGCGTTCACAGAAAAAGTAGGTGTTAAAATTTCTCATAGCTCCACCTGGCTGTGATATGATTTGTCTCTCATTGACCAACTTAGTTAAAAAAAAAAAACAAAAAAAAAAAACTCAGAGTTTCAACACAAAAAGTAAAAAGAAAACTCAACAGAGTGTTTCTGTAGACTCTATGGATCTCTACAGAGTTAAAATCCATATTTAGGTTTCTCCTAAATCTAGGATGGGGCCACGATTCAATACCCCTAAGTGATGATTGTCATTGTTGAAGTGACTGTGAGCTGCAATCTTTGCAGGAAGTTTATAGAGTCAATAGACGTTCCATTGAACTTTATGCTCTTCAGATCATCCCAATACATTGCAGTAGACTAGCTATGGAGACCTAGAAAATAGGTCTCCACTGAGCAACTGCTGACAGATAGTTAGCATGCTTTATAAGCTTCAGCAGATTTTCAGTGAAAAAAAATTTTTTTTTTGCTTTCTGTTTACTTTGAGACCAACTTGACATATTTCATTTCCAAATGTTTCACTTACGTTTTTACTGACACTTATAATTTACAAATGATTGTTTCCATTCAAAAGTAGTAGAAGTTAGATAATAATGTTAACACATTGTACTGTCTCTGCAATTCATTCTAGTTTCACAAATCAGTATTTGTCTTCTGCTGTATTTGCAGATATATATTTTGTCATAAATGCTAATTGGAAATGTCAGGATTTTTCAATCCAATTAGGATAATTGGCTAGACAAGAGGATCAGAAGTATTTATTTTTAATATAAATTCATTTTTATGATTGCCAAACAGGCTATTGTTGATTATGTTTCCTAGGTTACCGTGAGCATGGTGGTTGTCAGGGTTTTGAATCTCTTGACATAGGAAAGCATCTGTGAAAACAAAACTCTAAGATAAATGTCAGGCACTTGTCAAAGAATTTTCTTTTTCTTTTTTGTATCATTGGCTCAAAAAATTTTTTGTAAACTTGGACTTAAGATTTTCACACTGCCATTGTAAATTCAGTCATGCTTGAGTCAGTTCCTGTTCAAACTCTTCTCTGATAGTTCTTAAATTTGACTGTCAGAAAGACAAAGTCAGCGTCCACTGACCTCCAATGAGCAGGCAGCGGTAGAAAGGATGGACATCACATGTGTGTTTTATTTGGGGGAGCTGCAAAATAAATCAGGTGGATAGTATTAAAGATAAGCAATCTTTGGAAAATTATGTTGCAAAATTGCCGATAATGTAACAAAGTCACTAGGAAATATTTCTGCAAAAATAATGCATTCTCACATTCAAAGCTAAACTGGCGTTGGCTGATGTGACTGTTTGCTCTATCCCTGTGAGAGGATTCTGCACCCATCACTGTCCTTGGATGTGCGGCTGTCCCTGCTAGGTGGAGGGAGTCTGCCTCTTCCGTTGTCAGCCTGGTGAGTGACTGATTTGAGTCACTGTGACAGTCGTCTCATCGGAGCAGGAGCTCTAAGTAGAGATGTCTGCTTTGGCTTGAACTTTTGCCTTTGCCCTTTGCCATGAGAGCAGCATGTTCTGAAAAAAGGGTGCCCCCCATGCACTCTAGGATGAGACAGCCCCCAGGGCAGAATGGCCACCTGGAGCAGAGCTGCAGGGCTGCCGACCTGCAGCCATGGGTGATGTGAGTCAGACGTGCCTGTCACCTGTGGTAAGCCATGACGATTTGGGGGTGGATTTTGGCCTTGGAGAAGCTGACTGATCCTGTCCAAAAGCCTTCAGAAACACCTGCTTCTGTTTTCTGTGGTCCCACCTGCAGGTACAGAACCCGTGACGACTTCTTCCAAAGGGCTTGCTTTCTGATGACGTTAGAAGATCCTCCACTTTGAATCCTTCCCATGATCAAACCTCAGCTCAAGTCCCATGCTCCCAGGCAAAGTTCTCTGCCCGTTTGTAATTTAAAAGAAAAAGAACTTGATTAAGATTCCAGGGCCAGGGTTGGAGTCTAATTCTCCATTCTACCTTCAGACAGTTTCACCAGCGTTTGGGGTCTTTGTCACCAAATTGTGTGAAGATAAACAGGATCCTCTGTTTGCTTCTCTATGTGAATTTTCCCTGCTCTTATTAATTTCCCTTCCTCCAACTCTTACTTAGTTGTTCTCACCTTTAATACCATAATTAGAAAAATGCAAACCTAAATGGCAGAATTCCATTTCTATTATTTCGATTTTATTAGGCTGTTTTTCAAGGAAAGATGTAAATTCCTTCGTCATGATGACTTTGTTATTTGTCCTTTTTATTGTCCTTTTTATTATTTGTCCTTTTCAAGTACAGAGGATCCATTTGATGTCTGGATTAATCAATGGATGAGAAGTTTGAGGTAAATAAACTGCAAATAGTAAATGAAGACATTAGCTGAGGCAGGCTTCTCTGATTATTTTGTCGACCACTTCTTGGTACCTTGCTGAGAAGAGAACCATCAGCAAATTGTTCTCAAAAGCTGTAAGATTTAACTGAAGGCAAAGAGGGCAGGGGAGGGAAGGCTCGCCAGGGGCCTGTAGCACCTTCAAGGAGCAAACCCCCCCTGATTTTATAAAAGAAAGGAAGAGAAAGCAAAGAAGAGTAACTTTGGGTTGGAAGGTTGGGATAGAACTGGCTTCACTACTTTGCTAAAGACCTGCCACAGGTTTGTAACTGCAATATATTTGGGAATATATGTCGCTGTTTTCATTAAGCTGTCCTTGGCACAATTCAACAACGGGTCCACATATTCAGAATAGCAATCATTAAATAACTTGTCTTATCAGGAAACAAAGCTCGCTTCTCCAAACTTGGCTTTTGTTTGCAGATAGCTATATACCAATTGTGGTTGAGCTCATATCCATTGCCATTTTCCACTAATAGCTCATCATTTAAGGAAAGCTGAATGTTGTATATTTGGGTGATTACCACAGTTTGCTTTGTTTTCATCATTGTACTTGCAATTTTTTAATATATAGCACAATGTTTTGCAATGGACAGTATGGAGTAACTCCAGGAAATAGCATCTTTCCCCTGAATAGCGAATAGTCTGAAATCACAAGGACTATACAATAATGAGCCCAAAGAGGCCTGTGGGTGGACATTATTTGTGCTCTACTATTATACGAAGGTGCATAAAAAGAAATTTGGAAAAACAGTTGTACAAATGTCCCACCAACATTTATTTCCATAGAAGACAGATGGAAAGAATATATCGACGTTGGAGAGAGGAAGTCCAGGGGCTCTGGAAGTGCCTGATAACACAGATGCCTTGAAATGTCACTAGTAACTAGATGACATCGAATGAACTGTAGGAATGAACACAAACGGGCCCTCTGGGATGTCAGGGCAAGGTCTGGAGAAGGCACCTGCTGGCCCCTCAGTGCTAAGTGGGAAGCACAGAGAGAGGAGGAGGTGTGGTCCCTGGGAGATCCACATCCACGGCCCATAAACTGTTCAGAGGCAATCTCAGGCAATGACATGGAAGTTTTTATCCTTCTAGATAGAAAGAAGCTACTGGATTCATGGATTGTGACTGCAGATGAGAAAAATCCTGATTTCAACTTCCTGAAATCCATGTTACTGAGATTTATCTCAAATACTTCAGTTTCGCCATTGGAGGCAAAAGGTTAAAGTTGAGAGGCCACTTGAAGTGGTGTGATGTATTATTTTTAATGGGTGGAGTAGATGAAAACGCAGGAGGCCCCAGCCCCGCACTTGGTGGATAAACACAATGCCCTAGTAAAGCCAGGCAGGTTATCCTCGTGAGCGAGTGATGGGAGATGCTTTACCTGCAGCAAGAAGGGGACCAGTGGAATATTTATCCATAGGTACTTAAGTCACATGCTGCTTTAAAATGTTGCAATTTCTATAACATTCCTTCTTTACAAGAAATTCAAATAAAAGGGCATGCTACACAAAGGATATGTTGGTCAGGCTATCCCTCTGTCTGAAATTTCTGCATTGTTAGAAAAGTCAGTTATGACACTAGAGCAAGCCGTGACTATTTAATATCCACAAGGCCGTGTGAGTGTTTGGGACCCTCTCGAACAAAGGTTGTAAATAAACAGTGTGTTAGGAAAGGAAAGACGTGGTAAGGGTGAAAGAAGAAATAATTGCTTTTAGGAAGTAAGTAGAAAACCTTAAAAAAGGTGATCTTTGTGATAGAAAGAGCAAGTTTTTGTCTGCCCAGAAATCTACACACAGGACAAATTCCTAATAAAACAGGCCTCCGGAAGTCATGACGTGAAATGTCATTTCTATATTATGTGTCACCATAAGTCACTTGGGGGTAGGTGGGCAATTGGCGAATGTGCTCAGGAGAAAAGAATGTCGATTGAGTGTTGTATGTAGGTATAGAAATTAGCATTTTATTTTTCTTCTAAAGAAGGAGGGAGGCATTTTTGACAGAAAATTTAATAGGTAAAATGCATTTAAAGAGAAATGAGTGTTCCTCTTTCTTTAAAATAAATAGACTCTTTTTTCTGAGGTTTTGAGACAATGCAAATGAGTATGTAAGATGTACCCATACCAATTACTGTTTCACACTAATTATATTCGCATTAAAAATGTTGGTTACCTTTAAAAATAAAGAAACAAGTCATCCTGGAAATAATACATAGTTATCGGTGCTCTGGGCAGAAATGTTGGCACATCCAAGCATGAGAATACAATCTGTCTTTCTTGCGTTTCTGCAGAGCAACAGAACGGCCTCTGACAGTGTTAAAAGACCCTTGCTAGAGAAGGTTTCTCCACCTTCGTCTTTAAACAGTTTCTTGGCAGGTTTGAGTTTCTGGCTGAGCGGTTCTGCTACCGTGGTTCCCAGTCGGTATTTGTTATCGAGTTCCACTGTCTCGCACATCAGAACAAGGATATTTTATGAGTCTCATATTTGTCACTTTATGTTTTAGAAGTTCAGAAATGTTAGCAGGTCAATAAATCTTTTCTAAAAGGAAAGGAATATTAGATTTTTTTTGTCTCGCCTACTGATAAGAGAAACTACTTCTAAGCTTTTTTTTTTTTTAAAAAAAAAAAGAAGTTGAAAATTAGTTTCTTATGCCATTACTTGAAATACCATCCAGAGTTACATCATAGCACAGTGTCTAGAAAAATGTAGTGCATATGTAAATAATGTGAGGATATCTGGGTTTGAGAAGTATCGGCTTTGAATTTCCTCAAAATTCCTGGCATTGTGCAGAGCATAGTGCTTAAGGCACACTCCTGTATTTCATTTGAGCAGCATTTCATTGAGCAGCATAGGAAAGTCTCTGCCTTTCCTAGCTGCTTGCATTGCTGAGAAATAAAATCCCAATCCACGTTTACCGCATCCATCAATCCATCGAGTAAAACAAATACCACGGCCTTTGTAACAACTTAAAGCACAGACATTTACGAACGCTGCGTCATTTCCTGTTTTCTGCACCCTCTGATCAGTGCCCCAGCCCCCAGGGTCTAGGCTATAATGTGTACTTTGTCCAGCCCCTGGCACCAGTGCCATAGAGGAGACACCTATCATATTTTAGCTTTCTCAAGAAGAAAAATGTGAAAACTGGAACAAAAAGGATACAGTTTAAACTATTTAGAATAAAAGATATTTTAGAGGTTTAAAAACCCATAGTCTTGGAACTGTATCTAGTGTATTAAAAGTAGTAATCACTGAAGAGTTACTGCCAACCACAGTAATCAATACAGTGTGACTTTAGTGAAAGAAAGAACAAATGGATCAAGGGAACAGAACACAGAGCTCCGAAACAGACCCACCCAGATGCAGTCAACCCATCTTTGACAAAGGGGCAAAGGCAACTCAGTAGAGGAAGGATCATTTTCAACAAATGGTGCTGGAACACCCAGACATCCATAGGCAAAGAAAGTGTGTGTGGGGGGCAGGATCTAGACACAGATCTTACACCCATCACAAAACTTTACTCAAAATGGATGCTAGACATAACCACAAAAGGCAAACTCTAAACTGGAAGATATCAGAGGGGAAAATCTTGGCCACCTTGGGCACAACCATGATGTTTTAGATAAAACACCAAAGGCACAGTCCGTGAAAGGACTTCAAACAAATTAACAACTTCTGCTCTGTGAAAAACACTGCCAAGACAAGCCACTCACTGGGAGGATATATTTGCAAAATATACAACTGATAAAGGACTGTTATCCAAAATATATACAAAGAACTCCTAAAACTCAACAATAAGAAAACAAACAACCGGATTAAAAAATGCGCCAAGGACCTGAACAGACACCTCATCAAAGAACATCTACAGCTGGCAAACACGCATAGGAGAAGATGCTCCACATCATATGTCCTCAGGGAAACGGAAGGTAAAACAATAAGACTCGACTGCACACTCAGTGGAATGGCCGAAACCCACTGACAACACCAACATGCTGGAGAGGATGTGGAGCAACAGGGACTCTCATCTTTTACTGGTGGAAATGCAAAATGGTACAGCCACTGTGGGGACAGCTTGCAACTTCCTACCCAATTAAACATATGCTTACCATACTATCCAGTAATCACACTCCTTGGTAGTTATCAGCGTTAAAATATGTCCAGATAAAAACCTATCCACAGATGTTTATAGCAGCCGTACTCATAACTTCCAAAACTTGGGAGCAACCAAGATGTCCTTCAGTGACATGGATAAATTGTGGTACATCCAGACAATGGAATATTATACACTGCTGAAAAAAAGGAAGTGAACTATCATCATGCAAAAACATGGAGTAACATTCAATGCATATTGCCAGGTTAAAGAAGCCAATCTGAAAAGGCTATATACTGTGTCATTCAACTCGGCAACATTTTGGAAATGGTAAAACTATAAAGATAGTAAAAAGACCAGTGGTCGCCCTGGGTTAGGGGAAGCCAGGGATGAGCAAGCAGAGCACAGTGGATTTGGGGGATCTGGGGGCCGGTGAAACTACTCTATGATGCTACAATGGTGGCTCCATGTCATTATACATCTGTCCAAACCCACAAAGTGTACAACGCCCAGAGTGAGCCCTCAGGTGCACTGTGGACTCTGTGTGACAGTTATACGTCCATGTGGCTTCATCCATTGTAACAAATGCACCCTCCAGGGGAGGTGCTGATGGCGAGAGAATGTCCATGTGTAGGAGCTGGGGTATATATGAGAACTTCCTGTACCTTTTTCTCAATTTTGCTGGGAATTGAAAACTGTTCTAAAAGTTAAACTTTTTTTAAAAAAAGGTAATATACATAGCTATGATTGCACCTCTGAACTCCAGCTTGGGCAGCAGAGCAAGATCCCATCCCTAAACAACCAGAAAAACAAGTAGAAAACATAAAGTTCATTATTTTATCCCTTTTCAGTTCTTACTTTCTTCATCTAGTCTTTACTGGACAGGAGACCTCTAGGCAGGCTGGAGCAGAGTTTCTCCAGAACAGGTGCTAACAACACCTGCCCCTGAGAACCAGTGTTCTCACTACCCAGGGAGGTTGCCTAGAGGGTGAATCCGATTTTAGAACTGCATGGCACCTGGTTAATAATGGAACAAAAACTGGAGAAACACCTTGAGCCACCAGATCGTACCCTTAAAGCACCATGACTTCCAGGCTGTGAATCACTGGCTGAACTGCTTTAGGCCTCTCCTGGGAAAAACTGTCAGGAAGCCTGGTCTCCAATTTCTCCAAAGCATGTTTGCCTGAGGTGAGATGCAGACAGAAGTGGCTGGGAGTCGCACTTGCAAATCCTCTTTCCATTAGCTAGAACGCTACCATGACGTGCTACGGGAATGACCACCTAGGATACAGTACATGTTGGCATATTTCCCAAACAGCAGGAGGATGAATTTTCCCAACTTCATAACTGTTTTTTAGATGCCTTTGAGGGGAGAATGATGAGTGAAGACTTAGGTGTGTGGGTGCATACTCCTCACAATTGAGGATAAAAATAATTTTTTTAACCTGAGAAATTGTGACTATGATGAAAGTCAGAGTTTGTAAATCTATTTGAAAAGAAAAATAAAGGATTAAAAGATAGATAGAGATTACAGATGATTTAGGCATTTATTGTCATTCTTTTACATTTAATATATTTTATTTTATTATTTTGGGTACTTCCCACAATAGCTTTGCTTTTAATAATCAGGAAAAATAATAATTTTATATACATATATATACACATACTTTTTTTACATATAAAATGTTATTCTATAATGTTCTTTTATAAAATCTTTAAATGTAAAATGCTCTTTTATTGCTGAAAAATGTGCACATACATTCATTGTATAAACAACATATAGTTATAGACATATAGGAATAATTATGTTAATGGAAAAACATTTATATATAAACATTGAAACTGTGGATTTAGACTAAACCTCCAATGCTACAACAGCATATCATTTCTCAATGAATATAATCTTCCTAAGATGTACAGAATTCCAAGATAATTTAGATTTAAATTTTAATGTTATATTAATACAGTCAGCATATTCTTTTTTAAAGGATCCAGTATATGTGAGTTTCTTTAGGTTTTGCATTAAGTTTTTTGCTGGGAATACTTTTGAAAGTGTTTCTGACATCATACGTGTTTTATAATTTTGTGATTCTGGGTATAAAATGGTAAACTGGGATTATAAACCTAGGTATGTTAATTACATTCCCGCATTTATTATTGGAATCTGACTTCTATATTACTACAAGATAAACCCCTATAACTTAGAGATATTTACTGGAAATGTCGTAATTGGATGAAATCAAAATGACTTTATTCTACCTGTAGTATTCAGTAGAAAAAAAGGAATATTAGGTCAAATAATACATGACCATTGGAACTTAAGATTTATAAAAAAATAATAGACCCAAAAGTCAGGAAGGCCACAGGGCAGGCCTGCTTTGTGAGTGAAGCCAGAAAACTCCACACACTGGTGTGGGCTGCTCTGGAAGAGCCTTGCGGGACACCTCCCAGGGACCCATTTCACACAGCGACATAGAGAGAGTTCGGTGAGGAGAGGGAGATGCCGGCATAATTCATCGGGAAGTAATTGACCCAACATAAAATCAAAATCCATACCAATTTCATTCCAAATAATTACCTCTTTATTTTTCAATGCCTGTGTGGTAGAAACGGCTGGCTGGCCACCAAAATCCTATCATTCTTTTCCATCTGGAGAGTTCTTGCTGGGCTAAGGTTGCCCCTGGAGGGTGGCGGGGCCCCGCCACTCCTGGCTAGGAGCCTGTGCAGTGCTCCTGGAGGAGCGAAGGGATGAGAACCTTCTCTAGGTCTGGCTTATTGGATTCCTCAGTGCTCTCTCTTCCTCCCCTGCCAGCTGAAAGTGGTTGACCAGATGAGCCTCAACCCTGCAGTAAGATCATAGAACTGCCCTCAGCCTGGGCTTCCCAATGGCTCCATGGAGTACACACCCCTTGCCCAAAGCCATCAGTAGAACTTTACCAACCAATATTAACACCTTTATATTTCAGGGTTTATTTATGACAGCAGGTTAATTACATTAATTCATATGAAACTGGTCCTGGAAGTAGGGTGCTACTGTAAGACAACCTAAGATATGTGACGTTGGTTAGTCCTGGGGCCCTGCACTTTTCAGAAGTTGAGAAATTAAGATCTGTCTGACACAGTGGCAAACAGGTTCAGTGAAACAGCACAGCTGGGATAATGTGGAAGCTTGCTAGACGTGAAACTCCCAGGAAGGAGGGTGGAAAAGCACACTCGATCAGGGGTGCTGTTGGAGCCGGCAGCATTTAGCATGCTGTTGGAGAAAGAGATGCAAACAGATGTGAGTCAGCAACTGACCAGCAGAATCAAGAAAACAGGCAAACTAAATTTTGGGGGGTTTGCAGAGTTATAAAAGGCGATTGCTTTGAGACCCCAAGAGGCCAAAGATTAAATTAACAAAGATTTTAAGCAAATAGGGTGGGTGAAGCCAGGTGCCTGAGATCAGACAAAAATAGGGGCTCCCGTACCTACAAGACTTCACTTCCCAGGCGCCTTTCAATTTGGTGTGCTGGTGTGATTCACTTCTTGTTGAAATAAAGGTACACAGAAGGAGGCCAACCCTTCCATACCTTATTCATGAAAACCTCCTGTGTGCGTGTGTGTGCTTTAACCCTCCCTTCTGCTGTTACAATGTCAACCCAGGGCCTCTCTCAACCTAGATCCATGAGTGTCTGTGTGGAGCAGAGCCCCGCCCCACACTCCTCCCCAACAATGGATGTTCTTGAATTTAAATTTAACTTCCATGGTGTTAAACCACTAATTCCTCAACTGAATAGTAATATTATTAATGCAAAAAAATTGTAAAGGACTGTTTAATGACCTGAATTGTTTAACAAATATTTTAAATTATAAAAATAGGTCATGATACACAACATCTAGTTAATCCATGTGTTGTTTATACATATGGCTAGAAGATCGCTGAAAGCTCCATGCTAGTGTGGCCATAAAACTTATTTGTAATCATTGGGATGAATGATTTTCATTTTCTTCTTTGTGTCTTTCTATATTTCCTAAATTGTCATTAATAAAGGCAAGTTTCAGATTAATTACCACAATTATAGTTTGTATTAAGTAAAGAAAATGATATATTTTCTTTAAAAGGAAAATTTAAAAATATTTCTGGAGAAAAATAAAACACACCATACCTATATGTTTCTTCTTTTTTTTTTTTTTTTTTTGAGACAGAGTCTCGCACTGTCACCTGGCCTGAAGTGCAGTGACACGATTTCCGCTCACTGCAACCTCCACCTCCCGGGTTCAAGCGATTCTCCTGCCTCAGCCTCCTGAGTAGCTGGGACTACAGGCACATGCCACCACGCCTGGCTAACTTTTGTATTTTTAGTAGAGACAGGGTTTCACCATGTTGGCCAGGCTGATCTCGAACTCCTGACCTCGTGATCCACCACCCTCTGGCCTCCCAAAGTGCTGGGATTACAGGTGTGAGCCACTGCGCCTGGCCATGTTTGTTTCTTCTTTTTGTCTTTAGATTAAATGCTGTTTCCAGAAAAGATCATTTCCCATGATCACAGTCTTGAGCATGCACACATATTCAAATGCACATGTGCACACACACACGAACACATGCACATGCACACACGAACACATATGCACTTACACACATGCACACATATGTACATACATATGCACATGTGCACACATGCATACCTGAACAAATATTCACATACAAACATGCACACACGCACACGAGCACATGCATACACACACACCTTCCCCCATGCACATACACATATGCACACATGCACATACACCCAGGAATACATGTGCACATGCACACATAGGTACATACACTTATGCACAGAAAGGCTAATAGGTAAGACCACAACTAATAGTTCCAGGCAAGGAAGTAATGATCTAGCTCACACCTAGCTCACACTATGTATTAGACGTCGAGCGACGCTGTGCAATGTGAAGTCTACAGGATGGGGACTGGAGAGACACTGGAGCAAGTGTGCACTTACACTTTTTAACCAAACCTATTCTTCTTTAAGTTGTGGTCAAGCAATTCTTCAGTGAACTTAACACTTTCATCGAGGAAACTGTATTATAACTAAAGAAGCTGGTAATTTGCGTGAGGCTCTGTGTTTGTCACACTCTCATTACAGGTTGTGGGTCCACATCATTCCTAGACATGGGAGCTTGAAGGCAGCGTTGTCCAGTGATGAAAACGCCAGAAAGTTAAATGAGGAGAAATACACAGGTTATTTGGAAGGACTCAGGTAAGCCAGGTTCATGCCCGGTGGGCAGGCTCTTGCATGAGATGTAGGCAGGGGCTGTGAGACTGGAATCCACACAACAATGACCAAGCGAGAACAAGCCGAGTCTTAAACCCACATCTCAGGTGGAGACAACTGGCTGTGCACCTCGATTTCTTTGTCATTTAAACACAAGTGGGGCTGGGTCCACATGGGTTGTGCATCTGAGGTCAAGCTGGTTACAATGACCGGGACTAGTTGTGGTTTCAGCGTCTCTGCATTTCATTCTGGAGGGCACTGGCGTAATCTGGCCTGTAATGTTCATGTTTTATAAGAAGCGGGGACTCAGTGGCCTCGATGTGTCTCTGGCAACAGATCAGGCACTGTGGGAATGTGGGGTGGGAAGCCTGCAGGATCAGCTCCAGGGGGACATTGCTTGTGTGCTCTGCTCAGTGTTCAGGAGTGGCTGTGGTTGACCTCAGTCTCTTTGCTTCCACCAGAGCACAGGGGCTTTGGTGGCGATGGCGTCATCCTGTGCCAAGTGTCACATTGCAACACGGTCTGCTGCCTCCTTGGCCCAGATGGTGTTGGAACATCACAGTTTGCTGTTTGTTCAAGCAAGCAACAAGCCCGGCTGAGCATGAGAAGAAAGCTTGCACATGGGAAACAGAGCAACAATAGAAGCACTATCCTGGAGAGAAAATCTGCACTCCGTGATGTGGAGAAACAGGAGCGAGCCAGGCCCAGGTGCGATTCGACTCACAGATTCAGAACGTGGCTGAGTGTGTGTCCTGGACAAAATTCCAGGTTTCCAGTGATTTGAAAGGCCCATCGGCTCATGGTTCGTAGGGCTCGTGTGGATACTGGTGCCTTGTTGATAAACAGGCACTTTCTTCCCACTACTCCACCCAAACATGCTGCTTCTGTTCTGCTGCCCCCAGGGTCAGTGGCTAAATCATTCGTTTCATTTTTCAGTCCACTTTTAAGAATTCTAGCTACACCTTGTTTGTGTTTGTTTGTTGATACGTACAAATCCAAACATCAGGGCATATGGTGGCTATCTACTCTAAAACAGGTGAATCCATCACTGCTAGCCCCAGACTGTAATCTAAGCCACCCTCATCTCCCACCTGGAATATTGCAAAGCCACCTGACCCCTGACCCCTGACCCCACCCAGGTCCATGCTCTACACAGCATCTAGAGCAAACTTTATGGAGAGGAGCTGACACCACTTTCTTGCTCCAGGCTTCTCAATGGCTTCACAGCCCAGAATAAAACAAGCCTCCTTCCTCAGGGTCTCCATGGCCCGACCGCCTCACCTCCGTTTCGTTTGCTTCACTTCCTCACTCATTTGTTCTAACCCAACAGTGGCCTCTTTTCTCTGCCTTAGTTGATCCACCTCAGGGACTGTCACTTGCTTTTTCTACTAATTTTAGCACCTGTCTCTGGAACATCTGTGGCGTTTGCTCACATGCTTCTTTAGGGCTGTGCTTACTCTGCCATACAGAGGAGAAGGCCTGGCATCGACACACCATGCTGGAAGCCCCGGACTCGCTCTCCAAGGTGGCTTGGGCTCTGCTGATTTCCCACGATGGCTCTGAGCGTGGCCCTCTGTGACACTCCCTGTGCACATACGCACTGGCCTATCTGGGGATCATTCCAGGCTACCCAACTAAAATACAATTCCTGGGATAGCAGACACATTTTCTTTCTTTTCTTTGTAATGGCTGTATTCCCAGCACCTAAAACAAAGTCTGGTAAATGATGTTAATAATCGTTTGTCAGAGAATTATGGAATGAATATTAAGAACTTCCAGTGATTTAGATAAGCCAGTGAATTTTTTATAAAGCATTTAATAAGTTTAACAGGCCAACAAAATGATAAATAGCCTTCATGAACTATGATAACAGATGTAAAATTTACATTGTTTCCATTAAAGGTGTCTAGACTTCGAGATGTCTGGGAGGCTCAAAGCTGCCCCTCAACATTATTCAGTGACTTCAATATGATGGCTGGCACTATTGGCCTCCTTCTACCTTTTCGATCATATATATTTACTTGCTTTACTACAGAATGTCAGCTCTCTGTCTGAAGTAATTAAAAGGCAGTATATTAATGCCATAATATAGAGAGGCTCAGGCTGCTATTAGAGAGTGGGAAATAAAATGAAGAATTCAATATTAAAAAGGGAAGTGAAGGATAATTCTGCTCAAATGCATCAGAAAAAGGAAATCCACAGGAAAGGTTTTGATGTGCATTTTCCTGATGAGGAATTAGGCAGTGCCACAAATAACCAGTGTCAATGCGAGCTCATAGCAACAAACTCCCCAGTTCACAGTTAGGAGACACAGCATGAACAACATGTTCAGCTAGCGCTTCCAGTGCGTGGTTCTTCAACATCTGAGCAGCGTGTCCGTACGTGAGGGTCCCAGAGGAAATGAATGAAAGCACACATGAAAACACCTGGAAAAAGAAAGTGCATTAGGCTGAAGATGTTGTCTTGGGTGGCTCACTGTGCCATGCAAAGCACCACAGGCTGGACGGCTTAAATAACAGAACTTTATTTCTCAAAACCCTGAAGGCTGGGAGTCCCAGATCCGGGTGCCTACTGATTCAGGTTCCAGCAAGGGGCTCCCTTCCTGGATTGCGGACTACAGCCTTCTCACAGTGTCCTCACAGGGCCTTTCCTCTGGGTGTGCAGGAAGAGAGTGAGCTCTGGCCTCTTCCTCCTGTTGTAAGGACACTAACCCTATCCTACGCCACCCTTATGGCCCCACTTAGCCCTAGCCACCTCCTTAGAGGCACTGTCCCTACATACTGTAACAGTGAGGGTCAGGGCTTCAACACATGCAGGTTAGACGGCCACACCTCCATTCATATTACATTTGCGGTCTCAACAAAACTCTGAAAATGGTGTCTAGAGGAGAATCTAAAGCCTTGGCCAGAACCTGTAGGAAAGGGCTTTAAGTTTCTCTTTTCAATTCAGATAACGATAGTGTCACCCCCACATCTAGAGTTCATGTTGTTCCTCAGAAACAGCCGTCATGTGTTAGTTGTGGACCTTTTTTTTTAAAAAAAAAAAAAAAGATTGACACAGAAGAGATCACCAAGGTCTCAGATGCCCTTTCCCTGTGACCAACAGACTAAAATATTTCTTTCCCTAGCACTCATTTCCTTTATCTTACTTGTAATTTTATTTTCCCCTGATGGCAGGGGAAAATAAATATATATATAATATTTATATATATAATTTAATGTATAATTATGTTTTAATTATATATAATTTTATTTTATTTATATATTATATATAATATAATACATTATATATATAATTTTCTCTATTACATTTTTTGCAGACTATCTCTGAGATAAATCTCTCTCTACCCTTATCTGCTGAGCTTGACTCCTTTGAAGCAATGCAGAGATTCAAGAGAGAATTGACTAATAAATCTGATTTTGTAGACATGAAATGTAAAATTAAATGTGAGTATAGTTATTCTCCTTCCAGTAGCCCTAGAGTGCTGATCCATTAATATCAAGAATCACAGACAGTAGAGGTAAACTTTTGGCTCCTTGTGATATTAAAACAAGCCCGCAAACAAAGCACATATTCATTACAATTGTTGATTTTTTTCAGCAATTTTTATTTCATTAGTTCCTCTAACTTGCTCATATGCACAATTCAAATAAATTTCAGATTTATTAAAACTAGTTCAATTTTATAAAATGTCATAAAGCAAATCATGTCACAACTTCATAGAGTTACTGTGTTATCTATGCCTTTACTACCATAATACACATTTAAAATCAAAACATTTCTTGTCTGCTAAATTGTAAAATTTGTTTAAATTTTAATACTCCTGTTGATGATAGAATAAAATTAGCACAATTTTTCCAGAAGGATTAATTGGTAATTTTTTTAGAAAGAAATGGTGGTTAAAAAAAAAATCAGAAGCCCTAAGTATTTAAAAGCCATTTGGTCCAATAATTTTATTGATAGAAAGCTTGTCTTGGAAAATAATAATAATAATATATAAACAAAAGTGTTTAGCACAAATATGCTAATAGCATCAACATTTATATTTGTGAAAATTTTAAAACAAATAGGCTACAATACAGTTTTAATGAAGTAAAGGCTCCTGCAGCTACACTGACAGAATATAATGTAACCACCAAGAAAGATGTCAATAAAAAAAGAGTTACAGCATGAAACATACTTGTTCTATGATGCTTACTTACTATGTGGTACTTTGAAAATTGGCTGTACCTGTGTTCCCACGGAGCTAACAGAGAGAGCAAGAGAAAGATCTAGTGGCAGACGGGGAGCAAATGACCCATGGAGCTGAGTGTCCTGGAAACCTGGAGCATCAGGGGCTCTGAGGGACAAGCAGACACCAGAAAGACAGCGGAGAGTTTCACGCATCCCCTGGGACACTGGAGAATCCTTGATTAAGTCCCTCTGGGCCTACCCTGTTCTGGAAGCGGCACTGCTCCAGCGTACTTCCCGACTACACGTCAGATGCCTGCAAAGCAATAACGGTTTTAGAAAAGAATTCAACGTGCGTGTGGAGTCCTAACTGGGGAAAAGGAGTTAGGCTGGTGGGACAGAGGAAAGCAAAACGAGAAGACAGATAAGCTATAACTCTGCCTTTCTTCATGGTCCAGGATATAGAGCCCCCCTGCACAAATAACTCACAATTTTGCTGTGCCCAATTCTTCCCAGACACCTACCTGCAAGTGAGCTCACTGCAACTTTGGCGTTGTTAGTACTGCACAAAGCCCTCTAGAGCACACAACATAAACACTATTCTATAAAATCCCCAGCAAGTCTTTGTTTTCTTGCAGTCACCTCCTTTTTGCTGGTCTGCCTGTTTTATTTTTGTTTGTTCGTTTATTTGTTTTTGCAATGGATTTTCATATTCTTTCTAATAAATTTGCCCTATATTTACAAAAAAATTAAAAATTAAAAATAAAATAAACAATGTGACAAAGCACAATGCATTTCTTTCATTTTCTGCCCACATGGGACACTGGGTTGTCAGCTCTATGTTTACCAAGGCTTGAAACACTCTTTAACCAGGAACTTTAGGAAAATCCCAAGATGCTTTGAACATTGTTGGCCCCAAACTTTGAAAGAGTGTCATCTTCTTAGGGTTGCAGTGATGGAAGTATCTGAGTTCCTTTGGCTGCTTTAACAAAAGACCATAGCCTGGGTGGCTTGCACACAACAGGAGTTTATTCCTCAAGTTCTGGAGGCTGGGAGGCTGGGATCAGGGTGCAGGCATGGTCAGGCTCTCATGAAGGCTTTCTTCCCAGCTGCCAAGTGGCCACCTTCTCCCTGTGTCCTTACCTGGTGGAAGGGGTGACGGATCTCTCTGGGGTCTCTTTGTAAGAGACCCACTTTTTAAGAGACCCACTAATCCCACTTTGTCCTGATGACCTCATCTTCTCCCAAAGCCCCACCCTACCTCTTACTACCAACATCTCATCTAGGTGGTTAGGATTTTAACATATGAACTGGGGAGGTGGGGAAACCAGCTTATGACCACCTTAGAATCTGAGCCTTTATTCTGTCTTTGTGTATGGGTGAGGGTGTGGCCAGAGGCAGAGGTGCTGTGGGGTCCTTTTCACTGTTAATTAAAATTAATTCGGTAACCTCCGCTTCACTCCACTCTGACATTTTCTGTGAAATGCCAAACAATATCTCCCAGGGGTCTGGTTAATTAAGTGATGTCAACACAGGACAGAAAAATTACTTAGAAAAAAAAATAGGCTCCAAGTATAAAATGTCAACAGGTTGACTGTGAGTGTGTTTATTTGAAAGTATTTATTTTCTTCTTTAAAAGAAACTCTGCATAATCCAGATTGGTTTTAGTGATCATGCACCTATTTATATAGAAAAACCATTGTTTTTCCTAAACAATAATGTCTAACCATGCCCTGATTTTTGGGTGGTGTACTGTCATAACTGGATGCAGATGTTCCTCACTAACTTTCCTTCCTTTGACAGCTACGGAGTTATGAGAGAGGAGACATGTTTGTGTACATTTGAAATTACAAGTATAGAAATCCATCATGTGTATACCTGGGTCCAATGCACTCTGCAGAAAGACGTGAGGATGGATTCCCCTGGCCACTCACTCATGCGTAAGAGCATGTAATTGGGCATACATGATCCAGGGTTTGCCTAAACAGTGGCCATCTATGAATGTGCCTCATATCTTCTGACTGATTACAAGTTTCTAGAAGGCAGAGACTCTGATTTAACCTCACCAGTTGGCATCTATGAAACATATTTGTTGAATAAAGCATCTCTGTGTGCCCGATGCTTTAAACTAGGATTCAGTCTCCAAGAGCCTCTCAGTTTATTTGCCTGATGTCCAATTAAGGGCCCAAAAGGTTATTTATAAATGCAGATGCTCTCTCCATAGTAAAAGGGAATACATTTCATTCATAGGTTTTTAGTCACCCAGCCACAGCCTGAGGACAGCAAATCCTGTCGTATAGAGTCATCTGTTTATCCTGTTGTTGGTGTCTGTTGTTTGTCTTAACTCATTAGGGTTGTGATATTCTGATCTTGGTCGGTGAGTAATTTTCCAATGCATCCTCAACATTGTGGGTGTTGTGTTTTGAGACATTGTTTCCTACTTAAATCTTATTTTAGCAGGTGGCCATGCTAAAAGCTTGATATTGTTTGGCCCTGTCCCTACCCAAATCTCATCTTGAACTGTAGTTCCCATAATCCTCACATGTCATGGGAAAGCCCTGGTGGGAGGTAACTGAATCATGGGGGCAGTTTCCCCAAGCTGTTCTCGTGATAGTGAGTGAGTTCTCACGAGATCTGATGGTTTTATAAGCGTCTGGCATTTCCCCTGCTGGCACTCATTCTCATTCTTGCAACCCTGTAAAGAGGTGCCTTCTGCCATGATTCTAAGTTTCCTGAAGCCTCCCCAGCCATGAGGAACTGTGAGTCAATTAAACCTCTTTTCTTTGTAGGTTACCCAGTCTCAGGTATTTTCCTCATAGCAGCAGAGGAGGGACTGTTACATAGGTCTAGCCCATGTGTCCTGGCCAGTTTGCTGACTGCGGTTCGAATGTCACTTTTCAAAGTCTCCGTGGGGTTGCCTGGCCGTCCTGCAGGCGCACTTCCCACAGGCAGCTCTGACACCTGGGCAGCACTGGGCACTCTGGTTCAGTGCTCATGCCTTTTGCTGTGCTAGTTCTTGTCAGGTCCACACATGAGTCGCTCAGGAGCAGCCTTGGAGTTTACACAGCCCTGGAAAGAATGCAGTGGGTCCATCTGCTTACCCTCCCCCCACACCCCAGCCAGGCAGAACACCCACTGTGAGAGGACACGAGTGTCATTTCATGGTGTTCAGCGGGGCAGGGAGAGCATCACCACAGAATTCTATCCTGCTGGGCCACCCCTTTCAGGTGCCTGTGGCTAGACAGCATGGGCTTTTCTTAGGCATTTTATAAAATCTCCATCATTATTTCCAGGTTAAGGGCCTCTCCAGACTGGGCATTTCTGGAGGGGAGAAAAAAGGAAGTCACGACTGTATCCTTTCCCATGTCTCTTTAGACAATCTGACTTCTTTTCTCTGTCTTTACGTTTTCTGGGGAGGCTGAGGCAGGAGAATGGCATGAACCTGGGAGACAGAGCTTGCAGTGAGTCGAGATCACGCCACTGCACTCCAGCCAGGGCGACAAAGCTAGACTCCGTCTCAAAAAAGAAAAAAAAAAGAGTTTCCTGATCTAGTTTTCTATATGTCTGAGATTTTTAAACTGTAATCATCTGAATGGAGTAGAATATGTTTACTCCATCATGTCCAGAACCAGCAGTCAAGTTGCCATAATTATTTGGCATATACGAAGACATCTTAAGACAAAATTTAATGGGAATCACAAAAGAAAACATTGAGCAAAGAGACCATTAATTACACACACATTATAGTTTGAGACCTTTATTTCAGTCCTATGCCTATCAATCTGCTCAGAGACAATGTCAAGAAAGCATGACACTTGGGATAAAGTGATGGTTCTTGAGTATTGTCTCCTTTTCGTGTTGAGGCAGCTCGGGGACTAGAAATAAAGAAATTCACCAACATGGCTTGGAGCAGAAGTTTAGCTCAAGAGCAAAATTTCATCCCTCAGAGTAGGAAAGGCAGGGAGTGGAGCCTGGAACGCAAGCTGGAGGGAGCTTAGGCATTTTATAGTTTCACAGTGATTCCTCAAGTCTTTGTATTTCTTAAAAGTATTTCAGTAAGTTTGGTTTATCTAAAAATAACAGCTATGTGACGGTCCTGAGGAGACTCGTTCTAAACACGTTCTAGCAGAAGGAGAGTGCATCCATGGTGAGGATGACAGGACAATGACAGGACAATGGCTTCCATGAGACCCAGTCTCACCTCCCCTTCCTCAGTGACAGAGGGAAAGAAAAAATGCCATTGACATGAGTGTTATTTTCATTTTAAATAATTAATATATATTTAGTATTAACCACATGTTATCCTTCCCGACTTCTTTCTTCTGGCACAGCCAAGACTCTGGAATCCTTCCACTTCTGCCAAACAACTCACTTTGATATGTTTACTAGTTCAGGTCTACAGGTGATTAATCCTTCCAGATTGTATTATATTTGACTGCAAATGTCTTTATTTGGCCTTCATCACCATCATCATCAATGTAAATGTTTTGAGAATAAAAATTACATGTATTTAGACCTATTCACCAAGGGCTAGATGTATCTTTTAAACTTGTATCTGTTTTCTTCATTATTTCTTCATTTTATGATTTGTTCTAAATACTTTCTCCTGATCTATATTCCGGTTTATTAGTACTCTCTTTTACTGTTTCTAATGTCTTAGCAAGCACTTCTACTGGATTAATACATTTGATAATAGTTAATTATGTATCTATACTTTCTATCTTATAGGTTCTAGTCCTCTGGTGAAATTTTTATCCTTTTTTCTAATATATTAAACATATTGATCCTAGCTTAGAATTGGAGACTGATAGTATCTGGTTTACCTACCGGTCTGCTTCTTAGACATTAAGTGGTTTTTATTGAAGATGGCACATTAGGCATTAAAAATAGTAAATGATCTGTCTTGTTTTCTTTTTCCACATCAGACTTTATTTTATTCTGGCCCACAGTTACAACGACAAAAGCTCGCTTTGATGTAAGCAGAGACTGAAGTGACTTTGTAATAGCTGGTTCATTTTTAATGTCACTGTCTACTCTTGAAGTGGGGCTCTTTAAGATTTTTCTCTTGGACACCTGTGATACATAGCAAAGTGTTTGTCTGTTCAGCTCTGCTTGGGGTTGAGCTTCTTAGAAGCTATTTTCTTTTGATTTCTAGGCTTCTCACCTCTTATCAGTTTAGAATTTAACAAGTGCTCAGAGAGGAAATTCCAGGCAGAATTTCAGGCTCAGTGCTTTGTAATTTCCTTTTCTTCAGGGTCATTTTTCCTCAGTTCCTATGTGTATTGATTGCTTTCCAATGACTTCAAGCAGTTTGAGCTTTTGTGCAGTTTATTCAGCTATTTTTCGTTGACTTTAATGAGAGAATAATACAAGCTATGATAACATAGACGAAAGCGGAAATGTTTTCTTCAGTTTTCTTAAATGTCAATTTCCTTAAGGTCAGGAACCAACTGACAGGTTTATATTTATGTCACCAGCAGCTGTTTTTGAGCCCACATATGACCTGTCTTCTATGTGCCCAAAATTACTCATTTCATACACTTTATAAACAGAGCATAATTCTCTGTTTCTCTCTTGCGTGCTGTTACTTTATTACATTTTGTTTCATTGATTTTTATCTACACTGTATACAGAGACAGATTTTAAAGTATAGCTGAAGTCACATGATTACAAAGAGTCTTGGTTTTTTCCACTCATCCACACACCCCTTTCTCCTGCCCCCTCACATTAGAAATTAAGGAAAGTACTTTAACTTCTGGGTAGTTCCTATCGTTTTTGTGCCCATATTTCTAAATAACGCACTCCTGCTACTTGGACAGAAAAATAAATAAAAATTAGCTAACAGAGATCCGTGGTTGTACACGAAGATGTAAGACAATATATGTGTGTTTGTATATTGTTATAAAGACACTTGCTGCTAGGTGCAGTGGCTCACGCCTGTAATCCCAGCACTTTAGGAGGCCGAGGCGGGCAGATCACGAGGTCAGGAGATCAAGACCATCCTGGCTAACACGGTGAAACCCCGTCTCTACTAAAAATACAACAAATTAGCCAGGCATGGGGGAGGGCGCCTGTAGTCCCAGCTACTCGGGAGGCTGAGGCAGGAGAAAGGCGTGAACCCGGAAGGCAGAGCTTGCAGTGAGCCGAGATCACGCCACTGCACTCCAGCCTGGGCGACAGAGTGAGATTCCGTCTCAAAAAAAAAAAAAAAAAAAAGAAGACACTTGCAGCTGTTACATCCTATGGGAAGGTTTAATCTTTCCCTGAACCTCAGAGATTAACACGCAAAACCCGGTGTGGCTGCAACATAAATGTATTATGCCAAAACAAAGTTGATCTCAGCACAGTAAATCTTCCTAAATTACAGGCTGATCTTTTTGAAGTGGGTGCAGTACATGGGGTAATTACATAGAGTAACCACTCTAATCTTCAAGCATCTCCACTGTCCTAATCCCCATTCAATCCCACGGTCCCCCCATCCTACCTGCACGACCACTCTTTCCAACCATCCTGTGCCCCCCTGAAACCTGACTGTTGGCCCCGTTTACACAGTCACACCTCATATGCATCGGGACTGACGGTGCAGTGGAAATTGTCCAGGATGGAACCCACCTAGTAGTAAATCATTATTCCTACACTCTTTTGGAGGAAAAAACATACAAACAAAACAAACTGCTGTTCGAGGCTTCTGCTGTGTTGTGTGTTTTTAATTACCCAATTTTTATCAACTCAAGAATGGATGACATTTTCTGGTATGTGTATGTAACGAAATATAATGCAGCAGGGAAAATAAATTAACTGCAGCTTCAAATTTAAGCTCTTTTGATTACTATATACAGATACACATATATAGTAATAAGTACTATATCAATATATAAGTACTAATAAGCTTATGTGTTAATATAGTACTTATATAAGCATATTTGTACTTATATATTAATATATTAACATAGTATATAAGTATACTACAAGTATATATAGCATATTAGCTATAAGTATATAAAAATATATTACTAATATACAGTAATAAGCATAGAAAATATAACATATATATTCATACAGTCATAAGTATATATATACTTATATATACTTATATACATACTTATATATATACATATATATACTTATATATACACTTATATATATACGTATATATATATACGTATATATATATACATATATATATACGTATATATATATATATATATAGTGACTTTTATTTTAGGTTCAAGGGGTACATGTGCTTCTGGGAAACTGATTCTGATTCATGAAATGTTTCACCAGAAGCTGAATGTGTTTGTTTTTAGCCCAATTAGCCTGCATTTTTTACCTTAAATATAAAAATCAAATCTAATAGCCAGCCTCTGGCACCTGCATTGCATTCTAGATGCTGCTCTATGGTTCGGTTCTCTTCCAAATTTATCTCTGTGCCTTGGGAGAATATCCACATTTCCTAAATCCCTCCAGATGCCTTCTGCCTACAATCTTCCATGCAAGTTGATACACACTTTAAAAATACAAAATGTTTTGAATTTATAGGTGTAAATTCCTGAAGAATGTGTCTAGGAACAGGTCCTGTGAGAATGCAATCTTACCAGGAAAGACCACAGTTTATAGGGAGCTGAAATTATTCGGAGAAAGAGTTTCAGGAGACACCAGCTTACATGTAATGACTCAAATGACTGTGAATGTTTTAATTTTGGCTCAGTTGATTCACTGGAATCTGAACTCAGTACTACCTATAGCTAAATTAACCTGAGATCTAATGCACTGTGTGCTATAAAGTGCAGAAAATGACCCAAGGACTTAGATGGTGATGATTTATCATTTGCAATTTGCAAACCCATCTTCTATTTCCAAAAGGGCCCAGAATGTAAGTCTTTCATGAAGACCTTGATAAATAAATATTTGTTGAGGGGATTTCATTATCCCTGAAGAATGTTTTGGTTGCTATTTAACGAAGGTACAGGATGCAGGTAGAAAACATCTCAATTAAAATGGGTTTTCTCACTGAAAAGGGGACACCTAGATCCTAGGTTGTATTTAATTATCAAAGGATAGGGGGCATGTTCACAATCAGTGGAAGAAAATTGGCATTAGTAGGTTGACACACAGCAATCCTACAGCATAATTTTTGATATTTGCACCTCAAAACTTCAACCTGGCTACAGCCAGTTGATAGAGAAATGGTCACTCATCCAACTCCCAAACCTAAGGTAGGTAGAAGGCGAAGGAGGAGTAGGCAGGTCACATGGTAAAAGCAAAAGCAAGGGAGAGCCAAGGTGCCATACATTTTAAAACAACTGGATCTCATGAGAACTCACTCAGCAAGGCATGAGGGACCTGTCCCCATGAGCCAAGCACCTCCCACCAGGCCCCACTTCTAGCACTGGAGATTACAATTCAACATGGGATTTGGGTGGGGACACAGAATCAAACCGTGTCATATATATTTATGGCTTACGTTGTCATCTTCCAGTTGAAAATTTCAACTTCTGTATTCAGTATATCAGCAAGTTGCATTTACGTTATATTCCTTTACATCTATTTACTTCATTCTCTGTTTTAACTCATTCTAAGCCAACACTCAAGCACATCAATTTTTAAATTCACCTGAAATCACATATGCACCTTTATGTCACACAAAACAGTCAAAGTACACTTATTCATGAAGAAAATATAATATTGCATGAATAAGAGTAATCTGCTTAAACAGAATCTGCCTAAAGCCCTTCTATAGTTTCCTAATACCCCTAGAGGTGAGACCAAAGTCCTTACTGTCATTTTGCCAAAGATATTTTCCTAATTGTCCTTCAGCAGCCTCAGACTAGATTAAATCTGCTTATTATGTGTTCTGATAACACTGCATTAATCCTAATTATCACTCAATTATTTGCTTTTATGCTTATTATTATTGCACAATAGCTGTGCTTTCCATTAGACTGTAAATGATGTAACACCTGAACCAAACCTGAGTTTCTTGCAACTAGCATAGTGCAGAGTAGAACTTAATTATTTAATAAATGAATACGTAAATGGGGGTAAGTATTGTAAAGCAGAGAACAGTCCAAGAGGAAGTTCAAAGGTAAAGCACTTTAATTTTTATAACTTTGTCTAATTTAGTTGTCTAAGTAAATTCAAAATTCAATAAAAGTTATGAAAATTAAAAGTTCTGAAAGAAATTAAGATACAATTACAATAGTTAAACAAATGATAATTGTTTTCTCATTTTAATATCAACATTTATCCAAGAAAAACAAAAAGGCAGAAGAAATTACGATTGATAATCGTGATACTTTGATTATGTTATAGTAGAAGACATTATTTAATTCTTTGAAATATTTTTGATATCCATTATACTCACAACTATCTATGGCATTTGTCAACCTGATTAAACATCCCCATCTGCTAGAAGTTGACACTGAGACATTTTAATATCCTTACTGAAGTTTACACATTTAGACTTCAATTTTTATCTTTCCTCCTATGCTAGGAGGAAATGCTGGTTTCTTCCTTGCGGAAGTGCAGGGTTTGTTCCTCTACAGGAGATAAATACTTTTTTTCAAAACTAAATTAATATTTTGTCCAAGTTAAAATGTTTTGTCAATTGCAATGCATAATTAGGAGGGGTGATAGAAAACACCTTTCTTAAACAATTAAAATGCAGAAGATGGGTGGCCAAAGCAGGTGAATCTCTTGAGCCCAGGAGTTTGAGACCAGCCCGGGAAACATGATGAAGCCCTGAATTAGCCGGGTATGGTGGCACATGCATATGGTCCCAGCTACTTGGGAGGCTGAGGTAGGAGGATGGCTTGAGCCTGGGACGTTGGGACTGCAGTGAGCTGAGATCCTGCCACTGCACTCCAGCCCGGGCAATAGAGTGAGACTCTGTCTCAAAATAAATAAACTAATTAATTAAATAAAAGTGAATAAGTAAAATTTCAAATAAAATGCAGATGAAGGAGGTACTATGGGTCTGTTCCATTGAGTCTTCACACTGACTCTTAAGACGATATATATTTACCCTAAAAAAGGAAGCTGGGACTTGTAACTGTGTGAGTCTTGCCCAGGTGTCCATACGTGGCAGTCTCTACTGGAATCTCTGACTGGGGACCTCTGATGCCACCACCCTGATAATGAAACTCCTCTTCTGTTTAGCTTTGCCAGAGGGAAGAGTTGGCTAATACCATAGAACAGCTTTGGGGCACCTTGCCTCATCATCTATCAAGAATTCCCTTTGTCCTAGTTTTTTTTTTTTTTTTTTTTTTTTTTTTGTGCAACGCAGATAATTTCGCTTTTGTTAAGAAATTTTGCTATTAAGGGATAGGGCTGAAGTTCATCCATTCACAACAGACAGACGATATGTCCTTCACCACCAGCTCCCTAGTTTCATCCTTTCCTGTATTTTGGGACATAAGCTCTGCCCACACCTCTGTGGTCCTCTGCATTACCACCAATGATCTGGCATAACCTACAGAGGAGCCCTACTCAGAGATCTTCAGTGATAGATGCTCAATTGTGGCCAGTTTTTGTACAGTCAGGCATTCCCTTGACAGTGATTCATGTTATAAAGGGGGTCATATGAGCTGCAAAGCGCATTTGCACATGGAGATGTCTGTGCCACGTCTCAGCACACTGAATGGTTATATGATTTTTAAAAGGCAATTTCCATCATTTATATTCACCCCCCAAAATACATGCTATCAAATGTAACACACTTTTATTACAAAAGGGAGAATTGATGGATTTTTCTCACCAGGTTCCGAGGAAGCCTTCTTATCAGTTTCAGCAGTCTCAGCACGGTTGCCTGGATACTCAGTCTCCCTGAGTATTATTCTGATTAAAGGGCAATTTAGAGATTTTTTTCTAAAAAAAAAAAACTGAACTGTCATCTAGAAATATTATCAGCCCTCCCTTGCACTGATTTGTCAAGTGGCAGATTGAGCATTATTATTTAAAGATGGTTTTTCAAATGGGTAACATAAGAATGTGATTTTCCATTTTATCAGCCTCCTTTGGATATATATGCGCTAAATTTAGTGAAGCTTCTTTGGGGGAAAAAAAGAGTTCAACAGATTTGGGGCATTGTAGGGGCTAGGGAATGATGAAAGTATGAACTAAGTCTCTATTTCTCAATCTAAAGATAACAACCCCTTATTGTGAATCAATGGCCGTCAAAATGGTTCTAGGGAGAAAAAAAGGACAAAATGCCTCAAAATCAGCATTTTTTTGGAGGGCTTTTTAAACACCTATCTCTGATAGTATCATTAGCAGATAAGAAAATCAAAGCCCAAAGATCCTCATTGACAGCATTTCAGGAAATAAAAATCTATGCCTGTAATCCACAAATTTACATAATTCATTTGTATTGAGGTAAATTTGCATATAATAAGATGCATTTATTTAAGCGTCGCAATTTGGTGAGCTGTGATTTGTGTATTCATTCCTGGCACAGTTGCCTCAACCAGGAAAGGGAGAAAAATGCCCGTATGTTTCCTTGTGTCGCTGTGAGGCCCCTTCCTCCTACCACTGCCAGTGAGCCACCCTCAGCACACACTGATCTACCGCCCGTCCCGGCAGCTCAGTTTCCACTTTCAAGAAATCTTTATAAATGAGAACATAAAGTACGCACTGCTTTTTTCTAACTTTTTTACTCCGCGTACTTCTTTTAAGAGTAATCCATGTTTCTGCAGGCATCCTTATTCCTTTTAATTGCTAAATAATATTCCCTTATAAGGATATACCAAATGTTGTTTATTCCCTTCACCTCTTCACGGCAGTTTTTGTTACTTTCAGTTTTCTACTGTTGCAAATAAAGCTCTTATAGACATCCATGTCCTTTGTAAGGACATATAGAAAGCATATATTTCAATTTTAAAGAAATTGCCAAATTGCTTTGCAAAGCAGTTGTGCAATAATGCATTCCCAGCAGTAATGGGTAAGAGAGTCACTTCACTTGCTCCACCTTCACACAGGCATTTGTGCTGTCAGTCCTTGTAAAAGGTAGCCAATTTTTTTTTTTTTTTTTTTTTTTTTTTTTTTTGGAGACGGAGTTTCGCTCTTGTTGCCCAGGCTGGAGTGCAATGGCTTGATCTCAGCTCACCGCAACCTCCACCTTCTGGGTTCAAACGATTCTCCTGTCTCAGCCTCCTGAGTAGCTGGGGTTACAGGCATGCACCACCATGCCCGGCTAATTTTGTATTTTTAGTAGAGACGGGGTTTCTCCATTTTGGTCAGGCTGGTCTTGAACTCCTGACCTTGTGATTTGCCCGCCTCACCCTCCCAAAGAGCTGGGATTACAGGCGTGAGCCACCACGCCCGGCCTAAAGGTAGCCATCTTATAAGATACTATGCTGGCTTTCACTTGGGTTTCCTGAATAGCTAATGAATTTGAGCTTTTTTAAATATTCATGCATATTTGTCATCTCATATCTGATTAAGTTTATCTTTAAAACTTTTGCAAACTTATTAGTTGTATTAACTGTTTTCTTATTTTTGAACTTGGAGAGTTTGTATAGATCTTTATATATCTTGGATACAAGTCCTTTATCAGATACACATCTTGCAAAGATAATTTCAGGTGGTATTTTTGTCGTTCTTCTTACAACATCTTTCAAATAACACTTCTCAATATAGATGAAGTCTAATTTATGATTTTTTAATTTAATGAATCATGCTTTTCATGTTACATTAAGAAATCTTTAATTAACCCATGATTAAAAAGGTATTTTTCTATGTTTTTTATAAATTTTATAAATTTAGGTTTTAAAATGAAGTATTTTATCCCTTTGACTTAATTTTTCTTTGGTTTGAGTTATTTTATTCCTGTCTTCCAGGTCTTTATTCAACTTTTCAATATGTTAAATTCAATCATAATAATTGCATCAATGACTTTGTCTGCTAATTTTAACTTACGTGTCTGATCTAGTTCAATGTTGATTGAGTGATCATTTTTCTAAACGTGAGCCTGTTTGTCTGCTTTTGTGCTGTGCCTGGTTGTCTGTAATCAGCTGCCAGGCATTGTGAATTTTTCTCTTGTTGGGGGCCGGAGGTTACTGTTTTGTTGGAAATGTGATTGTGGTTTTTGCTAGGACACAGTTAAGAGTGTGATTCCTCTGAATCTTGCTTTAAAGAATTTTAGGCAAAACCAGAGCATGTGATATTAGTCTAGGCTGATCACGCAGCAAAACAGAAGCAAGGCTGCTCACGACTCTACCCAGGGCCCCATGAATTACAGGCTGTTCTTTTCTGTAGGGATGGCACAGCCCCAGTTTTCAGTCCTGAGTGAGTTCCGGCCCATTCTCTCGGGTTATCCTCCCCTGTCCTGGCAAGTGTCCTCAGAAGCAGTGACAGGACCCTGCTGCACCCTGGAACCCTGGAGGGGGACTCCTGCAGCTGTCCTGAGCTGTCTTTCTGAGACAGCCAGGTTGGAAGGGCTCCCAGGCAAAACTCAACCGACTGGCAACCAGGGCGCAGCCTCGGGAAGTTCGCATCCTATGCAGTGAGGAGGTGCATGGCCCCTCCTCTTCCTGGAGCCCGGCCCCTCCTCTTCCTGGAGCCCGACCCCTCCTCTTCCTGTGTGGAACCTGGGATTCAATCTGTGAGGCAGGAAGCCTGCAGGAGCACAAGCTCTGCCGCGTGGGGAGTCCCTCTTCCCCTCTTTTTCCTTTTTGCCCAATAAATCTCATTATTATGACTTTTCAAATCGTCTGCAAGCCTAAATTTTGGGGGCCGTGTGACAAGGACCCTCTCTTTAGCTGAACTTAGGAAAAGTCCTGCAACCCTTCTGTGCAGCCCTCGTCCCTCCAGCACCGTGACCTGGAACCTGCACTGCCCTGACTTCTCCTGAGCCGCCCCCTCCCTGCCTTGCCGGGACTGCAGCACCTTCCTGGGTTCCCACTCCCTGTGCCGTGGCCAGAAGACCCCCTGAGGTCGCCAGAGAAGGAAATCAGCGCCATTCTTCCTTTCCTGTCCCTTCAGCATCGCTGTGCTTCGTTGCTGAATATCCGGCGTCTTGAAAAACATGGTTTTAGAGACTTTTTCTGGTTTTACATATTCATTGTTTCAGGCAAGAGAGTAAACCCAGGGCCTGTGACTCTACTTGGCCAGAAGTGCATGTCCTCCACATTTTTGATTTTTGCTACAGGAAAATGGCTATAATCAAATAGTAATTATTAAATAGCTCTCCACGTTACAATCAGCTAAAACCACCCTAAGTGTTGCCCTCTGCAAATCGCTGCTCATTTGCTGCCAAATCCCTGTATTGGCCACCTAGTGTTGCATGTGATGAGCCGCAAAGCAGGTCAGGCCTGGGAGAGACACTGACAGGTCGCCTGGAATAAGAGCCTTAAATCAGAGGGAGCCCTGGAGGAGGGGCGGGCAAAGCCAAGGCTGGGTGGGAGGACGGACAGAAGCAAAAGACAGACGTGGACATGGAGGAAGAGGGCGGCAGAAGACAAAAAAAGACGAGGTCATCTCTGCATTTTGAGCGGTCACAGACTCCTATCGTCCGAATTATGAGACTTTGTATTTCTGATATTTTACGTTTGTCTATTATTTTCCCATTTCAATAATTTCTTAAGAACAATGTGGTAATAGAAGTAAATAAACTCAGTAGGGAAATTTGATGGATTTTTGACATCCACAATGAAAAGCTTTTTTAAAAAATAAATTTTTATATATTTTGGTAAGAAGTTCCTAACACCTATGACCAAAAAAAACAAAAAAAAACTGTGAGTGTTTCACATTTAACTACTTTAAACATAATTTACACTCTCCGTCCTGCCTCATGTTGTTTAAAGTGTGAATTCGATTCTTCTAAAGTGGTATTTAAGAACTAGTTCAAATCAAATACTTCAGTTTAGTTGTGAAAAAAACACAACTGAAAACATTCTCCTAGAGGGTCTGGGCAGATTCAGAACCTGATCAGTCATAAAGATCTACATTTATAATGATTACTTTTTCAGGATCCTACCATCTATGAAGATTCATAGTAAGCTGATTGCTTGAGCTCAGGAATTTGAGACCAGCCTGGGCAACATGGTAAAACTCACCTCTACAAAAAAATACAAAAATTAGCCGGGACTTGTGGTGAACTCCTACAGTCCCAGTTACTCAAGAGGCTGACGTGGGAGGATCACCTGAGCTCAGGAAGTGGAGGCTGTAGTGAGCCATGATCACACCACTGCACTCCAGTCTGAGTGACAGAGAAAAAAAAAAAAGGAAAATTCATAGTGATGTAATGATGTCTGCAGACACATAAAGGTCTCATGTGAATGATTTATGCTATAATCCTCAATTCCAGGGGCTTTCCGATATTATTATTCACTTGACCTCAAGAGTCAATTATTATAAGTTGAAGTATCATTGTCAAAATAATTGTAATTTTTAAAATGAGCTGAATTCAATTAAGCAGTCATAGAACTGGATAGTTCCATGTGTAGTCGGCAATAGGAAGATGAGACCAGTAAAGACAGCTGGGAACTTGGGAACAGTGGTTTAAAGTCAGGCAATTCTGTTGGCCTCTCTAGCACCTGAATTAAGACAGGATTTATTGCTGTCAAAGAAGTGCAGGGATCAGATTCACGAGCGAGAAATATCTGCAGACTCATAGGGATCAGCTTCATGAGGGAGAAATATCTGCAGGTCTGCAACATTCTCACATAAAGGTCTCTATGTTCTGCTTCTGGAGAAATTCAATTTCCATCCCAAGAGATGGAGACTATTATCAAATTATATTTTTAAATAAAGACATTATAGATCAAGAATGCATTGGTTGGCTTTTTAAAAAATTGGTAATTAACTCTCTAACGTAAAGGCTTTGAGACATCAGGAACGTGGTATGGCAGAGTAGCCCACGTGATACTGAGACTGATTCAAAGGTACTGATCTAAGATGCATTGACCTGGGCTGGTGATTTCTAGGATCACAGAGAGATTGTGTTCGAGAAAGTTTTTCTTTACAGGCGAGGAAATTATATGCAGCACATCCTTCATTTAATGTAAAACAGGAAAAGCTCTTTCCACTTCACATTGTCAGGGGAAAGTAGCAGCCGTGGTCCAAAGACTCAGAATACTCCTTTGAACGAAGGCAGAAGTTTCTGGCCATCAAAATAAGTCACCCTCTAGGTTAAACTAACCACAGACTTTCAGCTCCTAGAAGGAAACAATTCTAATTGTGAATATCGCTGATTAAAACAGCTACTTGGAGGGAGGCTTAAGCTAGTACATAACTAAACAAATATTGCTGAGAAGCGACTAATTGGGCCAATACAGATTGAAGGAAGAATTGTTTGGGATGTTCAGACAAGGACATCATTACTGAAGCAGCTAAAAATAGGTAAGTGGAAAAATGAATAAGTAAATAAATAAATGGAACAATTAGAGTTAAAAAAAAAAAGTAAGATGAAACTACATAAATGTCATCTTGCATCAGGCCTCCTCCGTATTTTGTAAAGAAGTGAGAAAACACAAAGGAATGCACACTTACCTCTAACTCTTTCAGTCTTGAATCTGCTCCAGTTCAGTCTCCACGCCAGCACCAGAGTGCTGTGTGTCCCTGTAGACAGACACCAAACCTTCTGAATCCAGAAACCAGGACAGTGTGGCCTGCAGATATCACCCAGGCAAACAGGTCCCTCCAAACGGCTGGTTTGCCAGGCTTCCCTCTCTGCCAGTGCATTGTAAATTTCATACTCAAGGAATTTGGGTTCTAGACAGAGGAATTTCTGTTCTGACTTCACTGCTAAGTTGCTGATTAACTTTGAATATTTGAGTTCTCTTCATACACAAGTAAAAGGATAAAAGTTTAATAAACTGTAAGAATATTTGCAGTTCTTAATTTCTAAGCTCACTTTGCTGACTTGATACCTGAAAAGGATGGGAAGGCAGAGGCGGGTTTCACTGTCACTTTACTGTCATAGCAGTAGATGTGCTCGGGCATGGCTGTGAAGGAGACGTCTGGTGTGAGTGTTCTGCTGAGATACCTCCGGCCTCTGACTGATGGTTAACCATGGGCTCTCAGCCTCAACACTCGGACATCCTGGGCTGCATCATCTGTTGCGGGGACCATCCTGTGCACTGCAGGCTGGTCAGTAACATCCTCAGATGTTACCTCCTAGATGCCAGGGACACTCCACAGTGTGACAATAAAATTGTGATCATATGCCACCAAATGTCTCCTGGAGGGCAAAATCGCCCCCACTGCAGAACTGCTGGTGTATGTGAGGCTGAGTGAGACTGTCTATGAATTATTCAATCCATTGCACCTGCTTTTAGTTCCAGATGTAAGAACCTGCTCTCTGTCAGAAAGAATACATGGACGGACTTCCTTGATGCTTGAAGTAATTCACAATGACGACAATGTCTTCATCAACACATCTTTAAAAGACAATGCCAGAGCTTCTTGTGATTATCATAGTTGAGAAAGTGAAAGATTATGTCAACATAGCCACCTTTGACCTGTGGGTTGAGAGGAGATTAGAAATGGAAGTTGGGATAACATGCATTACTTTAACAATTATAAGATGAGTTTTGAAGCTACCCTCTAGTGGTAACACACACACACACACACACACACACACACGCTTCTCTACCCACTTAGTGAGCACCTTGAAGACAGGTTCATGGCATATGAACCTTTACAGTCCTGATCTATGCTACGCTCACACCACACTGTTGATGCTCAGTAAAGTTTATATTTGTTTGCTGATTAAAATTATAAATTTTAGAAATTGTTGTTGAATAAAAGAACACCACAGAATCCAGAGAATTAGACCTTAAACTTAGGGCTTGCTATTGCACCACAAAGTGAAAATAAAAGCTCACTAAATAGAGTCATTTTGTCTAGCCAGATTTAAAATTATAAGCATGGGTAGATTTCAATGTAAGTTCAACAGTGAGTAATGCGTGGAGCATACCATTTCTTACAATTTATTAAATACCAAACCATTTAAAGATGATATACATAAATTTACATATCCCTCTGGGAAGGTATAAATACCTCTTCCTGATAAGGAAAGAAGAAAAACGGATACAGAGCCACCTCTGTCTCTGGTGCTTTATTTAAGATAGGGCTGAACAAAAACAATAAAGATATTATTAAGAGTGTGCCTTACACCAGCTGGAGCTTGTAAAAGAAAAACCATAAATAGTAGTTTAAATTATACAAAGCACTTTCTTGTGCCATTGCTCATTAAATTTCCAAAACAATTCTAACAGATAGTATTATTTTTCATACCTCTTTAATGGATGAGTTGACAAATTTCAGGGAGTCAAAGTCAATTGCTGATGATCATAGAGTCATTTGCAGCAAATTCAAAGATTTGAATTTGAAATTCTGACTCCAAATCTTCTGTTCCTTCTATTGTACAGGCTTCTATCTGGAAACTTAAATTTTACCCTGGCTGTCACATAACTAGGAGAGACTCTGATTCATCACCAGGGACTACAGTTCCCTGTGGGACCATGATTTTAAGAATATAAGCAAGTTTACCCAGCAACCTAGGTTGGGAGAGAGTCCTTGAGGATGTGAAGTTAAAAAGGCTCTGTCTAAGTCATCCAGAGGTTTGTGGGGCATAATCTGTTCCTGGGTGTTTTTTCCACAGCATATTAAGTTCTGAACATAGTATAAAATGAAATTTATCAGATTACATTTCTAAAAATCCCTGTATTTCCTAAATATATGTTATTTTACTTGACAATTCTTATTTATTTTTCAAAAGAACTAGCTTCTTTTTTGTCCTTCACAAATTAAGCTGTAGATTCTGTCAACCTGTCAACAACACACACATACACATACACCTATGGACACCACACACACATACACACACCCATACATACACACAAATACACACATACACATACACACACACATATATACATACATACAGAGTCAATTTGTTAAACCCTAAAAATCCATCTTTTCTTTAGAAATTGTGACAAGAATTTTGTAACTTTGTAATCTTAAATTTAAAAAAAACACAGGTATTGTGCATGGGAAATAAATAGTATAATAAACAAAGCAGGTGTACTCAAAATCCTGCATGGGGAGACCAGGACAGAGGATACCAGGTGCCCTGGAGAGCTAATGTGCTGTCTGAGGACCACAGGTCATACAGTTGTACTGTATGGAACTCATGCTGAATAAGTAGATTTTAGCTGGTATTGCCAAAAAAAATGGGTAATTGTGAGATCACATTTGTTAATTTCCTTCACTATGGTAACCTTTTTACTGTATGTGTGTGTGTATATATATGTGTATATATATATATGTATCCTATAACATCATTTATATACCTTAAATATACACAATACAATTTAATTTTAAAAAGATACAGCATTAATGACAGAAACTAGTTTATACATATTGTCAAAGTGAAGATGTTCTTTAAGGTGTCAAAGAGGTAATAAATGAAGACAATGTTTAATGATTTCAGTAGGTGAAAAATATCTTAAGAGATTAATTAACAGAATCTAGTTAATTCTGTTGATCCAAAATAAAACAAATACACATTCACGAAATTTAACTATTAAATGACTGAATTATATAGAAACATTATATTCATTATCTTCTATCTATTGAAATAATTTTTTGATTTTGAAAGTGAGTAACCTGAAAAATTACTATAATTTATGTACAACATTTTTTAGCTTTCACACAGATATATAAAACACATTTTAATCTTATTTTATTCTAGAAAATTGAGACACGGGCTTTTTATTATTCACCGGGACTGCTATGTGTGTTGCTTATACCATACTGAGCATAACATTGAATTAATTGTCCACAGTCGTCTAAATATTCAATGTAAAGGGCCAGGGTTTGATCCATTTATCTTGCCTACGAAGCTCATGTTTACAACTTCCTGCTATCTAAAACTTATATCAGGATACATTTAGAAATGTTCCAGTGAATGAAAATTCTATTTCTGTAAGGTGACTTAATCAGAACTTTCTAACAGGTTTACAATTTCTTGAGGTGAGAAACATTTTCCCAGGCGGGAAGGGATTAAGAGGCAGTCTAATGAAAATCATTACTCTGAACATTAAAATGCACTGTTAAGCTTCAGAGATCCTGTGTGTTTCATGGGCTCATGATTTCCCAGGATGCTTTGTGTTCTAACCAGAAGTGTCTCCACTTTCTAAAGATGGAAGGGCTGATCACCATGATTTGGACACTTCATAACTTTTACTTACACACAAACTACATATGGACATAATATCCTCCTGTGAATTTCTCCTGACTTCGTTATCGTTCACATAACCTTCCTTGATCATAAAATGTACATATATGTAGTCTGTTCTATGCTCATAGTGTGAACTCAGTCTCTTAACAGTAACTGAACCATTGTCATTCAGGTCTGCTTTTCTTTAAGAACATTTTCATCCATCGGGTCTCAAGGTTGATATTCTCTTAAGTATTAACTCCTCACAGCCGGACAGGTTATTGTTCTTCTTTGTTTTGTTTTTAACTATATTGGATGAACCAATAAATTTCTATCAGTTGGAATAAATCCAAAATTTGTTCTGAATATTGAATTGCCCTGGACTCAAGTTTAGAATATCTCTTCTCTTTCTGTATTGATCACATTAGTATGTACAGACTCTTCTGAAATATTGCATTCATTACCAAAAAGACTTATCATACTTCATTTATTTCAACTTTGTCTTATTCATTTGTTGCAAATTCTACAGTAAAATAATTTCATGAGTCTGAGATTGGCCTGGACCCTATTAGAATTACTCTTAGAATTACACAGAACTTTGTTACAATATATACCCATTTTTTGATAAACTGAATATATTTTGATACAATAAGAGATATATTGGCATTATCACATAAGAGAGACAAGAAGTTAAGGAAAGCTAATTGTGGCTAATGTTTGCACATTGAATATAAATGTATCCTATACATTTGAGTTATATAAATAAAAATAAGTTTGAATAAAAGGGAAATTTGTAAGTTAAAATTTTATATGTAACACGGAAGACATAAGTTATAAACCATAATTGTCTATTATACATTCAATGAGAATAGATGTAATGATAAATAGTGTTTTATATGTAATCAACATTAATGTAAGCCAACTTAATTTGTAGGCTAGACAAATTAAAAGCCTTTAGAAGCCATTGGAAAACGTATGCTTGCTTAAATAAAATCATTCTGTGGTATTTATAAGGCAACAATGTCAATGCCAGCATGTCTTGTTCCAATGTTGAAACAAGAAAAAGGCTGGACAAATGTTACAAACTGATGATTTTCCTAAGGTTTTTTTTTTTTTTTTTTTTTCAATGTGCATGGAAATAACAGAGTGAGCAGATAGCGGTCTGGAGGAAATTGCTCAACTTCATCAGACAGGGAAGCAGTAACAGGAGAGTCCATAATGGAGGGGCACCAAGGGTGTCCACCCAACCCCAGAGGCAAGTGCATCCCGGACTGGGGCTCCTGCACAGCGTGCAGCTGCTTAAAGAAGATGCTGGAGGCAGGACCAGTGAATGGGCTACTTCAGGCACTGATGGACATCTCTGCCTTCTCTCCTCTGCCTGACAGTCAGCACTGTCCTCACTTTCTGAGACATTTCGGCGGTGAACAAAACACCATGGGCAAGCATTCCTTCTTGTATCCTGTTTCCCAAGTGCGCCTACAATAATGAGACAACTGGCGAAACATCTGTAAAATGGCAATGCACGGAAACAGACGTTGAACATATGCACACATACGGCCAGGAGGCTCCTTAGGAATGCAGCAATCACAGACTAAAGATCCATGCTTTAGAAGCCACCGTTTGTTTAAAATAGGATTCCTTTGTTTTATACTTACTGTCCAATGAAAAACATGATATTGTCTTTCTTGTCAGTGTTCTTTTAAACAGTTAGGTCATGTTCTTCCTCCTAATTGAAACATCTTTTTATTATGCTTGTTGGTGACTTATGGAGAATACTTCACAGAAGCTGGTTTTAGAAAAGCAGCTCTAATTTATAATGGGTGCAGAATATAACTGCAGGTAAAGTGTCTTCTCTAACGACTGTTACCCTTGTTCCGAGCCAACATTTTACCATCTTATTATCTGTGAGCTCAGAAAGAACTTGTTTAATATTTCATGTAAGCAACCGGCTCCTGGGAGAAAGGGAAAGTCTCGTGTGTGTGTTTACATATGTGTATGTGTGTGCATATAACATTTTAAGTTAATAAACTCGAGGATTAGAAAGTCTTTTAATGCGTGGTGACACCATGTCCTCAGAAAGAAAAACCCTGAAGAAATTTTGATGAACAAATCCACTTCATGATGACTTCTTATCATACTTTGATTCCTTCAATAAAATTTTGACGATATATATGTAGACAAAATAAGATTATTAAAAATTTCAGGAAAAAGCAATGAATATAATTAAATGGTATAAAATTCCTATGCTTTTAGTTTAGTAATTATTATATCAGATACACATTTAAAATTGTCTGCTTTTTCAAATGTTTTATAAATCTATTGAGATGATGATGTATGTTTCTACTTAACTTACTGCTAATATTATTTATAAGATTCTAGTGTGAAGCCATCTTCATTTTTCATATTCAGGTATCATTTTAATATACTGCAAGATAGACTAATAATTTAATTAAGCATTTGTCTTCATTTCATAGAGAGATGTCTACTTTTCTTCAGCAAATATCATACCTTTTGCTGGGTTAGCATCAGAGTTATGCAGTATCTCTAACAAAAACTATGTATGTATATATAACTACATATACCATATACACATATCATACACACACAGACACACACACATGCCTATATATCCCATTTTTTATGCTCGAGAAAAAAACTTAAATATCTTGCTTACATAATCAGTTTCATGAAAGTGCTGAGAGCATTTGGAATTTATGCTTGGGAAGGGGTTGTTGAAGTCAGCGATTTTCAATAATTTTTATACTTGTTATTGGAGTATATATTTTTAAGTCTAATTTGAACATTAAATTGCCACTCTCTCATCTGCATTAATTTATATTTGTGTAATCTCTGTAAACATCAGGAATTCCCTTTCAAAAACCCAACAGTCTGTGTTTATCTTCTCTAACTTTTTGTTCCATGTATATATTTATATGTGTGTATTATGTTGGCATGTGTTTTTTATTTTAAAACTTTGATAAATATGTTATTATTATCCTAACACCAGGCTTGCAGAGTCCTTCCTTTCTTCATTGACTGATTTTTCTGTTTTTTTTACTACTTTAATTACTGTATTTTAATAGGATGTTTTCATATTTAGTATTTCAAATCCCTTTTATTATTCTTTTTCAACATTTTCTGGACTAATTTTGTACATATTCTTTCTCTCTAATATTAGAGTTTGCTTACTAAGTTCCATTACAAATAACGTAGCTGAATTTTTATATTCTAGATTTTCTAGAGGGGTTATTTAAAATACCTTTATAACGTTAAGTATTTTCAATCAGGAAGATGATCTGTCTTTTCATTTATGCAGCTCTTGCTTGGCATCTTTATTTTCTCCCCCAGATTTTAAGTTTTATGGAACTAGGGAATGAAGACCATGTCCTTACTGCCTGGGCACACCATCGGTGTTGGTTGAACAAACAGAAAGAAGTGTCATGTAGAGAAGGTAGCAGTGACCACATATAACTGAGGAGGAAGCACACACTCCACTCCTTTGAGTAATTTTGCCAAGATCTCAGGCTGGTCATTGGCTGAGTTGAGATAACACACTTGTCTCTGGATCCCCAATTAGTGCTCACTACCTCTGTAAATGCACAGCAAGCGCGAGCTTGTGAGAAATAATAGGATAGAAGACTTCGCATCATCAACTAAGACCTTCCCAACATCGAATGTTTTCCATCACGTTTTACAAAGCCCGACTCGTCCTTCAATTGATTTGATACACTGCCACTGCAAGGGCTGATAAATAACAATCTAGTAAACCTCCGCCCAAAATGCATGTAATACTTTTGAGCAAAGGCACAGCCCCTGGGGTTATAGAACGTTACCAGCTCAACCCTGACCCAGACTGAGGACACTCATTCCCTCCTCATGGCTTTCAGGAGAAAGTTCTAGAGGCAGAGGGCAGCCCGAGAGTGAGGCAGGTGGGTGGGCTAGTTCCGATTTTTTGACTTTGCTGCACAAAAGAATTTGAGAGCGAGTCCAAGATAAGAAGAGGCACAGAAATGTATTGTAAAGTGAAAGCCCACTCTGAGAGGCAGAACGGGCTGCTCAGAGAGAGAGGCAGCCCCTGGTGCCTCGAGGGGAATTCCTTTCATGGGAACTGCACATCCATCTTCATAAAATACTGGTGAGGTCCAGGAGGCAAAGGTGGACGTGTGGTTGGCACATGTGCTCAGTGTCTGCCAGCTCCAACATGCACATGTGTCATTAGTGTAGAAAATCTCCACTTAGAGGTGTGTTTTTTACTATTAATATGAGGAAAAAGTAGTGACTTATTCCTCCATAAGCTTTTTCCACTGTAAACTAAACCTTAAGCCCAGCTGCACATGCAGGACCCCAGAGAGGGCCCGACCACACCCAAGGCAGGAGTTTGTAGCTAACAGCTTCTTGGGCTTTTGGTACTGATTGTTGGGAGATTGGGGAGGGGATTCCATCAGAAATAAGGGATCTTTGTTCTCTTTCACGGGTTGTCCCAGGTGACAGGAACTTGTAACCACCTGGTGGTCTGCTGGTATCCTGGAGGACTGCTCATCTTGCAAAACAGCCGGGTGCTCATTCACGAGGGTGCAAGGGACGCATGGTCCACTAGGACAGGAGCCTCAGGACTTCCACAGGGAACAAGTCAGTATGCCCTCCCTGCTTCAGGAGCGGAGGGTGTGGTTGGATCCCCGTTGTAACCTCCTGCTGTCTCTGCCTTTAATCTATACTGGGCTGCAGCCACAGTGATAGGAAAGACGTAACACAAGGCTGTTTACCCCGAGCTATCGTGCAACCGGTAGAGAAGACGGCGCCTTTCTGCAACAAGGCACCACATGCGCACGTCATCACAGCAGGGCCCCCAGATCACGTAGCGTGTTTGCATTCCTAAATGCCTACGCTAATTGGAAACTCAACACACTGATACCTTAGGTATTACCACTCAAGTTTTATCTGCAGGAAGTGCGGTAATACTGACTCATAAGTTACTCATCATCATACTAAAATTGACAAAAAGTAAGACAATGTGTTAGCAGTGTTTCTTTGCAGAATATCTAGCTTCACAAAAAAAGATAAGCTGAATCATTTGACATAGCAATTAGTAGCTTATGGCATACACTCTATATATAATGTACATGTATAATTTTAAATGTACTTTTAAATGTTTTATCACAGAAATATTTGAACATCATTAAAAAAATCATAAATGAAAATTTCTGTCTTCCACCCCCTCTGAAGCATTCTTATCCCCATTTCTGTGCCCCCAAAGATAACTACTAAAATCATTTAATTATTTCTGATATTAAATCACCATGTCCCTAAGTAATAGCTTTATGCTGCTTAATATGAGAAATTATAACTAATATCCCCATGTACTGAGGACTCAGCTACTCCCCATTTTCCCCAGTTCCTCTCCAATATATAGAAATGTTACTCTTTTTAGTATTTTCCTCATTCATTATTAAGACCACATGTTATTTCTTCTTCCATTATCTATAGGTACTATCTACTGATTTTTATTTTGTGATATTAATGCTTTTTATTACTAGGCGAGCTTATAAAACTATCACCAGTTAATATCACAGAGTGTTGCTCAACTTCATATATGTATAAAAGCCCTATTATAGAAATTTAACAGGAAATAACAGTGTCTTAACAGATGGGAATTAACAGAATACTTTTAATCAGGGTGGGTTTTCAGATTTTGCCATATCCAAATCACCAACAAAAATGTCTGATATTTTTTGAAGCTTCCTTGCAAAACAATCGTGGTTCAGTCATTATTATTATGGTGAAACATCTTTAGCCAGCACTCTCTATCAGAACAATAAATGGGATTTAAATGGAGAGCTGTTCCCAAAGATTCCTATTTTCTGTCTCTATTTCCGTGTTTCTGAACAGTTACACTGAACAGTTCTTTGTATATTAAAAACTAGGCTATCAAAATATAATGCCAATTTAAGATACAACAATTATTTACATTACTGTTACTGGGAGGAAAAAAATGATGTAGTAAATTAATCTTTGTGCAGCAAAGTACTCCTTAAAATAGGTTTTCAGTGTGGATGGTAATGAACTATTGCTATCTCTATGGAACAGACATCTTGAAATAACTATGTCCAAAGTTGTTTAAAATCCGTTCCTGAAAATTTCAGTTTCAGCAAGGCAAGGAAGACTGATTTCTCACTTATAACACCAAACAGCACAAGCCTGTGATTTAGTTTTTTTCCCCAATCCTTTGCTCAATGTAGGGAGCTCCTGAATCAGCTGTGACTTTTACATGCTTTGCTGTGACCTTCCACTGATAATCATAATAATGTTTGGCTGTCAAATACCCATCAGCTTCATAAAGTCAGCAGCCTTCAGATTCATCTCATAGCATTAATTTTACAAGTTAAAAAGACAAGCAAGACAGACGTGATGGCTTTCAGCATTATTTGCTCCCCTAAAAATATTTCCTATGAACAATAAACAAACAAATCTCCAATTTGGTGAAGCTATAAACTTTCAGGCTTCATAAAAATTAATTTAAATGGATGTGGCAGTGAGTTTGGGCTTGTAAAGATTAGGGAGATGTCTGTTGCTGTAATTGCCTGTGCGGTGCCTCTGTCACTCAGGAGTGCCCAGGCTGCAGTAACAGCGCTCATCAGAATCTAATTCTCAGATCAAATTCCCGTCTTCAATATATCCTTTAATAAGGCTTCCACTCTCCATCTTTTAGCCTTAATTATTGCTCCCTGTCTCCCTTGACAACCAAATTAGAAGGTACAGCTACAACTCCATAATGGCAATTGTCATAATAACACTTCAAAAATCACAAGCTACTCCGCGGCAAATCCAGGCTCACCTTGTCAAGGTTGGGTGTCTTCTGATAACTAGATTTTCTATGGATAGCTTCAGCACTGGAAGATAAGAAATACAATTATATAATCTTTTATTGATTTTTTTTTCTTTTGCTCCCCCTTAGTATTACGGGCAGTTTTTAGAGTGTTAAAGCTGGAAGTGGAAAATTTACAAAGATTCACTGAAGCGGAATGTTTTAACTCTTTATTGAATAGTTATTTTTGTTGAAAACTAAAGCCATGATAGTGAGCACAGCGAAAGACTTTTGGTTTTGACTCTGGGCTGCCTGGGTGCATGTACTGACTTTAGCTGTTGTGTGAGTTTGTGAAGGTCGCATGATCTGATGCATGAGCCATCGTGTCTTTATTTGTGAATGTGGGTAAAGCAAACTATCATAGCAAAAACAGACCGACTCTACTTTTAATGTGTTATTTTCGACCATGGTTATAAACTTTTCCTTATGCTGTTCCTGAAATGACTTTGTCTTCAAGAGATATATCTACAGACTCCTTGTCTTTCCTAGTGGCATGAACTTCCCACTTTAGTTTTTATTTTCTTCGTAAGCAAAGGATAGACCTCTGGTGGTTAAAACTTGGAACTTTTTTTAACCACCTGACTTGTCTTTTTATTGCTCTATGGCTCTTCCCTGACCAGCACCATCTTCCATGGGCTCCCATATTTGAGGAGGTGGTTAGTGGTGATGGCTTTTGCTGGTGGGCGGTGATGGCTTTTGCTGATAGGTGTTACTGGCTGATGGCTGTTGCTGGTGGTAGTGGTTGATGGCTGTAGCTGGTCATGGGTGGTGATGGCTGTTGCTGTTGGGTGGTGATGGTTGTTGCTGCTGGTAGTGGTGATGGCTGTTGCTGCTGGTAGTGGTGATGGCTGTTGCTGGTGGTGGGTGGTGATGGCTGTTGCTGGTGGTGGGTGGTGATGGCTGTTGCTTGTGGTGGGTGGTGATGGTTCTTTACAGTTAGTGGGGATGTTTACAGTTGTTGGCAAGGCTCTTATGAGCCATTTCACAGAGTAGCCTTGACTAAAACCACATCCTCTCTCTTACTACTCAGCTCTGTTTTTATTTTTTCTCCATCATTTTCTCCTTAATGTCTTCTCCCTCACTTGTCCTGTCCATAGACTCTCAGTTTTGTAAAAAGGACATCTGGGCTTCTGTAAATTCAGAATCATGTGACTGCCATCTTGCATAATTTATAGAAAGCCTTCCAGCCTCAATGAGTGATGTCTGAGGAAAAACATCTGAAGCATTTCTCAGATTTTTAAAATTTTGTATGACGTTTGGTGATCTATGTAATATCACATATTCACATCATTGCAGTCATGGCTGGGCTTGACTGAATTTTTCATTTATTGTGCAGATATTGATCATCAGAAAGGCAGAGTTAGAAAGAGAGCTTCTGAGACTGTAAAGGGTGTTCTGGAGTCACTTTTTCAGAGAGCTAATGAAGGGGTGAGCATAATCCAATGGAAATGGAATTATTTATCCAGGAAAGATGCATGAGGAGGGGAATGGAATTTACTTCGGCACTAAGATAACAGATACAAACCAAATGGCTCTGTCAAATATTATCAGGGTGGGCCACAGTAGGGATCGTATGAGCAAAAGTCTTTTAAATAGCTCACCTGACACAGCAGTCAATTTGGAATAAAAAATAGCAATGTAATTGTGGATTGTGGCTGGAAAAGTCAAGGACAGTGGAAGCAAATATGTAAGTCAGTGTTTTTGTAGATAAGGAGAGCCTACAAGAAGGCAAGAACTCTAAACCTGGAAGCCTTTAATTACTCAGATACCAGTATTGATTGGGATAGCAACTGCTGGAAATGAGGGCCAGAGATCAGCTTGTAAAAGAAGGGCAGGGCTGTTTTCTTAAGCAGTTTATTGAACTATCTACATGGTCTCAGGCGATCCTAGCTTTAATCCTACCAAATAGGAGGAGCCTCGGGGGAGCGAAGATGCGATGAGACCTTGACTGATGAGTGGCTTCTCCTAGACAGAGATGATTTATGGTGAGAAAACACAAACAACAGCAGGGTGAAGAAATGTCAAAGAAGATTAAAAGTTAAAGGAGAGCTCGCAAGTCACTGATTGGGAAACAATTCGAAAGTGATGGGGGCGTTTAAAAATAGCCCTGTGATGACTTGAGACCTTACAAACATAGCTCCATGATAAGTGAAGAAAACGCACTGAGTGAATACTGAGAATATAGACCATATACTGGAGACGCTTATACAGCAGCCATTTTATCTCCCTGGCCACTTATGAATTATATTCTATTTTCCACATGATTTAGAGATGAATTTGCCAATGTCCAGGAGGAATAGGAAATTTCCTTTAAGTCATAGTTAATAGCCAAGACAGGCCAGCCTTATGTTGATTAATAAAATACAAACTGCCACCATGTTAAAAAAGCTGATTTCGTAGGAAGACCTGTAAGGCCATTTTAGATATTGATATATATTTGTTATTGGATAGTTTAAGCGGCCATGGTTCAAACAAAGATTCGTTTTTATCTAGGTAATTCAAACTCTAGGATTTGCATTTTCCACAAGGTCTGTGTGTTTGAGAATCAGATTGTCATAGTACATGATAGAAAACGTGAAATCAGAACCCAGAGGTACTGATGTGAACCTAAGCCTCTCTAGATTGTGGCTGAATGGGTTTGGGAAGCTGCTTAACCACCTGTGCTTCAGTTTCCTCACCTGTAATATGGACAATAACAAGGGTTCTCTATGGCACTTTGATGAGGAATTACTAAGTTAATATTTATAAAGGGCTTAGGAGACTGCTTGGAATATGTGAAGTAGGATGTAATAAATCTTTAATTATAACAATGACTAGCCACGTGATTGCTATTTTCAAGGCTTCAAAAATGGCTTAGTGTCCAGGATGAATGTTTAATTTGCACTTACCCATTTGAAAGCAGACACAGAATTTCTTTTTTTCAGGTAATTGAAAGGATGAATAATGGACCAGAATTAGGAGTCCAGAGATCTGGGGACCAGTCCAAATTTGGCAATACATTTCTTGCATCAACACTGGCAAATTTTCTTTCATTTTGAGCCCAAGTTACATCAAAGGTTTTTTTGATGCTCAAATAAGATAACCTATATACTCATTTATTTATTCAACAATATTTATTGCAAGGCACATGTACCAAGTATGTTCTTAAGAGCTACTGTGAATATCTATACATCTATCTACCTACTCACCTATGTATCTACTAAATTAACTATATATACGAAAAAGAAAAAATATTTTGTATCTGTGCATTAAGTATTCAAAAGGTATGAAATCTCTATGAAATTTAAACCGTGAACTAAAATAATTATGAAATTGTCAATATAAACTTATAGGTGTAACAAATAACTCCTCAGCATCTGCGAATACACCCACTGATAAAATACAAGCATGTATCACTTACACCCAAATTTAATAGTTTATTTTGATTCAAACAAGGGAGGATTTTCTATAACTAGAGTGCTTGTGTAATATTCTGGAATGAGGTACATCTCTGGTTTTCCAAACATCTTTATCGACCCTGGATGTTAGAGGAGGCCCAGGCTGCTGAGGGTCTATTAGAAGGTTGTTCTGATCATTACATAGCCCTTCCAGGCCATGTGCCCAGAGATTTACAGTCCCCTGATCCGGGATGGGGGTCGAGGTCTCCATTTGAAGGAAATCTGGACGTGACTCTGCTAGGATGTGAATGGGGCTAAAGCTCTGGTGACCTTTTCTGACAACAGCTGCATCCAAGGGTCTGGGAGACCAGGCACACACACATGGTCAAATGTCTTTGTGAACTCTGCAAACGTAGGATGTTTCTGTTCTTACTAAAGACCTTCCTTTGGCCATGACTTTCCCACCATCACACTTCCTTTTGTAATGGGCATGGCTGTTTGGGAGAATTCGTTATGGGAAACTGACTTGGTAATACATTTATTTTGAGTGAGACGTCTGTCTGTGACTTATCTGGGGTCACTTCTGAGTTCAGTTTGGTGAAGCCATTTCCTGCTGTCTATAGGGATAGTTTCTGCCTATAGGGATAGTTCTGGCCTGTTCCTCTCTAGGTTGATTCACAGCACCAGGACCCTGGCAGCACCCACGTATTACCGGTGGCAGAGACCTGAGTTACCAGCTCAAATCCCAATGGGTTCGTAGCAACTTCAGCCCTTGCCTCCTCAGAAAAAAGAATTTGACTAATTTGACTGAGGGGCATAAAGCAGGAAAAGAGACGGAGGCAAGTTCTAGGGCAGGAATAGAAGTCTACTTAAAGAGGGCTTATAACAGGAAAGAACGAAAGGTGCCCTTGGAAGAGACCCGAGTGGGCACATGAAGGTTAAAGAGAGAAGGTCAAGTGTCCGGTTTAACCGTGAGCCTAAGATTTTGATAGACTCACCCCTTTCCCGTGATTCTTCCCTCAGGGTGCACTGTCCGCATGCGCAGAGCCCTCCTTGCCCTGGGAAATGCGCATGCGCAGTGTGCTTAGGGACTGACACACAGGTCCCCTGAGGCTTTCTTCCCGTTTCCGGTGCTGTGTACCCTCAAGATCCTACATCGCCATTTTCGTCTCTTAGTACGCATCCACAGAAAGTTTCTTCTCCCTGGGGCCCGCATTCAATGAACATTTTGATGTTAACAGGTGTGGACCATTAGGAAAGGGCGCCTCCCCGGCACTGCTGGATTATCACCCTCAGAGAGGCAATGCAATTATTGCTGAACCATCACCCGATGTTTCTCGTGGGTGGGGGAGAGCCGTCTCCTGCCCCACTCAGCCAGTCCAGCCACCTGTCACACACGTGCGGAGCTCAGTGGCTTTCTGTGCTGGGGCACAGGCAAGACAACACGTAGAGGATGCAGAGGAAACGGGGTTAGAAATGTGCAGAGCCAGGACAGGTCTGTGGAAAACACACTCAAACCTCATGGGTCTACACTGGACATTTGGTGGAGGGGTTTTTTCTTGTTTCTTTTTTTATTTTTTTTCAAAGTTGATAGTAGTCCTGGATTATTTGCAGGACATGACCAATATCACGTCTATATTATATGGAAAACAATTTATTTGTACCTATTACTAACAAACTTTAATAAGTGTGTTAGAAAAGTGGGCATGAACTTTCTACTACCCGTGTAGAAAGTGACGTTACAAATCAAAAAGAGATGAAACAGTATGAGCCAAAAATATAGGAAAGATGTGTTAGTGAGATATTTCAGACAATTGATACAAATACTATAATATTTTATGGATTTTATAATTTTGTGATATTCAGTATGATTTCATTTCTAACACTAAATACCTACCTTCCTAATTTATATTCACAATTTTGTTCTTTTTTCCTAAAGAAAATCTTCTCTAATTTATAATGTTCAGTCACTATAAAAACTAAATCCACCCCTGAAGAAAATCCAGATTATTTTAAAGCACGTTATGCATGACTATTTGAAAAACATGCTACAGAAGAGGGGTCAGCAAACTATGGCCTGCAGAACAAAGCTAGCCCACTGCCTACATTTATAAAAAAAGTTTGATTGGAATACAGCTGTGCCCATTCATTTTCATATGGTCTATGACCGCTACAGAGTTGAACCAGTGTGTACCTTACAGTCTCAAAGCCTAAGCTATTTACTCTTTTGCCCTTCACAGAAAAAAAAAAACAAACAAACCAATGACACTGCTACTTGGTCTGGGTCAATATCTACATATGGTCCTTCAGATCTGTAAGGTTGCAGTTTGAGAGTCTGCTGTTAATGTTTTAAAATAACACATGTTTTATGTTAACTGTGCCTCATTATATGATAATAAATATCTAGAAAAACAGGAAAAAATACAGAAGCTCATAATTAGAGCAAATAAGTCACTCTTCCTACTAAAATAAAATGTTGCTGTTTTTTCTCCATACACTGATTTCCTGAGATTCCTGCAATCTTTAATGTAGTTAATTTGTCTCATGGCTAGTTATTGTATAAAAATTAGTTCTTCTGATTTCTAATTCATACAGACTTACTTTCTCATTTGATAAAAATATTTTTATAGATTGAAATTCACTTTGTATTTTTAAAATTAAAAGCATTGAGTTAATCATAAATATTTATCTAACAAATGTATTTCTTAGATGTATCTATCATGATAAAATCTCAGAGACCTCACCCAAGGATCTGCTTCTCTTTACACAAGACTGTTTTCCTTTCTGTGATATCAACACATAATAAAGCGTATACATGTTGAATTTTAAATACTTAATTTTAATAGTTTAAATGTTCCCAACTTTTACATTTTCCACCCAAATTCCTTAAGAGTTTGTTTAGGTAAAGTATTTCTAAATGAAAGAGTATACCTTTAAACAGAGGAGGCACTTTGCAAACATATGACACATTTGGCGTGGTCTGAGAACATACATACCGTTGCCCTAAAAGTAATTTTTCTTTGTTTTTGCCCTTGAAAATGGAGGAAAAAAATACATCCAAAATGTGTTTCTAATTGCTGTGTGGCTTAACTTTTGTTTTCCGCATCAAATTTTTTTTGCATAAAGGGTCTTTCCTCTCTGACAGAGACAGCTTTTATACTTGATTGATGTTATAGTGAAGTTGTCATTAGAACTGAAAAATTAGCCCTGCCGTGAAAGGTAAAGAAGCACAGATGAGAGGGCAAAATATTTTTCTGCATCACTTTGAGGTCTGGTGAAATGAAAAGCAGTATTTTCACAGAAGCCATCCTCTCCCAGTCATAGAACAAAGGATACCTTTGCTGATGGACAAGCCAAGCTTCACTTTGGATTTCACTCCTAGGACTGTGTGAGGACGATGGCTTCGCAAAGCTCTGATCACAACCAACTCTGTGTGGCATGAAGCTCTTAGCATGATAACATCTCTAATATCATCAGGGAATTCACAGAAGGGGAGTGTAGCCTCAAAAGGAAAACAGTTCTGTGTAAACAGAAGCAGATCCTTGGGCGAAATTTCTGTTCTGAGCTGCAATCACAAGTTTTTCTCCTGAAGTTGGGGCCACAAACCTCCAACTCTTATCTCAGTGAATCCACAACAAAATAATTTCCTTACTTCAGGCATGAGATAAAAATACATCACATTCTAGGATAGTGTGGAAACTCAATGAAGATCAAAGATATGTCCTTTCTCCAACAATACTTTAAATTCTCACAATATCTTTGGGATTTTATTTTCTTTTGAGATCTGATTCCAAGAATACTATTTGGCATTTACATTAAGAATGCACATTTAATAAATAATGTGATAATGAATATAAGGGTGGGTCTGTATACACATACGATTAAAAAGGATTATGCTAGGTCTCAACGAAGGAGGAAAAAGGACGGTACAAGGTTAAGAATTCACTAAGAAACAGGGTGTTTGGAGATTTCTGAAAAGTTTTACTTGAAGTGGTATTAAGAATATTTCATGTAAAAGTAAGTTATGTCTATCAGCCCTTTCGTTACAGGATCTCGTGCAAGAAAGAATTCAGGGAGAGTCCGTAAAGTGAAAACAAGTTTATTAAGAAGGTAAAGGAATAAAAGAATGGCTACTCCATGGAGCAGCCCCAAGGGCTGCTGGTTGCCCATTTTTATGGTTATTTCTTGATGATATGCTAAACAAGGAGTGGATTATTCCTGCCTCCTCTCTTTAGACCGTGTAGGGTAACTTCCTGATGTTACCATAGCATTTGTAAATTATCATGGGGCTAATGAGAGTGTAACAGTGAAGACAACCAGACATCACTCTTGTTGCCATCTTGGTTTGGGTGGGTTAGAGCTGGCTTCTTTACTGCAACCGGTTTTATCAGCAAAGGTCTTTGTGATCTGTATCCTGTGCTGACCTCCTGTCTTATCCTGTGACTTAGAATGCCTTAACCATCTGGGAATGCAGCCCAGTAGGTCTCAGCCTTATTTTACACAGTCCCTATTCAAGATGGAGTTGCTCTGGTTCACATGCCTCTGACAGTTTTATGGCAGAAAACCGTATCTATGAATCAACCTAGGAAGTCTCACTCAAAATGCTATTGCTAAAAGAAAGAATATAACCAGACCATTATGTGAAGCAGAAGGATTTCCAGCTCTGTGTGGTCGTGCAAGTAAGTAAAGTGTGTTCCTTGCACCTCGTGTGGAAGTCTGATTGTTGGCCAGCTCTGAGCTACTACTGTTCTCTTCCTTCACACCCAGTTTGAAGTATATTTTCCTTGACTCTTCAAAGTAGATGTCATGTCACTTTTTAAATATTCATTTCCCCAGATGAATTCCCATGATGTAGTCATCATCTCATCCTACCACATCTTCCCTTTCCTATAACTGAGATAAAAGAAAACAAAATGAAAAATTCATAGGAAAACCAAAGTGTCCTGTGTTTATCCTTTGAAAATATTGATGATGATTAGGTGGAAATAAATTAGAGCACAGCATATATGAAGTGTCAGTAAGTCAATTACAGGTGTTGGGGGAAGATCTTAAAAAACGGCATGTTGAAATGTAAATGGAGTTGGTTTTTTTTTTTTGATAAATGGCACATAAATGTTTGACAATGATCATATAAATAATGAGAAAACATTGAGAGAATAGCTTCAGATAGTGTTACAAAATTATAAAAACCATGATCCATAAAGAAATTTACGAGAAATAAACTGCCACATTAATGGTGGTTGAAATATTAACTTTTTTTTCCCATACGTTTGTAGATGTGATTTTTTCTACATTTTATTGACCCCAAATGCTCTATTTTTCTTATCTTAAACAGCAGCCAGCCGGGCACGGTGGCTCATGCCCGTAATCCCAGCACTTTGGGAGGCCAAGGTAGGTGGATCACCTGAGGTCAGGAGTTCAAGACCAGCCTGACCAACATGGTGAAACCTCATCTCTACTAAAAATATTTAAAAATTAGCTAAGCATGGTGGCACACGACTGAAATCCCAGCTACTTGGGACGCTGAGGCAGGAGAATCACTTGATCCCAGGAGGCAGAGGTTGCAGTGAGCCGAGATCGTGCCATTGCATTCCAGCCTGAGCAAAAAGAGCGAAACTATGTCTCAAAAAAAAAAAAAAAAAAAGCAAAGAAAGAAAAAAAAATCAAGTAGTCTTGGACCCTGAAGCAAGTAAAATATTGATTAGCCATTGCCAAAGTTTCAGTGTTACTAACTTGTTGTATATTTGCACTGAAAGCCCTATTGTGCTCCAAGGAGCACTGTATTTTATACCGTTTGATAGAATGCAGAACATATTTGTTTGCTTCTGCAATATATAATAGGGAAAGTTGACCAGAGACAAAATCTAATGTTATTTTTTTCAGTATACATTAGCTATTGTTGATTACTTTACTCATCATTAGTTAAGTGCCAAATCTGCCTGCATTTATGCTACAAGAAGAGATATAAATCTTTTATAACACGGATGACACTGAAAATTAGGCTAATGGCAACAAAAGCTGACATTTATTGAGTGCTTGTTGTGTGTCAGACACAATTCCAAGTGCTTTTTCCTGTTCGAATCCATTTAAAAGTACATACCAACAACTTCATGAGGTACAGACTGCAAAGCAAAAATAAAATTGTTAGTCCCCCGATGGACAGAACGGCCCCGCCCTCTTGGCCTAAGGAATTGCAAAGAGACCTGAAAACGAGTTTAGGCCATGACAGGAAGGGAGAGGCAGACATGCCTCATTACACCCTGCTCCCTCTGAAATTCAGGCACAACTGACCAGCATTCACGTTAAAACAGAGATCTGGAGATTGACAAAGCAGGCTCTTTGTAGCAGTAAGACACCAAATCCCAACCTGACTCTGGTATAGCATCACATGACACATCGCAGACCCTAAAGCAAATCCAAGTATTTTACCTCAAAATATATTTATTTGGCAATTTTGGAAAGGCCTGCAAAGCCATCTCTTGTGGGGGAAATTTGCAGTCTGTAAAAAGCGCAAGTAAAAGTGTAAGTGTAAAAAGGATGCCGGTCCCTCACTAGGTCGTTTCCAGAGACACCTTCTAAGGTCCAATAAGAGACATTTTTTTTTTAAATTTTATTATTATTATACTTTAAGTTTTAGAGTACATGTGCAAAACGTGCAGGTTAGTTACATATGTATACATGTGCCATGTTGGTGTGCTGCACCCATTAACTCCTCATTTAGCATTAGGTATATCTCCTAATGCTGTCCCTCCCCTCTCCCCCCACCCCACAACAGTCCCCGGTGTGTGATGTTCCCCTTCCTGTGTCCATGTGTTCTCATTGTTCAATTGCCACCTATGAGTGAGAACATGCGGTGTTTGTTTACCGTCTATTCTCTCTGAAGCCTGTTACCTGGAGGCTTCATCTACATGACAAGAGCCTGGGCTTCCACCACCCCCACCCCCTTATCTTAACTCAAGCATTTCTTTATGCTGACTTTAACTCTCTAAGCAGGGCTTAACTCTTTCAACCAATTGCCCATCAGAAAATCTTTGAATCTGCCTAGAACCTGGAAGATCCCTGCTTTGAGATGTCCTGCCTTTCCAGGCTGAGCCAATGTGTGTCTTATGTGTATTGATCTATGTCTTTGCCTGTAACGCCTGTCCGCTAAAATGTGTAAAACCAATCTATAACCCAACCACCCGGGGCACACATTCTTCGGACCTCCTGAAGCTGTGTCCCAGGCCATGTTTCTCTAATCTGACTCAGAATAAACCTCTTCAAATATTTTACAGAGTTTGGCTTTTTTTGTGAACAGGGCTATTTTTATTCCAGTTTATAAGTAAGGAATTCAAAGCAGGAATTATATATCAGATGTTGCCTTACAAAAATGTCAGTACCATGTGAATCTTCATCTTTCTAGACCAGCCTGGGCAACATGGTGAAATCCCATCTCTATTAAAAAATACACAAATCAGCTGCTTGGTGGTGTGCACCTGCAGTTCCAGCTACTTGGGACGCTAAGGTGGGAGAATGACCTGAGCCTGGGAGGTCCCAAGCCTGGGGAGGTCGAGGCTGCATTGAGCCGAGATTGCACCACTGCACTCCACCTTGGGTCATAGCCAGACCCTGTCTCAAAAATAAAGAGATAGACACATTGACAGACAGATAGATAGATAGATAGATAGATAGATGATAGATAGATAGATAGATAGATAGATAAACAGAATAAAACCCAATGCATTATAACAAATAAACACAGCACCACACAAGTCAGGAAACTCAACATGCTAGCACTCCACTCTAGAACCTCTTCGAGGGCTCACTCCCCGTCTCTTCTCTCCTGACTTTTATGAAAATTACTGACTTACTTTTCCTTGTAATATTACACTCTCACATTTGTTCCTTAACACTGGAGTTTCATTTTTTCCTATTTACTTTTCTTTTATAAAGGCAGAATTCTAGGTGTTCTTTATTTTTGTGAGAATCACCTATTTTGTTGTGTGATGATATTTTATTTGTTGTGATTGCTGTACTGCACTGAATGAATGTACCACAATATATTTATCTGTAACCACTGTTGAGGTAATTTTTCCAGTTTATGGCTTCAATAAAAAATACTGTCTTAAGCATTTTTATACAGGTATCTTCAGGCATATGTGAACATATTTCTGTTGGGAAATGGATTTGAAAATAGTATTTATGAGTCTTAGAACATGAATTTATTCACATTTAGTAAATTATGCAAATTTGTTTTCAGGAGTACTTGAAAATGTTTCACATTGCATATTTTCTGCATTCAAAGCCATTGCCAGTTACATATTTTGTAAAAAAAATTTTTTTTAAGTTGGAGTTTCACTCTTGTTGCCCAGGCTGGAGTGCAATGGCATGATCTCAGCTCACTGAAACTTCTGCCTCCCGGATTCAAGCGATTCTTCTGCCTCAGCCTCCTGATAGCTGGGATTGCAGGCTCCTGCCACCACTCCCAGCTAATTTTTTGTATTTGTAGTAGAGATGGGGTTTCATCATGTTGGTCAGCCTGGTCTCAAACTCCTGACCCCAGGTGATCCACCTGCCTCAGCCTCCCAAAGTGCTGGGATTACAGGCATGAGCCAGCGCGCCTGGCCTGTAAATATATTTTACCCACTATGATGTGCCTTTTTATTCTATCCATTTGTCCTTTGGTAAGTAAAAGTTCTTAATTATAGCATTGTTAAATTTATCAGGATTTTCACTTACAGTTAATGCTTTTAAGTCCTATTCAAGGTGACTTTTTTTATCAAAAATGAAAATATTTTAGAATCGAAAAGATATATTTATCCTATCTTTCTTACTTACATCTATAATACTTCCTATATTTATATGATGTGAAGTAGGAAGCTATGTTTTAGGGATTTAAGTATGTGTGTGTGTGTGTGTGTGTGTGTGTGTGTGTGTGTGTATATATACAAAATACATAAATAATGCAAATATATATATTTTTTACTATGACTATACAATTAACCAAGTTCTGCTTATTGAAAAGGCCATACTTTTTTCATTGACTTCAGTGACAGTTTTGTTTTAAATCTATGGTTTTTATGAATGGGTATGATTTTGGGTTTTCCATTCAATTTTATTGTAGTATTTCTCTATCATTGTAGAAACACCATATTATCTTTTCTTTTTTTGTCTTAAACCGGGGGGGATACTTCCTCCATTTTGTTTATTTTGTTTTATTTTTCTTTACTGGTATCTTTTATAACTGAACTTATTCATACTCTTTGGAAGCCATTCCTTCAGCTATAAAATATTCACTTCCTTGAAGAAAGGAAAATATTTTTTATTATTTTTCAGAAAATGACAAAAAGAGCCCTTTATTCATCTGTTCATGATGACCCAAAAACATGGAACGCTTCACAAATTTGCACGTCATCCTTGCGTTGGGGCCATGCTAATCTTCTCTATATCGAAACGCCATATTATCTTAATTGCTATAACTATAAAAATCTTGGTATCCAGTAAAACAAATTATTCCACAATTTGCTCCTTCTTTAAAATTTGTCTATTTCTGACCTTTTCATCCTAGTGGAGATTTTAGCGTTTTCTTATCAAATTGTACAGGGTAATCTACTGAGATTTGCATTAGAGTTGCAAGTAATCTATTTGGGGAGGATAATATTTTTACATTTTCATTGCTTTGATTTTCATATGAGGGCAATACTGGTCTCATATGACAAGATCAGTAGTATTCTGTATTTTAATTTTGGAAAGAGTTTTCTAAATTTGGAATTACTTAATATTTTGTAAACTATGTTTAATTACAGTTTGGGGGAATTTCTTCATTGGAATGTTTTTAAATAAAGTTTAAATTGCACTGTGATTTTTAGGCCTTTCGGATTTTCTATTTCTCAGTCACCTTTGCTGATTTTCTATTTTTTCTGGGTACTTGAACATTTCATTTAAATTCAAAATAATTAGCTTAGAGACAATCAAGATTATCTTCTTCTTTTATTGTTTATTCTGTCTGCCTTTATTTCGTAGTAAGTTTTGAAATAAGAACTTAGAAGTTCTCCAAAATTATTATTTTTTAAGTTTTCTTTGTTTTTTTTTTTTTTTTTTTTTTTTTGCTTTTTGGGGTACCTCAATTTTCCATATGAATTTTAGGATCATTTTGTTACTTAATGCAAAAACAAAGGTAGGTTTCGATAGTAATTGTATTGAATCTGTAGATCATCTTGGAGCATATTGTCATCTAAACAATATAGAAATTCCAATCAATGAGCATAGACTAGATTCCATTCAATTGGGTCTTTAATTTATGTCAGTGATGCTTTGTAGCCTTCACTGTACACATATTCACTTCTTTCGTTAAATTTATTTTAAAATGTTTCATTTTGGATGCTATTTTAAATAAAGTTACAATGGATTTTTTATACTGATCTTGTAGGCTGCAATCCTGCTGGTTGTATTTATTAACTTTAAAGATTGTTTTTTTGTGGATTCATTACGATGTTTTATAAATTAGATTGTCCTTGCAAATAGACATGGATTTACTTCTTTACTTTCAATCTAGATGCTTTACTTGACTACTTGCCCTTGCTAGAAATCAAGTAGAATTTGAGTATACATTGTAAGACAGGGCATTTCTGTCTTATCGTTGACCCCCAAGGGAAAGCTTTCAGTCTCTCATGACTAAGAATAGCATTAGATATGGGTATTTTGAGATACCCTTTATCAGTTTGAGGGGCTCTATTCTATTCTTAGTTGTTGAGTATTTTCATCATAAATGGGTGTTGGATTTTAACAGATATTTTTTCTGTGTCTATTGAGATGATATGTAATTTTGGGCTTTTGTTTTCTTGATAAAATACATTACTTCAATTGATTTTCTAGCAGGAAACCAACCTTGCAGTTTTGGGGAAAGTCTCACTTGGTCATTTTCTTAGACTGTTTGCTGATACTATAACAGAATACCATAGACTGGGTTATTTATAGAGAATAGAGATTTATTTGGCTTCTGGAGGCTGTGAAGTCCAACAGCATGGCACCAGCATCTGCCCAGACATCTGGTGAGGGCCTTCTTGTTGCCTAGTTACGTGGTGGAAGGTGGAAAGGCAGAAGCAAGACATGGGACAAAAAGAACAATAGGGGGCTGCTTTTATTACAAACCCACTCTCACAATCACTAACCCATGGCTGTGATAATGGCATTAAGTCATTCATGAGGACTTGGCTCTCATGACCTAATCACCTCTTAAAGACCATAGATATCAACACTGCTGCATTGGGGATTAAGTCTTCAACACAAAGCTTTTAAGGAAACTTAAAAGTTGAAACCATAGCTGTCATGCTATATAGTCTTTTCAATATGCTGCCGAATTCTATTTACCAGTGTTTTATTGAGATTATTTTAGTCTCTCTTCATAAGGCTCCTTTCCCTTAAATTTATTTTTATTATTTTCCATAAAAATATATGTTATCTTTTCTACCCCATCAATGCAGTCTTATAATTATTACTTTATCTCATTGTTTTCAAATCAAATAAGAGAGATAATGTCATTAACAAAAAATACATTTATATTGTCTTTTTTACTTAACTATGCAATTCCTTTCATCAGTGCCCTTTGTTTCTTGATGTAGATTTGAGTTACTGTCTAGGGTCATTTTATTTCTGCCTGAAGAGCTACCTTCACTATTACTTGCAAGACTAATAAAATGACTAATTATTTACATTTTGTTTTGTTTTTGTTTTTGCTTTTATCTTGCAATGTATTTTCTCCATTTGTGAAAACAATTGTGCTGCACAGATAATTATTGGTTAATGGCCTCTTTCTTTCTTTCTTTCTTTCTTTCTTTCTTTCCTTCTGTGCTTTTAATACATCATCCTACTGACTTCTGGACACCATAGTTTCTGAAGATAAATAAATTGTAATCTCATTGAGGCTTCCTTGTATGCAATGAGTTGCTTCTCTCTTGCCGTTTTCAATACATTTTCTCTGTCTTTGGCTTTTTACAAGTTTTTATGGCATGCCATGGTGTGCATTTCTTTACAACTCTGCCTCAGCCCTCACTTCGTGTTTGTGCAGAGCCTTCAGGTTCAGCAGAAGTGAGTGTGTATGTGCTTCTCTGTCCTGCCCTGAACATCGCACAGCCCTGGCCATGTGCAGAGACCCAAGCTTGTGCTTTGGCTTATGGATGCCCAGGAGCCAATGCAGCTTCTGAAAGCTCCCAGGAATACCTTCTTCCCCAGATTTCACTTTCAAGGTTTTGACTTAGCTTATTTTTGTTTCAAGTGTTCTCCCAATCTCAGGCAGCTATGTTATTGAACAGTTACTTCTGTTTGTTTGTGTTTTTGACAAACACCCTCTGAGAAAAGGCTGTTCACCCTGGGCAATGTCTGCACCAGGTGAACAGAAGACAAGCTTTACAAATGAGACTTTCTACAGCAAGTCCGGACAGGTCAGATGATGACCGTCATCTGAGATTGGGACTTTGAAAAAGGCCAAGTTCCATTCTAAGCCTTTGACTGGCTGCTTTGCTGCTAGTTGTGATCACAGCATTTGATTTTCAAGGCTGTCATGGAGCTGGCAGAGGGTGATGTGAATAGAGCAAGTAAAAATATCACAAAGCTCATTCTTCTACCCAGAGTTAGCTGGTTTTCTTCCATATAAGTGCTTCCAGATGAGTATAAGCCTTTGGTTATGTTCTGGAGTTTTAATAAAGTTTATTTTGGTAATTTTGGGGAAATGTTCTCTTTGTTTTTATGGAAAGAAGTGTTTTTAGAAGTCCTTGCTCCACTTTTCCTAATGATCTCTAATCTAACTTTAAATCAAACACCAAAGTCTAAATCTCGAGTGTAGCTTTTTGTTTGTTTTTTGTTTTGTTTTTGTTTGTTTGCATCTTCCGATCTAGTTTGCTTTTGATACTTTCCAATTTTCCATTGAGATTCTACATTTTACCTTTTATCTCATTGAATATGTGATTAAAATTAAAGCAGGCACTTTCCAATACTAATCAAAAGTTACTTTACATCTATAGCAGAAGGCTGCATACCATTTATATAAAATCAAAGATACAAAAACCAAACAGTAGAATGTGCAGGGATATATTCTGTGATAAAGCTAAAGAATAACAAAGAGAAAAAAAAAAACCACAACAAAATCCAAGATCGTGCTATCTTCTCCAGTTAAGACGAGAGGATAGGATTTGAAAAGGAGCACGTGGGTAGTTTAGTGATATAACAAATATTTTATTTCTTAATTTGTATGATGAGTTCATGAATACATCTTCCATCATTATGCTTCATAACTTACATATAGTTTATATTACCATACATAATCATTGCATATTATACATTTGCAAACCAAATCCTATGTATCAATAATAAAACTGTAAGTAATTCCATTATCTTTTACCATCTGAACATAAAAACTAATTAGAAAGAAATAGCTTACCAAAAGTAGCATGATTTAGAGTATAAAAAGAAGATAAAAAGTGTTGACAACTGTATATTCATTAAAACATAAAGCCCTGGAATATTAGTTTTGATATAAATGATCTGAAAGGTCAAGATGCTAATAAATGCTCTCATTATAAACAGAAAGTCTGCAATGTGAACTAATCAAGGCTTCTCAGATGATGACAGGGATTGAAACTTTGACACAAATATGTTTTGACAGTAGTCAAGGAATTCAGAATAAGAGTCTATGATTTAATCAACTAATTCTAGAAGAGGATCCACAACCAGAAATAGTTTCACATAAGGAGGTACAGAGGTACAAAGAAGATGGACAGTAAAAATAAGACAAATGAAAATGACAAGCACTTTCCAAGATATCTGAGCTTGCTTTGGGTAAGAAAAGATGTCTGAAGTCAATAACAACTTAGGATAGCCCTGCAGAGGTTCAGACGATTCTCAATGCTTATGTAGAATGTTTTATCTTATAATTCTGCAGCCCATGGTATAAGCATCACAGCTGGAAGGCATAATAGGATTTTATCAGTTTACAGATGTGAAGCACAAAACTCAAAATGCTCACCGAAGAACACTATTATCTCACTCAGTCATATTTCAAATGGCAAAACTATGATTTCAGCGTTCATGCTAACTACTATCATATTCAGGTTACAACCAATACTTAGCATAAAAATTGAAGGACTCTAGTACAACCTAAGGTTTTCAATTCTAACAGAAAAATACAATATTTATTCTACATATATATACATATATACTTTGCTTATAACTACTTAAACATACTTATCTTTTATAGTATTTTAGTCTTCAGTTTTCCAAGGGAATGATGGTAGGTACACTTACCAACTTATGTAAAAGAATATTACCACATATTACACATATATTCAAATGCATTGATATTTATAGGTAGAGGTAAGCACACATAATTCATACCTATCTGTGTTAATTAAGATACGTGCATACACAAAATTCCATTAATTAAATATCTATTGAGCACATACAGCAGAGATAAAATAATATTACATCTTAATTTAACCTTCATACGTTGAATGAGCAAGTTACTATTTTTATTAAGTAAAGACACTTTGGAGTTCAGAAAGTGGAAATAGATTGAATGTGTCTAATAGATCCTTCTTCCACATCCTCAGTACCATGGCAAAGGCATTTAAAAATAAATATGCAAACCCACAAAGAGCTGACCATCAGGGGAGCAGAAAGCCATTAAACAATATTGTAATCTGGAAAGAAAACAGTTGACTAGAAATTCATCTAGCAGATCCAAACAGGCACTGCAAGCTCATGGTGAGGAAAGATGGAAAACAATGTGATTTAAATGCCGATCCTCAAGCCTGGGCACGTTGGCTCATACCTGTAATCCAGGGACTTTGGGAGGCCAAGGTGGGTGGATTGCTTGAGCCCAGGAATTCAAGACCAGCGTAGGCAACATGGCGAGACCCCGTCTCTATAAAAATTACAAAAAAAATAGCTGGGTGTGGTGATGCATGCCTTTGGTCCCAGCTACTTAGGAAGCTGAAGTGGGAGCATCACTTGAGCCTGAGAGGTCAGGCTGCAGTAAGCCATGCACCACTGCACTCCAGCTGGGGTGACAGAGTGAGACTCTGTCTCAGAAAACAAAACAAAACAAAAAATACATAAATAAATAAATGCAGATTCTCAAAAGGTGCAGGGACCCCCAGTGCTGTTGGAATTAGGGATGAAAAATAGGACTGCATCGAAGAGGTAGACTGTGAGGGTTAATTATGTGTCAACTTGGCTGGGCCACAGGATGCCCAGATATTTGGTCAAACGGTCATTATGCTGGAGGTGCCAGGGTGGGTGTTTTTAGACGCAGTTAACATTTAAGTTGGCGGACTGAGTAAAGCATGTTGGCCTCCCTGATGCAGGTGGGCCTCATCTAACCAGCTGAATACCTAAATATGAATAAAGGGCTGACATCTCTGCAATTAAGGGAGAACTCTTAACTGATGGCCTTTAAACTGGGACATCAGCATTTTTCAGCCTTTGACTTGAACTGAAATACTGGATCTTATGTCTTGAGTTTGCCAGACTTTGGACTAGAACAAAACCATCAGCTCTCCTGGTCTTTGGGACTTCAGACTCAGACTGGATCTAAATCATTGGCTCTCCTGGGTCTTCAGGTTGCTGACTGCAGATGACATGGTCTCCTCCATGGTCATGAGAGCCAATCCCTTATTACATATACACACTCACACGCATGCCCGCACAGACACATCATATGGCTTCTGCTTCTCTGGAGAACCCTGACTAGGACAAGGACTTGGACTCTTCCTGTGAAGCCGTTCAGCCCCCAGATTGTTTTCGCCATCTCCAGGCATCCAGTGGCTGCACCTGTTCTGTTTCACTCCAATATGCTCAGGTTGACTCGGTGAGAGGGAGTCACGGAGGTTCTCAGACAGGGAGAAGCCACTGCGGCTGAGGGCACGGCTGCCATTTTGCAAATGAGAAGCAGACCAACCTCTGCACAACAGATGCTGGCTGCTAGTGGTCTTTCCAGAGCTAGTCCCAGAGCACAGTTAGATGAATTCCTACTTTTCAGACAAAGATGAGATGACACTTTTATGAAAACTCTCAACTGCCAAAGAGAAAAAAATAAAGACATGACATTGTGTCCTCCACAGCAAACAATCCATCTCATGACCAAGCTCAAGGTTCAGAAAACCAATCTCTGGCTCAGAACTTCCAAATAGCAGCTTATTTCATCTTTTTTATTTATAAATAAAGAATTATGGATGTCCTGATGCCTGAGGAAAGTCTATGATGTGAAATAGAAAGTTTATACAAATCAGAAAACCAGTAAACAGCTTAAAGGAGGAAGAAAAAAAGCCAGGAGCCAGGTATGGTGTGTGCCTGTGGTCCCATCTATTCGGGAGGCTGAGGAGGGAGAATTGCATGAGTCCAGGAGGTCGAGGCTGCGGTGATCCATGATCATGCCACTGCACTTCAGCCTGGACAACTAGAGAGAGAGAGAGAGAATGTCAAGCATATTATCGTAAGATTCTCAGAAAGACAAGAGAAGTTACTGTACACATGAGGTAAGAATAGTGTGTGACTCATAAGGACATGCTTCTGAGAATTACAGGGAACCTCAATTAAAAACTTGGAAGACACAGGCCAGGCGCAGTGGCTCACGCCTGTAATCCCAGCTGTGATTGGGAGGCCAAGGCGGGCGGATCACGAGGTCAGGAGATTGAGACCATCCTGGCTAACACGGTGAAACCCCGTCTCCACTAAAAATACAAAAATTAGCTGGGCATGATGGCGGGCGCCTGTAGTCCCAGCTACTCGGGAGGCTGAGGCAGGAGAATGGCATGAACCTGGGAGGCGGAGCTTGCAGTGAGCCAAGATAGCGCCACTGCACTCCAGCCTGGGCGACAGAGTGAGACTCCGTCTCAAAAAAAGAAAAAAACTTGGAAGACATAGTTAGGAAATTCTCCCAGAAGACAGCAAAAACACAGGAACACAGGGATAGGGAACAAGGACTAATCCTAAAAGTCTTACTACAGTAATAACAGGAGTCTCAGACAGAAAAAAAATAAGAGAGAAGATGGGAAGGAGGGATTCAATTAAGTAGTCCAAAAAGAAGTTCTTACCTCAGGAAGTAGGAATTAGAATACCTTTAGATTCCTCAAAAACAACACTAGAGATTAGAAAACACTGAAGAAATGATTTCATAACACTGAAGAAAAATTATTTCTAAGTTAGAATTCAGACAAACTCCTAGTCAAATGAGAAGATGCAGTGAAGACACTACCATTATTAATGAATTAAAAATAAAAAATCCCCATACGTCTATTACCAGAATCTACCTGAGGATGTCCTTCACAGAAATGAAGGCATAAATCATGAAAAATGTATATATATAAGGTACCGGGAAAACAGAAGATTCTCACAGGAAGGAGAAGAGAAGAAGCCCAAGATGGTGATGCAGGGGATTTGAAAATGGCTACCATAGGCAACATGCAGTGGGCGACCCGTCCAAACTGGAATAAGTACGGAAATTGTTGGCCATGAACAGTGCAGAAGCCTGTATCCTAACTGTGCTTCCTCCCAAGACAACTGAGAGTCATGATGAAAACAAATAGGATCATTATTTCAATCTCAGAATTCTTCTGTTGGACTGTGCCTATGAATTTCAGTGCTTACCATGAAACTTGGGGTTATTTCTGAACCAACTCTGTGGCAAAAACATTCTGATCTCTGTAGAGTATAGAAGAAAACAAAGGGATGTTAAGATAAAATAAACTATCTTATAGATATATAAGTCTATATATGCATACAATATTTATGACAGGATAGGATAATCTGTTAGCATTAATTGTATTACAAAGGAAAATTAGATGACTGAAGAAATACTTTATAAAATAGATTTATATTTTCACTGTTTTATCTTATTTCTTTTGAATTTTTCACCATGTACACATTTTATTTAAATTTAATAAAAAACAAATTAATGAAAAATGAAAATACCATTTGAACCAGCAATTTGACTTCTAAGCATTTGTCTTATATATTTACACATATATCAATCATCTACATGGAAATATTTTTATATAAGAATTTTCATTGCAACATTGTGCTAGAAAAATATTGGAAATAAAACAAACGCAGACAATCAAGAGACTAATAAAGAGATAAATAGATAATAGAGAGATGAGATAAACGAATGGATGAATAGATGGATGGTTAGATTAATGTATGGATGTATTGACGGATGGATAGATAGATGACTGATAGAGATAGGTAGATAGATGATAGATAGGTGTAGGCAGGCAGACAGCTACAACATTCTTCGGTGGCAAAAATATGAAGAAAAAAGTTATTAACACAGAACTTTTTTTTCTTTTTCTTTCTTCTTTTTCTTTTTTCTTTATTTTTTGAGATAGAGTCTCACTCTGTCACCCAGGCTGGAGTGCAGTGGCATGATCGCGGCTCACTGCAACCTCCACCTCTCATGTTCAAGCGATTCTCCTGCCTCAGCCTCCCGAGTAGCTGGGATTACAGGTGCCCTCTACCCTGCCTGACATCAGGTGACCCTCCCCCACACCTCAGCATCCCAAAATGATGAGATTACAGGACTGAGCTACTGTGCCTAGGAACATAGAACATTTTCTGATGTGCATTGTTAAATGAACCAAAAACAAAGTTAAAGTATAATATGCTACCATTTGTGTAAAGACACAAGAAAAATACTAACTTTTCATGTTTTGTTAGACGTGCATAAAATACAAAGCATGTGGAAGAATATGAGGTAATTAAAAACATCAATTTTATCTGGAGAAGAGACTTTCTGGCAGGGGGACATGTGTTCTCACGAGGATTTTCAGTGCATATTTATTTGTATCTTTTATATTTTGAACATGTGGATATATAACTCATTCAAACATTAATGCTTCATTAGAAAAGGTCAAGGAAAATACTGGATGTGGGAAGCAAATGAGAAACCATATGAAGATAGGTGACTCAAGAAAGAACAGATCATATAGAGAATTTTTCAAGATAGCTTTATAAAAGGAAGTGTTGCAGCACTATTTAAGGCAATCTTGATGGATAAATGTTGTTCTGGAAGAATATAGATGAAAATTGTTTGAAATACTTGTTCCCCGGTGTCATAAAGAAATAACACTTGAACATAAATTTAACTTCCTCAGCAAGCCCATTTTTAAACTTTCTGCAGAAAGGGAACACTCACCCTCAGTTTTGCCACGAGAGTATACTGAACAAAGGAGACAGGGTCATTTATAACCTGACGTATCCACCCTACTGCTGTGTCGGGTTTCCATTGGCTGGAACGGGACCTCACATTCTATATTTGTCCCGATTGGCTAGCAACTTAGAACTTGTTAAAAGAGGCAAAGGCAGAGGAGAGCAAAGGAAGGAGGAAGTAACTGGAGGAATGCTGAGAAAGGTAAAAACACCTTCAAATAAGGAAAAGGAACAGGCTATGACCTAATGCTTGCTTGAACCAGTATAAGCATGCCAGGGCAAATATTTAGGCTAAATTTTGGAAACTAAGGACATAAAGTACATTGATTTCTTTATTACAGCTAGCAGATATTTAAGAATGTCAGCACGGGTGTTTGAATAAATTTTGCTTCTAAGAGAAGTTACTATTTATTCCTAATTAGATGGGGAGGAAAGTCTTTGAAGAGGAACCTCTACTTTACTTTTTACAAAATGAAAGGGAGAAAGTGCTCAGGATTAAAACTCTCAGGCAGAGAAAAAAACCTGAATAAATACATGGATATAGAGAACCTATGGACCATGTACCAGGAGGATTGGGGCATGGGAAATATGTAAGGATGTCATTAAAATAAGGCTGATATTCCTGTTGCAAAGATGGTGTTGAGTGCAGGAATGGCACAGTGTCAGAACAGCACTCACTGTACAGAAGAATGATCTATATACATAAATGAAAATCTTTTAGACTAAAGGGGAGACTAATTACCATTTTAGAAATTTAATTGTTTGCAAATCATTCACCATTTTGTGTAGTATTTTGAGATACTGTTGATTTTACATAAAGTATAGCTGGAATATTATGGACATCCTTTTTCTTGGTTAATTCGTTTCTATTATGTTTATTTTACCTTACATTTTTTTATCATAAAATTATGGTTAATTAGAGTTGGTTGACTTTCTGCATGAATTGTCACTTGTGTACATGTTTGTGTGTATGAGATAAAAATTAAAAAACACTATTAAATTTGTGGTCAAGCCTTTGGGAGTTGGTGGCAGAAACCGTGTGCACAAAGTGCTCATCTTCTGCTCCCAGGCATCTTCCAATTCTCTTGGTCATTGTTTTAAAATGTACAATTAGTCATGGCCTGTGGGCAATGGGAAAAGTTCACCAAATTTCATAAACAATATTTTTAATAATCAAAAGTCTTTTGAAAATGTTAGAAATCCAGTTAATATCCACAGTGTTGAATCCATGGAAAATCATATCTACAATCAAAACAATGTGTTAAGCAGAGTGAACATATTTATTAATGATATGAAATAAGCAGTGTATTTTATCTCTTCCAGAGTGCTTTCTAAGACAATCCCCAACTGAGCAACATTTAATGTGTTGATTATCAGCTATGTTGCAAGGTGCTGGGCTATGGAATACATACATACATACATACATACATATGAAGTATCTCCTACCTTTAAGGAGGGCAGTATAGTAAGAAAGATATATTTATAGACAATTAATGATAATGTATTTTGAAGTATTGTATTACAGATATGCACAAAATTATTAGGATCTGCTATTTACGCTAAAACTTACGAAAGTTTTGGACTCTTTTGAAATGTGCAGAAGGGCACACTCACAAGCCAAGACCAAAGTAAAAATCTAGAAATGATTTGAGGATGTTCATACCCACTCCCTCCTGTATTTTCATATCTATTTATTTGACATCATATTAAAAAATGTTCCTGAATTTCAGCATTTCAGTGTGCAGCATCATCATGCAAGCTCTGTAAGAGGAGAGTAAAATCAATACTCCTACTTGTAAATGAAAGAGAAGAAAACAAAAACAAGCAAATTCCTTCTAAGATGTGAGGAACATGAGTAAACAGAGAAATCACCTAAGGAGAAAACAGCGAGCAGATTTGAAACTGTGGCCACCAACGACCCGAGGGAGCGCAAAACCCAGCCCACTTGCCAGGGAGGCTGGCAGAACCCATACCCAGTCGGTGCCCTGGTCGGTTACATTCTGCTGTATGTTATTCCTGCATTTAGCTCATTCTATCACAAAGCCTAAGCTCTCAATGCCCGCAAAATGAGCCAGCAACAGGATTATTCTCATAGAAAATGGACCATTGACGGCTCAGTCGTTAAAACCAATTCAGACGAATCATGTCTTCTTCCAAGTGCACAACTATCCCTAATTTGTAACTAATAAATATTTGTGAAATAACTTATTACTGAAAATTAGGTTTTAGTAATTTGTAGTTATCAAAATAAATTCAGTTTGAACAAATGGAATAGCAGACCATAAAAATTCATAGGATGTAAGAAAGAAAATAGTAAGAAAGGCGGATTTGTCATAAATATTATAAGTTTCGTGATGGTTCTATGCTTATAATTCTGAAAATATGTAAGCAAACATCTTCAAGATCAGTGAAAAAAAACATGCCCTTTTAGATATATTAGAGAACAATTCAAGGAGAAAAAGAATCACCAATTCAATGGTGAATTTGAATGGTGAATATTGTCACCATTCAAAAAACAGGGTATCATTAATATACAACCATGATCCTATTAATATCTACTAATGGTGGGAAAACATGATTGGAAATGGAAACAAAAAATGCAATATGAGATTAGTGGGAAATTTGTGTTTTACCATAGGAAAAAAAAAGGTGAACGCAAACTATGTCGTCCTTTCGGAATGTACACTTCTCCTGCTTACGACCAATTAGTGAATAAGGTCCACAGGGATTATGTGAATCCTGGGCAGGTCCTGAGCTACTCAGCATTGAACAGCATTCGAGGCCACTGCAGTGGAGCCACTCTCATCAGTAACAGATGTATTCTTCCTGGGTGTTCATGCTAATACCGAGCAAGGGGGAATCTTCTCAGCATGTGGTTTTTCTGCCCTTTCCTGGCCGTTGTCAGATTTGTACTTATGTAGCAGCCAGGAGTACATTATTGTTTCCAAGGAAAGGAAATGGCACATCTCTATGACACTGCAAGGTCTGACCCACTGCTTTAATTAGCATTTTTACAGAAAATAATCTGAAATGACAGCCAGTCTTTCCTACTTCTTTCTGCATTTCAGTTTTGAAGCAGCGTTCAAAATCAGTTGTGGATCAAGTCAGGATGAACTCTGAAACAATACTTTAAATACCCCTGGATGATTTTGAAGGTATTTGTAAGTGAGAATAATTCATTCTGTTTTAAAGCATATAATTAAGTTTCCCCAAATGCAACATGTGAGTTAAAAGAATCATACCCTATTTTAAAAAAAAGGTTGATGGCATCCAGCCAGAAACTACCTGCTCATAATTTGCTGAAATCTACATAGCTCATCATTTCACGTTGTAAACTCCATTGCACATAGAACACATAGCTAAGACAGAGGAGCCTGCTAAATGCTCATATTTGCCATTAGGCTGGTCCTGGTCTTTAAATGTGGCACACCCATTCCACAGAAGAGAAGGTCAAACTGCTTTGAATTTGAGAGACTCAAGCCTTTATTTCCATCAGACTTCCAGAAAAACAGTGACCTGAAATGGCAGAGGAGTTCCTCAATCCTTGTAGACAAAATATGAACAACCAGGCTTCTCTCCCTTCCAGTGGAATGTAAATGGAAAAAAGCAAACCACAGCCGCCTACATTTAGGAGAAGCTTTTATTTATCTCATTATCAAGATCCTTTTAATTTGCTAAGAGTTTCTTATGGCAAACAAATACCTCTTACACCCCACTTCCGAGAATGCAGGAACAGATGAAAGGAAAGTGTAATGGTTTTGATCTCATTAGGACATCGGCATTAGTGGGGCAGCAATTATAAAAGTAATTGACTCTGCTTCACCCGGCGTCAGGAGGGAGTCATTCTGAAGACCTATCGTGCTCCGAGGTTGGGCTGTCATCCTTCATCTTCTGCTGTGTGCCCATGTGTTAGGTTTTCATCCCTCAAAGGCATTCAGTCTTTCTCTGGGACTCAAAGTGCAGCATAAGAAATATCTTGGAGTGTTGGTTACTACTGCCTGGGATTGACTGTTCAGATACAGCTCCATCAGGGAAACCAAATATGTTGCTGCCACCCTGACATTTTTGTGTTTTTCTACCTGATCATCTGTATAGGACAAGGGAATTTCTTCTCTGTGGTGACCTGTTATGAATTAATGATCCCAGCATACCCAGTAAAGTTTTTAGTGGGTTAATTCATAAGACATGGTCTGACTCAGGTTTGTTTATACAAAAATGTGCTCTGTCCACACCAACATGGCACATGTATACATGTGTAACAAACCTGAACATTGTACACATGTGCCCTAGAACTTAAAGTATATTAAAAAAACAACTAGTTTTTGGGCACTATGCTCTCTACCTGGGGTTGTACCCCAACTCTCAGCATCACACAATATACCCATGTAACAACCTGCACATGTACCCTCTGAGTCTAAAATAAAAGTTGAAATTATTTTAAAAAAGTGCTCTGTCTACTATGAATTTATATGACCCATGTTTTTCAGTACCTTTAATTTTAGAATAGTTTTAAATTCATAGAAAATGTTTAAGATACCCCAGAGGGTTCCCATGCACTCTGTATCCAGTTTGTGTTATCGATAATGTGTTATTAGGGTATATTTGCCACTAGGGAACAAATATGGATGTGTTCATCTTTACTAAAGCTCATATTGTATTCTTGTTTCCTCATTTTTGTCCCCCATGTCACCTCTCTGTCTCAGGATCCCATGAAGGACACTGGGTGACTTTGAGCTGTCATGTCTCCAAGGCTGTTCTTGGCTATCACAGATTCTCAGACTTTCCCTGCTTTCAATGACGTTGACAGTTTCGAGGGAGACTGGTCAGGTGCTTGGTGGATTGTCACTCAAATGGAGCTTTTCTGATGTCTTTCTCATAATTAGGCGGGAGCTAAAGACATTTGGGAGGAAGACCACAGAGGCAAAGCGCTGTTCTCATCACGGCACATCAAGGGCACACCAAGGCGACTTGGCGTTGTTGGGGTTGATCTTGATCCCAGCCTCGGGTTGTGTTTGTCACGTTTCTCCACTTAAAGTTGTTCTTTTTGTTTCTCTTTCTCCTTGTCCACCTTTTTGCTCTTTAAAAGAAAGTCAATGTGAGAATCTCACACTTCAGGAATGGAGAGTTGTCGTCTGCCTCCTTGAGGGTGAAATATCTTTGGGAACTACTTAGAATTCTTTTGTATGGGAGATCTATTTTTCAATCAATAAATAGAGACCTATAAAATGATCTTGTTTATTTATTTATATGGTCAATCATTTATCTAGATCACTGTGGACTTGTGAATACTGATGTTAGACTTTGGGTTATATTCCAATGCTATTTTATTTATTTTGTTGTTCAAATTTTCCAGATTTGACCACTGAGAGCTTTTATGACTGGGGCCCGTGTCCCTTTGATATAATCTCATTGTTGTTTTGTATCTGGGAATTTTTTTGTTTTGTTTTGGGGGGTGCACACTACTTTTTGGCACTACAAGGTGCTCCAGGCTCATGTGGTTTGTTCCCTGCCCCAGTCCTAGGGTCAGCCACTTCTCTAAAGATCCTGGTTTCTTTTATTGGAGGACAGTATTCAAATCCATGATTATGGCTGGGCGCAGTGGCTCACGCCTATAATCCCAGCACTTTGGGAGGCCAAGGCAGGTGGATCACTTGAGGCCAGGAGTTCGAGATCAGCCTGGCCAACATGGCAAGACCCTGTCTCTACTAAAAATACAAAAATTAGCCTGGTGTGGTGGTGCATATCTGTGGGCCGAGCTACTTGGAAGATGGAGGCTGCAGTAAGCCAAGATTGCACCCCTGCACTCCATCCTAAGCAACAGAGTGAGACCCTGTCTCGAAAAAAGAAAGAAAAAGAGAAATGTGTTTAAAAAAATTCATGATCAGGGTTCCAGTTGTGCTCCTTGTTACTGGAGCATTCTCAGCCTGCAGAACAAGAAAATGTATGTGTATGTTCTAATCCATGTACCTATAAATACCTCCAAATATTTTATATGTATCCATTTGTATCTATATTAAAGAAAATATGAGATTCCTGCTGTCCCCACTCCAATCCATTGCCCTATGAACTATGGTCGTGCCTTTGTCTGTGAGCTCCCACTCTTCAGCTGGAAACCTGCTCCCATCACCCGCCATCGATTCATTAATTACTTCCCTCCCACACGCAAGCAATGTGGTTTTAGCATGTTGGCTGGCACCCCTGTGGGAAACCACTTTATCAATCAGAGCACAGTGCTTGTGTGCAGTTCCCTTTGCCTTCAATCTTCAGAATCCACTCATTTTCAATGTCTTTAGGTCGGCACCTCTGTCCCCTTGCAGTGAGGTTGTTTGTAATGTATATTTGTAGAAGGTTTTGTCCCCATCTACATTCTGTCAAGGGTTTTCTCAACCTCATACATCATTTGCTTTTAATTTTTACTCAATAAGTTTCATTCTTTGTGCCATAAGTTTCTGCAGGCTCTGAGAAGGGCATAGCATCACAAATCCATGATCCATGATCACAGTAATGTGCAGAAGAATATCACAGCCTACAATTCTAAAACTCTATTTTCTATGCGATATGAATGATTGTTGTAAATTAATTCTTTTTGGAGAGGGGGGGCCCCTTAGCCAAATTTAGTGATTTGAAAATCTCTAACTTTCACTGTGATTCAGAAAGTTTGATTTGATAAAATGCTTTTATTTTAGTCTGATGTTTTTGCTACAGGGGACCAAATAAATGCAATGAATCCTTGGAATCGACTCAAAGGCCCCAAAGGGTCAAATGACAAAGAACTGATCTCCTACAACGTCTCTGAGAACAAGCTCTAAGTGGCTCATTCCAGACAAGGAGTACTTGTATGTAAGTGGAGACGTCATCGTAGGGCAGCAGGAAGTTTCACATATCCCTAGAACCTAGGAAGCTGTGACATGACATTTACTCTTCATCATTTTGGTTTGTTTTTATATAGAACTAGTATCAGGAGACCTCCCTTTATTTAACACTACTAAAAAATATAACATATGATAGGCATAATTACTGGGATTTTAGAGTGCATTCTAATTTAATTTTTTATAGCTTTTTTTTTTTTTTTTTGAGACAGGGTCTCACTCTGTCTCCCGGGCTAGAGTGCAGTGGTACAGTCATGGCTCACTGCAACTTCAACTTCCTGGGCTTAAGGCATCCTTCTGCCTTAGCTTCCCAGGTAGCTAGGACTACAGGTGTGTGCCACTACCCCTAGCTAATTTTTTTGTTATTTTTGTACAGAGATGGCATCTCACTTTGTCGCCCATGCTGGTCTTGAACTCCTGTCCTCTAGCAATTCCCCTGCTTCAGCCTTCTAAAGTGCTGGGATTACAGGCACAATCCACCATGCTGGGCTCCCCTTATAATGTCTGAGCAAAGTTTTCATTTATAGCAAGAGAACAGACCTCCACCTACATATGTAACTGTAGGATATTTAAAAGTACGTTGTATTACGTGATGGGGAGGCCAAGTTGTAAATCAGGCCCATGTGGAGAAAACCCCACAGCAGCATTTATAGGCAACAACTTCCATAGACAACTCCAATGACTGGGAGACCCAGTGTGTGTGCATGAAGCCACTTCAGAAGGAAAAGGTGAGGTGGAAACATTGCGTCTCTAAGCATGCGAGTAGCAAAGACTCGGCCTCCAAGGCTTTCAGACAAACAGAATTCCAGGAATAGATATAGAGAGATCACTTGCTTTTAGAAAAGAGCTCCTGAGAGCATTCCTGTTATTGTGGCCCGAATCTGCCCCCTGGAATCTGCTCCATGACTGGGACAGGCATCACATGAAAAGCAGCCTTTGGAGCTCTGGCCATCAGCTGCTCGCTGCTCGGACACTCCAGAGTGTAGACAGCATCAATGCACCTTCCTCTTGGGTTCTGAGGCTGACACTCCAGAGTGTAGACAGCATCAGTGTACCTTTGTCTTGGCTCTGAGGCTGACATTGCAGAGTGTAGACAGCATCAATGTGCCTTCCTCTTGGGATCTGAGGCTGTGCCTGATTGCTGGATCTGAAAAATTCTGCTCAGGTTGTCAGATGCCTCTGTGTCTAAGAGGTGGCTTTCACATTATTTGAATTAATTTAGATCTCCTGCAGCCAAGACCTTCAGGATTTCTAGTCTGCCATGTAGAGGGATAGCCAGATCTCTTCTATTTTTTCTATCAAAAACATCTTAGTTTTGTGCTTAACAGTCATATTTGGTTATGTTTTTCTTAGTTCAGCCATTTACTTTAATACAGTCTTGCTTGTTTTCCCCCAATAATTTTAGTTCCTCTTGCATGCTATTTTCTGTTTTAAATGTGTTTTATAATATTTTCTGATAATTCAGTTATCTGAACTACAGGGCTGCCCTTGTTTCTGCTGATCTTGATTTCTTTTTTTAGTCTTGGTGGCTGGCTTCCTGGAGTCAGAAGCTTAAGTGGCCTGGAGAGATCCATTGTCCTGGGGAGAATATGAATTGACTTCCATGATGTGAGCCTAGGGGCATCGTAGACCCAGAATCAACCTCATATCTCTACTTGAGCTTTTCTGAACCAAAAACATCAGTAAAAGTTTGACTTTGAAACCGTTGGGACAGTTTTCGGGGGCCTTTTGTTTGTTTATTTGAAGTTGTTGAGAAAAAAAACATTATTACATGCAGAACCCAGAGATGTTTCTGTTCTGTCTGGGCGGAACAGGCCCACTGGCCTTTTCCCGAGGAGGTTTTCATTGTGACCTTGGCTGTATTTTGGGTCTCACTTTCATTCCACATTTACACCACCTCAGTGTCTTTTCCTGTGTGCTCTTTCTGTAGACTGAAAGCCAGAACTCTAAGATACGAAAGGCAGCCAATGCCCCGAGGTGGCAAAGTGTCAGAAAAATTGTATTCTGTCTTTGCTTCCTGTGAGATTCTTGCCCTTGGGAACTTCCCTGTTCTGTCCAAATTGAGGATTGTACTTGAAGGACTTTAAAAAATCTTTTATCCGACACTTTGGGGTGTTTCATAGTAGGAACACTTTCAGAGTGTTATTTTTGGTTGCATTGTTTTTGAACATCATCGATTTTATTTTCAAATGAACACCTTAGATTATTGCCCATGAACTCTTTGACAGATGATAAAGGAGGAGACAGAGAAGGGTTAAGTGGGCTGCTCCAGCTTCTGCATTGATTAGTTTTCAACTCTAAACTCCTTTTCAAAGCTCTCGGCCTCTGCTGCCAGTTTCATCTCTGCCACATCACAGTGTGTACTCAACATACCAAGTCCAGGTGGGCGCAAAAGTGGACGACCCTCGTCTTCTCTAGGGAGGCCCAAAGGCTGAGAGGTACACTTTGACCATAGCTATTGCAGTCTCAGTGTATCTTTCCGTGGATTATGCATGGATTTCAAGATACAAGAAGAGCGAGTTTCCAGTGGAGAAGCCAGGCAGACAATGGCATGATCAGATATCTGAAGTCCACATCACCAGGGTGGGGGCCTCCAGCCATGAACACCCCCTGAGCAGGAGACTAAGGGGTTCACCCCACGACAGCAGACTTTCTGCCAAAAATATCCGATTGTAAAGCAACACCAGACAAACCCAAATGGAGGGATGTCTTATAAATTCACACATGCTCTCCAAACGGGTCACAGCCCAGAAAGAGAAGGAGGAGAGGAGGCAGGACCACACCAGCCTGAGCCAGAGAGCACCACAAACCAGGAAAACTTTCCATAAAGTGTGGTACGGGGACCATGGGTGGGGTGTGATAAGGAGCTGTGATTCACATAATAATATTCAATCGAAGTTAACATGCTTTATTTTGATGATGCTTTGGGTTATAAAAGAGAGTATCTTTTATTTTATTAATGGAATAAAGAGGAAACATGCCTCCAACTTAACATCAAATAACTCAGACAAAAAATCATGTGTATATATATATATATATATATATATATATATAATCAAATATATCAGTCACATGTGTGTGTGTGTTTGTGTGTGTGTGCGTGCACCTGTGTGTGTATGATCAGAGTGGAGAGATATAGATGGATAAATAGATAGATAGATAGATAGATAGAGCAGAGATGGAGAGAGAACAAGTGAGGAAAAATATAAAAATTGATGGATTTGGGTAAAATACATGCTCTAGTTCCTTTTGGTATTCTCAGGCTTTCCGTCTATGTTTGAAACCCTAAAAATGTGAATAAAAGTTAATAACAAATTATATGAGAGGAAAACAAATTGAGCACACAACCAGTGTGTCAAGCTCTGGGACTTTCATCCCCAAAATGGCCCCATTTCCTAATTTGCACAAAAGCTTTTGGAGCCCAGGGATTGCTCTGTGCTCTGCTCTGAGGCTCGTGGAATTAATCCATTCATTAAATAAATGATCATGAGCTCTTCTAACATGCCAGGCCTTTTTCTAAGCTCTCGGCATAGAACAGTGAATAGCATTGACAAGGTTCCTGCTTCTATTGGAGTTTACATTCCAGCAGACAGTGACAGAAATCAGTCACACAGAGGAATATTTATAGAGTTTCTAACGGTAATGATTTCTTAAAAGAAAAATATACTGTGGCAAGGAGATAGACAATTGGTGCAAAAAATTCAATTTTTGTGTGTGTAATGGATAAGGAACACACACTGATAAAATCATGGTAAAAATACAGATTGTGAGCAAAATATGAAGACTTGTGGGGCAAGAGTATCTCAGGCAGAGGAAAGACAGAGAGAGTAAGCATGCTTGCTTTGTGTTAAGGTGAAGGAAGGAAGGAAGGAAGGAATGAAGGAAGGAAGGAAGGAAGGGGAAAGGGAGGGGAGGGGAGGGAGGAAGGAAAGGAAGGAAGGAAAGGAAAGAAGGAAAGAAAAGAAGGAAGGAAAGGAAGGAAGGAAGGGAGGATTGAAGGAAGGAGGAAGGTAAGGGAGGGAGGGAGGGAAGGAAGGAAGGAACGGAGGGAAGGAGGGAGGAAGGAAGGAAAGAAGGAAGGGAGGGAGGGAAGGGGAGGAACAGAGGAAGGAAAACAGGAAGGAAAGGAGGAAGGGAGGGAGGGAGGGATGGAGAAAGGAAGGAAGGAGAGAAGAAGAGAGAAAAGGAGGATTGAAGGAAGGAGGAAGCAAAGGGAGGGAGGGAAGGAAGGAGGGAAGGAAGGAAGGAAAGAAAGAAAGGGGAGTGGGAAGAAAAGCAGAGGGCAGGGACTGCGGGAACCTCGTGTGAATCACCCAGGGCAGAGGACTCCATCCTTTTCTCTGTATTTGCATCTCCCAGGAGCTTTTAAAAATATCAGTGTCCAGGTGCCATGACTCGGGGTTCTGATTGAATTCATTCGTGCTTGGTAATTAGCATCTATATTTTTCACAGGCTTCCCTAGACTGATTCTAATTTGTGACTGGGGTGAGATTCATGAATCACTGCCGCTTAGGCTGTAGTATTTCATTTTTATTCTGCGTGTGATGGGAACCTCCAGATTTGGAGCTGAGGAATGACATAGTCTGACTTGCATTTAAAAGCACCCTAGAGAGAACTGACTGGGGAATAAGGTTAGAGGTTAGGACAGTGTGGCAGTCAGAGAGGCTGGGTGCTGGTTTGAACTGGGTGGTTCCTGTAGCAGTCATGAGAATGGATAGGGACCTGGATGCCTTCTTACCACAGAGTCGCTCTGCTATGGACTCGGTGGACCGGAGGCTTTTCTTCCCGCCAAGTCTGTGTGTTGAATCCTAATACCCGATGTGATGGCATTTTGGAGATGGGGCCTTTGGGAGGTAATGAGGATTATATGAGGTTGTGATTGCAGAAAACTCAAGGGATTGGTGCCTTCATGAAAAGATGCCTCAGGGAGTTCTCTCCCCCATTCTGCCATGTGAGGGACACAGGGAGAAGGTGCCATCCATGAACCAAGAAGCCAGCCCTGCATGGATCCTGAATCTGCCTGCATCTTGATCTTGGACCTCCAGACTCCAGAGCTGTGAACAACAGGCACCTGCTGTTGCAGCTTCCTGTCTGCAATACTCGGTTCTAGCATCTCAACAGACCAAGACACGCTCCAATTTGCCAATGTTTAAAGCAGGGTATGTGAGAAAAAGGACATGAACCTCTGCCATTCTCTGAACAACAACGTTTTTGCCATTTCCTAAGACACAGGAGAGCAAGGGAGAAGAAAGTTGGTGCCTGGGATCAATACTTTAGTTTTGGACATAGTAAATTTGAGAGATCCAAGTCAGAAGTCAACTAGCCCAGGGAAATGAAGAAAACTGAGCCCATTAGTCTAGAAAATTAATATTTACACATGATTCATTCGAAGAACTAAGAAGGCTCATGCTGACTCTTACTTCTCCTGAAATTGCATTTTCACTCATAGAATAAAGGCAGTTAATGAAATAAGACATATTATTAATTTCTTCAACTTTTTTGTAATTTGTAATATATGTGATGCATCATAAACTTTCATTTCAGTATGAAAATGTGTTTCTGTATTATTTTCTTTGAATAGCAACAAAACGACAGAAAACAAGTCGCTAAGATAATTATTTGGGAATTTTATTTAAAGACTATCTTTTGAAGAAGTGGAGATCTGACTCATAAGTTGTTTTCTATACAGCATTGCATTAAAGCCTCAGGACTGCCTTAAAAAGACAGATTTGGAACTTGCTGACCTCTGGCAAGCCCTCTGCAATCCGTACCATGCTCAATTCTTTCACCGAATTCTAGCACCCGAGGTGCCCCTGTTGGAGCAGAAGGTCTGGGGTAATTGCTGACCAATGACAGCCAGGGCGCGGTTGAAGCAGCTATTTGCAGGTTCCACAAGGACCCTGCTTTATGGCATCTGTAGTCTCTGCCCATCCATTTCCAAGACCAGCTTCACCACAGTCTAAAAGCAGAGTTTTGATGAAATTGTATTAACCAAAACCCAAAGTGAATTCAATTTTAATGTCCTTTTTTCAGAATAAATATTCTGACATATTCTTCAGTAGCAAAAGTTGCAGTTTTAAAACAAAGAAACAGGAAAACCACCAGTGTGTTCTGAGTAAGGACAGCTTTGACCCAACTTATCTCATCAGAAAGGTAGACATCAGTGACTCAGCAGTCTCGTCAGACTGTCACTCAAATTCACTGGCACTCCTGCCATTTTGCCCAATACTGAGGGTTCCACATGGTTCATGTCACCTCATGAACTAACAACAATTTAATACTGAAGAATATGAGGAAATAATGTTCACATAATATCAAATTATAGCCACAGGTTCAAGTATTCACTGAAATGTCTTAATCTGTTCCTAAGACTTGGGTTAATTCCAGTTTATTAGTGGTTTGTTTATTCCATCATCTGTTAGCTCCCTGCAGCATTTTTTAGAAGGTACCAAATAAGAAAAATGTGGATGAAGATGGAGAAAGCATACAAAACTTTTACACACTGGTTTGAAGGTAATACTATATATTTTGTTTATTGGTAAACACCTTAATCTAGTTCACTAGCCACTAATGGTCTGCAGAAATAGATTGGTGCAAAAGTCATTGTGGTTTTGGCCATTCTTTTTTTTTTTTTTTGACACAGAGTCTCACTCTGTCACCTAGGCTGGAGTGCAGTGGCATGATCTCAGCTCACTGCAAGCTCTGCCTCCTGGGTTCACACCATTCTCCTGCCTCAGCCTCCCAAGCAGCTGGGACTACAGGCGCCCGCCACCACGCCCAGCTAATTTTTTTTTTTTTTGTATTTTTAATAGAGATGGGGTTTCACTGTGTTAGCCAAGATGGTCTCGATCTCCTGACCTCGTGATCCTCCCGCCTCAGCCTCCCAAAGTGCCGGGATGACAGGCGTGAGACACCACGCCCAGCCGGCCATTACTTTTAATGACAAAAACTGCAATGACTTTTGCAACAATCTAATACATTAGAAATAGCCATTTCTGAAAGGTAAACATGTAGGTTTCACGGAACAGACACTCTGTGGCATGTGGCATTAGGTAGCATGTGCTTTACTTACCAGCTTCTCTTAACAAGCGGGTGAGGTGACCCGGTACAGGCATCTGCAGACTGGCTTCAGGACTAGGCAAAACACCTAATGTCTTGAAGCCTCAGTTTCTAGATCCTTACCTGCAAAATGAAAAAGAAGCATAGTATGGGAATCACAGATTTTGTATGAATTACATGGGGAAGCATGAAATGCTTAGCAAAATATCTAATGTAAGGTAAGTTTCCAGTATATTTTAATGTACTCATAAATCATCTCACAAAAATTGATATGCATGTTACCTTTACAAGTATGAAATAGTGGCTTAGGGAAGCAAATTGAGTTATTTAAAGTCCAACATGTAGAAGATGACACCTAAAATCCAATCGAGGTCTATGCACCTGCACAGCCTCTGTTCTCTACACCATACCTCAGTGGTTCTCATGAGCATCCAAGGATTCCACCCAAGAATGTTTGAAATAGCCTGCACGTTCCAATGGTAATCTGGTATATAGTTTCTTTCATAAAAAGAAAGAATATTTACTTTTGCTTTGATATTTTTTGCTAAAAAAATGTTTTCCCTGTAGTTTTAATTATAAGTTAATATATGTGAGAGAATAATTTAACATCAAAAAATTCAAACATTTCAGTGCTGCAGGCAGTACTTCTTAAGATACTCTCTGAATATTTTGATAATATTGGAAGCAAATATACCACACTCGAATTGATTTTTAAGCATTGGAAATTGCCCCATATAGCAGCCTGTTGCAGAACACAGGTGCAAATACCTGGATAGTCGGTGGTCTGCACCCAGTGTCAGAGCACCCTGGTCAACTGCACTCTTGGATGTGAAGTATATACAGATGCCAGTCTGCCAGATCTGCAGCTGTCTGCCTGGCCAAGCTGCAACCACCTTCATCCTTGCAAGTCTGGCATTTCCTAGTGTTTTTAAAGCAATTATTACTGCCCTTGACAAATATAGGATCTGCTGGCCAAGGAACTTCATTTCTAAAACTCACACTTTCATTTCACACCTTCATTTCTAAAACTCACACTCAAACTCAACCAGCATAACCTTGAAGGCACTAGGTTGTGTTTTGGAATCCCAAAATAAAGACATTAACTTGGCAGAAACAGAGAGACACATTTGTGGCGAGGGGTGCTAGAATCAAGCAAGCTAACTCTGACTTCTGGGTTCCTTGCAACCAAAAAGGGATTTCAAAAAAGCCTTCTCTTATAACTCCATGTTCAAAATTGTCCTTGAAAATCAAGGCAACAGCACCAAGACTTCAACCTATTCCGTTTTAACACCTAAAATGCAATTATTGCCCATTGTGCTATTTTCAAGCAGGTGATAAAATATCTGGATACTCAACATGTTCACAAACCCCAAACTGATTATCCTGCTACATTTTTTTCCAAATAATATACAGCAGGCATAAATTTCATGTTGAAAATTTCATTTAGCAGCACTTCCACATATTTTACTAATTTATGTTGACTTAGAAGAACATGTGATAGTCGTGATCCTTGGCGACCTTGGTATACCACTGTTTCATCACCGAGTTAAAATATTTGTAATAATTTAAAAAACATTTCAGAAGCAATGTTCTAAGATACATTTTAATCTTTGTTACACTTTACTCTCTTTTTTTTTTTTTTTGGAGACAGAGTCTTGCTCTGTTGCCCAAGTTGGAGTGCAGTAACATGATTTTGGCTCACTGCAACCTGCACCTCCCAGGTTCAAGGGCTTTTCCTGCCTCAGCCTCCCGAGGAGCTGGGCTTACAGGTATGTGCCACCACACTCGGCTAATTTCAATATTTTTAGTAGAGACGGGGTTTCCCCATGTTGGCCAGGCTGGTCTAGACCCCCTGACCTCAAGTGATACACCCACCCCGGCCTCCCAAAGTGCTGGGATTACAAGAGTCAGCCACTGTGCCCGGCTGCATTTTACTTTTGATTTTGCTGCAAAAGATAGTGAAACTTTGAGATTTTTAATCTAAGCAGTTGGCCTACAAATGTAGAGCTACATCCTTCAAATGCCTGAAAAGACAGTGTTTTTTTGTTTCCTTTTCATCAGTTCAGCTGTTATAATGTCTGTGTTTACTATTAACATTTCTGTTTTAAAAGCCAGATCTGGAGGATTTTCATGACTAATTTAGATCTGTCACTGAATCCTACATGGAATAGTTGTGCAATCCTTGCTGAGCTACTACTGGCAGCTGTCTTTGGAACAATGTACAAATGGAAACTGCTTAAAACAATAGCCTGAAGCAATTACGTGCCAATAACCGCTCAGAGACTACCACACCTGCTTTCCATCCATCCTTATTAACAAGCCTAATTCAAAATCAGAATTGATAGGAAGTAAACTAACCATTACCAGCTGGTACATGCAGATGTCTAAACAAATGTCATTGAGGTGGGAAACCTGGATTTATTATAACCTGTAAATATGTGCGTTGCAAGTTCAGAACCTTTTTTGCTCCATCATGTTGGAGCCAAGATGATTTTATGTTTAACGTGCAGGAGTACTTTCTTCTGGAGTGAGAGAAGGAACATTTATAAAGCAAACTGATCTGTGCAAATCAAGGCTTTTCCTATTTCAGGAACCTTTTTGTATTCCTGATCCAGTCTCTAGAGATAAACAATTTTTAGCATCCTATCTTTGATAGGGGTTCAGGAACAGACCAATTTAGTGTGTAAGAACAGCGTTAATGACACTCATGCTCTTCCCAGCTGTGAGGAATGGCGCTCATTATCTGCAGAAATAATGGCATATGTGAGTATTAAGGCTGTGTTAAAAATACTCACAAACATATCTATCATTCACGTTTCAATATTTTCTCAACTGAGAACAGCCTTCAAAGAGAGACAGAAGGGCATGCTATCAAATAGTCCTCCTTTGCAGCTCACGACTGGGTTTTCGCCAGGGCAAGCCGTTGTGCATTTCTTGAAGTCAGGTGCTCTGCTCGGCAGAAGGTGTGCTGAATAACGTTACAGGCTCTGTTCCCGGGAGATATGGAAGGTGAGAAACATGGAGAGGAAAGGGCAGAGGATCGAATGAGAGCGCATGGGTCAACCACAAACCTTTCCATTCTTTACAAATTGGAAATCTTTTAAAAAATACTTTTAATATGTTAGACATTTTTTATGAGAGGAGTCATTTTGTTCTTATTCCATATGGTTTCAGAAGTGAAGGATCACCAATGTTAGAAACTATGTGTGCATTGTGTGGGTGCACCTGCAACTGCATAGTTTTTATTCAGTGTAGAACATGACACAAAATCTTGCTCCAAAAGTCTTTAAACCATCAGAATGATGATACCAGATCATGGTGATTATATAGATAGCCTACTATAATTAGTGAATTCTTTAAATGTATATTTTACAGGAAAAGTGAAAACACAAAACAACAGTATTTAGAAGTGAAGAAAGTTATTGACCAAAATGCTCATGGGGGAAAAAACCCAGAAATGTTAACAATGCAAGGACTAAGAGAAGCTGAGAATATTGCTTTTCTTCCTGATGGCTTATGTTTGAGGAACTGCCTCTTCTGGGAAGCTTTCCCTGGTTGCCTCATTTAAGAGCAAATTTCTCCCTCCTCACCATCACTATTTCTCTTTCTCTGTTTAATTTCCTCCCTCATCCTCATCACTTTCTGAAGCCAGATAAGTGTTTCTTCTGTTTACAGCTGGTTGATGATGAGTCTTTCCCACTAGAAGATAAACAACATGATCCAAAAAAATCCCCTTTCTAACACTACATCCCTAAAGGCTAAAGGAAAGCTTGAAAACAGCCATTCAGCAAAATTAGGAATAAAAACCAATACAACCCCCAAATGCTTCTACAAACTCATTGCTATCAATCAATGGATCTTGTTCTGTACATATTAACAAACAAAAAAAGAGCAGAATCTTTTTTCCTGCTATGATACATTTTTCACTTTTTAAATGCTGTAAATCTCATGCCAATTAGTTTTAGTGCATGTCGTTGATCAAGGGTTAAATTGAAACTGTGGCTTCTCCAGGGTTTTCTGCTATTTTTTGGAGAAAAGCAATTTCAACATTCTGATGAGGGCTTTGCCGTGCGAATTTGAGAACCTTTTAGCAACATTGATTACGCTTTTTGCTTAAATCTGGACATGCAATTATTATCATTTCAACCATTTCAACAGAGAGAATTATCACGTTGTCAAATCCATTATTTTTATAAACTATGAGTAATTGGTAATTAGTATACCATAACAAAAATTATTGACATATAATTTTTCAAAAATCTCAAATATTGCTAAATTGTACTGTAGCTAAACAGAAAAGCGTTTAGTTCCATACATTTCACAGTAATACCATTTGACTAAATCATTTAGAACTCTTTAAAACTGAGATCAGTAAGGACATCAGTAACAAATGGTGAAAAGTACTACAAATATTAAGTTGATTTTGATGTTATTATTTGATATGATTTGGCTGTGTCCCCACCCAAATCTCATCTTGAATTGTAGCTCCCACAATTCCCACATGTCATGGGGGGGACCTGGTGGGAGGTAATTGAATCATGGGGGTGGGTCTTTCCTGTGCCATTCTCGTGATCATGAATAAGTCTCATGAGATCTGATGGTTTTATAAAGGGAAGTTCACCTGCACAGGCTCTCTTGCCTGCAACCATGTAAGACTTCCCTTGCTCTTCCACCATGATTGTGAGGCCTCCCCAGCCCTGTGGAACTGTCGGTCAATTAAACCTCTTTCCTTTGTAAATTACCCACTCTCTGGTATTTCTTTATTAGTGGTGTGAGAACAGACTAATACCATTAAATCCCTTAAAGTGATTCACCTACCTTTTTATAGTAATAAAAATGATGATGACCACGATGACAATAAAATAACTAACACCACATGTGTCAGGGTCTCTTCCAAGCACTACCTGTTGCTGTGTACTTTTTGACACAAAGTTGGCTGTGTACATGTGTTGAGGTGTGCTTGTGGGTGCAATTGGTTTGTGATTATTGGTCAAGATCAAATCTGTGAGTCATTTGTTCTAGGGTACCTGACTTAATAGGGTCTTCCAAGGCACAGTGTTGTAGAATATTCTTTAATATTTTCCTCTACAGTGTTTATGGTATTCACTAATGACCCTGAAATTTAATTTGAACATTGTATTTAGCGAGGTCTCCCATTCTTGCCTAAATGGAGACCCACAATCTTTTCTGAACAACCCATCTTGTCCCCAGCTGATTAGAATCACCACCTTATTAAGTCTCATTTCCATTTATATGCCAAGGTTGTATCACTAGCCTCCTCTGCAAATATGACCAAAAAATATAAATAAGCAGAAAGATGGGGGTGGTAAGGATAAAAGGTCGGAAGACAAGAAACAGAGGGGAAAAAGGGAATGGAAAAGAGGAGGTGAAGGATGTAAATTTAATGGGAGTTTATTCTCAGCCAGAATGTTTTCCAAGGGAAACAGAATTTCAAATAGTTAGGAGTCTTCCTCCATTCTAATTGAGATCAGCAATTGAATAAGATTATTTTTCCCTGATTAGATATATGACATATGGCTCTAATAGGGAAAATCTTAGATTTATAGTCAGAATATCCTAGTTCAAAATTTGGACTTGCTCATTTGCAGAGCTTTAGTGAGAATCAGGTGATGTACAGCATGAGGCCATTTCTATATGTGCATTAGCAGAAATTGTATATTTTACTTTTAAAGGTGATCAAATATATTGATATCATTGTCCTTTAAAAAGTAGCTAAATACTAATATATATGTATTTGAATATATCTGAAAACCACTAATGAGTCAAACATATCTATTTTAAATTCTGTATGACTGGGACTCATGACTCTTGCTAAGGCACTAAGACTGCTCCATTGGGGGCTATATTATTAATTTGAAGCAAAATTAAACCAAACTCTGCACAAAAGAGAGAAAGTGCCACATTAGACTCCCTTCCTGGCACAGTTGAGCAGGTACTTAAAAGCTTCAGGATTTGTGAGAGATTAACCACTAAGAGCTATCATCACTCAGTAATGAACAATAAATGTTAAAAACAGAAAACTTAATCCAAAATGTGGGTTCAAATTTACATTTAAACTCATTCTAGAATGTAAAATAATCCTATCCTATAACTGATGTATATTATTCTGTCTAAATTATTTATATTTTGCTCACAAACCATCCATATTCATAAATATCATGTTTGGATTGATTTATTTTTGTCTTTATACAGCCTGTTCGTCAAGCTCCCAGGCTTTTAATTAATCTGGATTTGGGGTATAAATTCTTTGTGCCTTGATTAATACCAAACAGGCTTTATTTAATTAAAGAGACAGACTGGTGAAAGACATTTTAATCAAAAATTTCATATGCATACAGTACATCTGTATTTAATACTCGGAAAGGGGAAAAAAACCCCTGATTTATTGTATTTATTTTTTAAATGTTTGAATAAAGCAATAGTTCTATTTCCTGTGATGAAACCCTTTATGTTCCTCCTTCATCTTAAAGCTGTCACCGCGCGGAACATAAAGAACAGGCCAAGAGCAGTGCAGGCATCGACGACTTTCTCCATTCAGAGCCTCCGCGCATCCCAAATAAATAAACACATCAAAACATGCAAATACTTCCTTAAGTTTTCTTAGTTCCGATCGCCCTGTTTAGGCCTCTTGCGGGTGTTATTTTTCACAAAATGTCAGTGAGGAAGTGAAACTCAATCCTAAAATTTAAGGGGCTCATCATGGTTTTGAATGCGTGATTTTATGCTGTTGAAAATCGGCAGCCTGTTAAAATCAGTATTTCATTCATAGACATCTTGATGAAAAGATTTTCTGTAATTGCACTGAAATCCAATCGTTGTTTTAGAGCATGATTTAAATAACATTTTCTTCATCAAGATACTGTGTAAAGACACAGGGCTCATTGCATATAAGTCTGGAGGGCTGGTTGGCTGAGCGTAGTACTGGGACCAGCAGCTCAGAACACGTTAGAAACGCAGATTCGTGAGCTCTATGCCAGACCTGCACACTCAGAAACTCCAGGGAGGAGACCCAGCACTCTGTGTTTTAACAAAGCTTCCGGATGATTCTAACGCATACCAGCACAGAGGCTTAACACACAAAAAAGCCCTAACAGGTGTTTTCTTGAAATGCTTCTCCAACCATAACCGATGGGTGGAAACAAGGCTTGTATTCAAGAAACAGAAGATGAGAACCACCGATTTCACAAGGACTGAGCTGTTTCCGAGGACAGGAGGGCAGACTGGGGGCTGCAGGGGTGAAAGCATAACGCAGATGGAATGCATCCTCAACCCCTATTTCCCGGGGGGGACGCCGCGGGCCTCCGTTCAGTTTCATTTTGAAGGACAGGTGCAGCACCTAAAGCTCACCCAGTCTATTCATCTCAGCATTCAGGAGACTCCAGTAATTCTGGAACGTGTCCTCAGAAGAACAAATTGTGCTACACGCACACGGGTGGCCCGCGGGGCTGGGCAGGGCACAGAGGCAGAGGCAAACTGTTCCAAGGCACCCCTGGATCTCACGGCATCCCTGAAGTCTGCTGCTGTGAGATCTGATGGCGGGGGCAGCAGGGTCATGGGATCTGAGAGGGGTTGTAAGTCATCAGGGGGGTCTTCTTGCCCACAGCTCAGAAACTTAATATTCGTATACTTAAAAGCAGTGAGTTCAACAACAGCAGTAACATGTGTTCAAAGCAGTTTAGTGGAAGAAAGCTACTGGCACTTTTTCTTCTTTTTTTTTTTTTTTCAGTAGGCCCCATTAAAGGATACTTAGATTTGGGAATGACAGCATTTCCCAACGTGGCTGCATTAGTCGGTGTTTCTCCAACCCAACGGAAGGAATTGCATAACAGAGAAATGCCCTGGCTTCTTTTAAAGAGACTTTGAATCACATCAACTCAGAGCAGCTATAGTAGCTGCAGAGAAACTGAGAACTCAACATGAAATTTAAAGGAATTAGAATTCCAATCTACAGATTTAAGGAGCGCTGAGAACTACAAAGGCATGTTATGTCTGTAACTAGAACTGGAAACTATAAGGTATCAAAGCAGTGCCACAGCACTTGGTAACCCTAGACCTAAGGTTGAAATTACAATGCTGATGTTAAAACATATTGTCAGTAATTTGCATAGTGGTACAGTTTAGAGTTTTAAAGCATGAGATTCTTGTCATAAGATATGCTCAGTTTTTTTTTTTTAATACTGTTTCAGGTAAATATACACAAGTAAGTTGGTTGTATCAGTCACTCTCCTGTTTCTCAGCACATTGGGTTGAGTATGATATTGACCTTCATGAAGTGTGGACACAGGAAGAGGACACTGCAGATATACCGCCCTTGCTGAATACAAGGAACGCGTTACCTGCAACAAACCATTGTGTTTTAATGGAAAAGCTTCTTGCCAGGCGCAGTGGCTCGCTTCTGTAATCCCAGCACTTTGGGAGGTCGAAATGGGAGGGTCATTTGAGCCCTGGAGGTCAAGGCTTCAGTGAGCCATGATGGCACCATTACACTTCAGCCCTGGGTGACAGAGCAGGACCCTGTCTCAAATAAAATCGAAAAACAAACAAACAAAAGAACAAACTTTCTAAAAGGCACACTCATTACGTTAAGAAAGTAAAGGCGTGGTTTGGGAAAATGGCTTTCAGCCAGCTACTATCCACGCTTCTCCTCCTGTAAGTCTTTTCTGATGAGTTCATTGGGTATGTGTGTTTATATTTTGATTAGCACATCTTCTTTTATTTAATTTTGCATGATATTTGAATACTTACCTCTCTGGTAAAGTTAATTCATCCATCCAAAAGATGCAATTATTTCCAAAATCAAAATGATGAGGGAATGTCATCATTCAAAGGGAAACAGGTCTCTGACTGTATCTGTCCGCAGTTCTAATATTTATCAAGCACTGGAAAGGATGGAACAGTTATGTGCAATTCTAAAATACAGAGTTTTGTGTAAAATGTATCTTTCTTTGTGAACTCTATGTATTTAAAGAATATAGGTGTTTCATCCAGAGTAATATCAATATGATATCAAAAGAAAAGGGAATACATTTTTGCCATTTATGCAGATTTTACACGTGAAATAACAGGACCCAAAACATTGATGAAATAACAGTACCCAAAAATGTAAAATAACATGACACAAAACGTTAATGAAATCTCGTCTTCTGTGCAAAAGTGGAAAGAAATATACGTCTGTATATTTTAAATTCCCGGAGACATTACATGCTCTATGTGTGTCCTCATTTGTTACCCCCCAAAAATGACCTCGGACTCCCAACAGGCCTGGCCGGGGACCCTGACTTTCCAGGCCCTCATTCTGACCTTACGAGGCTGTGTCCCTCCACATGAAGGAAGGTGGTTTCTGGGAGCTGGAGCCTGGAACTTTCCTGTCCAAATGACAGGCAGGGTGTTTTTAACGTCATGCGGATTGATTCTATCTGACCTTGCCGCGTTATTCTTCGTTCTCACAATCATTTCTGTAGGATCTGGGCTAGACTCAGCAGCACTCACACCAACAAGCACGGGTCTGCAGAGCCTGCAGCCAGAGTCAAAAGCCACACAGAAATGGCTGGCCCTGGGCTCCGGTGCGGATCAACGGGCTCGCGGGGAGCCCTGGGAGAGGGTCTGTGCAGTTTTCACTGTGAAAACGCTGCTAGTACACACACAATCCTGAAAGGAATGGGGAAAAGAGGAGATTGTACAGCTACAGGCAAGAGCTGTGCTGTTTCAGAGATCTCCCAGCGGACGTCCGGGCATGCACGGCTCTGGTCCAAACAAAGAGGCTTAACTTGCTGTTTAACCAAAAGGATTGAGTCTGTTGTTAGGTCAAGCAGTGACCAGGGATGGAACAGCCCAGAAATTGTTGTCCGAACAGCTTACAGGCACAGCCGGCCACACGTGGCTTCCTCCACAAAACCGATTCGGGCAGAGCAGGCTACAGGAGACGGCAGCAGGAGCTATGTGTGTTGAAGGGGGTTTTCTCACAACCTGCACGGATCCGTGTCCAGCACCTCCGAGGCCTGGGACGTCTCATTCCCATCACGGTGTGGACTCAACTCAAGGTGTCCACGGGAAAACAGCTTCTAAAATCTTCCCCGCTGTATTCAATGTCTCCCATAAATACCCTCGGCCTTTGCCTTCCATTCTTTTTATGTTTTGCAAAAACAGTCATATTTCTGGATTTAAAAAAATTTTTAAATTGTATTTTACTTTTTATTTATTTATAATGGGTACATAATAATCGTACACATTTATGGGTTACAAGTTAATGTCTTGACACATGTGTAAGCTGTGTAACGATCAAATCAGCCTGTCTTCTTAAACCTTTATCATTTCTTTGTGATGACAACATTCAAAAACCTCTTTTCCAGTTATTTTGAAATATAAAATACGCTATTGTTAACCAGTCACCCTGCTGTGCACTAGAACACCAGGACTTGTTCCTCCTCCTTCTGTCTAATGGGAACTTTGTCCTCTTTGACCAATTTCTCCCTATTCTCTCCTCTCCTCAATCCTCCTCATCCCCTGAAACCATTATTCTACTTTTTACTTGTACGAGATCAACTTTTTAGACTCCACATACAAGCAAGAGCATGCAGTATTGGTCTTTCTATTCCTGGCTTATTTCACTTAAGGTTCTCTAGTTTCACCCCAGAAACTATGGCTGCAAACAATAGGATTTCTTTCTTTTTATAGCCAAATAATCATATTCCATGGTGCATACATGCCACATGTTATTTATCCGTGCATCCACTGATGGACACTGAAATCCATTCCACACTTTGGCTGTTGTGAATAGTACTGCAAAAAACAAGGGGGTGCGAAGGCTCTTTGACACAGGGATTTTTTTTTCCTTTGGGTAGGTACATAGTAGTTAGATTGCTGGATCGAATGATAGTTCTATTTTTTTTTATTTTTGGGAACCTCCGTACTGTTTTCCAAAATGGGTGTAATAACTCACATTCCCACCAGCAGTGTGTAAGGGTTCCCTTTTATCCACATCCTTGCCAACACTTGTCTTTTGATTTCTATTTATTGAGACAGAGTCTCACTCTGTCGCCAAGGCTGGAGTGCAGTGGCACAATCTTGGCTCACTGCAACCTCCGCCTCCTGTGTTCAAGTGATTCTTCTGCCTCAGCCACCCCAGTAGCTGGGATTATAGGCACATGCCACCACACCTGGCTATTTCTTTTTTTACATTTTTGGTACAGACAGGGTTTCACCATATTGGCCAGGCTGGTCTCGAACTCCTGACCTCAAGTGATCTGCCCACTTCGGCCTCCCAAAGTGCTGGGATTATAGGTGCAAGTCACCTCACCTGGCCTGATTTCTTGATAGTAGCTCTTTTGACTAGAGTGAGATGATACCTCATGGTGGTTTTGGTTTGCATTTCCCTGAATGTTAATGACATTGAGCATTTTCCGTATATCTGATGGCTGTCTGTATGTTTTGTCTTCTTTTGAGAAATATCGGTGCAGGTCTTTTGTCTATTTTTAAATCAGATTATTTTGCTGCTGTTGAGTTGTTTGAGTTGTTTTCATATTTTAGATATTAACGCTTTTTCAGATGTAGAGTTTGCATACCTTCTCTGTAGGTTCTCTCTTTGTTGTGTTTGTTTATTGTTTCCACAAAAAATTATTAGAATCAATAAATCAATTCAGTAAAGTTGTGGAATACAAATCAGCATACAAAAATCAGTGGCATTTCTATATGTCAATAGAAAATCATCTGAAAAAGAAATCAAGAAAGCAATTTCTTTTATGATAGCCAGAGAAAATAACGAGGCAACATAGGGAGATCCTGTCTTTACAAAAAACAAAACAAACAAAAAAAAACAGAGGGAGAAAGAATCAGAACTCAGAACCTTTTGCAACAAGTTTTCATGTAAAAGCAGAGAAATGAGGCTACAGCTAAAGAAACACATGGGATCTGTAGAGGCATTTGCTCCCTAGGGTGCGTGTGCCTGTGTGTTCCTGTGTGTGTGTGTAAGCTGGAAGAATTGCAGGCTATGTTCTGATGGGGATTGTCCAGTAGAGAGAGAAAAGTGATGAGAAGAGGTACATGTCCTTGCATTAACAGTATTTGAGATGACCTAGAGCATGAATGGGGGGGTTGGCCTTAGACAAGAACACATGTGTTCAGTTTGAGCACAGATGGAAATCTGAGTGCACAGATGCAGTTGGTGCCTGCGGAAGTTCACGAAATTATATTCTACTGCTTCTGTTTTCTAAAGGAAAATGTTGGAGATTATTAGCCAAAATTGAGGAAGGAGGACATGTTGGAAGTTCGAAAAAGACGGAAAAAGCATAACACTGGACTCTACTTACTGCTGGCAGTCATGTGTAGAGGGGACCCTCTATATTGTGTGGATTTTCTTCCAGCCATGAGCAAATACAAGCACAGAGGAGGTGGAGAGTTAGATTTAAATTAGGGGTGGGGTCAGGTGTTCCAAAAGTGCGAGAGCTGAGATGCAAATGGATTAAAGTGCAAATGGCTGAACCTGATGGCGAGTGGTAGGATCTCAGCCAGGTGAGGGGCATGGCGCAGCCGAGAAAGTCTGACCCATGCAGAGAAATCCTGAGATGTGCACAAGGGGATACAGGCAGCTGCTGACCTCTATCCCTTCAGTTCACCACTAAACGCTCATGGATGACTCCCGAATGCTCATGTGAGAGCAGAGGAAAGGAAGAGACAAAAAGGCAGACGACAGCTTGGGAGCATGGACCCCTGGAATCAAATGCATCTATTCCTACTTAGACCTGTACATGAGAGCCATGCCTTTAAAAAATAAATAACTCTGCATGTGAAAATGATAGCATCTCTTGGTGGACCCTGGTACCAATGCTACATTTCCAATGCCCCGGCAGAAAACATAAATGTCACCAAAAAGCATAGGGCCAATTTGTGGTGTAATCTGTGAAGATGGAATGCACATATTTGGTGAAATATCAGTGAAACCTGCAAAAGCTCTGTCCACAGCACAAACAGCCAGGGAGGCAGGGCAGCTCCATTCTCTGAGCCTGGTGCCCAGAACCTCTGGCACGAACACAAACTGTTGAACAACTGAAATGACAAGATGTAAATCTCAGTGGCTGGCTCTGGCCTGCTTTCCCTCCAGGTGAACTGGGAGCCTGACATCACCCAGGGCAGAGCGCAGAGGGACGGCAGGAGGAGGGCCCGGGAGGAATCCGTGGCTGCATCTTCCTGTTTCTGGGGTCTGGCCATGTCCTTGCTCTTGCTTCCACTGGAAGACCAAGCCTCTCCATGATAAAGGCTGTTTTTGCTGCAAGGAAATGAAATTGTTCTTCTGTCACTTGTAATCACAGGAATCCTAAAAATATAGCCCATTAGTCAAGCAAACAGAAAAATAGATGTCCAAATACTCAGCCAAGAATGATCATTTGAGAAATCTAAGCTCTCTTAAATCAGAACAGAGAGCTGACTCATTAAAATGAGGAAGCACTTTTTAAAAATTCACACCTAAACATTACATTTGAAGGATGTTTTGTCTTAAAATACCTAAGTACATAATCAATTGCCAATTAAAAAATTAATTTTTATAAACACATTATCCATTAATTATTTCCTGGTATAGCAAAATGTTCCAATAAGACCTAAAGAAATTCAGCTCTCTTGCATTGGCAAGGAGACTTCTACAGTGGGTCTGTGCTTTGGTTGGGCTGCATGGAAGAGCTGAGGGAACTTGGGAGACTCCCCTGCTGTGTCTGTTGGCGTTGCTAAAAGAAGGGCGTGATTTCACAGGTGGGAGAAGCACAGGCCATCCTGGGGAACTTGCGACTCCCAGACATGGTCCCCGTGTCCTGCTCAGTTGCACAGGGCAGATGGCCTCAGGTTTAATAACCAGGCGTTGCGTTTCCAGCGGAACCCAGAGGAGTGTTCAGTGAGATTCTTCGAGCCTTCCTGTCAGGAAGCCTAGCCAGGCTGGGTAACCAGTTAACCAGGTGTAAATATGAACTAAACATCCCCAAACAGTGAAACATCCTAGGCTGCTTCCAGGGAAGTTTTGAACTATCAACACCACCTTGTAATTCCATAGCTAGCCCCTCTCATCCTTACCTTGGCTGGGGCGTGGAAGCAGAATGCTGGCTTTGCTTGGAGACAGTGCAGGTTTACCTGGCCCAGCTCTGAGAGGTGGTCTGGTCACCTACAATCTGCAACTTCCTCCTGGCCCAGCTCTGAGAGGTGGGCTGGTCATTACAATCTGTGACTTCCTCCTTCCCTCTAAGTGAGCACCAGTGAGGAAATGTTGACCTTGACCATACCTCCTTGCAAAATTCCGATGGGGGGCAGTGGTTTACCAGCTGCAAGATGAGGGGGCAATTTCTCAAAAATTGATATGTTTAGCTGACATATGTTTCAGGCCATTCCTGTGTTGTTATAAAGAAATACCTGAGACTGTGTAATGTATAAAGAAAAAAAGGTTTAATTGGCTCTGGGTTCTGAAGGCTGAACAGGCATGGTACTGGCACCTGCTCAGCTTACAATCATGGCAGGAGGAGATGCAGGGGCAGGTACGTCACATGAGGAGAGTGGGAGCACGAGAAAGAGTGGGGGAGGTGCCACATTCTGTTAAACAACCAGATCTCCTGTGAACTGTGTGAGAACTCATCACCAAGGGCATGGCCCAAGCCATTCATGAGGGATCCACCGCATGATCCAAACACCTCCACCAGGCCCCACCTCCAACACTGGGGATCACACTTCAACATGAGATTTGGGAGCCATGCACATCCAAACTGTATCAATATACTTGCACCTATCTTCATTGCTCATTGCAAATAAATATTGAACATATGGATTTACGGGATTCAGCTGGCTGGAGATCAGAGTTTAGATACTCTCAGAGACACTATCTGAGTGACTAACAAAGTAAAAAGCTGTGATCCCCCCAGAACCAAACACCTCTTTTTTCTAAATTCTAACTCACACATGCCAGATTCTCCCAAACCAAGCACATCCCAGTGTAGTGAAAGCACCCTCGGGAGGCATCACTGGAAAGTCCAAGGCCCTTCCAGAAAGGGGGGCTCTCTTTGTGCCGATGTTTTGCTCCTGTGCTTCAGCTCATCAATAAACTTGGTGCAGGCAGAGATTTGTACCTAAGAAAGACTGTTGAATGTCCCAGTCTTCCAAGGTCCTTCACCTGTCTCATCAAAGTAAGATTTTTGGCAATGCTATTATTTAAAATACTTTAACAGATTGAAGATTAAAGACGCTATACCTCTCCCAACTCTTTAGGTGTGATATATTAGGTATATTACCTTCCTGCAGATGATATTATTTGTAAGGCTATGTTTATAGGGAATGTAAATTTGTTACATGCAGAAGTTATAAAAAGTCAGTGGGGTGTTTACTAGATGCATTCCCAAGTATGAATTCAGAAGATGCATATTTTTTTCACACTCTTCGCTGATATAGCATGCCTTAGTTGCCTTTCCTAGAATAAATGTTATGTTCTGTAAGTAGCATGTAGGTGGGTCAGAGGTGACTCGTCTCAGTGTCTGTGGAAGTTGTAGAGGTGGAAGGTGAAAATGCTAGTTAATGTTCTTTGTGAAAGCAACTGACTTGAAAATGTTCTTTTTCTCCTTTTATCTTTTTCTTAAGCTTCCTTCTTCTCCAGACAATTTTCTTTTATATCACCGTTTTTAGTAATTATGACTGTTGGAAAGGCATAAAACACCATGCATACACTTTAACACTATTTAAATGATATTTCTACTTTTGCATCATAGAGCCACCCTGCACAAATGAAGGCATAAATTCAAGGGGCCCCTTTGGTGTTTATTGATGCCGATGGTATGTCACTTGCAGGTTGCCCTTTTGAGTTTGGCTTACAAAATTGAAGAAGACAAAAATCCCCAAATCAAGGTAGTTAGCAGTCTATCAGGACAGAGAAAAATAAACAATTGTCTACAATTAAGAGGCAAGCGTTTGAAGGCAAAGAAATTCAACAAAAGCTAAGAGAGGACAAAGCAGGATTCACAAACCACCTGTGCAGAGTGAGAGAAAGCATCTCGGAGGGGCAGAAAGCTGAGGGGTGTGAGCCACGATGTTGAAAGTTCAGCCAGTGGAAAATGGTGAAGGTGAATCTTAAAACATGGAACCCTATCCATGGAGCCAGCCGTCCTTGTCTTCAACAAGACAACTTCCAAATAAGAAAAGAGTTTTTTCCTAGGTGAACGGTGTACGTTCCATCAAGGATGAGGGCTTCAAAACAGTTCCCATGACCCTCATCCTCAGGAAACATTAGGTAGAGAAATAGGATGGTAAAAATTAAGGTGTGTAGTGACTTAAACTAGGGACAAGAAGAACACAGAGAAAGGTCTTAGGAGTGCGTGTATGGGCACCTGCCTGAGTACATGTTGCTGAAGTGTATTTCTGGTGGATTTTAAATAAAAAGTCAACGTCAAATCAATATTTATGGGTGCGGCTGTTTGACAGGAAATTATTCATTCTAGGAAAAAATACACATAGAATTTTATCTTTGAGAAAAAAAAGAGCAGCAGACACTTTGGGGTGTTTGTTTTTGAGATAATTTTGTTTTTCTAAAGGGTTTGACTACAAAAGAGATTAATCTATTTACAAGGGGTGCTAACTCAGGTAGTTGACAATTCTGAGACTTAGTGAAATAGCAAAATATGGTACTGCCCAGGGTGTGGAGGATGCTTAGGGATTAACGGAGCTTCTCAAGTAAGGATCTAGTTCTGATTATGATAGGAACAGGGTCAGGGTGGGGGGATATTGATTGGCCAGTTACCAGATATGGCTGCACAAATTATATGGAAGCTTCTAAGTGCAAGGTTTAGAACAGAAACATTATAAGGCAAATCACTGGGGAAATTTATCTGGGTTTAAAGTTTAGTAAGATGCTGAAGAAGAGAAAGAGAAAGATGGATCTGAAATCATACAGTCAAACCATAATTTATAGGTTTTAAAAGTAAACGATCTGAATAGGAACTAATAACGATGATTATTACTACTATTGCATCTACAGCCATGGTTATTCACTATTAGATTCAGTTTTGGTTTCCCAATGTTTTCTCCAATATTCTATAGTTTCCATTCTCCTTCATTCAATTTAATAGCAAATACTTTTTAGAAACTCACTTCTATCAAGTCACTTCAACAATTTCAATGTATTTTCAAAAATACATGTTTCTTTTACTATATTTTATCAATTTGCATTGTATTTAAAGTAGATAACTACAGACATATTTCTGCAAATTACCTTCCTTAAATAAGAGAGAACCGAAGCTCACAAAATGCTTGCTCTCTTTATTTTTATTTTTATTTTTTGAGACAGGGTGATATGGTTTGGCTCTATGTCCCCACCCAAATCTCATGTTGAAATGTAATCCCTAGGAAATTATGGGAGTGGCCTGGTGGGAGGTGATTGAATCATGGGGGCAGACTTCTGCTTGCTGTTCTCTTGATAGAGTTCTCAAAGATCTGGTTGTTTGAAAGTACGTAACATTTCCCCCTTAGCTCTCTCTCCTGCTTTGACATGTGAAGATGTGCTTGTTTCCCCTTCTCTTTCCACCATGATTGTAAGTTTCCTGAGGCCTCCCTGCCATGCTTCCTGTACAGCCTGTGGAACTGTGAGTCAATTAAGCCTCTTTTCTTCATGAATTACCCAGTATCAGGTAGTTCTTTATAGCATTTGAGAACGGACTAACGCAAGAGTCCTGCTCTATCTCTCAGGCTGTAGTGCAGTGGTGCAATCTTGGCTCACTACAACCTTCACCACCCAGGCTCACACAATCCTCCCACCTCAACCTCCAGAGTAGCTGGGACCACAAGTGTGCACTGCCACACCCAGCTGATTTTTGTATTTTTGTAGACACAGGGTTTCACCTTGTTGCCCAGACTGATCTTAAACTCCTGAGCTCAAGGAATCAGCCCACATTAGCCTCCCAAAGTGCTGGGAGTATAAGCATGAGCCACCACAGTGGCCTCTTTTTCATTAGATTGGTGCAAAAGTAATTGCATCAAAAACCGCAATTTCTTTTGCACCAGCCCAATAATCCTAATTCTCCCCAAGTTCATTCTTATGCCAAAGGAGAGAGTTACCTTTCAGTTTTGTGTAACATATGTAGTTTCCATCCGAAACTTACAGTATTCCCTCACACAAAGTGAATAATAGCTTGCCTATGAAAGACTGCCAAGCCATATTTGCTAAAATGAATTTCTAACAATGAATACTTATTCCAAAGGTGTAAGACACATTATTTCTAGTGTTTAGCTAAGGAAAGTCCCTTGTGTCTGTGGGCATACACTTTCATGGACTCTTCCCCTAACATACCTCCACAAGCACCCAACAGAGGTGTGAGTTTGGGCAAAGTGATCATTGAACTTACTGTCCAAAGTGTGTACTGTTGAGTGTAAAAGATCAACAAACAAAATTATATTTTAAAAATACATGGACAAATATATTTTTCTGTTTATATTGGTGGATATATGGAAACCTACTTTTACAAATGAAATTCTTTCTAAAATATATTATTGTACAATGAATGTATATGAAACTTCTTTAGTTTAATTAAATAAATACTAAAATGAGAAACAAAAACACATTTTTCCGGCTAAGTATCCACATGCTTGAATTACTTTCTTGGTTACATCTGTCTCTAATAGTGTCATGATAACAGTCTGAATAATTTATTTTTTTAATATAGCCTTGTTATTTTTATGTTTTCATAAAATTGCCTGTAGTCATCTTTTAAATGTCATATGAAGCTGTTTATACCATCAGTTTAGCCCTCTCTGTAGAAGATAATTTTAACTGAGAAAATATTCTCAAAATGCTAAGAGGGCTAAAAGAAATACTCTCAATCCTAAATTATTTTTATTGAAAATACTTAAAGTATCAGCAAAACTTTTTGAAAAGTATCTGCTTTTGCATTTTGTTATATTACCTTCCATTAATAAACTATTTTAACAAGGGAAAACTAGTCAAATAGTGTATTCCATTTGTGATTATATTGAAAGGCTCATATGATTTAGCCATTGAGAACTAACAGGACTTCCCAATATTATTCCATTCCAGGAAAGGATATACAACTAAATATATTCATTTATTTAATTAAAAGTAGTAGTTCTGACTAAAGATTTTTCCGATGACTGAGGGATCACAAAATTGAATTGTAAACTTAAATATTATACACATTTGAGCTTTCATTATTTGAGTCCATATTTTGCTTTTATCTGTATAAACTACAATACTTTCCTTTTTGCAAACTTTGATTTTAGTATTGCAATTAGTTAAAAGCTTCCAACTGAAGTATTTTGGAGTTAATTCATTGAATACTTCGATTAAACAATTTTAATTATTTTGACCAAAATGCAGCAAAAGTTGGAATGCTTGTTTCTAAATAATAATTAATAGTAATTATGATAATAAGACAAACAATGCCACATAGGAAACTTAGAAAGCGATAGCATTTCCTCACACATATTTCCCACACTGCCTTCCACCTGTAGGTCATACACACCATCTTAGTCCATTTTGTGTTGCTATAAATAATTATCTGAGGTTTAGTAATTTATATTTTTTAAAAAAAGAGGTTTATTTGGCTCACAGTTCTGCAGGCTGTAGATGGAGCATGATGCCAGCATCTGCTAGGCTTCTGGTGAGGACTTCTGTGCTGAGTCAAGACATAGCAAAAATGTTTGAAGAGGAAGTGGGCACATGCAGAGTGACCAAACAGCAGGAGTACCCTCTCTTTACAACAACCCATTCTCATGAGAACTAACATGTTCCCCTCAGGACTACTCCAACTTCAGGAGAGCAAGAACTTCCTACCAGGACAACAGCCCCAAGCCATTCATGAGGAATTTGTGCCTATGATCCAGACATCTCCTGGAACAAATTGCAACTTGATATCTGATGAAACAGATATCAAGTTGGGAAAAAATCACAACTTGATATCTGATGAAAACAAATAAGCAATAGCAACACCTAACTTATAATTTCTCAGGCCCCCTGATGCTGTCCACTCCTGCATTGACCTGAAACATTTGAGTATGGCTCAAGTGTCCAGCACAGGTATGGGCAAGAGGCACTTCCCCAGGCCCCAGTAGCTAGGCTGCTTACGTGAGAGCCACTGTGTTCTATCAGCAAACATCCTGCTCACTCTGCTTAAAGGGTGGTGCTGTTTCTGCTGTACCAGCAAATGACATAGACAAGAGAACGTGGTCATGAATGCCTGCACTGGATTTATCATGTGCCAAGTGATGTCTCCACTGGGTCGAGCTGCTATAGCAAAATTCCACAGACTGCCTGGCAGAAACAACAAACACTGATTTCTCACCATTCCAGAGTCTGGGAAACCCAAAATCAAAGTGCCAGCAGATTGAGTTCTTAGTGAGGGCCTTCTTTCTGGTTCACAGAAGATGCATTCTTGCCGTCTCTTCACGTGGTAGAGAGAGAGCGCTGGTGTCTTCTTTTTACAAGAAAATCCCACCATCATGACCTCATCCACAGCTACCTGCCAGAGGCCTCGACCATTCCACCTCCTAAAACCGTTCCAAGGGAGATTAGGGCTTCAACATATGAATCTGGGGGCACAAGCATTCAGTCCATAACAAGTGAAAATGCTTCTTTGCATATGGATGTCAGTGATAGATTTGGGAAGAGCATGGAGGAGGTGCTCTAAACCCATTCTGATTATCCTAATGCAACTACCAGTATCCAAAGTAGTTAAAGTTGAAATACCTGTGAAATATGTTAGACTGAGTGGCATGCCAGGGCAACCAGGGTAACATGGGCAGATACCAAGTAGACCAGGGCATTTGGATGCCCTAGATAAAGCTTTCTTATTTGGGGCTTGCCCAACTGAGATAGGGAAGGGATTTCTGTCCTGAATTAAACAGGCATAGTGACAGCTTTGACTATGGTTTCATCCTCAGTGTAGGAGGTAGAGTTCAGAGTCATAGAGTTAAAACAAATGGAAATAATGCCAACAGAGTTTGGTTGAAATGATTCTATAGAAAATACATGGGGTGCCTCACAGGTACAAGGCTAGCATGATTGCCTAGTAACATAAAAATCTAAACTCATTACATGAATTAAAAACAAATGCAAAGCTAATATCACAAACATTACTGAGCATGAAATGAAATGGCCAAGCCAATCCACTTCACATACACACTTCATTGAAGATTTGCAAAGAAACAATGAAATGAAGCTTAGTCAGTTTCATTGCTTCCTAAGTTTCATGGAGCTTTTTTTTTTTTTCAATTCTGAAAGTTTAATTTTAAAGCACAATAATATGTTAAACTATTGATTAAATTTGCAATGCACTCCTGGTTCCTCAGATTATAATAATTTACATTCATTTAGATTATATTTTCTAATTTTCTTAACAACAAAAAGCAATTTTTACAAGGATATCTCGTGATGATATTTTATGAAGAATCTTGCTAGGACTTCAATGAGGACAGAATTTATCAAAACCTACAAAACTAATTTTTATTAGTAATAGAAATCAATATGAAACTTTTAAATCTATACAATATGATCATTTTGGTATCTGAAGCAAAATATTTTAAGTCGCTGTTTGTGCAAAGAGATTCATCAACGGAGCCCCAGATAGGCAAAGAAGGTAGATGTTGGCCCCAGTCTTTGCTAAGCTTGTCCTCTGTCCATCAGGGCCCCCAAGTTCTTGTCTCCTTCCAATACATCTACACAGAAGTCTGGACTTCCATATCCAACTACAAATTTGCTATTTCAACTTGAACTTGAACAGAACTTTCAGAATCAGCATGCTCCAGAATGTGTTCCTGGCCTCCCCAGATCTCTTCCACTGAGTCTTTCACATCTCAATTCTCAAACGTTTCACCATCTACTTGAGCATCCTTTCCTCCCAGACAAAAAGCCCCTCCCTCCCTCCCTTCCTTCCTTTCTTCCTTCCTTCCTTCCTTTTCTCTCTTTCTCTCTTTCTTTCTTTTTCTTTCTTTCCTTTTCTTTCTCTTTTCTCTGTTTCTCTTTCTCTTTCTTCCTTTCTCTATTTCTCTTTTCCTTTCCTTCCTTCCTTCCTTTTTCTTTCTCTCTTTTCTCTATTTTTCTTTTACTTTTTATCTCACATTTATCTTTCAAAAAACTCTTCTGGGCCAATCTTACATGTACTGTCAGAACCCAAAGCCACCATGCCCATCTCTTGGGTGGCTACCTAAGGCTCGTCTCAAGTTTCCTAGCAACCACCTCTCCCCGGGAAGTCTGTCTTATCAAGACAGAAGCCTGAGGGATCAGACCATGACTTTCCTCTGCTCAGGGTCCTTCATGCTCTCTGCTGTCCTCCCAGGGACCTCCAGCCTCCCTCTGGCCTTCTTTCCTATATCTCTCCAATGTGCTCGCCTGCTGCTGTCTTTCCAGCCTCCTCGCTATGCCTTCAGCAAACCAAAGAATTCCCCCCACTGGAGGTCTCTGCATAGCTGTGTCCTGGTCCTGGAGACTCAGTTCGCAGGGGCCACCTGACCAAGCCCCATGCCTCCTTAGGCTTCCCTCAAGTCTCCACTTTGAAAAGGGCTGCGCTAAGCACCCTATTTAATACAGAATATGCCCCTTCTCTCAGCCCCACATCTGCAATCCTGCATGTTCACTCTGCTTTAGTTTTTAAAATCACTCTAACTAGTCTCTGATGTGCTTTATAAGTGACTTATTTATCATGTTTAGTATTCACTGTGTGTCTCCTCTGCAATAATGGAGCATCCAGGAAAGCTCAGGGTTTTGTTGTAATTTTCTGAAAGTTTCCAAATGCTTAAGACAAGGTTGAGCACATTGGAGGTGCAGAAAAACTATGTATTTCAGAAGAGGGTTGAATAAATTAATGAATAAATTGATTTGTCACAAATTACCTGTGTGACTATAGACAGATCACTTTCTTTCTTCCATAGAAAACAATAAACAATAAGTATAACTAACTCAAAATACACAAGCATAACACATAAAATAACAATAGTATAAATTATTTCAAAAACATTAAGTAAAATTCAATAATGTTAAAGGTTATGTCTTTAAGTTAATGCCATCCTCACTTCTAATACTGTCATCCACTTACAAGTTGTGTTAATTGAAGTTGAGAAACATCAGGGAGAGACCATAAGGAAAACTTCTGGTGGGATTAGGGCTTTATGAGGCATCTTGGCTAAGCTACATGGAAGGACCAAACTTAACTGTAACAACTGTACCAGCGATCTCAGAATTCTACAATGCCTCTAAATCCTGAACCAGCAAATACCCACAACTGTGGTCACTTCTACCAACAATCTACCATTTTATGTTTTTTTTTTTCTCAGTCTATTCTTGCTGTAATAATAGACTATCATGTACTGGGTGGCTTATAAACAACAGACATTTATTTCTTGCCATCTGGAGGCTGAAAAGTGCAAAATCAAGGCAGATTTGGTGTCTGGTGAGGGCCTGCTCCCAAAGGTTCATAGACAGTGCCTTCTGGCTGTGTCTTCACGCAGTGGAAGGGGAGAAGGAGCTCTCTGGGGTCCCTCCTGTGGGGGCACTGATTCTATTCATGGGGGCTCCTGTGAGCTGTGTCTACACATGGTGGAAGGGGAGAAGGAGCTCTCTGGGGTCCCTCCTCTGGGGCCACTGACCCTATTCGTGGGGGTTCCTGTGAGCTGTGTCCCCACATGGTGGAAGGGGAGAAGGAGTTCTCTGGGGTCCTTCTACAGGGGCACTGATTCTATTCATGGGGCTCTACCCTCCTGACCTCATCACCTCCCAAGGCCCCATTTGGTAACACCATTTGGTAACACCTTGATGATTAGGTCTCAATATATGAGTCTGGGAATGACACAAACATTCAGATCATAGTAACATTCATTCAAGGATGTTTTTAAATAGTTTTTATTTTTTACAGAATTATTGTGAAGATATTGCAGAGTCCTTCAGTACCCTGAACTCAGCTTTCTTTATTACTAACTTATTAATATAATACATTTGCCACAATTAACAAACTAAAATTAATATATGATGATTAAATCCAGTCAATGATTTATTTAGAGTCCCTGTTTATGCTTAGTGGCCTTTTTCAGTTCCACTGTCTTACCTGGGATATCACATTCTCTTTAGAAGTCCTATCTCCCTAGTTTCTCTTGGCTGACATTTTTCCTCAGAATTTCCTTGTTTTGATGACTTTGACAGCTTTATGGAACACTGATCAGGTATTTTGTTGTTATTTCTTGGCCCTTGTAACTGACAGAACTGTGATATATGTATTTATACAAACACATGTGCATACATATATCTAAATAATTTTTATGTAAACATCTTTACCTATATTAAGCTGAGCCAGATCAGCCATACTGATGTCAACATTTATCCATCACCATGTGTGTCCTCCTCGGGAACCACTCACTCTGCAAAGAGAAGCCTAACTCCCACCACCTGCTGCCCATTCATGACATTGTTTAATTCCAATAGGCATATAGAAGTTTCTGGAATAGTGAATCCTTATCCTCCTGGGGAAGAACATTATCAAAGACAGTCGTGCTTATTCATAGCTCCTTTTTCCACTGTTACTACAGAAGCTTCTCCAAAGTTACTTAGGTCAGCACCCATTTCCTCCACTCCTTTAAGTGAGATAATTTTATATATTCCAATAAACTTAGATTTATTTGTCATTTTCTACATTCAAACCTGGTATCCACAACTTCTTCAATGATATATTTTTATTTGCATACATTAAGGTTCACTATTTCTACTGTGAAGTTCTTCGAACTATGTCAAATGCTCAGTGTAACCGTCCTTACACTGTCCTGCAGAACAGATTCAGCCACAGTTCCCTGACCTGCTCTATCTCTTCAACTCTCCTCACCTTCCTGATACCCTGGAAAAAAAATGGATATTTTCTTATTTTTACATTCTTTAACATTTTTTTTCTTCTTTTTGTTGAGATAGGGTTTCATTCTGTCCCCCAGGCTGGAGTGTGGTGTCATGACCTGCAGCCTTGGCCTCCCAGGCTCAAATGATCCTCCTGCCTCAGCCTCCCAAGTGGCTGGGGCCACAAGTGCACACCACTGTGCCTGGCTATTTTTTAATTTTACTTTTTTTTGTAGAGACATGGTTCCATTATGTTGCCCAGGCTGGCCTCAAACTCCTAGGCTCAAGCAATCCTTTCACCTCAGCCTCACAAAGTTCTGGGATTACAGGTGTGAGCCACCATGCCTGGCCTAGATGAATATTTTCTATCATTACTATAGTTATGCCTTTCAGAAATGCATGTCATTGGAAACATCAATATGGACCTTTTAAAAGACTGACTTCTTTCACTAGTACACGTTTATGTTTCATCATCTTCTTTGTGGCTTAACAGCTCATTTCTTTTCACTACTGAACAACCATGTATTTTACAGATGTGACACAGACTGAATACAGCACATCTATTAAATTTCATTTTCTTCAAGTTTTTAGCTACTATAAAATAAGCTGCTGTAAATTTTAGAGTGGGTTTTTGTGAGAGCATTTGAGGACAAATACCTACAAGCACAATTGTTGAATCATATAAGAGTGTTTTTAATCTTGTATGCAACTGCCAAATTTCTTCCAAAGTTGCTGAACTATTTTTCATGGCCATCAGCAATAAATGAGAATTCTTGTTGCTTCATGTCCTGGCCAAGAGTTGGTATTATCAATTTTTTGGATTTTAGCCTCTCTAACAGACATGTACCTTTCTGATAGGTAAGTCATTATTGTTTTCATTCGGCATTTTCTAGTGAAGAAGAATAATAATTAGCATTGATAAGCTTGTTTTTCATTTGTGTATACCTTTACTAAGGTTTCTGTTAGATACCTAAAAAGGTTTTACCTATTTTTAGTTGGATTATTTTCTTACTGTGAAAATTAACATGTTCTTTGTATAATTTGGATACAAGCTCTTTAACATATGTGTTTTGGCAAATATTTCCTCCCAGTCTTTAACTGTTTTTGTTTTGTTTTGGTTTGTTTTTCATTCTCTCAACTGTTTCTTCCACAGGGAAGAAGCTTTCAATTTTAATACAATATGATTTGCCATTTTTTTCTTTCACACATTGAACAATTGATGTTGTATCTAATAATTTATCACCAAATCCACGATCACATAGATTTTCTTCTATATTTTCTTTGAGAACTTTTAGAATTTTGCATTTTATATTTTGGTCTTTGATTCACCTTGAGTTAACTTTTGTGATAGATATAGATTCATTTTTAAACATATAGATCTCCAATAGTTCCAGCACCATTTGTTGAAAATGTTATATCTTTCCTCTATTGAATTGTCTTTGCTCCCTTTGCAAATACAGTTTATATTCATGTGGATCTATTTCTGAGGTCTCTGTTCTGTTTCATGGATATATTTGTCTATTCAGTCAACATTACCTTGCTGTATTGATCATTGTAGCTTCATAATAAATCTCAAAATCCAGTAATGTGAGTCCCCCAACTTTGTTCTTTATTATTACGTTGGCTATTCTACGTCTTTCCCTTTTGCATGTGGACTTGAGAATGTTTCTTGGTATCTACACAGTAGCTTACTGAGATTTGATTGTGATTTCATTGAATGTGTGGATCAAGTTGGAAAGAACTGACATTTTAACAATGTGGAGTCTTCTATCTTATGAATGTGTAACCTCTCTCCATTTATTTATTTAGATCTGGGATTTCTGTCTAGTTTCCTGCATGCACTTCCTGTTCATATTATATTTTGTTAGATTTATACCTATGTTTTTCAGTTATTTTGATGTGATTTCAGATTGTTTTTTTTTAATTTTAAATTTCACTTGTTCATTGTTGGTGTGTTGCATATTCAAAAACCTTATTTATTAATTTCAGATTTTTTTTATTTTTTGAGATTTAAAAAATAGACCTCCACTTTATCTGTGAGCAAAGACAATTCACTTTCTTCCTTTCTTGTTGGTCTACTTTTTATTTTATTTTCATTCTATACAGCACTGGCTGGGACTTGTAGTGCAGTATTGAAGAAGAGTGGTGATAGGCTCCAGCTTTGACATTTTCTTAACCTCAGGAGGAAATCTAGCTTTCCCCCATACATTTTGAAATTGCTGTAGGTTTTATGCGCATGTTCTTTATTAAGTTAAAAAATTTCCATCTTATTTTATCATGAATTGGTGTTGTGTTTTGTCAAATACTTTTTATGATACATGATTTTACTTGTTGAGTCTGTTGATGTACTGAATTTCTGAAATAATTTTCATATGTTGATCCAAACTTACCTACTTGAAATAAAATATCACGTTACTGCTGTATATAATTATTTTTATACATTGTTTAATTTTATCTGGTGTTATTTTGTGGAATGTTTTTTAAATAACTTTAAAAATATTAAATTCGTACAAAGTATGTTCTCTGATCACAATGGAATTAAATTAGATACCAATAACAGAAAAAAATTCAATATTCAAATATGCAAAATTCAAATTCAAATATGCAAAAATTAAACCACACATTTCTAAATAATCAATGGATCAAACAATAAATAGGAAAGGAAATTAGAAAATACCTTGAGATAAATGAAAGTACAACTCACGAACACTTTATTGCATGCAGCAGCACCGTGCTTGGAGAGAAGCTAAGACCTGTCAACAAAACAATAAAACAGTGATTAAAAGATCATCTCAAATTACCCTAGTTTTTCACTTTAAGAAACTAGAAAAAGCAGAGGTAACTAAACTCAAAGCAAGCAAATGAAAGGGAGTAACAGAGGTTAGAGCAAAACTGAAGAAAGCAAGTATAGAAAAACAGTGGGAAAAAACTAATGAACCCAAAAGTTGTTTCTTTGAAAACACTTGGAGAACACCGGGCATGCCTACACTCAGGCAAGCAGAGGTTATGTGGCAGCTCCTCGGGAGCACAACTCCTTGCAGTTTTCAGCTAGAATGGATCACTAGATCTAGAGGCAAGCAAGGCAATCTGAGAAATAGTTTCCATCTGAAAAGAGGCAAAATTGGAGAGAACTACCTATTACCATGGAGCAAGGTGGATCATAGTAGCCAGGAAGGATGGTGCAAGTGTGTGGAGGGGCCCTCTGTCTGCTGCAACAAGGCTTTCGAAATTCATGTCACGGCATCCCATAGTATGTCACCTCCTGCAAATGTTCCTCTTTTGGGTTGGAACAGAACAGCTGAATACAAGTCAGGAAATAGTTTGTTGACTCACCCAAATGCCTACTTTGAGATATTGAAGAAACTGAATTTTCTTGCTAAAAGTAAGCATCAAATAGATCCCTTTCCTTCAATTATGCTAAGAAGTAACAAACTTAATTAATCACCAGTGCTTGCTACTTAATTTTATCTTGTGATCAAACTGATAAAAGTCAACATTTGTCAGGGAGGTGTTTATATGCCAATTATAGTAAATTATTACTAGCCCCTAATTAAGTTGTTTGTTTTGAATAAGCTGGGTTTGGTCTCCAGGCTCTTCTAACAAATGAGCTACATGTTTAAATTATGTAAAACGCAATTGTCACTGCAACGCTTTCTTTTCTTTCTACATGTTTTATACAGACTTTCTTTTCTTTCTAAATGTTTGCATTTGCTAGGATTAGGTTGTAGCTTTTAGTGTGCTTCTCCCAATACAATCTTAGCTCTCATTAATAACTTAAATAATGTAATTTTCAGAAACTTGTGTTTGGGATGTTGTCATATTTTAATTAATAAGATATTGTTATAGGTATTCTCTTAGAGAAAACATATTATTTATTTGCATAATAATCAATTACATTGGTTTCTTAAAATAATGTCATTCTTGGTTATCTTTCCATAGAAGCTTTTATTTAGGAAACTTGTAACTAGGCATTTGGTACTATGATAAGCGTAACCCCCTTTGTTTCATCCATAAAGGCCTGAAGTTATTCTAAACTGTGTCCCACAAATATTAGAATCACAGAGTAGATTAAACAAATTCATTTTGTGTAAAGATACACATTCAATTATATAGCCTACATCAATTGAAATAATATTTAATAATTTATAGTACCATATGTTTTATTTATTTTGGTTTCTAACCTGACGAACTGAAGACTTTGGCTCTTAATTTTATAAGTTGCAAAAATAAAAAATAATAACGTCACCTATCTCATTGTGTTTTTTTTTAAATTAGCTATGTAGACCAGGCAGAGTGGCTCACACCTCTAATCCCAGCACTTTGGGAGGCCGACGTGAGCAGATCATTTGAGGTCAAGAGTTTGAGCCCAGCCTGGCCAACATAGTGAAATCCCCTGTCTACTAAAAATATAAAAATTAGCTGGGCATGGTGGCACATGCCTGTAATCCCAGCTACTTGGGAGGCTGAGACAGGAGAATTGCTTGAACCTGGGAGACAGAAGTTTCATTGAGCTGAGATAGTGTCACTGTACTCCAGCCTGGGTGACAGAGAGACTCCATCTCAAAAAATAAAAATAAACACTAAATATGTAAAGTATCTTGCACAGTGTCTAGCAAGAGAAAATGCTAAATCAATATTAAGTAGTCAACTAAAATGTTGTCAATATTAAAATTAATACTATTTTACTGGGTTTTTTGTTACTCATGATAAATCCTTTCAAGATCTTTTTACAGTGAAGCAATGAATGTTTTTGAGATACAAACAGATGACAAATGTTTCCGGTTTCTGCTTGGGGATGCAGAGAGCTGGGAGGAGCACCCCTTGGAAGCCTACAGTGAAAGAGGGCTAAGCGGTGAGTTTCTGCATTTCTCGAACCTATTGAAGAGCTGAAGTTTCTAGGACAACTAACTTCCTTTAAATCAAGAAACAGTTTAGAGCTGTTTCACCTACAGATTTCCAAAGTAGAAAAGGGCTACATGTGAAAATTCAGTGAGCAAACTAAAACCACAAGGAGGAATGCCATATGCTCGGCAGAATCATCAAAAAGACACAAAACACCAATTGTGGGTGAGAATGAGAAGGGGCAGGAACCTCACCCGTGGGTGGTGGGGATCTGGGCGGTACAGCCACTCAGAAAGGGGCTTCCCAGCTACTTAAAAAGTTAAACATTAGCTCAACATACAATCCAGAAATTCTACTCTTAGGTATCTACCAAATTGAAGTTTTACAAAATCTGTCTATACAAAGAGGTCTGCAGATGTTCAAAGCACCAATATTCACAGGGGCCAAATCCTTCAGATAACCCAAATGTTCATACACTGATGACTAGATAGACAAAATGTGATATTTTCTTGCAATGGAAAATTATTAAACAATAAAAAGGAACGAAATACTGATACAGCTATAACGTGGATAAATCTCAGAAACATGCTAAGTAAAAGTAGCCAGACACACATGGCTACACATTATACAATTCCTCTTATAGACTAGACACAGAATAGATATGGATAAATTGAGACACAAAATGCCACTCAGTGCTCGCATGGGGCTGGAGAAGGGGGGGTGGGGATGGGCTATAAATGGGCTTGAAGGGATTGGGGGGATAATAGAAATGTTTCAAAACTGGATTTTGGTGGTAGCTGGACAATTTTGCAAATTTTCTAAAGAATCGTTGAATTGTACACTTACTATGGCAAATTTGATAGGATAAACTATACCTTATTAAAATGGTTAAGAGTCAGCACCCTAAGAAGAAGGGAATTCACACAGGCATCATTGTGCAGCTGCTCTGCGGGAGACACAGTGCAGGAAAAATATTTGGGAGCAGAGGGTGCTTCTGCCACGCAGAGAGGGTTTTCAGAACACTCGCTTCAGCATTGCACCTCATGAAAGTTACCATTTCCTGAAGAATTACCCGTGACACTGGCATGGTTAGAGAAGTGCCAAGATAGGAGTCAGGAGACCAGAGTCAGGCCCAGAAGATGCTACTGCATAGCTTTGTGACTGAGGCGGGGCTGGGGACAGGCATGAAGGGTGGCACCCGTAGCTCCTGGCTCAGGCAGAATCCTCCTTCCAGGACACCTCCCTCCAGCTCTCACCGCAGTGGCGGCGTCAGGTCTGTGTGTGCCACCCTTGCTTAAAGCACAAGATGGCCACAGACTGTCATCTTTAGAGTGGGGCTCACCTGTCATCTGTCTACACGTGGTATTAGTCCATTTTCACACTGCCTCAGAGAAATACCTAGACTGGGTACTTTATGAAGAAAAAGATGTTTAATAATCTCACAGTCTTACATGGCTAAGGAAGCCTCACAATCATGGTAGCAGGCAAAGAAGGAGTAAAGGTACATCTTACATAGTGGTAGGAAGGAGAAGAATGAGCAAAAGTGGGGAAAGCCCCTTAAAAAGGAATCAGATCTCCTAAGAACTTACTCACTATCCCAAGAACAGCATGAGGGTAACCGCCCCCATGATTCAGTGACCTTCCACCTGGTCCCTCTCACAACACGTGAGGAATATGGAAACTACAGTTCAACGTAGGGTCTGGGTGGGGACACAGCCAAAGCATATCACCAGTCCAGTCCCAAGCCTTCGGTGTGGTGTGAGGACCGTGGATGGACGTGGTCTGGTGCTCTACAAGGAACATAATGATTCGGTCCTAGGGTCTTCTCAGGATCACATAAGGACAGCTGTCAGTTTTTCAGGGTTCACGTGGGCTGTAACGCTAAACTAGATGAGACTCGACATTCTCTCATTTAAACCTAAAATTGGTGCTACAAGGGGGGTCCTATTTGTAGGCTTATTTGTGCTGTTGAGGAGACGCCCACAGACAGGTGGAGCAGACACCCTCCGTCACCTGGAGGGCAGGTCGTGGAGCAGGGCTTTGGCTGGGTAGTCTGACTCACATAGGTGCTTGCCCGCGGCTCTGACATGGACATGGGATGCCAGGTCTTAAGTGGCCAGGCAGTATCCCCCGGGACAGCAGACCTTGGGAGCTGTGTGAGTGTCCATTTACCCAGGAGGTGCCATGCACAGTTTCCCTGAATTTGTCCCAGGCAGGCCTCGGGCAATGCCCACATCTCAGCCCCCATGTACACAGCAGACATAGGGAAGCAGGCAGGGTTCCCTGGAAATGTGAAATCACACACACACACACAAAAATGGAAAGTTGAAAAGTTTGCTTAATGAGAGAATCTCCACAGGGAGAAAAAAATACAAAGAATTTAGGTATCTGACTTAAATGTCGAAGTGACATTTACCAAATTTGAGGCAAGCTTTAGATTCTAGAAAACCCGGCCTGAGCTGGGCCCACACGACAGCTGTGTCTTTGCAGCCCGAGGGTGGCATCTGTATCTTCAATGGCCAAACACACGTCCAGTGACAAGGAGGCTCTGTGGGCTGTGGTTTCAATGTTCAGTATCACTTCATAAATCCCTTTTCATATCCTCAGATAGCAAAATCGGATACAGATGAGGAGGTCGCAGGGAGAGATGAAAGGAGCAGGAGGCGGCCTCACAGAGCTCAGGAACCGAGAGGAGGCAGAGGGTTGCGCTGATAACACCAGAAGCCAGGCCCAGTTGATGCTGATCCTATAAGTAAGGGATGCAATCACCATTTTCCTCCTCGAAAGAGAAGATAGCCGCTTTGAAGTCATCCCCACATGGGCCTTTCATCTGATTCTCACTCACCTAAACTCAAAATTAAAAATTAGTTTTGACGATCTCAAGGCTCCTTTGGGAAGAGCAGGCTTTGGATTTTTAATAACCTGCCTTTTCTTTTTTGTTTATCTATCTATCATCTATCTATCTATCTATCTATCTATCTATCTATCTCTATATCTGTATCTATCTGTCTATATATATCTACATCTATATCTATGTATATAGATATACAGATATAGACATATACTGTGTCACGGAGATGAAATTTCCTTTCTGCAATGAGCAGCCCCAGGCCTTACTAGCTCACCCCTCCCCCGTCAGCCCCTGCTGTCGGCCTCCCCTTCCTTTTTTTCTGTCTATTTCCCTCTGCATTAATCACTTCCACTCTAATGAGCTCCGAGTGAGGATGGCTCGGATGTATTTGCCTCTCTGCGTTGGTAGCAGGTCAAGTAACTCATGACTCCTGGATTCAGAAAGAAGCATAAACCCACCAAGGCCTATGAAAACTCCCAGGTAAAATTCTTTTGGTAAAATCATTAAATGCTTTTATCATAAATAAATGCTTAACTTCCCATGATTCAAGGCAGAAGGCGTCTCTTGGCCTTCATCAAAATTATACGCTTAGTGCTAGGTGTGTGGCATTGAACAGATGTTGTTCAATGATTTTTTTTTCTTTTAATTTAGCGAATGGATTAAAAGTCTTGAGGCTGTGATCGATCAGAGGTTTTAGTTTGGAGGCACAGTGTTGACCCAAATCTAAATACATGGATATACTTGGGCTGTTTGTCTAATTATTCTTGATGTTCATTTCCTGGTCTGTAAAATAGGGTTGGTATGAAACTGTTCCAGAACACTAAAACGTTAAGGTATTTTGAAAAATTAAAGCAAGAAGTAAATAAAAGACAGCCAGCCCCTTCATTTTGTCTGCTAGTCTGTTTAATTCCACTCAGCATCCCTCAGCCCACAGTACAAAGCCTTAGGGTGAGATCCCCTCATCGAAAGCAGACCAGCACAGTCTTTCTTTCCGCAGAGGACTTGGGGTTAGTGATCAAAATACCTTCTGCTGAAGAAATGAAATATACCCATTTTGCTGTGGTCTGGAATACACAATTGTCACAATGTAGTTGTTCCCACTTTACAGAACGCAGCCATTTCCTGGGGCCAAAGGTTTCAAACTGCTCAGATTCCTGGGAAACTTAACTCCAAAGACTTGTTAGAACATTCCACCCTGTAAAGAGCACCCTGCACTGTGGCAGTCTGTCATGATATCTTGGTAACCATTAATCGATGACTAACAGGTTTAGCTGTAAACAAGAGAGCCGCCAACCTCTATGTGACTAGCAGTTCAGTTGTTTTTCTCTACTATGAATTTCCTATATGCTCGCTAATTTTATTTTTTGGTAAAAGCTCAAAGATAATAGAGATTAAGAAAATTTTACAAGAAGAAAGAAATATAGAATGAAGAAAATATCCCCCATTAAATATTCTGTGCAACGTGAAAAAGAGGACTGTTATTCAATTCAGTAGCAGGACACTCTCAGACTAGCTCTTAGAAATCCATGAGCCACAGCAGCATAATTTGAGAACTACAGTGGAAATGTGTGTGTCATTTTTGTTTGCATCACAGAGAAGACCTAGGAAGGATGAGAAAAATTCAAGAGAAGAAGAAAAAGATTGGCAGACGGGCCTTTGTCTGCTTCTGGGTCCTGGCAGTCGGTGTCGGTCTCCCTTCTTCATGTGTGTGTTGGGGACGGAGAGAATGAATGTGTGTGTCTGGGGTGTGGACAGGGTGGTGGTTATAAACTGTTTATTCTCAAACCAGTCTTTTTTTACTTCTTTTTATTTTGATTTTATTATAACATAAGAGCACTTATCTTAAGTGCGCATCTCAATGAATTTTTACCGAGGTACATACCTTCATAATTATCAAGGCATAAGAAACTTCCAGCATCCTTACAGCTTCCCCACAGACCCCTTCCACTTGACAGAACCTCTCCCACTCCCATTGGTAACCTCTGTTAGGATTTCTTTTTCTTTTTTCTTTTTTTTTTTTTTTGAGATGGAGTCTCGCTCTGTTGCCCAGGCTGGAGTGCAGTGGCACAATCTCAGCTCACTGCAACCTCCTCCCGGGTTCAAGGGGTTCTCCTGCCTCAGCCTCCCAAGTAGCTGGGATTACAGGCATCTGCCACCATACCCAGATAATTTTTGTATTTTTAGTAGAGATGGAGTTTCACCAGGTTGGCCAGGCTGGTCTCGAACTCCTGATCTCTGGTGACCCCCCTGCCTCGGCCTCCCAGAGTGCTGGGATTACAGGCGTAAGCCACCGTGCCCGGCCCTCTGTTAGGATTTCTGTCTCACAGGGTTCATTCCATGTGGTCTGAACTTTATCCAAGTGGAGCCTGCAGCATGTGCTCTTGGTAGGGCTGGGCTTCTTCACTCGACAGTTAATGATTCGAGTGTTTTAATATAAAAATGACAAAGCCTTGGATCTTTCATATTAAGAAATGCTTAACTAGGAGCTGCAATCTAATATCCAACGACAGGAGCGAAGTGTTTCATGAATGGAGACAAATGTGCAGGTGCCGATGATCAAAGAAAGTAACTCCTGCTGTCACTCATTCACTACACTTCATTTCCGCTTCCCCCCAGCCCTCCATCCTGTTAGGAAATAGAGATCTCTCTCTGCTACTGTATTTCACACACTGTGCACCTCAGAACAAATCCGGATATGCAGGATCAAATTCTATGACTAAGGTACACTACGAGCGAACCCACAGCTGCATCATAATCCTCTCTCAAGGCCTTCAAACTCTACTCCCACTATGTATTTCGTAGTTGTTTTCTTGATAATATGGGTGCTAGTTGTTCTTATTCTCAGGTGTTATAGAATGGCACTAATCCTAGGTAACGGTGTTATCTTCTGGAAAACATTACATTGAAAGTTGACTATAATAGCTAATCTGACTTTGACTTTTGGAAATATAAACAATTTGAAAAAAATAAGAAAATAATAATAATCCTATGCTGAGTGACTGCCTGTTTTACGCACACAGCAGCCTACAGAAATGTGCCACAGAGCAATTTCTGGGTCAGAACAAATTAGAGTTTGTAATGCATTTGCCTATAGTGAGAAAGCATAAAAAGAAATGAGGTAATTTTGTCAGGGTTTCATACTCATTGTTCACTGAAACATAATGCAAGTTATGTCTTGAACCATAAAATAAAATAATGAGGCAATATATTCCAAGTCGTTCCCATAGATTAAAAGCTCAATATTCCAACTGTGTATATTTAATGACTCTCCGGCACTGATCACTTATTTTCAAATGGTATTTGGAGATAATAAGCTCGATTCTTTGCAGTGTGCTGTGGCATTCACTTTTCCACAATGAAGAGTGAAAAGCAATCTCTTTGTATGACTAGATTCAGTGGGTCCCATCCCAGAATCTCTTTTCTACAGTCATTCCAGCAGCTTTTGCCCCAGGCCTGGCAGGCCCTGCAGTTTCTGGAACAGTGGGTAAAATTCTGTAGCATTTCAGTGTAGTCACTTCCTCCTGAAACTCATTAATTGCTTTTAATTGTTTAACAGTAATTGGCTTCTGAACTGCAAGAGAGAAAACCAGAGAAAACAATAATGCTCAGGATAAATATAGCCATAATAATAATTTTTATATAATGAGTATCAGAGCACTTACATACTACATATAATAAAGGAAGGTCAGGAAGGGGTTACACTTCACCAGTTCAGAGTGAAGTAGAAGATGATGGGCTTTAGTTGTATAAAACTCTCAGTGTGTAGAATTACATCTCATGCTTTCTCTGTAACTCATTGTTAACATGTAGCTGAATGAGAAGGTTTGCAATTTACAAAGAATATTTGAAGTGTGAGAAGGAGAGCGTATAACAAAGGCATTCGAGACCGAGGGAAGGAGCGTGAAAAAGCGTAGGAACAGGAAAGGTGGGGGGCCCGGTATTCCTGGAGAGAAAGTCGTCTGGGACCAGCACACATGGGGTCTTCTACAACACACTGAATGCATTAGACCTCGTCTTGCAATATAAGAGCAATAGCAGACTTGATGAGGAAGAGAAAAAAACTACTTTTTGGAAAATTAATTTTGATGACAGTATGAAAGAAGGATGTCAGAGAAAGAAAATAGCAATATGCATTACAACAGTCTGCAGGTGTTTGTATTAAGAAAAGAATGAAGAACAGACACAGAATGACAAGAAGGGCTGTGGAAATGGAAGGAAGCACAGGTGAGACTCCCTGGTGCTACAGTCATAGGGCTCAGTGCTTCTGGGTGCGTGTGACGGTGGCCACCACCCGTGACCTCAGAGGGCACAGCCAGTGCCTCACAGTGGAGTTAAACCCTCCTTCGGTTCACTTTCTTTTCTTTCTTTCTTTTTTTTTTTTTATTTTTATTTTAGACAGAGTTTGCTCTATCACGCAGGCTGGAGTGCAGTGGCACAATCTCAGCTAACTGCAACCTCCATCTCCCGGGTTCAAGCAATTCTCCTGCCTCAGCCACCCAAGTCGCTGGGATTACAGGCATACACCATTGTGCCAGGATAATTTTCGTATTTTTGGTAGAAATGGGGTTTCACTGTGTTGGCCAGGCTGATCTAGAACTCCTGACCTCAAGTGATCCACCTGCCTCGGCCTCCCAAAGTGCTGGGATTACAGGCGTGGACCCGGCCTTTCCGTTCACTTTCTCATACTTATTGGACATCAGATTACTCCATAAGTGGTTAAATAATTCTGCCAAGTAAAATTAACACAGCTGTTTTACTCTTATTTCTAAGCCCTCCTATGACTTTGAAGATCTGTCGTAAAAGGATAATCACACATATTATCATCACATGTCTCTAATCTCTGAAAGCAGGTTATGTGTCTTCAAAGTGCTGCTGAGACAGAGAGGAAGCAAAAAGCACAAATCCATGTGCGGTAGAGAGAAGAATTTCTACTCTACCGCTTTTATGCTTGTCTACCCAAAAAGCCCCATGGAAATAACTCGATTTTTTTTCATGTTTTGAACAATTTAATCATATCTGTTCATGGATTTTCATCAATTTTCTTACCTCTCCAAATCTGGCTACTATCAAACCAGTCACCTACAAAGTCTAGAATGACATTTTCTACTCTAGCTGTTTTCTGTCAATAACTCATTTCTATTTAAATAAATGTATCTGAGGTATGAATTGTTTTAATGTCTACTTATAGTAGTGTATGTGTTTGTTTTTCACAGCATGTTAATATAAACTAGAACCTAGTATATATTTTTTTGAGACAGGGTCTTGCTCTGTTGCAGTGGTACAATCAGGGCTTACCGTAGCCTGGACCTCCTGGGCTTAAGCAATCCTTCCAGCTCAGCCTCCCAAGTAACTGGAAACACACGCCTGGCTACTTTTTTATTTTTGCTTTTTGTAGAAACTAGGTCTCACTGTGTTATTTTTGCTTTTTGTAGAGACGGGGTTTCAGTCTGTTGCCAAGGCTGGTCTCAAACTCCTGGGCTCAAGTTATCATCCCACCTTCACCTCTGAAAATTCTGGAATTACAAACATGAGCCACTGCACTCAGCAAGTTTAATATTAATGTGTTTTTTTTTTTGAGCTTTCAGAGCACAAGCTATCAGATAATTTTGGTCAAGAAGAAAAGAAAAATACTTAGATCTTTCAGTCTATGAAATTAGCCACCTGGATTAATTAAATTTATATTTAACAGACACTGCCAACTTCTCTATGTGTTGTTTGCACATAATCATGGTACTTAATATGGCCTTGATTATCTTGCTTCATTTTTCTTTTCAATTATCTAAGTAATCTTTTCTTCCTCATGACATACTGAAATGCATTTGTTTTGTGCATTACAGTGTGTTACCAACCGTACCTACTGGCTCATTTAAAAGGTTAAAGTGATAGTCCCATGATTTATTGATCATTAACTTCTCCCCTTCCAAAGTTCTTCTGATACCATTTGTAGTCATCAACAAACGCTATTTACAAACTTGCAAGGCAGGCATTTGCTTGGCGTTGAATGTTATGACAAGCAATGCCTTCCCTCAAGATGTTCACAGTTCAGTTAAGGAGAGAAGTCAGTTCAGGCTGCTGTAAAAACATTACCATGAACTGAGTGGCTTAAAACAACAAACACTTAACTTTTCACAGTTCTGGAGGCTGGGAAGCCCAAGGTCAAGGTGCCAGCAGACCCAGCATCTGGTGAGGAATCTCCTCCCAATTTGCAGAAGACTGTCTTCTTGTTGTATGGCACATCTTGTGTCCCTTCTTCTTTTTATAAGGGTACTAATCCCATCACGAGGTCTCCACCTCATGATCTAATCACCTCCCAAAGGCTCCACCTTGTAATATCTTATCGGGGATTCACTTTCAACACGTGACTCTGGGGTAGACACAAATGTTCAGGCCACAGCAGAGGCTGAGGAGTAGATCTGTTCAATGCAACAAGATATGTGCTGGAGAAGCGGAGCTCTGCACAAGGAATTGACAAGAGCCTGGATTAGTGGTTCTCAATGCTTGGTCCTGAACCTATAGCTCCGTAACTTGTTAGAAAAGCAAAAACCAGATCTGGTCCCAGACCTAAATCATCAGACACCATGGGTGTGAACTCAGCAGCCTGTGCTCAACAAGCCCTCCAGGTCATCAGGATGAATGAGAACATGTGAGAACCATATAAATAAATATTTTATTTCCACTCAGTCCTCAGCCCATGAAAGGCACACATTTGTAGGGAGAAAAGTAGCATCGTTCTGACAGTACTCATTGTCAAAGAATGAAGTTGCTTAGGGAAAAAAGCCTGACAGTCCATCCAAAATTATCCACTTTTTAATGGAATTGACTTTATCTCTCCCAGAGAATGTGCAACCAAACATGCCCTGTTATTCATCTTAGAAACAGAGTTTTGATTTAGGGGCCAAATGGTATTTTTTACTCCTCTTTGATATAGATAGTGGTCACTCTTTATGAGAATAAGCAAAGATATGGGCAAATAACTTTAGAACATTGTACTGGGAAAAGGATACCCTCTTTAATAAATGGTGCTAGGAAATCTGGATATCCATATGCAGAAGACTGAAACTAAACCCCTATCTCTCAGCACATACAAAATTCAACTTAAAATGGATTAAAAAGAATATAAAACTACTAAGAAAACACTTTGGAGAAATGCTGTAGGACACTGCTCTGGGAAAAGATTTATTAGATAAGACCTCAAAAGCACAGGTAACAAAAACAAAACCTGGCAAATGGGATTACATCAAGTGAGAAAACTTCTGCACAACCAAGAACACAAATCAGAGTGAGGAGACAACCCACCGAATTAGAGGAAATATTAGTATTCACAAACTATGCATCTAACCCTGGACTGATAACCAGAATATTCAGGGAACTCAACAGCCAAAAAACGACAGCAAATACTTCAATTTAAAAATGAGCAAAAGACTGAACAGACATTTCTCAAAAGAAAACATATGACTGGCCAACAGATACATGGAAAAAATATTCGACATCATGAATATCAGAGAAATGCAAATGAAAACCACAATGAGCTAACATCTCACCCTAGCTCGCCCTTGAATTCCTTCCTGAGCAAAGCCAAGAACCTTCTGGAACTAAGCTCTAATTTGGGGGCTCACTTATCCTGCATTAACTGCAATTTTTGATAAATAAATCACTATTAATCACTCTTATAAGCAGTGTGCTGTACATGCTACAGGTTTTGAAGTTCTGGGTATTACACAGTCAAAGAAGCAAAGGCAAGAGATAGTCACCTGCTTGCCTCTCAATTCAAATTTGAAAGTTTGTCTTAAACATTTGATTAATTATCGCATTAGAAATGAAATTTGAAGAGTCCCATTGTGTCATAGAATATTTATCATATGGTTTTGACAAATAATAAAAGATCTCTTATTTTCTGCAGGTTTTTACAAAGGAAAAGGAAGAGAAGATTCTGAGATTCCCAAAGAGGAGAATTTAGAATGAAATTCACCCCCCACTTTGCATGTTCCCTGAGCTAGTCCTGGATGTGCACTGCCTTAGAAATTGGCATGTTCGCTTCTTGGTTCCATAGGCTTCCAGGATAAAAATGTGTGTTACTGAAGCTGACCCCCAATTGCGCACATTCCAACCCAAGCATGAGACACTCGTAGGAGGATTCTTTAAAAGGAAGGGTGGAGGGAAGGTTATCATTTTATCTCTTTAGAAATGAGAAGTGAAAAGTGAAAGTCAATACCTGATATGGTTTGGTTGTGTCCCCACCCAAATCTCACCTCGAATTGTAGCTCCCATCATTCCCACATGCTGTGGGAGGGACCCAGTGGGAGATGATTGAATCATGCGGACTGTTTCTCCTGGTAGTGAATAAGTCTTTTGAGATCTGATTATTTGATAAGGGTTTTCCCCTTTCACTTGGCTGTCATTCTCTCTCTTGCCTGCCACCATGTAAGATGTGACTTTCACCATCCACCATGATTGTGAGGCCTTCCTAGTCATGTGGAACTGTGACTCCATGACACCTCTTTCTTTGTATAAATTACTCAATCTTGGATATGTCTTTATTAGCAGTGTGAGAACAGACTAATACAATACCCATGTCAAGTAGACTTGAAAGCTACACCACCTAGGATATAGAAGATTATGGCATCCTCCCCTTCCTGATCCATTGCAGAATTTTGTCTTCCTTATGTGCTCTAAACATATAAAACATCAGCCCATGAGCTCCATCATCATCAGTCACAATATTTTTGTTAAAGTTAAATTTTTGTAAGAATATTTTTGTTAAAATATTTTGTTAATATTTTGTAACTTGAAGATGAGTTACACAGTTCACAGATTTTATGTGCAAACTCAAGCATCATCTAAGTGTCATACTCAAAGTCAGCAGACCCAATGCAAATGATGCACACATAATAAGTTGCTTACAGGGACAATATGCTATCCTGATATTTCAGGACATTTAAATGGCTGACATTATTTTTAATGTCAAAGGAAGAATGCTAAGAGGCTCGGCAATAATAATCTGTTACTCTGCAGGTTTCTTGCAAAGAACAGATATGTCCTGAAAAATCTTCTTTGGCTCAATATAGTTTTAAGATAATGCTCTGAAATCTGAAGACTCTCATATTCACCATATACTTGGCTGTTTGCTATGTACATATAATAAATTTCCACTCAGCAATAAGAAAGGAATGACCTACTGATACACCCAACAAGCATGAATTTTAAATGCATTAGGCTTTCTATAAAATGTAAACGTGTAGAAGCAGAAAAAAGGTCAGTAGTGGCTGGAGGCTGGGGGGTTAGGGAAGGGTTGAATTCAAAGGGAAGGAAAGCTGTGGTGTGATGAGAAGGTTCTAGTCTTTATTGTGGTGCTGGTTTTATTGCCATGTATTTCCCAAAACTCACAGAAGTTTACACTAGGAAGGATGAATTTTACTGTATAAATATTAGAGCATTTTTTTTTAAATTCAAAAGCAGCTGCTTTTATCTGTCAGTTAGAAGACAAATAAGCAAACTTGTTGAATTAAAAATATAAATTCTCAACTGAGTTGTAGTTCCTTTGTTTAACGTGATAGCTCATTATGTTTTAGCACAGTAGCTAATTTTATTTGTCCGAGGAAAAGAAACTAGCACTTTTGACCTGTGTTCACATATTAGCATCTGTGAAGAAAGCAAAGACAGGCAACCTGTACTGCATTAAAAACAAACACGGGAGGAAAGAAATGGAGGTGTGGAGTGTGGCTATGCTGACTTTGTTCTTATTTTTAAATATCTGAAATATAATTCTATGATTATTGTTGATTCCATTATCCATGTCATTAAATGAAATGGCTTAAAAATTTCAGGGGACATAGGTATATTTAATCTTATTTATGCAAAGAAAATATGTCACACATTATTTGACAGCTGTTATCATCATTAATGCCTCTTGCTGTTTCACTGGTATCTCTGAAAGCCTGACACATGTAAGATTCCTCCTAAAAAGAGAGAGAACGCTAAACTTTAGCAGTCCCACAACAATGAGTTTGTCTAATACAGACCCAACAAACATGTTCCACACGAAAGACTTGAACTGGAGTGGGCACCAATATTACAGCTTGTTTATAGATAAACTATATTTTGCTTCTCTCTAAAAAACCTGGCCTTCACCCTCTTACTCTGAATTCTGCTCTAAATCTCTGAGACCCTTCAGTATGAGTCCCACGTAATGCTCCTGAGACCATAGCAACAGAAAATTACACTAGAACATGAATTTCATGGACGTCCAACTGTGCATTCAACATGTATGGTTATCTATGCATTCAACACGTATGATAACATGATTCCATGTCCCAGGCACTATTCTAATCGGCAGGAACACCATGATGAACAGGCACATCCCTTGTCTACATGGAGAAGTTAAGATTCCTCGCCCACATGTTGATGAGGACCTGACCCTAAAATTTATATTTTGTTACAGAACTCTACATTATAAGACAAATAATCAGGTTTTCCTTAAAAGTAAGAATCATTTTCCAGCCTCAAAATCAAGCATGAAGAGCCTTTCGTGATCCTGCCCACCTGAAATCTAAAGTTCACTGGACTTTTCCACCATACAGTTGGGGCTCCATTGAGAGTGGTAACAGCCCACACTCAGTTGTATTAAGAATTCATCGTGGCCGGGCGCGGTGGCTGACTCCTGTAATCCCAGCACTTTGGGAGGCCGAGAAGGGTGGATCACGAGGTCAGGAGATCGAGACCATCCTGGCTAACACGGTGAAACCCCGTCTCCACTAAAAATACAAAAATTAGCTGGGAGTGATGGCGGGCGCCTGTAGTCCCAGCTACTCGGGAGGCTAAGGGAGGAGAATGGCGTGAACCCAGGAGGGGGAGCTTGCAGTGAGTCGAGATGCGCCACTGCACTCCAGCCTGGGCAACAGAGCGAGACTCCATCTCAAAAAAAAAAAAAAAAAAAAAAAAGAATTCATCGTTTTCACTGAATAATTTTGCTTAATTGCTTAATTCTGCAACTGATTTAAGGGAAATGGATCCAGAACATTGCAAGTTATTTTGCTAACGTGATATTATCAGTTTTCAGTCAATACAATGTTTGTAAAACAAATGTCATATATATTCATGGAAAAATTAAATGAAGAAAAATCTAGCTCTATTTTCCATTAATCTTTTAACATAATAACTATGTTTGCTATGCTTTTTATGTTAAAACATGCTTAAGTTCTTGGAATAAGCCCTATGTAGATAAGACATATTATTTCTCATTTACATTCCTAAATAAAATGTACTGATAATTTTTTCCAAATAAACAAAATGCTCATGAAATTATAGAGGGAGAAAACTGAGATTCTGAATTAAAGACGACATAAAGAGAAAGGCTGAATATATTTGTTGTTATCCCAGACATATTTTAATTTTATTTTTGTGTATATATATTTGGGACTATTTATAATAAGCATGCATGTTGGAAGAGGATATAAATGAATTAAGGGGTGGTCACTCTCCTTTTAAAGTGTTGCTTTAGGGTTGATGGTTTACATGGAAATATTTTTTGAATATAATGAAAAGAAGGAAAAAGATGATCACAATACAGCATGCATATCTAAGATGATCTAAATTTATTTAAAGCTGTCCAGCTAACAATTAAACTCAACATTCATTGAAATGTTAGAAGATGTAAACTATCAATTCTTTTTGTCTCTAACACGTTTTTCTTTCCCCATGTCTCACTGCTATTCCCCCACCCACACACATAAATATTGAAAAGTCTATTATGTTCCTAGTACAGCTTCTTTGTAAGCTATCCTACAGGAACAGTTAATAAACAGCTATTTTCCTTCTGCCAAAGTGACCTGAACATGGCCCATTCATTCATCTGTTAATTTTCTTCTTTGGTAAATATATTTTGAGCAGCCACATAGCTCTAGATGCTATTCTAAAGACTGGGTGTACAGCATTCAGGAAAATATGCGAAAAATCAGCTATGACAGCCTGGAAATTGTATGTTAGGGGTGATAATTGCTATAGGAAAAAAGAAAAAAACTAAGGACTGTTAGAAATGTGTAGCTGAGTCCACACCATGGAGTAGAGGTGAACAGAAAAGGGCAGGAAGGCTGGCACCTGAGAAGGCCCCCAGGGAGTGAGGCTCGCATGGCGCAGGATGGGGCAGGCACTTGGAGCAGCTGGCTCTGGCAGCGTGCATGTCAAGGGTGTTTTGGGAAGACAAAGGGCTGTGAGACTGAGGTGGTGAATGAGGAGAGTGATCAGAGATGAGACCTGCCATGGACAAAGTGAGTCCTCAGATTCCTTTGTGGAAGCCCTAACCGACCCCCATGGGAATGTATTAAGAGGTGAGACCTTGGGAGGTGATTAGGTTTTGATAAGGTTATGAGGTTGTGCACCATGAATGCATGAGTGCCTTATTAGAGGAGTCAGCAGAGAGCTCCCTCCGTCTGCCATGTGTGAGTTGGCAGCCAGCAGGTGGCCTTTTGCAAGTCAAGAATGGAGCCCTCACCAGGGAGAGGAAAAGGCAGGAGCCTTGATCTTGGACTTCCAGCCTCTAGAAGCATGAGAGCCTTAATGCCTGTTGCTTGAGCCACCCAGTCTGTGGTATGTTGTCACACCAGCCCAGGCAGGCTAATTCTAGATCTGAGAGCTAGTGGTGCCAGATTATGTGGAGTGTAGAGTTAAGGTGATCATATTCCCAGTTCATGCCTGGGAATAATTACCTTATTCAATAGTAACTATTGATAAATCTGCATTTTTGCCCTCAGGAATGAACCAGGGTGAACAGAAAAGCATGCTGTCATCTCACTTCTAGGCCACTGTAAGAACTGTCTCTTTCTTGAGGTGAGTGATGAGTGGTTGTCAGAAGTGTCATAATTTTTTACTTTGTTTGAGCAGGATCATTCCAGGTGATGTGTTAAAACTAGAACAGGGGTTGGCAAACTTTGACTCTTTGTGCTCTGTACCACAGCTGAGTAACAATCATTTTAAACGCAGGGGGCTGGCTGGGTGGGGAGGCTCACTCCTCTAATCCCAGCACTTTGGGAGGCCGAGGTGGGCAGATCAGTTGAAGTCAGGAGTTCAAGATCAGCCTGGCCAAAATGGTGAAACCCTACTTCTACCAAAAAATACAAAAATTAGGTGGGTGTGGTGGCACATGCCTGTAATCCCAGCTACTCAGGAGGCTGAGGCATGAGAATTGCTTGAACCCAGGTTGCAGTGAGTCGAGATAGTGTCACTGCACTCCAGCCTGGGTGAAAGAGCAAGACTCCACCTCAACATAAATAAATAAATAAAATACAAATAAATATGCAAATAAACTCAGCAAGCTGTACCATCTCTGTCACAGCAACTCAACTCTCTTTTGTAGTAGGAAAAGCAGCTATAGGTCATACGTCAACAATTGGGTATGGCTGTGTTTCAAGAAAACTGTATTTTGGGACCCTAAAATTTAAATTTAATATAAAATACATGGGTCATAAAATATTCTTCTCTAAAAATATAGAAAACTTTACTAGCTCAACAGCTAAACACACATAGGGGAGGCTGGGCCTGGCTCAGAGGCTGGCATCCATTAGCCCAGGACCAGAATGAAGGGAACAAGGCACAAACGGGAGGGCCAGTCAAAGGCTATTCCAACAGCAACATGAGAGACTGTGACTGTTTGGGCTTGGTTAACAGTGGAAATGATTCTACGTTTTTAAAACATCTGCACATGGTTTGAAAAACTGCTTTGAGACTCTTATGAGAGTTTGGAGGTCAGGCATGAGCAAAGGAGAAATTCAAAGATCCGAGGGCCTGATAGGGTCAATCTTCCAAGAGTGTAGATGGAGATTCCAGGTGGAGGGAGTTGAGGAACATGGGGAATTCAGTGCTCAGCATACCTATGCTCTGATAATTATTTGATATCCAGGTGGAGATAGGAAGTAGGTAGTTGGATGTATAGATCTGTAACGAACGGCAGAGGCCCAGGTCATTGACACCAGTGGGGAAGCCATGGATATGTAGATGATCTAGAATAAGGGGCTGAATTAGAAAGTGAATATCATCAGAAAAAAAAGTCATCTGACAACTGAGTCCTGAGATCTCCAGCATCCCAGCATCCATGAGTGCCAACAGATGAGGTCCAGACAAGGGGAAGGAAGATGTCTGTGCAAACATTCTGTCCCAAGAATGAGCAAGTGTTCAATGTTGCTTTTGTTTAAATGAAGAAAGCATTGAGAATTAAACCTTGAATTTAACAGTGTGGAAATACCTCGTGACCATTATAAGAGGAGTTTCGGTGGATCATTGAGGAGATGTGTTTAAAGGAGGCTTCAAAAAGAACAGAAGAAGAGGGACAAAAGCCGATGTGCACAGATATCACCTTTATAAGTCAAGTACTGGGGCTGAAAGAGAGAAGAGAGATTGTGGCCAGAAAATGTACTGGAGTGAAGATGTTTTAGGATTTATTTATTATGAAGTAGAGAAAAAACTATTTAAAAGTGTCATGCACCCATCATATAAATTCAATAATTATCATAATTTTGCTATACTTGCTTCACTTATCTTGTTTTTATAATTTTTAAAGCAGTGTAAAGCAAATCTTCAATCCTCTGTCATCTTACCTACACATAGGCATGTCTAAAGATAACAACAATTTATTCATCACAAGGCTTTTCTAGGCCTGAAGAAAGTAATACAGCTACCCCCTTATTCTCCATTCCACTGTCCACAGTTTCAGTTACCTGTGGCCAGCCATGGTCCAAAAATATTAAATGCAAAATTCCAGATATAAACAATGCATACGTTTTAAATTGTGTTCAGTTCCACACAGTGTGATGAAATCTCACAGCGTCCCACTCCATCTCACTCAGGATGGGAATCAGCCCTCCCTCCAGCACCTCCACCCTGTCCACACCTCTTGCCTGTTAATCACCTAGGAGTTGTCTCAGTTATCAGATAGAATGTTGAAATATTGTAGTGCTTTTGTACAGACAACCCTTATTTTACTTAATAATGGCCCCAAAGCACTAGAGAAGTGATGTTGACATATTGTTATAGTCGTTCTATTTTGTTATTAGTTGTATTGGTCAGGTCTCTCCAGAGCGACAGGCCCAGTAGAAGCTATGCACATATAAAAGGGAGCTTAATAGGGAGAATTGGTTCAGGTGATTACAAGGCAAAGTCCTACCCTAGGCTGTCTGCAAGCTGGGGAAAGAGAGAAGCCAGCAGTGGCGCAGTCCAAATCTGAAAGCCTCAAAACCAGGGAAGCTGACAGTGCAGACCTCAGTGAGGCTGATGGCCCAAGAGCCCCCAGGAACCCACTGGTGCAAGTCCCAGCGTCCAAAGGTGGAAGAATCTGGAGTGTGATGTCCACGGGCAGGAGGAGTGGAAGCAAGGGTCAGGCACCGGAAGTTCAGCCAGAAGACCCAGCAAGCAAACTTATCTCCTCTCTCTACCTGCCTTGCTCCAGCTGCGCTGTTGATACCTGATGATACCCTTCACTTTATTAGTTGTTATCCTCTTACTACGCCTAATGCATAAATTAAACTTTATCTTAGACATTTACATAGAGGGGAGAACATAGTATATGTGGGGTTTCCTATGAGGCATGGTTTCAGGCATCCACTGGGGATCTTGGAACTTACCTCCCACGGATAAGTGGTGACAACTGGACAATGTTCTCAGTATTGTCGAACACTCCATCAATAAAGACAATGTTTTCTGTTCCTCTGCCACCCCTCATATCCTCACGTGAATGCCTAAATATGTGGACTCTTGCGTGAGGAAACTAAGGCTTAGGATGTTTTCTGCAGCCTCATTATTCGTTCATTGATATGTTTTAGACCATCTTCCAATTGACATTTTTCTGATTGTAGTTGCTAGATTTTTTGTTTGCTAAATGTATTTGTTCCTACTTTTTTCTTCTTTAATTTTTGTAGACAAATGTAACTATTTTCTTCTGTATATCATATGTACAAAATATTTAGAAAGCCCAACCTTTTGCAAAAATCATAAAATGCATCATCCATGTCTTATTTTAGTAATTTTAATCATTACTCATCAAAATTAAAGTCTTTATTCTACCTTTAACTTCATAAAAAAGACGTTTTTTAAGTGCTTTAGGTTCACAGTAAAATCAAGAAGCAGGTACAGAGAGTTCCGGTATGGCCTCCATCCCCCCACATGCACAGCCTCCCCAGTCATTATCCCCACCAGAGGGTGTGTTTGTTCCAATTGATGAACCCATCTAGACAGGTCATCATTACTTAGATCATCATGTACATGAGGGCTCACTCCTGGTGTTGTGCATTATGTGGGTTTGAACACTTTTGTAATGACATGGATCCACCATTGTAGCCTCATGGAGAGTAGGTTCACTATGCTAAAAAAGCATCTGTGCTTCAATTATTCATCCCTCCCTCCACCAACCCCTAGCAGCCACTGATCTTTTCACCATCTTCATGATTTTGCCTTTTCCAGAATGTCATATATTTGGAATCATGTAGCATGCAACCTTTTCAAATGACTTCTTTCACTTAGTAACATACATTTAAGGGCTCCTCGACGTCTTTTCATGACTTAGCAGCACATTTCTCTTTAGTGCTGAATGATATTCCACTGTCTGGATGTTCCACACTTTATTTATCCACTCTCCCACTGAAAGACATCTTGGTTGTTTCCAAGTTTGGGTCATCATGATTAAAGATGTTATAAACATCCATGTGCTGTTTTTGTGTGAATGTAAGTTTTGAAGTCCTTTCGGTAAATACCAATGGGAGGATTCACTCAATTATGGGGTATCTTAGTCTTTTTTCATATTGCTATAACAGAATACCATAGACTAGGTAATTTATAATGAACACAAATTTATTTGCCTCAGCTTTGGAGGCTGGGAAGTCCACGAGCATAGCTCCAGTATCTGAAAAGGGCTTCACGCTGCCTCATCACATGGTGGAAGGCAAAACAACAAGAGCTGGGAGACCAGTGGAGCAAGATGGCACCAAACTCACTTTGATTAATGAACCTACTCTCCTGATGACAAACGCGCTCCCACAATCACGAGGTCAATCCGTATATGCGAGCACAACCCTCATGAGTTAAAGACCCTCATTAAGCCCCACCTCTCAACACTGTTGCACTGGGGATTCAGTTTCCAAGACATGAATTGTAAGGGACACATTCAAACCATAGCCTGTGGTAAACATATGTTAAGATTTGGAAAAAGCTGCACACTCTCTTCCACAGTGGGTGTACCATTTTTCCTTCTCATCAGCAGTGAATGAGCATTCCTGTTGCTCCACATCCTCACCAGCATTTGGTATTGTCAGTGTTCTGGTTTTGGCCATTCTGATAGGTGTGTACTGGCATCTCATTGTTGTCTTGATTTCCATTTTCCTGATGACATAAAACGTGAAGCTTCTTTTCATGTGCTAGTGTCGTCTGTAAATCTTCTGTGTTGAAACACCTTTTTTGATCCTTGGCCCATTTCTAAAAATCTGATTGTTTCTTTTCTTATTGTTGAGTTTTAGGAGTTCTTTACACATTTGGATAACATTCTTCAATTATGTGTATTTTTTGTAAATACTTACTCCCAGTCTGTAGTTTGTCTTTTTTTTTTTTTTTTTTTTTGACAGGGTCTTGCTCTGTTGCCCAGGCTGGTGAGCAGTGGTGTGATTATGGCTCACTGCAGCCTTAACCTCCCCAGCTCAAGTGATGCTCTCACTTTGCCTTCCCCTGACCTGGTAGCTGGGACTACAAACACGCACCACCACGTCAAGCAAATTTCTGTATTTTTGTGGATAATAAAAAAGAAACCATTTATATGTTTTTCCCAAACTGCTAGTCAGTTGTTGCAACCACATTTATTCAAAAACTCAACCTTCTGGCACTTATTTGAACTAAAATATTTATCATTTCACACATCCCATGTTACAGAGCTTATGATCAACTCCTCTATTTCCTTCTAGGCTCTCCACATGTTTGCTGTCTGACCAGGGCCACGCACTTTCACACCTGATTGGGACATCACACTTTATGACTCTTTACTTTTCAGAATGACCCGGGCTATTTGTACATGCCTTGAAAAATCATCAGAATATATTTTAATTTCCAAATAATTCTAATAACACTAAATAAATTTAGTTAATTTGGAGTGATTTGGTATACCTGCAATATTTTAGTTTTCTATAGAGGGACATATTGTTTCGGCTTTTTTCTTTACATTTCTATCTTCCATGTCAATTTTTACATTTGTATTTATAGGTGAAGTATCTCAGTTGTAAAAATCTGAAATCCAAAATGCTTCCAAATCATTTTTGAGTGGAAACATAATGCTCATTGTTACATTTCAGCTTTTCACATTTGGGACAATCAATATAATGCAAATATCCTAACATTTTAAAAAATCTAAATCACATCTGGTCCCATGGACCTTAGATAAGAAGTACTCAACATGCATACAGAAACGCCATTAAAAGAAAGCTTTACTGATAAGAATCTTAGTTTTCTTAATTGCTATTATGCACGGAAACACTTACTTTGTTACACTTTTAAATTAGATATGGAGATTACAAGAATACTTGAGTGTGTGGTCTGTTTACCTTAAGTCTTGCATCGTTTTAAAAGGTTTTCCAGGCATTTACACTGGACATTACATCTAGAACATGTTTGTGTTAAAATAATTGAATTATTGTAATTTGTGTTTTCCTTTCTGATATTTCTTGTTTTTTTCTCTTTTCATAATGTGTTGCTTAGAATTTTCAAAATAATATAGGTCTTAGTAAGCAATATTGTATTCTTATTGTAATGAGTATGGGTGAGATTACTCTTTAAGAATAAAGACAAATGTTGGGTTGAGATATATATTTTCACATGGCGAAGCAATTATTAATATATAATATACATATTTACATAAATATATTTCAATTAGAAAAGCAAATATCCATTGAGCGTCAACTAGACAAATGCCATCCAAAAACTTCTTCAAGGAAGATAAAACAAGAATGAAATTTTACCTTTATCGCAAGTTTAAAAAACAATCCCTTACCTCGTTAGGTGACACCTGCTGGAGGAACTGTAATTACCACAGGATGCAGCTGGTACAGGATGGAGGGACCTGGGGAGACTTTGTTAAAAGAACTTTCAGGATCATGAAATTTCATCAGACCAAAAGGCAAAACAGTATTGAGAATGTTTCAGGCAGAGCGAGTGATCCGTAATTCACAAGAGGAAGTTATTCAGGACTGTGCTTGATGAGAGAACATAATTCACGTAGATTGGAGCAGAAGTCAGATATAGGAGGGCAGCAGCAGAAAGACCGGAACACTATACTATGCCCACATTACAGCATCTTGGAGACAAGAATGATCTGTTTAACTAATTTAGTCATCAGCTGGGCATTATTGACTGTTTGATAGTGTAGTCATTACCCTACAGCACTGACAGTTTTAATTCTCTCAATGACAGTTTTAGACCAGAATAGAAACAGAAATGACAAGAGATTTTGGGGAACCTGAAGCATTTCTGGAACTACCTGTCATATGCATTAGATACTTAGGGATGTGAATGTGATATGTGAGGGATTTAGGAAACTTGGGATCAAATCTGACAGTTTGATCATGGTTCAGAGCTATGAAAAATACTAGATTTTTAATCCATCAAATTTTGCTTTTAACATTATTCCAAAACCAAAAATGCTCTATTCTGTGATACTGTCTAAACTTACTTTTCTGTAAGAAAATATCATATTAATTTTATCATTATGTCTTTTATTATTAAACCTCTTAAAGACATTTATTCAAAAATGCCTTTGTTTCTTGAAGATCACAAAGGGGTTCTAGTTTCAAAAAAGGTGGTTTGATGTATGTAACAGCAAAAAAAGAGAAATTGACCTTCACTAAAAGAGAAGTCAAAATTTTGAAATGCTGAGAAGATATAAGAATAAATCTATCATTATATCAAAAGACATATTTTTCTCTCATTCATGTAGCCTAATAATATTCTATAATCACAAGAATAAGAATATTATTCTGAGAGTCAGCAATAAGAATTAGTTGTCATGAAGTGATAACCAATGATGTTCATTCTCAAAACACCTCTACAGCATATTTTGAAATGTGTATTTTAATTCACAAGTGTTCATAGATTTTATTATTGCAAGAAAAATGAACACTTATTCTTGAAGCAAATGCAAGCAATAACAGTGTTATGCACATTCTATTCTTGCTGTGAATTATATATTTATAGATTTCATAATGAGTTATCTTTCTAGTGGTTTTTTTGTCCTGTATCTGTTTCTTCTGATGTACATCTTAATACGTCTTGAAACCTCATCACCTGAAAAAGAACCAGTGCTTATCTGCCTAAGAAATAATGTAGTTTTCTGAGGAGGGAGAAATAACTACTCTAAACATTTCAATCATCCATAGAATTGTGCAAATCTTTAAATAAAAACTTAACTTTAATATGGCTGTTGGAAATAGTTGAAGGTCTAAGTCAGTTGCAGTTTCAAAAACATCACAAAATAAATTCACTAACGTTTTAAATAGCACTATTCTCTGACAAATTTATTAACTTTTTATGCAACTGTGAGAAATTATCTGGAATTCTGGGGAAAAGCCGTAGTGTTAGGGTCAACTGCTGGTCAACTGGTAGTGTGGATATATTTCCATCACAAAGCTCCCAAATAATGATGCTTTTCCATGATCTTATATTCTAGGACATTATAATAAAAGTGTGCTCACACACACACAATATAGATTTAGCAGAATATTGAAAAGAAATACGATAAAGTGATCACATTATAGCTTTTCAGTTAATTAAATATAAAGATGAATGCTGAAGAACATGGATTTTTTCTTATCACATTGGAGCCAGCCTCCAGTTTCTTTAATTTCAGAAATTGGGAAATGCAGGATTCTCTATGATGAACAATATTTTTAGTGAGATAATAAAAACACTGTGTAATTACATACCGTTTTTAAGCTGAGCACTTGGCAACAAGGCCTAACAGCAGACTGCTGAGTTGGCCACGTTTTTCATTTCGTTTGGAAATGCCCGCTTATGAGTGCTAAAAAGAATGATAATTTTTAGAATATATGATGATAAAAGTAGGTAAGCAGAGGGTAAATATAACTCTTGACGATTATTTTCTAAGGAAGACCAAATATGCAATTATGCATTTCTTTATATGGAGAGTAGCTCCTATATCCTCTTCTATTCATTTATTTATATATGCATTCAGCAAACTTCAATTGAGTGTATACCACATGCTAGAAGTTTTTACTACTGTGTAAGGCAGGCCACACTAGCTGCTAAAACAAACAAAACAAAACAAAACAAAATGACAACAAAAACATTTTGAATTTAGTCTTAATAAAACAAAAATGGTTTTTTTTCACATATTCCAGGGCCCTACATGAGATTATTAGGGTTCACTTTTTCAACACTGGAGGCCCCAGACTCTATGTCTCAAGGTTTTCTTGTTGCTTGAAGAGAAGGTGCAATTCCCCAACAAGACAATGCACGCTTCCATCAGGACCTGCTCCTAATGTTCCTCCTGCCCCCAGGCCCTAACCCCAGTTACATCAAAGTAAAACTTGGCCAGGGTCATTTCTGACAAGCTCCAGTAAGGGAACTGCAGTACAGAGCCATACATTCTGGAGGAAGCCCATGCCATCCGCGGTGGAGAATTATGCACCTCTCAGAAGACAGCTCCTGGTGCTCTACTGGGCCTTGGCTGGTCAGAGCACCTGACTGTGAGTCCTTAGGTGGCCACCCAGTGTCTGCCCTTCAGAAGAAATTAAGTGAAAATGCAGGCTTTCCCAGGAAAGGGAGAGCAGCCTGCAGGACCACAAAAGAAAATTAGCACCTGCCGTGGCCGCTGCGCTTCTCCCGCACTCAAGGAAATACCAACTTTACGATGCCATCAAAAAGCAGCATTTTTCGCTCTACATTTTAGCGTAGGGGTTGATTCTTCTTTATCTGGAAAAAGGTTTCTGAGTTTTTACTTTGTGCTTAAAAATTATTGATAAAAAAGGCAATTAATTAATTTTTTAAAGTCACGTTCTTCAGCAAAGAATTATCCTAGTAACTATTGTAGAAATATTCTTGAACATGAAATACCAAAAAGCATCATTCAATTTCCAGTAACATTAAAACAAAGTTAACAGAGGGAAATCGGGCACAGGCCTGTGGGGTAATTAATGAATATTTATTGAGTCTTGTGTGGGACAAAATGGGGAAAATGAGATGTGTAAAGTTCTCTCCACAAGGTGCTCACACACAAATTTAGGGGAAAAAGATGAACACGTGGACATAATACTCATCACACAGGAGTTAAAAATAAATGACTTAGGCAAATAGTGAGGGCAAGGGAGTCCCTCAGTAAGGTTTCCATCTCAATAAAAAGCAGCCCCCAAATAATTTCTTTTCTAACAAAAAACAACCTGTAAAATCCAGCTGTAAACATAGATAAGCAAGCTGGACGCTTGCAGGGGTGAACGCCCGCAGCTATGCTGATAGGAAAGGAGCTCCCTGGGAGCCAGGCATGTTCAACATGGCGGCTCCATCTTCCCTTTTTTGGCCAATCGTGTGCACAGTAAGGAGAAGACCACAGGGCAGTGGCCAATCAAAGACCCCATTCCTTCATTTGCATAAGAAAAGATTAAGGTGGGGCACCTGCTTCCTCTCAAGCTATGTAAAGGTCACACCTGGTCCAACCAATCTCCAAGCTGGCTCTGTCAGACCCACCGTGTTTCAAGGCCAGATGGATCCAGCAGGAGTCCAGCATAAGGGAAGAATGGTGAATCCAGTCCCATGTATTGATAGGACCATAACCACAACAGCAGGGGGGCCACCTGCTTCTCACTCATCCATGCTACCCACCACTGGGGCACTTTGCTTTGCTCAGCCCACACCTGCAGCTGCATGGAGAACCCATGAAATCTGGCAGACACAGGAGAAAACGCCTGAGTGTGGTCAAGGGATTACGTAGTTTGGTCCTTGGTGCAAGCTGAATACAGGCTGTCGCTGCACCGTGCCCCTACTCACAGAAAATCTTGAAATGCAACACTGGGAGGAGTCTTCACACTGGGCAAAGATGTTGTGCATCCAGTTTCTATGGAAAGACTCAAAGCTAGTAGAGATAATAGATGCCCACTAACGGTCAGTGGTGAATGTTTGACCAGTTGATCAGAGCCAGCAAGAAGAAAGATTGGAGTGTAAGATACAAGGAAACCAGGTATGTGGGTGGGCCTGGAAGGGTGGGCACTGCCTTCGGAGATCTTTGTAACAAGCTTTAACACCACAGACAGCATCTATTTTGGAAGAGACACTAAGTAACCAAGCGGTTGAATTCAACCAGCCTCTGTCATTGTCCACTTGGGAGCTGCTACAAAAACGGTGTGATGGAGTAGTCGTGGCGACAGGGAGGGAGGGAGACTGCTCACGGGTCCAAAAGCATCAGCTGTCACTTGCCAGGGGCCTCTAACTGCACCTGCTGCCAAACGTTCAAACTTCCAGCAACGAGACCTGCGCTTAGTTCTTCCTATAGCATCGTCTCGAGAGAGACGACCAAGGGTCAAGTTAAGCTCCTTCCACAGAGAAGAGGCAGTAACATGCGTTTGACTGAAATTGGCAGATGTCCTAGAAATGGGTCTGCCTTCTTTCCCTGAGGCCTCAGCCTATATCACTTCTCAAGAGCTTTCAGAATGCTGGAAACACCTACACAGAATCTCATCAGTTATTTCACTGGAATAGGAAGCCCACTTTACTATGAAAGAGATGTGGCAGGAGGCAGATGGGCATGGGTTGCTTGGGCCCACCAGTTACTGCGTGGTACAGGGGTGCCTGGGTGTTGAACTGATGAAGGTGTAAGAGGCACAGCTCCAAGATGATGCGGGAGGATGCACAACGATGTAGGACGCACCCAAATCAGTGACCCCTAGATGCTGCTACGTCCAAAGCATTTACATTATGCAAACAGAGAGGGTGGCCCACTCATCATAACGCCCAGAAACACATCTGGGAAACATGTGATTCCTGCAACCCACAACTCCAGACTCCTCCCGATTCCCAAAGAAGGAGTTCTTGCATCAGGGTGAAGAGCCCCAATGTACTCTGAATAGGACCATTACCCGGGCCACTCAGGTTCCCCCTGCAAAGGAAGCAGCAGGTGCATGGGTCACCTGCCTATGGCCAGGAACAAGCAGCGGCCCCTCTCCCCAATCTTATTAGTATCAGACCACCAGTCCCACACTCCCCAGTAACACAAGGAAGGAAGTAAAAATTACACACATTGGGGAGAAAGAAACCAAACTGTCTTTACTCACAAATACCATCCTTGTGCTTATAGAAACTCTCGGAGAACTTACAAAAGAGCTTGTGGCACTAACAAGAGAATATCGCAAATTCGTAAGACACAAGGTTAGTCTACAAAAGTGAATTACTTCACTACATACCACCAATAAAGTTTGAAATTTAAAATTTAAAAATGATATGTTTGCAAAAGCCCCAAACAATGAAATACTTCTGCATAATCTAACAAAAATATGTGCAGGATCTATATGTGGAAAATCAAAACCTCTGGTTAAAAAATCAAAGAAGACATAAATAGAGATGCAATCTCTGTTTGTGGGTTGGAAGACATTATTACTAAGATATCAATTATTTGCAACTTGGTCTATGGATTCCACACAATCAAAATCTCAGCAAGCTTTTGTATCTGTTGAAGAAGTAATGCTAAAGTTTATATGAAAAGGGAAAAGATGTAAAGTGGCCAACACAATACTGAAAAGAACCAAGTTGAAGGATGCACATCATCCAATTTCAAACTTAGTATAATGCAAAAATGATCATGCTATAGTTTCTCCATTCCATTGCCTAAATTCCTTTGTTAAAGATCATTTGATGTATTTGTGGGGGTTTATTTATAGGTTCTCTATTTTGTTCCAATGATCTATTTGTCTATTCACTTGCCAATACCACATATCTTCATTACTGTAGCTTTATAGTAGGTCTTGAGTTCAGCCCCTCAATCCTCAATTCCACCCAAAGATGCATGCATCCTAACTCCTCAAACTTGAAATGTTACTTTATGTAGCAGCAAACGGTCTTTGCAGATGAGATTGAGTTAAGGATTTTCAAAAGGGACATTATTCTGTATTATCTGGGTGGGCTCCAAATGCAATTACATGTATCCTTAGAGGAAAGAGGCAGAGGGAAGTCCCTCTCACAGAGGAGATTGTGACATGAAGCCAGAACAGAGAGATTGGAAGATGCTGGCCTTGAAGATGGCAGTGATGTGGTCACAGCCATGGAGTGCTGGTTGTCACCAGAGGCTAGAAGAAGAGAAGATCTGATTTTCCCCTACAGCCTCTAGAGGAACAACCCCACTGAAACGTGGATTATGGCCCAGTGATACTGTTCTATTGTGATGGGAACATTTAACATGAGATCTACTCTCTTAAAATACTACACAATACGTTATTCTTGACCACAGGTGGGGTGTTGTACAGCAAATTCCTAGAGCTCATTCATCCTGCCTAAATGAAACCTTATACCCATTAATGATTTTCAGGTCCAAATAAGATTCAGCAGCTCTTTTCTTTTCTTTTTTTTTCTTTTTATTATACTTTAAGTTCTAGGGTACATGTGCACAACGTGCAGGTTTATTACATATGTATACATGCACCATGTAGGTGTGCTGCACCCATTAACTCATCATTTACATTAGGTATATCTCCTAATGCTATCCCTCCCCCCTCCCCGCACCCCATGACAGGCCCCGGTGTGTGATGTTCCCCTTCTTGTGTCCAAGTGTTCTCATTGTTCAATTCCCACTGATTTTCTGTAATTTGTTGTATACTTTAAAATAGATCGAAAAGAAGACTTTTAATATTCCCAACACAAAGAAAAAATAAATGTTTGAGGTGACGAATAATCCCAATCACACCGATTTGATCATTACACATTGTATACCCATATCGAAATATCACACATACCCCCAATATATGTACCCTTAAACTATGATATGATATATCAATTAAAAATAAAAATAAGTTATTTCTGGGTGATCTCTGAGAAAAGAAATTTTTTTCTTTCTCTTTTTTTTCATTGTTTTTCATCTATAAAATGGGATTGATGGCACCAAGCTTATAATAATGAAATGAAGAGAATGTAGTTTAATTTATTAGGAGTGCCTGGCACACGGTAGGCACTGGATACAGGCTTGCTATTTGTGGTATGTGATTATGTTACGTTATGGTATGTTATGGTGTTATACGTTTAGGTTATGTTTGCTATTATGTTAGTCATGTGGCTGTTCCCATGTTCCCACTAATGGGGATTGTAATTGTCTTGTATCCTCAGTATATGTTCCTTAAACATAAACATTTTATGACACGATGCTTTGCAACACATAGGTGTGCAAATGTTGTTGAATTACTTAAAATTTGAATAAAGTGCACTGTAGGAGATGAAGACCTCACAAGACTTTACCTTTGCTTAAAATATTAATTCAATAAAACACTTCCTCTTTACATAATCTTTTATTGACTAGTGAGGGTTTAAATGTCCATTCTCACAGAAATCTTTGCTCGGGTTTCTGGAACTTAAGTTGCAATTTTAAATGTTTTCTGTCAAACGGAAGTGTCTAAAAATCCATCCATCCTCTTTGAGGTTGCACTTCCCAAAGCCACGGAAGATCAACGCAGCAGCACTGGATGACACCCTGTATTTATGGCTCAGACGCTCACCTCACCTGACACCGTCACAGTGGCATGCTTGTTACCTCGGTTCAGGAGAAACACAAAGGGGTGTGGAGTTACCCACAGGGCATGTGGTTCTCGGCCTGTGTCGATCACTAACCAGCATTAGGATCTTGGACAAGTAAATTGATTCCTCTGCTCCTCAGCTTGTTTATGTATAAAATAAATTATTTTTACATTAAATCAGTGTTTTTCAATCTGCTTTGTTTTCTTTCTCAGAGATTATGCAGAAATGACTTGTGTGTATTTTTAGTTGATTTATCATAGTTGTACATATGTACATATATTGGGGAGATGCATATTTGTATACATGTAGACAATATATGTCATGACCAAATCACTGTGATTGGAATTCACCATCACCTCAAACATGTATCTTTTCTTTGTGTTGGGAAAATTAAAATTCTTCTCTTCAACCTATTTTTAAATATGAAATAAATTACAGAAAACACTTTAGAAAAGAGGTGCTGAATCTTATTTGTACATAAAAATCATTAATAGGCATAAAGTTTCAGTTAAGCAGAATTAATAACCTAGGAATTTGCTGTATAGCACTGCACCTGGGGTCAACAATAACCTATTGTTTATTTATTTTTTAAGAGGGTAGGTCTCATATTAAATGTTCTATCACAATAAAATTGAATGTAAGAAAACACAAAGACTATGTTGAAAATGTGAATTATTGGGCCTGGCCCCAGAGATGATGGTTCTGTGTGGATTCTGATTTCCAGGGCAGCCTGGGTGAGGGGTCCCTTGTCTCGTTAGAAAGAAAAAAACCAGGTAAGGTGAGAGAGGCCAGGTCCTCCTTTTATGATTCAAGCTGTCTCACTTTAATCATATTAGCTTTGTTTTTTTTTTTTAATTTTTTTTTAATGTTGGGGTTGGCCTAAGAATTTGTTTGAGAATAGAATTCCTTTTCTCCTAAAAATAAAATAAAAGTTTGAAAACTGATGAGACAATGAATGTGAATTTCCTAGCAGAGCTTGGGTTATAAGAATCATTCAATTATTTAGGTATTACTTTTGGAAGATAGATGTGAATCAGTGACTTAAAAGCCTCAAATTTTAAGGTGTTTTGATCACTGTGATTCCTTTCTATGTTATTTATTTAGGTTAGGTTTAAAATGATATGCAAACATATCCTGTCAAGACAAATTGCTTAAAGCATTAAAGCAATTGCTTAAAGCATTAAAACAATGGGAAGAGTTGAAATGAACTAGAGGTGCTGTTGGGATCAATGTGATCACAAATCCTAGTTGCATTTATATATAATAAACAAGATCTCAAATTCTTTTTCATTCTGGTCTGCAGTAAGGCACACCTCCTGAGATGGGGAACTGAGGCAGGTCCCACAGCATGTGCAGTGCTCAATAAGGTAAGTTGGAATGGAATGTTTAATTCCCCGGAGTTCAGGACCATCAACTGTATCACCCTGGATGAATGCATTAGCCTCTGCTCATTTACCTGATTATTTTTAAGCATGCTATTTGTTCTTAACTTCCAGCATTGATGTATGGTCTCCAAATGGGATAACTTGTATGAAAGAGATTCATAAACTGTAAGTATATAAAGATATTAAAAGATAACTATATAAGCTTCAAGTAAGCTTAAGAACCCAGATTTAGAATGGTTAAAAGGGAAACTTTAGCCAAATTAAATTTAAAAGAGTATAACTGAACAATGAGTGATTCGCGAATCAGGCAGCCTTCCCAGCCAGACTGGGCTCAGAGACTCCAGTGCAGCCACAGGGTGGAAGAAGATTTTTGGACAGAAAAAGGAAAGGAAAGGAAAGTACGGAAAATGGCAGCGAGGCACAGAGACAGCCACATGGGTTACAGCTCAGCATTTACCTTATTTGAATGGTCAGCCCCCTTTAATTGGCAAAAATTCAGTGATTGGCATAAGCATAGGCTGTGGTCTGTCTACATATCCATTTAGGCTGTGGTTCACAAGGTACAGAGAAACCTTCAGGCCAAACTTAAAATATGTATAGAGGCCCCTTTAGGCTAAACTTGATTGAACAGAAACTTCAAAATATTTGGACCTGATACACTCAGGCAATATATCAAATAAAGATTAGGGAGTAAGTGCAATGAAATATTGAACATATTTATGGCTATCATGAATATCTTTGCCATCAGGCTTAGCAGGGCGGCATTTGCCAAAGAGGAGAAGACTGTGTGGTGTGAAGGCTGCTGGACCAAGAGCAGCACAGACATCAGTTTGCAGCAATATCAATTACAAAGGCCAAATGGGAGACCAGGGCAGTTGGCAATTTGGGGCACATCCAAGACGTAAAAGCTCAAGTAAATGTTCTTATAATTATTTTGAAGATTTGGCATTAGTTATATGTATAATGCCAAATCTTGAAAATAAAATACGTATAACTTAAGTGTGTATTCTTTGACAATGTGTATTTATTTGAGAGAACCTACCTATCTGTTAGGTCTTTCATCACCAGTTTCTTAAGACTTGTATTATATTTTATTTATTTTCTAAATGTTTTACTTGGAACCTGACAAAATGAATATAATATAGTTAATACTATATAACTACTTACTGACTTACATTAAAAGAAATTGCATTTTCATTTGTCGAAACATTTCTTCACTTTTGTATGACAGAAAAGAAAAAGATAGCTTTTTCTTTTGTTTCTTTACTGAGACAGGGTCTCACTCTGTCACCCAAGCTGGAGTTCAGGAGTGTGATCTTAACTTACTGCAGCCTCAATCTCCTGGGCTCAAGCTGTCCTACTTCCTCACCCTCCCAGGTAGCTGGGACTGCAGGCTCATGACACCATGCCCAGCTAATATTTATTTATTTATTTATTTGTAGAGACAGAACAGAGTCTCACTATGCTGCCCAGACTGGTCTTGAGCTCTTGGCCTCAAGGGGTCCTCCTGCCTCAGCCTTCCAAAGTGCTGGGATTACAGGTCTGAGCCACCACGCCTAGCCACTGGTAGCTATTTAATGCTGGGTAAATACGTTTATCACTGTCACTCCTTCTCAATTAAGGCAATCTTTTGCTCTTTCATTTCATTTTCTCAATTTGGAGGAGGAAAATTAAAGCTAAAAATTAACAAGGACAACCACCTTTTCAGTACTAAGGTGAACAGATTTGGACAGAAAGAGGAATCTCAGCTTATCCACTGCCCCGAGTGATGTTATCTTAACATGACAGATATTTTTTTCAAACTTTCATCACTGCCATTCAGCTGTGAGGAGAGAATGGAACGTTTTATGAGTCGGAGGAAGTCACTGCTTCTCAAGTGTCTTTTCAGAGGGCTCCTCTCTTTCTGGAAGCTGAGTGATTACCGCTGAAGGCTCTACAGCGCATGCTTCGTCTTGGTCATTAAGCGAGAGGGCTGGGCGACCTCAGTAATTAAAACGCTCCATCCACTTGAGCCTAGAGGGCCTCCTGCAGCCAGTGGTGCTGGCCAGACTGCTCTGAGCAGGAGGGAAGGTTCCAGCTGAGAGAGGTTTTTAAAGTTTAGCTTAAAAACATGCTTGGAGCCTCTGATCCCACCAGGTGGCTACTTGTCAAATATGCTTTGCCACCATTAACTGATCTGGGAAATAATTTGTCTGCCCTTCAAAAGAAATTAAGTGAAAATGCAGGCTTTCCCGGGAAAGGGAGAGCAGGCTGCAGGACCACAAAAGAAAATTAGCACTTGCCGTGGCCACTGCGCTTCTCCCGCACTCAAGGAAATACCAACTTTACGATGCCATCAAAAAGCAGCATTTTTCGCTCTACATTTTAGCGTAGGGGTTGATTCTTCTTTATCTGGAAAAAGGTTTCTGAGTTTTTACTTTGTGCTTAAAAGTTATTGATAAAAAAGGCAATTAATTAATTTTTTAAAGTCACGTTCTTCAGCAAAGAATTTTCCTAGTAAGTATTGTAGAAATATTCTTGAACATGAAATACCAAAAAGCATCATTCAATTTCCAGTAACATTAAAACAAAGTTAACGGAGGGGCATAGGGCACAGGCCTGTGGGGTAATTAATGAATATTTATTGAGTCTTGTGTGGGACGAAATGGGGAAAATGAGATGTGTAAAGTTCTCTCCACAAGGTGCTTACAGACAAATTTAGGGGAAAAAGATGAATACGTAGACATAATACTTTTCATACAGGAGTTAAAAATAAATGACTTAGGCAAATAGTGAGGGCAACGGAGTCCCTCAGTAAGGTTTCCTTTTCAATAAAAAGCAGCCCCCAAATAATTTCTTTTCTAACAAAAACAACCTGTAAAATCGAGCGGTAAACATAGATAAGCAAGCTGGACGCTTGCAGGGGTGAACGCCCGCAGCTATGCTGATAGGAAAGGAGCTCTCTGGGAGCCAGGCATGTTCAACATGGCGGCTCCATCTTCCCTTTTTTTGGCCAATCGCGTGCACAGTAAGGAGAAGACCACAGGGCAGTGGCCAATCAAAGACCCCATTCCTTCATTTGCATAAGAAAAGATTAAGGTGGGGCACCAGCTTCCTCTCAAGCTATGTAAAGGTCACACCTGGTCCAACCAATCTTTGGGCCCTATGGAAATCAGACACCACCTCCTCAAGCCAGTCTATAAAGTCCCCTGCGCTTCCCTGCGGGCTGGAAGACTCACAGAGGCACCTGTCTCTCTGCAGGAGAGAGAGCTATTCTCCTTTCTCTTTCTTTTGCCTATGCAACCTCCATTCCTAAACTCACTCCCTGTGTGTGTACGTGTCCTTGATTTCCTTGGCATGAGGCAACGAACCTCTGATATTACCCCAGGCAAAGATGCCTTTTGACTGAAAGTACAGCAAGTTCTAGGATACCACGATGATTCATTCACCATGTACAGATTTGCAGGCCAGGCCAGTTCAGCAGAGTTAGGGGATTTTCACAGAGAACATGGACGTGAGCATCTTTCCTTTGTTAAGTTTTCCAAAAACTTAAAGCAAAAAGAAGGGTTTGTCAGTGCAAGCTATTCTGCATAGCTGCCCAGGATCATGGGATTTTAAACCAGGCCATAAGGAATGCCCAAGCCAGGTGGAATGCCATTAGCCTGTGAACCCCAAATATCTGGGAGAGATCTCAGTCAGTTGGGAAAATTTGTTTTGCCAAAGTTAAGGATGCACGCCCATGACACAGCCTCAGGGGGTCCTGATGACATGTGCCCAAAGTGGTCAGAGAACAGCTTGGTTTTATACATTGTAGGGAGACATGAGACATCAATCAATATGTGTAAGATGTACACTGGTTCCATGCAGAAAGGAGGGACGACTCAAAGCGGGGAGGGGGCTTCCAGGTCATAGGTAGGTAAGAGGCAAACAGTTGCATTCTTTTGAGTTTCTGATTAGCTTTTCCAAAGGAGACAATCAGATATGCATTTATCTTAGTGAGCAGAGAAGTGACTTTGAGTTCTGTCCATCCTTGTCTGCAGGGAAATTTCTCGTGAGGGAGGTATGTAGCTTTTTTGTCTTAGTAGCTATCTCCTTTAGGAATAGAATGGGAAGCAGGTTTGCCCTAAGAAGTTCCCAGTTTGACTTTTGCCTTTGCCTTAGTGATTTTAGGATCCAAAGATTTATTTACCTTTCGCAAGTCAAAATATCCAACATCTCCAAATCAAGAGAGAAAGCTCTAAAAAGATGACCCTTAGAAATCACCCCATGTTTATTCTACAATATTCTAAATCCTCTATCCCAGGCTTTGAGGAAAGACATTTGTCTATACTATCACATACAGAGCACTGAAGCTGTAAACATGTTAACAAGACCAAAGGGGGAGGGCCAGAGAAGGAAAATGATCCTTCCCGGGGCAGTGCAGCTCAGGGCTCCTCTGGAGAATTGAGCAGGGCTCCATCTTCAGCACTTAATTGGGGAAGTGGCATTTCCACAGCAGTGTGCACAGGCAGAGGCAGGGAGCCTTCCCAACCCAGAGTTTCCAAAGAGCAGTAAACCTGAAGAATTGTTTTCTTAACATATGCAAATTCCCTTTCCCTCACTATGCTTTGTTTACCTAGGTATGATTATTACACCTGATGGGATCCCATCATTTATTCCTTCAGGGAGCATTTGGGAAGCCCCAGAATGAATATTTCAGTGCTAGACATAGGAAGATCAGCCACCATCTGTGCCTTCAGTTAACACAGGCGCCCACATGGATGACACTTCAAGGAGCACTTCTGCGTAGCAGTTGAAGGCTGTATACAGGCGTCATGCAGGTGAGGAGTCAGACAGTTATGAGGTGCAAAATTAAATGGCCTCATTTAAAAATTCATATTATTTGCAACAGTGTGTGTTTGCTGTATAACAAGATCTCAGGGGTATACAACGATAACCATTCATTGTTCCCAGACATCTTGGTTGGGCTCAGGTGGATGGAGGACATGGTTTGGCTGGGGCAGCTGAGTTCCACAGTCTCTCACCCTGGGCCTAGCATTATGGGCTAGCCTAGGCATGTTCTTCTCATGGTTATGGGAGATGTGCCAATAGGAATGAATGAGGCTGGGCTGGAAGTGGCATGTCTAGCTTTCCTCATTCTTTCCACCAAATGCAGTCACATAGCTGATGCAGGTCCCTGTGATACAGAATCACACCCTACTGATACGAGTAGAGGACAGGGAAATACTGGGTAGAAAAGGGCAGTTCACTGGCAAAGGCCCCACCCTCAAGCCTGGAGACCTGCAGCCCTAAGTGGGAACAGGCATTTCCGTTTTTGTGCCCAAGAAGTTGACTTTTGGCCTGCCATGCCCCCCTATCCTATACCCATATAAACCCCAAACCCTGGCTCCAGTGGCAGATGAGCAGGTGAGGAGATGAGGAGACAAGCAGGCAGACAGCAGAACAACGTGGCAGAGAAAGAGAGAAGAGGAGGAATGTCTGAACACAGAGAGGAGTCTGGCTATGAGCGGTCAGAGAGGAGTCCAGCCCCTGGACGGCCATTCTCCAGGTGAAGATCATCTTCCCACTCCATCTCCCCTTCCAGCTCCCCATACATCCCTCTGGGAGCCACCTCCAACCACTCAATAAAACTCTCTCATTGTGCTTCCCATCCATGTGCAATCTGATTCTTCTGGGATGCTGGAAAAGAGCTGGGGATACAGAAAGCTGTCATACTGGTCCTCTGTCCTTGTAGAAAGGCAGAGGGTCAGCTGAGCTGGTTAACACTCAAGCCATCCCAGGATGGCAGGGCTAAAAGGGCACGCCCACTTGGGCTCCTGCACCTGTCCATCTGTGTGCTCCCCCCAACATCAGGGGTTAGAGCAGCGGCTGCCACTGAGCAGTCGAGCCACACCCCTGTCACACATCCTGTGAGGGGGATCAGGGAACTCTCCCATTTCACATCCATTGGTGAGAGGAAGTGCGAACACACAGAAAAGGGGGTGGAGTTAGGGAAACGGAGAAGGGGGCCCAATCGTGCATATAGCACACTGTGTGTGGTCAACTTTCTTAATCAGAGACATGAAGAAAACATCAAATCACACGTGACTGCTTCAGCACATTTGCTTTATTTTTAAACCAGTGGCCAACATCAAACAATGTGGAAAAGCTCCTTGAGATGACTCTGAAGAACTCACAGTGGTGGGAAGTCAACACTCTGTGGTAAATCCACGTGGGCCAGAGATAAGAAACCCATGGAAAATGCATGTTTTAAGATTATTTTAAACAAAAGCTGCTATTCTCTGCCATTTGCTGTCAGCTCCTGGGTCACAAAACGGAAGGCAGCTCCAACAGCTGTAGAAGTAGGCACACGTTTGACTGAAGAAAATCCACATCTTTTGCACACACAGACTGGAGGACATACCGCCCTCTTCAAACATACAGAATTAAAAACTATGGACACCATCTGCAATGTTTAAATTCCAAACGAAATGTCGTTTTTCCCATTTTTATTTGAGTGGTACTGGTTTAATACCCAAATTCATGTCTGCAAGACATGGTTAAAAGTTCAGAACACCTTTAATTCACCTTTTATTTGCATCATTAGCATAAATACTCTTACTGTAGAGAGAGGATCTCTCTGAGATTATACATAGTGATGTGTTGAATTATTAGACTAAGAACAGGAAACCTTTAGGCCGGCTGTGAAATCAAGGCAGGAACCACGCGAAGTCCCCTCTCCTCTTTTTAAGATAACGGACCTCCCCGCAGATGTGCAGTTTGAGAGATGAGTGCAGCAGCAGGAAAAGCACAGGCTCAGTGCAGACACCAATCACCCCAACAAGGTGGGCCTGGCTGAATGCTTGAGGCATTCATTTAGCTGAGCTAAAAATTACCCCCTTCATGTTGTCAGAGAGGTTGTTATTTCTGCTTCATGGTCCTTAGGAAAGTCACCTCTGCTTTTGAGAGATGTAGGCAGCTTTTGAAAAGCCCAGTCAATCTGTCTCCCTAAAGCTACCGTCACCTTTCCCAAGATGCCCTGATGCGGACTGACTCTGACCACATCCTGGAGAGAAGCCCCACCATGGGAATGAAGACAATGGTTCCAAAATCTTCTGCTCCTTTCATTAAATTTAAAGTACATAAAGGGAGGGAAGCTACAGGAGTCTGAAACAGCAGAATATGCCTTTAACATTCAATTTCTGAATAGATGACTCTAGAGTTATTAGCAGAAAGAAAACTATTCTAATCGCAAATTCACAAATAACTAATTGTGAGTGATCTGAAGCAAAGCCTTTTTTTTTTTCCCCTAAATCTTCTTTCTCAGAAAAGGGAAAAACTCCTTGATTTCTTGAAAATATTTTTGCCTAAAATTAAAGTATTATGTGGAAAAATATTTTATTTTTTATTTTTAATAAGAAATTAAATAAATTGATGATGCTTCATATAAAAGTAGCAGAAGGAATAATGAAAATAGAAGAGATGAAGGAAATAAAGAAAAGAGAGAGAATAGGGACTGTGGAACATCGTATTTCTCTTTAATGTTGCAGGGGAAGGATTTTCAGGCCTCAACATGGATACTGCGTTTTAGTTAGAGCATTGCTTAACTCAAGAAGAAACAAAGGAAATATAGTCATTATGTTTGTGGAAGAGGACAGATGACATTAAGCTGTTTAAGTCATTAAACTATTACAATGTAATGGAAAATGTTATTAAAAATATCTTAGAATGGCATGTCTATGAGCAAACATTCTTCTGGAACTGGATAGCACTATCTATATCAGAACATGTAAAAAGCTAGTTCCTAAATAATGCAGATTTATGCAAACTCTTCAGTTCAAATAAAAATATAAGGGAAAAAAACGAAACTTACCACTGAGGCATTCACCTTGACAAACTTGGTTTCCACTGTTCTGAAAGGTGTGAAAAGGAAGTAAGCCCGATTTCTCTCTTTCTTTCTTTTTTTTTTTTTTTTTTGAGACGGAGTCTCACTCTGTCGCCCGTGCTGGAGTGCAGGGGCACGATCTCGGCTCACTGCAAGCTCCATCTCCCGGGTTCACGCCATTTTCCTGCCTCAGCCTCCCAAGTAGCTGGGATTACAGGCGCCCGCCAACACGCTCGGCTAATTTTTTGTATTTTTTTAGTAGCCACAGTGTTTCACCGTGTTAGCCAGGATGGTCTTGATCTCCTGACCTCGTGATCCACCCACCTGGGCCTCCCAAAGTGCTGGGATTACAGGCGTGAGCCACCGCGCCCGGCTGTAAGCCCGATTTCTGCTCTAGCATGCAGCCACTGGTAGATTATCGTTTGGGTTTTGTCAACACCAATAGGAAAGCCATGTAATCTGAAAATGAATTTTGAGCCAATTCAGAAAATTCAGGCAAGCTCAGCTGGCTGCAGGAAAGGGGGGCAGGCCTGTGTTCCCTTCGCAGGGGGCTTTACCTGGATGCAACTTGGTTATGTAGTTTCCGAAGCCCTTGGCCTTGTTGCTGTTTCCCAGTCTTGCACTGACTGAAGTGAAACAGAGAATAGTTCTGTTGGAATCTGATAGCAACCCCTGACCCGTGGACACACACATTCACTCAGCAAATGCACACTGGGCTCCAAATCCCTGCTGGGCACTGTGCTGGGGTCATGTCTACCCAATGCAAAAGCCAATCCTTGTGTTCTCTTAACATTTGGTGACTGGTTCATGGGGTGGACAAGTAGCTGATGTGTTAAGAGTGAAAAGATGTCTGGAGAAAGCTACCATCATTGATCATCCAACGGGAAGAGATGTTGAGTGACATTAACGCAATCCAGGAAAGCCATGTTCTTGGATGAGCTACAGGTTTCCCGTCACCAGAGAGATTCAGAGTGTTGGAGGTTGGGGAGGTAAATAGTGAAAAGTATGCTGAATTATCTTCCAGTTTTCTATTCTTGGTGATTTACTGCAGTTTTACAGTGGAAAAATAGGGGAATCTTCCGACTCTGTGGGAAATGGCCTGTACATGGTAATGGTTACCATTGCGCACTCAAAGGAATCCCGAAATATCCTACCAGATCTTCCGTGGTTAGGGATTTTAATGAAAAGCATAACCTTTTCTAAACAGCTTAATGGCTTATCATTTTGAACTTGATCTCTTTGTATCAAGAGAAGACATTTAATAATGTTTATCTCTTTTTAATTTAACCTTTAAGAGATTAAAGGGATCCAATGTTTGTTATTCTGCTAAACTTTTACTTCTCAGTTGAAAATTTCCACAGGTTGCCCTTCTTCCAAAAGGTAATGACCGAAATCCCAGCATGTTGAGAGGCCGAGGCGGGCAGATCACCTGAGGTCAGGAGTTCGAGATCTGCCTGGCCAACATGGTGAAACCCCGTCTCCACAAAAAATACAAAAATTAGCTGGGCATGGTGGCACATACCTGTAATCCCAGCTACTCAGGAGGCTGAGGCAGGAGAATTGCTTCAAACTGGTAGGTGGAAGTTGTGATGAGCCAAGATCATGCCTCTGCACTCCAGCGTGGGTGACAGAGAGAGACACTTGCTTGAAAATAAATAAATAAATAATAAAAAGGTAATGAGTAAGGTATAAATAATGTTGGCCAAAAACGACTGGTTTTATGATCTCTAAAGCCACATAGCTTACAAAATTTACTTATTTTTATATTTGAAATAACAAAATAGATGCCAGTTTTTTTATATGCAACATGTCACATATTTTTCTGTATTTTGCTTCCGTTTGATTGTGTAAAAATAATCTACTCTATCTTTATATTCTCTAATTTTGAACATGGTATTTTGAACAATTTTTAACATCAACATCCTCTGAAATAGATTAATTATGAAGACTCATAATAACTCAAAATAGGTCAACAATAACTATAACATAATAGTAGTATAATAGTCTAATAAAATTTCTAGATGTAGAAATTTTATTTAAAAAATTACCTACTTTTCCAATAAGAAATGTTATGATTCTCTTTCTTAAAAGCTGTCTTGTTACAGTTTTTCGTTTTATTTCTTCTGTCATGAGCAACATCGTTTCATATTTGGCAATGGATAACTGAATAATTGACCAAAGCTTCAAATATACTGCATTAAACATATATAGCTTAGTTTAATAAAGTCACTAGTAATCTCTAGTCATACATAATCATGTTTTAAAGACACCTCTATGATTTTGGAACATTAATCTGGGAGAGGGGGGCACAGTATCCTGCTAAAGCATAGACCATAATTGTTTTACATTCGCATCCTCAAACTCTCAAACTCCTCCCCTCAAAGGACATTCCTTAACTTTTAACTTCAGCAGACTCTTGAATACATTAATTTGAAGACTTAGAGTAACCCAAAATACCTCAACAATGACTACACTATAATAAACTCCATAACATGTACTGTCTGAAAGACATCCTTAGTATTCCATCCTTTATCACAGTGCAACATGCTGGTTTCTTGGATAAAAATATAACAAAGTGCCTACATGCATTGTCTCTTTATTTTCTCATAGGACCTTGCAGAATCGCTTAACTTTTCTACTTAATATCAACATGCATCATGAGATGTAGCAAAACATTCCTTTATTATGTGTATCACAGTTTGGTGGTGCACCCTTCAGACTTCCACGAAGCAGCAGGATGTTAGGGCAATCTCTTATGAAACGTTGACCTCCAGACCATGAGGTACCTGTGACAGAACATTTGTGCATTTTGAGTAATTTTCACTTGGTAGCTCACTCGGGTAAATAGTTACAGGTGCAATGACTGGGCCCCATTATGTTCTGAGAACATTGTCATGAATTCTGCATTTCTGCCCAGTTGGAGACTTCTGAACAGAGGCTTGTTTGAATAATAAACTGGCCTTGTAAGCTGCAGATCAAGCATTACCCCGAGAGATTTAAAAATGTCCCCTATGGTGGAGATGTCCCAGGGTAATGAAGCTGAGATACTCCCTAACTGCCACGGAAGGCTTGGCTTACATTCCAGGAGGGCAAGTCATCTCTCCCAGCAGAGGAAGGGTCAGGTGAATGTGACAGCAGTCGATGAAGAATTCAGAGTGTCCTAGTTTTGGGGTTCCTGCAGTTCAATCCACAGAACTCGTGGGTAAACATCTCACCCTCATCACACTGTCCTTTGAGAACTGGGGCATGGTAAGCAATGCGGGTAATTGTTCAGGGTGCTGCTTTTGCTGTGAGTCATGTTCAATTTCTGTCTCTGACCCACGGATCTTGTGTCTTCTGTCAGGATACATGTGGGAAATTGTGATAGGCAGCCTGTTAGTTTGCAGGTAGGTAAAACCTCAGACCCACTACAGTTTCAGACTTAACACATTTGTGCATAAATAAAACAGAAATACATCTATACAAAAATATAAAAGATAAGAATTATCCAGATCACAAAGATTCACTTTTATTTATTTGACTATAAATATCAGAAACATTATGAATATGACCAGAGGAATTTACACATTGTCAAAGTTTCTAGACATTTCTATGCTAATTATATTTATGACATTGCCTACTAAGTAACTTTTCAAGCAATAGAAGAAATTAGAAGAAAGGAACAGGTTGCTTGGAGTTGGAATTATTGAGGTCAGGATTTGAAAGTAACAAATACATCTAAAGGAGCAAATCCAGAGGAAGCTGTTCTATCTAAGTTAGGCCATCAGGACAAATTTCGGATCAGAAGTCAAAATCCTGAATTGCAAAATTCAGACATTTAAGCTGCCCTATCATAGAGCTTACAAAGGAGACGATGACAGAGCAGAGCGCCTAGGAACTGGGAGTCCCTTCATGGCTGGTAGAAATCCTCCTGCCTCCCAGCTCTGGTTTCCTCAGTGGTTTGGTCCAATACTAATGTTGAAATCAATACTTCACGCTTATTTGCTGCCTGAAGTCAGCAGATTAGCTACTCAGAGATGACCTCCGAGTTGCTCCTTTATAATTTTAAGAGGGTATTCAGCTTAGAATTTTAAAATCAACAGAAATCAAATCCGGCTAAGAGGAGTTACTCTATTGTTCGCATTACTAATATTATATAATATTGACTCAAAATTCAATAAAGCATTTTAAAGCACCTGAAAAAAACACTAATACCCCCTTTGATAATATGCACACCCTCTTACAAACACAACTGCATGTTTATGGGACAAGGAATTTGCATTCATTTAGAAGTTACTTTATAGAATTTGCTTATGAGATTAACTGGAAGAACCTGAATCATTTGTTTTTCTAATTTCTGGCTTCAAAAAAAGTACTGTGTAAGGAAATGAGCTTATTCATGAAAGCAGAAGTTCCAACTCAGTGAATGTAATGGAAAAAGCCAACAATTTGTTTTCGTAGGCTTTTTCTTGAGATTTTAATATCAATATATGTCCTTAATTTACCTCTAATGCTGAGAACTTTTTACATTTTAGTTCTGCAAGAGCAGCTTTATTTTCTAGAAAAAAGTACGGTTTTGAAGTCTTTTTATAGAAACTGAGTCTTATATCTTTAATTGTTTTCAAATTTAATCATATTTCAAATAATTGTCTTGGAAGATAATGATAGCTAGGGTTTATTTATTGTTTATTTGCACCAGGCACTATTCCCAGTGTTTTGTATTTATTCTCTCATTTATTCTTTCCAACAACTCTATGAGATAAATATCCTCATTTAACAGATGAAGAATTTGAAGCAAGAGATTTAAACTACTTGCCCATGCTGACAAAGACAGTTTTGCAAAACTATTATCTCAACCAAGGTCAGACCCTAACTCCTGGCCTGCAATTACTGCTCTAATCTGTCTTATTTATGGTAACTTCAGCAAATGCTTCTGAATATCTCTATCAATGCCCCAACAGCAGGCTAACAAAAAAAAACTTGAATTGTAAAAACGAAGGCCAAAATGAAATAGACATGGATAAAATATAAGAAGTAATTTCATTCCAAATTTAAGATAACTATCACAATTGGCAACTAATTCCACAGACTATTTCTTGAATAAGGAAGAATTGCTTAAAAGACAGGCAATGTAGTCAGATAATATACTGAAAAAATCAGTACATTTGAGACTTCCTTTTGCGTCTGCAAATTTTAGATGGCAGGAGCAAAAAAGGTCAGACCATTATAAAAAAGTTGGAATATGGCAAAAGCAATATTCAGAGGTGAATTAATAACTTCAAAGTATATCCATGTGCTTTCCCCAGCTCATCAGTTTCCAATATTTCCTATATCAAAAAAGCCATATCCATGTAGTTATTAATGCAATCGTTGAAAATTGTGGTGAGAACAAAAATTTTATTTAGATAACCAATTAGGAAGTTAGAAATCAGAAGTATTATCAGAGACATAAATATCTAAATCCTCAGTTCTTGTTATTTAAGTGACAAAATTTGCAAGGTTTCAAGGCAAAAAAATGTTTTTTGCCCAAGGTTAAAGTGCATAGGTTGAAACTGCTGTGAAAAACAAATATAATTCTGATTTAAGAAACTGATTTTTTAAATAAATAAAAATACAATATCACTTAAGATCATAATATCTTAGCAAATCTAAATGTAAATATTCCACCAAAATTATGTGAGATTTATTCCCATAAATGGAAAGATGTCTCCGAGGAAATATCTTAATGTTTTCAGTCTAATCAATAAACCAATTGCAAATGGTTCTATAAACATCCCTAAAAATATGTCCAAGTGAGTATTAAAATTTATTTTTGTAAGGATTAAGCTAAAATAATAATGGAAAGAACTTTGTATGAGTAAGGAATAGTGGAGAAAATAATCGGATAAAGGTGTATCTTTATTGCCACGGAGGAAAAAGTTGTGGTGGAAGGAAGTTCCCTGCATTATTCAGAGAATTTGGACTTTGCCTTTGGCCCATGAATGAATACAGCATCTCCTTAAAAATAAATGGAAAAAGCGGCACAAGGAACACAGTATCATAGACCATTATTCTTTGAAATTATTCTTCAGCACTCCTTTGATGTACTATGTCTACTTCTTAACAGCTTTTGTCCAACTTGCAATGACTATGGAACCACTTCAAACAATAACTTTTGTGGGAAATCACAATGTCTGTCCTTTCTCCCAACGTTACTTTTGCCCAATGGTTCAGATATTACTGCACACTTCTCAACAATTTGTCATTATATCCCTTTTGTAATTATTTTACAATTAGGCTTCTCTTTTGTATGTGTGGAGTCTTGTACAGAGTTACTAGTTCTTCATGAAGATGACTTTAAAAAGTAAGCTAATTTATATGTGGGCATCATCCTTAGTTTCCTTATGTCGAATTATAAATATTAGACAAGATTCCTTGTTTGAAAGCTGTGTAATTATATTGAATGAACACTATAAGATTGTATTTGGACTGCAATAGTAGGTATTGACTCTAAATACATTTTCAGAGCTTCCTGCATATGTTTTTACAAAGTTGATAGCAAAGGTTTAATAAAATTCATTTGACAACACATTGTCCTTTTTCTCTTACAATATAATAACCCTGACATTTTTGTTGTCACTTTCAAATTGAGTTTCTATGTCCCTGGAGGCATCTCCATATGATGCTCTGAGAAGCTGATGTCACTGACAGGAGGTTATTTCTCCCAAGGAGGCTGAAGATCACTTTGGATGAAGTGTTAAGTGTATGCCTCCCAGGCTGGAAAGACAAGAAAAATGGGTCAAAGATGGCGGATAAGTTTTGCTTTCTTTTATCCCTAGGAGGGACATCTAAGGTTATGACGCTCACAGCATCTGCCTTTTTCCATGCCATACCTGAGCATTCGAGGATCCCAGAGCCTTCGTGGCACCCAGCAGGTAGCCAGTGGAGTCTCATGCCAGCCTCATCACCCCTGTTTGTAACTGTCTCACCTTGCATTGGATGAAGGTGCATTTTATATTGTGGGTATTTCTTAAACTCAAGTTTCCTGGAACTGCAAAAGTACCTGATGCCAAGCAGGCACAGCCTCAGGGAGACCCATTTGCTGGACAGCAATTTGGATTCAGGCTGGGTATTTAGAGTTTAAGGACTTAAGAACATGTAGCCATGGCCAAAAAGAGTACTATGAAAGTTTTGTTTTAGGTATAATACTTGTTCTAAAAACTGTTCCTGCTAACTCAAAGTTTTTTTTCCTTCCATTGGTCTTAGAATGTATATATCAAAATCACTCTCAAAGTATCATCATCATATATATATTTTTTGAAATGGAGTCTCGCTCTGTCACCCAGGCCGGAGGGCAGTGGCGTGATCTCAGCTCACTGCAACCTCCACCTCCCAGGTTAAAGCAATTCTCCTGCCTCAGCCACCTTAGTAGCTGGGATTACAGGCGTGCACCACCACATCCAGCTAATTTTTGTATGTTTAGTAGAGACAGGGTTTCACCATGTTGACTAGGCTGGTCTTGAACCCTGACTTCAGATGGTATGCCCACCTCGGCCTCCCAAAGTGCTGGGATTACAGGCATGAGCCACTGCACTCAGCCATAGCATCATATAAGTAATCAGTTGTAATAATGTTGACTAATAACCATATTCTCTATCTTGTGAATGCTTTACATAAATTATCAAAAGCCTACAAATCTATGTTATTATGATTCCAATTGTACATATAAAAGTTTCAAGTCACAGAGAGGTTACCCAAGACCACACAATAATCCAGACTCACTTTAACTAATTAGATGGGAAAATGCTTTTATCGGACACCTGGGGACTCACAGTTTGACTGAAACCTGAGGAACAGGAGTGGAAGGCGCAGAGTTCAAGAGCATTCTGGGGATTGTGAGCAAAGAAGACAAGAACCGTCGTGAGACAGAAGCCACCTCCACAGCCCTGATGGGGACCTGCTGATACCACATCACTTGGTGCATGCCTGGAATTCTCCCTGAAACACATACGATTGGCCAGGTTTGGTCAGACATCCCTGCTCAGAAGGGGAGATGAAAGTTCTGTTTTCTTTAACTTTTAACCCCCATGCTATCATCTCTATTGTGCAAATATGAAAACTTTGGCTTAGAATAAACTGGTTCAAGGGGACAGACCTAATTAACAGCAGAATGAAGATTCACTCACGACAGGCTGAATCCTCATCAATGTGTTTATTTCTATCACTTTCCCAATTCAATGGCAGATTCGTGTTTTCTCCTTCATTAATAGTTTAAAGCAAAGCAATGCTCTTCCAAAAAAGAAAATGCAAATGTAGCATTGGCCCACATTTGCCATTAACTGAGAGGTGTGTATCTCATAACACTACCCAATGTAGGCTTGTAGCTACTTGTCAACAAATGGCCTGGAATTAATTTATTCCTTGAGGAGTGTTCTTATTCCCTTGACATTTTGTTCTTCTGTTTGCACCTCTGGGCACTTTCTTTGAATTCTCAGGAGCACAACTTTCTAAGTCACTCAAGCTGACATCCTTCATGAGCTGCCAAAGGCAGAGAAATAAACGCTTTTACAACGGAGGGGTCTGACAATGTGCTTTTTGAAGAAAAGCAAAGCTTTACATTGTGTGGAAGTAAAAGCAAATCACTTTGTGTAGGAAAAAAATTCCTCAGAAAAAGGGAGTAAAAATGCAATGTTAACAACTCTATTTTATGGATTTCAAACTTGACCCATTTAGCCATTGTGTATAATAAGAGGTATAACAAAGAGACCTGTTTAGCAGTGAAACTGAGTATCAAATGTTTAACCCCGCTTTGAAATGGAGTTTTTTTTTCAATGTTACTAAAAACAAACGTGATTGTTAGTTGGATCAGCTAAATACAGCTTCTCAGAAACAAACAATTTAATTATTTCAGGCAAAATAAAATTTTATGAAACAGTATTATTCTATAATTTTTAAATGTAAGTTAAATAAATGAATTCTATACAAATTATTTACAAATAAAAAAACATTTGCTCAAAAAGTGCAGTTAGTACATTCTCAATTTCCTAGATATTGGTGGTAGAGGATAGAGGACAGAAATATCTGGTTCAGAATTATAAAATTATTTGTAAAGTCCGAGAGTGAGTTTGTTTATTTTTATTTATGTTAATCTAATTCATTTTTATAACAGCTTTAGATTTACAGAGAAATTGAGAAGGTGGAACCAGAGCTCCCGGTCCCCTGCACCTAGGCTCTCCCACGATCGGCATCTCTCATGAGTGAGATGCATTCGTCTCAATGAACCAATATTGAGACATTAATGTTGACCAAAGTCTACACTTTATTCACATGTATGTGAATTTCCCCTACTGTCCTTTTGTTAAGCGTGTGTAGCTAATCAGACAAGAACTGGGCAGAAGGAGGGTCCGGACAGCCCACCAGGAAAGTCAGGTGACCATCAGGTGACAGTCAGGTGGTTGTCACACTGCTCCTTTAACATAATAATAGGTCACAGCCAGTGTCAGAGAATGGTGGTCTCCCTATAGACAGGAAACACCTGAAAGTGGTGATCAGCAGCTGCCAGATAACATCTCAGGAGCGCAGCCAATGGGCTCAAGCGTGTGCATTAAGAGGCAATATGGCGGAGGATGACCTTCCAGGGGCATTTGGGTGCTGAGGGAAGAACGCCTCAAGTGCGCATGTGCACGACTCCGGTAAACACACTGCACATGCGCCACTCTGTGGTGCTGGCAGCCACTGCGCATATGGACAGCCCACCCCAACGGAAGAATCAGGGTAGAAGGGACGCAAGACCCCGGAAATATCCCAAGGTATAAAACCCCAAGTCAGAGGTCAAACCGCGCACTTGTCCTTCAAGCCACCTGCTTGGGCCTCTTCCAAATGTACTTTTCTTCCCTTCGTTCCTGCTCTGAAGCTTTTAAATAGACTCTTACTCCTGCTCTAAAGCTTGCCTTGGTCTCTCCTGCCTTACGCCCCCAGTCGAATTCTTTCTTCTGAAGAGGCAGAATTGAGGTTGCTGCAGACTCATGAGGATTCACCAACCGGAACACTTTTGCGGCTCCAGGGTCCCATTCAGGATACCACGTGACATTTAGTTGTCATGTCCCCTTAGGCTGCTCTTGGTTGTGACAGTTTCTCAGACTTAACTTGATTTTGGTAATCTTGGCAGTTTTGAGTGGGACTGGTTGTATATTTTATCTGATGCCTCTTTGCTGAAATGTAATTTATGTTTTCTTCATGATTTGACTTGGGTTATGGGGCACTGTAGAAACAGCACAGAGAAAAGGGGCCATTCTCCTTACATAGGAGAGGCCACATGCTCACGTGTTCATCACTGTTTTTGCTGACCTCCATCACCCGGACGAGCAGCACCTCTCAGGCTCTCACCCAAGGCTGTTCCTCCCCTCCCACCTCCGGCTGCCCTGTGCCCCTGGGAAGAAAGTCACTGTTCAGGGCCCATGCTCGGGAGCTGGGTTACGATTGCCCTTCTGGAGGACAGAGCCTCTGCAGAAATAACTTGGATTTTCTTATGCATGGGGGCTGTATCTCTTGTCCCCTATTTATTTATTTATTCATTGAATTATATCAGTGCGAACATATAAACACTATTTTATACTTTGGGTTATAAACCAATACTACCTCATCCTGCTGCTCAAAGTGGCCCAGCTTTGGCCATCGGGAGCTCTTCTGGCTGACTCTTTATGCTTTGACATCCCCATCAGTGTGTGTGTGTGTGTGTGCACGTGCATATGTGTGCACATGTGTGCATACATGTGGATGTGCATGTATTTGTGTGTATTTATGTGTGCATGTGCATGTATGTGTTACGCACGTGTATGCGCATGTGTGTGTGTGTGTATGTGTGTCTGATTGTGTGTGTGTGTGTGCTCAGCCCTGTCTTTCCTTCTGGCACTATAAGATGCTCTAGGCTCAGCTTGCATACTTCTTGTCCTGGTTCTAGAATCAGCCATTACCCTAAAACTTCCTGCCTACTTTACTGGGGATTAGTATTAGAAACCAAGATCTGGGCACTGGGTGTGCTTGTCTCCCTTGAGAGTCTTTGCTTCTAGGCCTTCTCAGCCAACAGAGCAAAGGTGCATGTGTGTATATTGATCATATTATAAGTCACACACGAATGAGTGAACATTTCTCTCTGTACCTGTGAGTGTCTATATTAAGCACAGGTAGGTCCATCCTGGTGTCTCCAGCTCTGCTCCATCACCCCATGGATTGCTCTCCTGCCTCATCCTCATTCCTGCAGTGAGAAACCTGCCTTCCCCACCCATCGTCCAGTCATTGAATTCCTCAGTTCCAGTTAAATGCGCTGTGATGAGCAATCTCATGTCACACAACATTATCAACTAGAGTACACTTATTCTATATACTTTTCACCTTTAGTTTTACAGACTCTATTTTTTCTGAAAATTACAGTTTTGTGCCTGTTCTCTATTTTAACTTAGAAAAATTTCTGTAACTTCCAGTTGAAATGTCATTCTAGGTCCATAAGCAAGGTCACTCTCTGTTCCAAACAAACATTACACGTTGACATTGAAATAAACTTGTCTTAAAGAAGCATTATACTTTGAGAGGTGAAAGAAAGTGGGCAGAGACTTTGTCAGGATCTGGGAGCTGGATTTGGAATATCCCTCAAACCTCCACAGACTGTGAAGTGCCTTTCTAAGACCAGGTTTTGAGCTTGAACATGAGAGGGCTGAGTGAGAGATTTAAACAAAAACAAAAACTGCTAGGGAAAGAAGAAACACAAAAGGAGCAAGGGGACAAGACTTAGATAATGCCACTGTGGTTACAAAAATCAACAAATAATAATAGAGTAAATTCAAAATTACTTTAAAAAGTGCTTAGCATACTAAAATAGGTAAAGCACTTTAAACTACACAAACAGGAAATTATCACACAGAACAAAAGGGCAGACATAAATGCAGAAGAGCATGAAAAGTAGTCTTTTAGAAATCTGGAAACTAGAAAGTATAGATGGAAAACAACATTAACTCAATAAATGCCATCAAAAGAGAAATTACTGAATTTGAATATAATGTGAGGAATTCCAATGAGGTAAATGCATTCCTATTGAAATATACCAACTTTTTATCTTTTTATCAATTATGTTTCTTCTCAAAATTTTAATCATAGTTATTTTTAAGTCTTTCCCTGTTAACTGCTTCTTTCGGCATCTAGTATGAGAACCAAAAATAAAATTCTAAGGCCCCCTAACCATCTGAATGGACCCCTCCTCTTGGCCAAGGGCATTCCAAAGTTAATCTGAAAAAATAGTTCGGCCATGAAGGAAGGGAGGGTCAGACATGCCTCATTATACTCCCTTTTGAAATCCAGGAAAAGCTGAGCAGCATTAACATCAATACAGATCTTAAGTCTGATAAGAAACATTTGCAACCTATTCTCTCTGAAGCCTGCTACCTGGAGGCTTCATCTGTCTCCCTGATAAAACCTGGGTCTCCACAACCCCTTATGACCCAGACATTCGTTTCTACTGATAATAACTCTTCCAAGCAATTGTCAATCAGAAAATTTTAAAATCCAATTATGACCTGGAAGTTCCCCCACTTCAAGTTGTTCTACCCTTCCAGATGGAACCAATGTACATCTTCCATGTATTTGACTGATGTCTCATGTCTCCCAAAATGTCTAAAATAAAACGAGGCTGTACTCTTATCACTTTGGGGACATGTTCTCAGGATCTCCTGAGGGCTGTGTCATAGGCCATTCTCAGATTTGGCTCAGGCGTGTCATCCCAGCACTTTGGGAGGCCAAGATACCTTTTTTTAAATTTGTTTATTAAACAAAACATCATTCTTTTTGGCAAAGTGCCGTATGAAATAACATTTAAAATAGAGTCTTTCTCTAAGGTGGAGTTCATTGTGTCAAGGGTGCCCTGAAGCTCTCGGGGGTGCTAGAAATTGAATGTATATTGCTCTGCATGGTGGTTACATGAGTGTGCACATAAAAATGGATTTGTCTGTACTCTGAAGATTTGTGTTCCATGCTGGCTATATCACATCTTATTTTAATAATAATTAATGAACAGATAAAGCAGAAGAAAATGTGCTTAATAATTTACAATAAAATTTTCCTATTTGTCAATTGCATTGGTATCAGTAAATAATTCAATTGTAATTAGACACACAACATTTGTATTAGAAAGACCATAAAATGGAACAACACATGGAAGGAATGTTTTTCATGTCCTCAGAAAACAACAACAAAAAATCATTTCAAACTGCAAATTAATTATCTGAGTTCCTACGAATGAATGATTATCAAATCATAAGAATAAAATTACATATCCTGATATAAACAGGGTAGCTTTTTTACAAATCATTTTAATTTTTCTCCTGGAAAGTACACATACAAATGAGAACAACAATAACAGCAAAACAAACCTGTGTATTCAACTGAGTGAGAGAGGCAGGAAGCTCAAACCTCTGGGTATGTGTAATTGTTTCCCAAAGAGCAAAGCTGGCAGGACACATGCAGGAATGGAGAGGGACGCCTGGAGGGGAACGAGATCTGGGACGGGGAAATGGCTCCCAATCCTATACACTTCTAGTACAAGGCAGGGGAGCCCCAAAGCGGGCAGAGCCTGGGAGGGTTCTTGGCTTCCTTCAGGAAAGAATGCAGGGGCAAGCTGGTGGTAGAGTAGAAGGTAGAGTACAGCATTCTTAAAGAGGCAGTGTTACAGCTCTGATGACAGTACAGCTAGTGACTGCTCCTGCAGGGCTACCCCATAGACAGAAAGCAGCAGCTCAGGGCAGGGCTGAAGTCCTATTTATACCCACTTTCGATAACATGCAGATCAGGGGCTGGTTTAGGCAGAAATCTCTAGGGAAGGGGTAGTCCCTTTGGGGTCCCTGGGTCATCCCAAGTATTGCCCTGGTGATGGTGAACTGACAGGGTGCACTGGTGGGCGTGCTGTTGGAAAGCTGTTTTTGTTTCAGCCCTGTGTTAGATGGTCCTCAGTTTGGTCCTGTGTCCGAACCCCACCTCTGGAGTTGGTCCTGCCTCATATCTCAGCATCAGGAAGTGTTCATTCCCAGAGGCAAGGGTCCCACTTCCTGGAGGAACTGCTGGGTATTGTGGTGCACTGCGGACATGCTGATTAGAGAAAGGAGGCTGATTAGAGAATGGATATTTCCAGGATCAAGGGGGCTAGAGGAGACCCTCAGGCACAGCAGCCTCCTCTCCAGAACATGACTGGAGGGCAGCAGCCACCTTGGAGGAGATACTAGGGCCAGATGCAGAAACCCTCATGAATCGGGTGTGGCTACGAGAAACAAAGTGTCTCTGGACAGAGAAGCCCCACGTTACATAAATGAGTGTTTGCAATGGGAGTAAATATCTAAGGAAGCTAGCTGATGAGCTGAGAAATCTGGAAGTTCCTTCCGCCACTGTCTCTCCATGACTGTGCTTCTCAGAGCAAGTTTAGGAAAATGAAACTTATTTATGTGTGAATTTTAAAAATAAATAAACATAACTTCTACAAACATGGTCTAGGACAGGCTTGTTCAACCTGCAGGCCACATGCAGCCCAGGACAACTTTAAATGTGGCCCAACACAAATTCATAAACTTTCTGAAAACAGTATGAGATTTTACTGTGATTTTTTGTTAGCTCATCAGCTATTCTTGCTGTTAATATATTTTATGTGTGGCCCAAGACAATTCTTCTTCCAGTGTGGCCTAGGGAAGCCAAAAGATTGGACACATCTGGGTTAGGACAATCTGTAAGAAAGAGAAGTAATGCTCCTTTATATATTAGAAAAATGCAAAAATATCCACAGAGAAAATAAAATTACAATCTGACACTCCAACGTGAATTGAGAAAAACATTATTATAACACAGTAAAAGTCAGACAAATACAGCACAACGTAGAAATATAAGATCTAAACAAGGACAGTTTGACAATAGGATTTGATGTCTGCACAATGTGGGAAGGTGAAATAAGGGCTGATGGTCTTAGAAAAAGTGTGGATAAAGGCAACATCATTTCAGGAATGAAGGCTGGACCTGAGAAGCTCAGGGAGGAGGTGAACCGTCACCACCACCACCAACCTCAGCCTTGCAGTAAGTCCTGGGGGCTGGGATGGGAATGGTGGATGGACCCAAACAGTAGGGATCCCAGACAACAGATACACAAGAAAGCAAGCTGGTGCAATGGACAACTAATTTAAGTTACTCAAAAAGACAACCAGTGCAGGGAAACAGAATAACGATTTAATGTAAAATTCAAAATATATTCTTAAGATAGGAGGCTTAAATCCACTTACTGAAAGAGCACACTATAGTCTACTGAGAATTGACCAAAATAAACATGACCATCGAGCTCATGGATGTATAAAGTAGAAAAATTGTGTGACAATTAAGAAAAAGGCCCTTGAGGAGCAGACAAAAAGCTTACATAGAATTTGAGGGAGGGAAAATACGTCTTTTGTCAATTGTTGACAACCACCTTTGATGACAACTGCACAGGTGCTTGTGGAAAGGAGGTTGCAGTGAGGATCTCATACACACGAAAGTACCTTTCCGCTCTAAAGGCCACGCCCATAGAGTGATCATCAAACAAGAAACTGAACATTGCTCTCGGGAATACCAAACATTGCTCGCAGGAATACCGAACTTTGCTCATAGGAATACCGAGCGTTGCAAACAAGAAAACCAAACGTTGCTCCCAGGAATACTGAATTTTGCTCCCAGGAATACCGAATGTTGCTCCCAGAAACACCGAAAGTTGCTCCCAGGAATACCGAATGTTGCTCCCAGAAATACCGAATGTTGCTCCCAGGAATACTGAACGTTGCTCCCAGGAATACTGAAGGTTGCTCCCAGGAATACCAAACATTGCTCACACAAGCCTTTTTGAGAAAATTGCTAGAGAAAGAACTGAAACCACCAAGTGAGGACAGGAGTTTTTAAGAAAATAAAATACTGCCAATGAGCACTAAATAGGCCTAAGGTCAGCCTCAAACAAAAGCAAAGGAGAAAATGAGTGGAATTTTGACCATTTCATTGTATTTTCCAGCAGTGCAATTAGGCAACAAAAATTGGGAGAAGAGGTAAAGAGAGATTTTTTAAGATGGGTTAGTTTATGTATTTCTTATTCTGAAAATAATTATTCTCATGCAGTAACAATACAATTACACAAAACACATCAGATACTGTACAATAATGTAAAATTATAATGATTTTAATAATAAATATCAATTCTTAAATCCTATATAAAATATGAGCAAACAGGACCCAACACTAAAGTAACAATACATCACAACCAAGTGAGATTTAGTCCAGCAGTGAAAAAATAGTGTGATGTTAATAAATTCCTCATATTAATAGAACTAAGAAGAAATATAGCATGATGCTGATCACGCAATTAATAACATTTAATGACTATACTTAGAGAAAGTACTCAACATAGAAGGCTGTGGATATAATAGAAATGGAATTAAATACATTTGTTTTACCCCCAAATAATATCATCAAGCTTTATGAATTAAAACTTAAAACATTTCTTCTAAAACCAGTATTATCATTATTTAATGAAATAAGAAAAGCAGACAAGAGAGAAAACATGATGTAGTAATTCCCATTTAATGGAATTTATCATGTAGAAATTCTTGCACGTGCACTGTGACAGTTCATTTTATGCATCAACTTGAAGGATATTTTTGAATGGGATTAGCATTTATTTATTTATTTATTTTATTTTTGCAGATCACTGCTAATTACATAGAAGCTACTAGCCAAAGCCAAAATCAATGAGGTTCATACAAATAAGAATCAAATGCCATATTCAAAGCTGTAAGAGGATATCCTCATGCCCAAGCGATGAAGGCTGGGGTGAGCACGTCTGAACATTTTATTTCAAATTGTTAAAGAGCTTTGGGGCCGCACAATGGTCCCTTGCATCCAGGAAGTCGAAGAGTTCCTACGCACAATCCTTCCCTTTGTGTGATGGAGAGATACAGGCTCATGGCAAATTTGCGTGTCGTCCTTGTGCAGGGGCCATGTTAATGTTCTTTGTGTTCTTTTGACCTTACTGCATATGCTGCTGAAGCCAACCCGAGATGAACGTTTAAATCAGTGAACGCTGAGTCAGCAGATCGCTCCACTAATGGGGGTGGGCCTCATCCTATCAGTTAAAATCTTTAATAGAACGACGAAGTCAGGCCTCCCCGGAGCAAGAAAACTTAACCAGCAGAAGGCCCTCAGAGGACACTGCAGCACTGGCTCACCTGCAACCCACGCTGGACATTGCCGACTCCCCAGGCTTCACAATCACATGAGCCAATTCCTTGTCATCTCTGTCACCTATCTATCTACCTATCATCTACCTATCTACTACCTGTCTATTACTTAGCTTTCTATCTGCCCACCATCTATCCACCTGTCACCCACCCTATCATCCACTGATTATCCATCCTCTACCTATCTATTACCTGTATACCATTTAGCTTTCTATCTACCTACCATCTATCCACCCACCATCCATCTCTGTCATCCAATGATTATCTATCTATCTATCCATCTATCATCTACCTATCTACCACCTGTGTATCATTTAGCTTTCTATCTACCTATCATCTACCCTCCTGTCATCCATCTCTATCATCCATCAATCATCTATTTATCTATCTATCATCTATCTCTCTACTACCTGTATATTACTTACCTTTCTATCTACCTATCGTCTATCCACCTGCTATCTGTTTCTATCATCCATTGATTATCCATCTATTTTCTATCCTTCTTTCTATCTATCTATCTATCATGTATGTACTACCTATCATTTAGCTTTCTATCTACCTATCATCTATCCACCTGTCATCTATCTCTATCATCCATCAAACATATGTCTACCTGTCTATCCATCTATCTATCATCTATCTACTCCCTATTATTTAGCTTTCTACCTACCTATCATCTATACACCTGCCATCTATCTCTATCATCCTTTGATTATCCATCAATTTATCTATGTATCTATCTATGTATCTATGTATCTATCTATCTATCTATCTATCTATCTATCTTTCTATCTATCTATCTATCCTCTATCTACTACCGGTCTATCATTTAGCTTTCTATCTTCCTATCATCTATCCACCTGTCATCTATCTATCAGTCATCTACCATCTATCATCTACATCTCTCTACCTGTCATCTATCTGTCCTCTATCTATTCACGTGCATTATTTTGGTTCTGTTTCTCAGAGAAATACAAATTAACACACATTAAATGGTAGATGTACAGGACTGCATATTGCTGGATTCTATTAGAAATAACCGGATGCCATCAGTGGGGGTCTGTATAGTCAGCCCCTGGCAAGCCCGGTGGCCCAGCCTGTGCAGCAGAGGCCCTGGGGTCCAGCAGGTACTGCTGCCTCCCTGTGCCTCTGTCTGTCTGGCTGTGCTGTGCTGTGCTGGAGGGGTTGGAGGAGGCCGGAGGCTCCCAGCACAAGCACCTGCTGGGGCTTTCTTCTAAACCTTGGAAGGCAGCTCCACCCAGGCACAGGCACATGGAGAGGTGGGGGACACATGGCCCCTTTCTGAAGGATAGCCCTCCATCAGGAGGGAACAGGACTCTGGGAAACATGGTCCAGCTCCTGACCTTTGGGGCCATAGCTGAGGTGCGTGCTGCTGGGTTTGCAGCGGGACACCTGGGGCTGGTTTCTAGGGTCTACACTGGCAATTGGCTCATACTGTGGAGTTTTAGTAACTTACCCCTTCCTGCCCTTCTCTCAGATCCCTCCCAGATACAGCCTGGGCGTCCAGTCTTGTCTGCAACTTTGCTTCCCTGAGAACCCACATAAGACATCATGGAATGATTTAAAAGGATTGGGGAGCTCTCTGTGTGAGGATGTGGATATATTTTTCAGTGAAAAAAAGAAATGCCCAACCCAGGACAAATGTGCTGTTTGAGAAGAAATGTATCCACTTACGCTGTTGTACTCTTCTGGAGCTGCTTGAGGAAACTTGGAAAGCGTGCGTAAGAAACTAACAGAGGAGTGGCTGGGCATGTTGGCTCACTACTGTAATCCCAGCACTTTGGGAGGCTAAGGCGGGCAGATCACATGACTTCAGGAGTTCGAGACCAGCCTTGCCAAGCTGGTGAAACCCTGTCTCTACTAAAAATACAAAAACTAGCCAGGCGTGGTGGCGCATGCCTGTAATTCCAGCTACTCATGAGGCTGAGGCTGGAGAATTGCTTGAACCCAGGAGGCGGAGGTTGCAGTGAACCAAAATTGCACCACTGCATTCCAGCCTGGGAGACAGAGTGAGGCTCCATCTCAAAAATGAAACAAACAAACAAAAAATTAACAGAGGACAGGGCACAGGGCTTGAGGGTGGTCATTTGCTCAGGCTGTGTAACCAAACACTGCAACATGGGGCACTCAAGCAACATGAATTTTTTCTTTCTAGGTTCTAGAGGCTGGAAGTCTAAAAGCAAGGTATCCCAGGGTGGGTCCTGGGTCCTGTTCCCTCCCCGACCTTTCGGGGCTTGCAGGCAGCGGTCTTCTGTCTGTCCCTCCACATGGGCTTCTTCCTCTGCAGCCGCCTGTGTTCTAATTTCCTGTTAATATAAGATACGGGTTGGTTATATTGGATTGGGACCCACCCATATTATTTCATTTTACCTTAATCACTGCTGTAAAGACCCTGTCTCCAAACACAGTCACATTCTGGGGCATGTTAGGACTTCAACGTATGAATTTTGGGGGGCACAATTCAGTCACAACAGTGGAGATGAAAATATGACTTCTAAATTCTTACCTTTTTATATTTTGATTTTTAAAGCATGTATGTATTTCTGGGTAAACTATTACACTGAGGAAATAATATTAACTTAGAAAAGGAATTATTGCATGCTATGTATGGAAAGCATGCTTCTCTTTCATCTACTTTATCTGTTTTCACATCTTTATCAGAAATTCTGAAAGCATAACACTATGGCTGAAAGTCATTCTGTTCGTTGAATTTCCCAGGTAGACAGCCTGACCTTGCCGTCCCCCGACCTCTCTTCCAGAGCCGTCATCCCAAACTGCCAGTGGCAGCCATTGTTGTGCTTCTGCCAGAGGCTTCTTCTAGCTGCAGGAAGTCACTGGGCTCAGAAGGGAGAACACACACAGTGTTTTAAGGATATCTCTCTTTAGTCCTCAGGATAACAGGGCAGGGGTTACTTGTGGCCTCTTGTCCTTACTTCCACTTCATTGCAATTCAGAGACCACAGAGTTCCCAAAATTATGAACACCCTTATGGGCAGAAAAGGGTTGCTATGTCAAGAAGGCTGATGAAGACTGATTATCATGCGGAAATTGGTTTCTTGCTACTTCGTAGGGACAGGAAGGAAATTCTGTGTCTGGAATTCAAGAGGTCCTCTAGGATCCTTGTGTTGGCTGCTTCACTCACGGCGACCCCTATAAACAGGTGATTGCAATGGCTGCTGTCTGACCCAGGCACCGTAACCAGAGCTTCACTCCTCCTGAGATATGCTGATCTTACTGATACCCCTGGCAAACAATAAAGACCAATGAACCTGCTGCTGGGGTTGAGGGACCTGGAGCAGCAGATAGGACTGAGGAGGAAAATGAATTGCAAGTATGGAGCCAGAGCCAGGGCCGTGGGAAGGATCATTTTTATTCTGTGAATCAGCCTCTTTCATTGTGTTTTTAACTAAAGTAATTGTAACTTTCTGCCTTTTTAAAGAATCAGTAGCAAGACAGATTGAATGTAATGTAGGGCAAGAGCCTCTCCACCTGCAGACCTCATGCTCTGTGCATCTATTGGCTTCTACCCTCTGCACTGGGACCTGCAGTCCTGCCGGAGGGATCTCTCTGGCTGCAGAAATCCTTGGCCTGCCAAAAGTCCCAGAGAGATACAGCCCCAAGATGCAGCCCTCGCAAATGACAGATGGAACTTAATAGAAAATCACTTCCACTCCCTTGCTCCTACAGTAAGTCACGAGAGTCCTTACCTCTGGGGGTTATTAACCGATGCGAGGGGCCATGCAGGAGCACCACAGGGCTCTGAAGCGACCTGTATCACGATCCAGATGGCGGCTGCTTGAGCAGACTCGTGGGGCACAATTCATCGAGCTCTACAATGAGTATTTTTGCAGTTTTCTGCGTGTATGTTATACTCAATCATTTTAAATTTTAAAATTATAGGTAGGATTCTAATTCATAATACAGAAATTGACTAAACCCAAAGACTAATCCCACAATGTACATATAGAATCCTGTGGAAATAAATGCATGGAAAATAAGGGGGTGCCTTTATAATATAAGGAGAAATAAAGTGGAAATTCAGTTCTGGCAGCAGGTGGTGGCTGGGACTCAGTGGAGGATGAGATTCAGGAGGAGAGAAGCAGATCGCTCCAAATCTGTTTTGAAAGATCTTCAATGGAGGGGTCCCTGATCCTGCTCAAGAACAATGGAGAAAGGTGGAAGAAATGTTAGTAGTCAGCAACCTAGGGCCATATCAGAATGTTCACTCGCTGGCTGAAGAATGCCCACCAATGAAGGGAGTAGGGCTTCATGGTGAGAGGTCACTGGGCTGGGTAGGCCACAGTGTCATCCATCCTAGATGCAGAGTTCTTAAAAAGATGGCTGCCTTCTGAAGGCAACCCCAGTCACCTTCAGCAGAAACGTGGCTTTCGAGCTCCCTGTGGTCATTGCACACAGCAGTCGATGGCAGTTCTCAACAAACACTTTGTGCAGAGTAGATATTTATTGTTTTTTTTTCTTTTGAGCAGAGGAAATTTAATGCTTAATTTTTCACCAAACATATGCTTTAATTTTTAGTTCATTGCTGCCCAAAGGGCTTATTAAGGAAATCATTGTAGATTTAAACCATGTGACAAACAGCAGCACTGCTGGTTGGGAATATCAATGACTCCATAAACTCGTGATAGCAAGAGAAGCTGAGCTTCTTTTCACCCGTCTTTTAAATACAGCAAACCTATAATTTCCTGGTTTCCTGCAACTTGCTGGATGCATTTCATAGGCTTCATATGGACCAAGCATAAGTGTGACCAGCAGCAGCTCCAACAGTCACTGTAGGCAGGCAGTGTCTGACACCAGGTGTATTAGTCTGTTCTCACACTGCTAAGAAAGACATATGCGAGACTGGGTAATTTATAAAGGAAAGAGGTTTAATGGAGTCACAGTTCCACGTGGCTGGGAAGGTCTCACAGTCATGGCGGAAGGTGAATGAGGGGCAAAGTTACCCCTCACAAGGTAGCAGGCAAGAGAATATGTGCAGGGGAACTCCCATTTTTAAAACCATCAGATCTCATGAGACTTATTCACTATCACAAGAACAGCATGGGAACGACCCGCCTCCATGATTCAATTACCTTTTACTGGGTCCCTCCACAACACATGGGGATTATGAGAGCTACAGTTCAAGATGAGATTTGGGTGGGGACACAGCCAAACCAGATCACCAGGGACCTGACACACCCAGTGTCGCTTGCTCTTTCTCCCGTTACTGAGTGGTGAGTTGCTGCTCCTGGAGGTGTGGGGTTGGTTACACTGTGGGAAGCAAAACATTGGGGAAGGGAGGGAAGGACTACTAATGCCAATTTTCCAGATGCAGGCAGGTATAAGAGTAACGCCTCTCTTCTCAGGGGAAACTGGAACTAGCAAGTGGAAATCTACTACCTCTATCCTGCCTTATTTAAAACACCACTTGGTTAAATTTAATAATAATTTAAAAATGGAGCAAATCCAAAACCAGAAAAGATGTAAGGCAATAGGCAGAAATAAGGATGTATGGTTATCCTACATGTCCATCCATTTTTTAGGATTATGGAGATCGACAACAAGGACACAGAGTTATCCTATGTGTCTATCTATTATTTAAGGGTATGGAGATCAGTAACAGAGATATACGGTGATCCTACCTGTCCGCCTATTATTTAGGGTTATGGAGATTGGTAATGGGGATATAGGGTGATCCTACCTGTCCGTCTATTATTTAGGGTTAAGGAGATCGGTAATGGGGATATAGGGTGATCCAACATGTCCGTCTATTATTTAGGGTTATGGAGATCGGTAATGGGGATATAGGGTGATCCTACCTGTCCGCCTATTATTTAGGGTTATAGAGATTGGTAATGGGGATATAGGGTGATCCTACCTGTCCGTCTATTATTTAGGGTTATGGAGATCGGTAATGGGGATATAGGGTGATCCTACCTGTCCATTATTTAGGGTTATGGAGATCAGTAACAATGATATAGGGTTATCCTACCTGTCTGTCTATTATTTAGGGTTATGGAGATTGGTAATGGGGATATAGGGTGATCCTACCTGTCCGTCTATTATTTAGGGTTATGGAGATCAGTAACGGGGATATAGGGTGATCCTACCTGTCTGTCTATTATTTAGAGTTATGGAGATCACTAACTCAGGACTCATCAAGACATTGTGAAAAGAAAGTCCTCTTATAACAGAGCTAGTGAAAGACAGTGTGTGCATTTTTGGACTCTTTAAACATCTAAATGTTTCCTTATATAAAAAGTGTGTGCATATAAAGTGTGTACACACATGCATGGTACAGTTCTAGTAATGAGATCATAATTATTGTTTGCTAACTTATCTAGGTTTCAGATTATGACAGCTTATGAACTTATGACATTTTAACTAAATTAACAAAACCATGAAAGGAGATCTGAAGAGAGACCCAGGAGGGCATGCCAGCTCTATATTCTGCTTGCCCTACTGCTGCCTCTTACAGTCTCTCATGCGGAAAGAATCCTACTCCAAAAAAATTTCCATATGTGACTTTATGGAAATAAATCTTGCTTCTCAAGGAAAAAGATAAACTACTTCATTTCTTTTATGAAGTTGCATGTTTAGCAAAATGCTTTTTCACAGTGAGCAGTCAATAAACACTTCCCCCAGTGAGCTGTGTGGCTTCTCCCAGCTGATGAAGGCCTACTCATAGCTCCCTTTCCTATTCTAGAGCTACTCAGAGATCAGAAAGAGAATCTCATATGTAAATGAAGCATTAGCTTTAAAAAGTCAGGGATTAAAATACATTTAACTAGTTGCTTTGCTAAATTTCAAAACCTTAAAGCTATCTGTTCCTTGTGAAAATAAAAGAAGAAACAGATTAGTAGAAAATAGATTACTTTAATATGTCTTACTTTAAGATGCTGAAATTACCATCAGTTAGTAATAACTGTAAATGACAGAAAACGTCACATACATTTATAATTTTTAGCTTGCTTTGAGATCAAAACTTCATTATTCTTTTTTTTTTTTTTTTTTTTTGAGATGGGGTCTTGCTCTGTCGCCCAGGCTGGAGTGCAGTGGCATGATCTCAGCTCACTACAACTTCCATCTCCTGGGTTCAAGCAATTCTCCTGCCTCAGCCTCCTGAGTAACGGATTACAGACACCCGCCATCATGCCTGCATAATTTTTATATTTTTGTAGAGATGGGGCTTCACCATGTTGGCCAGGCTGGTCTTAAATTCCTGATCTCAGGTGATCTGACCTTCCTGGCCTCCCAAAGTGCTAGGATTACAGGCATGAGCCACCACACCCAGCCAAAAATTCCTTATTTTTAAATGTCTCATAGACCATACATAAAATATTAAGGACAAAATTCTTTTCAAAAAGTTAAAATGATTGGAGTTACTGTTACTACTATTACAATTTAATGAAACTATTAATGATATTAATATGAGATATAAAATTTTTAATGTCTAGAAATGGCTTAGGGCAATGTTCATATATTTATTTCCTATGATGTTTTATGTTTTTCATTATTAAGGTTTACAATGATGATTGGAAATTGTTATTTACTTTAAGAAAATTTTAGAGTTAACAAAACATTACCCCAGAATATGTACTTCGTGAGTAAATTGCAATTTTTAAAAAAAATATATATGAGCTATATGCATGTATGTGTGTATTCTATTGTTTCTTCTTTACATCTAAAACTAATTATATCAATTTAATGTTGTAAATTTTCTTCCTATCAATGTAGAAAGCCAAGAAAATGTACAGTACTAGTGACTTTTTTCTCAGTGTTGCTATAAAAAATAAATTATCCTGAAATCTCACTGATGCAAACACAAGATATAATTGCTTAAATGGACCAAATAAGAGAGAAATATGAGAAGAACCTTATTTCAAAATGAACCTAATCCTCAGTAAAAGCAAAATACAAAACTAAACCTCCATAGTAATTAAAAAATTTGTTTTGACCAATGATTATACATTTTAATTTAAAGAGTTTGGAGTTCTTGCATTGTAGGTATACATAAAGGCTATACACTCCAAGACTTATTGTTTCCAATATTCACTTATTGAAAAATTCTCAAAAAAGATAATAATTTCTAGCAATAGGTGGAAAGAAAGGGGTCTGGCTTTTATTTTATTTTATTTTATTTTTTTTTAGAGAGAGTCTGACTCTGTCACCCAGGCTGGAGTGCACTGGCACAATCTCTGCTCACTGCAAGCTGTGCTTCCCGGGTTCACACCATTCTCCTGCCTCAGCCTCCTGAGTAGCTGGGACTACAGGTGCATGCCACCACGCCCAGCTAATTCTTTTGTATTTTGTAGAGATGGGGTTTCACCATGTTAGCTGAGATGGTCTCGAGCTCCTGACCTCGTGGTCCGCCCATCTTGGCCTCCCAAAGCACTGGGATTACAGGCGTGAGCCACCTCGCCCAGCCTGGCTTATATCTTTTAATCATTTTGGTGACACCTCAAGAGAAGACATTCACTATATGTCCAGTCTCCATTAAATGCCATTTTCAAAATAAAAGCAAACCCTTGCTTATCTTCTGTGTTATAAAATTGCGTGTGGCTGATACAAAAAGCAAACAAAAGACATTCCTAAAGCAAAACCGAACAGAAATAAAAGAAAACATAACAGAAAAAAACCCCACAAATCCTAGCTGCAGACCAGGTAGGAACGCTGCATAACAAGTCATGGAGATGGATGGTTAGTGAACACATAATTCAAGGGAGCTTTATTTTTCCCATGGGAAATGATTTGGGCCAAATGCACCAGATTCCAGCCAACCGTCCCCAGATTCTATCATTTTCCTAACAGCACCTGGCCTGGAATTGGCTGCTACAGCCAAAGATTATAACTCTAAAACAGAAACAATTTCTACAAGGACAAAACAAGCATCCAAAGGGTGGGGAGATTGGTTGTTTAAAAAGATTTTAATAATACTTCTCCAGCTCTTCACATAATTGTAGCCTTACTATCCATGGCCCTATAGTTAAACAAATGTCGCATTTGTAAAAGGAGGCTTTCTAAAGCCCAGTGGGGCATTTTATCATCCCTAATGTAGCACCACGATCATGCCTATTCCTCATTACTGTTCATACACACAGAAAAGCTATGTTGCACCAGAACTGAAGGTGTCATACAGAGCAAATGACATTAATAATCACCTGATAAAGTTTTCCCAAATAGTAGAGGATTGTATACTTTATAAACTGCACCTCCTAAAATTGAGTTACAGACCACATATGTCCAACCAAATGAAATGTCATAGATAATGTATCTGTATTAACAGTTCAATCTTTAACTTTGTAGTTTGCTCAACTATGTATAAATTTCTAAAGGACACACAGATTTTAAATAATAAAATAATTTCACTCACTCGAATAATTGCAAGTATATCTTGTATTTCCTCTTTCCCTCTATTTCCCCAAACTGCAATTAATGAAATTTTAAAAAATCACTGTGTGTAAGAATGCCAGAGAAACACTATGAACCATCAAACCAAGGGTATGTAATCTCAATATGGGGAGGACGGTAGAGATGCTGACAACACGTTCAGTCTTAGAACTGGAAACCCTATGCCCTGTGATATGGTTTGGTTCTGTGTCTCCATCCAAATCTCATGTTGAATTGTAATCCCCAGTGCTAGAGATGGGACTTCGTGGGAGGTGATTTGCTCACAGGGGTGGTTTCTAATGGTTTAGCACCATCCCCCTAGTACTATCTCATTCTCACAATTTGTCATGAGATCTGGTTGTTTAAAATGTGTGGCACGTTCCCCATTGCTCTCTCTCTCCTGCTGGCCATGTGAAGATGTGTTTGGTTCCCTTTTGCAGTCCGCCATGATTGTAAGTTTCCTGAGACCTTTCCTGCCATGGCTTCTGTGTGGTCTGTGGAGCTGTGAGTCAATTAAACCTCGTTTCTTCATAAATTACCAAGTCTCAGGTAGTTCTTTGTAGCAATGTGAAAACAAACTAATTCACCCTGCCATAAATATTCTCCTGGGAACACAGAATGAAAACACTCCAAATTTCATTGCTTCAACAATGCACTGGTAAACCTAAGGAAATCGTCATCAAAGGAACAGACCATAGAGCACAAGCACCTTGGGAGGGCTCCACAGTCTCCTATCCTAACACACTTGCCCATTTCAACATTTTCAGAATGGGAAAAAGTGTCTTTAGGGCACAGTTAATATCCTTGTCAAAGACTGAGAAAGTCTGTCAAGATGGTGCATGTCCTATGTAAGATGAGAATTTGTGAGACAGAAATTGTATGTTTGATGAGTTGAATTCCGAGTCTCCTTTTATCATATTTTGTGCAGAACATTCATTAAATGCAAGAAAATCATCAAATCCCTAGGTTTGGGACACAAACATTAACAAAAGGCACCATCTGTTCCTGAAGGAACTAGTGGGATGGCTTAGTCAAGAAGTGGGATGTCTGCTACAGTGACAAAAATCCCCATGTCTCAGTGGACTCATGACAGAGGTGTATTTCCCTGTCATGGTGCATGTCCATGTGGGTTGATGGAGACATTTCGCTCATTAAGGACACTTAGGGACCCTGGCTGGGGACCATCTCAAGGCATGTTTTCCATTGTCCAGCAGGAGAAAAAAAAGAAAAATGGAAGATCTTCCCTAGCACTTGAAGTGACCCTTTGGAAAAAACATCTCTTATGCTTGCTCACATTTAATTGGCAAAGCAAGTCACATGGCTGCACCCAACTTCGGAGGTGGCAGAGTAGACGTAAAGTTGTCAGCAACCTAAACAAGAAAGAGATGCCAACATTGGTTTCTAAGTCAACTGCAGAGGGCTCTCCCCTCCCCTATCCTCCTCCCTTTCTCTCCCCTCCCCTGCCCTCCTCCATTCCTCTGCCCTCCCCTCCTTCTCTCCTTCTCCATCTCCTACTTCCCTTTCAAGCTACAAAGAAGACCACTTTTAAAAGCCAAAATATAAAATTAGAATGTAAACAGAGAAACTGAAATCATTTTTAATAAAACAGACAGTGTCCTGGACACAGACGCCCTCTCCTTACCCGAGTCTATCCTGAGGGCAAGGTTTACTGAGTGCATGCCCTTACTGTTTTCTCCAGCTGTGATTGTGAAATCTGAATCTGAAAAGAAAACACATCCAAGTACTTAGCCGTAAAAGATTATTTCAGGGACCGCCTGTAAATATTTCTTGCTATTGATTGGATTCTGTAATCCATTTATTTGGGGAGCTGATTTTGGCATCACTCTCATTTTTGTCACTCCTATTCAGGAAGGCTCTGTGGCCACGGCTGCCCCATCATTGCTGTGCTCACCACGCCCTCTGCAAGGCTATATGTCCCACAAGCACCACTGTGTGCCCTGACCAGGTCTTTCAGAACCAGGTTCTCGTTCATGTTCAAAACCTCCATTTACTATCTGATAAGAGTATAAAAACTGTTTTCATTTGAATCTGCAATGGCTGTGCAAAACCGCTTAACTATGTTTAGAATATGTGGTTTTGGTTTAAGACAATCTAACCCTGTAAATGTTCAAGACTACGGGTCTCACTAAGTCATTTACTCAGATGCAGACTGTGGGAGGTTAATTAGCAATAAACTGATGGCATCCCATGCCTCCACTGGGAAAGAGGAAAGTGTCAGAGATGAAGAGCTGTTTTTTTTTCAAACTCTTAGAGGAAAAACAATTTTGAAAAATTTGAGTCCTAGAAAAGAGAAGAGTGCTCAGCAGAAAATAATTTCTCTAAGAGCCAAAAATTGAACCTGTGACATCCAGAGTTCTGTTTCTTAGTAACAGTGACTAGGAAGGTTGTGCTGGTGTTATGTGTCAATATGGGTACTCTTTCAAAAACCACTAAGAATAAAATGAGCTAGAAGCAAGTTAGATTCACTTGAGTAAGATTGAAAGGATATAATGCATTTTTTGTTAATGAAGATCTTGGGGGAGAAAGTGGAAAAGAATGGAAAGGAGGTTGAGCGTGTGTCCTGTAAGTATAAATACTGACGCCAGAGTTACAGGTGTGCATATGGGAGCCAAATTCTGCAAGACCCAAAACCAGAATGCGGGCAAGATAGAACATAAGAGGATGTAATGGACTCATGTTAAAAAATAACAGGTAATAAGTAAATGCCAGTGATAGGATAATAAATGTGTATAGATGGCAAGCTAGGAGGAGATGTTGCCGTAGAAACAGAACTTAAGAAAAGAAAGGGTTGGTAACTCCTCTTGAAAATGGTAGAGTGATTAGGCTGGAAAGGGTGCAGGTCACTAACACAGCCATCTTCATTTCACCACGCATATTTCCTGCACCTCCCGATAGCGGCACCATCCTCCCACACAGATGCGGTCACAGGAGGAAGAACAAACAACAACATAAAATAGAAGAAGAGAAGAAAAGGAAGACCATGGCACACAGATGATGCAAGGAGAGAGAAAAATTTATCCTGAAACAACCTAACTTTATGTCTGTAACTTAACAACTGCTACCTAATTTTTAGTAGAATAGTAATTTTATTTTATTTTTTTAAGTGGCATAAACCCACTGTAGATATTCAAGCAAGACAAATAATAGAAGCAAGACACAATACATTATCCTCAATTTTAACACCAGAATTTTTATTCAGTAATTTTTATTAGGTAATTATTAATCAAGCAAATCTCACTGTGTGTCTGTCTGTGTGTCTGTGTGTGTGTGTGTTTGCGTGCTTGAGTTTGTGTAAATCAAAATTTAAAGTCAGGTAGATAAATGATGTGAGAGACAAAGGAAGAGCCATTCTTCAATAATTAAAGGAATTGGAGTCTACATGGTATTTTGATATTTGATTTTAATTTTACTCGAATTCTGTATTATGACAAAAATTATCTTAAACTGAAAGCATAATTGAACTTTAAGGAAATGTTTCTTCCTAACAGGATATTTCCTAAGTTACCAATCTCAGGATAGAAGGAAGTGTAAGGAAAAACATAAAGATTATGGCCGGGCTTGGTGGGTAACTGTAATCCCAAAACTTTGAAAGACCAAGGCAGGCAGGTTACTTGAGCCCAGGAGTTCAAGGCCAGGTTGGGCAACAAAGGGAGATTTTGTCCGTACAAAAAATTTAAAAATTAGCCTGATGTTGTGGTGCGCACCTGTAGTCCGAGCTACTTAGGAGGCTGAGGTGAGAGAATGGCTTGAGCCCAGGAGGTTGAGGCTGTAATGAGCCGAGATCACGCCGCTGCACTCCAGCCTGGGTGACACGGCAAGATTCTGTCTCAAAAAAAAAGAGAAAAATTAAAAATTAAAAAAGAAGTGTGAATTATATACATTGTAGTTATCGTTTTCTCTACATATATGATTGTCGTAAGGGAAATTCAGGACATTGAGCCCCTAAATCTTTCTCCCCTTCTCTGTAATTCCTGAATTCTTGGTTCTATTATTTTGTTTCCACTGCTGACAGGTATGATATCTCTGTTATTTCTGTGACCAAAATGCCCTTAATTATCCAGGACAGCTTTATGTTTACGTGCTCAGTATTCATCTCTTTATCACAGTTTCTCCAATCCAAACTTGAGTTTTTCACTGCGTTTAATTGGCTGGGGTTTGTCATTGGGTTGGAGCTTCTGATGGAATCAGTGCGCCTTTGCCTGTGATTCTTTGTGGTTGAGAGTGGCTGCCTGCTTTGCTGAAACTTTGAACCTGGATGAAAACCCACCTGGATGCAATATCCCTGCACAATCATGTTTATTCCTCAGAATTACATGGGGGCTGATCGTGTCTTCTGGCATGGACTGCTGCTGGGAAACGTCGGACCTAAACCAACCCACCCTCTCACATGCCAACACCACAGCTTAATGGAAATTTAGACCATTCAATCATTTACTAGGTTAGCCAAAAAAAAAAAAAAAAAAAAAAAAAAAAAAAAAAAGAAGAACACCACAGTCTCAGCAGCTTAAACAGCAAAAATATATTGTGTCACAGTCTTGGAGGCTGGAAGTCTGAGATCAAGGGGTGGCCAGGGCTGGCTCCTCCCAGGGTCTCTCCTTGGCTTCCAGATGGCGTCTTGTCCCTGTGTCCTCACAGGGTCACCCTTCCGCATTTGTCTGTGTCCTAATCTCCTGTTTTTTATAAGGACACCAGTCACCTTGGATTAGGGCCACCCCGACAGCCTCATTTTACTTTACTTCCTCTTTCAAGACATTAGCTCTGCACACAGTCTTTGAATGCAGTCACATTCTGAGATGCTAGAGGTTAGAGCTTCCACATATACACGTTGGGGGACACAGTTCCGCCTGTACCAAGCAGCGCATGCAATTCCCAAAGGGTCCTGAATTTAGCCAGCAGAGAAGGACGTCTTGTGCGATGAGTTTGTCTGGGCCGAGCCTTGTCTGATCCATCTACTGCAGCATGTGGTTGGAGCTTACAGCAGAGTCCTCCACACCCAGACACCTGCTCGCCCAGGGCACATTCCTCCACATCCAGGCACCTGAACTCCCAGGGCAGATTCCTCCACACCCAGGCACCTGCGAGCCCAGGACGGATTCCTCCACTCCCAGGCACCTGCGCGCCCAGGGTGGATTCCTCCACTGCCAGGCACCTGTGCGCCCAGGGTGTCTGTCTTTCTCCTTGCTGGCAGCATCTCCCATTCTTTGCTATTGTATTGATCAGATCTGCCATGGTGATCTTTAGGTCGTGCATGTGAATCTCTACATTGTTTCATCATGTCATTTAAAAAATCTCTTCCTTACCTAACTCCATACTACTATTACATTTTTATCTACCATGAACTGTCCTTGTGGATTTCATTCAAATTCTTATTTTTTTTATTTTATGTAATGAATTAATTTTATTTTGCCTGCTTTCATTTTTTTCTTTGACTGTCTTTGATTCTTTTCTTACAGTGCACTTATATAATTGTCAAACCACAATTTTCATATTTCCAAGCTTGAGCAACTCTGTTCAGATCATTCTTCACCCTCCTGCTTCAGGACTCGTTTCATGTAGGCAACGCTGTCTAAAGTTCCCAAGGGATTGAGGTGGGTTGCCCTTGGCTTGAGCCATTTGTCTGGTTTAGTCGGAAGCCATGGACTCTTCAGTTCAGCCACAGAGCGCCACTCCCACGGGTCCTCACCCTCTGGGTCCATCTCCCTCGGTCACTGTTTCCCCTACAACTCAACTCATCCGGAGAAAGGAAGGGAGGACACTTGGGTCTTCTTCTCAGATTTGGGTCCATCTACATAAATTCTCAGATTATTTTTACTGTCTAGGGACTACATGGGCTTTTATTTTTTCTTTTGTTTGGACCAGTCTTAATTTCGTTAGTGAGTTTTGGAGAAAACGTCTGTTTTGTACCTTTATTTCAACTCCATTCTGGGAAACAAATAAATTACTATATTCTATCCTGTTTATACATACCATTTATTCCTCACCATGATCATATTTTATAGATATTATTATTATTATTTCGATTTACCAAATAAAAATAAGCCTTGTGGATTTTCAATAACTTACTCAAAGAAAATCATGAGGTAAATGAAAAAAAAATTAAAACCTGGCTACTATTTTATTCTGAAACTTCTGAACTTAAACATAACATTAAGAACATTCTCTTTGAAAAAATTAAATTTAAATATATGGTGCTTTCTATTGTACATAGGAAGAATTTCTAGTGGATGCAATAAAGTTGTTTTCTTGCTCAGGTAATGAAGGGTAGTGTTAGCAGAATACTGATACTAATGTTATTTATAATAGTAATAGCAATACTCCATTTATTAAAATAATAATTCCATGTGGCAGAACTTGAATTGAACTTTTTAATATAAATAGTTGTTTGTGTCATGACTCAAATTTAAAACTAAAAATAATAAAATGTTATAGTCATAATGACACCAACTTAATACACATTTTAGAATATAAAATTTCACATTGGGACAAGAAATAGATTAAATAAATATACAAAATTCCACAATGGAGTGATTTTTTACACATTCTTAAATTACTCTAAAGATAAGTATGAAATCATTAATTTCATAATTATGAAGAACAAAATCTTCATATTTCATAATCTTTACACAACTTGCTCAAATTATAATTTGTATATAAATTTATAAATTGTGTTTTATATTTCTCTCCTTTTATTTGCTACATACAAATTGTACAGGTGGATTTTAAAAAGGTTTAATTCACTAACTAAAATTTACAAATACATAAAAACTGATTTTATTTAGTCATTGTGCTACACACACACACACACACACACACACACACACACACGATGGCTTATGACACCACTTGTAAATCCCAGCAAAAATGTTCCTGTGTTTCAAAATAGAAAAATTATAATGCACTTGCAATTTTCCTGTTATGAATTGACTAACGCAGGATTCAAATAATTTTCACTTTTTGTTCTATGAGTATTTAGGTCTCTGCATCAGCTATCTTGCTCTGTTCCCCAGGCCAGGCTCAGGCATACACCCTTGTCCAGCTGCCTGTCATCTGCACGAGTGTTCTAGGATGACCTGCTCTGAGCTGATCCAGCTGGGCTGCCTGTGGTCTCTCCTCCTGCAGCCAACTAACCAGAAGGAAGGGTTATCAGCAGAAGCAAGGCCCACATGACAGCAAACGAAACCTGCAAGACAGCAAGCAGAAGAGAACGACCTCCAGGGGCCAGGCGTGGAAGTGACACAGGGACACTCAACCATTCTGTTGTCAAAGCAAGTTCAAGCCTGATTCACAGCTGAGAAAATAGAATCCCCCTTGGGACTGGAGGAGCTGCTCCCATTGAAAAGGGTTCATCGATTATGGCTTTCAATGAGATTGATCCACTATCATCCACCTCTGGCTTTAACCATTCACTTTCTGTGTTGTAATCATATGCTTCCAAGACCTTCAAAAGTCCCATTTAATTACCATATCAGGATGAAGCTTCAGGATCCTACCATCACCATCAGCCACTTCTCTGGGGGAGAGAACAAACTGATCTTAGCAGTGGCTGATCTCTGTGGTGTGGTCACCTTGAACGTACAATGGTGAGACAGAATAACCACAATAAGGACCTCCACAGAAAGAAACACTTGCAAGGATGGAGAACAGAAGCACAGAGCAGTCACTGGTCCTTAGTAATTCTGAAATCCACAGGGCAAATGCTGGCACCTCCAGGAGAGAGCATTGCACTTTGATTTGGGCCTCATTGACCCCCAGAGCCATTCTCAGTCCATTGGTCTGCATGGCTCCTGGGTTCACACTCTGAGGTGTCCTTTCTTCTCCATCACCTTATGTGGCATCTGGATTTCTGAAGAAAGGAGCCATGTCAGTGGCTGGGTAGATTTCCCAGTCTGCCCCTACCCCAAAAGAATCTGGATCCTGCAGTTCTCTTTGTGTTTGGGGTAATTTCAGTGCCTTTCAGTCCATGCTGTTGTCCCTAGAGCCTGTGCAACTCCCATGAAAATCCTGCAGACTTCTTTGTATTTGATTCCATTTCAATCCACCTGAAAAAAGACAAACTCATAATTCATTTCCAGACAGACTTCTCTCTCTAGTCTTATCTGTGCTCCTTTGGCTGTGTCAGGCTTCTGGGGACTTCTCTTTGAAGTTTTTTTGTGTGTAGCTGAAAGTGTCTATTAGGCACTGCCTCAAACCTGACAGAGCCCCTCACCAAGGGTCATGCTGCCACACCATGGATTTTGTCTGTGCCCCCAGGCTGTAGATTATTTTGAGAGTCTTTTGCTGGCTGGAGAGAGATGAAAGATCAGAAACGGCTTTATTTTCCAGTACCACAAGACCAGGCTGTCTCTATCCCCGCTAAACTCTCGTACAAACTGGGCAACGTTTTATTTCACTCATGTTTTTTACTTTTGAAACCTTCCAATAAACAGCTGAGATCAGGTAGCTGGCACTTTCAATATTTTGGCTGGAGATCTCGTTGGTCACATCTGAAAGTTCATCAGGTACTTTGCAGATGAGAGAATTGTGATCATTTCTCAGTCACCTCAAGTGGTTCACATTTTTTTGGCCTCCAGGGACAACTTTCTCAGTATTTTTCCTCAACAATTTTCAATGATTTGTGCACAATTTTCTCACATCCCCACCTCCAGTCCAAAGGCCAGTGCTACACATAAAAGGGCTTTGTTATGTCAGATCTATGTTCTTTAGATCCAACCTCTGTAACCCTTTACTAAGGTCATGAGCCACAAGCCCTCACCAGTATAAACAATAAACATCCATGTTGCCTCACAAGTGCAGGAGTTGGGCTTTGTGACTCTGTCCCTCTTGGCTGGGAACAGCTGATATTAAAGGTCATGTTTTACTTGTGAGCTTCAAAGAGCTTGAGACTTTGGACTCTGACTTCAGGTAATCAATCACCAAGAAATGCCACAGTGTCCCAGGTGAGCCGTGCCCACCTCCTCCCCCTCCTGCCTTTGCAACAAAGCAGCTTTGACTTTGCAGTCAGGGTGTTCAGGACTCCAGATGTTCCCTCTAACTATAAACCTCTCTCTGTTGTGTTTTCATTGTTCATAAACACACAATAGCCTTTGGTGAAACAGTATGTTTTCTGAAGCAGTAAGCACATGGTAGAAATGAGAGAGTGATTAGGTACTAGCAGTAGTTGATTGTTAATGAATGAGGTAGGCTGACTGACACTGGTGGAAATGGATGATCACCAGATGAATTTGGGGACCTGGAGTCACTCTGATTATGGACTGAACTGTGAACTACAAAAATTCATCTTGAAGTCTTAACCCCCTGTACTTCATAATGGGCCTGTATTTGGAGATAGGGTCTTTATTTAAAAAAGTAATTATGTTAAAATGAGGTCATATGGGTGGGCCCTAATCCAATAGGACTTGCGTTCCTGCAATAAAATGAGATTAGGACACAGACACACACAGAGGAAAGACGGCATGGAGACAGAGAAGGAAGAGGGCCATGTATAAGCCATGGGGAGAGGCCTCAGGAGGAACCGACTGTGCCTGAACCTCGACCCTGGACGCCCAGCCTCCAGAACTGTGAGGACACACATTTCCGTTGTTGAAGGCTTATGGTAGGCTCATACAGCAACCCTAGAAAACTAATACACCCATGATGCTTAAGAAACATGATGACAGAATATATAGCTTGTCAGGGAAAATTTATGGCTAAAGTATTAAGCATATTTACATATTAAAATATGTAAATAAATGACATGTGTAAACAGTTTACATATTAAAATAAAATAGGATGGGCATGGTGGCTCATGCATGTAATCCCAGCACTTTGGGAGGCCAAAGCAGGAGGACTACTTGAGGCCAGGAGTTTCAGACGAGCCTGGGCAACATACCAAGACCCTGTCTGTACTAAACAAATAAATAAATAAATAATAGACTTTGTAATCTCAATTGTGTTGTTGATTTTATAGAAATATCTGATGCTGATTAAATTTTACAGTTTAAATATGTATAGTATAATGGCTTCAATTAGACTTCAATAATATAGAAATAAAGTGCATTTTATTTTGTATCCAAAACTAGTGATATAAAAACATATTTATAAATTTTACATTTTTGCCTTTGAAACACACATTATGAAATAATCACATCCTTATATAATATGCTTTCTTACGTTATAAATCTTCCTATTCCTTTATTTTCAAATTTTTCACTCATATCATTTTTAGATTAGGTCTTGTTCACAACGTGTTCTATATTTTTCTTTTAATCATTTCTTTTGTGTTTTCGTTATTCTTTCCCTTGCTCTGAGTTGTAAAATTTCTCCATAAATGTTTTCTACTTTTTCAATGTTTCTACTGGCTGTTTTCATTTATGAGAAAAACATAATTAAACATGATTCAAGGAGTATGTAATAATTCAGACCAGCATCCTAACCCATCATGAGACTTTCAACAAAATTTTAGCTTTTATTCTCCTCTACCCATGACTCTATTAAACTGATGCAGACTTTTAGCTCTAAGTCATTGCTAATTTGTAATAAAATATTTATTACAAAATTTAAGACTACATTCTTAATAATTTCTTTAGATTTAAATTATTATTTTCAATCTGTTCTAAATCTGGCACCAGAAGATGCTCTTATCATTTGCATGGACATTCTTTATCCTGTCACTTTAGCCCGACTCTTCCACTTTTATTCCCGATTCAGATTTTAATTTGACAGATTTCAGATGCTTGTTTCACAAGTGTCTACTGTTCTAAAACTGTTTCTTATTCCACACTTGTTTGAAAATGTCCTTTGTCCTGTGAAACTATGAAGAACACTTTAACCTATTCTAAAATTCTAAGAGTACAATTCTGAAATCTCATAGTAGTACAAAAATGAGTTTACTCTCTGGTAGCAATAACTATGTTCAATAACAATAAACACAAAATGTATATAGGACCTTATGTTTACAAGTCATTGAACTAAAATCTTTACACTGATTCAACCTTCACAAGACTGTGGGGTCAATGTTGCTGTTATCAAAGTTAGTGTGTCTGATGCTAATGTGGTCATTTCCTGGCAGACAATTTATTTTCTCTATTTGGAAACTTATTTAATTCTTCATTTTTAAAATTAAGATCTTTACTAGCACATGTGTATCTTTTTACTTTTTGAATCTCCCCTAGACTTGGTGATCCCTTTCGAGATGGAAAACTGAGTGTATTTTTATTTCAGGAGAATGTTCTTTTGTGACGTCTTTGATCACTCCCTCTTTATTATTCCTTTCTCATCTGGACTTCCTATGGAGAGTGGACAAGTGCGGGTTCTATTTTCTTTCATGGCTCGTAGGTTTTCTCTCATAATATTCATTTTATTAAAAAATTTTCTCTATGTCATAGACTAGTTTCCCAGCACAACCTCCTGAGTCACCGCATAAAGTCTCACTAGGGTCCTGTGTGAGTCACAATATTCAGAGACTTGATATAGTTACTGTCATCTTTGTTTCCAGTTATTCATGTTTCAGAGTTCTCCATTTTTTCAAAGTAGCTTCTTATAGTTTTAATGGTACCAATCCTTTTTACGCAATGGGAAATACGCATTCAAGGTTCTTTATGGTTCATGTCAGTGGAGGAGACAAAATCGTTTGATTTCTCTCTCTCTGGATCTTCATTGACTTAAACATCCACTGGCTTTTCCCATGTGCCAGGACTCACAACAGAGACAGAGAAGCTGAGTCTGCGCCATAAGCAGGTGTGGGCCCATTCAACTGTGTGTGTCCCTCACTTCAGGGGCGCTTGGGCAGAGGTTGGCCTGCGATCATAACCAGGAAGAGAGGATTCTTCTTTGGGTTGGATGAGTAATAAACGAACCTGTAGGCCTGCTCTTTTGATGAAATAGACGGCCACTATGCTCACCATTTTCTCCTTGGTATGGCAAGTGGCTGAAGTCAGCCCTCTCTAGGAAATACGGTGGGGGCGCCTGCGGGGCTGGCTACTCAGTGACTGTGGTACAGAGGACAGTGGCGCAGGCTGCAGAGCAAGCCGAGTCCTGGGAAGGTCAGGGTGTCCCTGCTGCTCAGACTGTTGCGGTTGTATTTTCATTCTGGGACAATGGGGGCAGTGGAGACTGTGTTATGCTTCTCACTGCTCTTGACAACACCATCTGCAAAGCTTCGGGCACCTGGGAAGGTGGCAGTCCTATGTCATTGCTGGGGTGCCCCGGGACCTGGCACATGGAGCTGGACATCCTAGAAGTCTATCCCTCATACTGGATGCCAAGGGTTTTCCCTGCACAATGTTTTCCGTAGACTGTGTTCTCTCTCATTAGTGTAACGAGCCCTGAGTGGAGGGTTTTGGGGGATATTTGGTGGAGGATGGAAGCAATAAAGAAGGTGCAAAAGGAACACTCATTTCTTCTTCTTCACAATTTTCCAATGATTCATCTTCTCCATTTGAACATCCTTGACAAAGACGGAAGGACAGATTGTTATGAGCCAAGAACGTTTTCACTGATCATTGTTTCTTCAGGCCGGGTCATAGACACGCAAGCCCCCTCCAAAGTAGCCCTTAGCTATTCTGGCTTCCCAGTTCTAAACTCGAACTCCTGGGGTTGCCTTCAAGGCCCGAGGCCAGGTGCCCTTGTCAGCCGGTTCAGAGTCCTGAGTCCTGGACCCACTAGGGAGATGCACAGTATTGGGCACAATTTCGGCAGGGCACAGAGGAAAACGTTCCCCTTGGGTAATTTCAAGGAAGAAGTTCAGCGGCAGGAATTGGGGGTGCAGGGTGGGGGCTGGTGCAGGGATGGGCTTTGTCACTGCTCCTCATCACACTGCACCTTAGCTGCTGCCTGGAAGTCACTTCCTAACAAGAGGATGGTTTCATTCAGATGTGCTCGCTGCTGCTGAAATGAATATATTTCATCTTTGGCTTGCATTACATGGAGTAGTTCTGAAATTACAGCACTAAACAAAGTGCTTCAACTTATTTCCATGAGTATTGAAATAGACGCTAAACATGGCAACTCATTATGCATACTGTATGAACCTATTTTTATTTAATGTGGCAGTTCATGAATATCACGGCTCCCGTTTAACTGCTAAGCACACAACCTAGAATTTCTCAAGCTTCAAGAACAATGGCGAGAATGGTACCGAGGGTCTGTTTGCCCTCCTTTAAAGCAGGATTCTCTATGTTTTAGCCTGATCAACTTTCATACTTTCTCTGCAGAATTATACAGTGTAAGACATTTGGAGATATCAGAAACCTAGGAGAAAATGTGCTTGAAACATAGAGAGTAATATGATCGAGCTAGAAATTAGGAGTTGTGGTCTGCCCTATGTTGAGAAGCATGAAGGCGAGACGCATGAAGCTGGCAGAAACAGCATGATTTCAAAATGCATGCTAAATACTAATTTGTGTCATGGATATTTTATCTTTTCCTTCTCTCCCTCCCCTTAATCTTTTCTCACAGCATGCTCAGGCAGAAGAAGATAATAATTAAGCCTATCTGCATTGTCTTTCACTGTCTTTGGGAATTTATGAAATGAGACAGAAGAATAGGTATACAAAAGCTCCATTCTAAATGTGGTATGATATTTACCTCTTGTGAATTTAATAAAATTCACACTGCTGACCCTACTGCCCCAGTGCAGAGCTGTTAGTTTGCAATATCACACTCAGGTTGCACTGTGTCCAGGTGGCAGGATGGAGCTGGATGGGCGATACTGCTCAATGGAACTGGATGGGCGATTCTGCTCAATGGAGCTGGATGGGCGATTCTGCTCAATGGAGCTGGATGGGCGATTCTGCTCAATGGAGCTGGATGGGTGATTCTGCTCAGTTGCAGGAATGTAACTCCCAGAGTTGGTGGTGCCTACTTTTATACAGAAAGAGGTACAGTTTCTATCTATCTCAGGGTATTGCCAGAGAGGCTGTGAAGATAAGAGGTTAGGAACTGTGAAAGTTTGAGTATCTCCATGGTATGTATGATCATTATGATTTGAATAATTCTAACCCTCTGAAATTAAAGACACCCAATGCTAGGCATGGTGGCTTACGCCTATAATCCGAGAACTTTGAGAGGTCAACCAGTAAGGATTGCTTAAGGCCAAGAGGTTGAGACCAGCCTGGGCAACATAGCAGGACCCTGTCTCTGCAAAACAAAACAAACAAACAAAAAATCATACACTTTTTAAAAATCACATTTTATGCAAGCTACATGTATCTTCCTTGATAAGTTCTTTCTGTATCACAATTCAGTGTCTACAAATGGAAATTTGCTTAATGACATAAGTCTTACTAAATTGTCTTTGTCGGGAAATAAAGGGAAAACATTAGGCAATGGACACATTGACCCAGGTTAGGCTTAGTTTTGAAATGTGAGCAAGGGCAACATAAACAGAAAACATTCATAAAGATTCAGGATATAGGATACCTGATACAGGAAACCCAAGTTCAGAATACAGGATTGGATTTTTGTTGCCATGATAAGTTTTGTTTGTTTGATTTTTTTTTTCACAGTCCCTACTGGCCTTAGGCAGTAAACACACAACAGTTCAAAAACAACAATTTACCATATGTATTTAATTCTGTTGTTTCCCAAATTCGACTGGAATAAACATAAAGAGCACCAAAGGGATGCCATGATTGTGGCTTTAAGAGCAGGAATATAGGCACCGGTAGACGAGCTATTTTGGCAAATTTGTATAAGATAGAAAATAGATAAGGTTTGTCTAATAGATGCATCAGAGAAGAAAGGACTCATCTCAAACACCAATTCAAAGTGAGAGGGAGTTATTCCTGGGAAAGCTCCCAATTTATTGTTTGGCATTTAGAGAGGGCAGATGTGGGTATGGAGTCAAGGTGGTTACTTAATTAATTAATTAATTAATGGCTATTTGCAGATGACCTGTAAGGTCCTCATGCAATTTCTTTCAAGTTCAAGCCCAAATTCCTGCACAAAGACAAATGATACCCCAAATCTTCCAGTTGATCTGCTGTGCTGGGCAATGTTCACAGTGGGGAATGCAGCTGAGTGTGGCACCTGAGGGACTCTCAACCAATTCGACAGCCCCCTGTGCAGCCACGTTGAACTGAAGCTTAGCTATTCACTTCCCAGCCCATCTGCAAAGTGCTTCCCCAATGCAGCCCTATAGATTATAAATGTCTGATTTACCACACTGTGGGTAGAAAAGGAAAATAAATATATCACCATTTTATATTAACCAAAACAAATTTGATTTTGAGGTACAAATATACATCAATGAACATACATGTGAAGCACTATGAAAGAAAGTCATGAATAGGAACAATCACAACAGAAGCTGCTGGCCATCAGTACAGACAGTGGAGAACCGAAGAACACAAAATATACAAAATTAAACACCTTATAGAAAACTTGAGGGAAGCCAATTACAATATAAGAATACGCTGTTCTAATAAAGGAACCACATAGAGATTTTAAAAATCAGTCTTGTCATTTGAAGTATAATCATAAATTAGCCAGGTGTGGTGGCACATGCTTGTAGTCCCAACTAACCAGGAGGCTGAGGCAGGAGAATCACTTGAACCTGGGTGAAGGAGGTTGCAGTGAGCCAAGATCACGCCACTGCACTCCAGCCTGGGTGACAGAGCGAGGCTCCATCTCAAAAAACAAAACAAAACAAGTCATTTGAAATATAATTGTTACAATGTAAATAAACCAATAGGGTATTTATAGTACAAATCTAAAAACACTCAGAGAATTAGAATACAACAAAAAATCTGGAAAACAGGTGAGCAAGATGATTCATTCAAGCAAAGCCAATGATTCAAGACTGGTAATGTACACTTTATAGGAGGGGCAGAAAGAAAGAATGGAGACCATGCCACGGAGGATAAACTTTTATTTCAAATAAAAGCTGCATTGTTACAAGCTGAAGAAGGATGACTTTTCATGCAGAAGGGTGCACGGAGCAACACAATCAGAATGGATGAACTACCATGGAAAGCAGTGATAGAGGGACCCTCTCAAGAGCTGCCCAGGAAGAAATGAAGGGTAGGTTCCGTTCAAAAGTCTCAGAAGTAGACCAGCCTTGGCCACTTTCATTCTTAAAGGCAATGGAGTGTCATATCAATTTCAAAGGAAGGTAATTTTTAAGATCGAATCCCATATCAAACCAAATCATTGCTCAATAATAAACACAGTTTCAGACAAAGAAAAAGTGTCTTTCTAACCATCTTTCAAGAAAAAATAAATTCAGGGTGATCCTTGGCAGAATTGAAACTGAATCTAATCAGGATGAAGATGTGAGGTTTAGGGGCAGGGGAGGGGAACATTCTTCTGGTGAGTGTGCCAAGAATACTCAAAAGCCAGTTATAAGTGGAGGTGAAAACCACATCTATAAAATAAAAACATGGCACAAAAGTGAGAGATTAAGCATGGACAATTGGATAAAATCTCAGTAAAAGAGTGTAATGAACACAAATATTTTTAACTTTGACAAGAAATTTTCTTTCAATTTAGTGTCACGAGAATTTGTTATGTATGTAACAAATAACATTCAGATAACTATAATATTGTTAATATTGCTTATTCAATTTTCGTGTTTAGAATCATCATACACATACATTGAATGGTTGGAACTTGCCTATATGCCACCATTTTGGGTAACAAAAATCAATGGTGTGATTAAGTCTAACACGAAGCATAGAGAGGGAAATTAAAAAGTTGATTATGAAAGAGCATTTATGATTAAAGAGGTAACAAAGATAAAACTAAAAATAAGAAAATAACAAAAACATTTGGGAAAGAGAAAGTAAGACAGAGAAAAAATGATACGTTGATCTTCCCAATCACAGCTGACTAAACAATCACGGTTGTGTAACAATGATGAAAACAATCACCATTTAAGGGATTGCCCCCGGGGGTGAGGAAACCAGCCTGAGGACTGAAAGGGAAAGACACAGCCCACAGCTTTCAATTTTCATTTAGAATCCAATTTTATTTAAAGAAGTAATTATGGCCAGGCGCAGTGGCTCACATCTGTAATCCCAGCGCTTTGGGAAGCTGAGGAGGACGGATCATGAGGTCAGGAGATCGAGACCATCCTGGCTAACATGGTGAAACCCCGTCTCTACTAAAAATACAAAAAATTAGCTGGGCATGGTGGCGCGTGCCTGTAGTCCCAGCTACTCGGGAGGCTGAGGCAGGAGAATGGCGTGAACCTGGGAGGCAGAGCTTGCAGTGAGCTGAGATCGCACCACTCCAGCTGGGGCGACAGAGCTAGACTCCGTCTCACAAAAAAAAAAAAAAAAAGGAGAAGCAATTACGAAAATAAGAAAACAACCCCTTGCCCACAGAGCCATAACCATATGATTCTTTACATTCTAACTTCCTCTGGTATCTTCTGTATCTAGAAAGTTTCCAAGATTTAAAAGGAGGGTTGATTTAAAAAAAATAGTGTCTGGGAACTTCTCTGGAAATCGTAATAAAAATGCACAGCCCTCCACTCTTCCTGACAATCAAGAGCGGTCATATTAGGAAAAGTGATTTGAGGACCATGAACCCACTTCCCAGAGAAACAAACCATGACTGGTAAAAGGAATTTTTAAAAAGTATGCTTTAAAGTCTTTGGAAACATCCTACAGGAATATAGCAACTGAAAAGTGTCTCCTCAAGAAAGTCTACCAGGTATCTGTAGAGCTAAGAAGGGCGTGTGGCCCTCCCAGCCCAGCTCAGCAGGACACAGCTCCACTCTGGGCTGCTGCAGGGTCAGGAGGAGGCTCCCTCTCCTCATGGTCTTTCGGGTCCTGGTGATTTTCTGGGAGGAGCAGGGCACCAGCTTCCTTACTCCCCCTGGCTGGGTGTCTCTGAGCTAAGTCCCAGGCGACTTCCATCGCAAGGTGCAGCTCTTTCCCTCAGCCAGCCCCACCTTGTAGGGCAGAAGCTCCTCCCAGGCTGAGGACTGAGCATCCGAGGCAGGTGGCCCTGACCCAGCTTGCTGGTGGGTTTCACACTGACAGCAGCAAGCCCAGAAGACCAGAGATGGCTTTGACACCAGGCACCCAGCTTGTGAGGCAGGGCACCCCTGAGAGACAGTCCCCCTTGTCTTCACCCTATCCCAGATCCAAGTCAGTGGTTCAGATTTTGCCCAGGGAGAGACAGGCAGTAAGAACCGAGGCTCCAGAACTCTCTGGGAGAGCTGACTGTATTTAGAACACAGTTGGAATGTTCAGGCCAGGCAGCATTCCCCATCACAATGGAGATGGTGATGGTGAGCAATTAGGAGGGCACAGAGAACTCTGTGAGAGCAGCAATGTCACCTTCAGGCCAGCTAATTTGCAAGGAGAACGCGGGAAGGGGCTGAGCAGGGCTTTCCTGAGGTCAGAACACAGTCCAAGATCTGCCTCTGAGTGGGGTATCTTTGTGCTTATCCTACTTGGAGACTAGCAAGCTTCTTGGATGTGTGGATCAATGTTTGTCACCAAAGTTTGGAGGTGCACAGCATTATTTCTGTGAATACTTTCTCCTATTTATTAATATTCTCAATAAATAATATATATATTTATTAAGACACACACACATATACCATATACATATATATATTAATATATAGACAGAGAAAAGAAAATTCTCCAGAAAGAAACTAAGCCCATACTTCTTTTCAAGCCATATCCTTTGTGAAATGTGCACCTTTATATAAACCAGAATAAAGCATAAAATCTAAGAAAGTTTTAACAGCATCTAAGGAAATATGAGAAATAAGAATTCATCAGTATCATTTTGAAACAAACATCAATACTTGTTAAACTTTTCTCAATTCAAGAATGAGAGAAGACAGCTATAATAGAGAATTCCAAAACTATTAAGTATAAAGTATTATGAGATAATACACCAAAAACAGCATCATGAAATACACCAATCTGTTGCTCCGTGTTTACCCTGAGAACACTTTGACCACATCTCTTTACACTCTCAGAAATAAGAAAGGTATTGTGGGCTTTTTTAAATAGGAAAGGATAAGTTAGCTACAAGAAACAGGCAGAGATGAAAAGAGAATTGATTGTGTTAAGAAAAGAATGAGGAAAAAAACGATATAGCATAAATCAAAATGACAATGGAAACTGAAAGAAGATTAATCCCTACTGCAGAAGCTCCTATCAGTGTGATGTGAATAATGACAGTCATAACTTTTTTCTTTTACTAGAATGAAGCAAAGAAGGAATTTTAGAAATAAAACGTACATAATGAAAGAAAACTTTCTTGAACTGGAAAACAACCTGACTCTATAAAGCAAAAAACCCTAAAAAACAGATCTCTTTCTGAATGGTAGCGACTGCATTCATAGGAAAGTTGGCCACTCCCCAAGGCAAAATAAACGAGGAAGAAGAATGTGTGGGCACACACACAAACACTCCATTAAATTATGAAGATTATGTTTTATAAAGAAGTTTTCAACAAAATTGTTCTGTAAAAATGATGGTTTCATTGGTAAAATTGAGGTTAATTCTAGCAAAGTTAAGATTCACAAAGTTATTTTGCACTGCAAGAATTTCTACTAAAAATGATTTGGAGCTAATAACCTTGGCATTACTGCAGAAGCTCTGTCTTTCCACACAGCAAGGCTTAGCTCACGTTGCACCGCCTCGATTCTTCTCACTACTGGATCACCATAACGGTGCTTTTCAATATTTTCTTTAAAAATATTGCACTCTTTATTAGGACACAGCACAAATCCACTCAAACCTAGCAGCTGTCCAGCGTGCTGCAGCTTTTGTTCCATGCTAATTGGGGCTAGTTCCAGATGGGAGTATTAATTACTGATTTCAATTGCAGTTTTACTAATAGCAGTTCACATGATACAAACCTCATTCCCTAATTAAGTGACAGACCACAATATATTCAGTCCATGTTATGAAATTTTACTCTCTCCAATAAAAGCCTGTATTACCAAACCAAAAGAGATACCTTTTCTTTCCCTCTACTAATTAAAGACTTTGAGATAATTATCAAATATCTAAAATTGGGAGGGGGTGGGGGCACAGTTTGGCTTAAAGATTTTCTACATTATTGCATGACAAGATATAGAATAAGATCTGCAGAATTACAAGGAAAATAATTTTGACCCCTAAATTATATAAGCAACTACATGTGAGCAACAACATAGCTCATAGCCTGAATTAAAATAACATAACGTCATACCCAAAATACTCTGACTTAATCCTTACGTATTCTGTGTATGTAACAGAATACCACATGTACCTCATAAATATGTAAGCATTATGTATATATAAAACAGAAGCAGTCCAGTAAAAATAACATTAATTCAGATATTCTAGGGCTTAATATGTGTGTTAAGCCTAGACTCACTCTGACCATTTAATCTGAAGTTATACTCTAGCTACATGAGGTATAAATTGGAAGACTATTGTTGTTCTTAATGTTTCTTTGTGAGTTGATTGGTTGATTTTCAGTGGCATTATTATATTAAATTATTGGTGGTGAACACTATGAGAAATTTCTATGTAAGTTTAATAATAATTCTCGTTGGCTGGGCTCCGTTGCTCACGCCTGTAATCCCAGCACTTTGGGAGGCTGAGGCGGGCGGGTCACGAGGTCAGGAGATCGAGACCATCCTGGCTAACACGGTGAAACCCTGTCTCTACAAAAAATTAGCTGGGCGTGGTGGCAGGTGCCTGTAGTCCCAGCTACACGGGAGGCTGAAGCAGGAGAATGGCGTGAACCTGGGAGTCAGAGGTTGTAGTGAGGCTAGATCATGCCACTGCACTCCAGCCTGGGAGACAGAGTGAGACTCCATCTCAAAATAAATAAATGAATAAATAAATAAATAAATAAAATTCTCGTCAACCTCTTTTGAGGATCTGCTGTGATCAAATTGTGGTTGAAAGCATTTGATGAAGATTAACTCATTTACTCTTCAAACCAACTCAATATGACCATATACATGCTTTTAAAAAAATTTTAAATTTACATGCATAATATCACTATCAATTTCACATTAAAGCAATGACAGAAAATCACATATCTACAGGCAGTAGATATTAGGAAGTATTAATATGAAAGTCTCATAATATTTTATAGAAAATAACTGCAATTTTCTTATATTGAAAATTAGAGCAATATTAAAATTAACATGTATCTATGATATTTAAATGTTGAGATATTACACTTGCAAAATGACTGGAGGAAAACAATAATACAAAGAAAGACAATATGTCAGGCAAAAAATAAGCAAAATAGGAATATATTAAAATATGAAATATAAAATGTTTACAAATTATAGCCAAATATTTTTAGTATTATAATAAATGTAAATGAGATAAATAGACCTATTGAGGAAAAAACACTCTAAGGTTATTTCTAAAAATTACATCCAACTAAATGGGGTATTGCATTTCTATATACTGCTAGCAATGAGCAAGTGGGAACTAAATTTAAAAACACACTACACTTTCAATCACACAAAAGTAAAATATCTAGGTATAAATATAACAAAACATAGAAACAATTTATATGGGTTTGTACAGGTCAGCTGTCAAACGCAAAGGTAGACAGGGAAGCCAAAAGGGCAACAAAATTATCAGACACATATAGTGTATCCTTTCCCTTCCTTTCACTCAATATAAAGACCATACAATGTTCCCCTTGGATTCCTTCTGATAATATGTAATTACTGAGTTTAAATCTATCATGCTAGTATTTTCTTTCTTATTTCTTTCTTTCTTTCTTCTTCTTTTTTTTTTTTTTTGGAGTTTCGCTCATGTTGCCCAGGCTGGAGTGTAGTGGTGCAATCTCAGCTCACTGCAACCTCCACCTCCAGGGTTCAAGCAGTTCTCTTGCTTCAGCCTCCCGAGTAGCTGGGACTACAGGCACACACCACCATTCTCAGCTAATTTTTGTATTTTTAGTAGAGACGGGGTTTCACCACATTGGTCAGGCTGGTCTCGAACTCCTGACCTCCTATGATCCACCCTCCTCGGCCTCCCAAAGTGCTGGGATTACAGGCGTAAGCCAATGCACCCGGCCTGTATTTTCTTTCATTGACATCATATTGTCAATATTTCCTTTTCTTTTATTACTTCCATTTTTTGATTAATTATTGTATTAATTTTAATTTTCTTTTCTCTATTGGCTTATTTGGTATATTTTGACTATTTTTAGTGGTTATCTTGGATATTACAATATGTATTCTTGCTTCAGTAAAATCTAATGAAAAAAGTAGTATTCTTGCTGATACCAGAATAATTCAGTGACCATAGGACACTTCAACTCCATTTATTCCCTTCCTGGTTTTTGAACTATGGTGTTCATGTATTTTACTATATATGTTTATAACCCACAAAACATTAGTATTGTTGTTTTAAATGGTCAATAGGTAAATATCTAATTCCATTAATTCACACATTTTCTTTTTCACAGGCTTTTTATATTTTTCCATATATTCATGCATCCTCTTCTTGCTATCCAGGAACATTTTAGAGCTCTTGGAATAATGCACTGATGTGTTTTGTTTTGAGTAATTAATAAATTGAGTAACAATTTTTTCTATTTTACTTGCTTGCTTGCTTGAGGATGTTGTAATTTAGTCTTCAGTTTGAAAAACATACCTACTTAGCAGCTATTTTCTTTTAGCTCCATATAGTTAAATTCTATTATCTGGCTTCCACTTTTTTGACTTTTTTGTTTATTTGTTTGTTTCTATTTTTATTTTTTGAGACAGGATCTTTCTCTGTCACCCAGATTAGAAGGCAGTGGCATGATCATAGTTCACTGAAGCCTCAACCTTCCCAGCTCTATCAATCCTCTTGCCTCAGCCTTCTGAGTAGCTGGGACTATAGGTGTGTACCACCATGCCTGGCTAATTTTCGTTTGTTGTTGTTGTTGTTGTTGGTAGAGATGGGGTTTTGCTATATTGCCCACCCTTTTGGTAAGAAGTAAGCTATCAATCTTATTATAGTGCTTTGAAAATGTAATGTATCTTTTCTCTGGTTACCTGATTTGGTTTGGCTGTGTTCCCACCCAAATCTCATCTTAAATTCCCATGTGTTGTGGGAGAGAACCAGTGCGAGGTAAATGAATCATGCAGGCAGGTCTTTCCCATGCTGTTCTTGTGATAGTGAATAAGTCTCATGAGATCTGATGGTATTATAAGGGGGAGTTTGCCTACACAAGCTCTCTTTGCCTGCTGCCATCCATATAAGATGTGACTTGCTCATCCTTGTCTTCCACCATGATTGTGAGGCCTCCCCAGCCACATGGAGCTGTAAGTCCATTAAACCTCTTTATTTTGTAAATTGCCCAATCTCAGGTATGTCTTTATCAGCAGTCTGAAAATGAACTAATACAGTAAATTGGTACCAGTGCTGCTGAAAAGATACCTGAAAATATGAAAGCAAATTTGGAACTGGGTAACAGGCAGAGATTGGAACAGTTTGGGGTGTTCAGAAGAAGATAGGAAAATGTGGGAAAGTTTGGAACTCCCTAGAGACAAGTTGAATGCTTCGACCAAAATGCTGATAATGATATGGACAATGAAATCCAGGCTGAGGCGATCTCAGATGGAGAATGAGGAACTTGTTGGGAACTGGAGCAAAGGTGATTCTTATTATGTTTTAGCAAAGAGACTGGCAGCGTTTTGCCCTTGCCCTAGGGATTTGTGGAACTTTGAAGTAAGAGGAATTATTTAGGGTATATGGTGGAAGAAATTTCTAAGCAGCAAAGCATTCAAGAGGTGACTTGGGTGCTGGTAAAGGCATTCAGTTTTAAAAGAGAAACAGAACATAAAAATTTGGAAACTTTACAGTCTGACAATGCAATAGAAAAGGAAATCCAATTTTCTGAGGAGAAATTCAAGCCAACTGCAGAAATTTGCATAAGTAACGAGGAGCCGAATGTTAATCCCCAAGACAATGGGGAAAATGTCTCCAGGGCATGTCAGATACCTTTGGGACAGCCCCTCCCATTACAGGCCTGGAAGTTTAGGAGGAAAAAATGGTTTTGTGGGCCAGGGAGTCCCTCTGCCATGTGCAGTCTAGGGACGAGATGATGCCCTGCATCCCAGCTGCTCCAGCTGTGACTAAAAGGGGCCAAGGTACAGCTTGAGATGTCGCTTCAGAAGGTGGAAGCCCCAAACCTTGGCAGCTTCTACATTGTGTTGAGCCTTCAGGTGCACAGAAGTCAAGAATTGAGGTTTGGGAACATTCACCTAGATTTCAGATGATGTATAGAAATGCCTGGATTTCCAGGCAGAAGTTTGCCGCAGGAGTGGAGGCCTCATGGAGAACCACTGCTAGGGCAGTGCGGAAGGGAAATGTGTGGTTGGAGCCCCCAAACAGAATCCCTACTGGGGCACTGCCTGCTGGAGCTGTGAGAAGAGGGCCACCATCCTCCAAAACCCAGAATGATAGATCCACTGACAGCTTGCTCCGTGCAACTGGAAAAGCCACAGACACTCAATGCCTGCCTGTAAAAGCAGCCAGGAGGGGGTGCAAACCCCCTCCCTGAAGACCCTGCATACCCACAGGGCAGAGCTGCCCAAGGCCATGGGAGCCCATCTCTTGCATCAGCATGACCCGAATGTGAGACATGTAGTCAAAGGAGATCATTTTGGAGCTATAAGATTTGATTGCCCCACTGGATTTCAGACTTGCATGGTGCCTGTAGCCCCTTTGTTTTGGCCAATTTCTCCCATTTGGAACAGCTGTATTTACAGGCATTGGCCTGTACTCCTATTTTATCTAGGAATTAACTAACTTGCTTTTGATTTTACAGGCTTATAGGCAGAAGGGACTTACCTCGTCTTGGATGAGACTTTGCACTTTGGACTGTGGACTTTTGAGTTAATGCTGAAATGAGTTAAGACTTTAGGGGACGTTGAGAAGGCATGATTTGTTTTGAAATGTGAGGACATGAGATTTGGGAGGGGCCAAGCCTGGAATAATATGGTTTGGCTGTGTCCCCACCCAAATCTCATCTTGAATTCCCATGTGTTCTGGGAGGCACCCAGTGGGAGGTAATTGAATCATGGTGGCAGGTCTTTCCTGTTCTGTTCTAATGATAGCGAATAAGTCTCATGAGATCTGATGGTACTGTAAGGGAAAGTTTCTCTGCACAAGCTCTCTGTTTGCCTGCTGCCATCCAAGTAAGATATGACTTGCCCCTCCCTGCCTTCCACCATGATTGTGAGGCCTCCCCAGCCACATGGAACTGTAAGTCCATTAAACCACTTTCTCTTGTAAATTGCCCAGTCTCCCCAGGTATGTCTTTATCAGCAGTATGGAAATGGACTAATAAATCACCTAAAGTTGTTTTATTTTTTACTTGCTTTTCAACAGTTTTACTACGTATCTTAGTTCTCCCTCTCTCTCTCTCTCTCCCCATTTCTCTACTAGTGTAGTATATATACACAATTTGAAGATTGAAAATTACAATATTTATATTGTATTATTAATATTATAGTCTTTAGTAAGCTAAGAGAAAAACTACATTACCTTAATTGTATGTAACAGAGCCATGAGAATATAATAAATTATAATATAATTGAGATAGTCCATTAAAGTCAGAACAAGGCAAAGATATGCACTCTTTTTAAAATATTGTGGAAGAAGTCCTAGCCAAAAAATCACATAATAATAATTGTATGCATGCCTATTTTAAAGGAGAGATTATTTTTATTATTATAAAATACAGTGATTTTCATTGATATTGTATTTGTTTCTCTTTTTTTTTCTTGTTGTTGTTGAGACAGAGTTTCACTCTGTCTCCCACGCTGGAGTGCAGTGGTTCTATCGTGGTTCACTGCAACTTCTTTCTCCTGGGTTTAAGCAATTCTCCTACCTCAGCCTCCAGGCTAGCTGGGACTACAGGCATGTGCCATCATGCCTGGCAAATGTTTTTGTATTTCAGTAGAGATGGGGTTTCACCATGTTGGCCAGGCTGGTCTCAAACTCCTGAGCTCAGGCAGTCTGCCCACCTTGGCCTCCCAAAGTGCTGGGATTGCAGATGTGAGCCACCGTGCTCAGCCAATTTTCATTGTTATTGTATTTCTGTTGTTCTGCAGTAATGTCAAGGTTGTCAGCTACAAATCATTTTCAGTATAAATTCCTGCAGTGCAAAATAATTTTGTGAATCTTAAATTTGCTAGAATTATCCCCAAATAGCACCAGCTGCACGGTGCCTCCTCTTCAGAAGTCCAAGACCCATCTCTGTGAAGTCCTCATCTGACCCCGTAAGATGCCTACTGGCCCTTTGCAGGTGTCTGGCCCCAGTCTTGGGGAAACATCTTAGACTTTCTACATTCTAATCATCCCAGCTTTTCCCCTTTCCTTTCATTCCCCTCGGACTCCTGTCTCAACTCACTGTCTCTGTTTTAGCACAGTGTTTTAGTTTTGTCTTTTCAATCCCCAAAACCCGTGTATTCAATTACCTAAATTGATTTTCTCAGTTAAAACATTTCTTCCTTGAGGAACAGCAATATAGAATGCCTAGTATGTTTCTGTTTGAATTATTCCTTCTACTGCTGTGAAAGCTACTTTTTCCCTAACAATTTTGAGTTGAGTATTTGTGAAATTTCTAAAACTTTTATTACTTTTTTATTCTGCAAATTAATAATTATTCAATATTAATATTAAATCTAATATCTTTTCAATTAATTACTTGGATATTGTAAGCAGAAAATCAATGTGTTCTTTAATAATAAAATAAAAATAATCACTTATCTAAAATAGGCATGCATATAATTATTATTATTATTATTATTCTGAGATTATTTTGGCTAAGACTTCCTCCACAATATTTATAAAAAGAGGGTGCGTATCTTTGCCTTGTTCTGACTTTAATGGACTATCTCAATTATTTTATACTTAATAATATTTTCATGGCTCTGTTTCATATAATCAAGTTAATGTAGTTCTTCTCTTAGCTTACTAAGGATTAGAATTTATTTTATTATTAGATTGCCTAACGTTGACCCATTTTTCCCTTCCTGGCACATGTTGTTATGTGTATGGTGATTTATTTGGCTATTATTTTACTTTGGATACTCCATGTTTTATTAGAACATTACACATCCACACACAGCACACACACACATGCACACATTTATTCACATCTGGGGGCACAGCATTCAATATGGGTATTAGAGCTTGATAAACCACTTTTAAAAACTGGTGATGTTTCCCTCTCTACATATTCTGCACAGGTATAAATAATTTAAGAATTATTTTTCCTTGAAATTGAGTACAATTTCTACATAAAATAATCTCAATTAAGGGTCAATTTCGGTTACAAGGTTTTAATACTTTTCAAATATTTTGATAATTTTTGATTTATCTAACATTTATAATTATATGTGAAGTAATATGGAAATGTTTTGAAAAAATGGTGTTCATTTTATTTAGATTTTCCAATATACTAATGTAAAGTTGTCCATAGGAGCCTCTTCCAGTTTGAATTTTAAAATTTGTGGTTGTATCCCCCACTACATTACTATTAATATTTTTTATATTTTTCTATATTTCAAAATTGATTTCCAGAAAATTGTACATTTTTTCAAGGAACAATATCTAAGTTTTTGTATCAATTCCTTTTGTTATTATTTTAAGTATTTCTTATCTGTCATTTCTAAGTCTCTGTATTTTTCCTATATATAAAGTTTTCTAAAATACTGTTATTAAAATAAAATCATAGTATTATTTGTTTTATTGCTTTTTTTTCTTTTTTTGAGACAGAGTCTCACTCTGTGGCCCAAGCTGGATGCAGTGGCATGATCATAGCTCCACTGTGACCTCCATCTCCCAGGCTCAAGTGATTCTCTTGCCTCAGCCTCCCACGTAGCTGGTACTACAGGCACCCACCACCATGCCTGGCTAATGTTTTGTATTTTAGTAGAGACGGGGTTTCACCATGTTACCCGGGGTGGTCTTGAATTCCTGAGCTCAGGCAATCTGCCTGCCTCAGCCTCCCAAAGTGCTGGTATTACAGGCATGAGCACCACACACAGCCTTTGTTCTTAATATATAATTAATTTAACCATTATCAATGTGAGTAGAGTTTTATTTTATACATTCTTACTGGCCTAGTATTTAGCATATGTATAATAATTAAAATTGCCTTTTATTACTATGTAATGTGGTTTGACTTTCAACATCATTATTAATCCTTTTGTGTTTTGACATACACCATCCATACAATAAAAGAAAAACAATGGGAAATGTTATGAAATCTATTGAGTTTATACACTAGAAAATCAATTTGTCTACATATAATAATGACTGTACTTCAACCCTACCAGTATTTACTACTTTATTTTATTTTGTCTCCCATTTGCATTGTCCAGTATTTTCAAATCAAAGGTAAAATTTGTACTATAGAAAACATTTTGAAAAATTATATTTCCTGATTGTAATGGAAATGCTTCTAGCACAGTACTTTCCAAACATTATTTCTTAAATCTCTGGTCCCTAGAGATGCTGCTTAAGAGAATATTCAGTGGTAAATACATTTGGACTATTTCACACCGCCTCGTTTATTCTTTCTTTGATGTTTTCTTCTCTTTACTGATACCTGTCATTTTCCCTAGGGATTAGACAAATATACATTTGGTTTTCCCTAACTCCAATTTCACATCTCAAATGTTGATTCCTTTATCATTTGCTTGAATGACTTATTCAATGCTTTGGATTTTCAATTTCTTGATCAGTTCATTTCTCCTGAAATTTTCCTTGTTATGTTGAGATATTATGCTGCAGAGTCTGCTGCTGTAACTCCGTAAGGGCAGTTTAGCCATGGAACCGCCTTAGAGCTGTCAATGTTTGTCGTTAAAGTGGAGGAATTCAGGGCAGGACCTGTCTCTGTTTCTTTGCTCTTACTGCCCCTGTCTTTGATTGAAATCCCTTCCCTACCCTCTCTGCTTTTGTTCTAAGGCCATAGTTTATCCTGGTTTTCAAACCTGGTTTCTAAACCTGGTTTCTCACTGGTGCAGCTCTGTCAATCACCCTGCATAAGCTCTGCCCTGCGTCCTGTTTTCTGAGTGTTAGAGCCACCGCAGGACCACTCGATTCCTGGTGCTACTGTGATTTGCAACCACACGGAGCCTGTTGACATCCTCCACATCTTCTCCTTTCTCAGCTTAGGAGGGTCTCTCTCTGGGTCTTCTGAACTCAACGTGATGAATGAGGACTATAAAATGGAAGGAATGGGGGCAATAATCTCATGGTATGTACGTGTATCTGTTTTTATAGGTCATGCTTTACAGTAGCTTTAAAAAATAAGTTAGATCATTTTATCTAAAATATTACGGGCATGTTTATAATATTTAACCTCCTGTTTTTCAGAAAGTTATCATCGGGAATCTGAGTGCTGTTATGGATGGTACAAGTGGCCAACCTTTACAGTAAAATATTCCTGTTCTTGAAAATAAACGTTAAGGAGTCTGCTTGAAATACTAATTATATTACTTAATAAACAGTCTTTTAAATAATTTGATGTTAAATATAGTTGACAAATGTTTTTTCAGCAATGGTGTCAAGTAGGTGCAACTCATCCTGAACCAAACTACTCTTAATTTACTAGGACTTGAAGCTTCAATCCTACAGGGGGAAAGAAAAGTAAAACCAATGGTTGAGATGTGAAAGTTTAAATTCTAACTTGATTTTGGCTTCTTACTTACCTGATGGATTTTAAACCGTTTGGGAGATTCTGAGGTCTTCTAATATAAGTGCTTCAACTTATAGTTGGGACCTCACATCTATGTGTTATTTGTAACTTTTATTTGTTTGTTTATTTTGGCTGATATTTGTTTATTTATTGCTGCTATTAATTTATTTGTTTATTTTTGGTCTGGAATGAGTTTATCCATTGGGTATATTTTAAGTTACACAATAAAACAACTTTATTCCTATAGAAAAAAAATCAACTGTGTAGGACAGAAATACCTGCTTGAGATTAACTACTATTTACCATAATTTAAGCTCATGGTCTCCTGCCAATCTTAGACCTGTCTCCGCTCCATCCCTGCAGCACTTTTTTGTTTTCCTACATGGCTTCATGTTCTTATCTAGTTTATATATTTCCAAAATGCGGTCCTCTGATCCCCAACGTGACGTGATTTGGGGTGTTTTAAAAGGTGAAGGTATATTTACCTTAAAATTTCTTCTCCAAAGCTACGTTTTGGATCAAGGAGTAAAGACAATCTACATATTAACAACTTCTCAGGTGATGATTACTTGCTCCATTTAATCACAAGTCCAGAATCTAATTAAACATTTGAACAAAATAAATAATTGGAAAATCTTTAGGATTTTATAATTCATTTTCACTTAGGTTAGTTTATGCAGTTTTCAATACAGTCCCTTGATACCAATAGATTCGACGAGGTACAGATACTACTAATAGTTTCTGCAGATAAGAAAACAAGGCTATATAGATGAATAGAATTGTCTAAGACCTCTCCACTACAGTCCTTTAAGATAAAGGCACACATATTCTTCAAACAAAAGTGTTTCTTCTTTCCACTGTGAGGCAGTGCAGGAAATCAATGACCAAATGCAACTGAGGGGAAAACATAGGTGGAGCCTCCTGCTCTGCTCCGCAGCTACCATCAGCACGTGCATAACTGCCTCTGGGGACAGCCCAGGGACTCCCTGCGCCACATTCACTGCTGAAGTCTGTGCATCTTCCCTGCACAATGGATGTTAGTCCATTTTAAGATAATGAGAGGGAAGATTGGAGAAGAGGAGGAAATGGTTTGGGAATGTATATGTAGCAAAGAACAGAGATGGTATCTAACCCTGGGAGTGTTTGACTCCACAGTTCTTGCTCTTGACATTTATGTTTAAACTACAGAGATTCATAAATCGATAGCGTTCCAGTTCCTGCGGCTCACACATTAGGCAGCTGCACCTTCTGCCTAAAGTGTGTGGGGCTTTCCCTAGGCACTGACGAAAAGCTCACAGGGTCACAGGGTGAAGGCCCACAATAGTCTGTGTGCAAGTTGAGGAGCAAGGAGGCCAGAAGTGGATCAGTCCAAGTCCCAAAACCCCAAAATTAGGGAAGACAACAGTGCAGCCTTGTCTGTGGCCAAAGGCCCGAGAGCCCCTGGCAAATCACTAGTGTAAGTCCAAGAGTCCAAAAGCCAAAGAACTTGGAGCGTGATGTTCTATAGCAGGAAGCATCCAGCACGGGAGAAAGATGAAGGCCGGAAGACTCAACAAGTCTGCTCTTCCATCTTCTCCTGCCTGCTTTATTCTAGCTGCACTGGCAGCTAGATGATGCCCACCCAGATTGGGGTGGGTCTGCCTCTCCCAGTCCACTGACTCAAATGTTAATCTCCTTTGGACACACCCTCACAGACACACCCACCATCAATACTTTGCATCCTTCAATCCAATCAAGTTGACACTTAGTATTAACCACCACAAATGTAATAGTAATTACAAAAATAAGATGATGGCACAATTGTATAACCATGCCTGATCATAATCTCAAACCAATCAACTCTCTGTTTAGAGGTAGAGAAATTTAAGCTGAAGGTGTTGGGAAGAGCCATCCAGATTACCAAGATAAATAAATGGAAGTCATCAATGGCTCATTTAAGACATTTTAACATGTACAAAGCCACAAATTCTTCTATTTCAATGTTTCCAAATTTTATGACTATGAGTGTATTTGTATATGTTTCCCAGCATTACAAAGGTGCAATTACCACTAGTTTATATTGTATCTCTTTAAGGTGCACATCACGCTGCTTTGATACACAGATACATTGTGAAATGATTGCCACAGTTACCTTTTACATGTGTCATAAAAATACCTAAAATCTACTCTCAGTAAATGTCCAGACTACAATATTATTAACTGTAGTCTTCACGCTGTACATTATGTCCCTAAAACATATTCATCCTACATAGTTTACATTTTCTATGCTTTGACACATATCTGCTCAAACCCCAGCCCCAGCCCCTGGTAACCACCATTCTACTCCCTGTTTCTACATATCTAAGTTTTATCTTTTGTTTTAGATTTCACACGTAAGTAAAATCATGCAGTATTTTTCCCTCTGTGTTGCTTTTTTAATTTAGAATACTGCCTTCCTTTGGTCTACCCAAAAATCACTACCTTGATAATAAGATACAGTAATAATAATAAATATATCTGCACCTTCATGTTCATTGCAGCATTATTCGTAATAGCCAAGACGTGGTGCTTACCAAAGTGTCTGTTGGCAGATGAATGGATAAATAAATTGTAATATATAGACATATACACACATATGTTTGCATAGCACACACACACACACAAACAATGGAATATAATTTAGCCCTAAAAATATCACTCTTGATAGTATTTTTGCCCATATCATACGAGATAATACTATAAGAGACTAAATGAATTACCACATCACTGGTCCTACACTATCAAAGAGAGAGATTTTCCCTGAAATCAAAATATTAAACAGAATGTCAACTAACCAATATAATTGGGTACAAGTGTTCCTGAAATCAGAGGGTATTCAGAACATGGATTTTTTGTTCTCTGACATTCTGAAATAGACAGGCATGATCCAGCATATAGCTGAGTTGACTCAAAAATAAAATCTGGGACAGAATAAAAAGGACTACGATAAAACTCTACAGTGATTTGATTGTTTACAGAGATTTAAATTCTGAGAAGAACCCAGTTCCTTCTAAAACCAGATGTGATTTTAATCTAAATTCTTCTGTGCCCATAGAAGTGCTGTTTTCTTTCTTTTTTTTCAAATGATATATTTTATTTATCTAGCATATCAAAAATAGTACCATTTTCTTATGTAATCTAAGTATAATTTTTCATGGACATAAGGAGGGGAACATCACACACCGGGGCCTGTAGGGGGGTGGGGGGCTAGGGGAGGGATAACATTAGGAGAAATACCTAATGTGGGTGACGTGTTCATGGGTGCAGCAAACCACCATGGCATGTGTATACCTATGTAACATACCTACACGTTCTGCACATGTACCCCAGAACTTAATGTATAATTTTTTTTAAAAAAAAAAGAAGTGCTGTTTTCTAATGTGATATTTTTTACTCTCTTCATGGAAAAAAAATAGAAGTAAAGTCGCTATATATTTCTTCATCAAATTAATTACATGGGCACATGTTTTGGCTCCAAATGACTATAATTTTCTCTGCAATTTCTCTGAGTTTCTAAACTCTAATGGGAAGCAGTCTTTGTACTAGAGAAAAACTTCAAATTCCATAAATCGAGATGGAATAGCAGAATTGTTTGCTTTTGTGTGGGTTTGTACATTTAATGAAGCTTTAGATAAGATAATGGAATTCACTTCTGATGCACATTCAAAGATATTTCTGGGCCTTCCACCATCAGCCTGTGATGATTAATATACCTAAAGTCGACAGAGACACATATAAAATAGTAAATGCTTAAATATAAAATGTTATGTATAGCCATATAATTTAAATGTTCTGTTTTTTGTCACCAAGAAAGAGGTCTAGGAGAATCTTCTGTGGCTAAATATTGGACAGAAGGCTTCTGAAAAATCCAGGGATTGCTGTTGGAAAGCAATTAAGCTGGAGAAATTACATTAGAGGAGAGCAGATGCCATATTCAAGCCAGTTCCCTATTTTTCATGCAGTTGGGGCTCGTGGGTCTTTTATTTCCTAATAAACAAAAGATTGACAAACACCTGTCCTTTCCCTCAGCAGGTAAGATGTTTATTAGAGGAGTAAAGGCAACATCATGAACAAGTGAGCTCTCCTCTTCATATTCTAAGTTAAGAGTAAAAGAAGTTAAGAGTAAAAAGAAAATCGAGGAATTTAGAATGTTTATCCCCTTTTAGATTGAACTTCACCAACAGCCTAGTGCGATTTTTGCATGGTCTTTTAAAGTCCATTGTCCTTACAGAGGGGCGCCCGTTTTGGCAACAAACCTTGTCTAGTGGCAACGACCGATTTTTCTTATCTATTTGTGCTGTCTGCCAATCAAGCGAGCTATTTTTTTTTCTTCTTTGGGGCGATCAAAACATGACCAAAACACTATGCATAATTAGACAGAACTGTGGTTTAAATCATCACAGAAATCATATTTCTCTAATTTTCTCATGCACTAAATCCACGGAGGTCAAAAGTTAAGTACATTTTTAAATTTCAAATTTTATCATCAGCAGGGTCCTGAACTGTGTGTGCGCGTGTGCTTTTTACCTTGCCATATTTTAGCTTTTCAGATTTTTTTGCTCTTGCGCTTTATAGAAATGTGTCCATGACTTTATCTCCTCTTTGACACTTTAAAAATGTCTTTCTGTTTTCAATTTAAGGATTCATTTCGCCATATGGTCTGTTTAGCCTGATAAACCCTCCTGCCCATTATGAAATAATTGTAGCTGTAGAGAACCATCCGTATCTCTGTAGGTGAGGTTATGCCAGTGTTTTCATGTGCACTGACCTCTTCTCCTACTCCAGGAATTTATCACCGAGCAGTCAATTTGTTTTAAATCTGCAACCTGGTGTATAGGAACTATTTGTCATGATGTATGTAGCCCAACAGATCATTTTTGTTCAGAAATGTGACTGTCATACTCAAATCCATTCTTCTGGGAAGCTGGAATCAGGCAAACGTCCATGTTCCTTATGGATGGTGTCGCAAATCAATGCAATGGCGTTCTCTCAGATTAACACAGATTTAAGCATAAACTATTTTTCAAGAGTCATATAGACCTTCAGAGCAACAATGCAGAAGGCAGATTTTAATGTTGGTGATAGGTAGTAACATTGTCGCATGCCAAGATATTTTATTTTGGTGTGTGTTTAATTTCTAATAAAATTATTCTGCCTCCTACATTACTAAATTTGAAATTCTTGTTGGATTTTGCTATTACTTATGTTCACTTCAATTTGGGCCATAAACATATGCCACCTAAAAAGTTGTAAAATGTTGTACATAGTGAGAAAAAAGCAATAAAAGGGCTTTTGGAAATGCTCTACTCTGCCAACTCCCTCACTCTGATCATCCAGGGATACCTTGTTTTCTCTTCTCTCTCAGAAACGCACACACCTTCCTCGCCCTGCCATACATCGTCTTCATTCTGCCACCTGGCATAGCTCCACCATCCTGTCGACGAATCCTACCTGTTTCTTAGGGCCCAACTTTCTGATGGAGATAAATAGATTCATGAATTATAATTAGCCATTTGCTCATTTGCTTATTGAATGCATATATATCATCTCATGCATAGCAAAGCTTTCTCTAGGGGATGGGGTTCCTCAGCGACCACATGTTCTAATGTTTGGGAAAGAAGAAAATCTAAAAATATTGCATAAATAATATTTTATCTAAAATATTTTCTATTTTTACATCATTAAACAAAGTGATGAAACATAAATCAATATTTTCCAACTGAAATAAAGGTTGGAAGATGACGAACAAGATGTTCTGTCCCAGTTGGAGAAATAGCAACATCCTGTCTATGTTCTGGCCATTCTTGCCATGACTGTGATTTCTAATTAGTTGATTTATTGTTTGTTGTGGCATTTTCTAACTTAAACTTTAATATGCCAGTGGTTTCTGAGATTTGACCCAGAAACTCAAAATGTGCATTAAAAGGAAGCCATATTTTGCTGAGTATTTAGAATAAACATTACTGTACTTTAGTAGTAAACCAGTACGTGGGATTCAAAAATTTATGTCTCCAAATTTGACTATTCTCGAGAAACCACAGGTATAGGAGGGGCAATTACATTGATGTCTGAATGCGTACACTCTTTGGTGATTAACCCACCCCACTCACCATCCAGGGTCTGCATTCTGGTGAGACCCCCGCCACCCCAGGCCATGTCACATCCATATTTATGCCTACTGGATAAACAACATCCTGTTGTTTGTGTGAAAGAAAATCGCACTAAGAACTCAACCTCTAGTGAGGGTGACAGAGGCAAAGACAATATCAAAGATTTAAAGCAGCTGGTGGTCCTATGCCCGAAAAGAGAGATGTTCCATAAATAAAATAATAAAATGTCAAATGACTCAGTACTGAATAAAGGTTAGTATGCTATATCCTTGTAGCACAAAGAAAAATGAGTACACAAAATGGTTACTTTTTATGATTAAAAATAAAGAATCATGCAAAAAACAAGATCCTTTTGAAAGTTGAAAAAGCAGTTGAATGTGGGTTGCAAATCCATCAGAGAAACTGAGTAACAGATGGACACGCGGCCAGGGCAAACCAGAAGCATATGCAGAATTTTCCCGTGATAAACAGCTTAAAAAAGAGCCACAAGCAATTATTAGTTGTTTGGAAATGGCGAGAAACATGTCTCTCCCTAAAGAATGCTTGAAACAATAGTAATAATAATTGTAACAATGTTAATAGCATGAGTAATAAGTGTAATAGTTCTCATGTGCCAGCCACTGTTCTAAGCTCTCCACAGAGAAAAATTCATTAAATAATTCATGATTAGGAAAAGAGTTATAATTGTTTTTGCAGCTCTAAACATGCAGACCAATTATAATTTTAATATATGCTGCTACCATCTGGCTGCAACCACCAATAGTACCAGTCATCACAGCTACTCTTTACTGACCTAGTCCGTGTCAGGCACTGCGATTGTCTTTCTGTAGGTCTTCCCTCACCAAATTCTTATGGCAGCACAATCTGATACAAACTGCACAGGTAATGATGTAGTATATTGTTGAACAATTACAATAGAAAGGTATATTGAACATTTATAAATAATTCACACAATTAAGCCTTTATAAAATAATTGTGTATACACACTACTTGCCACAAAGTCAAGTGCCCTGTTGATAATTTTCATAACACTCTCTGCATCTCCATAGTTCTTATCTGAATTGTAATCACTTAATTTTTCTTTGTTCAATTTATCTCCTACTCCATCTTTCTATGGATGCCTTGTAAAAAGGGAGCATGTTTTCCTTGTCATCTTTGTATCACTAAAACCGAGCAGAGGCACGACACACTTTATACCATCTTAACCATTTTTAAGTGCACAGATCAGCAGTGTGCAGTACATTCCCCTCTCTGCACAGCAGAGCTTCAGATCCTTTTCATATTGGACAACCAAAACTTGGCTTGCAGTAAACCATAATTCCCCCTACTTCCCCCAGGCCTTGGCAACCACCTCACTGCTTTCCATTTCTATGATTTTGATGACTTTAGGTGGTTTGTATAGTGGGACCATATGCTATTTGCTCCTTTGTGGCTGGCTTTATTGCACTCAGCACAATATCCATCCATGTTGAAGTACATGACCAGATTGTTCTATCTTTTTGAGACTGAAAAACATTTCACCGTTAGGAGGCAGGGCTGGAAATATCAGCAATTCACTTAGGACTAACTGTCATGGAGGGACCAGTCAGGAAATTAAGAGAAATCAGTTGGATATATGAACCTTGAGTACAGGGAAGAATCCAGAATGAACATATAATTTGGAGACTCATCAGCATTACACACTATTTAAAACTATGATAGTAGGTGACTCCTCAAAAGAATGGCAGGAAAGAGAGAAGACAAGGAGTCTTAGGGCTGGATTTTGGCACAGTTTACCATTGAGAGGATGATTAGGAATTAATAAATCAGATTGAAAGGAGAAACCCGAGATGAAGGAGAGATAAACGAGGAGTGTGTAGTATCCTAGAATGTATATAGCTCCTAATATTTTGATATGGCACACAGGCTGTGGGTAATTTACTATTTTTTAACATGCATAAATATGTCAATAGGATAACTTGCTGTACTAAATTTGTTCAATCAAGAGTGTGTGTTATTAGGGTACCTGCCAAAATGTCCTATAAAGAGGGCACCAATTACAACCCCACTAATGATGGAAGAGAACGCATGTGTCCCTACCTCTGGAAAACACGATACAAAATAAAATGTTTTGATCTTGGCAAACTGGATTGTAAAAACAGGCAATATTTTCAGTTTATATGTTTTAGAGACATTTTCTTTTTTTCTTCTTTAAGCTTTTTAAGCTTCTCATTCATTCCTTGGTATTGAGTTGAGTTATGCGCACAGTTGAATATATTGCCATGGAAGAACCTTCTATCTGTTAAGGAAATGAATCTTCTTTCTCTGAAGAATATTACAAATGTTTCTCTAAAAGGCGTCACTTGTTTTTACCTCTCTATGTGTGTATATGTGTGTTTCTATGTTGAAATTCCAAATTTGTGTGCAGGCAAATTTAACTGCCTTACCATTTATAGATTTTTTGTCACATTAATATTATGAAAAGGATTATTCCGCTTTTTGCTTCCACTAACTGTATCAGGTCTTTTTTTTTTTTACACCTTTGATCATCCTTGAATTTATTTTGGTATAAAGTATAAGTCAGAAATGTAAAATTTTACTTAATTTTGCCTTTAGCTACTAAATTGTACCAAATATTTACATGATATTTTACCTGCTGATCTGCAGTGTTACTTTGACAAATCTACTCAGTTCCCTCCTTTATTTCATATTATATTAACACTTTTGGGACTTCCCTAGGCATGGAGTCTACACATCTGGGTTTCCTTGCAGTTAGGTCCTGGCTGATAAGTTATGAACAGAAGTGATGTGTGTGATTTCTGGGATGAATCACTAAAAGAAAGGATCACATTCCTGTAACAGTGGGTCAGATCCCCATATGATTCTGAGTCATATCCCTATATGATTCTGTTGTAGCTCTATAACAATGGGCTCTATCCCTATATGATTCAGAGTCATATCCCTATATGCTTCTGTTGTAGCTCCATAACAATGGGCTATATCCCTATATGATTCTGAGTCATATCCCTATATGATTCTGTTGTAGCTCCATAACAACGGGCTATATCCCTATATGATTCTGAGTCATATCCCTATATGATTCTGAGTCATATCTCTATAACAATGGGTCATATCCCTATATGATTCTGAGTCATATCCCTATATGATTCGGAGTCATATCTCTATAACAATGGGTCATATCCTATATGATTCTGAGTCATATCTCTATATGATTCTGAGTCATATCTCTATAACAATGGGCTATATCCCTATATGATTCTGAGTCATATCCCTATATGATTTGGAGTCATATCCCTATAACAATGGGTCATATCCTATATGATTCTGAGTCATATCACTATATGATTCTGAGTTATATCCCTATAACAGTGGGTCATATCCCTATATGATTCTGAGTCATATCCCTATATGATTCTGAGTCATATCCCTGTATGATTCTGTTATAGCTCTATAACAATGGGCTATATCCCTATATGATTCTGAGTCATATCCCTATATGATTCTGAGTTATATCCCCATAACAGTGGGTCATATCCCTATATGATTCTGAGTCATATCCCTATAACAATGGGTCATATCCCTATATGATTCTGAGTCATATCCCTATATGATTCTGTTGTAGCTCCATAACAATGGGCTATATCCCTATATGATTCTGAGTCATATCCCTATATGATTCGGAGTCATATCCCTATAACAATGGGTCATATTCTATATGATTCTGAGTCATATCCCTATATGATTCTGAATCATATCCCTATAACAATGAGTCATATCCCTATATGATTCTGAGTCATATCCCTATATGATTCTGTCGTAGCTCTATAACAATGGGCTCTATCCCTATATGATTCGGAGTCATATCCCTATAACAATGGGTCATATCCTATATGATTCTGAGTCATATCCCTATATGATTCTGTCATAGTCCTATAACAATGGGTCATATCCCTATATGATTCTGGGTCATATCTCTATAAGAAAGAGTCACAACCCTATATGATTCTAGGTCATAACCCTACACCCATGGGTCATATCCCTTTATGATTCTGGGTCATATCCCTACAAAAATAGGTCTTATCCCTAAAACAATTGGTCATATTTCTATGTAATTCTGGGTAATAACCTTCTAATAATGGGGCATATCCCTATAACAATGGGTAATATCACTATAATAAAGGGATATATGCCTATATAACAATGGGCCATATCCTTATGTTATTCTAGGCCATATTCCTATAACAATGGTTCTTATCTCTATATAATTCTGGGTCATATCCTTATAACAAAGGGTCATATCCCTAAAACAATCAGTCATATCTCTATGTAATTCTGGGTAACAGCCTTATAATAATGGGTACTATCACTGTAATAAAGGTTCACATGCCTATAAAATTCATGGTCATATCCCAATAACAATGGGTTGTCCCTATGAAAATGGGTGATATCCCTACATAATTATGGATCATATCCCTATAACAATGGGCTGTATCCCCATATAATTCTGGGTTATATCCCTATAACAATGGTTTATATCCCTATAAGAATGGGCCATATCCCTATAACAATGTGCATACTTGTAACAATGGGTCATATCTCTGTAACAATGTATCCTATCCCTGTAACAACGTGTTGCTTCCTTATAACTGTGGGTCATATCTCTGTAACAATGTATCCTATCCCTGTAACAACGTGTTGCATCCCTATAACCATGGGTCATATCCTTACAACGATGTGTTGTATCCTTGTAACAATGTGTCATATCCCTATAACAATGGGTCATATTCTTTTATGATTTGGGGTCATCCTTTTATCAATGACTCATAGCCCTATACTATTCTGAGTCTGTTTCCTACAACAAAGCTACTTGCCCTCCTCTGGCCTCTCACCCCTTGGAAAACAGACATAGTGACAATGCTCACTTTAAACAGAGGACAAAAGTCACTCACTAAGAGATGGCAAGGGAGTATGACAGAAAACTCTGGGCCAGATTACATCGTGGGATCAGAGGTGGTCCCTGCTCTGAATGGCCCTTCTTCTGGGCTCTGAAGGGAAAAACAAAGTAAATGTATAGTATTGAGGATTGAGGGATTTTGTATCTATATGATATGAGTATATATGCATATATATTAGCCTATATATAATGCATAAATCAGTATCTGAAAGTGTGGCATTGACATTACAAAACTTAAAATACATGTAATGTTAAGCCAGAATAGACAAAACTTTTACTCTAGAAAATTGATTATAATGGTTATGCCATATGAAACTTCTTTTTTGTTTGTTTTTTGTTTTGTTTTGTTTTTTTGTTTTCTAATTGTAGCCTGAAAACCCTTGGAAGGCAGAATTCTTCTCTATTGAGCCTGCTGCACTGAGGGAGAGAGTAGAAAAATCAATCTACATTTTTGTTTTCACTGTCCATGGCTGCTTAGCAATAAAATAGGTCAAGATTAACACAAGAACTGGCCAGCTATAAAGCAGAGATGGAGTGGATTACTGTTTAGCAAAGGAATTTCTCTTAGCCCATGTCAGAAAATGAAAGTGAAGATTCTATATGCTTAACGATTGTAACAAGGCCTTATACTTATTGTATTTCTAAGGAAGCACTTTTAAAAAAAATAGAATTATTTTATTTTATGTAAGTAGTTAGGATTTATTGAAATTTTTTTGGATATTCAGCTTTTTTTTAAGTGTAGGTGTCATCTATTTTTCATTTATTCAAAACTCTCTGGTTTTTCTCTTTCTGATAATAGGAACTTTTTTCTTTCAATATAAAGTATAATGGTAGTTTGCATAGGTTAAACTTCTTGCATAAGCATGGAAATATGTATTTCTTTACATATTGTGTAAATTTTTGAACATATCAACATAAAATTGTTTATATAATATAATCTTCTGTACAGCATCTGTAATACTATCATTTAAGGCTTACTTGTTTTTTCCTCGTTTTTTTACTTAATCCATTTAACGAGGAGCTCAAGAAAGTATATTGTATTTTTGATATTTTTCTTCTCTTCTTGATGTGTTATTGATTCATCTAAATACATTAATTATCTATGTTTATTGCTAACAAAAATTGAGAAACATCAAATGAGAAAAAAAAAAACCTCGCCTCTACACAGGACATCAGGAAGTAAAAACTGTTAATATATTTAGGTATAGAAATGAGTAAGTGTTTATGTGTGTAAAAAGATTTCATTACCACTAAATATATTGTATTGCCTATATCTAAATTTAATAGCCACATAACATTTCATCTTATAAACATGTGAACTGTTTAAACCTAACTTGGAGCAAAAGTTGTTAATAACTATACCATTTTAAATAATGTCATGAAGAACAATCTCATAAAAAATATAGTTGAAATTAAAATTATTTTGCCAGGTTCCCCCAAATAATCCCATTTGAATTTGAATTGAAATGACATTGAAATTATAGTATAAAACTGAAAAGTATTCCCACACTTGCAGTATTAAATTTTCCCATCCTGAAGCATGGTACCTCTCTTTTATTAGAAATGTCTTTTATGTAGAACTCCTCAGTGCTTCATGTCAGCAAATTTCTTTTATTTCTTTTCTTTTACTAGAATTTAGGTAATTATTCTATTTATTTTACTGGCCAACATCATCAGTGTTGTTGATGGTAAGCTCCAATCTCTCTTTTGCTCTCTCTCTCTCTCTCTCTCTCTCTCTCTCTCTCCATTCAATGACTATTCTTAGGAGCACAGTTAGTGAGCTCAGAAATAATTACAAGCTATATTATACTTTTTTTCCCTAAATTTTAATGATATTACATCAATAGATATTGTAAGAGTATCTCTACAGTAATAGTGTTGAAAGTGAAAATAACAAATGTCTTTAAAATTCATAGATATGACTATATTTTTCCTTTTTAACCTTTTGTATTATTAGGAATTATATATGATATTGAGCTATCTTTTCATTCCTGGTACTCTTGGTGTAAGAGTCACATATTCAAGGGTGTCGTGTAAATGTTTATAGGTGGATTTGGTTTTTCCAGACTTTATTTGGCAAATGATTCCCTGGATAATGGTTGAACAGTGCTGTAACAGAATAGGATCATCTCTGCATGTAACATGACAGGAAGTCACTAATTGATGACTTCCTGTCTAGTAGAAGAGGAGTCTCCTAGATAATTATACATATGTAAATAATTATATGTGGAAAGTTCTATGAAAAAGAAGTGTGTGCAATGTGAGAAAAGAACTTGGCCTTGGGCCGGGCACGGCAGTTCACGCCTGTAATCCCAGCACTTTGGGAGGCCGAGGTGGGTGGATCACCTGAGGTCAGGAGTTTGGACCAGCTTGGCCAACATGGTGAAACCCCGTCTCTACTAAAAATACAAAAATTAGCTGCTGGTGGTGGCGGGCACCTGTAATCCCAGCTACTTGGGAGACTGAGGCAGGAGAATCACTTGAACCTGGGAGACAGGTTGCAGTGAGCCGAGATCATGCCATTGCCCTCCAGCCTGGGTGACTTGACTAGATGTTCTTCTTTTCTTACTGAGTTGATGGAATTTTAACTTGTTATTGATACTGAAGATTCTGGCTACATATGATATCCTTCAACTTTGTTCCTGTTGTCTGTTATCAATTAACTAATTTTGACAGGGATAAGTTATTACTATTTCCTTCATTACTTATGTTTTTATATCTTTGTCTAGAAATTCTTTTCATCTCTATGCCATAAATATATTTTTCTGAATTTCTTTAATATTCTTAAATTTTTGTAATTCTCATTATGTCTTTAATGCTGCTATAAAATGCGTATAAATACATGAATAAATAATTTTTCTGCAACTCTCGAGATGTTCATATGATTATACTTATTTATTGTGACAATGTGAATTATCTCAATTGATTTTTAATTAATAAACCAATCTTGCACTTATGATCCAACTTGTCATGATGAGTAATCCTCTTTCCTGTGGTCATATTATGTGTATGAATTCTGTGCATGTTTTTGCATCTCTTTCGTGAGTGAGATAAATTTCCTTCCCTCTGCTCACCTTCAGAGGATCCAGCACGAGGAAGGAACCGGCCTTGTTAAAATCTGTCCAGACACCTCACTTGCTTTTTGTTTATTCACTCAGTGTATTTGTCTGAGATGGACTTTTTTCCCCACTGAAGTATTTGGTTCCATTGCCTGGTGAAGCCATCTGCACTTGGAAATTTTTGTGGAATTTCCCCCTCCCTTCTCATGAGCTAATTTTAAATTGTGGATTTAATTTTTTAAGTTGTTTTGCAATTTTCTAGTTTTTCTGATGTTAATTTTGCTAAGTCATACTTCAAAATGCCTTTTGAATAGAAATTGTTTTTAATGCACTTGCATCTAGTTTTTCAAGTGTTCCATCTGTCGTCTTTTTAAAGACTCCAAGTGTGGGTATTCTTTTTCCTTCTTGACATTGTGATTTTAGGCCTTCTCTATTTATGTTACCACTTTCTTTAAGCTTAATTTTATTTGAAAATCATTGTCTCTTAGCAATCTAATATTACATTGAAATCTTTATTACATTGAAAATAAATTTTTATATCAAATTTAAAGATTTTTTTCAAATGTTGCAATGTTATAAAACTTTGTTTCTCTACTACAATCTCCCACATTGCTTATTATCTAAACCAGGGCTGCTCAGTAGCAATTTTCAGGATTACAGGTTATTCTATAGATGCACTGAACACTGAGGTAGGAACTGGCCTCATACGACCATTGAGCCCTGGAAGTGGGGTAGGTGCCATTATTTTTTGTATTATTTCATTTTAATTTATTTACACAAGTTTAAATAACCACAAGTAGCTAATGATCACTGTATTGAACTTTGGAGAATTCTCAAAAATCAAACATGTAAATAAAGCATAATCAAACTAATTAATCAAAAGTTATTCATTTTGAATTTTAGACTATTGAGGTGACTTGAATTAGAATAAAATAAATTGCATAATACAAATATGTTTAGTTAGCATGGATAGAGAGACAAGTGTATGCTATTGTTTTCTCATATCTTAAATATTAATAATTTAAAAACCACTGACATAAAATTTTTGTTCCAATTCATTATTACATGAAGTGATATATCTTATTTATCAGGTAGAAACATATGTCTGAAGTAGAGACTTACAGCTTGAAAAAATCTTTATCTGAGTCTTTTTGAAATTAAAATTTCTCAATCATTTTAATGAAAGTCTTCATCTCAAGTCCTGTCAATGTGAGAAATGCTTTCATAAGACAAGTGGTGACCTGTGAATGGAGGTACACAGCCATTGGCCTGTGAGATGCCACTTAAATCTCAGGTGTCCAAGGTGTTCTCTGGGCTCGCCTGTGGACCACTTGCAGCCACCTTGCTTGGTGGCTGGAGGATGAGAGGTAGCTGCGTCTCCCCGCAGGCCCAGCCTCACCCTGGTGATCCGTGAGGTCTCTTGCTCACACCACCTGCCACCAACACCAAGCAGATCATGCCACTGGGAAGAGGCATCTAGGTCATTAGAAGACAGTGTCAAGGCGGAAGGAGACCCCTTGAAGAGTGCTGGTGCTCACATCTCACTAATGAAGCGCAGTTGCCCTGGCAAGGGTCTCTGTCAAGTTACCGCATGAGCCAGATAACGTCTGCAGGAGAGGGAGGGCAGGGCAAGACCCCAATGTGGAGCGCCCCAGCGTGGAGAGGCCAGGGCTGGTTCAGTTCCCTGGGGACTCTCTGCTTCCCATATTAATAATATGAAGTTTGAGTTATGCAGTTTCTATAAAATCACATAAACAGCATAGAATGACCGTTTTTTCTCTCTCTTCCTTTCAAATCACTTCATAGCTGATCATGGGGCTTCTGTGTTCATGGCAAGCAGTGCTCTCAAAGGATCGCCAGGTCGAGCTAAAACACAAGCCATGGATTTCAGTTTCTTGCTTTTCTTCTTCAAATCTGTTGCTTTCCCCCTTAGTAGAAAATGTATTAACTTATTTTCGTGTCTTGTGTTGCTTTAAAAATTATTTAGGATTTCGCTAATATAGAATAATTCAACAGTTTTTCTACACAGAGAAAATAAATTGCCTAAAGTAAAACGCATGAGAACCCATTTACAAAATAAACAAAATAAGGACCTCAGCTTGAATAACCTACCAAACTGCGCAAATGAACTGTGGAAAATATCATAAAACTTGGCTTTACTGGAATTTTTGAAATAATACTCAAGTGTCATGCAATGATTTAGTTCAGAAAAAGAAATTATTTTTAAGAGGACAATTCTCTCAAATTATGTGTATTTTAAAAAGAAGGACTTATCCTGACAAGGTAAAGTAAAACAAGAAAACAAGGGGGAAAAAACCCTAAAATAATATCGTTCTAAAACATGCATAAATAAATTGAATACAAATTATTTTAATACATACAATCTCATCATTGTTCTGTAGTGACTCATCTTCTGTATAAAACTTATCTTAAGCAGATTCTGCATTGTATATATAAAAGGAAACAGCACAAAACAGGACAGGACTTGACTTATTTAATAAATGTGACCAGAATATTATTTTTATGAAAAAATATGTCCTAACACTATTCATCATATAATTCTAGGTGGGTTAAAGAGATAAAGGAAAAATCAAACCATAAAAAGAGAAGGAAATGCTGATTAACATTTATCTGATTTCTAGATGTGGAGAGCCTGCTGAGCTTAAATAAATGAAACCTGATTTCAACCATAGATTATTTCCCGTGACTGTCAGCTGCTCCGTAAAAACCCAGCTTGGGAACAGGGTGGCGGTGGGGGATCCCACCAGGAAGGAAAGGCTTGAGCAGCTCAGTTATTTCCATGTGAGGACACAGCCCTGTCTCATTTGTGATTTAAAAAAAAAAAAAAAGTAAAATAAAACTTACATTAGGTACTATTTTAGCAAAGATTGGTTTTAAAAGATACACAATTCAGTGACAATAAGATTTTAGTATAAATTTTCCTAAATAAATATTGGCAAATATAATGGTGGAATCCTGTCAAGAGTTTCAAAACTGGCCAGGCGCAGTGGCTCACGCCTGTAATCCTAGCACTTTGGGAGGCTGAGGTAGGTGGATACCTGAGGTCAGGAGTTCGAGACCAACTTGGCCAACATGGTGAAACCCTGTCTCTACTAAAAATACAAAAATTAGCTGGGCATGGTGGCACGTGCCTGTAGTCCCAGCTACTCAGCAGGCTGAGGCAAGAGAATCACTTGAACCCAGGAGGCGGGGGTTGCAATGAGCTGAGATCACACCACTGCACTCCAGCTTGGGTGACACAGCAACACTCTGTCTCAAAAAGAAAAAAAAAAAAAAAAAAAGAGTTTCAAAACTCAATCAGCTTCTGTGTGGGATTGAGAGAGGTCTTCCTGGATCTAATAAACGACTTGAGCTAAATATGCTCATCTTGGGGCAGGACGTTCTCCTTCTGTAAGTCCCTAGAGGACTTATATAGAATCCTTCATTATTTCTGAAAGTAACAGATGAGAGGTCAAATACGCAGCAACTTCCTTTGCACTGAAGTTGCCGCGGTAACTTTCTACCATGGGAAATTTGAGAAAGATTATTTTATTTGATGTCTTACTGTACGTAATAAGCAAATACCAAAACAATGGTATTTAAATATCTTTTCTTTGGAGGGATAACATAAAGGATAAATGCCTCTTTTTGTTGAATTTCATAAAACAATGTCTACCACACTGGATATGGGTAGAGAAATGAAAAATGAAGAGTGAACCCACAGAACCTGAGCTGTGGAACTAGAAGAGGTGGTACCCTCCTGTCCCATGCTAGAATTTCAGCGCAAGAGTCCCTAAACCACACCTCTATGTGAGTACCAAGGGTGATCCTGAACAGTGTGGGCTGCTGGTTTAATTCAGCCCTCGTGACACCTTGTATCTCAACCTCTCCCTTTTCAGATGAAGAAGAGAGGCTGAGAGTCTGTCTTACTTTTGTTGCTGAGTGGCCCCCTGACTCTCAGAGCTCACAGGTGAGCCCACACCTGTCGAATTCCATAGCCCCAGCCCTGCCCCTCACCGCACAGCCACCCACTGCAAGCTTTTCCTCCTAGGCTAGACAGGTGGGAACCAGTGCCCAGACAGTCAACTGTTCCCCCTCCTGCTTTCCAGACAGTGCCCAGCCTTGGTTCCGCCCGCCACTGTCCCCTGTGGACACCATGCCAGCCTTCATCTCTTCACCTCTCCTTGAGTTGATGCAAGACCCTGAGTAGCTTCTCACTCCCTTCACTCTCCATATAACTGTGCCCATCTACCTCATCAGCCAGTGCCCAGGTGGCATGAACTTGGATGACTTCTGTACGTTTTATTAATGACTGGATTGTCTTACATCATCCCTAAATCATTCCAAGGAGCTTCTATTTATCTTTCCATTAAGAAAATGACTGACCTGATGACTATTTAGAGTTATTTTGTGTACCTAACACAATGCCAAGCAAATGCTCACTGGGCACATTTTCAAAGTGGACGTCATTGATCTTTGATGGCTGTGTCTTCCTCTGCCTTCCACCCACACATGCAGTGCCTCTGACTTCTCATGGCGTGGTTTGGCCCTGTTCCACCCACAGAGTTTATTTCTGCTAAGTCTAAGGGTCCAGGGTCTCCTGAATTCTTGTACTACTCAAACATGTCCCTGGGCAGCTTCTGAGTCAAAACCACACTTTTCCCCACCTCCTTGTAGATAATCTAATTTCCTCCTTCCATAGGTAATATCCCTTCTTTTCCCCTATTCCTTTTTAGCTGTCGTCAACTGCAAAGGGTTTTCCGCATCTTTATGATCTACAAGATCTCACATTTGTGATGAGGAAAAGACTCACATTTTGCATCAGGTAATGTTTTTTGATTAATGTGCTCCTGCCTCCCTGAAGCTTCTGAGGCTTCAGCCCATTCCCGAATTCTAGTTGAATAAGCATTTTGGTGCTCCATTTCGGGTTCAAAGCAATTCACTGCCTGCTCTAAAGTGCTATAAAATGTTAGTGGTATGAATTTGGTAACAGTGACCCAGGCAGCACGGTGAAGAATGATGATGGAATTTGGGTAACACTAAATAAGAAAATAAAACTGATGTAACTTTAAAGTATTTAACATATCTTTGATACTCAATGAATATTTTATCTTTTCCTTGGGTGAAACTAATGAGGATAGTTATGCATGCTACCTGAGAACAAATATGTAACACATGTCTCCCTAACAAACATTTCCATTTAGAACTTTTAAGTATATGCACCATGTGGTGCTAACCATAACTTTGCAGGAAATATTTACTGGTGATGCTATTTTTGAAAAAAATAATTGATATTATTATTGGAAAACTTAAATAAACCAATTCAAATCTTATGTCATATATTAATTTCAAGCTCTGACTTCACTTCCTGTATTCAGTGGTATACTCTTAAATCTACAAATAAAATGCTTATGCTGTTTCATTTTGACCTTCAAATATCTTTGCATAGGAGATACAGCCAAAACTCCTAAACATGAAATTCATAGTCACCATGCGAAATAATTTTTATAATTGCTTAGAATAACATAACTGTACAATAAATAAATAACTTAAGATTCAGTCAATTTTCAATGTAAATGAAATAATAGTTACTACAGGAATATTACACATTAGTGAGTTTGCAATTGTCTATACCCCTTGCCATTAATAATTATTATTACATTTATAGCATGCCCCAAAAGATACTGTTTATTAATGCAAAATATTAAAAATGAAAGAGGTTAAAGTTAGTCTGTTATATTAGATTTGATCATTTCAACCATAGTATTTTCCTCAAATATTAAATCTACATCATATAATCTAGGCATCAACACGAACTTTACAAGAAATATACTTAGTCTTACAAAGGCATGTCACATATAATTGATTTTCACATTTAAGGATATATATTTAGTATATTTCAATATAATCTATGTATATGGTTTCTGCGTTTGTGTATATACTGTTACCCTTCGGTATCCATGAGGAATTGGTTCCATGACTCCCTGTGGATACCAAAATTCTCTAATGCTCAAGTGTCTGATATATAATGGTGTGGCATTTGCATACAACCTATGCACAGCCTCTCCTGTACTTTAATTCATGTCTAGATTACTCAGAATACCCAGGTAAAGAGGACTCAGGGTGTCCCTGCTGTGACACTAATTTAGAATGCCACATGGACCATTTTGGGCTCACCCAGTGTCTTCTGCAACTGCACAGTGTGACGGAGTCACATTCTCTGGACTCCTATTAGCTTTTCAAGATGCTGGAAAGTGCTGGGTTAGGAGCAGACAGAAGATTACACTGAGCATAAACTTGACTATTCTGTCTGCACAAGATAACATCCCCCAAGAATGCTGACCTTTCCAGAATCACTGTCCTCTCCTATAACTTGTTTGTAGTTGAATTATTTTTAAGAAAAATAAATTTCTTGAACCAATACTCTGCTTTGAGCACTCTCAGCTGTTTTAGACATGGCAGTCATCAAATAAATGTCATGGAACTCCAAGGCTGGCACTTAACAGAACAGACTAGGTGGCTGGCATTTACTTAAACATTTCCTATGGTACAAAGTGGGACTTTAGTGAGGCCGTGAAAAGTCAAGTAACAATGGGAATGCTTAACTGAGTACAAAAAGCAAAGACACACATAGCTATATGACACAATTCTAATATTTAAGCATTTAAAATGCTATTTAGAACATAAATAAATGATACATTTAATTCCAAGCCTTCTATAAAGACAAATTTAATTTGTACTCACTTGTTATTCTAATATTAAAACTCATCTAAAGAATGAAAAGTTGTAATAATACAGTTTACTATTATGCGATTAAAATCATAGTGCAAATAATTTGGAGTGCTATTTTACTGAAAGAGCCCCAGAGATGATTATAGGTTCCTCAGTCAATACAGTGACCATCTCAAACTGCATGACACTAACATATTAGCCAAAGTGCATTTATTATAGCTTTTTACCAACCCATGCAACTCTGATTTAAAGTCATGCATTCTAATGTGTTTTGACAAGTAAATTGCTTGCCTTTTTTCCATGATAGCCAACCATATAAATAATGCATGCATGGTAATAGCTGGAGCAATAATGTAAAAGTCAACCATGAAGCACATGCAGCATGTTAATGATCAAGATGCCTTGGCCTTGTAAAAGCAAGCCACAGCCCAAAGAAAACTGCACACCTGAGGCCACACATCTTTCCAAACTATGACTAAGCTCATAGCTTTACTTTTTTCTCTCTCCTCCACACCTCCCCAATTTAAGACCTGAATGCTTTTTCTTAAGAAATATCAAGATTCATGATACTGTTCTGACTTTTATCTAACACTTGATATTACTTGGAGTTGTTTTCTGAATAACATTCAGAAACAGAAAACATGCAGAAACAGAAACCATGCAGAAACCATGCAGTTGTTTCTAAAGTATGGAAAAGCTTCTTGAAAATGATAATTAAGGTAATTGTACAGGAGATAATTTTATCTTAAGGGTTTTTTTAAATTTTCCCTAGCAAATCTCCCACAGTGGGCATCTTCCTAGATACCAAACCAAAAAATGAAGCAAAATGGAAATTGTCAATAATTATTCTTCTAGAGATCCTGTTGGGTAATTTACGGTGCATGTTTTTTCTTCCTTATAGACTCTGCTTTTGTCTTCAGTTTCACATTCTGGGTCAAATTTGAATTAAAATAACAACACACATATACATTCATGCTAACCATAGTGATTAGCATCATCACCACCATCATCATTACCATTATCATCATCGTCTTCTTCATCACTACCACCATCATCACCACCATCACCACAATCACCATTACCATCATTACCATCATCATCACCATCATCACTGTCACCATCACCCTCATCATCCTCATCACCATCAACATCATCATTTTCATCATCATCACCATGACTATCATCATAATCACATCACCATAATATCATCACCATCATCATTCTCATCATCACATAACCATCATTCACTATCATCCTCATCACCATCATCATCACCAACACCATCATCATCATTACCCTCATCATCACTATCCCCACCAATATCATGTCACCATCATCATCAATACCATCATCATCACCACCATAATTATGATGATACACCCTCATCTTATCCTTATCTTCACAATCACCACCACCATCATCATCATCATCATTATTGCCAGTACTAAAGGCAAATCTGTACAGACAGTCCCACACCTTTATTGCTACTCCCCTGTTTTGTAATAACTCTAGCCCCAATGAAACAAATTATATTGCATTTGTCAAATCATTGTAGTCTCCCCTCTTCCCTTATTATTTATTAATCTTAGAGTAGTCATGTAGAAATGTTAATATCACCAAATTTTTCAGTCCGTGTAGTTAAGCAAGACCACAGGTTTGAACTGCTCTTAGAGCAGAAAAGATGAGTGTCATTCCTAAGATAAAGGCATCCAGTGCACAGTCTGGCTCTTCTTCCATTGTTACAGCATACCCTAGTGTTATCTATTTAGATCTCTGAGACAAAAATGGGCATAGTCTGAATTCTGAGTTACAGTTTAGAAAGGCATTACTGAGGAGAACCACTGGATCTACAGGAGATTTTGTGTGAGTGAATAGTAAACTTAAACATATTAAACTTGCAAGAGAAAAGTGTTTGTGTGCCCACATCCAAACTTCTTAAGTAAATTATGAGTAATCTTGTCACTTATGTCCCTATTAGTCAAGTGTTATTTTACCTGTAGCTAAAGCCATCTTGACCTTGCTTTCACAGAAGAGGCCACTCATTATTACAAGTAGTAGTTTATTTGGGAAATCCTAATTATTCCCATTTAAATTTTTGCTCATAATTTCCTTTCTGTTATTGCAATTATCACAATCATTATTATTTTTTACTCTATCCCAAATAATAGCTCAAACAAATCTATCAAGTATTTATTTGAAAGAAAGGTAAACTGAGATGCAAATATTTTGAATGACTAAGCAAATATCTTACAGAAAGTTACATATACAATGACATCTCCTGAGTTTCATTCATTTTTCAGAGCTCCTTGTCTACCATCTATGCTACCCAAACAATGTTTGTCATACTTTCCAGCATTTTAGAAATCTGATTTTCATGTGTGGAAAAGAAAACCAGGAGACTTCTGGGTTCCCTTCCAGCATGTGAGGAAATGGGAAGTCATCCCTCCCATCCTCACAGCAAGAAAAGAGCCAGACAAGCTGAAAATTAGTAACTCTTCTTAGATCTGTCAGAGAACTGAGGTCACAGTGCAAATGGCTGCCCCCACAATTGGAGAAAGAGACAGATAGATACAGGAAATCCAAGATTATTGGAGAAGTCCAAGAGCAGAAACCTCCATGGGGCTTAGGGGGAAAGTTTAAACTGTAACTGATAAATTGCTGGAAGCTCAGTGGGGACAGATCTAAAAGGAAAAAAAGAGAAAGAAATCAAACTCCAGAAAAAGAAGGGAGCCTGCACTTTCGTGAATTTTTCTTCCAGGAGTTCTACCATGTTCAGGTTGAAGATTGGAAAAAAAAATCCCTCATGTTTCTAGCAGGGAGAGGGGAAAGTAGCCATTTTGGAATAAGCCAGAGCAGCTTCTTAACATGGTCGCCCCCAGGATAAACTATTTTATGATAGCCTGGCCTATTGGGATTCCACCAAAGCCTTATCACCTGGTCAGAGGGCAACTCTTTACTCCATTCCCCCAAACCTTCGTATCACACATTAGGGTGAGGGGGAGAGGAAGCCTCTGTAAAGATCCTATCTCAGGGGCACCAGCTCACTGAAAGACTAAAACCTAATCTTGGGTCCATTGAGTTCTTCTGTCTCAACACTCACACTTCACTACCATGTCACTAAGCACCCACAGCACTTTCTTTTATCTAGTCCACCATATCCAGCTTTCAACAAAAAATTACAAGGCATACTAAAAGGCAAAAAGCACAGTTAGAAGAAAGAGCACAAGTATCAGAACCAATCTCAGATGTGGCAGGAATGGTGGAATTATCAGACTGGGAACTTAAAATGATTAAAATGCTGAAATTTCTAATGGAAAAAGTAGACGCAATGTGAGAACAGATGGTCAATGTAGGCACACAGATGGAAATTATAAGAAAAAGTAAAAGATGCAATGTTAGAAAGAAAAACATGGCAATAGAAATGAAGAATATCTTTTACGGGCTCAGTAGTAGATTAGACATGACTGAGAATAGAATCAGTGACTTGAAGAAATGTCAATACAAACTTCCAGAACTGAAAAGCAGAGAAAAAATGACTGAAAAAATGGGCAAAATATGTGAGAAAAAAATCTGATAGAACCTCAAGGAGAAATAGATGGATCCACAATTTCAGCTGAAGAATTCAACATCTATCTATCAGTAATAGATACATCAATTCAGGGGGCCAAAAATTAGTAATGACATACTTAAGCTGAACAGCATGATCAATTAACTTGATCTACTTGACATTTATAGAATATTTCACCCAATAAGAACAGAATACACATTGTTCTCGGGTTCACATGGATCATTTACCGAAATCAATCACCTTTTAGGTTATACAACACTCCTTAAAATTTCAAATCAATAGAAATTATAAAATGTATTCTCTCAAAAACCAAACTATTAAATGAGAAATCTATCATAGAAAGTTGAAAAATCTTCTAACACTTGGAGATTAAAAAACAAAGTTCTGGGTCAGCACAGTGGCTCAGGCTCATAATCCCAACAATTTGGGAGGCCAAGGCAGGCGGATCACTTGAGGTCAGGAGTTCAATATCAGCCTGGCCAACATGGTGAAACCCCATCTCTACTAATAATACAAAAACTAGCCTGATGTGGTGGCACATGATTGTAATCTCAGCTACTTGGGAGGCTGAGGCAGGAGAATTGTTTGAACCCAGGAGGTGGAGTTTGCAGTGAGCTGAGATCACACCGCTGCACTCCAGCCTGGGCAACAGAGTGAGACTCTTCCTTAAAAAAAGAGAAAGAAAAGAATTAAAGAAAAACCTGAAAAACAAAAACCAAAAAATTTGTAAATAACGCACAGATTAAACAGGACGTCTCAAAAGAAACTAAAAATATTTGGACTAAATGAAAATGAAGATAAAACCTATCAAAATTTGTAAGATGCAGCAAAAGTAATGCTTAGAGAGAAATTTATAGTATTAAATGCATGCATTAGAAAAATAATCTAAAATTAATCTAAACTGTCACTTAAAAAATATAAAGTAGAGCAATTTAAATACAAAAAAAAGAAAATAATAAAAATGAAATTAGAAATCTATGACATTGAAAGCATTAAGCAAATCAACAAAACCAAAATTTGTCTTCGAAATGATAAACAAAATTGATTAATCTCTAGCTAGGTTATCTTTAAAAAAGGAGAGAAGATACAAATTCCTAATATCATAAATTAAATATGTACCTATATACTATTCCCATTATTATTAAATATATCATAAAGTAATATTATTTTAAAAACTCTATGAACACAAATTTGATAACTTCGATATAATTTGGACCAACTGATTGAAGGACATAATCTTCTAAAACTCACACAAGAAAAAAATGGACAATCTAAATAGGCCTGTTAAATAGGCCTATTTATTAAACACAATCTAAATAGTATCTATTAAAGAGATTGACACAATAATGAGCATCCTACCAAAAAGGAAAGCTTCAGGCCCAGACGGGTTCATGGTGAATTCTACTAAACATTTAAAGAACAGATTATTCCAATTCTGTATGGCGTTTTTTAGAGACTAGAAGCAGAGGAAGTACATTTTAACTCATTCTGTGAGGACAGCATTAGTCTAATACAAAAAGCAGACAAAGACGTTACAAAAAAAGAAAACTACTGACAAATATCTCTTATGAGCATAGATGTAAAAATTCTTAACAGGATATTAACAAATGAGCATAAAACACTACATTTTATATTAGTATAAAGACAATTACACACAACAACTAAATGGAGTTTATTGTAGGTATGCAATTCATCCTCAATATTCAAAAACTAATTAATCTAATCCATCACATCAACAGGTTAAAAAAGAAAAATTAGCTGGTCATATCAATAGGTCAAAAAAACCATTTGATAAAACCCAATATTCATTCATGAAAAAAAGTGCAGTTAATTAAAAGCAGAGAAAAACTTCCTAAATGTGATAAAGACTATCTACAAAAAACCTGTAATTAACTCATACATAATGGTGAGAAACTAGACATTTTTTCTGTAAAGTTCAGAAACAAGGCAAAGATGCTCTCTCTCATCATTTTTTCTATATTATTTAGGAAGTCCTACTGCAGTAAAACAAAAGAAAAAAACAGGAAAACAAACAAACAAAAAAAAGCAAAAAGAAATGAAAGGTATCTCAGATTGAAAAGGAAAAAATGAAACTGCCTTTTTTCACAAATGACATAATTGTCCATGTAGAAAATCACAAAGAATTAAGAAAAAAATATCATGGAACAAACAAAGCTGAAAGATACAGGCTAATATATAAAATCCAATCGTCTTCCTGTATATGTGCAATGAACAAGGAGAGTGCAAAATTAAAAACACAATGCTATTTAAATTAGCACCTCTCAAAATGAAATACTTAGGTATATATCCAACAAAATATGTCTAAGATCTATATAAGGAAAATTATAAAACTCTGACAAAAATAAAAAAGTACTAAATGAATGGAAGGAGTGTTTTAGGTACATGGATAGGAAGACTCAATATTGTTAAGATGTTAGTTCCTCCTATCTTGATCTATAGATTCAATGCAATCCCAATCAAAATCTCAGAAAATGGATGTCAACAAGCTAATTCTAAAGTTTACATGGAGGAGCAAAGATCCAGAATTGGCAACACAATATTGAAAAAGAGGAACAAAGTCAGAGAACTGATACCATTAAACCTCAAGACATACTATAAAGCTTCAGCAATCAAGATGGTGCTATATTGACAAAAGAAGAGATGGATAAAACCGTAGAACAGAATAGAGAGCCCACAAATCAATTCACACAAATGTAGTCAACAAATGTTGAAGAGGCAGCAAGAAACTTCAAGAGACCAAGGGTAGTCTTTTCAACAAATGGTGCCAGGAAAAGTGAGCATCAACATTCAAAAATATAAATCTAGACATAGATTTAATACCACCACATAAATTAAGTCAAAACAGACTGTAAGTCTAAATGTAAAACATAAAAATGTAAAACTCCTAGAAGATAACATAAGAGAAAATCCAAATGACTTTGGGTTTGGTGACTTTTTTTTTTTTTTTTTTTTTGAGACAGAGTCTCGCTCTGTTGCACAGGCTGGAGTGCAGTGGCATGATCTAGGCTCACTGCAACCTCCGCCTCCTGGGTTCAAGTAATTCTTTGCCTCAGCCTCCCAAGTAGCTGGGATTACATGTGGCCACCACCACACCCAGCTAATCTTTTGTATTTTTAGTAGAGATGGGGTTTCACCATCTTGACCAGGCTGGTCTTGAACTCCTGACCTTGTGATCCACCCACCTCAGCCTCTCAAAGTGTTGGGATTACAGGCATGAGCGACCACACCTGGTCAGGTGATGACTTTTCTAATAGAACAACACTAAAGGAACATTCAGGAAAGAAAAAAAGTCGCATAAACTGGATTTAATTGAAATTAAACACTTCTGATTTGAGAAAGGCACTGTCTAGAGAATGAGAAGAGAAGCCACAAATTGAGAGAAGGTGTTTGCAAATCACATATCTGATAAAAAGACTTATCCAAACTATAAACAGAACCTTAAATCTCGACAATAAGAAAATGAACACCCAATTTAAAAATGGGCAAAAGATCTCAACAGACCCTGCAGCATATGTGATATACAAATGACCAGCATATGTAAAGATGCTCCACATCTAAGTCATGAGGGAATTGCAAATTAAAACCAGACATCATTATGCGTATATTAGAATGAGGAAAGCCCAAAATACTGACAAAACCAAATGCTGACAAGGATGTGGTATAACAAGAACTCTAATTCATTGTTGCTGGAAATGAAAAATAGTATAGCCACTGAGGAAGACAGTTCAGCAGTTTCCTGCAAAACTAAACGTACTCTAGCCATGCATTCCATACACTCTTCACTATTTGTCCAAATGAGTCGAAAACTTATAATTTACAGAAAAACCTGTACAAAAGATGCTTATAACAGCTTTATTTGTCATTGCCAAAGGCTGTTATCAAGTAGGAGATTCTTCACTTGGTAAATGGCTGAACAAGCTGTGCTGTATCCATACAATGAGCTATGGAATCTGGGCTAAAAAGAAAGGAGTTATGAAGCCCTGAGAAGAGATGAAGGAATCTTAAATGCACATTGCTAAGTGAAAGAAGCCAGTCTCACCAAAAAGAAAGGAGTTATGAAGCCCTGAGAAGAGATGGAGGAAACTTAAATGCACATTGCTAAGTGAAAGAAGCCAGTCTGGATGGCTGCAAATTGTGTGATTCCAACTCTAAGACATTCTGGAAAAGGCAAAACTATAGAGACAAGAGAAAGGTCAATGGTCGCCCAAGGTTGAGGGAGGGAGGAATGCATACGTGGAATATAGGATTTTTCAGGGCAGTGAAACAACTTTTTATGATACTGCAATACAAATACATGTTATTATACATTTGTTCAAACCCATAGAATATACACCAGGATTAAACCCTGATTTAAACTATGGACTTTAGGTGATGATGCTGCGTCATTGTTGTTTCAGGGATTGTCACAACTGTACCTTTCTGGAGGGAGATATTGATGGTGAGGGTGTGTGTGTGTGTATAGCTGGGAAGGGTGTATGTTGGAGCTCCCTGTACTTTCAATTATTCTGTGAACCTAACACTGCTGTAAAAAATTGACACTATTTTAAAAACAGAAGCTAAAGTACAAAGCTTCAGTAAATCTAGCTGCTTTTTTGAACAATGAACAAAACACACATTTATAATTCATAATTAGACTATACTGATCTGATAAGAAAGCAATACATTTTGATAACAGCTGTTTTTCAGGACTAAAATCCCATTTTGATAAGTATCTGACTTTGATTTTTTTCTTGTTTTTCTTGCTTTTCTAGCGTGAGTTATGTGTTAAAAGATCTAGCTTATGAAAGTGTAGTTTCTATCACTCTCACAGCATGCTATGCTACATTACATAATGATACTGAGGCTAAATCTAGCTACAATCTGTTGTTTCAATAATAACAAAATGCATTAAGCAAATGGACTAAAATGGAATTATAGCTGCAGATGCTCAATTCTCATTTCTTTTTATTTTGCATCTTATTACAATATCAGGCTTCAGTGTTTGCCTCTGATAGGTTGATCAACTAGTAATTATAAGTCTGTATTTAAATGTTCATATCTTTCTGCAAAGCAGTAACTAAGTTTCTCTATTTGACTCTTTGAAACATTCAGTAAGTAAACTAATTCATTACATTATCAGCAAAATTCCCTACTGAATGATACAGTGTTTGGACTTTTACAAAATTATTCAAGTGCAAATTCACTTAAAAGAGATCTCTCATCTAATTTATTCAGCTAAAAATGTGGGCCATTTGTGCTTTATTCACACTGATACCCAGACATATGATGATGTATTTGTCTTTGGTAAATTGTTCCAAATAAAGTTAATATATGTTATCTGACATCCACCAGCTCAAAAGATATACAACGGCTCATACTCTGATTTGGGAGTATACGTCATAGAATCAAGACACTGTGGTCAGGAGTAAAAATAGAATATGCATGCCTTTCAATAGATTTTTGAGTAAACACCAAGAGGGATGAGATATCAAATTTTGTTAAATAATTGTTGTTAAGTTTATTATATAAGATAATATTGAGAATTACAATAAAATTTTAAATACATTACTGAATGGTTTAATCTTTAATTCATTGCTATTCTTTTTATTATTTTCTCAATATTTTGTAGTATGAAAGTAACAGGTATAATAGAAATACAGTAGAAAAAATAAAATAAATTTGTCATTTCAATGCACAGACATTTGATGAATATTACCCCATACTCACTTAAAGGTATAACAAAAATTGCATTTTATAAAAATAGAGCTACATTCTTTCATCACATAATTTGAAAGTATTAAATTTTAACTAGAAAATTTGCAATTCTTGGACAATGATACTGCCTCTCCTTTTGGTCTATTGTGAATAATGATGACTTCGTCAGCCCTGAATATGTCTCTGCACCTTCCTGGTTATTTCTGTAGGATAAATATCTAATTTAGACTCCAGGGAGTCCATTGAGCAGGTATAGTTTATATATATATATATATATATTTTTTTTTTTTTATTTAAGTTCTAGGGTACATGTGCACAACATTCAGGTTTGTTACATATGTATACATGTGCCATGTTGGTGTGCTGCACCCATCAACTCATCATTTAGCATTAGGTATATCTCCCAATGCTATCCCTCCCCCCTCCCCCCACCCCACAACAGGCCCCGGTGTGTGATGTTCCCCTTCCTGTGTCCAAGTGTTCTCATTGTTCAATTCCCACCTATGAGTGAGAACATGTGGTGTTTGGTTTTTTGTCCTTGCGATAGTTTGCTGAGAATGATGGTTTCCAGCTTCATCCATGTCCCTACAAAGGACATGAACTCATCATTTTTTTATGGCTGCATAGTATTCCATGGTGTATATGTGCCACATTTTCTTAATCCAGTCTATCATTGCTGGACATTTGGGTTGGTTCCAAGTCTTTGCTATTGTGAATAGTACTGCAATAAACATACATGTGCATGTGTCTTTATAGCAGCATGATTTATAATCCTCTGGGTATATACCCAGTAATGGGATGGCTGGGTCAAATGGTATTTCTAGTTCTAGATCCTTGAGGAATCACCACACTGTTTTCCACAATGGTTGAACTAGTTTACAGTCCCACCAACAGTGTAAAAGTGTTCCTACTTTTCCACATCCTCTCCAGCACCTGTTGTTTCCTGACTTTTTAATGATCGCCATTCTAACTGGTGTGAGATGGTATCTCATTGTGGTTTTGATTTGCATTTCTCTGATGGCCGGTGATGATGAGCATTTTTTCACATGTTTTTGGCTGCATAAATGTCTTCTTTTGGGAAGTGTCTGTTCATATCCTTTGCCCACTTTTTGATGGGGTTGTTTGTTTGTTTTCTTGTAAATTTGTTTGAGTTCTTTGTAGATTCTGGATATTAGCCCTTTGTCAGATGAGTAGATTGCAAAATTTTTTTCCCATTCTGTAGGTTGCCTGTTCACTCTGATGGTGGTTTCTTTTGCTGTGCAGAAGCTCTTTAGTTTAATTAGATCCCATTTGTCAATTTTGGCTTTTGTTGCCATTGCTTTTGGTGTTTTAGACATGAAGTCCTTGCCCATGCCTATGTCCTGAATGGTATTGCCTAGGTTTTCTTCTAGGGTTTTTATGGTTTTAGGTCTAACATGTAAGTCTTTAACCATCTTGAATTAATTTTTGTATAAGTTGTAAGGAAGGGATTCAGTTTCAGCTTTCTACATATGGCTAGCCAGTTTTCCCAGCACCATTTTTAACACTTCAATGTACATTGTTAAGTTGTTGTGGTGATTTTGTGGTGTATCAACCAGAACAGGCAATCGGGTCTCCTGGAACCCTTTCCCTGTGGGATTCTGGTTTAAGACTGGCTGCAGCAGAGGTGAAGGCATCTCTGGCGCTACTGCGATGGGAGTCTGTAAGAGATGAACACAGAGCTCTGGTTGGTCTAGGGTCTGCTCTGCTCAGTGCTCAGCTCTTTTCTGAACTCGAGACCAGTTTACCAACAACCAGCCATAGGCTCCATTCTCTCCACTGCCTGCACCCCACGTAGCTGTGGCCTGGCTTCCCAGATTTTTACAAGCTCCAAATGAACCCTGCATGCCTGTCCGTGGCTCAGGAAGACTGACTGGTGAGTCTCCTTTGACCTGTGATGTCTATAGCTAAACCTTGTTTCCCCAAGCCCTCCCACCATCATCTGAGGTGTAATTGCTGTAATAATCCTGCACTTTCCAACACTCATGACTGTTCTGCATCCCCCATTAATGGGTGTCAGACAGAGTAGCTGCAGCAACAAACACCTTACCTGTCCATTGAGCCTGGGTTTGGGGCCAGCCGAGTTCTGAAGGGGTAGAAACAAGAGTCCTGGAAGATTCGGGAAGAGCAGCCAGAAGGGGTCCTGGGAAGGTGGAGAGAGCCAACTCCTGCTGCCAGCACACTTACATGTGGCCATGGGGAAGACAGAGCTGACTTAAGGGCCCCTGGATTGTGCCAAGGAGACATCCAGGCCGAATGTTGAAAGTGACAGCTGGTTCCTTTTAGCTTCTTAGGAGGAAGCACAGGAGGAGAAAATGTCTCAAAGATGCTACAGTTCACTTTCCAGGCAGAATTAGAGAAAAACAGTTTCAATGCAAGACTTCTGGGCATAAAAACTATTTTTTTTTCTCATTTCCATTCTCCTTAGCTTGTATGAGACTCTCAATGTTAGAAATAACATGAAGGCAAAGATCAAAATCCAGAACTCCCTCAGGGCATATGGTCTTGGTATTTAGACAGAGATCCCAGAACAGCTCTAAGGCCTTTGTGACAACCTTAACAAGGTGAAAGCTGGGTGGGGCTCTGTGTTTCATGCCTGTAATCCCAGCACTTTGGGAGGTCAAGGCGGGCAGATCACCTGAGATCAGGAGTTTGAGACCAGCCTGGCCAATGTGGTGAAACCCCATCTCTACTAAAAATACAAAAATTAGCCAGGCATGATGGCATGTGCCTGTAATCCCAGCTACTTGGGAGGCTTATGAGGGAGAATCACTTGAACCCAGGAGGCAGCGGTTGCAGTGAGCTGAGATCGTGCCACTGCACTCCAGCCTGGGCGACAGAGCAAGACCCCATCTCAAAAAAAAAAAAAAAAAAAAAAAAGAAAGGTGAAAGCTGGGACTGTGTGCCCTGTCTCCTGAACAAAGGGTCTTGTAGGAATTTGTAGTGGAGAGAAAAGTGCTATCTTAAAGAGAGGGATGCACCTGGTCTAAGAAAGAGCCAGTTTAAAATGAAAGGAGGAGTCTCGCCTCAACCTTCTATAGGCTGAGGAAGCCTCTAAGCTGCAAAAGTGACCCTTTCCTTCAATAAAGGAAGAACGATGCAGACAATGACTCCATTGACTAGTTTATTTCCTTAATAAGCAATTCACTCTGATCTCACTCTTCATTCCATGTTGTGTAGGGTGTGAGAATACAAAAATCCATATATTTACAATGCTTAGTAGCATAACATACAGAGTACATATGTAGGCTAAGAAAAAAATAGGGATGCCACTTGGAAGAATAAAGTTGATTTCAAGTAAGGAAAAAAGTAATGTTGATTCCAAGTAACAATCAAAACTCACAGAAATCTTCTAGCTCACTTTTAAAATGCCCAAACTATTTTTGGAATGTGTATTTTCTGCACTTTGGAACATTTATCACACCTCCTACACATCTGGGGTGAGCGATTAGTTTGAGATGAGTGGCAATGTACACTCACATAAATAGAGGTCTTCAAGCTTCATTTTTAAAAGTGCTACTGTAATTTACAATGACATCATTCTAATTTTGACATCTTAATACGTCTCCATAGGTTTGCTTTGACAATGTTGTGTTATGTTTTGACACTGTTTGTAGATTTATTCTAAAGCCTTGGAATTTTAATTCTTTGTTTCACATCAGAGGCACAATGGAAATCAATTAAGATTTTTCCTGCTTTTGGAATGGAGAGAAGTACCCTGAGACTTGATTGATGATTTTTACTTTACTGCCATGTGAGATAAGTATAATTCACATATATAACTCGAACAGATGTTTAGGGTTTTTAAAATTCCATTTACAAGTAACTAAAAGTTAAAGAAAATAATATTGAAACTTGGTTTCACTTCATGATTTAGGCTTGGAACAGGGAGCTCTCAGAAGTTGGAACTTGGTGAATAATGATTTCTCTAATCATCCAAATATGTGTAAATGAACTCCCACTAATGGTCAAGTAGATTTTCACATGTGTTTAAAATTATCGTGTGCTCCAAATACAGTACTCAGCATTGACCTAATCTTAGAAGCAGGTTGTCCAGTGCGATGGTGGCCACAGCCTTGAGACCACTGGCAGTGCAATGAAGATCCCTTTGTATGCGTTTACGTTTAAGATGCTTCAAATAGGCATCTTTCATGGTTAAAAGGGATTGAAAGAGTAATGACCAACTCCATGTGTCCTGATGACTAAGTCAATCCTTAAATCCCATCTACAAGGAACTTCCATCTCTGCAAAGTTTTCAAAGGGCCACACCTCACATTTGGAGTATGCTGTGTGTCTTCAAAGGGCCATACCTCACATTTGGAGTATGCTGTGTGTACTCAAAGGGCCACACTTCACATTTAGAGTATGCTGTGTGTATTCAAAGGGCCACACTTCACATTTAGAGTATGCTGTGTGTATTCAAAAGGCCACACCTCACATTTGGAGTATGCTGTGTGTATTCAAAGGGCCACACCTCACATTTACAGTATGCTGTGTGTATTCAACAGCTTTTCATGCTGTGGGCTTGTATGTGCTGACTATAGAGTACCCTGCTCCTATGAAACCATGGACATAAAATCTATTGATAACTCATGATGTAGTCCATGTACAGTAGCTGTTCTGGCATCCACACCTTCTCTTATCTGGGCAAAATAATCCACACACATTTTTTTTTCAGTTCTCAGTGTGATGTGTGCATGTATGGAATGCCCTGGGATCTCCTGCCCTTCCTAATGGATCTTCTCTGGACATGCCTTTACACCATAACATTTTAATGTTTAAAAATATCTCGTTATGATGGTTGATTGTATGTGTCAAATTGATTGGGCTAAGAGACACCAAGATAGCTGGTGACTCATTGTTCTGGGTGTGTCTGTGCAGGTGTCTCCAGATGAATGAGATGAGAATTTGAACCCATAGGCTAGGTAGAGAGCATTTGTCTCCAGATGAGATGAGCATTTGAACTCGTAGGCTGGGTAGAGAGCGGGTGCCTCCAGATGAGATGAGTGTTTGAACCCGTAGGCTGGGTAGAGAGCAGCTGTCTCCAGATGAGATGAGTATTTGAACCCGTAGGCTGGGTAGAGAGCAGGTGCCTGCAGATGAGATGAGCACTGGAACCCATAGTCTGGGTATAAATCAGCTGTCTCCAGATAAGATGAGCAACTGAACCTGTAGGTTGGGTAGAGCAGATCCACCCAGCAGGTGGGCAGCATCCAATCTACTGAGGGCCTGAGTCAAACAAACATGTGGAAAAGGGGAATTCTCTCTCTCCTCTGGAGCTGACGCACCTTCTCCTGCCCTGGGACACCTAAGCTCCCAGTCCTCAGGCCTCGGGAATAGGACTGGGAGTCACGCCGTGACTCTCTTGGCTCTCAGGCATCTGGACAGAGGCTGGATGACAGTTTGGCTTTCCTGGGCCTCCGGCTTGCAGAAGGCAGACTGGGGGACTTTTCCATTTCCAAAACTGCTTGTGTCAATTCACATAAGACATCTCCGGTTACATATCTATTTATATCCTATTGGCTCTGTTTCTCTAGGGAACTTTGACTAATAATGTTATTAATAATTCTTTCTAGAAAATATTAAATATGCTATTGACTCAGCTCATGGTCCTGGACTGTCAAACCCATTATGAACACTTATTCTGCCAAATATCATATGTACTATTTTAAAAAAATACGCTGTTTTCCACAGATTAAATCAACAGGACCTCCACTCTTCACACATCTGAAACATGGTTAAAGAGAATGGGACCAGGCATGGTGGCTCTGCAGCATCTCAGGCTGCTGTGCTGGCCCCAGGTAGACCTTGTCCTGCAGGGCCATTGCTCAGCAGCTGCTAAGCCACTGTAAGGAGTGGGCCCATCGCCTGCAGTGCTCTATTTCACACCAAGTCTTTTCTCCACCATTTCTGAATAATGAGACTTTTTCTTGTCTTTGGCTTTCATAGTACTGAATAGTTTAACTCACACACACATACACACACACACACACACACACGATGTTAGAAACATCTGAAAAACTAAGTCTCAGCTGGGTAGGGTGGCTCACACCTATAACCCCAGCACTTTGGGAGGCCAAGGTGCATGGATCACTTGAGGTCAGGAGTTCGAGACCAGCCTGGTCAACATGGTGAAACCCTGTTTCTACTGAAAATACAAAAATTAGCCGGGCATGGTGGTGCATGCCTGTAGTCCCAGCTACTCAGGAGGCTGAGACAGGAGAATTGCTTGAACTCAGGAGGCGGAGGTTGCCATGAGCTAAGATCAGGCCACTGCACTCTATCCTGGTGACAAAACGAGACTTCGTCTCAAAAATTAAAATAAAATAAAATAAAATAACTACGTTGCCCCTCCAAGCAAGAGGACATGGATACGTCCTAGAGGCTACAGTCAAAATAAGTCCATGGTGGCCATGTAAGACCCGAGCATATTACATAGCATTTCCCTATCTCCTGAAGCGTCACACCACACCTTCCACAAGTGAGATAGAGTCCCAAGGACATGTGGGTGAGCCCCACTGCAGGCTTTGTATAGAAGGTGCACTTACTGATTTTAATTACAAAGGTAACACACCATGGTTTCCCACCAAAGAACAATAAAAGAAATCCCAACACAGGAAGGTAATGTGGTCCCCCCACACCCACTTTGCCCTTCGAGAAGGAAGCCTGCCAACTGGGAGATGGTTTCTCCATCTGTCCCTTTCCACGCATTCACACTTCTGTGTAATCATATGCGATCATGTAGTTTTTTTATGGAAGTAGATTTCAAGGCCTGTCTATGTCACACTTCTGTGTGATCATATGCGCTCTTGTAGTTTTTTTATGAATGTGAATTTCAAGGCTTGCCTATGTCACACTTCTTTTGTGATGAGGGGAGTGGTCATTTTATATGTTTAAAAATAAGAGGTTCCATGCTTGAAGGATTTTTTGGCAGCCAGGGGGCAGAAGTGTGACTGCAAAGTCAACTATGATTATGCAATCCAAGATACTATTTTTAAAGGAATATATACTAATTAAGAAATTTAAAAATTGAAGAAACTAATACTAATTTAAACGGATTTATAGTCTTCCCTGGGTAAGTACAAAAATGAATTTTGATTTATAATTTTATACTGTACTTCATGTATTTGACTTCATAAAGCCACTTCCTCATTAGAGATCTTGATACAAGTGCACCCCTAAGAACTTTCTCAAGTCAGATTACTGTTTGTATATATGTGTGTTTGTGAATTTGTTTTATTCCAGATATTTGAATAATAGTTATTCATTTTCTCCCATCTACGTGTTTCTTTAGAACACATTGATGGGACATCCAGACTAAAGCAAGCCAAGTGCTAACCCTGTATTTTCTGAGCGGAAATATTTTCTACACCAAAAGAGAGGTATCGTGACGACGTAAATTGTTCCTATTTGGAAAACACCAATCTGTGAAGGCACCATAAAAAATGTGGCTCCCTAGTTCTCACTTAATAAAGATGATACACACATATGTTGTTCAAGATGTGCTGATTGAAAAAGGGACCATTTCTGAAGCATTTAGACATATGGTTTCCTTTTTTTGTTGTTGTTGTTTCAAGAATAAATAATAATATTTAAGTTGGCAGACAGAGATACATTTCAGTTAGCCAATTGACCTGGAAACATAATCGGTAGTTGGGAAGTAGGTCTCAGGCTGGTGGTTGGAGGAATCCTTAGAGTAAGTTTTCAAGCATACGTTTTTCCGCCTCTGCGTTGGGAAGCTCTAAACATCACTTAACCCCTCACGAAAGAGGGAGACATGAGCACCTGGAGAAGCACACAGAGGGAGGAAAGGGCGTAGAAAGACAGAGACAGGTGACACGATTCCAGGTGGAAGTGGCACTGGTGTTTTGCAGGAAAGATTGTATTGGAACCCCCTAGTTCCGTGCTCCGGGAGTTGACACTGGTTTTCCACTAAATTGCTGCCTGTTTGAGGCAACAGCGATATTTTATTACCCAACTAAATATTTATTAATTGTTGACCTGAGCTCTATTTTTGCATTTTCCATGCTTCTAATTAGGTTTTGTTTGTTTGTTTTCTCATGGAATGTCCTACATGCCTAGATTACAGTTCTGAGATAACAATATTTTATTTACAACTTTCTGAAGTAAGGGGAGAAACAACAGTGTTTGTTTGCTGCGGCTTCCAGCACAAAATAGCACAGATCAGCGACTTAGAAAACAGACACTTACTCTTTCACAGTCCTGGAGGCTGGAAGTGGGAGATGATGGAGTGGTCAGGGTGGTTCCTCCTGAGGCTTCTCTCCATGGCTTGCAGCTGGGCCTCTTCCTCTCTGTGTCCTCACAGGGTCATCCCTTCGTGCATGTCTGTGTTCTAATACTTCTGCTTATGGGGACACCAGGCAGAATGGATTAGAGCCACTATAATAGTCTCATTTAATTTGATTATCTCTTTAAAGGCTTTGTTTCCAGATAGAGTGACGTTTTGCAATATTGAACATTAGCACTTTGACATGAATTTGGAGGTCACTCAACTAAGCCCACAGGAGCAACATATTTGGCATAGTAGGTTTGAGCTACTTCATCGTTCAACATCGACAGCAACCATTTCTTCCATCCCAGCTTCTTCAACAGTGAGACCTTGCCCCTTTCCATGAAAGGTGGTTCCCTCCTTGAGTCCAGGTAGGCCTGCGACCTTTCCTCCCATAGCACATAGCAGAAGCAACGCGATGTGACTTTTGAGGCTGGGTCACAAGAAGAAGAGCAACACTAGCTGACTTGAGCCACCGTCCGGGAAGTCCCTACACTTGTTGCCTGCCACAGGGTGTGCAGAGCAGGCCAGGACATGAAGAACCCCAGGGGATGTCCTGATGGATGGTGATGGGAGGAGCCCTGGGTGAACGTCCTGATGGATGGTGATGGGAGGAGCCCCGGGGGACTTCCTGATGGATGGTGAGGGGAGGAGCCCTGGGGGACATCCTGATGGACAGTGATGGGAGAAGCCCTGGATGAACATCCTGATGGACGGTGAGGGGAGGAGCCCCGGGTGACGTCCTGATGGATGGTGATGGGAGGAGGCCCGGGTGACGTCCTGATGGACGGTGAGGGGAGGAGCCCCGGAGGATGTCCTGATGGACGGTGATGGGAGGAGCCCCGCATGGACATCTGATGGTTTGTGACAGGAGGAGCCCCTGGGGACATCCTGTTGAATGATGACAGGAGGAGCCTTGGGGGACATCCTGGTGACCCATAGTCTTGCTTCACCAAGGCCAGGCTCCAGAAGTGTAAGTGAAAAGGAAAACTCATGTAATTCCAGCCCCCAAACCTTAGACAGAGGGCTTTGGCTTGGTCCCAGGTAGGGCAGAGCTAGAAGGGCCATGAGCAGGTGTTAATGAGAACCAGGGGGCCAGGGGATCCCCAAAGGCTCCAGCAAGGCCCTGGGGCTCCTTACAAGGCTGGTGGCAAAGGCAGCACTGGTGCTGAAGGAGGCTGACCCTTCTGGTGCCACATCAGGACACTGACAGCGGCACTCAGAGGGTACAGGGGTAATGATGATTCAGGTTAGGAGACCGGGGCCGAGTGACAAGGGGCCACCGTGAGCTAAATAATGATCTATGCCATTTTCGGGCAGAATTTTCTAGAAATACAAATGAGCCAGGGTTTGCTTTGTCTAAAAATCAAACTATTTCTAATCCCCAGTCTCTGCCTCAAGGAAAAAAAGTACCAGGGTGCACAGAACAAATCCTGGAAAATGGGGCCTCAGGTGAAGATGTGGGGAGGGTGTTCCTGGAAATCTACCCACATTCTCCCCCATGGACGCTTCTAGACAAGATCAGAGCCAGACAAGAGGCTGCATGTGCCTCCAACCCCTCCTCTAAAATTCAGGGCTTGCGGGACTGTTGGGGCACAGTGGCTCAGCTGTCCCCAGGAAGAAGGGAAGAGCTTGTCTGGAAGAGCTCAGCTCTGGATTTTGCCCACGGCAGCCCCTTGCTGTTCTATAAGACAAAGTTTTCAGGGAATCAGGGAAATGTGCCAGCATGGACAAACATGAACAGATGTTGCAAAAACCATAACTTCTTATAGGAGGAGGCAGCAGACAGGGAGAGCCATACACCAGGCATTTCTCTCCCCTTCCTTCCTTGCTTCCTTCCTTCCTTCCTTCCTTCCTTCTTTCCTTCCTTCTTTCCTTCCTTCCTCCCTCCCTCCCTCCCTCTCTCTCTCTTTCTTTCTTTCCTTCTTTCTTTCTACTAAAAAAAAAAATGCCGTCCATGTGCAGAACATGCCCAGGACCAGATGGATTCACAGCTGAATTCTACCAGAAATAAAAAGAGGAGCTGGTACCATTCCTTCTGAAACTATTCCAAACATTTGAAAAGGCAGAACTCTTCCCTAACTCATTTTATGAAGCCAGCATCATCCTGATACCAAAACCGGTAAGAGACACAACCAAAAAAGAAAACTTTAGGCCAATAACCCTAATGAACATCTATGTGAAAATCCTCAATAAAATACTGGCAAACTGAATCCAGCAGCACATCAAAAAACTTATCGACCATGATCAAGTCGGCTTCATCCCTGGGATGCAAGGCTGGTTCAACATCTGCAAATCAACAAGCATAATCTATGACATAAACAGAACTAACAGAAAAATCATAGAATTATTTCAACAGATGCAGAAAAGGCCTTTAATAAAATTCAACATCCCTTCATGTTAAAAACCCTGAATAAACTAGGTATTGATGGAACATATCTCAAAATAATAGGAGCTATTTATGACAAATCCACAGCCAATATCATATTGAATGGGCAAAAGCTGGAAGCATTCCCTTTGAAAACCGGTACAAGACCAGGATGCCCTCTCTCATCACTCCTATTCAATGTAGTATTGGCAGTTCTGGTTGGGCAATCAGACAAGAGAAAGAAATAAAAGGTATTCAAATAGGAAGAGAGGAAGTCAAATTGTCTCTGTTTGCAGATGACATGATTTTATATTTAGAAAACACCATCATCTCAGCCTAAAAACTCTTTAAACTGATAAGCAATGTCAACAAAGTGTCAGGATACAAAATCAATGTGCAAAAATCACAAGCATTCCTTTACACCAACAATAGACAAGCGGAGAGCCAAATCATGAATGAACTCCCATTCAAAATCACCAAAAAGAGAATACAATGCCTAGGAATACAGCTAACAAGGGATATAAAGGACCTTTTGAAGGAGAACTAGAAACTACTTCTCAAGGAAATAAGAGAAGACACAAACAAATGGAAAACCATTCCATCCTCATGGATAAGAAAAATCAATATCATGAAAATGGTTATACTGCCCAAAGTAATTTATAGATTCAGTGTTATTCCCATCAAACTACCATTGACATTCTTCACAGAGTTAGAAAAAACTATTTTAAATTTCACAAGGAATCAAAGAGGACCCCATATAGCCAAAGCAATCCTAAGCAAAAAATACAAAGCTGGAGGCATCGTACTACCTGACTTCAGGCATTTCTTAAGGAGGAGGAACGGGCCCTTGGAGGGTACCATCGGGTGTTGAGAATGGCTGTTTAGTCCAGTAAGTCTGAGGATGATCTGTAAGACATCAGCAACAATCAGATTGCAGCCGCTGTTTTCTTGGTCATAATTTTATGAAAATGGGTGCAAGTGACTCCCCAATCTCACCCTGTTATCCAGGTGAAAAGCCCAGGCACCTGCCTCAGAGGATGTTCAGGAGGTCAGCCCCAGAGCAGCTGGCTGCAAGGAAGGAGATGTTTACAGTCAGGCTCACCTAGGAATATTCACCCCATGGGGCACTCCATCACACACAAGCCCCTACACATACATAGAACACACAGCACACACATAAACACACAAACACATACAAACATACACATACATGCAAACAGACATACATTCATATGCATACACACACCGCACCACCCACACACACTAGACTACACATACACACACCATACTGCAAACACAACACATGCATATGTACACAGAAACACACACACATAAACATGCACATACATATACAAACAATCCTACCAAATACACCACATACAGACAAATATAGACATATGCACACGTGCACACACAAACATACACATGTATACAGATAACACATGCATACACACAGTGACAGAAGCTGCAGGAAGAAATCCAAAAAAAAAAATAAATAAAAGAAGAAAACACTTGGCTTTTTAAACAGCTCAATAGCAGAACATTTCTGCATTCACAGCCCTCTGCTGATATTTCTGTCATGTCTGCTAAATATTTTGCATGAATGAATGAATGATTGTTTTTTAAAAAAAATATCATGAGCTTTTTCAGATTCTACACAGCACAATCTCTTTGGGACCTGTAAAATGCAATTTGCATAGAAAAACAGTTTTTAATGTAAACATGATCTTCGGTGTTTCTTAAATTATATGTTTGAATATATTTTTCATGTTAAATTACACTTTATTCTGTTCTGAGGTTTCAGCGCTGTGTTGGCCTTGTCAACTTGGGCGCTCTATGAGGTGTGAGTGCCTGTGAGGTGTACAGTGGCTGCTTTGCCCATGACAGGCTCCGCGTATGACAGAAACTCAAAGCATGTCAACACCAGCCTGCTTCTGTCCTGGTTCTGTGATGGGATTATCTTTTTTGTATCCAAGAAGATGTGCAAATAATAATTCAGCAGTTTTAATGGTTTAGTATGACAATGCAATTATCCAGAGGCACAATTCAGCACAAGTCCATATTATTATCTATTTTGGTACAATCAGTCAGCAAAACTTGACAGTTAGAATTACTGAGGGAAGTTGAGATAACTAGAATAATAATTCTTCAACATTATGCATCTTGGCATTGGTTTTGATATGTGCACCTGCCAACAATTACTTTTCAGCCTAGAGAAAAGCTTCACTCTAATTATATGATCTATGGTTTAGAGAGGGCTCTTTGCCATCCCTTCATCCCCTATTAGATCAAACTGTTCTCAGATTCACAGGCAAAGGTCCATGCATCTGTATTTGCTTATAAGTTCAACTACAATCAACAGTTTGCAAAGCAAACTAATGCACAGTAGGTACTCAAGACAGAATTACTAAACTGATTATTTAATTCCATTTTTATCCACTTTATTCTTGCCCTGCTCAACAATGTGCTTAGTTTACTATAATGCGGGGGAAATTATTTGAATACAAAACACCTCAACTTTGTTATAAAACCCTTGCTTTGGATTTCAGAATTTATTTTGTTCTCAGCCTCTGCATCTCTTCTCTGGACAGCATGGAGTGAACTCTGATTCCATCAGGACATACATCATTTTCCCGGTTCAGGAGGGTTATAAACAATCCTTCTATTACTAACCACTGAAAATATCGGTGCTGTGTTTTCAGATGTTAGCCAAGGTGTTGTTGCTGCCATGGTGTGTGGCAGTGGCGTCATTTGAAGTAAGTACATCCTTCCTTTTTTTCAGCAGTTATTTTCTATCCTGATCCCATTAAATCCGTGCGTATAATTGGTTAGACTATACTGGAAAGGAAAATCAACCACTATTTTCAATAGAATCCATTTTTACCATCAATGATCTCTGTATCTCAGAATATTCCAGGGACCTAGAGAGAGGCTAATGCCTACCAGCAGAGAATGCCATAGAAGTATATAAAACTTAAAGAGATCACTTAATTCTTAACAGATAAAAGCAAACATTTTGGTTGTTGATTTTGGTATCAATCTAATTTTCTCTACACAGCAAATAGACGATCAGCTTCAATGATCACCTCCAGCCTTTACAATGTGACCCAACGAAGAGCAGGATTACAGAAGCACTTGCCCTGTGGGCCGGGTGTGGGGGCTCAAGCCTGTAATCCCAGCACTTTGAGGTGGGTGGACCACTTGAGGTCAGGAGTTCAAGACCAGCCTGGCCAACATGGAGAAACCCTGTCTCTACTAAAAATGCAACAATTATCTGTGCGTGGTGGCTGGTGCCTGTAATCCCAACACCTTGGGAGGCTGAAGCAGGAGAATCGCTTGAAACTGGGAGGCACAGGTTGCAGTGAGACGAGATCCTGCCACGAGAGTACTCCAGCCTGGGACACGGAGCGAGACCTGAGAAACAAGGAGGAAAAGAAAGAAAGAAAGAGAGAGAGAGAGAGAAAAGAAAGAAGGAAAAAGAAAGAAAGAAGAAAGAGAGAGGGAGAGAAAGAAAGAAAGAAGAAAGAGAAAGAAAAGAAGGAAGGAAGGAAGGAAGGAAGGAAGGAAGGAAGGAAGGAAGGAAGGAAGGAAGGAAGGAAGGAAGGAAGGAAGGAAGGAAGGAAGGAAGGAAGGAAGGAAGGAAGGAAGGAAGGAAGGAAGGAAGGAAGGAAGGAAGGAAGGAAGGAAGGAAGGAAGGAAGGAAGGAAGGAAGGAAGGAAGGAAGGAAGGAAGGGAGGGAGGGAGACTCGCTACATAGAACCTGCCTCCCGATAGAGACGCAGAGAAAGAAGGAACATTGGCTGGGTGGAGGCACCTTAAGAGAGGTTTCCTGAATTCTTTCTTGAGGTAGAGAAGCGCTGTGGGGAGAAAGCGTGCACTCACCAGTGAACTGAGCAGAACCTCACCTGAATATGTAAAACAGTGAAGAAGGAGAGTTTTGAACAGGCCTATTGAAGCGTGCATTACATGGATCTGAGAGACTAATGACTGGACCTTACTGGAAATGACGCTGGAAGCAGGGTCAGGATGGAGCCCGCAGGAAACGCGCCTGTGTGGATGGGCTGAGCCACGATTTTCCCGCCTAGCATATATACTCTTATATTTGCTCACTGGTTTAGAGTGAGTCTATTTGTACAAAAAAAAACAAAAACAAAAACAAAAAAAATACTTCAAATAAACGGGACTCCTTTATTTATGAAGGACAGCTCTTTATTTATGAAGGACAGCTCTATTCAGAGCATCTTGAATGATAAAATCCACAGGCAGTATGATTTCGTTCGGTAGTTAATGCTATTTTCTTTTACAACAAAATAGCTTGCCGGACTTTCTAAACAGCATGGTGTAAGAGGCATTTTGTCTCTGCCTCTCGTCATAATGATCACGGGGCACATGGCTGTAGGAAGGGCCGTGCCCTGAAGACACAGGCAAAGTGCCTGTAAATAAACCCTGAGTGGGCAACATGAACGGCCGCAGACCAGACAAAATGAGAATCCAGTTAAACAAGTGCATGAAATATGCCCCTTAGTCCACCCAGCCTGCAACACAAAAGCACAGAACAGGCAGCTTCTAAACCACAGACATTGACTTCCTTCCGTTCTGGAGGCCGGAAGTCCAAGATGGAGGGTCCTGCAGATTCCGTGTCTGATAAGAATTGCTGTCTGGTTCACAGACGGTGCCTTCCTGCTGTGTCCTCATATGGTGGAAGGGCCAGGGAGCTCGCCAGGGCCTCCTATATGCAGACAGGAATTCCATTCACAGGGGATCTGCCTTCAGAGCCTAATCACCTTCCAAAGGCCCCACCTCCTAATACACTGGTGTTGGGGGTGAGGACTTCAACATGGGAATTTGGGGGAGCACACACACTGAGATCACAGTAGGCCCCAATGATAAGAGAGTGTTCACCTGAGTTTAAATTGGGTTTGTTATTAAAATTAAAAACCCAAAGGTCCTATATACCGGAGGCTGAACTACTAAACAAATACAAATAAGGTCTTATGCCTCTCCCATGCATTTCATACCAATAGAGACATCTGCCTATGACTCTTTCAAGAAATCCCTTATTTAGTGAGCTATGAACTAGGCTCCTGCGATTTTACAGAGCTTAACATGATCAAAATTAGCCCCATGGACTAAAATTGCATTTGCACTTTAAGGAATTCTCTGTTCATATGACTATACCAAAATATTACAAGCTACCATTTCCTGCTGTGCATTGATTTTGAAAAATCACTTTACTGTGCAAAAATATATACCTAATATGTATGTTCTAAAAAGGTCTTTTTCTACAGAAACATTGGCAAAATCATCTTCATTGTTCATAGATTGTTGCAGCAGATCCAACTGAAGGATACGCCAACCACTTTAATCAGACACAAAAGAACAGGCTGTCCTCATCTGACCACCACCCACAACAACCAAACTTTAATCAAACACAAAAGAACACGCTGTCCTCACCTGACCACCAGCCACAACAACCGAACTTTAATCAGACACAAAAGAACAGGCTGTCACCTGACCACCACCCACAACAACCGAAGGGCAGGGTGAGTCCATTTAGAGTCTCGAGAATTTTAGACGTGCATTCACTTTAAAGGTGAGATTATACTAATAGCAAAGTTTAAAAGTCACATTATACACAAAATTAATGAAATCATTAAATACCATAAATCTATTTTGAAAAATATTGCCTTATAGTAATTCTTATAGTTTTAATGAAAAATTATATAGCACTTTATTATTCATAAAGAACAATAAATATTATTTTTCCAGCAGAAATACAACTTAAAAATGGAATTCACATTTTTAAAACAGAACTTTAAATTCCATTTTACTTAGAGCCTACCAGTATTTTCTGAAATGTGTCTAGAGTGCACCGGAAGTGTGATTTGAAGAGAACAAATGATTTTCTAACTCCAAAGTGGTTAAAATATAATCCGGGTAAGTAAGGAGAAACGGAAGTGCCTAATGAATCCAATGTGTGAGAAAAGCTGGTGAAGACAATTCACGGGGTATTCGATGCTCTGTGTAAAACAGAGAAGGAAGAAAGCCATTTACTGGTGGTGGAGGCCCTTCCCAAATACCAGCAAAGGCAGCCCAGGACAGGGACGCTGGCCAATCTCTGCTAGAATCACGTTGCTGCTAGATAATGCAATGCACAAATAAAGTAACAGATCCAATAATGCAAATTTTAAAAGGGAGAAATTATGTTTATTTGCAAGTGATATGAAGTGAGGGGGGAGCGATTGCTTAGAATAAGCCCATATTTCCAGCAGGGCTCAGGACCATGACCCCAGGCTGAGGACTGAGGGTAAAGTGCCACTTGCCACATGGGGCCTCCGGGGGGAGTCGGGAAGAAACCCGCACAAGGAGGATGAGACCGTCCCCCAGCAGGACTCCAGGACTCCATCCCCAGGGCCATGGCCACCCCAGGGCCGTTCATGCCCAGAAACACCCTCCGTCCCTTGCAGGCAGGAACAGCAGGTGCAGCTCGTCTGCCCGCCAGCTTTGGGACCTCTAGGACTGACCGCTTCCTGCCTGGATACCAGTCCTGTAATGCTCTCGTCCTTGCTGTCTGAGCCCGGCCAGTTCCTGCTGCCATCTCAGACGGCCTGTGGCCTGGTCCTCAGCAAACCCCTCTGGGCCAGCTTCTTCCCTCCTTGTATCCTCACAGGCACCCGTCATTGCTCCTGGCTTCCCGCTGCAGCCATGCTGTCTTCTCTTTCACATCCTTGGCCACTGGACTGGCGTGAGACCGGGTCCTTTCTCCTCATGGCCAGCCTAGAAGCTTCTCCCTCTTTCCTGCCTGGAGCCTTGCTTTAAACCCATGTCAGCAGGTGACATTGGCAGCTGCCTCTATTGGGGTAAACAGACCTGACACGAGGTCAGGAGTGTCTGCAGCTTCTTTGGGAGCAGGAAGAACTTGGGCAGGGAGCAGAGGAGGAAGACAGAAGTGGAGCAGAGGAGGAAGACAGAAGTGGGGCAGCAGATAGGAGCTCACAGATGCATTATCAAGTCACCTCCACCATGTAGGGAGGAGATGCGGCCTCCAGGAAACTGAAACTGCAGGCTTCTTTCCTTTCAGGGACAGCTATCCCCTGAGTCCTGGTAGTGGTTACTGGATGGCTGGGGGGAGATGGGGGACATGGGCATGGTGTGTGAAGGGGGTTCATTTCCTGCATTTCTGGCCAGGCTGAGACCCCCAAAAGTTCCCTGTACTCTTGTACTGAGCATTCAGAAGAGTGCCCATTCCGGCCTAAAAATAAAAGCCTAAAACAACCAGACAGTGACGACAAAACAGCCACCTGCTACTGCCACCCAACTGAAAGCCACACTGAGCTCCGGCGGCCGCATTTCTGCTGATGCAAGGTCTTGCCAGGTCAGGGAGCCGGTTTTCCTTCTCGAGGGGTCTGAGCCCAGGCTGCCCTGCTTTTCCCCCAACCACTGGCTATTATCAAAGGGAACAAAGCCAGGAGAGGAGGCGAGAATCCCCCAGCTCGCTCACAGTGGGAGGCCCGCCTGAGAGTTCTGGTCAGCACCTGACAGTGGACAGCACTGTCCAGACTGCTCTGCTTAGCACCCATGCCCAGCCACATGGGCCACGCTGCGCCTGCCCCAGCCCACGTGAGGGCCACCCCACGCACCTGGCTGTTCAGGGCCCTGGCCATGGTGGACACCCAGGCAGGGACACCGAGCCCCACCTGTGCTCACTCCACAGTTCCATCTGTTTGCTTCTTAACCAGAACCTATTGTCCCCATCTTACAAAGCTTATCTTACCAGGCCCCTGACAGCCAGTGGAACCCTTCACCGCTAACAAGAGCCCAGGCCTCATGTCGGCACAGGGAACGTTCCGTCCACACCAAGTCAGGGAATGGGAGAGTCTTCACAGCTCTCTGCTCGGGGCCGGGAGCCTTCCCACTTCTGCCATTCGGGGCCACATTGTCATCACAGCTGCCCAAATTTGGCCTCCCCAAAAATGTGTCCGCACCATGATTTTTAAAAAGTAAAAATGGAGGATGATTTGGGCAAAGGGACAAGTGTGCAATCAGAAAGATCAATTCAGAGCTTTGTAAACAGCTGAGGAGAAAGATGGTCCCAGAATGTCTTTCTGGTTTATCTCAAGAAAGCCAAGTAAAAATTCCCAGTGGCAGGTTGCAGTTGTCGTAACCTCTTAATAAATCATATGATCAGCTACCTCATTTTGCTTTGGTAACCACATGATTAAGTGTGCTAAAATTAAATGTTACCTTCCTTCTAATGCTGAAGTACTTCTGATTATTCTAATAATATGCAAATTGCATCTTTAGAACTCAAACTACATAATCACCTGAGTATTCCAGTAAGAATTCAATTTATTAATTATATTAAAATATATTCAATTAATTAAAGCCAGCTCATTGCAATTATAAACCTGCAAATAAAAAAAAACATAAACTTTCCTCAGAAAAATAAGTGATTGAAAAGAGAGACACTTTGGTTGCTTTTAAGTGTATTTATGAAGTCATTAAAATTCACAGATTGTTTCATACAGTGTCTCCCATGACCTCTTATTATGGACTAATTTGAATCAATTGGTAATGAAATGAATCGAACTTGTAATAGCAATTAAGAAATAGGGCTGAGCACGGTGGCTCATGCCTGTAATTCCATCTCTTTGGGAGGCCAAGGCAGGCAGATCACGAGGTCAAGAGATCGAGACCATGCTGGCCAACATAGTGAAATTCCATCTCTACTAAAAATACAAAAATTAGCTTCGTGTGGTGGCACATGCCTGTAGTCCCAGCTACTCGGGAGGTGGAGGCAAGAGAATGGCTTGAACCTGGGAGATGGAGGTTGCAGTGAGCCAACATTGTGTCATTGCACTCCAGCCTGGTGACAGAGTGTGAGACTCCATCTCAAAAAAAAAAAAAACAGAGAAAGAAATAGAATTTCCACCCACAAGGCTTTCACATTGGTCATCGTCTTACGTCTGGGTCAGATGGGTGAAAGGATAAAAATCGCCACTCAGCATCCAGAGCTGGGTGTCTGATAGGTACTCCCACCAGGAAGAAGCAGGGCTCAGGAATTGCCTGGGTCACACTCAGAGGAACAGACAGTCCTGGGAGGGCCTGGGAGAAATTTTGACATAGCTTTTTGTAGTGTGTCGATATGTATCTGATATGGTTTGGCTGTGTCTCCACCAAAATCTCATCTTGAATTCCCATGTGTTGTGGGAGAGGCCCCGAGGAAGATGACTGAATCATGGGGGCAGGTCTTTCCCATGCTGTTCTCAGGGTAGTGAATAAGTCTCATGAGATCTGATGGTTTTATAAAGAGGAGTTCCCTGCACAATCTCTCTGTTTGCTTGCTGCCATCCATGTAAGACGTGACTTGCTCCTTCTGGCCTTCCACCATGATTGTGAGGCCTCCCCAGCCATGTGGAACTGTGAGTCCATTAAGTCTCTTTCTTTTGCAAATTGCCCAGTCTTGGGTATGTCTTTTTCAGCAGCGTGAGAACAGACTAATACAGTACTTATTAGGAAGAAGCTCAAAGGTGTTCCAGTCTAGGAGGAACACGGGAGCCCAGCAAGGGGCGTGCCCGGTTAGAGAACAAGCAAGTTGATCTAAATATAATAATTTCATGACTATTTTTCATGATCTGATCTAAACTTAGATAATCCCAAGTGTGACAGTGGAATGTGGTGGTTCTCATCAAGGCCACTGTTCTAACCATAAGAGAAGCAACAGCAGAAACAGCAGCTAATCATTATAGAGTACTCTAAAGCTTATAGCTGAGGATTCAATAGAAAATAATTTATCGTTAGTTATATAAGTTAAATTTACTTGAAATAAAGCCTATAAGTTTTGCCTGTAGATGGAGGTATTTAGAAAAAAGGCTCAGAAGCCTGCACACTTCCTGAAGAGCACCATTGCTTCAATAACAATATGGAGAAACCCAGATCGTGCCAAGTCTGGTTTGGAAACAGAGGTGATTGTATAGCAGTAAAACACAGCCTACTTCAGAGGGTGCTCTTGTGAATGATAGAGAAACAAAAATGTGTGATCCAAGGGGAAATGAAGCCACTTGAGCTGCAGCAAAGCCCTTGCTCCTTGGAGCCATCTGTGGGGGTTAGGGCCACTCAAGTCTCCTCTCTGTGCTATTAGTTTATGTGTCCTGTGTAACTAGTGGTGAAGTGCTGTGCACTGGCTGACTGAAGGGAGGGTTAAGGGCAAGACATGAGCTATGCTAACAAAAGAGGACAGAAGACAATTGACAACACTGGACCATGGTCATCTTCTGTATTGCTTCATATTTTGAATTTTTGGAGCACCTGATTTGGAAACTGTTGAGATAGTTTTTCCTTTGCTCCTAGAATTCCTACTACAATAAAAGGCTAGACACTAGGTGAAGTATTTCAAATGTTTGATGAAACTCTTAAAATAGCCTTATGACTTAGGCAGTCTCTCCATATCCACTTTACATTTGATGAAAATGAGGTTTAGAAAGACTAAATAAGTTGCCTAAATTAGCATCTCTAGAAAGTTGCAGAACCAGAGTCCATGCCCACGTGTCTTCCCCTGAGAGCCCACACAAGTTTCCCAGGGCTGCCATCAAGAAGTGCCTCAAACTGGAGGGCTTGCACCCTCAGACATTGACTTTCTCTGTGTTCTGGAGACTCAAAGTTCAAGATCAAGGTATTTGGGAGCCAAGCTCCCTCCAAAGCCTCCAAGGGATGAGCCTCCTTGCCTCTTCCACATTCTGCTGTCCCTGGTATTCCTGGTTTGTGGTTGCACCCGTCCCATCCAATGTCTGCCCTCATCTTTAGGTGGTGTTCCTTGTGTTCCCCTGTGTGTCTTCACATCTTCTTTCCTGCACATGGTCTTTGTGTCTGAATTTCCCATTTTCATAAGGACACCAGTCATACTGAATTACAGCCACCCTAATGTACCCGTTTTAACCTGGTCTACCATGTAAATGCTCTATTTCCAAGTGAGGTCACACTCTGAGGTGCTGTGGTTAGGACTTCAAAATACTATTTTGGGGGATTCAATTCAATGCATAACACACTCACCAACTCATGCCCTTCCCGTGTGAGAAATACACTTGCCCCTCCCAACATTCTCAAGATCTTCCTCATTCCAGCATCCACTGAAAGTCTCTATCTTATTATTTAAATTATCCATAGTGGTTATGAGTGAGTGGCAGGGATGATTCGTGCTGGGGAAAATATTTTTCCCATCTGTGAACCTGTGAAACCGGATGTCACATATTGGTTTCTGGGTCACTGGTGTGGCAGTGCAGGACAGGTCCCCATCCCAGAAAGAGGCATCAGAAGGAGAAAAGGGCCACAGGTTCCAAGCACATCTGAAATGCAGCAGAGCAAAGCCCCTGAGCCTGAAGTGGAGGCAGCAGCTTCGCCAGCCTCTGAACCACCCTTAAGGTCTTCCCTTTTTGTGAAGCATAGCACATGTTTGCAGCAAACTGCTCCATGAGCTCTGCCTAGGGAATCTTGACTGTCCAATGCTTCTGGATTTTCCTCTCTCCATCCCTTCAGCACAAGCTGTCATCATCTCTACTGAAAGCATTGACTAGATCCATGAGTCACGCACCTAATCTCTTTAGCAAACAATTGTCCAGCCACAATCTTGGTTTTCTCTCCAGTGTATATTTTCTGAGTTTTTGTAGGATGGGTAAACTAAGAATTTTCCAAATCTTCAAGTTCTGGTTTTGTTGTTGTTGTTGTTGTTGTTTTTCCTTTTTAGAGAGTCTTGCTCTGTCACCAGGCTGGAGTGCAGTGGTGCGATCTCAGCTCACTGCAACCTCCACCTCCCAGGTTTAAGTAATTCTCCTGCCTGAGCCTCCCGAGTAGCTGGGACTACAGGCGCATGCCACCATGTGCAGCTAATTTTTGTGTTTTTAGTAGAGACAGGGTTCCACCACATTGGCCAGGATGGTCTCGATCTCTTGACCTCATGATCCACCCACCCCAGCCTCCCAAAGTGCTGGGATTACAGGCGTAAGCCACCATGCCCAGCTCTGGTTTCATTTCTCTTAGCAATCTTTTCTTCAATATACTTTTTGCATCTCTCACATTTTGCTACGAGCAGCAAAAAGAAACCAGGCTCTTCCTTCAACATTTTGCTCAGAAATCTCCTCAGCTAAATATCCAATTTTGTCCCCTACAGGTTATACTTTCCACACAAGACACAATTGCACCAAGTTCTCTACCACTTTGTGGCAAAGATCATCTCTCCTCCATTTTCCAATAGCATGTTCCTATTTCCATCTGAGCCCTCCCCAGAATCACCTTCAACATCTGTATGTCTACCAACTGTATCTTCAGAACAATTTAGTCTTCTTCTGACATAAATCTCAAAACTCTCTCTGCCTCTAACCATTACCCAGTTCCAAAGCCACCCTGGCATTTTTAGGTATTGGTCACAGCACTTCCTTTCTCAGAACCAAAATCTCTCTTAGCCTGCTCAGGCTTTCAGAGCACAGGAACACAGACCAGGGGACTGAAAGCCACAGAAACCCACTGTCGTAGCGTTGTGAGGTCTAGAAGTCCAAAATCAGAGTGTTGTCAGGGCCAATCTAAGCCTTGTGCTGTAAGGGGGGCCCTCCCTTGCCTCTTCCTCCTCCTGGTCACCCCAGGCATTCCTCACCCTGTTGATGGGTCCTAATCTCTGCCTCTGACTTCACATGGATTACTCCTGTGTGTGCATCTGTCTCCAAATGTCCCCATTTCATAAGGGTACTTCATTAGGCATTTCATTAGGGCTTAACCTAGTGATTTCACTTTGAATTGTTTGCTTAAGATCACATTTTGAGGTAGAGGGGGTTAGGCTTTCTACATATCTTTTTTAGATACAAATTCCAAATTCAGACAAAATTCAACCTATGACAAAGTCATGCTATTAATTGCTATTACATACTCAACCTATAACAAAGTCACACTATTCACTCACTACCACATACTCAGTATAGCAAAGTCATGGTAATACTCACTACTATATGCTTGATATGACAAAGTCACGCTAATACTCACTACTACATACTTGGTATACAAAGTCATGCTAATACTCACTACTACATACTTGACCTATGACAAAGTCACACTATTACCACTGCCTAACCAACCTATAATGCAGTCACACTATTACTCACTGCTACATACTCGACCTATAACAAAGTCATGGTATTACTGCTGCATATCCGACCTATAAAAAGTCACCCTATTACTCACTGCTGCATACTCAACCCCAGATTTACAATCAGAAGCCTCTGCTGGTGAAAATATGGAAGTTGATACTGAATGTCCCTTTCTTTGCCATAAAACTGCCATTACACAGAAGAGAGAAATTACCAAGCAATACCAACACATTCGTTCTCCAGTAAAATTATTAATTTCTTCATTTTGTATACATTCTTCCTAAGTCTTTTCTAAATTCCATTCCATATATATTTTATTCTCAAGAAAAGTTCTATTTTTAATTTTTTTCAAACTATCTCAGCACCATTTGTAGTTTTACACTTTCACATCAGAAAAAGTCCTTAAATGCTTAAAGTCAGAATCATATTAGGTGACAACCTAACCTAACAGCATAATAGGAACTAAGTAAAATATCATGATGCTCTAAACATCATCAACCTATCAACACGCCATGCTCCTTTTGAGTAGTTCATACCCTGCAAGGATCTGGTGGGATGTTTTCTCAGGGAAGGAATTGTATCTATCAGTTACAGATTCACATTTGATACAATAACCTTTTTTCTCAGGAACTTTCCTATCTTAATACAAGTGACATCACCATACCAGTGTTTCCCATTTCATTCTGAAATCAAAATAACTAGTAATATCGATTTGAGCCAAAACACTAAGATTTTAACATCATATCATCAAGAAACATGGATGATGTCTATTTCCAGGCTGTTCTATTTGTTTAAGCCCTGTCATTTTGGTTTCTTTACTTTTCGTATGAACAAGAATCATTTTAATGGGTTTTGTTTTTCAAACTGAGCTGCTAGTTTCTGACTCCAGCAGCCATTCATTTGTCATTTTCGAGTTCTGCCCTTTTTCCACAGCTGCCCAGGCCCTGAGCTGTCAGTGCCAAGGGCCTGCTAAGACCTGCTTCAGTCTCTGTACATTCTCCTGCCTGAAGTGAAATACGTAATGCATCTGCAGATTTTCTCTTCAGCTCCAGAACAATCATTTACCATTTCACATCTTTTGTTAAATTTAGCAGTTAACAATAGCTGGGACATGGGCGAGTCTCATGGGAACACTCATTCCACAGCTTCTGGAGATGTTGCTGAGACAGCTTTGGGCTGGACCCTCCGCCTCCCCTCGGCTGAGGAGAGCCAGCTCCCCAGCATGCCCGCTCCCTGGGCAGCCCCTATGCTGACTCCCCGCTGTGGGCCACATGCCCAGGTCCCCTCTCCTCAGAGGACAACTTTGAGTTCCGTGCCAGCTTGAGGGCTCCTCAAAGGAGGGTCCAGGCCTTTCTTGAGACCCCATCTCTGTTCAGCTTCTCTCTCTACCCAATCTTGCTCCCTCCACTTCCCCAAAGACATCTGTCTTGAAGACACTCCCAATAAACTCCTGGCAGGCAAACCCAAGTCTCAGGCTGGCCTCCCCAAAACTGTTTGGTGACGGTGCTTCTAAATCCTGGAAGTTTGGGTATGAGAGTGGAGATGAATTAGCGATTGTGCATGGCTTATTTTGCAGATGGGAAATGAAAGTTACCATTTGGAGCATATTTCAGTCCTTTTAGCACTATTGATCTTGGCGAAATTAATTATTGCTGCAATAACGATGGATGAGAAACTCCCATATAAGGAGGAAATAAAGCTACCTCTCATAAAACGAAGGGCATGCTGTTGGGAATAGTCGTATTAAGATAGAGATTGTCTAACAGAAGATGATGTGACCTCCTCACCCTCCAAATGCCTGCCTGCTTCTTCCATATATAAGAAGCCATGAATGCTGAGGTCTCATGGAATCCCTCATAGCCGTGCCATTGCAGGCAACATCTTTTCAAATAGAATGCATCGTCAAACAGAACGCATTGACATGTTCCGCAGAGATAAAGATTTTCACTTAGTCATCGTGCTGCCACAAGTTCCTTTGAGTTTTCCTGTGTTTATTGTTTTGTTATTTTGTTTTCTGTTTTGCATTGTTTTTTATAACACCAAAAAAGCAGGGTGTTCCCTTCCTCCATCTCCTCAAATACAGGTGCCGTTACTGAAATTTTCTGCAGCATGTTTGTCAAATTCAGTATTGATTGACAATGATTAAGAACAAGAAGAATAAAACATAAAATCTCACGTAGGATGAAAACCCATGGGAAAGAGTTTTGCAACAATAATGTTGTAGCAAAGTTTTATTTTTTAATTCAATGGATATTGTCATAAAGATTCCCATATCAGCAACAGGGCAACCTTAGCTACGGAAGACGTGAGGCCTCGGCGCTCTGACTGGGAGTGGTGAGCTTCCCTCATGGGCTCCTCGCATTCAGAATGTGGATGTTGGGGTTGAGTAGGGGTAGAAATTCTCCCGTGTATTTACAGCCATCATTTATACAGACAATGGTATCATTTGGGGCTATACTGCCCATATAAATGGGATTGAAATTTAAGTTTATGTATTTATTAATTATTTTTATTTATTTGTTTATGCTTTTAAGATGAGGTCTTGCTCTGTCACCCAGGCTGGAGTGCAATGGCGCAATCTTAGCTCACTGCAGCCTGTGCCTCCTGGGTTCAAGTGATTCTCCTGCCTCAGCTTCCCAAGTAGCTGGGATTACAGGTGCACGCAGCCACGCCCAGCTAATTTTTATTTTATTTTTAGTAGAGACAGGGTTTCACCATGAAGGCCAGGTTGGTCTTGAACTCCTGACCTCAGGTGATCCACCTGCCTCGGCCTCCCAAAGTGCCGGGATTACAGACATGAGCCACTGTGCCCAGCTAATTTTTGTATTTTTAGTAGAGACAGGTTTTCTCCATGCTGGCCAGCGGTGTCTTGATCTCCTGACCTCAAGCTATCTTCCCACCCCCTCGGCTTCTCAAAGTGCTGGGATTACAGGCATGAGCCACCACATCCAGCCCAATTATCTTCTTTCTATGCCCTCATTAGACCCCAATAAGACACAGTGCTGAATCATACAAAAATATAACATTTATACTTTCTTTAAATGATATTCAGAACAGCACATACATTTATTATATATGAACTATTAATATCAGAGAATCAAATACACCAGTATTAATACCCTAAGATGCACACATCCCCATATGCTAAATTGGTGAATTACTTTAAAAAGATTATATGTGTAGACAAGTTTATCAGCCTTTATATTTTTACCATTCTACTTCAAATCAGTGTGGAAAAGGAAGTATTTATTAAATAACATTGAAACTTGTAAGTTGGGATATTGAAAATAAATATGAATTGGCATACATTAGGGTAAGATAATTATCATAAACAACCTCCAAATCTCAGGATGTAACACAACAAGCAGGAGATATGAGCATGCTGGCTCCACAGAGTTACTCAAGGATGGAGCCTGTTGGAGACCCTACCAAGTTAGGCCCCCAACATCCCTAGAAGAACAAATCAAGCCAGGAGGCTGGGAATATGGGATTCTGCAGGAAATGTGGGACTCAAATCTGGAATTCTGACATGTTGTCTTGTCTGTCTTCCTTTGAGGAGGCCTCAAACTCATGGCCCCAGTTTTACCCAGGGGCGACTAGCAAAGGTTGTTTGGTTCAGTAATGAGAAGCAAAATGCATTTAGGGTGCTGTGGATGTTAACACTTTTTCTGCTATGTGGGAGAAATATGTCACACCTGATATCAAATTACTTCCAGATGGAAGAAAGGATTCCTGTAAATATAAAGTCATTAACATTACACTGCATTGATACTAGAGATTTTTAAACTAATATGAAGTTAGAAAAGAATGTTTGAAGACTGACAAAATATGCAGAAAGCAAGAAAGATTACTGAAAAATTCAACTACATAAAACTCAAATATTTTCACCTAGAAAAAAAGAATAACACTTCAAGCAAAGTCGAAAAACAAATGGCAACCTGAGATAAACAATTTGCAATGTACCCCTAGAGTAAGGATCGGGGTGCAGAACTTGAAGAAGACTATGAAGCCTAAAGTAGAGTTAAGTTGATTTGCTAAGTTGTAGGTAAGAGTAACTTATGTCATATAAGAATCGTTAGCTCAAGTTATGACACAAATATTTAGATGTATGCCATGTGGATTTTCATCTGTACCGCCGTGCTGAGCCTCATAAACATGAGAACAGCAATACAAACTTTCAATAAAATGAAACTTATTGAGGGTTTGGGGAAGGATTATTGAATTAAAGTCAAAGTTTTTTTTTTTTAAAGAAGTAGTTCAGTGCAAAAGTAATTGCAGCTTTTGCCATCACTCAATAGCAAAAACCACAATTACTTTTGCACCAACCTAATTTTTTTATATGGATGCAATTTTAATTACATTTAAAGTCTCTACCTAAAGCTTGAAAAAGCTAAATATTTTATCTTAGCCATATTTTACCTAGAGCTGATGATTAGAGATTCTGCAAACTGAAATAGAAAAATTAAACTGAAACTGAATATTAAGCTTCAAATTGCACTCCAATTTTTAACCTCTAGTATGTTTGATACCTACATGAATAATATATCTCACCTCTATATTTTTCTACTGTATGCATACTTTGGGCACACCATTCCCTCCTCCCTGATTGGAAAGGGAAAAAAAGTAAAATCTGTCAAAATCAAAATTTTCATACACTTTTAATAAATGTAGGTCAAGATAACATTTTCTTCTATTGTTAAGACTTTTTATTTGCATTATATGTATATTAGTATCTAGAGATAAATAACTTTTTAAAAAATCCATGCTTGTTTATCCCATTTCTCAACCCTAATTAGAAACCTGTGATCCATGTCTTATATTTCAGCAAGTAGATGGTGAGAATTAGAGAGAATAGATCTCTACTGATACTCTGTAATCTTTATGTTTATCTAAAAATTGTGAAGCCAAAGTCCTTAACCAGCAGAGAATAACCTCTGACATTTTAAAGAGGGTTACATAAATATTGACAACCTCTTATGGCTTGTAACTAGAGTAATAAACTATTTCAGACATCACCAGCACCACCTGCTTGTCTTATACTATCTTTGGGGTTTTAGTTTGCTCTCTGATTGGTTTGTTCCGCTTCCATTTTTAAAATCCCAAAATCTTCTGTTAAAACAGGTCCTTGGTGAACCAATCTATGGAAATTCTTTACACTAAGTTTACTTCTTGATAATGTTCAATGCATGCAGTTTCTGCAAAGCCCTGCTCCAGAGAAACAAGTTCAATGTTAATACAACGTATCCCAGACAGATTCCAGCACAGGGCTCTGCTTTAATATTCTGTGGGCCCTGTTTGAAAGAGGATGAGAAAGGAGGAACGTGATGACTCCAGTTTCTTATAGAAAGTTTTGAGGCTTAAAAATAGGAATTATTTCTGGTCTGACTAGATCAGCTAGTGAAAACACATTGCTGGTCTCTTAGGATCAACTAGCCCATGTCCCAGCTATTGTTAACTGCTAAATTTAACAAAAGATGTGAAATGGTAAATGAGTAAAATATTGATCAACGGCTTCCAGAGAAGACGCTTAATGATGTTTCACAGAGAATGCCAGAAAAATGCATGAGCACTCCCACTTAACAGAGTCCTTGAAAGTCTGACTCTCATAGGAAAGCACTGTCACAATAAGAAGGAAAGAAATATAATCTTCTTTAGTCCTATAGACTATGCAGAAGGCAAAAGACAGGGTGTTGGTCACTAGGGCAGCAAATGAGAAAAAAATCATTTAGGTCAAAGAGCAACAAAGCACCACGATAATTGCCCACTGCAATTTGGAAGGAAGATGCCGTATTTCGGGTTTAGTGAGAGAGGAAGAAAAAAGAGTTTAAATTTTCAGGCTGAGGCACTGTTCACAATAGCTGAGATGTGGATGTCACCTAAGTGGCCATCAACAGATGAATGGATAAAGAAAATGGGGTACCCATACACAATGGAATACTATTACTATAATACCATAGTAATAGTATAGTATCGTACTCCAGTATTTACTGTAAAAAAGAATGAGATCCAGTCATTTGCAACAACATGGAAACAACTGGAGATCATTACGTTAAGTGAAATAAGCCAGGCACAGAAAGAGACACAGCACATGTTCTCACTTATTTGTGGAATCTAGAAATCAAAACCATTGAACTCACGGACATAGAGAGTGGAGGGATGGTTACCAGAGGCTCAGAAGGGCAGTGGAGGACTTGGGAGGGGGGCAGGGTTGGGGGGCAGGTGGGGATGGTTAATTGGTACAAAAAAAAATAGAAAAAATAAATAAGACTTACTATTGGCTAGAACAACAGATTGACTATAGCCAATAGCAAGTTAGTTGTACCTACATTTTTAAATAACCTAAAGAGCATAATTGCATTGTTTGTAACTCGAAGGATAAATGCTTGGGGATGGACACCCGATTCTACATGACGTGATTATTCTGCCTGCACACCTGCATCAAGGCATCCCATGTACCCCAGAAATATAGACACCTACTATGTACCCACAACAGTTTTAAGATTTTCTAAAATTAAAAAATAAATAAATTTGAGCCTAAGATTAAATGTGCTAATAATCAAATTTTGACTGAAATTTATTATAGTTGAACACTGACATGAAAATGTGTGCAAAAAAAATGCTGAAAAAAAGTAATACTACTTCAATGCCAATTGTGGAGTCCCTAGAGCAGCTAAAATCATAACTTAGGGACTCATAACAAGCCTAAAGAATCGTAAGAAATAAAAAAAGAATCGTAAGAACACTTGAGTGAGGTAAAATAAAGAGAAATCATCAGGACCCTTGAAAATCCTGTGGATTCCTTCAGACTGCTGCTTTCTATCAAGTGCTTGCAGTTCCATTTTAACATTTGTTTCATCACAAATATCAGTAAAATACAAGAGCAGATGCTGGAAATTCCTGGGATTACTTTTCTCTGCAGCTGCTTCTCACATGGGGCACTCTACGTAAAATACTATGTTGTAGAGAGTACAATAAAAATAGTATGAAGAGACTCTCTGTTTAAGTTGGAATTGATTAAAACTGTTCTAAGTATCATAATTATCAAAAATTCAATCACAGTTTTCAATTGTTACCATTAGGTTGTACTTAACAATGATAATAATATTTATTTAATATGATAATATTTATATAATCATATTATATAAATAATAATATTTAATAAAATTAAATGAGCCCCAATAAAAAAAGGTGACATAGCAAAAATTGATATATCCAATAAATTCCAAATAATTTCCATACTCTTAAAATTATATAGTTTCGACAACTGTGGTTTATAATTGTTAAGACTAAATATTACTTAATTTTTAGAGTTATGTTTAAAGCAAACTTTCATGTATACAAATACCCTCCGGGCAAAAAGCTACCTCTTTAAAGTAAAACATTTCTAATATTTTTAGGAATGTAGGGATTCAAATGTTTCTGTGTTAAAAAGAAATATATTCATATCCAATAGCGTGTAATGCAGTTGAAACTACAAATAAAATTTAGCTAATAAGGAGGGTAAAACTATATTGAACTCAATTCTCTTTCTCCTGAATGTGTCACTCAATGGTGAAATATCATATTGAATTTTATAGGTCAACAAGCCAACCCTTCACTACTCAAACTTTTTCACGTAATTTAACAAAATGCATTTCAACCTGTCATAATTAAATGTTTTGTAATTAGCACTACAAATAAGATGTCATTCTAAAGTGCACTTCTATTAGCAAGATAATTACATTGCTATCAATAATAGTTTGGTGAACTAAGTTTTCGTTATTTTTTTTCTGACAGTGATTTGGGAGATTATTTTGATAGAAGTTTCCAGTGAAGGAAATAATATGTATTTTTTTTCTAATATGACTTGTGTGTACATGAGGTAAGTACCGGGCACTCAGGCTGAAAATAAATTTGCGTATCTCAAAAACATGCATTGGATGTGTATCCAAAAATCATATATAGAAAAGATTTCTAAAACCATGGCATGCTTGTCATTATTTCAGATGTGGGATCATCACATATCCTATTTCCAATATTTCAACTTCCTAGAGAGAAAACATTTAAAATATGCCACTGATCACTTGGAGCATTGAATTCCATCATTTCAGATGCTCCTGATCTCTAAAACATCCCTCACTCCCGGACTCTGCAGCCCAGCCTGCTCACTCGATCGCTGCTCCCTGCAGAAAGAACAGTGCGCAGACGGCTCTCCTCGTGATCATGCGTGAGCACAGTTCCCCCAGGATGCCAGTGGCAGGGAAGAGCACTCACCACCTGGAGGACTGAGCCAGGCAGGCTGAACTGGGAGCCCCTGAGGGAGCTGGGCTGGGTGGGGTGTGAGAGCCTCCAGCTTCCAAAGCCTAGCCGGATCTCACCTGGGACAGGAGCAAGACCGTCACCCTTCATCACAGTGCAGTGTCCGTGAAGACCAGAGGGGACCTGAGAAAGCCCCTGGGCACCTCCAGCCTCGGAGGTCTTGGTGTGTTTTCTGAGAATGCACCCTTCCTGTTTAATGCAGTCATCATTTTCTTTGACAAGATTTGCTTTTTTTTTTTTTTTTTTTTTTGGAGATGGATTCTCACTCTGTTGCCCAGGCTGGAGGGCAGTGGTGCAATCTCGGCTCACTGCAACCTCGCCTCCTGGGTTCAAGTGATTCTCCTGTCTCAGCCTCCTGAGTAGCTGGAATTACAGGTGCCCACCACCACCGCATACCCAACTAATTTTTGTATTTTTAGTAGAAACAGAGTTTCACCATGTTGGGAAGGCTGGTCTCGAACTTCTGATCTCAAGTGATCTGTCCGCCTTGACCTCCCAAGGTGCTGTGATTACAGGTGTGAGCCACCATGCCCGGTCTCTTTGAAAAGATTTCTATGTGAGCATCCTTCCAGTCTTCTAAGATACTACCTCACACACATAGTGCATCAACTACGTGCTCAATAAATATTTGACAAATAGAAGAATCAGCAAAAGTTCTCTTGAAGACTACTCTGATCTCAGAGTTGAGCTAAGCTTTGTGACAGTTTTAATGGCTTTCAATGTGATGCCCTCAAGGAGTTAACAATGTATTTAAGAAGATGATTATAATACATGACACAAATGTGAATATAAGACAGCATGTAATTGAGTGCTAAATTGTGTGGAACATAGTCTATGTACTGTCAAAGTTGGAAGGAGACAAATTAGTGAGAACTGAAATAGTTGGGAAAGGCAATGCATAGAAGGAATTGAGCTATGTCTTTAAAAATAGGGTTTGGACAAATACTGTCAGAGGAAGATACCCTGAGCCCAGAAACGAAGAGGAAGACAAGCAAAGCTCACTCTTCCCACAAACTGATAAAGGGACTACTCTGCAGAAAATGCTGGTTCAGCCCCCAGGGGAAATTCAATAAGTCAAGAGAACTAAAAATAACTATCATGCATTGGCTGGTGGCTCAGAGTGAGACATGCTTTTAAGTGATTCACAAAGTTTATTTCATTTAGTTCTCACAAAACCACCTGAAGTAGGCACCATTATTATCTCATTTTAGAGACAGGAACTAAAGCATGATGACATCAAATTACTCAACATCATTGTGTTAGTCCATTTTCACACTGCTATGAAGAACTACCTAAGACTAGGTAATTTATAAACAAAAGAGGTTTAATTGGCTCACAGTTTCACATGGCTGGGGAGGCCTCAGGAAACACAATCACGGTGGAAGTGGAAGCAAGGCACATCTTACATGGCAGCAGGAGAGAGAGGAACTGCCGAACACGAGAGAGAGAGGAACTGCCAAACACTACTAAAGCATCAAACCTTGTGAGAACTCATTCACTATTACAAGAACAGCATCGGGGGAGACCACCTTCATGATCCAATCACCTCCCACCAGGTCCCTCCCTCAACACACCTGGATTACAATTCGGGATGACATTTGGATGGGGACACAGAATTAACCTTATCAGTCATTTAGCTAGAAGACTGTGGGGATGGATGTGAGCCCACACAAAAGCACAGGGTATGTAAGGAGGAGGCTGAGGGCAGAGTCTAAGCAGAGGCCCAGAGTAAAAGGTTAGAGCAAAGGAGGAAGGGGGTGAATCCTGATGGGTGTTAGCAGAGGCTTCATGGATATGAACAGGGTCTCTTATGGATAAAGTTGCAGATCTCTAAACAGTTGAGAAAATCATTTAAGCAAATACTCATACAAAGAAAAGTACAGAATAAAAGAGCAATATGCAATATATTTAACAAGTCTACATAGTATAATGTATAATAAAATATAACATATTACTATATAATTTTACTAACATAAGTATATTAAAATAATGTAACATGTAATGTAACAAGTCTATATAATATATAATATGCAGTGTTCTATAATTATAGTGATATCAACTATATTAAATAAAATGCAATATGTGGATAATACAACTATATATGATCCATACTGTTACATAATGTTAAATAAGATATATAATCTAACAAGTCTATATAATATATAAGATGTAATTTTCTATAATTATAGTGATATCAATTATATTAAATACAATGCAACATGTGAATAATATCACTACTCTATATAGGATCTACATTGTTACATAATGATATTAAATAAGATATATAATCTAACAAGTCAACTGTCATGAAAACGATTCCTTGGTATTAAGTTCCTTTCAAATGCCAACATTTATGCTCATTTGCTGCATAACTGCGAGTGATTTGGCTTTGCATATTAGGTGAGAAATAACACAATTACAAAGATAATAGTCATGCCCTGGGATCCCAGCAAGCCAATGGCCCAGAGGACAACATGAAGCCCGGGCAGGTAGCTGGCAAGTATTCCGGAGTTGGTTGTTAGCAGCTCACAGTTATGCTCTTCTGAAAATCACCACAGCCTAACGGGGGCCGTCTTGTTGGGGGAGTGCAGGAGCCTGCACACTCCTGGGGTGGCCACCGGTGGCTGCCAGAATATGGTATACAAGCCCAGGCTCCTGCTCCAAGGGGAAACAACCCATTCCTCCATGGCCAGAGATCCCACCCATCTCCCTGCAGAGTGCTCTGCTGCTCCCCGGCCCAGCCCCTGCCTCTCACTCCCATTCAGGCTCATCCAAGTGCCCTCCCTCAACAAATCACCTGCACAAAAATAGCCCCCATCCAGCTCTGCTTCTAGGAAATCCATGCTAAGACCAAAGGACACGTAGGTAAGTGAGATAAATAGGAAACCTGCTCAATCCAGCACACACAAAAAACACGCATCACAGACCAGAAATGCCAAGGATTCAGGAAAAGAAGGAGATGGATTCACCTGTGATTTCTTTGAGCAGAGCAATGACCAGAAGTGGGCTTTGAAATGTGCAAAGAGCTAGTGTAAGTGTGGAAAGGCCGGGAAGCGACTCCAGGAGCTTAGATGAATTGTGAACACCTGAACGTGGCTTGAGGTCTCTCCTGGTCCAGCTGCAGTGACCACGTGTCTTCCCTGCCAGCTCTTGCTCTCCTCTGCACCCAGAGGACCCACTTTAGATTCTGAACTGAGTTCACCTTCCTTTTTCCACAGTGCATTCACGCATGCTCTGCTGCCTGGAACTCTGACCCCCATCTCAACTCAAACTGAAGACTCTGTGCGTGTGTGTGTATATATACATGGACCCATGTTTAATGCCTATATCCTGAGTTCCAAAGAGTCCAGGGTTATCCTTCCACAGCAGCTACTACTTTTTGGAAGAAAAGACGGAAGTAAAAAAAAAAAGGGAGAATGGAAAATAGATTTATATGGAAGGGTAATCAGAGCAATATGAGGGAAGGATTAGATACATAGACATTAAAGCAAGGAAGAGTAGAGAAAGACTCCGTACAGAAATGTAGGAGGGACAGATGCCACTGGGACTGGATGGACACACATTGGCATTTATGTGAAACCCAGGCATTGGTTAGTTTGCACCTGCATAACTCAGGTATAATGAAGAAACTGTTAGACATCTACAGGCCATGAAGGCTCTGGGCTTGAAGAAACAAGGACTACTTACAAGCATTTCTTGCTGCAGCGCGTTGCTGCTGGCTTGTTTACAGGCATACCAGTGGAGATCCTTTCTTCCCTGGAGGAATCTGTGGTCCCACAACTGTATGGTGTATGAAAATGCAGCCTATCTCTCTCTCTCTCTCTCTCTCTCTGTCTATCTATCTATCTATCTATCTATCTATCTATATCTATATATCTATCTCTATCATCTATGTGGAGGACTGTGTGGGGGTTGGTTCTGCTTTGTTTTTGTTTGTTTGTTTTGTTTTGAGATTACTGAGCAATGCCAGTGACATTTAGGACAAGAAACAGGGATCTAATGTCCCACAGGGTGTGGGACCATCCCTCAAGATGAAGGGCCATCCAGCGAAAATGCCCATAGTCTTTCTTCCCACCTCAAGAAATATTGAGGTGTCAGATATCAGGGCAGTTCTCCAGAACAAAGAAGCATCTCTGCAACAAAACAAGTCATTAAAAATGAACAAGGACAGTCAATTTGTTGATAATAATTAAATCTGAACATGATTTTTCTTTATCTTTGCTCTTCTTATAATACACTCTGTGGTGTTTATGAGCAGATGCAATGCTCCGCTCCACCGTGCCAGACACGAGGACACCCCTCCCGCGGCTGCCTACTCGCTGCACCCTGTCGCTTAATGAGGACAAACTCTTCTGTTTTGATTTGAAGGCCGTGCATCTTACGCAACAGACAGATGAAGAAGTGATCATTTCAGATCTCTTAAATATGCCCCTTTAGGTTTTTGTTCAGCTGTTCAAGGGAACCATTAAAGATAATGACTGCTAAACCAGCAATTCTGAAATGGAATAATGACGTGTTTCATTTGTTTCTAAACAGTTTCGCTGTTTTTCCACTTTTTAGAAAGCTACGGCTCATCATGTCCCAACAATGACAAGACATTTTCCAAGTTATACATTCTGATGCTTCCCCTGCACTGCCCCAGAAACGATTCTCATAAAGTGTGTGATAATCCATCCCCACCGCAGACAGGCCTTTTGGAGGGAGTCAAGCTGCTGTGGGGCAACATGTTACAGATGAGTTCATGAGAAACACCCATGCATGTGCACTGAGCACACCGTGTCTCTTCATGCTATTACGCGCTCGTATTGGAGGCTCGCCGTTCACAACTAAGCATATTTGGAAACAGCATTAATATGAAAGCTAGTTTGGAATTTTATTTTTTATTTACTTATTTATTTAATTTGAGACAAGGTTTCACTCTGTCTCCTGGGCTAGAGTGCAGTAATGTGCGATCATAGCTCACTGCAGCCTCCACCTCTTGGGCTCAAGAGATCCTCCCACCTCAGCCTCCTTAGTAGCTGGGACAGAAGGCATATACCACCATGTCTGGCTAATTTTTAAAATTTTTTGTAAAGATAGGAATTTCACTGTGTTGCCAAGGCTGGTCTCAAACTTCTGGCCTCAAGTGATCCTCCCATCTTAACCTCCCAAAGCACTGGGATTACAGGTGTGAGTCACTGCACGCTGTTTCAAATGTTTGTATTTCTAGTATCTGTAGCCTTTGAATTATGAGCTATTATTAAATATTACCTTATTATGTAGCACTTAGCTCAGGATTCTTTTAGGCATATATATGTTTATCATCTCCATCATCTGTCTATCTATCATCTATCTATTTTTCTATCTAGCTATCACTCTTTACCTGTCATCTATCTCTATCATCTGTCTATCCATCCATCTATCATTGTTTACTTATCATCCATCTAGCTATCACTATTTCCCTATCATATCTATTTATCTATCTATATCTATTTATCATCTGTCCATCTTATCCATCTATCATCTAGCTAGCTAACTCTGTTTACCTATCATATATCTCTGTCATCTATCAACCTATCTCTATCTATAATCTATCACTATTTACCTATGATCTATCTCTATCATCTAATCTATCACTACTTATCTATTATTCATATCTATCTATCATCACTAGTTACCTATCATCTATGTCTATCAATTATCTATCTATCATCTATCTATCACTGTTTACCTATCATCTATCACTATCATGTATCTAGCAAGGTAGCTATCGCTATTTAGCTATCATCTATCTATCTTTATTATCTCTCTCCTATCTATCTCTATCATCTATCACAATTTACCTATCATCTATCTATCTCTGTCATCTACCTATGTATCTATCTATCTATCCCTGTTTACCTATCACCTATCCCTATCATCTCTCTGCCTATCTATGTAGCTATCTATGTATCTATCTATCTATCACTATTTACCTATCCTCTATCACCATCATCTAGCAAGCTAGCTATTACTATTTAGCTATCATCTATCTAATCTCTATCTATCTATCATCTATAAGCCCTACATATTTCTTCTTTACATTACCTCCCCCTGCTTAGCAATGGAGCTCAAGATATGGCCCAGTCTAAATCTCTAAAAATAAACTAAAATAATTGGAACTATTACCCAGAAAATTTAGAACCTCAGTTTTCTACTTTGTTTTGATTCTGGAAACTCAACTTGCAAATGTAATACTACTACATACTATATGTAATATTACAGTAAAAAGCAGATTTATTTACCCCCCATAGTCTGCTACAGTGGTTTTGTCCAGAGATGAGTGACTAAAAGAACTATTGAGAAAAAGTTTAAAGTATGTTCTGATAACATCAAAATTCCACTGCGTGGTTTGTAAATCCTTTCTTCTAGTGCCATGCACAACGATCGCATTTAGATGCCTCTATGGCTGCCCATATTTAAATTCCTACTTCATATTCTTACTCAAAGTGAAATTCTCTAAATGTTTGGGTACATTTATCAAAACATACATTATTATTGTGGACTTTCCTTCAGAATATTCTTATGTTCTCATCTTAAGAAACTAAAATATTTTTGGCTTACGTAATAGGCACACTTTAAAATATAATGTATTATTTAAAAAATATAAATGATACTTTTATAATTTTCAGCAGGACAATGTGCTTCCCTAGGTGAGGAGAAAGAGTAGAGCCAACAGTAGTTATCTACTCTGCCTCTGAGCACACCTTGGAAATAAACCACCTATGAGAAGAAGTCCCCCTTCTGATGTGGGGGGTTTGGAAGAGACACAGGGACAGTGTTCACAGCGGATGGGGAGAAGTAACTGCCCCACGCAGTGGATGCGGCAAAGTAACTGCACCACGCCGGGAAGGAAGGAGCTGCTGTGGACGTGTTCTTCCTGTTGGGATGAGCCACCGCCAACCTGAACATTCATCGTCTATGGTGAAAGTAGACATTAATCATCAATAACTTGCCAAGTTCTCCCTTCAAATATTTTCCAGACCCAAGTTGCCATAAACACCTTGTGGCCTCCTTCCTACAGGCAATGAGAATCCTGTATCTTGTTCCACGTTTAGCCTTGGCCACCTACAGACGCAGAAGCACACTGTTAGTTCAAATTTATTGTCTGTGGGCCAAGGCACCATGCACATAATTAAATCAGTTTTTTAATACTTTAAAATCAAAAGGTAAGATATTTCAGACACTCAGTTATGAAATAGACTTTCTTAGAAAAAGGACATAATCCTCTTGAAATCTGCCCTTAGGTTTTCAGATATTAAATTAGAAGCTGGAATGAGAACACTCATTTGCAGGATTTCATACAGTGATAATGAACTAACCCCCATCCTCTTATTCTTCTCTGTGCTGTTAGACAAAGAATTAATTTTTTAAAATCATATCCCCACCTTGCATTGAATTTTATCTTTCTCATTTCCTCATAAAAAACCTCCACATTTTGTTAATAATACCAGAAAGTCACTACTAATCAATTCCCAGAAATCTCCAGTGAGATTCACCTATTTCTACTCAACTTCTGAATTCTGCAATGCTCAGCCTGTCTCTCTAGAGAGTCTGACCTGGGCTTTCCTGGCCTTATGCAAGTGATAGAGCTTGTGACTCCAGCCGTTAACCCCTTCCCTGGACTCCTGTCTGGTTTCTTCCACTTTATCTTGTTCAAAGGATGCAGTAGGCAAAGAGGCTAAAATGGACACTTTGTAACACACCCACTGGAATTCCAGTGACTGTCCTGCTCCTTCCCTCTTCAGCCCCCTTGAGAAACTTAGTTAACCTCTTTAAAAAACCAATTTCCCCAAATGGCAAAATAGGGTGATAGTGACAGACACATAGATATTTCCTTCTGAGTTTATTTCTTCCTCTTGTTTTAAGTGTGGATTTTCCTTAAGATTCAGTTTGATCCTTCCTGAACCTACCTTTCAGAACCTTCTGGAGAGCTTTGTAAAAGCAAGCATCTTGGGGTTTTCAGCCCATTACTGAATCAGAATCCCTCCAGATGTGGCTGAGATCCATGTTTGAAACCCCTTGCTTTAGCTGACATGTCTCCTATTCATCCTTTCCGTCCCAGAGCTGGGACCGCTACCTCCATGGTGTGGCTCTGCACACTGGGGGTCCCACACACTGGGGGTCCCGCTCTCTCTGCCCCTGAACCAAATGCACCCTCAGGTCACACAGACCCTGCCTGTCTGCAGACTATTAGCACATATTTTCCTTTTCTGTCACATTTTATATCAATTTGTTTAGCATAATATAATTCTATGCAATGTAATCTTCCAAGCATCCTGAAATAAAACCATGCCTCCCATATACCTTCTACTTCTGGTAATAAAATTAATAGGAAGAATATGTTGATAAAACACACTTGCTTTTGTTAGAACCCAATCTATTTCTTTTTAATTGAGACAGGCCTTTACAACTTTAGCCTACTTAGTGGGAAAGGCAGTAAAATAAATATGATATAGTGTCTAATGGTAGTTTTAAAAATGCTATCCATATCTGTACCTATCTATAAATGAAGGAAATTTCGATTCAGCCACTAGCTAAAAAACTGACTTTCATATATGATTCTCTACAAATACCAAGACAGTCTCATAGCCCTTACTCTTTCTTGAGGGGTATTGATTTGTAGTCTTTTTGTCTACGTAATGAACTACTTCTGTCTGACTCTGGAAATTCCTTTCAGTATCAGGAAAAGAGAACCTCGTGAAAAGAAAAAGAAAATAAAATGTTAAAAATGAACAACTTTACTAAACGATAATTTATTTTAAAGCAAGGATTAACTTTATCACTATTTATATACCCACATTTTCTGTGCTTAATACCTATGAAATAATTGATAAGATGAATGAATGTGTAAACATTATTTCTAAATGAAACCCAAAGAACAAGTTTTATGTGACTATAACATCTTTATTAGCAAATTCATAAAAGTTGAGCACCATTACTATTTTACTGTGTTTAGTAGAATGAAAGAACATATGTATTTCAATGATGTGGCTTCACCAGGTGAATCGAGATATTTTGCCAAGTGCCTCATTTACAAGGAATCAACAAGGGGAAAATAAGATTGATGAAGAAACGCGGTGGATCTATTAGAGCCAAGTCGGTGTACAACATGGCTGAGTGCAGGCTCTGGAGCCAGACTAAGTAGGTTCAAATCCCAATTCTGGTTTTCACTAGCTGTAAGAGTTTGAACTAAATTCTTACCTTCCACTTATCGATTTTCTCATCCACCAAAAGGGAAAATGGGTCCTACCTCATGGGGCTGTTGAGAAGCTAAAGGTAAACACACATCCGAAGCCCCTAGGGTGTTCTGGCATGAAGTCAGTGCTCTAGCCATTATTACCGATGTCATCACCATCATTGATAGATGGTATTCCAGGGAATCCCAAAGCACAATAATACAGTATGACACCCAACAGGTGAGGTATAATTATTGGAGAGTACTCATGTGTTGTGATGCAGCTTCAATTACTGTGGCCAAGTTTTAGAAGTATGTATTAAAAAAAAAAAAAAAAAACAAACCTAAGTAAAGACATGTCCCCATTGTGAAAACTTATAAACACACCTTATTTATTCCTTTTGTGACAGCATAGACAGAAGAGGCCTTGCAATGAACAGATTCAAAATATCCCATCAGTAAAGCCTCAGCTCCACCTCAGTGCCCTTGTCCCCACTGTGTCTTTGCCGTGCTGAACTTGACAGGGGTGGGCATCTAGGGCGTTCATTCATGAGAGGTCCCTCGCTTGACAGGGGTGGGAATCTAGGGCGTTCATTCATGAGAGGTCCCTCGCTTGACAGGGGTGGGAATCTAAGGCGTTCATTCATGAGAGGTCCCTCGCTTGACAGGGGTGGGCATCTAGGGCGTTCATTCATGAGAGGTCCCTCGCTTGACAGGGGTGGGCATCTAGGGCGTTCATTCATGAGAGGTCCCTCGCTTGACAGGGGTGGGAATCTAGGGCATTCATTCATGAGAGGTCCCTCGCTTTGTGTGCCCCATGGTTGTGAGAATCAGGGACTCACGGAGCCATGTGGACCAAGTACTAGGGAATCTGATGTCAATGGCTATAAGAAGATGTTAAAAAAAGAGTGTATGAGTTTTGAGGTGAGGAACACATTCTTTTTTTCTCCACAGAGCATTTCAGTGGAGCTGTAAGAACTAAAGAGTGATCAGCGTGGTTTCAGGTAAGTCCAGTGGTGGACGTGGACTCCATGAAGAGGGGAAGGTAAATTAAGTACATAAGCTTGTAGAGCTCATGATAGGTAAGCTTTACCCAAGATGATAGAGGCATTAAAACTGTTTATAGTGCCGGATGCAGTGACTCACGCCTGTAATGCCAGCACTTTGGGAGGTCGAGCCCAGTGGATCACAAGGTCAGGAGTTCAAGACCATCTTGACTAACACAGTGAAACCCCGTCTCTACTAAAAATACAAAATATTAGCCAGGAATGGTGGTGGGCCCCTGTAATCCCAGCTACTCAGGAGGCTGAGACAGGAGAATAATGTGAACCCCGGAGGCAGAGCTTGCAGTGAGCTGAGATCACGCCACTGCACTCCAGCCTGGGTGACAGAGCGAGACTCCATCTCAAAAAAAAAAAAAAAAAAAGGCAAAAAAAAAAAACTGTTTATAGTCCTTGAAAAGTTAGTCAAAAAATTATAAAATAGAGGAAAAGAACCACAAGATTGATTGATTTCAAATAGAAATAGCACAGTGGATGGGTGAAGAGCACTCCAGCCTGGGAGACAGAGCGAGACTCTGTAAAAAAAAAAACAAAAAAGCTTTTATTGTAGTAAAATATACATAGCATAAAATTTACCATAGGTACTTTTAAAAATATTTTTATTGTAGTAAAATACACACAGCACAAAATTTGCCATTTTGACCAGCATAAGTGTACACTTCAGTGGCCTTAATTTCATTCACAATAGGTGAAGCCATCACCACCGTCTATTTCCAAAGTATTTTTATTGCCCCAGATGGAAATTCTGTTCCCACTAATCAATCATCTTCTGGCTGACTTTATTTCTCTGGGAACTTGTCTATTCCAGATATTTCATGGCAGTGTCTCATCTGTCCTTTTGTGTCCAGCTTATTTCACGTAGCATAATGTTTCTAAGCTTCACCATGTTGTGGTATGTGTTAGAATGCCATCTCTTTCATGACTCAATAATATTCCATTGAGTATCCAGGCCACATTTTCTTTATCCATTCATCCATTGATGGATGTTGGGTTCTGTGCTCTTTTGGTTATTGTGAATCATGCTGCAATGTACTTTGATGTACAAGTATCTTTTTGAATCTTGGTTGCCATTATTTTGGGGAATATGCCTAGTAATGAAACTCTTGTGTGATATGGTAGTTCTATGTTTAAATTTTTGAAACTTCTAAACTGTTTTCCACAGCAGCTGTGCCATTTTACCTTCCCACCAGCAATGCATGGCCACAAATATTTTAGTAAGAATCCAGAAACAACGAAGAAAAACCGTGAAGAAGAAACGGTAAAGGAAAAAGAAAAAAAGAAGATCATCATTTTCCACTTATCCTTCATCTATTTGTTTTTCCCTTGAGGTGTAAGAATTCTTCTTTGGAATTGGCAGATATAATCTAGAATAAGCTTTGTATCAGGAAACACAAACTTAGGGTGTTCACCTTCAGCATCTGTTCTTCTCTGTCTGATTCTATGTATACATACATGAACTCCATATAACATCATTTGAACACTCTACAGAGAGGCACTTGGTTTTGTTCCAAGTTACCTTCTCTATAAAGTGCAAATAATGCCTCCATTATTTCTCACAGCTATTATCAATATTATTTTCCAATCTTCCCTCAAACACACGATTTTTTTATCATTTCAACATCAAAGTGACTCTCAGAATCACATCAAGTTTTCTTCATTCCTTTCAGTTTTTTAGGCTACAAATATTTTAGCAAGAGTCTATAAACAGAAGAGGTAAAAGGAAATAATCTCACACATTTTCCACTCATCGTTGCTATCTGTCTTATGGGGTTAAGCTTTACTTTTGCATTGCATTTAATTCACGTATGCATTTCAACACACCCACCTCTCAGATCTGTCTAACTGTAAAATTCAGAAGGAAAACATAAGAAACCAGACTTCCATAGTCTTAGGAAGTAATTTATAAAGAGTATAGAAATAACATATGTGAAGTGAGTAATGTTGTCACAGGCACTAAGAAATAGGAATAATTATTTTTACTTTTTTCTTAGCTTGAATTTGTTAAATGACTGCTTCTACCTTATAGTGTTTATGCATTAATGTAGAGAAATACTTCTAATATGAACAGACTTGATCTCTGGGGCTTAACCTGTCCACATTTACGACTATAATATTGCCATGGATAATTGACATTTTATTGATGTAATTATTTATCATTGAAATATTTATATTGTTTAATTTCTATAACAATTTAATAAAGCACTCTCTTTTTGTCCTTGAGAAAACTGAGGCCCAGTTTGATCAATTTTGGATCAACTTCCCCAGCTTACATCTCTAGCATGTGACAAAACGTAGCCTGGAGCCCAGGGCTGGGGATTGGAATAGTTCCAGTGCACACATCCATATATCTCTAGGGAAGGGAGGAGATCACACATGCAAAACGTAGCCTGGATCCTAGGGCTGGGGACTGGAGCTCCTGTGCACACATCCACATATCTCTATGGAAGGGAGGAGACCACACATGCAAAATGTAGCCTGGAGACCAGGGCTGAGGACTGGAGTTCCTGTGCACACATCCACGTATCTCTATGGAAGGGAGGAGATCACACATGCAAAACACAGCCTGGAGACCAGGGCTGAGGACTGCAGTTCCTGTGCACACATCCATGTGTCTCTCTAGAAGGTAGGAGATCACACATGCAAAACACATTTCAAAGATTTTTGATTGAAAGGATATGTTGTTGTAATGTATTGCTATTATTGTGAAAAACAAAAGAATGTCATTAAGATTCCTTTTTCCCCATTATATTAAGCCTTCATTAGAAACATTGTCAATCTTCAAAAGACAGTGTGGTGATTCCTCAAGGATCTAGAACTAGAAATACCGTTTGACCCAGCAATCCCATTACTGGGTATATACCCAAAGGATTATAAATTATTCTACTATAAAGACACATGCACACGTATGTTTATTGTGGCACTGTTCACAATAGCAAAGACTTGGAACCAACCCAAATGCCCATCAATGATAGACTGGATATATACACCACGGAATACTATGCAGCCATACACAAGGTTGAGTTCATGTCCTTTGCAGGGACATGGATGAAGCTGGAAACCATAATTCTCAGCAAACTAACACAAGAACAGGAAACCAAACACTGTGTGTTCTCACTCATAAATGGGAGTTGAACAATGAGAACACATGGACACAGGGAAAGGAACATCACACACTGGGGCCCATTGTGGGGTGGGGGACTAGGGGAAGGATAGCATTAGGAGAAATACCTAATGGAGATGACGGGTTGATGGGTGCAGCAAACCACCATGGCACATGTATACCTATGTAACAAACCTGCACGTTCTGCACATGTACCCCAGAACTTAAAGTATAATAAAAAATGTATTTACCAATCAATTGATGGATAGAGATTCTAAAGTTGATCTTGACCACTACTTCTCAAAATACAGCTATTAGGTTGCTGCAAAAGTAATTGCAGTTTTTACCGTTAAATAATTAAATAATGACAAAAACCGCAATTATTTTTGCACTAGCCTAATAACCTTCTTTTGGGCAGAGCTTATCGGGATCATTGTTGATAATGATATAATTTTTCTTTCAAAATGGAAACAAAAATAGAACACAAAAAATAAACTGGTGATATTCCACCACCTAGGAGTTCTGACCTCGTTCTTCGACAACTATCTGCTAACTTAATTACAATTTTAAGATAAGAAAAACATTGAAGATAAATATTTACTCTAAGACTAGAATAGATAAACATTTACTCTAAGACTAGAATAGATAAATTGGACGGCTTGTAAAGTGTCTCAAAAAAGGCAATGTTTACATTACATAATATAAAACATAAATTAGATAGAATTTATGGCCACTCTCTTCTTTATTAAATGAATTCTATTGTGCAGAATTTACTAATAATTGGTTTAAAGCAATATAATAATTGTAATGTGGATGATAGTTTATGTTCTTAATAATGACTGTGAAGGTCTAGAAAGTGTTTGAGGTATATCTAGAATCATAAATAATTAGATTGAGTTTGTGGAGAGAACTGGAAGACCTTAGAGATTAAATTAAAGACCTGTGTCCTAATCTTTATTTTTCCACTTAACTGGAGGAATTATTATTCTGAGTGAATTACTGATGTTATAAAGACCATTTTCTCATCTGTAAAATTAGAATGCCATGTAATTCTCCTGTGGAAATTAAATACTTTAATAACTGTAATACACTTAGCACAATGCCTGGCCATATGTTAGAACTCAGCACCTGCTGAAAGTTAAGTATTTATGAAGGGATGGCACACATTTCTTCCTGTATTTGCTAGTGCTCTCCTTTTCATTCTAACAGGCTAGAAAATCCATCCCATGAATTTTCCATAAAACAAAAATTTTTCATTAAAATAGGAGTATTCAGTGATAGATACGTAAGTTAAGAGCTAATTGATTGACTTAAATTTTAAGCCAGATGGACTGATGTTGTGTAGAAGTACCTTCCCACGGATCCACCCACAACACATTCTATCAAAATCCAGTATGACAAAGTGCACCTTCTTCTTAACAGGCAATAAAACAGGAAATAGGTGTTCTGGCTTATTCTTACAGTTGTGGATTTGTAGCATCCAAAGAATCTTTAAAGTTCGCAATTGGAAATGCATACCTCTCAACAATTAACCAGAATGCACATGTTGTATCTAATTTTATGTCTCTCTCATGAATATGGATGAACCGTGAAGGATCACCAGCCGTTGGAGGCAAACTTCCAGCAAGAAACACAGAGATCCAAATAAAGAAGCAGAAAATAGCAGAACTCAGAGTAAAGGGAATGAATGTAGATGACAGAATAACACTTTAAAACTCTAATCCCCCAGAATCAGAATACTTTGATAAAGGAAGCCAGAGAACAAACAAAAGGTCTTGGAAGTTAAAAATATGTTAGTGGGAATTTAAAGAAACAAATAAACATTTGGAAGGTAGAGTTGGGGCCATATCCCAAAATCGAAGAAAACATTAAATATGTAGCAAGGAGATGTTAAAACTATTTTAAAGAACTGAAAAGATCTATTTAATTAGTCTGGAAAATATAACTAGTAATATTGGAGAAAGAAATAACAAAGAGAGGAAAGGGAATCACCAATGATATCAGATGAAAAATAATTAAAAAGATGGAGTCTATGGATTTTCAGATTTAATGTATTAAGGCAAATGCATTTAAAAACTACTTACACCAAGGGCATTATCATTATATCCAAATACTAGGGATTAAGCTGATAGAGAGTGAAAAGAAAAACAAAAACAAGACTTAATAGGCAAAAAAATTTGGAATAAGAATGACATCCAATTTCTTAACAATACTGTAATCCAGAAAGAAAATGCAGAAGGGTGTTCACAATTCTCGGGGCAGGTTATTCTCAAGTTAAAATTTTATGTCAGCAAACTAGTAACAAATTATTAAGTTAATATCTGTAATTAGAATCATGCCTGACATGAAACAAGGACTTTTTAGTGTTTGATAAATTAACAGAATTCATAAGCAAAGGAAGACTTCTTTATACATGAAAGGTATCAATAATTATCTTCCATTTCTTCTTCCACCAGAAGCAAATGTGGATCACAGAACAGAGGAGCAAATCAATAAGAAGAAAGACATTGGATCCTGCAAGGGTTGGAGCTTACACAGAGACAAAAAGCATCCCAGGAGGACACAAAGGGTTGCGGGAATTGTGTGCCTCAGGACCAGAGAACGCTAGCAAACTGGAGCCAGGGGGTTCACATTCCCAGGAGTGTCTTCTCCTGAATGAGAGACTGGGAACTGACAGATTACCTTATTGTTTTCATCGTATTGAAAAACATTTAAAAATATAGATTCATCTAAAATGCTGAGATTTAATGGCAGATTTGTCTCACACACAAAATATGAGATAAAAGGAAAAAAAAAGAAGCAATTAAAATATGCCAGGGAAAAAGGGGATTGACAATGCATAGTAGTACATAGTCATGCTAATGTAAATGTCATGAAGGATTTAACCAAAACTTATGACACGGCTAACTTGGGAATATAGGAAAAGAAGTTACTGAAGTGTGTATGTTTAGGCAGGAGGAGGAATTCCAAGTGCTTCTGTCTTCTTCCACAGAATGGATTCTATAGCTGTGGTCTGTGAGTGCCTCAGTACCTGACAGTATAAGCAAACCACTGAGAAATCTGGAAGTGTGTTTTGTGCCAAAAAAAAGCACAAGGAAGACTTTTGAACGGCTTTGACTCTGGAGATCAGCGCAGGGTGTGGGACTGACATGGAGGCAGCATGAGACAGCTTGCATCTGCAATAATAGTTCACTTTCAAAACTGTATTATGTTAATAGCCACATCATTTTTCTGTTTTTCAAAAATATTTTAAATATGCATGGATAAAATTGTGTACAATAGTCAAACCTATGAGACATATGTTTTTTGTATAATTCTCATCAAAATTCAATAAAATGGGTATTTAAATGCTTCACAGAGGAGAAAATAAAATCCTGATTTCTAAATTATTTGCCCTGGGTCGTTGACTTGTAGTAAAAGTGGACCTTATATTGAGGTTTTAAAATATAAGAGACCCTGATATCTACAGAATGCTCAGTAACAATAAATGCATTTTTAAAAATACAAATACTTGTGTTTGTCAATTGTGTGAAGTACTTGGTTTAAGTCTTCAGCATCTCTGCATATAATCTGTGAACCCATTACCATGTCTGTAAAGTTAAGGTAATATAAAACTGCACTATCAACTACAGAAGGATGGGGAGAGTGTAAAACGAGATTACCTATTTTTAAGCTAGTGCAAAAATTGAAACCTCATGTTCTGCCCTTGCCTGTGTGGTCATCCCATCCCCTAAAAGGTGGATGGGAAACCCGCTGCTGTGCCCAAAGCCTCCTTAAGGCGGTGGAAACAGGCTTAAAAACCACAGACACATGTGAGGTTTCTATTTTCATCCATTTGCTCATGTATTGAATCAGCACTTGTTAAGTGTTTGAACACTGCTGGTGTGGCATCTCTACTGCCAGCACTGACAACTTTCCCAGGTCCCTCAGAAAACCTCTGAAATGATGGCAGTAATGATTCTGTTTGGCATGTAGATATTTCTTCACCAGGTAAAACCCAGGAGCTCTGATGCTGGGCATTTACTGAGTAACAAATCTACAGCATTAGCAGTGTGCATTTCCTCGTGCACCCTGAAGTATCTTTGCTTATGAAAATCTGAAGGCAAGAGGCATAGGTGCCTCTGACAGCAATCCCCTTTGCAGGCAAGTGAAGAATCCTGCACCTGCATGAACCCCATCCACCTGCCCTCTGCTCCGAAGCACCCGCTTCCCCCCATCCACCTGGACTCTGCTCTGAAGTGCCCCCGTCTTGTGAATTTACATTTAATATCCTTAGGAAGGATTTTCTCACATCTTGATGCATAATCCTGATCACAGGTCATTCACTTTTAAATTTTATTGTGCCAGGCACTCTTCTGAGCATTTTGCTCATTTACCTTCACAACAATTTATCTTCACAATAATACTCTAAGGCAAATATTATACTATCATAAAGGAGAGAAAATTAGGACAAAGCACAGGTTAAGTAATAAACCCACGGCAAGCTAGCTAGTAACTGGGGGAGGTAAGATTCAAATGCAAGTATCATAGCTCCAGACCCTGTGTTTCTGGATCGTATGCCTTAGAAATAAAGAATAGTTAAAAATGAGAGATTGGACAGCCTGTAAACATAAAGTTAAAAACATACAGTTATTATGCTGGAATTTGTGTGGGTCAGAAATCCAGGCACAGCTGAGTTGGACCCAGGGTTCTTCACAGCTGTGGTAAGATATAGACCAGGGCTGAGGTCTCATCTGAAGGTTTGCCTGGGGATGGACCTGTGGATAAGCAGATTGGTTGTTGGCAGGATGCAGCTGCTACAGGCTGGGAGCTGAGGGCCTTAATTCCTAGCGGCTCTTGGCTGGAGGCCATCCCCAGAGAGGAAGTAAGGTGAGAAGGCAATAAAGAGGGTTGCTAGCAACATGGAAACTGCAATTTTATGCGTTGCAATCTTACATAAACCATCAACTTTGCCATACTTGTCAGGAGCAAGGCACAGATCTGACTTGAAGGGAGGGGTTGCAGAAGGGCATGAATTCCAGAGTGAGGCATCATCAAGGCCATGCAGAGGCCACCTGCTGCCCAGCCCAAGCACTTTGTTGTGAGGATAATATGCTGAGGACTAATAAGTGAAGCCTAAAAAGATGCAGTTAGCTAATCTCAAATAGCCAAAAGTCTATGTCCCCTATTCATTTCAGAGTTGATTTTTTTTCAAATAGTTTAATGGGTTCCTCCTTCCAACTCTGCAAACTCTTGTGGGTGATCAAACGTTTATGTGAAAGCAGCAAAACTAAGGTGGTAGTAGACATATGAGTTTAAAAGTAATAGGCTGGAGAAAATTTTCCTATAGCACTCAGGGATTTCTCACACTCACACGTGTAGACAGGACAGACATGTGATCCTGCCCTTGTGTATGAGGGTTTTTGTTGTTGTTGCTTGTTTTTTCTTTTTTCCCCATTTCAGCAGCTTTTTTTAGGTGTCAGCCTCAAAGAGAGTTATTATGTCTTCACTTGCTGGCCAGGCAAATCATTTCAGTTACACCTCACAGTGTGTTACACCTCACAGTGTGTTATACCTCACAGTGTGTTATACCTCACAGTGTCTGCCTTCCCTCAAACTTACTATATCTACGAGCTCATATAAGTGCACTTGCTGTAGAAGCACAGCCTGTACTCTTCAGCCCCACAAAAAATGTAATCTTGTCTTCAGGAAATAGATAGTTCTATGAATGTCAGCTTCTCCTTATATAATACTCGACCCTAGCAGGATTATTTCAAATACACACACAGAAACATTTATATGAAGAATTAGATGGGCTTGTTTCAACAATAAAATCTTTAATATGACAAGCAATTGATTACAGATGCATCCATTTAACTGTCCTCCAAAATATTTGTCCTGAGGAAGGAGTGTGTGAATTCACCAAAAAGACAGAGCACAGCTGGCAGGAGTCTCCCAGAGATGTGATATGTCAGCCACACTCCAGAACAGAAGGGCTGTGCTTGTTGTTTTTATTAATGATCTTGTTACTTGAAATGAAACAAAATCACAAATACGCAGACTTTCTAGGCTTAAAACAGGGCTGTGAGATTAGAGTATTATGGATTAATGTGCCCCTCTAGCTCATAAGGGCACAAGACCAAATCCAGTTAAAAAAGAGATAAGAGCAATCGTCCTCTACTTGGGATAAACAAATCTGCTTCATCCATCCAGTAGGGCTCACATTAACACAAATCCCACCCAATAGGATTGGCCAATTTATTTCCAGTGATAAGAACAGCCCCACCTGATGCAAACCTGCTGGAAAAACATGCTGATGTCTTTTAGCCGTATTCCTTCCACAAAGGAGCAGTACAGGGCATACAGTATAAAGACGGAAATGTTTAAAAGGGAAGAGGATGTTTAGAAACTCACCCAGTGCAGGAGAGGAGGGGAGGGTCATTTCAAAATATGCCCTATAAATTTCAGATGTTTTTCTCACTCTGGGGTAAGTGATTGGAGACTGAATTGCTTCCTAGAGAGAAAATTCCACTCTGAGCTTACTTCTCTTTTCGTCTGCATTTATATTTATAAGAGGCATCAGAGTGCTGGGAAGAACTGAAGCATGGCTGAAAAGTTGAACAGATACTGTCTCCGTATCATGGTTTAATACACTGATAAACAGACTATTGAATCAGTCTCCATTCATAAGAAGAAGGTTGAGGAAGTGAGCACATCGAACCTGCCCTGATTTTAGCATAACACACACTTAGGAGACTCCAGAAAGATGGCAGAGGAACTGCAGCCTCAGGAAGCCAACCAACCACTGCTCATGAAATTTAACTACCTTCAAAGATGATCAAGCCTTGGCCAGGCAAGGTGGCTCATGCCTGTAATCCCAGCACTTTGGGAGGGCCAGGTGGGTGAATCACAAGGTCAGGAGTTGAAGACCAGCCTGGCCAACATGGTGAAACTCTATCTCTACTAAAAATATGAAATTAGCCTGGCATGATGGCGGGCACCTGTAATCCCAGCTACTCAGGAGGCTGAGGCAGGAGAATAGCTTGAACCTGGGAAGCGGAGGCTGCAGTGAGCTGAAATCATGCCACTGCACTCCAGCCTGGGTAATAGACCAAGATTCTACCTCAAAAAAAAAAAAAAAGATTATCAAGTCTCATGAAGCATAAAAATGGCATTAATACATGTATAATGTAATAATACATTGAATTAGGAATATTATTAGATTAATATGTACAAAAAGTGAAATGCAACTAATTTGACCCCTAAATTGTAGGATATATTAGGATATTATTTTTTGATTAAAAAAATACCACCATGATCTGATTTGTAAAATAATTTGTATTTTATTTTACTACAATTATTGTTTGCCTACCCAATCACATCCAGAAACTGGCATGAAGAAATGGTTTGTCCTTCATAATAGATAATGGTGTATAATAATAATGTTAATTGATTAATTGATTTATTAATGTATAGCATTTAGTGAATACCTATTGTTTGCCAATCACTGGTTTGATAATAGGCTTCAAATTCAGCGAGAGAAATAGAGTCTCTGATTTCATCCTGTTCATAGTAAATTATGGGCAGTGAAAAATAAACTAGAAATTAGAGTATAAACTCCACTGCAAGGAGTGTGTGTGCACAGGTGTGCATGTGTGTGTGTGTATGTGTGTCTCTGCATGCACATCTTTGAGTAGACTGAATTTGTTATATACGTGTGTGTGATTCTCTATTCAAATATTTGTGTACTTAATTAGATTATTTGACCATTAAGAACTAAGAACTTATTATTGTAACATAATAACTACAGAGACATGAAATGATCTTTAAACGCATATGAGTCTTTCAAGTTACAAACTCAAGTGTGCAAAACATAATTTTTATACTGAATGTAATGTGTACATTAACTCCCATTCCTCTGATCTTGCAGATTTTAATCTTAATTAATTCAGAAATGTCTGAATCAATTTGTGGTTTTCCTAGTTTGGAATTACCATCCCAGCTCACTTTTCCTCAGGCATACTACATTTTCCTCTAAAATTTCTTTCTTTTTTCTAATCAACGCCTAATTAATTCAGCCCTAGGATGAAAAAACTGATGGTCAGCTATATCAGGCATTTGGCCCAAATTTTTGTGGGTTTTTTTGTTTGTTTATGACAAAAACTGTGATAGTGATAATTAAAAAACTAAGATTTTGAGGTTTTGAGACTCAATGTCCTTTTTATCTATTGCTTTCCTGAGAACTTTAGAATGCAACTCTGAATCTCAAAAGATTGCAAAGAATTCTTCTTCATTTTGTTGTTCTGCGGCCGATTTCCTTCCTGCATCTGTGTATGGAAACAGGGCCAACTCAGAGAGCTGCACAGAATCACAATGACCAAGGCAAACACACTGGCCAATAACACAAACACGGCCCTTTCGCCAACTCCATTTAAAGCAGTTGCTTACAAGTCCCAGAGAAGGGAGATAATGAATGAATCACGGCATAAACAGAAAAGGGGATGCTTCTCCATTTGTAAAGTTGTGGAAGATTATTTGGTGGGTTTAGTGATGCTCATTACACATCACTAATTATGAAAGCAATTGTGCAACTGGAGGAGCCAATGTATTATAATAGCTGGGGAGGTCGGGAATGGTGTCCCCTGCCTGTAATCTCAGCTACGTGGGATGCTGAGGTGAGAGGATTGCTGGAGCCTGGGAGATGGAGGCTGCACTGAGCCATGGTTGCACCACGGCACTGCAGCCTGGGTAACCCACTGAGACTCTGTCTCAGAAAAGAAAAAAATAAATAAACAATTGGAGTAAGTACTCTGTCCCCAGCAACACTTGCCTCTAGGTTTTGTGAGGCAGACTATCTGGAATTTCTTTTTTGACTCTTTCTGTATTTTCCAAGCTACGTATAGTCATTTTATAATACTTAGCCATTAAATATATCAAACATCATTTCTTCCCCATCGTCTTATGCTACAGAGTTAACATTACCTACGGAAATGACTTTGCTCTGTGTTTCCACCCAAATTTCATCTCAAATTGTAATCCCCCTATGCCACAGAGGCACCTGGTGGGAGATGATTAGATTATGGCACAGTTTCCCCCATGCTATTCTTATGATAGTGAGTGAGTTCTCAGGCGAACTAATGGTTTTAAAGTGTGGCACTCTCTCTCTCCCACCATATAAGACATGCCTTGCTTTCCCTTTGCCTTCCACCATGATTGGAAGTTTCCTGAGACGTCCCAGACATGTGGAACTGTGAGTCAGTTAAACCTCCCTTCTTTGTAAATTACTCAAAGAGTATCTTTACAGCAGTGTGAGAACAAACTCATAAACCTACTATCCTACTGCAATGCCTGGATTATTCTCATCATGACCCCTTTTCATAAAAAAAAAAAAAACAACAGTTTGTGGAAGATCTAAGAAAATCCACAGGAAAGCAAAGTGATGAAGGTTTCACGCTGATGTAAAAGACAGTTCACCTTTTATCTGACTGATTTTAGATATATCTTTTTTTAGCTAAACATTTGTGCACATCATCAGTTCTACATTTAGTTTAACCATGTAATTATAAAATATATCTCCACATAGAAAGCTTTCACTCTGATTTGTCGTGCTTTGTAATGTGGGACATTTTAAATTGCATGTCTCCAATGCTACCTTTTCCATTGCTTTACCTAGAACTAGTCACATGGTTAGCACACTAAAGCAGCATATCTTTCAGTGGCATATGTACTGGAAATAACCTCATTAATACTTGCATACATGATTTACATTAACCTCCAAGATAAAGAAAAATACAGCAAATACGGGACATCAGACCTTCTAATGCCCAGACAGATGTCCAGCAGCTGGACAATTCACCTGTTAGTGGCCCCACATGTTTCTTAAACCAGATGCCAATTATCTTCTCAGTAGTGGGCAGTGGGCAAGAAACGTGGAAAAGGATGATTTTTTTTTTAAAGTAACAATTGACTGACCCACTGATTTTACGTGATAATCTACAAAAAAAAGCCTTATTTAAAAATAAATGTAGAAAACATATAAAAGCACATTCTTGTGCATATGTTGTGTGTGTGACACAGAGCAAGTTTTTACTAAATATATTCACACTGTATGCACTATTACATCACTGCAAGGTTTTCTGTTGGTACATTTTTCTTTTTCTTTTTTTTTTTCTTTGTAACCGCAGAACATTCTACTATATGAACAGGGTTTTATTTTTGTTCCCTATTGGAGAATATTTTGTTGTTTCCCATACTGTAATGAATATTTCTTGTTTCTGTTTTCTGCTGCCTGAATCTCATCCCCAGAACTTTTATGAGATCTCGTTCTCAGATCTTACACCTGGCTGCCTTTTCCTCTCATCTAGTCACCTTGAGCTGACCTCAAAGGTGGATTCTCATGAAAGTCCTTGCTGACCACCTAGCCCCTTAATCTCCAGTTCCCTGTTAGATTTTTATTCATAGCAATTTTCCTTACGAGAAATCACTGATGTTCATTTTTATAATGTTTTCCTAACTGGAATGGAGGCTTTATGGTTTTCTTATCGTTACTCAATAAATGTTGTTTGGGTTTATGAAGAGCCTACCTGTGTACGGTTTAGGGCTGAGGGGCAGTGGTCTTAAAGCCAAAGTCACTAACAGCTACAGTTCTCTTCTAGGGTCCCAAAGCATTCATAATATTCAGTTCCAAAATGAGGCAAAGGTAAGCAATAGCAACAATAGTAGCTGACAATTCCTGAGGGCTCACTGAGCCCAAGTCCTGGGTACAGAATCCTCACAGCAACAAATCAGTATGTATCTGCCATTACTCTTCCCCCACAGCAGACTGTACTCTACACATACAATGAAACTCATTTTCTAACCCACATTCTCAGTGTGATATGATCTATCTAGACATCCATCAAGATTTAGAGTTCTTTTTTTTAATCTCCTTTAGCCTGTGGGAGTCCTACACTGATTTGGTGACTTAGAACATGGTAGAAGTAACTTTGCCACTAACCTTCCAGAAGCCCCTGCCTCTTGGAAAGATTGGTCTAGGAATAATTCCTTTTGGAAGCCAGAAGCCATGGTGTAAGAAGAACAAGCTCTTCCAGGAGGCTATGCTTTGAGTGATGGCTCATATCACTTGTCTGAGAGAAGCTGTCGTGGATGCACAACCAGTTAGGTCATCAGGTTGCTCTGCCTCCAGCAGCCATCTGACTGCAACCACCAGAGCCCTAAGCAAAAACCACCCCGCTGAGCCCAGTCCACCCAAAGAACCACCTGTGGTAACAATAAACAGCTGTTTTAAACCACTGGGTTTTGGAGTGGCTTGTGGGTAACAATAGATAAGTGGAAAATAATTTGGTATTTTCAATGGGTGCTGTGAAAATGAAAACCCAGAACATGTGACACTGGCCTTGAGTCCAGCAGGCAGGTAAGAGAGGGAAGACTTTGCTGGGGTTGGTGGTGGAGGTCTGCAGGACAGGGGTGAAGTGGCTGTATGAGGCTGGAGAAGAAAGGGTTCAGAGTTCTCTGAAAGAGCAATTAGCAGACCTATATGTGGGCTGCAGTAATAACAGATAAAAAGGGTATTCAATGAACATTCAAACCTGGCTAAGCTGCATCCAGGCAGAAGGTAGCGAGCATCACTAGGAGCATCACCAGAGTCTTCTCGTGTCCCAAGATGCAACACAAAAAGTGGAAGCTTTGTGAGGCAATGGTAAATATGCAGAACATCTCTATTTACAGGTGAGGAAACCAAGACTCAAACAGAAAACTGACGGGTATTGATTATCCCCAATGTTAGGTTCTTGGCCAGGCATTTTTTCTCATTTAACTGCCTGGAGCAGCATGTAATTTTGTCCCTATGTGACAGATGAAGAGCCATGTATGTCACCAGAAAGTGGAAGAACCAGGTCCACACATCCAAGTCCTTGGATTCAACCTGGTCTCACCGACTCCAAAACCGACATCATGATAAACTTTTTGGGGAATGGGGAACCAGAACCAGACCCTCTGCTACTGAATACTGTTTCAGCCAGTGGGCTTCTTTTCCTGCAGATACCAAGCAGACGCCTGTACCTGTCTCTCCTGATTGTCGGAGTAATGTACATATCACAATGGACCATGCAGTTCCTCAATCATTAACACCACACCACTTCTCAATGTAGAAATGCCAGCTAAAACCACCACACAGCCATTTCTCCGTGATTATAAGCAAAATTCTTGCAAAGTTTCCCATACATAAAATGTGTTTTACCATGGAGCTAGAATCCCACGTGGAAGGAAACGACTTTACTTTTCCCACCAGTTTCCTTCTATAGTGGAGTGGAGGAGGGTCTTATGCAGCAAATAGCCTTTAAACCTCTTGCTCTGCCAAATACACTTCCTGGCCACTTGTTAATATGAGACAGGTGTGCCTCCCTTCCAAGACCCCTGGCTCAGAGGACAAATGCGGTCACCCAGGGGGCAGGGTGGATGAGGTGATACCAGGTTGCAACAGGTCCACACGACTAGCTCAGTCAATGAGGCCACCTGCTCAAATGCAATCTGTGTATGACACTGTGCAATGTGCAGAAGGAATTTCCATGACTTCGTGGGCTTTAAGGAATGGAGCCATTGGAGGAAACCAACATAACAAAGTGCTTGAACAATTCATGTGAATAACAAATACACTTGTTGAATATTTCTTGCACTCATGTATTCAAAAATATTTATGGAGTGGGCACGTTGGCCATATTTTTTTCTAAGTGCTGAACTTAGCAAGGTAAGAGTCATTTTTGACATGGGCAGAAGAGTTTCCAGGGAAAACAGCTGCCTGGCCAGAACAGTTTCAAGAGGAAAACGGAGAAGAGAAACAAGAGATGGGAAGATGGGACAAAGTCTTTCAAGGAGTTTTGCTGTTAAGAAGGACAGAAGCCAGAGAAGTGGTGCAAGGTAACTTGAGGACAAGACGTTTCCATTGTAAAATGGTCAAAATTACAGCATGTATGTACAGAGGAGAATGTGGCAGTGACAAGGGAGAAATGATGGGATAAGTCCTGGGCACATCGTTGAGCAGGTGAGGCAACACAGGCTCTAGCACACCCAGAGGAGCTGGGTTTCTTAGGACACCGATTGTCCCAGGCCTCACAAAGTCAGGCAGAGACAGACACAGGTGCAGTCAGATGGCAGATGTGTGTTGGGTGTTAGACATTATCTTGTAATAACTGGCCGGGAAAGAGGAGAGTGGGAGGCTGGGGCTGGTGATGGGAGACAGTGACAGCAGAAGTGTGTTGCTTATGCCCTGTCTACTCTGTAATCTCATTTTGGTGGCTGTCCCTGCAGAAAATCCTGCTTCACAAAGACAGGATGTTGGAAATGGAAGGGTATGCGACAGTTTCTGGGAGATAGGAGGTCAGACCAGGGAGAGGGGCAGTCTTGCAGGACAGCCCCAGGAAGCCGCACGCAATGTCGGGGAGGAGGAAAGAGGCATTCTCGGTCCCCCTGGAGCATACACGGGAATGAGGCTTGGAGCTCAGTTAGGATGTTTGTAACTGGACTTGCACACCCCACCTGCCCCTTCTGGAAATCTATGAGGCATAAAGACTCTCACAATACCCAGAGAGGTATGGACAATTATATGCTATATTGGACATGCTATGTTGTTGGGGTAAAAATAAAACGGAGACAACATTTGTGCCTGTCGCTGGGATGCTGGAGGATGAATTATGGCACAGCTAGGAAATCTCATGCAGGGCAGCCTTAAATGCATATGACCCAAATCTCATGCAGGGCAGCCTGATCATGATCAGGCAGCTCAGGACATCATAATAGGAAATGATAACCAAGGTTCATTACCAAGTAAAGCAAAACAAAACACAAGGTGTCATAAATGTGTCTAGTATCTGACCAAATGTTTAAAGAGAAAGACACACACACACACACACACACACACACACACACGTACACACACATAGATATACATAAAACATCCCCAGAATTACAGGTAAAAACCGATCAGAGTTGTTGCCTCAGAGATGGAAACTGAGGTACGTTAAGTAAGTGTGAGATGTTCCTCTACAGATAATGACAAAAAATAGGCATATTACTGGACAAGTAAATTAAACATAAGAACTCAAGGTTTTATTTTGTTCTTTTTTTTTTCAAATGTCAAGTTGTCCTGGGCTGTGTCTGCAGACCCATGGGGTGTGATTGACACTCTTTAGATTTGCCATGATGCAACAGCTGAACCGCCATTGTAGACTGGCACCATGGAAGGCTCATTTCTACATTTGTGGAAATATCTTCCCCCACAGAATTGAAAACCCTTGGAGGAAAAATATAATACCTCTAAGATCCTCTGCCGGAAGTCGTTACCTTAATCTGCCTCTATGATCACAAAGGTTGATTACACTGAGCCTGACACCCTTGTGAGAGTTAACGTTCTGATTCCGTGTTCCTTTCCACTCCTTAAGCCCTCACATCATCAACATGCCGTAACAGTAAAAGTAAAAAACAATGCTTTTCATATAAGACCCAAAGAACTAGTGTGTCTTCAACTAGTCCATTATTTTTAGTTGTAGAAATTAACCAATACAAGTTGAATAACACCTACTGAGTCCTGTTTTATTTACTTAATCACCACGTCAGCTCGAATGGGTATTTACGCAGTGGGGTTCACAACACGGTGAGAATTGCTCACCTGTTATGTCCCTTACACGTCTGACCCCTGCAGCTGACGTACTAAGACATGGTCTGACACCGAGCTGGCTCCGCGTGTTTTCCTACCAAGTGTGATTCAAGATGTGATCGCATGCCAAGTGGACTGCTTCCGACTGAGCCAGCTAACACCGAGAGATGTGTTAAATTACTCTCATCCGTTACCATCAATGGCTCTCAAGAAGTAGAAAGGACCTTGGGGATTACTCTTGGCAACTGTTTTAATAACTCTCCTATAGCTCCACTGATGTATGGTCGTTAAAATTTTTATAGGAAGTCATTAAAGTGGAAGTGGGTTTTCTGAATAGATATGGGACTTATAAAACGCTGTCTTTTCTGAAAAGATACTTTGAAAGCCTTTGCAAAATAATAATTTGACCCACAAGACATAGAAAACGTGGCCGAGCTTCCCTCTGTACAGCCAAGAAAAGGGATGGGAAAGGAAGGAAGAGCTGGTGAGAATCTGAGATGGACTTCCTTTCTCTTCGGCTCTGGGATAACCCAGTGTTCTTTTAGGAAACAGAAGTGTCAACAAAAGAAATTGAAGCAGGAAAATTACCAACACAATGTCTAATAAATATGTAAATAAACACTGGAGATTGGGTTGAGAAATATTCAGCTACTGAGCAATAGGTTTTTCAGAATTGGGGGTAGGACTTTAATTAGTAGCGCTTTAGAAACAATGCAAGTAGGTCTGAGGCAAAGATGGTAGCTTTGCTTGTCTTTGCTTTGAAAAAAGCTACTAGACCTTGGGCAGCTCTTCAGTATCTTTGGACATAGGTAGTGACCTGGGGAGAGGGAGTGGCTTGCGTTGATTGAAGCTCCAGGCTCGGATCCGAGCTCCCTGTCCGTATCCCTGCTCAGGCCACCTCCCATCTCACAAGTGAATTCATCTCTTGGTGCTTCCCCTTTCTCCATTTATAAAATGAGAGTAACGGAAATACCTACTTCACAAGGCTGTCTTATGGTCAGAATAAACTAATATTTCCAAATATTAGCAAATGTGCTGGAAAATAGTAAATGCTATGCAAAAATGGCTTGTCAGTCTTGCTATTAATTGTGATACATACAATTATTTCCCCATAAAAGGGAAGGATAGCTGAGGTCTCTAGGTACAATGCAATTTAGAAATGTTACAATACTGAGCAGCCAATAAATGTTACATAGCAAATCTTCTGGAAATGCCAAATTATGAGAGAAATTATGTATACTGTTCCGCATGGCAGAGTAACTAGTCACTAAATACCAAACATCACTCTCCTTGAAACAAACCGTTACTCTAGTCCAAATGGAACCTCAGGCCCTGTTCTGAAATCCATACATCTTTTGGTATCCATTAAGGAAGCTATACTGCAACTGCTTATTGGATTTTTGCATATTTACATAGTCTTATCAGTTCATAGATGCCTGGTATAGCTTTTGACTCAGCATAATGCCAAGTTCAGGCTACAGTGGCTTACTGCAAAATTTTCAATGAGCTAAATATTCCCATGCATAAAATAATTAGATTTTGCATTGTTTAGAATGTACAACTATTTGTATCTTTTGTCCAAATAAATCTGATAGTATTTTGGTATATGATTCTTATCTTTAGTAAACCATTTAAAGGACATTTGGACACCCCTGTTTCTCCTGATTCATAGCACAGAAGCAGAATGCGATGTTCTCCATAACCATGGAGAAAATTTATTCCCACTGACCTGCCCACTGAAATCATGTCCTCAACACAGCCGCACGTGGTTAGAATTGGATCCTCCCACCTCCCCCCAAGAACACCCATCTCTTCTCATATTGTGGACATGGATTTATTTTCTTATGGAGTTGCATTAGAAAGAGGTTTAATTATGAACATCTAAAAATGCACACTGTGAAACGCAGCTGAACGATCCCTAAAGACTTAAAGCAGGTGAAGTCCATGGATAGCGTAGAAGAGTGTGTCCCGGGGATCCACTCCCCTGCTCCTTCCCACGCGGACGACGTGCCTTGGCCACGTGAAAAGCACAACCCACATACCCCGGAGTTCCAGCTGAGAACAATGATTCAGAGATCAGGGCATGACGAGCTTTTCGATAAAATCAGCTTACGGAGTTAAAAGACTGGCTTCCGACTGATCTCCTTAGGATATATTTAATCCAAAAGGAAAAGTCACAGGAGAGTGCCAGCAAACTACTTGGATAATAAGGAAGTTTTAAAAATAGAAACATGAGATCATATAGGGTAACAATCAGAGTTAGAGCTGGTCTAGTTTATGAGTTATTGCATATTCTTAATTGAGAAAGCTACATACATAAGGTTAAAGATAACGTGAATTTTCATGTGGGCCACCGTCTTTCTTAATTTAGTAAAATCTCTGGTCACTCCCAGATTGAAGATAATAAAATACAACCTTATCTAAAAATGAAGCCGACTCTTTAAAATAAAAACGTATTCAGACGAGTTATTATACTTACAATTTCCCTGACATCCCCCTGTAGCCAAAGGGATTTTACAACTTTTCTTTCAAATATCTTTCCCATATGACCTTCTCTCTTTCAAAAGTCACTTTCCTTTACAAACATATGTTCACCCATTTCTATCCTTCCTTCTTTTCCTCTTCCCTTCTTTGAATATTTTCCAATTTTCTTCAAACTATTCAGATTTTTTTTGTGTGTATTTCATAATTCCTGCACTTCCCTAGGAACAAGGGTCTCTGAGACATACCTCAGTGATGTGTGTGTTTTCTGACATCTTCATTTGTACAGTAATTGGATGGACCCAATGGTGATCTGCAGGTTAACTTTTGTGATTCTCCAAACCTTCTTTCAATGGCTCTGTATCCTTTTCTGTCCCACTCCTATTAATTGTGTTCTAATAATTTTTATAACAAAGAACTGACAGAATAGCAAACTGACCTTTTTTTTTTTTTTTTTTTTTTCTCTGCTCTATATAGGCCTAGAAGAAAAAAAAAAATACAGCAGCTCTCAAATCCTCTTTTCCTATATCAAAGCTAATTTCCTTGCATCCCATTTTCCCAGACATCTGCTTCTCACTATATGACAACAGGACAGAATAAACACTATTTTAGGGGGAATGTTTCTAAATGAAATGCTGAAAGAAGCAACTGGATTTTAGCTCTATTCTTCACTGTGAGCCCTTGCTACTTAAGGTCGTCACTTTAACTCCTCTCTGCTGACCTAGAAGTGAGGTTCCTCTGCTCTCAGCACCTCACAGGTCCCTGGGAACAGCGCCAGGGGCTCCGACCCTGAGTAAAGTGAGTTTCTTCGCTGCGCTGCGTCCTCCACCATGCGTCCTCCACCACGCGCCCCAGCACCTTTGCTCAGGAGCTGTTAGAAGGAGCATCACCAACCCTCAAGCCAATGATAAGGGAGCTGAATGTCTTCCAAAACACCAACATCCTTGATTGACCTCTTCCAGAGAATTATCCCCAAAACTGTTCAGATTCATCCAGGAAGCAGGCAGAATGAGTCCTGTCTCCTATACTGTGCCCAAATTTCAAAGAATTTCTCCAAGCTTCATATCCATGCTGTGTTCACTAAGTGCACACATGCACACATATGCCCGCGCACATACAAACACACACATTCACTCTTTCCAGTTACCCCATTGGCAATCTGAAACCCCCATGCATTCCTTCATATCCATGCTGTGTTCACTAAGTGCACACATATGCACACACGTATGCACACATACGCACACATATACACACACGTGCGCACACAGACATACATACACACTCACTCTTTCCAGTTACCCCACGGGCATTCTGAAGCCTCCTGCATTCCTCTCTGTGCTGTTTTAGGTTTCTTCTTGATGGACCGTCCATCCTGTGTTTTTGCAGCTTTGGAAACCCTAAAAATTCCTACAATCTTATTTTTTTAACAAAATATTTTCTCTATTTTGTTCCTTAACTTCAACTCTTTCCCCCGGAGTATACACACGTCTTCCCCCAAAGCGCATTTCAGTTGTCATGCTTGCTGTGTCACAGGCCTACATCCGTGGACCTTAGAGGGAGGAGAGTCCGTCCTTGGCTCCCAACACTACCTGTGAGCCCTTTGCAGAGCTCCTGCTGAGACGCAGGCCCTGCAGCTCTAACGAACCCAGTATTCCCCACCGCACGTCCAGCGTTCATTAAAGAGCTACTCCCCTGAACCCATCTTTCTGTACGGTGGGTGCCCTCTTCATCCTTAAGGAGCCTTAGACTTTGCTGCACTTCAGGATCTGGCCCTGGACCAGTGTCCACTCCACCCCGAGCTGTCACCCTCGGCTCCTCTCCAGCAGCAGCCACGTCCTGCTCGCCAGGTTCCGACAGCAGCCTCTCACACGGCTGGGTTTTCTTTTACTTGTTTTATCTCTGTCATTCATCCATTGTCTCCACAGTCATCTAGCAAAAACCGAAATGGTTATTCCAGGCTGGGCATGGCCCCTCGGAGGCTTCCAAGCCCCACACAGCGCGCGGCCGGGTCTCCACGGGTGTCCCGGGAGCTTCGTCCTGCACGGCCCTCCTTTCAGGCATTTCCTGGGTCTCCAGTCCGCCCCGCGTTGATGCTGAATTATTTGCATTTTAAAAACCCGCCTTTTTCCTGTGGCCAATTACGCTGTCATCCTATATTCGAGCTTCATTTGTTAAATGAATACGTGAGTGAATGGAGAGAAAGGAAATATCCCCAAACAATTCCAAAAAGCGCTGTAGAAATCTGTAAGTACGCAAAAAATAAGAAAAATGAAGAAAACTCTACTGGGGTTTGATTGACATTCCTGAAAAAAGGACAGCGAAGCAAAATTTGTTCCACATGATTATTTTTAAAGAAGAAATAACATAGTTAATTTATTCAAATATCTGTCCATTTGTTAGGTTAAAAAAGGGATCTTCTGTTTCAAATTACCACTTGTTAATGAGGTTGTATATATTTTACATGTTTAAAGATCATTTTTACTTGCTCTATGTGAATTATCTCCTTTTATGCATTATTCCTATTATTTTAAAGTGAATTAAAAACTTTTATATAAATTTATACGCTTCAAAATCATTTATAACCGCCAGAAAATTACCTGCTCCTGGTAATTTCATAATAGTCATCCCACAAATCTCCCTGAGTCTTGAAACTGGGCGAATCAATTCTTGGTTTGTCCATTCATTCAACAACTGTCTGTCTGGCAGATACTACTTAAAGTTCTAAGCTTAGAGTATTTTAAAAAAACAGAGCAAATAACGACAAAAATGAATACAAGTCCCTTCCCTCACGGGACTTACATTCCACGGTGGACAACCCTGTCGCATGTGGGGTCACGGGTGCCTTCATGTCACATCACGCGTGGAGAGCCGTGGTGCGGAGAAAACACACAGGCCAGGCCAAGGTAGACGCAGATGTTTTCCCGAGTGTAGTCATGAAAGGCCCATCTATATGATGATGTCTGAGCAGACCCCTCACATGCAGGAGTAGGACATGGTGGCCTGGCAGAGAACGCGGAGGGAGGAAGCCCGGGAAGACAGGTCAGGAAACGCAGGGTCCCTGGGGAAGGAGTCCCGTGAAGTCAGCTGGGCTCGAGTGAGGTGGCAAGAAAGGAAAATCCAGTCACGTGGACTTCGAGACGTGAGTGTGAGATGTCATGGACATGAGTGGGGACCAGCCTTTCACAGAGGGGCACGGAAAATAGCTTGTTTCCGTTTCTCCCTCAGTCATTGCTGTGACATTCAACATGTTCAGTCAGAACTTTCAGTTGGTCATTTTCTTAAAAAAAATTACCCAATTGCTACTTTTTTTCCAATTCATTAGGAGATTACACAGTATTTTATACTGATAAAAACACACACACACAGCTCTCAAACGAAAACAAGCAAGATATCCTTCCACAAGTAAATGGATAAACTATCCATAGCCCTTGCACACAATAGAATGCTCATCAGCAAAAAAAATATATGAACTATTGATTCATGCAGCATCATAGATAAAACAAGTGCGTTTTGCTGAGCAAAAGAAGTCATCCCCAAAAGCTACACACGCAGTTCCACTGGTGAAATCTAAATGAGACAAATGGAGAAGGGGTTTATTGCAAAGGTCAGCATGATAAAATTTTTAAACGATGGAATTTTTCCATTTCTCGATTATAGTGGGAAATTCATGACTTTATGTAATTATCAATACCCATAGAACTATATTCCAAGGTGAACAAATTTTACTGTATATAATATGATCAAAACTGAACAAGGCTATGAGGAATTCCAACACTGAATTAAAACTATAATGAATGAATTACAGGTGAAAAGCAGAACCAACTCTTGAGTTAGAAAAGAAACAATGCAATGTTGGAAAACAATATTTTGACTGAATACTAAAGACAAAAAGCTAAAGACTAAAATAATTGAAGCAAAAAGCTAAAGACAAAAAGAATGAAGCTAAATACAAAAAGAAATATGTGCAAACACTATTTGCTAATCAGTAAAATTAGTTTTGAAACTACTCTAGCATAGACTTGGGTTGAGCAGGTGAGTAACAATGGAAGTCACCAAACTTAGACTCAATTCACAAAGAGAGGAAGGTGATTGCTAGAAGAATCCTGTGGTTTTGGATTGAAATAGGAGAAATCAGTACAAACTCATAGTTAAAAATTATATATTACATATAATAATACACCTTACATATTATATGTAAATAATGTATTTTACCTATAAGCCTCAACAAATATATGTATATCAATATTTATATGTCCATATATATTTATGCATATATATTTATTTTGGCTATTTAAAGACAGAAATAACTGTGCACCTGTGTGTCCCTGTGGAGTAGCATTCACACTTTTGCTCTCTAACTCCACCCACTGGAATGGCCTGGAATCATGGCAGACCAGCAACAATGAGCACACCTCTTTCCAAGATCCTGGCTTTTTCCCTTTATTGGTTTCTTCAATAAGAGGACTCAGAATGCCTGGAGAAGGGGTGGAATTCAGGGCTACACTGGAGAAACTAAAAGTGAACTTGGGTCATGCTGTCATGCCAAGAATAAGCTGTAAAAATGGCGGAGGATTTCTGCTCTCAGCACTGACATGCACTGGAAGGCTGTCATCCCTATCCTGAATCCGAGAGAAAAACTGAACCTATTGAATATTGTTGCCCGTTCCAGGACCCCCAAAAGGACAGGGGGCCACCCTGGATCTGGAGGGACAGGCTGCGGCAGCTGACCTGAAGCCAGAGCCACAGAGCTACAAATTTGCCAGAATGCATGGATGTTTTATGACAAATTTTTGGAGGTGGGTCATGGACTGACACAAAGATGAGGAGCTTGTGGGGCTGCAGTCTTAGGAGGACCCCACACTTCTGTGTGTTTGCACCCTGGAACCCCACTAGATTTTCGTAGCGGACAGTCAAACAAATCACCTCACGTCTCTTCAAGAAGGAAGAAAAAAGCCGCTGTGTTGAACACAGACCTGCTCCCCGGAGGAAATGTTTGGCCACTGCCTTCCTGCCCAGACGGAAGGGCAGTTCCCCTCCTCCAGCAGCCAATTCCCAACCCTTCCTCCAGCGTCCCTCTCTTACCTAAGAAAGCCAGGAGACACCTGAGCAGGTAACAGCAGGGGACACAGGCCCACTACAGACTTGGATTTGATCATAAGAGGATAGAACACATTGTCCCCCCACCATCCTTGCCTCCCCACAAGGTTCTAGTGAAATAACAGTGGGTCATAGCTGAAACAGCTGCACAGCTCAAACTCTATTGGAGAAGGAGTCTGTAGGGAAACACAAAGACAATAAGAGAGACAGAAACCCGTACACTAGAGAGGAGTTGGAAGCCCTGAAACCTACAGCTACAGAAAACATTAAGTGCAGCCTGGTTTGCAGTAGATCCACATCACACTTCACACTGAAGCTTAGTTTCTATTACGTAACTTCATATTGCCCAGATATGAACAAAAAACCATGAGGCATCCTGAAGGCAAGGATGCTCCACAATCTGAAGACACAAAACAAGCCTCACATCCAGACTCAGACAGGACACAGATTTGGGAATTACAAGACTGGACACTTAAAATAACTGTGATTGGTACATTATGGGCTCAAATGGAAAAAGTAAATGTCGTGTAAGAACTTGTGTGTCATGTAAGCAGAGAGACAAAAGTTCTAAAAAGTGATCAAAATAAAATGCTAGAAATGAGAACACCAAAATAGAAATACAGAATGCCTTTTATGGGCTTATAATTAACTAGACATGACCAAGATAAAGATCAACAAGCTCGGAGAAACATCAGTAGAAATTTCTGAAACAAAAAGAAGAAAATAAAACAGAACAAAATTTTCAAACTGTAGGGCAATCTCAACAGATATAATACATGGATATTTAAAATACCAGAAGGAAGATAAAAAAATAAGAGAGAGGAGTAGAAGAAATATCTGCAGTAAAATGAGCAAGAATTTTTAAAAAATATATGACGGACACCAAAACAGAGATTCAGGAAGTTTAGAGGACACCAAGCCAGATGAAAAACAAAAAAAAAGGCTACAGGTGGGCATAAAGTATTCAAGTTACCCCAAAACTACATCCCAAGAGGAAATCTGCAAAGTAGCCAAAGAAAAAAAGAAAAAAAATGCCTCATCCATAAAGGAAAAGAATAACAATCCCACCAGATGTGTTCACAGATTCCATGTAAGCTAGAAGAGTTAAATGAAGTATTTAAGTGTTGAAAGAAGGACACCACCGACCCAGAGTTCTATATCCAGAGAAATTCTCCTTCAGAATTGGAAGAGAACTGAAGACCTTTTCAGACTAAAACTAAGGATATTAGTTGCAAGAAGCCCAGCAGGAAGCCCAGCCCTGTGAGAAATGCTGAAAGTTCTTCAGAGCTAAAGAAAGTGATCAAGGCATGAAACTAAATGTATATAATTCTTACTTTATCTACTATTTAATTTTTTATTCACAGTAATAAGAGTAACAATGTATTGTTTGATTACAGCATACAGATAAGTTAATTAAATCACAGCAAATTTATAAAGAAACAGAAGCAAGAGTTGGAAATATTCCCTTTTAAGGAGCCATCTGAAAGTGGACCCAGATTCCTTGTAAATGTATATTACATTTACAACTCTAAGATAATCGATATTTTCTTCTTTAGAAAGCAGAGTTTATTTCTTAAGAGAAGAAATAATATTAAATTGTATGCAAAATTTAAATCAGAGAATGCAAAAATGAAGAGGAAGAAAAAACGAGTAAGTGCAATAAATACAAAATAAAACCATGATTGATATTAATATTAATGCAGTGCCATAAATATTTGCTTTAAATGTAAATGTTCTAACTATACCAATTAAAGGCAATGATTGTTAAAATGGATTTTAAACAACAACAAAAGGATAGTTTTCTATAGGAAACTCAATTTAAACATAAAGATACTAACACATTAAAATTAAAGGGATGAAGAAAGATATATCATGCTAACAATAATCAAAACAAAGCTCAAACAACTTTAATTATTCCATTCAAAACAGACTTCAGAATGAGAAAAATTATCAGGGATAAAGATGGACATTACAGAGTAATAAAGTGGTTAATTCTCCAAGAACATATAACCATCTTTAACAAGCATGTCTTTAACAACAAAGTATCAAAAAACAGGTAACCTAGTAGAACTGCAAGGGGAAACGAAAAATAACCAGTTACAGCTGGAGACTTCAACGCCTGCCTTTCAGGACTTGGTGGATCTAACAAGCAGAACATTAATAAGAATATAGTTAATCTGAACAACAATGGGGATTAACTTGATCTATATGACACTTCTAGGCAGAAGATAGAACACTCCACTCAACAAATAGCAGAAAATACATTCTTCTCAAGGTCACCGGGAACACTTACCAAGACTGTGCACATTTTGGGTGATGAGACACACCTTAGCAAACATGCAGAAAGAAAACAGACAAAATGCATTCTCAGACCACAGTGAAATTACGCTATAAATCAATAACAACAAGATACTTGAACCATCCTCACAAATTCAAAATTAAAAAGCACACTTCTCAATGATGCATGTGTCAAAAAAAAAGTCTGAAGAAAGTTTTAAAAACATTTTGAACTAAATAAAAGTCAAAACACAACTTTCTAATCAAATTTTATGGGATAAGGTAAAGTGATACCTACAAAGAAATACATGTATTAGAAAAGCATGATTAGAAACAAAAAGATCTGAAATCTAAGCTTGCACTTCAAGAAACTAGAGAAAAAATAATTAAAGCTTAAATTAACGAGAAGAAAGGAAAAAAAAATAAAAATCAGATTGGAAATCAATGAAACTGAAGCCAGGAAATTAATAGCAAAAATTAACAAAACCAAAAGCAGGTTCTCTGAAACGATTTTTAAAATGATATACTTCTAACCTGGCTAACCAAGTAAACGAAAAAAATACTCAAATTACGAATACCAGAATGAAAGAAGGGACATTACTACGAATGAGCGATAAAAGGAAATAAAGGAATATTATGAATCACCATATGCCCACAAATTTAGCAACAAATAAAATGGATTAATTCCTAAAAAAGTGCAAACTGCCAAAACTCACACAAGGAGAACTGATTAAAATGAATGAGCCTATATCTATTTCAGAAATTGAATCAATAAGCAATAACTTTCCAAAACAGAAAACTACCACGTTTAAGAAAAAATGATACCAATTCTCTATGATGTGTTCTGAAAAACAGGAACTGAAGAACACGTCACAACTAATTTCATGAGTCCAGCATTACTCAAACATGAAAACCAGGTAAAGAGGTTGAAAGTGAGGAAAAATACAAACCAAAATCTCTTATGAGCATATGTACGAAAGTCCTCAAACACTTGGGTTTATTTGACAGCAAATAAACCCAACAATAAATAACATGAATTACAAACCACAACCAAGTGAGACTCTTTTCCATATAAGCAGGGCACATTCCACACTTAAGACTCACTTAATGTGACTTGCGCGGTAGCTCACACCTTCAATCCCAGCACTTTGGGAGGCCAAGGCAGGAGGTTTGCTTGAGGCCAGGAGTACAAGGCCAGCCTGGGCAACATGGTGAAACCCAGTCTCTAGGAAAAAAAAAAAAAAATTAGCTGGGTGCTGTGGTATGTGTCTGTAGCCCTAGTCACTCTGGAGGCTGATGTGGGAAGGTCAGTGTGGGAGAATCGCTTGGGCCCAGGGGGCAGAAGTTGCACTGAGCTGAGATCACACCACTGCACTACAGCCTAGGAGACAGAGTAAGACTCTGGCTCAAAAATAAACAAACAAAGAAACAAAAAACCTCACTTATTGTAATCCACCACATCAACAGGCTAAATAAGAAAAACTATACAGTCATACCAATAAATGCAGGAAAAGCATTTGACAAAATTCAACACCCTTAATGAAACAACTCTGAGCAAACTAGAAACAGAGGGATACTTCATCAACTTGATAAAGAACAGCTACAAACACCTACAGCCAGCATCACATCAGGAGCTGAGAAATGGACCACCTTCTCCTTACGACTGGGATCCAGGCAAAGGGGTTTCTTCTTGTGGTTGTTACTCAACATCCTACTGAACGTCCTGTCTAGGGCCGCAAGAAAAGAAAGCCACACACACTGTAAAAAAGAAATTAAACTGTATTTGTTCACAGATTATACGATGGTTTATGTAGGAACTCCCAAAGAACTGACAAAAACAATAACAATTCCTGGTCTAATAAATAATATAATAATGTTATAGGATACAAGGTTAACATACATAAGTCACTTGCTTTTCCGTCTATCATCAATATGAGCATTTGCAATTTGAAATTAAAACCACAATATCAATTACAATAGCAGAAAAATGAGATACACATGTATAACTCAAATGGATTATGTGCAAGATCTGTATCTAAAAACTATAAAGCTCTGATAGAAAACAATAAAGAAAATCTAAATAAATGGAGAGATACTCTATTTTCATGGACAGGAAGATTTTTTGTTAAGATGTCAATTCTTCCAAATTTGATGGATAGATTCAGTGCAATCTCAATCAAAGTCCAAGTGAGGTATTTTTTGGATATCATCAAACTGATTCTGAAGTTTACGTAGAAAATCAAAAGGCCCATAATCGTGAACAGAATAATGAAGGAAAAGAACAAGGTCAGAAACAACACCACGCAACCAACTTTAAGACTTACAGTAAACCTGCAGTAATCAAGACGGCTTGGCATTGGTGAAGGAACAGACAAATTGACTAACAGAACAGAATTCAGAGCCCAGAACTAAATCACACTAACACAGTCAACAGCTCTTTGACAAAAGAGCAAAGAGCACAGGTAATTCAACGGAGAATGGTTTGTCTTTCAACAAAATGGTCCTGGGAAAATTGAGTGTTCATATGAGAAAAATGCAAAACTAGAACATTCATATTTCAAAATAATATCAAAATGTATTATAGGCCTAAAAATAAAATACAGAAGAGTAAAACATTCAAAAGAAAACTTAACAGAGTATCCATAAGACCTTGCTTTGGGCATGAGTTTCTAGATCCAACACCAAAGGCGTGATCCACAAAAGAAAAAAAAATGACAAACTGTCCTTTTCTAAAATTGTAAACTTCTGCTCAGTAAAAACACTGCCAAGAGAATGAAAAGACAAGCCACTGCCTGGAAAAATATTTGTAAAACACGTATCTGATAAAGGACTGGAATCCACAAGATACAAACAGCAATCCAAACTGAGTAACAAGAAGACAAACAACTCAATTAAAAATGGGCAAAAGTTATGAACAAACACCTCACTGGGGAGGATAAACAGATGGCAAATGAGCACATAAAATGCAGTCCACAGTATTTGTTTTCATGTCATACCAAATTAAAACTTTAAAAAAACCTCCATACCTACTGTCAGCTAAATCCAAAAACCTGTCAATAGGAAGTAATGGTTTTGAAACAGCAGTATACATCAGATTTCTTCTTTGAACTCCCGAAGTGGTGGTTTCTGTTTCACCAAATCATCCCCTGGCTGGTCCTGTGTAGATCATATAAACTGGAGCTGCTGACCCAAGTCAGAGTTGTCCTAAAGTTATGTATTTCTTTTTTTTTTATTTTTTTTTATGAGATGGAGTTTTGCTCTTGTTGCCCAGGCTATAGTGCAATGGCGCTATCTCAGGTCATTGCAACCTCTGCCTCCTGGGTTCAAGCAATTCTCCTGTCTCAGCCTCCCGAGTAGCTGGGATTACAGGTGCACACCACCACTCCTGGCTAATTTTTGCATTTTCGGTAGAGACTGGGTTTCATCACATTGGTCAGGCTGGTCTCGAACTCCTGACCTCAGGTGATCCGCCCGCCTCGGCCTCCCAAAGCGCTGGGATTACAGGTGTGAGCCACCACGCCCAGCATAAAGTCATGTATTCATATAACAAACATGCCTTGCAGATTATCTTCCTAGTGAATGTAATATTGGTAGAATATCACTATGTTAATTTCAAAACTTTATGAAAAAAATTCCTCTTAATAAATTATTTTGGCCTGTTTTATAGAAAAATTATATTTACATCTCCTAAACTCAGTACATTACTAACATGATGAAATGTGAGAAATATCTTGAGTTATATTAAAAATAAAATTGGCCAAACATTGCAATCATGCTTATACATTTAGAGAAGCTAGTTAAATGTCGACTAAAGATTATGCCTCTTGAATTTTGGTGATGCTGAGAGACCATGTTCTTGCACAACAAGCAACTGTTTATTAGCAAAATATATGTTTTAAATGATTAAGAAGCTATTTTAAGCATCTTATCTCCTAAGATAATTGCAGGTTATGTACGGCTGGTTTATTGAATTTCATTTATACTGTAGGTCAATCATTAGGGGTTTAGGTTTATATGCAATGTATCATAATTTCACATTTAAAATGACAGGAAAAAGCCCCTCGACATATTCATGCAGAATCTCACCTTTTCAGGAATAAATATTGGCTCTATAGCGAAAAATACACTTTTTGAGGACATAGCTGTACTATTGCTATCACTACTAATTTTTCACAGCTTGCAAAGGACAACTTATTTCTTTTCAGGTTCATTTTGTCTCAACACTGATTATTTCTAGTTGATCTTTCAGTAAGGATGTAAATATTCTGAACGTCCCAGATTAAAGTAAGAATCTTGGATTCACCTCCTCCCTGCCTGCCCAGTCCAAGTCAGGCCCACAGCTTAGCATTCCTTTGTCCTCCCTATCAGATATCTCAAATGCCTGTAATAACTTTTACCCTCTGGCAATGCAGCTTCCGATTTCATTTCTTGCTCCAATTTTAGATGACATTTATTGAGTTGTATTATCTACAGAAAGGAGTAACTGTAGCAGGTATTCTTTTCAAAATATTTGCCCTGCCTTATTTCTAGAAATGGAAATGTTTCCTAATTGCTTTAAAAACCAACATAGCAGTTTCATTAACTTGAATTTCACCTTCCCTTCTGTGATAATCCCACTTCAACACTCTACCATCAGACAGTGAATGCCCTCTCATTCTTATTCTCCAGTAAGATTCCAATTCAAAGCTGTTGGTTAAAAATGCCTATATATTTGGCTAGGGCTAGGAATTTAAAATTCAGACATCATCTCCTATTAGCATCATAGCTGGTGTGGGTAGCTCATATCACCTCTCACATTCAGGCTGCACCGAGGCTTCTCGCCTGCTCCTATCTTTGGCTGGGACACCTCTTCGTTCAGTGGCTCTCGAGTTCCAGCAACTCAGCCGCCCCCATGCACACCAGGACTCAACATTGTCCATCTAAAGTTTATTTTTAATAACTCACCAGATTCCAAATTCATTGTACAAAATTATGATTGTCAGGTGATGTTTCTTTCAGGAGAATAAATGATAAAATTCAATAAATATGTATTAAGCAACAGTTTTGTTAGTGTTCTGTTAATTGCTCTGAACACTAGAAAATAATTTCAGGGCAAGCTTTGTCCTTGAAGAGCTAACAAATTTAAAGGATCATTTTAGTGCATCATTTATATGCAGTCCTTAATAGAAACTAAAAAACACATTTGGAATCAATAATTTTCAATGATGGCCATCCAGATGATTGAGAGAGTGCGGGAGCAGGATTGTTCTGAAAATAAAATCACCTGGGATGACCCAGACCACGTCCTCCTCTCCTCCCAGCAGCTCTGGCTTCTCCAGCCGTCGTCCTGAGACGCGCCATCTTATTCATCACTGTTTCACCCCATCTTTTTTTTTTTTTTTTTTTTTTTTTTTTTTTTTTTTTTTGAGAAGGAGTCTCACTCTGTCTCCCAGGCTGGAGTGCAGTGGCGCGATCTCAGCTCACTGCAACCTCCGCTTCCCGGGTTCAAGCGATTCTCCTGCCTCACCCTCCCGAGTAGCTGGGATTATCGGCACCTGCCACCATGCCTGACTAATTTTGTTTTTTTAGTAGAGATGGGGTTTCACCATCTTGGCCGGGCTGGTCTTGATCTCCTGACTTCGAGATCCACCTGCCACAGCCTCCCAAAGTGCTAGGATTACAGGCATGGGCCACTGCGCCCGGCCTCTCCCTTTCTTCCACTCATTTACAGCAGTGAAAAACACGCGATTATTTTCCCAGAGTCTTGAACTCACTTCGCCCACTAACTAGGACCCTAGTTTTTGCTGTGCTGTGCAGGACGCCTCTCAGGGCCACCTGCACCTACTGTCTGCGGTTTGTCTCCCCAGTTACACTCCATGAGCGTCATCTCCACCTAGCCCCTCTCCTGAGGTCACTCCGGCCTCCGCATCGCCATGTCCAAGGGGACATCCCGACCCTGACCTCCCTTGTCATCTCAGCAGCATTTTACAGACAGTCCTTACCTCCTTCAGCGCTTCCTTCCTCCGTGTTCCAAGAGGCCACAGGTGGCCCCTGCAGCCATCTCCTTGGCGGATCCCACTCTCCTCCCGAGCCCCTTGACGTTGCCCAACCCGAGTACTCGGGCTCCAGCTCCTTTTTTCCTCTGTGAACACGCGCTGCTTTTGTAACCGCATCCAGTCTCGAGGCTTTAAATAAACGCCAGGTGTCAGGGCCGCTGAGTAAGACAACAGGCCGCAAGGACGGCAGCAGAGGAGCCTCCATTGATTTGCTGCGCTGGTGTGAGCCAGAGGTGGGGACTGAAGGGCCCTGTTTTATTTTCCCCTCAGAGCAGAGGCAGGTGAGGGTGCTGGGTGTCAGCACAGAGCAGAGAGGGCCGGTCATGGAACTGGGGACGGAGCCCTAAGGACGGGGCCTGATTTTATGGCTTTGGGAATCCCAGGGAGGAAGAGGAGACGCGCTAGGAAAGGACCCTGTGAAGAGGCCTCGGAGTGGAGATGTCGGGCCAGGGGTGCGGATAAGGGGTGAAGATAGGAGTGCGGATAGGGGGTGCGGATAAGGGGTGAGGATAAGGGGTGCGGATAGGGGGTGCGGATAAGGGGTGCAGATAAGGGGTGCTGATAAGGGGTGTGGATAAGGGGTGCAGATAAGGGGTGAGGATAGGAGTGCAACTAAGGGGTGCAGATAAGGGGTGAGTATAAGCGGTGCGGATAAGGGGTGAGGATAGGGGGTGTGGATAAGGGGCACAGATAAGGGGTGCAGATAAGGGGTGCAGATAAGGGGTGTGGATAAGGGGTGAGGATAAGGGGTGCAGATAAGGGGTGAGGATAGAGGGTGCAGATAAGGGGCACAGATAAGGGGTGCAGATAAGGAGTGTGGATAAGGGGTGCAGATAAGGGGTGCGGATAAGGGGTGAGGATAAGGGGTGTGGATAAGGGGCGCTGATAAGGGGTGTGGATAAGGGGTGCAGATAAGGGGTGAGGATAGGAGTGCAGCTAAGGGGTGCAGATAAGGGGTGAGTATAAGAGGTGCGGATAAGGGGTGAGGATAGGGGGTGCAGATAAGGGGCGCAGATAAGGGGTGCAGATAAGGGGTGCGGATAAGGGGTGCAGATAAGGGGTGTGGATAAGGGGTGCAGATAAGGGGTGCGGATAAGGGGTGAGGATAAGGGGTGTGGTAAGGGGTGTGGATAAGGGGTGCAGATAGGAGCGCGGCCGCCAGCGGGCCTGATCCTTACCTGCCGGCTCCATCTTCGGTGGACCCCAGGGCTTGGCTGTGCCCCGAGTCTGTTGTGGGGACGGTAGCATCTCCAAGAAGTCTTCCAGGAAAAGCTTTGCCATCACACGGGGTTAGGGCTGAAAACCACACATAGGATTTTAACCAAGAGCCAGGCTTTTCATCTAGATATTGAAAGACTTCCAGTCCATCCTTATATATCCAGCGGCCTGCTTGGTTCTTCATTCTGATGTGTCCTAGATACCTCAAGCTGAATGTGTTCAAAAATGAGACCCCGCTGCCCGAATCCGGTGCCCCTACCCTCTTCCCCATTCCAGTTGTTGATACGCCCATTCTTCTAATCGTTCAAGCCAACATCTTTGATGGCTTCAGAAAATTCATGAATTTTCTCTTGTTCCCTTACGCATTCCCAATCCATCAAGACATCCTAGTTATTCGATATTTAAACCTTTCCCATGATCATTCCAGTCCTCACCAACGGCAGGGGCCCCCGAAGGAGGTCACCACCTTCTTTTTATAAAAACTTCCAACGCAAATTGAACACTTCTTAAACACGAGTCAAAGGAAACCTTTCAAACAGCCGTAATTTAAAAATCATGTATGCAAAACTTATTCGGAGAAAAAGGTGGTACATTAAACTAATGTGTATAGCGATCCCTGACTGGCATAGGGCACGTTTTGCAATTGTGCAGTCGTTTGATTTCTTTTGCTATCTTGTTTTTTAAGCCTCGCCTAGATCATAAGTATTCCACATCTGTGCTTTCTCCAGAGGCTTTTTATTCGTACGTTGTACAAGCATTCTAATTTTTCCCCTCATCTTGAATAGCATGCCACCGTGGCTAACCGACTCATCAAGGTTATCCATTCTTCTTGCCACCTTCAAAAATTACATTCTTAGAGGAACCGCACAACCAAGTCAGACACTGGGCAAATTTAATTAACTAAATGTCAGAGACCATAGTTGTTACAAATGACATAAAGGGAAAAAAACAGGCTAGGGCATAACCTTGAGAGACTTGTTATTGTTGCTGAGTGTTTTTAAAGGACTGTTCACTTGGGCATAATACTTTCAGTCCCAAGAGCGGTGAATAAAACCGTGAATATTTCTATAAATAACAAATCACCTCAATTCTCCTATAATTATCTCATGTTGAGACAACATGAAAGGTTAAAAAAAATAAGTGGGAGGCTTTCATTCTTTTTTTCTGCCTCTGCTTTTCTCTGGAATGTGAAGTTGTGCATTTAGCTGATCCCATCTTCAGAAAGGTTGCTGGATCAGCTGCAGGCTAATCAACGGTCACATCTGGAGGGCCTGCAGACAGAGCAGCCGCTCTTGAAAGAGCTACAAATCGTTTTCACCTTCCTCATCCAACAGAGCCATAGAGAGCTGGATTGCTCCTTGAGCTAGGAGGATATAAATATTTCCAACATCTTCCTCACTTGCCAAGCTCACCTTGACCTTGGTACTAAATATCTATGTGTGTTCCCATCTTGCTTTTGTGCTATGGCCACACCACATGTTTCTCAACCATCCACAGGTTCTAGGCAGCATTGCCTACTGGATATAGCACAGGTCTCATGTCCATCTGCTACTACCTGAGCTCTAACAAAGAATATTTGCTGGAGGGTGTGAGCACTCGTTTCGACTCCTACTCTGATTGTGTTGGATTACACCAGTCATATGAGACTTCCTCCTGGCCTTGCAAACTCTTGACCCATTCCAAACATCCAGAGCTGTCTGCATCCTTCAACCTGGTTGAACAACAGAGCTTCAGCCAGGACTCTGGCTTATGGAATGAACACTTCTGGGTTATTGAACCTGAATTTCTTTCCTTATGGGTGGATGTCAACTATTATAAACTCAATCTTACCACATTTCCAGCATGGGACTTTATTATTTCATCTCTATTTGTACCAGAATAATACTTTAGAAATGCTGCAAAGTATAAGGTTTTGTCAAATTGTCACCATTTTATTTTTACATTTGCCTGCTGTTTTTACCACAACAACACTGCAACAAACATGAATGCTTTTAACTAAAAATATTTAGATTGTGCATTTTTTTCCGGCTTTTTACACACAACAATCCAATCAACATATGTCAACAGAAATCTATCATCATCTCTGTTATTTCTGACAGACTTCACGCCAGTGAAGGAGCACTGTGTAAAATGAAATGTTTAAAAAAACTCAGAGAATCCAACCTACTGCCTTCTACAACTGGGGAAAAGCTGTTCTTATTTAAGGAATTCATTGACTTCAAAAATGTGTAACTAACCTCTTCAGTTCCTCTTGTTCAGATGACTTCACTCATTCTTTATCAGCCAAGGTGAACAGAATCTAGGAATGGGTTGTTTCTTTCTGCCGGCTACACTCAAACATGACTCAGTGGCAGCAAATACTAATATCTACCAATTTTGTGGCAGCGTTTTCCATGATATGTTGTATCCTGACTGAATTATCATGAAAGCCTCATGAATCCACATGTCTGCAGCCTCATTTTCAGAGCAGGGAGCTGAGGCACGGAGGTTGGGTGCCTGGCTGAAAGTCCTTCCTCAAGTAAATGGTGGGACTAGGATTCCAGCCCCATCCTCTTGGCTCCAAAGCCACCTTCTCAGCCGTCACAACACACCTGTGCCAGACATGAGGCAGCCACACTCTAGCAAAAGTTTAGATGTGCAACAAATAGAAAACAACACTGCTTCCTGTGGAACATCACTTCCTTGGTCATAAGCAACAAAGAAGGCCCCTTGCAAATCTTCCTGAGTTGTGTCATCTGCAAATATCAGGAAATCATCACTACAGCTGACGAGAGCAAAAAATGAGTTCAATTAGTTCAATTCAATAATGCAAGGAATCGGGTCAGATATTTAAGGACTAGCATTTACCTGATAATTACAAGGAAGCAAAAAAAATAATAAATTGGGATTTTCAAATAATAAAAGACAAAGCTGTCTAATTATAAACATTTTTTAATATTAGTTGAAAAATTAAGGTGAATATTAGCTAAAAATTAGTATTGGTTGAAAAAATAATTTTAATATTAGTTGAAAAATTAAATTAGTTGAAAAGTTAAGGTTTATGAGCTAAATATTTACCAGAGAATATTAAAAGAGATTTAATTGTTTTAATCACAAAAGTGTCATATCTTCTTTGTAATAAATATAGAAAACTACAAAAACCAAATGGACTCTGTGTCTGACTGCATGTAGCACACAGTTTAGTGAATGCTTTTTAAATATTCCCAAGATAAACTTGTCTATATAAATTTCAAAACCTGTAAGTTCTTATTCTACATCTTCAAATTTTTCTTGGAAAGGGTGAAGAACTTTCTATTGAAAAAGCAGAACTGGCATTCCTTAATGTGAAATACTCTAAGAGTTCTAAGCTGTTGCTTAAAAAATAACAATGATAACTCATATAACAATGTCTTCACTAACAAGTATCCGATTAAAACAAATAAAAAAATAAGTAAAAGAGGGAAGGAAGGAAAACAGGAAGGATGAAGAAAGAAGAAAGAAAGGCAAAAAAGAAGTAATTGAAATTACTTTTCAACTTGACTTTGGGAAAAGCAAATTTAGGGGAAAATAATAAGAAATAGCCAAACAACATTGTCTTTGGAAGTACAAAATAGCCCCATATCCCAAACCATTTTATGAACCATAATTTATATCTATTAGTGCAGAAATGTATAGGAAAAAATGCTATTAAAATGTGAACTATAACCCCATTCAAATATCTAAAATATGCTTTATTTCAAATGTGAATGGATAAATAATTTTGAATGATTTGTCAAAATATTGTATGGGACAAAACAGGTTTGAAGTTCAAGTAACAGGGAAATAGTCGTAGTTGAAACATATATTTAATGTAGGAGTCTTGTCAATGACTCTTGCAAAAAAAACTAATCTATTTCTTCTACTTCACCACCTGTCATGGGGTAAATTGCATCCCTCCAAAGACGATATTGAGAAGTCCCAGCTCCCAGCACCTCAGATGTGACCTTATTTGGAAACAGAGTCTTGGTGGTTGTGATGGGTTAAGTTGAGTTCATGTTAGAGCAGGGTGGGCCCCAAGCAAAGGTGCCTGGTGTCTCTTAGAAAGACAGCCACAGAGACTGGGTGCAGTGGCTCACACCTGTAATCTCAGCACTTTGGGAGGCTGAGGCAGGTGGATCACCAGGTCAGGAGATCGAGACCATCCTGGCTAACACGGTGAAACCCCATCTCTACTAAAAATACAAAAAATTAGCCAGGCATGGTGGCGGGCGTCTGTAGTCCCAGCTACTCGGGAGGCTGAGGCAGGAGAATGGCGTGAACCCGGGAGGCGGAGCTCGCAGTGAGCTGAGATCGCACCACTGCACTCCAGCCTGGGCGACAGAGCAAGACTCCATCTCAAAAAACAAAAACAAAAAGAAAGAAAGACAGCCACAGAACGTCAGAGACAGACAGGGAAGCCCCAGGTGACAATAAGGCTCAGGTTGAAATTATACAACTGCAAACCAAGGAACCTCAAAGATGGCAAGAAAACCACCAGAAGCTTGGGAGAGGCAAGGAAGGATTTCCCGAGCGTTTCAAAGGAAGGATGTCCCTGTGGACCCTTTGATGCTGGGCTTCTGCCTCAGAACTGGGACATGATACATTTCTGTGGTTTCAAGCTACCCAGTTTGTGATACTTTGTTACAGAGTCCTGATGTATCAGGATGTCTCATCATGCAAATAAAGAAAAAGAGGAAAAGGGATTAATATTGATTAATTCTTTGGAGTGGACAAGGTTTCTTTATTGTTAGTTAATTAATCTTGAAGACATTGCCTTCTACTTTGAAGCCATCTCTTTCTAATTCAGTCAGCTTACTTTTGTGATATATCTCTCTAGCAAAGGGAGAACACTGGACAAAAATGTACTCTGCAAATTGTGCCTCCTTCACTGGTCTCATTTACTCCAGCTTCCTTCATTCCACCTGCCTAAGATAAGAACATTATGCAGAAATTCACTGCTTTGGTAATGTCAACAGAGCAACTTATCAAAGAAGACACATCCTTGGAGAATTTTTCTCTCATTGACATGGAGGACTCCTCTACTTTCTTCTCAATTCCCATATCTAATTGGTTCTTTCCATTTTTATTCCCTGACCTCCTTCTTATCTAACCTTGGTCAATATTTTATCTATTTTAATGGAATCCTACTCTGCTAAGAGGTGGATTTCCCTGTTTCTGCTATCATGTGCCTTGGGATAGAAGAGGATAGTTCCTATCCAGTCAGCAATGTATCTCCTAATAGAAGTCCATCCAGAAAAGATGAATCCATGATGAAGGGAATTTAGAGAGAACAGGAAACAGGATTAAGGTTCCTGTGATGTTGATTTATGAGACAATGATAGAGCAAACTAAACATTCACAGAACGCTATCTTTTTAGACCAGTACACAATAAGTTAATAGAAATATGCTTTCATATAAAGTATGAAGGCTCTCTTAGTTCAGGTTCACCCAGAAAGTGGACACCCAGACAAAGATGTGAGGTATGGCTTTTATTGGGAGGTGACCCTGGGACATCCTGGTAAAAGTTAGGGAGTTACTCAGGAAAGTAGAGACAGCCAGTATTGGCTCCAGTCCAAAGCCAGTATCCACCGTGAGTAAGTGGACCTCAGTCCAGGCTGGAGATCCATGGATATCAGTTTGGACCCCTTGGCTGGGTTCTGCCCACTCTGGGGCGTGTGGGAGCTGGCAGCATTATGCACCAGCTCCCTTAGGGTTAGGTTGTTAATTCTCAAGGGCTTCTGGCTTCTGCGCTGCACCTGGGCCCTGGCAGGTCAGGCTGCTGTACACTGTGACCATCACTGAGGGGCCCAGGGTCTTCGGTAAGCACCCCACAGCCTGCTCCAAGAGTGTCAGCTCCTGAACCCTTTGTTGAGCAGAATTATGCTATAAAGCTTAATTGTCAAAGGCATTGTTTAAAAATAAGTCAGGGCGCACAAGCATTACTAGTTAAAAGGTAGGTTAAACTGTTTTGAAACGTGTGAAATCCCTAAAGAGGCAACTCTGAGCAATTCCCACCAGGAAAACACGGAAAAACCCTGCAGTCCAAAACATCCGTTAATTCAGAGCTTGACCTGGGATTGTTTTCAATGTCAGAAGGTAACACATCAAACACATCAGCCTGAGTTTAGTTTTCTAAGCCCCTCCGTACCTGTCTGCCATCCTCATTTTATAAGCTGCTTCTCTTGGATCCCAAATCCTGGAAGCTGGCACTGGAAAAGCACCTGGGATTGATGTTTTCGCGTTTGTTTTATTGTCTCACTTGTTGTTCATCACTACTATACCCATAGTCGGTACTAAAGATTGTTTATTTATTTATTTATTTACTTATTTTTGAGATGGAGTCTCGCTGCAACACCCAGGTTGGAGTGCAGTGGCACAATCTTGGCTCACGGGAACCTCCACCTCCTAGGTTCAAATGATTCTCCTGCCTCAGCCTCCTAAGTAGCTGGGATTACAGGCATGTGCCACTGTGCCCAGCTATTTTTTTTTATTATTATTTTTTAGTAGAGACGGGGTTTCACCATATTGTACAGTTTGGTCTCAAATTCCTCACCTCAAGTGATCCGCCTGCCTCGGCCTCTCAGAGTGCTGAGATTACAGGCGTGAGCCACTGCGCCTGGCTTAAAGGTTGTTTATAAACGTCTTTACTTTGTAACCATTGAATCCGCTCCCACTCCTCCTCTTCATGCCTCAGCTTCTGTGACTGACAGTCACCTGCGCGCATCTGGATCCTGGGCCCTAGAAACATACCAGATGGGCTTTGTTTTGGCCCACAGAGAATCCATGGATGTCTAGAGCTCCCCAATTTGTTTGGTGCTTAGAGCAAAGTAGGCTGCACTCTAATCTCTGTCCCCTGGGACTAAGCCCCACCCCCTTCTTACCTGTTCTCATTCCCTGGGGACCCATTTCCTCCACATTCACCAAAAATAGCTAAGTGTTCCATGAAACTATGTCTACAGTGTGGAACTCTAAATAAAAAAAAATAAGGAAGCATATATCCCTTGACAATCCCTATAGAGTAGATTTGAGAAAAGTCTGTGATCCTGGACACATGCCCAGAAAACACACAGTCATCTGTCTGTAGCTTACGTTCTTCCCCCTTGACAGGCTTAGATGTTGAGTTCCTGCTCTCTTAACACAGTGGTTGGTGCAGAAAAAGTGATCAATAAGTATCAATTGATTGATTAATAAATGAATAAATAAGTGAATGAATGAATTCCCAACCAGCCAGTAGGAAAATTTTAAAAGACAAAAAAGGAGAGGTTAGATGTGTCCAATTTTACTACTTTCCAACAATAGTAAAGGTGTGGTCAATTTGTTAATGATTCAAGAAAGGAGGAATAAAGAATGGCAGAAAAATCATACATTTTTAGTACAGAAAGGATATGTGCTGGGTGAAGTACTGCTGAGAAGAAGGGGCAAGACAAGGAGCACCAGGGTGGGAGGGCTCCCGCGACAGAAGGCGTCAGGCATAAGAACGGAATCACGGGCCAGGTGCAGTGGCTCACGCCTGTAATCCTAACACTTTGGGAGGCAGAGGCAGGCAGATCACGAGGTCAGGAGTTCGAGACCAGCCTGGCCAACATGGTGAAACTCCGTCTCTACTAAAAATACAAAAATTAGCCAGGCATGGTGGCACATGCCTGTAGTCCCACCTACTTGGGAGGCTGAGGCAGGAGAATCACCTGAACCCGGGAGGCGGAGGTTGTGGTGAGCCAAGATCATACCACTGCACTCCAGCCTGGGTGACAGAGTGAGACTCCATCACACACACAAAAAAATAAAATAAAATAAATAAATAAATAAATAAATAAATAAACAAACAGAATCACGTTGTTCTGTGGCGACTGAGATGAAGAGAGAGTTTTGCAAACTGCTTGGGGAGGGGACTTCTGAATAAAAGGGGGGACCTGCAGGGAGTAAAGGGAGAAAAAGAGTAAATTATATGGCTATAAACCACAGAAGTTGAGTTAACCCCTTGTTTAGAAGGATCCCCTGGCCTCTTCCCTAGAGATGTGATGTCTGCAGGGTTGGCCATGCAGCCACTGGAAGCTGTAGTTTGGATGGTGGCTGTAGGGACCCTTGCAGAGAGGGCACAGACACAGGTTGGCTTTGGCTGGGTTCACGCGTCACATGCCTGAAATCTCCACCTTCTATGTCCTGACTACAGCCACAGAAGCCCCCACCCCATCCTTCGGGAGACCACTAGGTTATCTTCACACGTAATGGGAAAACGGTGTGAGGTTTACCTAAGACAACAACAACAAAAACCTGGACTAAAGGAAAAAATTCTGCCTTTTGAAAACATGCCTTACCATCTCGTCACACAAATATTTTACCCATAAATTATGGATATCGTTTTTCCTACACTTTCTTCACACAAAATATGTGAACATTTTAGAGCTATGTTAAAATGTGTTTGGATTTCTCAGGAAAAGTATGATTATTTACTTTTTCTCGTCTAATAATGTCTTCAATTTGTCAGTAGCACGTAGAGCAGCCGAGAAGAGGTACTTAAGCGTGTCAGCAAAGCAGAGTACATTTACACCCATTTAAAAACCGTTCGAGATACTAGCTCGTGAAACAAAAGCAGCAGCAGGATTAAAGAATTAATTAAACTTTACAAATAGAGCTACAAGTAGATGTGGAATGGCTGTAAGCATGAAAAATAGTATCTTCAGTACTCACTGGTTTCTAAGAAAAGTGAATTAACTACTTGAAGTGAAGAAGAAGGAATAATCTTGAAATGGGTGAAGAACAAAGAACTACTAGCTCTAAAAAGAAATGGGTAATTGCTACCATGAAGTACTATACATGTTTGAATATACAACACAAACATAATTGCTACATACAGTCAACATTGGAGTAATTTGGTGAAATGAAGGTTATTTAACTAGAAAAATGGATACCGGAAATTTTAGTGAGAATGTTTTCATGTAATTGGGATACATGTGACCTAAATCTAACAAGGAATATTTTGCATAGTTTTAATGAGGTTATGGAGTAGAATCACAATAATAGATCACTTTAGAAACAGACTTTAAGGAAATGATTTATTGGTATATGAGTCTATGCTTAAAAACAACCATGGAAGAAGGGAACTCAGAACATAATTCCTGTTGGTATTAGAGTTCATGGGGTGCACACGCTGGGTTTCACCTGTGGCTGAGAGGTCACCACTTCCTGTTGGTATTAGAGTTCGTGGGGTGTGCATGCTGGGTTTCACTTATGGCTGAGAGGTCATCTTGAGAACGATTTTATGAACAACATCCTTTGGCTCCTCCTGGGAGGTGTTTTAATTGTCTTTGCTTTACATATCTGTTAAGGAAGACACAATGAAAACAATGTTCCCCTCATCTCTCCCTGGAGGTGTGATGTCAGCAGAGTTGGCTCTGCAGCCTTCTCAAGTTTTAGTTTGGATCAGCAAGTTGGAGATTAGAGACAGAACTTTATACCAAGTCAGGCTCGCACAAACTGATAGAGCAACCACTCATAAAGGGATGGAAAAAATTCACCTAATTCCCATCAGAGTTGACCTACATTATGTAGTTTTATTTAATGTCCTCTAATTACTTGATTTAATTCATGCAATGCAATTATTTGATATTGCTACCCAACCTAATATACCAAACATATTGACAACAACATTTTTCTGGGATATTTTCTGCTAGGCTTAATGCTAACAAGCTGTTGCCCCTGTGTGAGTGCCAAGATGAGCCCAGCAATGCGACCCACTGCTTAGGGAGGACTCTGGGTTAGCAGCTTATTCTGGAGTCCCACGGGAGAGCACCCCACTATTGACCACTCAGTTCTCACACTGCTTGTCTGTATTTGAACTACTTTGAAACCTTTATATGGAGAGCATGTCATGGCATTCTTTGGTTTTCTTGTGCACCCCAAAGAGGGCATATTTTGCATATTTATTTCACCTCTGTTCTTTTCTCAGCTTCCCAAGACAATTAGGCTACCACTCACTGGTACTAAGTCACTTTTTTAATAATACTGATTCAAAGTCTTAGACAACAGTCATATGCAATGAAATACTTTTCTTAAACTATAAATTACAAAAAAGTAGATGTTGTACCTTAATAACAGCAAGAAAAATAAAAGCTCAGCATGGTACACACAGAAGTCATGTGGGGCCTATCAGATGCTGATTCTCCATGGGTTAAGGCTCACCATTTCCTGCCTCTGACTTGGGGTTTGGATGAGGACCCCAAAGCCTCACCCAAGCTCTCTCCCACACATTTAATCACATTACTATCTGATTCCCATCAAAAAATAAAAATAGAATTTGGATTTGGGCCATCATTGATGTTCAGAGCAATAAATGCACACCTGATGGTCAGGAACAGAGCCCTCCCAAGTGTAGCTTGCAGTAAAGGATTGCTTGCAGAAAATTCTAAAGGGATTAGGTGTCTCAACTGGTTTTGATGCAACATCATGCCCTGGAGTTTCCAGGGGAATGTGAGATTCTGTGTATAATATATAACTGACAGCATGGGCCAGTCCTCCTTCTTTGCCTAGACAGTGTGAGTGCAAAGTGAGTTGTGTATATATGCGCTTGCTTTGTTTTTGTCTTTTAACTCTTTAGGGCTTAACTCTGGGTTTCTCTTGGAATGAATATAAATAAAAGACAGAGCCACCCACTCCCACCTGACTTAAAAAGTGGCTTCCCGATTGCCACAGTGAAGAGATAAATAAAGGTAAATCTTGGACTTAATGATGATGATGATGTGGCGGGAACATTAGGGACCAGTGTGAGGACTCAGAGAATATGAATTGGTGGACTTCACGTTTTCCCTGAGAACGGCGGCTGCAGTGGGGAGGCAGCCAGGCCCATCCAGCAAGGATATTCGTGGGAGTCAATTCTGAATATAATCCCAGAAAATGACTGGACTTTAATCAAATTGAAAGAAACTCAGGAAAAGTAATATTTGAAATATTAACATAATTGAAAACATAAAACAACATGTTCACACCCATTAGCTAGTGAAGCTTGAGACACTCTGTTTATATCCCAAATATTGGTTGACTAATATTTGATGTCATCTTTAAGCTAGGACAAAACAAGTCCTAGAAAGAGTAGAACCAAGTTCTAGAACATTGACTGAAGCCGGAACTGTCCGTGTCCATCTTGTTTTGCATTTCTTTCTACCTTTCTGTGTATGATATTAATCTCTGCCTTCGTTAAACTTGGAGAGTTCAATGATACTGAGTGTCTCCAGCTTTCCCCGAGGCAGTAGTTTGACCGTGTGTTATTTTTGGTGACACAACAGCCATGTTAACGACACGTGTGGAAAAGCCATTGGTCAGCAGGCAGGAGTCGTCAGCGCCTCAAGACTCACTGCTGCACAAGGCAGTGAATAAATATTTAATGAGACCCTTTTCCATTAAAAAATAATAGATTACACTCAGCTCTAAAGATCAACTTGAATTACTTCAGCAAAAGCCATCAACATTAGTCACGAAAGAAATGGACTCCTCGTCAGTGGTATAATAAACTTATGGTATTTGGAGATTAACATCTTTGTGACTTTGAATCTGCTCATCTCCTACTATTCAGAAGGCTCAGCTAAAAACGGAACTTTTCTCATGAGGCCTCCTGCTCCCCAGAGCCCATGTCCCAAGGAGAACTCGGAAAATCAACACAATGGGCCCCTGGAGGGGGTCTGAGTGGACGATGTTGAGATGATCTTAACTATGCTTTGGTTAGTTGCTCATCACCTCTGATTAAATAAAATCAAAGTTTTCCTACATCCTATTTTTCCACAGGCACATGTACAGAGCAAACCTAAGCTGGTGTTGACCATAAATAGCATAAGCTGCCTCCATGCACTGCTAATGGGACCCTCGACTGAATTCTTTGGAGCCTGGGAAGCTCTGGAGGCTGAGGCAGCACTCACCATCTGGGCCCGCGTGGGGCGCCTAGGTCCGAAGGTTTAACTTTATGCAGATACATCCAACCTTAAGGATCTGCCATGGGTGTCTTCTTGTTGGGGGAGGCATCTTGCCTCCTGTCTTGCACTCTCCAATCTCTGTGATCTAAAGGACACATCATCTGTGGAGCCCTTCTGTCAATTGATCATTAATGCTACAGAGAAAGTGTTCACTGCCGGCCAAAAGGAACCAAATGCTATCGATTCACAAGCAGGAAAGTCAAGGATCCTGTACACCAAGGTGTTAGGACTGGACGGGAAGAAAAGCTTGGCCTTCCTTATTTTTAGGCCTAAAGTCATGGTCATAAGGATCGTCATTCACTTATCAATCTCAGTTTGCCTCCCCTCATTTTCTCTGCATGAAAGATGTTACTTTGGGGTTGGGGAGGAGAGCAGGGAGAAGCTGGTGATGTGGAAGCCCTGGGAGAAACCGAGGAAAGCGCTAGGCGAGTCTCTCACCACGCTTTGTGCCTGTATTCCTACTGCGTTTACCAGCTACCTTTCCGCTCTTTGCAGAAATGGCCGTTTCACTTCAAAAGTGCATTTCAGGTTTTTCGGCTCCGCCACCAAGAGGCATTTATTTATGTTGCCATTGGCCCTTTTATGATGTGTGCTAGCACCTGGCAGGTGCTTGGCCTTCCGCAGGACGCGATGTTATGCCCCGATGTTACTCACGGCTATGACGGCTTTCATCAAGTGGGCGGTGGGGCTGACTCGAATATTTTTGAGAAAATGATTACTTTGAAGGTCTGTGCCTGAATTCTTCCCATGGATGGGGAAGAGAAGCTCACAGGAGTGGGTGTTACGACGGGGCCCTGAGTGTGCTGTGCACCCTGTGTTGTAAAGTAGACACCACAGGAAGAAATAAACCGGGAGAGAAACAGAAAGAGACTCAAGATTCAAATGCATGCTTTCAGGTCAGTCCTCATTTGTATTGCTTTAAGCCAAAACATTAGATTTGTGTCATAAATGTACTAATAAAAATATACCTGAATGCAGAAAGCAAAAATATGCCTGAATTCCAGAAGACTAGAATATGACTTGCAATTTTCTGAACTTATCAGTAAGCTTAGGGTTCCAAAACTGACAATACAATGGCCTTAGGATTGGCTTTAAAATGATCTAGTGATGTAACTTCGAACTCAATCCCTTATGAAGCCAGTTTTCTCCAGGTTCTTTGGGAAATGCCTGAATGGATTCAACATTCTAACAAAATTATTTGGGTTCTTTGTGCAATTTACTTTCTAAGGAATGACTCTCAAAGCAAACTATTAGTATGAAGTTGATAAAACATGAAGCTGTTCCTGTCTGCGCTTTTCCTGGAAGCAGGCCTCACTCAGAAAACGACAGCATTCTCCACGGAATTGATATTTACTGCCACTGTGCTCCGGGTCGCGTGGGGGTTTCCTGCCATCTGCCCACATAACTTGGCACCACTCCCTTTGTTAATTTCATTTTTCAGTTACCCAATTTTATAAACAACTGTTTCCTGCTTGGGCCTTGATTGTCATACATGAGAAGATGGAGCCAATAGTGTAACGTAGCATGATGCTGAGCCCCACAAACAAGGATTTGTATTTTCTTGAATAAAAATGAACAAAATTGTTACCCAAAGAATAATTTAAAATTGTAGATATTCAACTAAGTTTTTCTATTTCAGATTTTCCCTGTACTATGTATACTCACTGAGTATAAACATATTTGACAGTTTTATTATTTTTCATTTTTATGCTTCCAAAACTCAGTGAGTATAAATAGTATACAAATATGTTTATGTGACATGTTAAACAGAACAATAAGAAATGAAACTAATTATAGAATTAATATTTCAAACAGATTTAAAAATTTTTAGGAATTCAGGTGATTTTATTAAATCGCCATTTCATGTGTGTGTTTCTATGGAATCTGCATTAAATAAATTAGGCAGTAATGATTCTAATGGAATGCTATCAAGTTATTCTGTTAAGTATCACAATGTACTCACTGTAGACATTGGGTCAAAATGCAGAAGAGTGTTTGAGTTTGGTTTTGTTTTTATGCATTTAATCAATTTATCAATCCTATGTTGGTCATTAAATTATATGACTCTCAAACCACCAATTAAAAAGAGAAGACTGTTAGCTATATGAGGAGCTTGTTCACAGACACAATGATCGATAATGGATTCAAATGATTTAAATTTTTTGCAAAGCCATAATAATCTCAGGCTATTAATAGAAGAGCTCAAATGCAAAATGTGATGGGGCCCAGCTCTGCTTCTCCTCCTTCTATCCAGGGGTTTCTGCCCATATCATATGTACCCTCATGATCCTGCAACAGATTTACCCTCTCTTTTCATCACTTATTTGTGTAGTATGTACAATCTGTAGTCATAGACAAATGCAGTTATTATTTTTTATTATTATTTTTTGAGATAGGGGCTCACTCTGTTTCCCAGGCTAGAGTGCAGTGGTGTTGTCTTGGCTCACTGCAGCCTCAACTTCCCCATGCTCAGGTAATCCTCCCACCTCAGCCTCCCGAGTAGCTGGGACCACAGGTGCGTACCACAATGCCTGGTTAATTTTTGTGTTTTTTTGTAGAGATGGGGTCTTGCTATGTTGCCCAGGCTAGTCTTGGACTCCTGGGCTCAAGAGATCCACCCACCTCAGCCTGCCAAATGCAGTGCTGGGATTACAGGTGTGTAAGCCAGTGCTGGGATTACAGGTGTGACCCACCACACCCTGCCAAATGCAATAATTTTATCAGGTGCTTTGGTATTCATCTTGATTTTTCAGGGTCCAAATTTTGTTGCTTATCATTGCTGTGTGTTTTGAATAACCACCTTCTTAATGTCAGCGGATCCAGCCTATCCCATGATTACACATGGAGGTGGGGCCCATGAACACAGGAGGGGCTCCTCAAAGCAAAGACTATTCATTTAAAAAATTGGTACGGGACAGACTTAGTGGCCCACGCTTTATAATCCCAGCACTTTGGGAGACTAAAGTGGATGGATTGTTTGAGTCCAAGAATTTGAGACCAGCCTGGACAACATGGTGAAACCCCATCTCTACTAAAAGTATATATATGTACAAAAATAAAATAAGTTTTAGAAAAGGGTACATGGGTCTTGGGAAATTAGAATCCTTGCTTCTGTGTTTCTTCTTCACACATATCTGTTCTAATGGCTGCACCCCTATTGTGTCATTACCACCCTGACAAGTTCAAGTTATCATAATAGATACACAAAGATTATTTTACCTGTATTAATATTTGAATAAATAAATATGCATTTCTGGGGCAAATTCAGATACTGTTTGCTTACAACACAAATATTGGACATCACTAGGAAATAAAACATGAAAGGCAATATATTCTAAATAGAAGACGATAATTATCATCTTTCTCTCTCTCCACACACACGTGCATGCGCGGACACACACACACACACATGAAAAACAAGAATAAAAAAGAACATCCATGGGCACTGCTGGAGTTCTGCCCTGGGGGGATTTCCCTTGTCCGTTGTCCTTTGGGGACACCTCACAGGGGCTTGGTGCTGCCAGCATCCACTCCTGTGTGCTGCCTGCATGCCGTGCAGAACCATCTGTAACTCAGGCCCAGGTCTTCTCTTCCTCTGTCAACAGACCCTAGGGATCTCCCCGTGAGGCCACAGGTGCAGGCTTGGGGAAAGAAGGCAGTGCGGCCACAGTGGGGGCCGTGGGCAGTGCGGCCACAGTGGGGGCCGTGGGCACTTCGGCCACTGCCTTGTGTGACTCACTTGTGTCTCCAGGACCTGCTCAGCACTGGTCACACTCTGCTGCTTCTGTTTGAGGATGGAGGGTGGCTGTGCACACCCAGTGTTGTAGAGTGGTGGGTCAGTGTCCCCGGCTTATGCTGGGCAGCTCAGGTCACACAGCAACTAGGTGGTCCATGGTCAGGCGGCCAGCTTCTATTAAAACCCAGTAACAGGCCAACACTGAGCTTTCTCTCAACAGGAGAGTAGTCATCTAGGATGATGGCAAGACCTTCCTCCAAAATCCTAAAGGCCTTCACTACAATTCAGCAAAGGCCCCATGCAGCGTCCCTCTCTGCCACAGACACTTCAGGCTCCATTGGGTCTGCTGGATCACGTGGCCTAAGCAGCAGATCAAGCAGCAGATCAGCTTGCACAAAGCTGGATTTGCTACCGAGACTTTCTGATTGTTCTGGGCCCCAGAACATACACATGCATGCGCACACACACACACACACACACACACACACACACGAAGAGAGGTCTAGGGAGACAAAGTCCTTCCTTCCCAGGAGAGCTCAGTCTACACTCAAGAACTGCAGCTATTTAGAGGAGGCCACGTTGTGAAGAATAATCTGCTTTGCTTGAAGTCCATGGATGCAAATGTCAACCATATCACAAAATGTCTTCAAGGCACGTCCAGTCAAATGGCTGGACACCATAGCTCAGCCAAGTTGACATATAAAATTAGCTGTCACACAAATCTAATTCAGAAATGCCAAAATTGGCCAGGCGCAGTGGTTCATGCCTGTAATCCCAGCACTTTGAGAGGCCAAGGTAGGTGGATCACTTGAGCTCTGGAGTTTGAGAGCAGCCTGGGCCATCTCTACAAAAAAGAAAAAAAAAATGGAAATGGTGGTAGTGCATGCCTGTAGTCCCAGCTACATGGGAGGCTGAGGTGGGAGGATCACTTGAACCCAAGAGGTCGAGGCTGCTGCACTGAACCATGATTGCACCACTGCACTCCACCCTGGGCAACAGAGTGGGACCCTGTCTCAAAAATAAAGAAAGAAAGAAATGTAAAAATTAAGACCAATACATCAAATTCAACTTAGAATTACTGTAGCGATGCAATGATGATTCAAGCTAAAAAACGTATTCATTACATTTCAATTAACAATCTAGAAATAAAATGACATAGTCACATCTTTAGATCAATAGATACAGAGAAGAAAATGAGACCCAAGTGGCATAGTCTAGTCTCTTCGGCCATATTTCAGCTGACCCACAAGCAGGTGCTGGAGCGCCTGAGGCCCATCCAGCCTCAACTGCTGACCCTCCGCCTGGCACGCTGGGTAAGCTCTCATTCTGTCGAGTCACTGGGCTTCAGTGTGGCTCCCTGTGCAGCACTATTTTAGTAGTAAATGATGGACACATGGTGCTGTACAGAAAGAAAAGAGTCTCTTCACCTCTGACACAAAATCTAACAGAAAAATAAGCAACAGGTGGTCTTTACATATACCTGTGGAAGTTAATAAAGTTAACAAAATAAAATATGTTCATGACATCAGGGTAGGTACAATTTATAAACAGAAGCCAAGGCATTAAGCATTTCCATTTATCAAAAGACTCTATTGAGAGCCAAATGTCAAGCAATAGCCTAGAAGATTTTTTAACACTTAGAATCAACAATGAATAGCATTCAAAATAGACAAAGTATTTTTACAGAGCAATACAAAGATAAATAACCCATTATAATATGGGGAAATTCATAAAGAGTACTGCACAAAAGACTATTTTCAAGTGGCCAATAAGTGATATAAAAGTACTCAAACACACTATCCCTCAAAAAATGCAAATTAAATCCGCAGAGACATAACCAGCACACACCTGCCTCAGTGGATGAAAATGTAAGAACTGTAATATTAAACGTTGTCTGGAGATAAGTGCAGGAAAGTTTCCTACCCACAAGAAAGATCACAAGAATACCCAGCACTCACACAGTGAAAGATGCTTTAATCTGGAAAAAAAGAAGATGCATTTTTCAGCTACATACATTTGCATTCTCATCCAATATTGCAGACTTGAACAAATCCAGTAGGATAATTCTATTATCTCCTTCTTTCAGGCCCATCCCATTTTCAAGTCATTGGCATCTAAACATATAATCCCAAATGAAGAGAGATCAGAAATCAATGTTATTATACCTTTTTTTTTTTTTTTTTTTTTTTTTTGAGATGAAGTTTCCCTCTTGTTGCCCAGGCTGGAGCACAATGGCGCAATCTTGGCTCACTGCAACCTCCGCCTCCTGAGTTCAAAGCGATTCTCCTGCCTCAGCCTCTGGAGTAGCTGGGATCACAGGCACGCGCCACCAAGCCCAGCTAATTTTTGTATTTTTAGTAAAAACGGGGTTCCACCGTGTAGACCAGGCTGGTCTTGAACTTCTGATCTCAGGTGATCCACCCACCTCGGCCTCCCAAAGTGCTGGGATTATAGGCGTGAGCCACCGTGCCCGTCCCTATACTATGTTTTAAGTGTGAAAACAGGAGTGCAATATCGTGTCTTGTTTCTAAACTAAGCGTAGGGACGCAGCCTGGAAAAAGAAATAAAATTTAGTGGGTGGTCTGGAGAAATACACATAAAATAAAATAAAATCCGCTGCATATGGCTGTGGTGGTGGTTGGTGCCAGTAGCTGATTCATCTCCGTGGGCGCTCATGACCTGCTGAAGTGCGGCTCCGAGCTGGCTGCTGAATGAATATGTAAACCCCCGACCACGCACGCCTCGAAGCAGCAATAAGGGGGTCTCGGACAATCCGTGGACTAGCGCTCCAGCCCGCACTGGGTCTCAGGAAAACATATTTGCTGAGGTGCGTTAATCTCCCTACATAACTCCGCACAGTTTATAATTAGTATTGTCCTTGTATTCCACCTTACTGAGTGTTTTTGAAAGGCTTTTGAATTTAGGTTATGAGTTTTATGACGGGCATATTATTAAATGTGAACTACTGATACCCAGAGCTTCATGTGCATCACTGCCAGGGGATTTGACTTCTGTCTGCCTGGCGGGGCATTTTGCTGCCTGTAATAGAAGAGTTTTTGAAGAGATGCAAGTCTGCTGCAAAGTAACACTTCCTTTCTCTGTAATTAAAAATGGGGGAAATGTACAACCATTTATTGCATCAGTGAGACCCCCCCGAGCCCTGGGCGGGTCTGTGCAGTCGCCAGAAGTCCCGGGTGCACTCAGGGCCCCCATCCCTAGCCCATCATTTCACCCAGTACCTCCTCTCTGCCCTCACTACAGCCCCAGCCCATCTTCCCCCTTAGCGGCGGTGTTCCTGCTTCCATTTGGAGCAGTCAGATGAGACATCGCCCAGACCAGCAGCATTTCCAGGCCTCAGCCTTCCCCAGCACCCCGAGTTCCACCTTCCCAGGCAGCAGGGAGGGTCTGGCCCTGCTTCTCCAGAAAAGCCCTTAGCCTTCTAGAGGGCGTTACCCAGCGGGCCTCTGGTTCCCCTACCCCACCAACTCTTCTATTATTATTGTTTCATTTTCCAGGTTTAATACCATCCACTTTAAAAATGTTGCTATTCTTCCCTTCTTTAAAAACAAATGGGATTTCATTTCTCTGCTTAATTTTTACTTCTATTCGCCTTCTTCTTCCCTCCCCCTCTTTCCTCCACTCTCCCTCGCTCCTTCTCTCTCTCCCTCTCTGTCTCTCTCCTTCCCTCCCCCCTCCTCTCTCTACCCTCTCTTGCTCTCTCCCTCCCTCCTTCTCTCCTTTCTCTCTCTCTCTTCTCCTCCTCCTCCCTCTCTCTTCTCCTCCCTCCCTCCTTCTCTCCTTCTTTATGCACCCATCTTTCTCTCTCTCCTCCCTCTCTCCTCTTTCTCTCTCCTCTCTCTCTCCTCTTTCTCTCTCTCTCCTCTCTCTCTCCTCTTTCTCTCTCTCTTTCTCCTCCTCCCTCCCTCTCTACAGATAGCCATTCTATCCACCAGGCTTTCTGGGATCAAGGGGCAATGAGGAAAGACAATTGTACTGTTAAAATTACTGAAATGAGGCCAGGCGTGGTGTCTCACACCTGTAATCCCACCCCTTTGGGAGGCCGAGGCAGACTGATCACTTGAAGCCAGGAGTCCAATACCAACATGGCTAACAGAGTAAAACCCCATCTGCACCAAAAATACAAGAATTAGCTGGGCATGGTGGCACATGCCTCTAATCCCAGCTACTTGGGAAGCTGAGGCACAGAGTCACCTGAACCTAGGAGGAAGGGGTTGCAGTGAACCAAGATTGCACCACTGCACTCCAGCCTGGGCGACAGAGCAAGACCCTGTCTCAAAATAAATAAATAAATAAATAAATAAATTTCCTTGAATGGATATTGGTATTTCATATACTATACGTCACATGGTTGCTAACAGAATGGGTATTTTAATAAAAGAAGTAGTTAGCTTTTTTTTTCTCTTTAAATACATAGAGACTAACATAGTGGGAACATTAACTATGGCAGTATTCAAAGTCTTTCTTTTTTCTCATTACTACTTGCCATCAAGACTAGAGACACATTTAAATAGTGTATTTATATGTTGAACAGTATAGTAATACTGTTTAGACTAATCTTAAGAACTTTTTAAGTCTAAAAAAAGATCTTGTTGAAAGAAGTTTAAGCCTCTCTGATGGCAATGTGTCTTTAAAGAACAGTTGAAAAGATGCCAAATATACAATATGCTGGTAAGTGGGAAAGCTATAGTCACAAAACAGCACATCTACTGGAAATATAAAACATTTTACTGTAACGAAGAAAACTCATCTGGAAAATTATGCAGCAAACGACAGTAGTGATTAACTGTTGCTAAGGTGGAAAGTGGTTACAGACACCTTCAACCATCTCTGTGATCATTGTATGTTTATTAAAAACGTGTAACTTTTATACTGACAAAAGGAGTAAAGATGATAAAACATTTAATTTATCTACATATAATGAACAGATATCTCAATCTTTCTCCTCTTCACTTTAAACACTGATGTTATTTTATTATTATTATTATTTGAGATGGAGTCTCGCTTTTCCACCCAGGCTGGAGTGCAGTGGCACAGTCTTGGCTCACTGGAACCTCTGCCTCCCAGGGTTCAAGAGATTCTCCTGCCTCAGCCTCCCAAGTAGCTGGGATTACAGGCACCCACCACCACGCCTGGCTAATTTTTGTATTTTTAGAGAGAGGGGGCTTCACCATGTTGGCCTGGCTGGTCTCAAACTCTTGACCTCAAGAGATCCAGCTGCCTTGGCCACCCAAAGTACTGGGATTACAGGCGTGAGCCACCACACCTGGCCTGATTTTTTTTAGAATATATTTTTGTACTAAAAGAATGTCTATTATACTTTAAATAATATAAAGCAATTTATTTTATACTTCATCATCTTATCACCAATCTTCAGTTTTATGTATAAAAATTTATTATTAGAAACCATACAAGCAGAAGTTTGAAGTAAGTGACACAGGACAAAAGAAGGTTACACAGGACCTCACAGTTTGCACATTTATGGCCTTTGCCTTCTTCTGAAAATTGTACATTTTCCAAAGATATTCAGAAAAAAAAATCTACATATAAACTACATATTACTGAATTATTTCCCCATCAGTACTAATTTTATGTGTATTATGCTGTCTGTTAGAATAAGAAATAGTGATTAATTATGACATCTCTCAGATTTAAATTCTTGCAAAATTTTCTACATGTTAGATGGTAATCAAACAAACAATTCTTTTAGAATTTAATGAAAATTTCCCCTCTTTAACATGGGTTTTTTATTAGAAAGCAATACAGTGGAAGCTTTCCACTTCAATACAGTGGAAGCTTACAATTATTTTATAGAGAAAATTGCATGCAGACTTGATTACAATAAGTCACAATACTTCAATATTTTAACAATTGAGTCCCAGAGTCAGGTAAACTCCTTATGATATGGTAAAGGCACTTCTTTTCAAATAAAATCAGTGGTTGCCAGGAGACGCTGTGCTTGCTCAAAAAGAAACTCTAATCATATCTTCAGTTTCATTAGGAATAAATGTTGTTAGTAGTTTTGTTAGTCATTCAAATAACCTCAAACCTGCGTTCAAATATTTCCTGGGCTTCTCCTTTCCTCCCCGCAGGGGTGGAACTTCAAGTGCATACGCAGGACTTTTATTAGGTATTTAAAATGAGTAGCAGATTCTTATCCAGAGTCCAATGTTCCTTCATTCTAACAGGAAAGAAAAAAATAATAACTCTCAGTTCTAAGCGAGCAGCAAATGGCATAGTTCTTTCCCAGTGGGAACCATCCCCACTCCACGTGTAAAGGAAGTTGTGTGGGGCTCTCCTCACCCTCTTTAGCCCATCCTCTGCACAATATCAATGTCGGCTTGGTTTGAACATTGTTTTCCCAGAATATAAGAGTCTGAGAGAATCACCAGCCTTTCTGGAAACTTCCACCTCACAAACTCCTTTACTGTATTTTGGGGCAAAGAGCATGAGACCAAGACAGGCTGTCCAGCCCTTTCTTCTCTACTAGCCAGATGTGGGGCAAAGCTACCTTGCATTATAAGATTCAGTGTTCTTATCTACAAATTAAAAATCACACTTCCACTACCATGTTTGTTTAACTTGTAAATTGAATTATTTTGGAAATAATAGACAGTTGCCAAATCAAATCGTTGTGGGATTACTGATTAAACAGACTTGTTTACTCCACAACCCTGAATCTTCCCATCCCTAGTAGATCCCAAAACACTGGTTTCAAAATGTTTAACATTTATACACCTTTCTGTTTTAAGTTGTTCTGGAAGTTGCCTCCATATATGGCAGTAAAGAGGAGAAACAAGTGGCTAATTTATGATTATCTGTTTAGCATTACAGGTGATGGTTCCATTTGTTCACACTCCCCATCACCTCTCTACCTGTCTACCTTCTCGGTGCAATTCAACACCTGTCGATTAACTGGGTGATTTTTAAGTATCTATAGTTAAACTACTTTTTATTTTTCATCAAATTTGGAGTCCATATTTAGATTCTGCACTTTGTACAATAAGGATGTGAATGTGCCCCCATCTGCGTTCACCTCTTCTCTCTCTGTTGACTATATTTTTCAAAGTTTGGTTTAGTAACATTTCCATCACACTCTTAAACATCACTCTCTCCTGTTTTATCTGCCCATTGATTCTAATTGAAAATACAGGGCTTCATAGCATTATGTGTAAAAGTTGCTACACTACAGACTAAGATAATGATTCAACAGTTTCCTAGGAGGAAATTTCTTTTCTTCGACAACTTCCTTAAATGCTTCTTGGTGTTCACATTGACATGATTTTAAAGAATGTCCTTGAATTCTCTGCTTTCGTCATATGACTGATTTCTTCCAACATTTCATCACACTGTCTAGCCTCCAGAATTCTCTCTACACAGAGCTCTCCTTCCTGGGCCCTCCTCCTTTTGCTCTAATGGAAAGTATTGGGTCTGTGCCCACAGCTGTCAGCCTGCCATGTGCCCAGATCACTCCTCCATGCGGGAGCCTCTTCTCCCATCCCAGGTTCCCTTTCGCTTGGCCTGGGCTTAGCGCCGCTTCCCAGGAGAATGACCTCAAACAATGCTTCCAGAATATCTGCATGGGAGGATCAACCCACCAGTGCTTGAATGTTTCCCAGTCTAGGGTGCCTTGGTAGACTCTGCTATTCATATTTTAGATGAGGATATAAAAGTATCAAAAGCATTTCCTGAAAACACTTTGATGAAATTGTTTCATTTTATATAATTGTCCAATTTAACTTGTAGATGTGGAATACCAACGAGCGCGATCTTCATTTACAGTGAAGAAATTCATAAGAAATGAGGATTTCCATAAACTTTGCTTTATCATTGTAGTTCTACAAGCTCACAGTGTTGGATAGATGGGTGTATTTTTAAAACATGCTGTTTGACACTTAATAAGGCTTCCTCTTAGAACACACATGCCTTTTGTCACTAAGAGATCCCTTCTGCAATTTATTTGATAATTTTCTCTCCTTCACTTTCTCTATGTTCCCTTTCTTGAAATCCTATTAGTCAGATGTTGGACCCATCACTTGGGTTCCTCTCTCTTAATGTTTTTCTGACATACTCTGAACCTTGTAATTTAGTTTCATGTTTTGTGAGACTTCCATAGCCTTATTTTCCAAGCTTTTTTTTTCAATTTCAGCAAACACAATTGTCTTCTTAAAAAATTTACATTTTCCAATTATTTCTTATTCATAAAATCCAGTTCTTCTTTTATGGATAAAACATCTTCTTGAATTCTTCTAAATTCTAAGTTTAATTCTTCTAATTTAAGTCTAATTCTTCTAATTCTAAGGTTTTCTTCCTTTGTTTCATTTAGAAATAGTTTTCTGTTTAACTGGAATTTTAAATTCAATGTTAAAGATTTTCCTTGCATGTACGTTTCTACTCGATCTTGCATTCATGTCTTATAACAGGAGGGTTTGTGATGAGTGCGTGCATGCGGGTAAGTCATTTGGGAGCAGACCATTTGGAGGTGACACCACACTCCAGCTTGCTGCGTAGTTCTAAGAGGTCAAGGACTCCCATTAGCTTTCCTCCATGATTTGTTCTGGATACTTCTGTCCATATTTTAATAAATGTGCCTCCACTGTGTTGCTGAGGTGGGAATGATGGCTGTGAACGCTTTGCGGGTAGCCACATTATTTATGAATTTGGAACAGGGATATAGAGAGAAAGTCATATTGATATACATTTAAATAACCCTTCTATTTTCACCCCACGTCTCATTCCGCTCTGACAGTTTCAGAGCTCAGGGCCTGTGTGTCTCTGCTGTGCTGCAGGTCAGCTCCCGTGTGCATGCCCTCTAGGCCCTATATTTTCCTGTAGTTTACTCCACTGTGCTATTCAAGGCAGGCACATTAACTTTCTTCAATTCAGAAATCTGTTGAAAAATTCTATATGCTGATGGTCCCATCACAGTTTGCAGGGTTGCAGCGAGTTTACCATGCCATTTCCTTTATAATTCATGTGGTATAATTTAAGTGGAGTCAAAAGGAAACGAGGATATAAAGTTAGATGCTCTTACATTCTTTCCTGAATGGATATCCATGACTGAGTTTAGCAAGCTGCTTCAGTGGTTAATCCAAATGAGAGGTTTCATAGGTAATGAAACCTCTTGAGAATGAAAGAAAATGAAACATTTTCTTCCAAATAACAAATTGTTATTCAAAATATGTTCTGACACATGTTAAATCTTCTCTTTTGAGCCATTAGAAATAACCCCTCCCCCCATTTATTTCTTGAGACAATTTGTTGCTCTGTCACCTATGCTGGAGTGCAATGGTGCAATCGTGACTCACTGTAGCCTCGACCTCCTGGGCTCAAGTGATCCTCCCACCTCATCCTTCTGAGTGGCTGGGACCTCAGGTAAGCACCATCCCCAGCTGAGTTTGAAAATTTTTGTAGAGATAGGGTCTACCTATATTTCCCAGGCTAATCTGGCACTCTTAGACTCAAGTGATCCTCCGGGCTGGGCCTCCCAAAGTGCTAGGATTACAGGCGTGAGCCACTGCACCCATTCCTAATACGTCTTTTAATATATCTGGAAATAAGCAGGAAATGTGAACTGAGTTATACCATTTGAAGAAAAAGCCTTCTAATGAGACTGAAATGATAAAATTTAACTTTTAACATTTGTATGTATACATATACACAAAACCATATATAGCCAAATCACATACAGCTGTTCTGATTTCAATACAAGTGTTTTTGCTTATCACAATTGGTTTACTCATTTATTCATGTTTCAAACATGAATTAAACTCTTTTTTTATCAACTGTACTAGGAGAATGTCATTCAAAGATGAACAAGAAACTCAGATTCTAGTTAACTTGATTAATGTTTCTTCTTTTTTATAAATAGCCTTAAACAAACATCAGTTGTACAAGTATTTAATTTAAATCAATCAAACATAAGCATCTGTTATGCAACACAGTTTCTTCCATAGATTTATACACGGTTGACTTTACTAGACTCTGAAAGCCCATGAGCACATTTTATTAGAGATTTATTCTTTCTTTTATTTATTGATTTAATTTGCAATGCTTTGAACTTAATAAAGGCTCAATTATTGTGTGTTAGCTGAAAACACAGGGTTGGAAGGAGTATGACTTCATAATATAATTATATAACTCTTTATGATATTCCAGGCAATTCTTTAAAACTATTCTGCTTCTAAGGTTGTTCTTAATGTCCTCATGATCAAGTTGGTCTCTAGTTTGAGATTGGAATAGCAAATTAAAATACAAAGTCTCACCTGGTAGAAAAGAAAAAAAAGAAGTAAAATATAGCATTCTGGTAACATAAGAGGTCAGATTAATTGTAAGACTGGCTAGACATCTAAAATAGATTACCCCCCTGACAAGGACAAAAAAAAAAGAGGCAAGGAAGTGCATGCAGGCCGGGAAATTTCCAGAATGTGGGGCTCTAGCCCAGAAATTGCACTGAGAGATTTTGAGCAGCCACGGTGTAGTGGAGAGACTGCACCTTCACAGGGAGGATCATTTTCTAAAACAGAATATTTTGTACCATCTAAAAGTGTGCATCTCTTTATTCCCTAGAGAATATTATTGTGGCTCTAAGTAAATGTTGGAGTTAGAAGATAATTAAATATATTTTAGTTAATCTTGACTCAACATAAATGTTGGTAAGAAAGTTGCTTTTTTTTTCCTAAAGAGCTTTTTATACAAAAAATTAAGTCCCTGCAAATCTATTGTGTATGAACCTCTCTGTAATGCACAATGAGTATCAAAGATCAAGACAAGGAAATGTCTCAATAAATTTAATGTCTCAATAAATTTAATGTCCAGATACATATAAATTTGTTATACACATATAAGGCTACAATCTAAAGTAGTTGATTCTTAACTCAGCAAATTTGAACTTATAGAAGATTTATAAAATTGGGCATTTTATTTTTTATATTAAATAGCCTTACATTAAAAATGATAACATTTATTACACATAAATACCCAATCTCCATTACTCATATTGACTTAATAGCAACTAGTTTTAAATAGAAAACTGTTAACATAATCCTTGCTCATTTATATTTCTACTGTTTCCTTACAATTCTCTTTAACTTCTTTTCAATTAAACAATATTTTTATCCTGGAAACTAATGAAGATTGCTTCAAGTTTTTATAAATATGAATGTGACCACCTTGGGACAGACACTCTAATGACTGAAACAAAGCAATACAAATGTGAATCTTTAGATTTCAAACTGAAACAAGCCAAAGCATTTCTGAATTAAGAAAAAATATATATCAGGGGAATTTTAGACGAACCCCATCAGTAAATAGAAGACAAAGCAAACACTGCTTCCAACTAGGACTGGTGGGCATGCATTCCCGAATGGCAGTATATGGAGTTCCAGGGAATCAAGCCCCAGAAAAACAATTATATATTAAAAACAAATTATGTATTAAAATATAATTATTATTATTAATTATTAATGATTATTAATAATTATTTATTTATTTATTTGTTTGTTTATTTTTCTGAGACAGAGTCTTGCTCTGTCACCCAGGCTGGAGTGCAATGGTGCAATCTCAGCTCACTGCAACCTCCTCCTCAAGCAATTCTCCTGCCTCAGCCTCCCAAGTAGCTAGAATTACAGGCAGGCACCAGTGTGCCCAGCTAATTTTTGTATTTTTAGTAGAGACAGGGTTTCACCATGTTGTCCAGGCTAGTCTTGAACTCTTGACCTCAGGTGATCCACCCACCTTGGCCTCCCAAAGTGCTAAGATTACAGGAGCGAGCCACTGTGCCCGGCCTTAAAAAATTCTTAAGTGTCCAGAAATTATCCGAGTGTATGGCTAATAAAGAAACATCTATTCATGAAATTGGCTGAAGTTCACAACAGCAGCGAGAGTCTGTGCTTCACTCTTCCCTCCAGCCCTCAGCTCAGTGAGGTGAGCCCCTCTTTGGGACTGCGCGCAGAGTAGATGGGACAGAACACCCCCCACAGAGCCTAAAGAAGGGCCTGGTGTCTCCGTGGGAGGGCAGGTCTCCAGCCTTTCTCATCCCCCACAGCTCCATGATGCAGAGGACAAGTTCCTCGAGAGTTTGGGGCTGCCTTTCCCCCCAGGGCCCTCTCAGAGGACAGAGGCTCGACTCCAGGGAAGACAAGCCAGGAACATCAGAACTCAGGTGCCCTGCACCCTGGTGGGCCTGGATGATGGAGGTTGCACACAGAAATCCAAATTAGAAAACTGGAAGCCGCTTCACCTGGCCCATGTTCCGCCCATAAAGCAGGTGTCACTTTGAGAGAAGTGGCCACCGTCCCTGCACCAGCTTGGGAGAAGTGACTCAGAGATTTTGCCAGAAGCAGAGGCAGGCGGCGAGAACAGACAGACCCACAGCTCTCCCTAGAGGAACCAACGTTATTTGAAACAGGGTGTGGGGATTTCTCTCTGCAGAAAGTCAATTCAGACTCCTCAAAAAAGCAGAGATTTTGCTCGTCATTGCAAGCCTATTTAGTAGTGTTTTTAAAAGACGAAATATATTAATTCCCATGGGGGCACCAGCCACTTTGGCAAGTGCTAGAAATAAAAACACATAAGAAAGTCTCAGCCCTCCAGCAATTTTTTAAATCTGACTGAAAGAACAATATCCATTAGAAAATAAATACAGTGAAAAGAAGGCATGTATGTGATTGCTCCTATGCATTCATTGAGAAATACGGTGGGCATCAGGAAGGGTGTCGGCCTGCACCCAGAGAGTAAGGGCATTTTAAAGCTCAGAGCAGGGCACAGGGAGCGTGGCAAGGGAGAGAGCAGATGGCCTAGAAGCCAATGAGGAATTTACGCAAAGGACTCAGCCCAATTCAGCCTGGTTTCTTCACCAGCCAGCATCAGCCTTTTAAGGAGAAAGTAGTTATTTGCATGGAGATGTTAGAGAAAGAATTTAAATCCCAAGAGACAAAAAGGTATATACAACCAGTCAATTACATAATCTTGCTGCAATCTGTAATTTGAAGTTCAGAACTATACATATAAATAGATCTTATTTTATGGTGCCCTCTGATTAAACATGAAAATAAAATATTCACTAACTGACCAATTGCTGTACTTAATTCTGAAAACTTGCCATCTTGGTTTTTGTAAGGTAGATGAGTCTTTTCTATACATGCATGGATTTTATTATACTCATAAATATGTTTCATGGATGTCTATGTAGAGGTGAGAAGAACGATTTTATTAAATTCCTGTCTTAGCATAATCAACTTGGTTGTTCAGTCTATATAGTTTTTTTTATACCTTAAAGTGGTAACTTAATGCTTCTTCTATCACTGCTCTGGTCTCTGATACATGAACGGGAAGACTGTGGTTCCCAACTATAGTAAATTTATTTTAGCAGTGGAGCAACGACATGATGATCAAATGGAAAGTTTATTCAATCATGTGTCTTGTGGGACTGGGAGTAGGGGAAAATGCACTTTGACAACCAAAGCACAATTTTAAAAATCACTATCTTCATGTATAATTTTATTAAACAGCAATGTCAAGCTGCCGAATTAAGAAGAGCTAACAGGTCATTGTCTGTAAAAACGCAATTAGCAACCAGTGGCATTTAATAAGATTGATTTTGCAGGGTATCTATCAGAGTCATAATTTTTTTTATATAATTAGGGTAGGTCACATTTTATTCGCTGTATTAAAAATGATACTAATGTTGCCAAGTTTATGAATTTTGATGAAAGTGTTCAATGTACATGTGAATCATCAGTCTGAAGACAAATCATTAAAATGTCATGCTCCCCAACATTAATTTTCCTTCAGGCAGTACCAAATTGGGGAAAGTGTGAGAATATGAGCTAGGTAACAGCTTTCACACACTGTCTTACTTTTCATTTTAATTGTAATGCATTTATAGTGACTGATCAAATTATTTTGTTATCTCCTTAAACATAACAACTTTATGCAACTTTAATTTTGAAAACTGCATCGACACTGAGTTCCACGATGATGTAGTCTAAGAATTTGAATATATTCATTTGGTCTTAAAATTTGAACCTTGACATTTTCCTCAGTATTGGCAGCTCCCATGATGTGTCTCTTTAATTAGTTCAATGCTTTGCTTGTCCCAAAGCACAGGACCAGGGCGTTCACCCAACTGTAATTACCCCTCGCAGATTGTCTTCCATAGAACCTGATGGAGAGTCTTTGCAAAACAATTTTTAGAAATGCATTTTTTGTCATCTTCTTTACTATCCATCAATATAATTCATAGCTGTCATTTTAAAGCTTTAATTTCCTAGTGGGCATTGCATTATTGCACATCCAGGATAAAGGATTAGAAAAGGCTATATCCATTAATGGGAATGTTCTGGCAGATGCAAGTTTGCTTTTCAGCGCTTTGCTCACTAAGCTGATCTTGTTCAATCCCATGCCATCCAAAAGCTAATTTCCACACCCTCTTTCTCATGCCCATCCAGAAAGAGATGCAAGTGCTTAAAACAAGGAAATCATCTTAAGTGAATTTCCATATCATTTAACTTTTGACTGCTTCATTGTACTTGCAGCTTTCTTAAAACTGACAGGTAAAGAACTCAAATAAAATAAAAACATATACCTAATGTATGCATAACACATACAATCTCAATGTGCCTTTTGAGTTTTTTATAGCCCACTTTTCCTGACAGATTTCTTTTCAAGTAGTGGAACCATTCTTAGTTTTTTCCAAAAATTTCAAAAACATGCAACACAAAATTACACTGAGATTTGTGACAATATCTGAGGTCCCTATATAGAGGAAATAAAAAAAATTGAAAGAATAAGCACATACTTGTATGGGAAGATGCCGTAGGGACTGCTTCTTACCCAGTTATTTATTCACTTCCATTTTCCGACTGCATCCAGGCAGTCTCTCGCCCTTATTTATGTAATATATACATAGACCCCAATACCAGTCATGATAGAAGAAGAGTCCCATATGCCTATAGATGGAGACCCACAGCAGGGATTTCACGATATTGGAAGTAAAACATGCAAAGAAAATGTTTTTCTGAAGTTGTGTGAGCTAGAAGAACAGCTGGATAACTCTAGAGGCTTGTCGTGGTGTCTGTGTGTGGACTCCAAACACACAGTGAGCAGCTGGTTTGCACTAAGAGTGCCGGTCAGCACCACACAGCATGGGAGACGGTCAGTGGAACTTATCAAGAAATACGAGTGGGGAAAAAGATCAAAATGTGTTCAGCAGTCAAAAAAATTTCAAACAACCTAAGTCCACACAAGTCGAGAATAAATAAATGCCAAACTATATGCTCACAACTATACTATCAAAATTATGGTTTTAGGTGGAGAAAGGCAAATTTTGGTGAAAAACATTATAGTAAACATTTTGAAGGAAGTGACATTTGGGCTGGGCTTAAAAATGGATAGAAGGCACTTTATTTTTAATATATCACAAGCATATACTTACAAATGTAAATTTGGACTTTACATTCTCAGCTCTTCTCCTTTTCAGAAATAATTAGAGTCATGTAACACTAAAAGACACATAAAACTAAGAAAGTTTAAAATTGTTCTCAGTTTCTACCCACTATTATAAACAATAACAGAGTTAGAAATATTGTTAAGGTATTGCCAAAACTAAAATTGTATTTATGATATTTTATGATATTCAGAGCTAAATAAATTGTATTTATTTGTTACAATGTGGATTAACCTAGGCACATTATGTTAAGTGAAATAAGCCAGGCACAGAAGGACAAATACCCTCCTATATGTGGATCTACAAAAGAACTCATAGAAGCAGAGAGCAGGGGTGGAGAATGGGGAGTTGTTGGTGGATGAGCACAAACTTTCACTTCTGAGATGAATAACTTCTGGGAATCTAACATACAGCATGGTGACTGTAGCTAACAACTTTGAATTATGTACTTGAAATTCACTTAAATGTCTTAACCACAAGGCAAGGCAAAACAAAACAAAAAGGTAACCGGGTGAGGTGATAGTTGTGTTATTAACTACATTGGTGACAGTGATCTTTTCACTATATACATTACCATATATACACATAAAATCATCATATCATAGATCTTAAATCACATAATTTTATTTCTCAATTATACCTCAATAAGTTTGGAAATTTTTTTAATTAAGAAAACTAATGGAGGTATAAAAGTTTAAAAGTAATCTTTATATTTCTAATTATATTCCAATAACTGATATATTTTACTTAGTTTATTCCTCTTACTGTGTATATTAGTTTTTTTTATTTGTAATGGTTTCTCTTCATGTTGTAAAGATGATATTTGAGTATTAATAATGTGGTGTTACTCATACAATCTGTATAATAAAAAGTACACAGACCATGTTACCTTCCCCACTATATCAGAATATCCATTAGGACTAAGACCATGTCTATACTTCACTTACCACCACGTTCCATGTAATGAGCACAGGGCCTGTGCCCACAATTATGCAGTCACCTGCTTGAGTGAAGTATTCTGAAAAGCTCTATGAAATTATGATAATCAAATTGTTCAACAAGTTGGAGAATTACAGCAAATGAAACAGATAAAAATGTGGAGAACTTTTCCAGGGAATTAGAATCTAAAAATAAAAGTCAAGTTTTAGAACTAAAAGTACAATAAAAAAAATAAAGGCCCTTGTAATCATGTATTCAACAGTAGATGAGACAATGGTGAAAGGAAATTTGGGACAACAGAAAATACTAGAGTTAAACACAGGAAATAAAGAAAGGGTAAGAAGAAGGGAAAAATAAAGATACATGGACATATTTGAAAAAGATCTAACATACATGCAATTATAATACACGAGAAAAAAAACAAGTAAATGAGGCAGGAGTACTATTTAAAAAAAAATAGCTGGCGACTTTACAAAACCAAGGAACTTGACAGATTCTGCAATGCACAATGTTCTGCAAATCTCCAATAGGATCAGTGCAAGGGAAACACATGGGTGTAAAATAGATTGATGGAAAAAAAGCAGCAGCCAGAAAAAAAAGGAATAATAAAAAATGAATTTTAAGGGAGTATCGTTAAAACTAAAAGCTTAATACTGAACAAAAATTTTGGAATCCAGAAGACAATGAAAAGGCATCTTAATGTCCTGAAAGAAAGTAATTACCAAACCAGAATCAATAACACCTTTCAAGAGTGAAAATGAAATAATGATTTTATGATGAAGAAAAACTCAGAATTTTTTTTACCAGCAAACCTACACTAAGAGAAATACTAAAAGTAGTTCTTCAAGCAGAAAGAAAATGAGCTAAGAGTTAAGATAAAATTATAGGAAAGAACAAAGATCAACAGCGAGGGTTATTATGTAACTACATAAAATTGACCACTGGCTAAATATTGACCTGCAAAATTAATATTATTACTGGCCCTATGGTGTTTCAGTGCAGGGCAAAAAAAAAAATGCAAAAGGTGCAGGGTGGTAAGTTGAGATAAAGAATCACCATCTTCAGAAATGTTAAGAATATAAAGTGAGATTCTGTATGAATCTAAATGTAAGATTCTGTAAGGTGAGGTTCCATGTTAAAATTTTTGCTAAAATGGTAGAGTGAGTCCATAAGTAAAAAATTAATGGAGAGAAAATAAATATTTGACTAAAATTACTCAAAAATATAGGAAAGATACAAATGCTTCTAGTATTATGAAATAAATATTTTGGGGGAAAAACTATTTTAAAATTTTGCTGAATTAAGTATTCTAACTAAGAATCAAGACAGTCAGATCGAGAAAAGAATAATGTTGCACATTATAAGACACAAAACTTAAATATAGGAGTTGGTAATTTTGACAGTAAAAACATAAGAAAAGGTATACCACAAAAACACTAACAAAAGAAATCTAGGTTACTTGTATGAACAGCATATAAAGAATAGTTCAATTAAAGAAGGATTACTTAAAAAGGGACACTTTGTGATTAGTAGACGATTCACTGGAAGCTGTTATAATTTTAAATCTATATGTAGCCAATAACAAGACTTCAAATATATACTGCAAAAATTAACAGAATTGAGAGTAGATATAAGCAAGTACATGATCATAGTAAGAGATTTTAACACTTATAATTACTAATAAAATAGACAGGTGAATGTATCAGGGAGTATTCAGGAGTCACAAACAACTGAGACATACATTATTATGAGGTATATCTGAGCTATTTCTTAGAATTGACCATATCTTCAGTCATCAAACAATCAGAAAATCTCAGAAGATCGAAATTGTCAAGAATATATTGGACTAAAATGGAATTAAGGTGGATGTTAATAACAGAAAGATAACTAGAAAATACTCAAGTGTATGGAAATAAAGACTACACTGTTAAATAATTCATGAGCCACAAAAGAACATTACAGCAGAAAGAAGAAAATATTTAACTGAATAGTCATAAGTATAAGAAGAAATCAAAACATATGGGTTGCAGCTAAAAAGAATGCTGAGGAGATTTTTCTTGAAAGCCGATTTTCCAGAATATATTAAAAAAACTGAAAATCAAACTTCCAAATGATAAGGCTGTTAAAAAAAAAAAGAAAGAAAGAAAAACTAACAGAGTTGGAGGAAGAGAATAAAAATATCAGGGAAGGTTATTCTAATTTTGACAGTTATCCCAATGTTTAAGAAACAAACATTCTCTCAAATAGTTCATATAACAAAGTTAGATGACAGATTGTTGGGATTGTTTACCTGGGATATCAATGGATTCAACAGTGAATGATTTCGAGGAGGGAGTCATGGAAATGACAGATCATGCCATAATTGGTTTTCAGCCAGTAACCACTGGTATGGCTTTTGTTTAACATATTGCTGTACCACTTGGTAAATAGTTACTGAAGTCAGTGGTAAAATCATGAGCATATCTTCTGATCTATTTGATCTGAGATCACATAGACAGAGTGATTGAACTGCACATTCTTTGTAATATGTTCTAAACTGTAGTATTATTAGAATTATCAGTTTTATTATACTCCTATTATTTAGTTGTTTCTACTACTCCTGGATAAAATATCTTTTTCATTGCCTTTAATATCCACATGGACAGCACTTGTGTAAGTACTTACTATGGAATGCATATATTTATAAATTGGAGAATCTTTAATAAAACATTAAGAAAAAATTTAGATCTTTAAAATGGCTTGGGGGAAAAGCAATGATATTAGTAACAAAAATAGTCTGGAAAATGTATGACATCATAGAAATCAGAATAGGCAGGACTATATTTTGTCTATAAGAATCAGTAAAATTGAACAAATATATTTCAAATAAATAGTGAGTGGAGTTGTACTGCTGGTGACATAATGTTGAAGGCAAATGGTGCTCAAAAGTTACATCAATAAAACCTAAAAGTGCTGATACTTGGATATTTCATCGGAATAGGATTATATTTGATTTAAGGTACAGATTTTAATGGGCAAAATGTGCAATCATTAATGAAGAAATGATGTAAACAAATTAAATTTTTAATTAAAACACTATACTAAAAAACAAATTATTTTTTCAAGAGTGTTAAAAAAGCAAACAAAGAACACAGAAAGTAAAATGACAGTTTTTAACCATATGTACTTAATAGTTAAAAATAACCATGCACTTTCAGACACTTATGATTTACTAAGGCTTGAAAACAATATTAATAGATAGATATATGCTTTACCTGCTTTAAAAATAGGTATCTATTTTCATGAGAAAATTAAATTTTAAAAGTCAATAATTAAGATAATGCATTTTCAACAATAATCTATGAATATTTACTTCTTATAAATAAATATGTTTAAATAATTTCCTTAAAATGTAAAATTCAGACCTTAAGATAATTTCATTTTTTAATCTCATGGAACCGGAAGGATAAGCATATGAAATGATGTATCAAAGGTTTGTTTGTGCTTTAAAGTTTCCATTTAGTAAAAAACTGTGAGTGAAAATTATTGGATTTTAGTAGACATCATACTATTAAATTTATAGAAAAAATACATGGTTTTAGTCAAAATCTTGGAAGAGTTTCTGAAGGTTTTATTTTGGCACTGATTTGCCACATGAAATTTTCTCTGACTGATACAATAAAAAATAAAATATTTTAAGAGTTTTCTACTATATGCCAAATAATTTTCACAGAAAATTAAATACCAAAGATTGAAACAATGAACTATAGAAGGAAATTTAAACAATGTACTGTGGAAGAAACTTTAAACTTTGTTGGTGAGCCTTGAGTCCAGAGGATATGAAACGGTTTGAAATTCTAATGGAATCTTCTCAATTTACTCTGATGAAAGTTAATGAACAAATAATAATCATTTTAAAATGTAATTACTAGAGTTATTTGGTTTTCATAAAATGCATCCTACCAGACACACCAATTTTGTTTCAAAAGAAGTAGTTCAGTTGTTAAACCATGATTATTGATTTGTTGAAGATTTTATTTAATTAAATGCAGGAAACTGGCAAAGATATAGAAATCACAGAGAAATTAAGTCATATGATATAAAATAAAACAGAACATTTATTCTTTTTACAATTTATGAAATATTGAGACATTGACAAATGACATTAATAATGTTCCATGAATAAAAACTAAACAGAAATTAATATTAAGCCAACTATTTAAATTTTAAGATCTCCCATTAAATAGAAGAAGTAAGATCTAGAGTTTGGTAGCACAGTAAGGCAACTATAGTTAACAATAATTTATTATATTATCTCAAAATGACTACACTAGAATATATAGGGAATGTTCCTAGCACAAAGAAATAATAAATGTTTGAGGTAATAGATTTCGACTACCCAGACTTGATTGGTATACATTATATGTTTGTATCAAAATATCACATGTACCCCAATAAATATGTACAACTATAATGTATTCATAAAAATAAAAATAAAAAAATAATATCTTATCATCGAATTTTTAAAAAATTGATCCATTACACAAACACGTTTTATAATGTCAATGTTATTAGAAATGTGAGGAAAATGTAGTGTGATTTGTTGTAGATTCTTGTAAGCTAAAACAGAATTCAACTCACACGTAATCCCTTGGACGTTGAACTACGTGAAAACTAATGGAAAAGTTTGAAGTCACTACTCATGGCAGATCATGTGTCAGAAAGAATAGTTTAACTAGAGATAACCACCCCAAATGCAATTTACAGGTAAAATTTGCTATTTTTCTTAAAAATATGCTAATTTTCTCAATAAATAGCAAATAACTGGAAATTATTAGAAAGACTTGATTAAAAAAAAAATGTTTTGACACAGAGTCTCGATCTGTTGCCCAGGATGGAGTGCAATGTCAGGATCTCAGCTCACGGCAACCTCCGCCCCCTGGGTTCAAGTGATTCTCCTGCCTCAGCCTCCCTAGTAGCTGGAATTATAGGCATTCACTACCATGCCCGGCTAATTTTTATATTTTTAGTAGTGATGGGGTTTCATCGTGTTGGCCAGAATGGTCTCAAACTCCTGGCATCAAGCCAGCCTTGACCTCCCAAAGTGCTGGGATTATAGGTGTAAGCCACAGCGCCCAGCCTTGATCATATTTTTAATACTACCACTTTTAAAATTCAGTAAACAGTTTTACTAATGATATAGATAGATGATAGATAAATATGTGGATAAATGGATAGATAGATAGATGATGATAGATGATAGATAGATGATAGATAGAGAGATAGATAGATAGATAGATAGATAGATAGATAGATAAAGAATAATTTTGGAAAAAGGAAATACAGTTTTTGAAATGACTTTTTCTCAAAAAAATAAAGCCAAAGAGAAAAATAGATGAACATTAAGGGTAAGAATTATATATTTGAAAAATAGTCCAGGAAAGCTATTAATACTAAAAGTATATCTTGATGTATTGATTACTTTGACAATGTTTACTTCTTTAAATTCTACCTGTGCTCCACAGCTTTTATGGCCACTAGAAAATGAATGGTGTTTAGAAACACATATGTGAGCCTTTATAGGTTACACTGTGGCTGGCTAAATCGAAGTTAAATAATTATACGATGAATGTACCTTTAAAAACTATGTGGTCTAGAGGAAACAAAATGATGTCATGGCATAATAAATGGGCACTATCTGGAAAAGTTGAGGACAATTTACTTGAAGACGTGATACTGGAGCCATTTCTTTCGTAAGAGTAAAAGTTGAAAAAGAAAAATATCTTTCATTTGTCGTATTTTAGCATAAAATTACAAAAGCATATTAATTCATTGGAAAAAGAAAAAGCCCTTTCAGGCAAAGATTCAGAGGAAATGTTTTTAAACATACATTTGTCTCCACTGAGCGTGATTGATCAATGCAGTAGATGATGTCCTCAACGTGTTTCCTTACTCAGCTGAACTCAGAAAGGGTGAGATGCCAGGGGCTATGCTTCAAGGGAGAGTGTGGTATTGAAAAGACCTGATCTAATTAAAAGGGGGGCAACCCTGAAAATAAATAAATAGTCCAAATTTGAGTAATCTCATGTGGCTTTTGACATGAGCCCTGTAAAACACAATGCACAAGACCAAAACAGATTCTCATAGGAAGAAGCACATGCCTCAGCTACCCAGTAGGTAAGGTAAGATAGATCATTATTCATATGATCAATGTATTGTATTGACTAATCAAAGTGTTAGCCTTTTAATAAATCAAAACTAAATGTGACCATCTTTCAATTGTATGTCATCACTGAATTCCAGAGGGTCTCACGGCATCATGTGCGATTGTTTAGTAAACAGAATAAATGTTTGAACATTAGCGAATCCAAGTCTAAGAGCTGCATCTCCCTGGGCACCATTATTCAAGGAGCATCTCTCAGAGGACGTCGAAGCCAATGGGGAGGGAATTATGGAAAGGTCATCCTGAAAAAATGGGGAGGAAATTGTGGAAAGGTCATCCTGAGAAACTGCGGAGGAAATTGTGGGAAGGTCATCCTGAGAAACTGAGGAGGGAATTGTGGAAAGGTCATCCTGAGAAACTGGGGAGGAAATTGTGGGAAGGTCATCCTGAGAAACTGGGGAGGAAATTGTGGGAAGGTCATCCTGAGAAATTGGGGAGGGAACTGTGGGAAGGTCATCCTGAGAAACTGGGGAGAGAATTGTGGGAAGGTCATCCTGAGAAACTGGGGAGGAAATTGTGGGAAGGTCATCCTGAGAAACTGGAGAGAGAATTATAGGAAAGTCATCCTGAGAAACTGGGGAGGGAATTACGGGAAGGTCATCCTGAGAAACTGGAGAGGAAATTGTGGGAAGGTCATCCTGAGAAGCTTGGGAGGAAATTGTGGGAAGGTCATCCTGAGAAACTGGGGAGGAAATTGTGGGAAGGTCATCCTGAGAAACTGGAAAGGGAATTATGGGAAAGTCATCCTGAGAAACTGTTCCCTGTGAATCCACCTGAGTCCAGTGGAGAGTGGGTTGGGAAGAATTTACCCCAGTTATAGGATTCTTTCCCATGAGGAAATACATTCACACACAATTTTAATAAAAGAAATAAGAATTAATTATACTATAAAACAGCATAGATTCTCCAGAGTTTTGTACTTAAATATAATTAAGAATCCCAACTGAAAATAGCTCCAACTTATCTCAATTTTGAAGACTAATCTAGTTCACTATTCTGTGTCTCTGAATAGTTGTTAATTATGTTATTATTACTCTCATTAATATTAGCAGTGTTCGTATTATTTGAGTTTCCTCTTACCTTTTGTAAGAAGATGCATTTGTATATTTTTTCTAGATAACAATAAAAGAATTTGTAGAAAATGACTTGTATAACACGACTCCTTCGGTATCCACAGCACATCATTCATGGGTGGTAATACACAGAGAAGTTCCCTCACCACTAAGTCTTACTGGGCCATCCTCGTATCCTACTTTGGAAGCTGAAAAATAAAATTTCATGATTGAAATGGTAGAACTGTCACATTTTGTAACATTCACGTATGTCCACTGTGAAGCAGGGGCACAGTTTTCTCTTACTGTTGTTGTTTTACTAAACATCATCAAATATTCACATATGTGAGAGAGAGGAAAGAGAGGGTGGGATATAGTATGATATACATAAAATATATATGACATTATATATATATGATAATATGCCAATAAGTATGATATATGTTACATACCATGTATACATATGACAATGCACTGCAGGTCTCCAGGAATTGTCATGTGCAATATTCCTCAGGAGGCACCAGTCTCATAGTTCATATAAACAGCAACAACAGAGTTTATGCAGTCTCCAGCTATATGGTTGCATGAAATTGTCCCAGTAATATGTAATGTAACATATAACATATGACTTATATAATGAAAAATACAAGGACCTCACCCTGAGGTGTACATGTGTTCATGAAAAGCTGCACCTCCTATTTGAGGAGGCAAAAAATTTCACCAGCTTTAAAAATCTTAATGACTTTAGCTAATCCAATGCTGTTCTTTCACAAATTTATCAGCAGAAGACCTATCGCTATAGCAAATGCTATTCCTGCATCTCATGCATGGTGAGTGGTGCTTGTTATGTGGTGAGTGGTGCTTGTTGTCTGATTTTTATAGTTCTATTATGATCTGTTTAAAATGTAGTTGTAGTTCTCAGGCCTTACAAATGCATGCAACTTGTAGTCAAAGAAAGAGTGATTTGAGGCATCGGGATATTATCCTGACCCACCCTTTATTAGATCATCTGATTTATATTCTGTTCCTGACTCTCACTGTTTTCTTCTACACAGAAAAAAAAATCGATTTTTATCCTGCTGCTCGAGCTTGTGAAACAGGGTAAGTCAGCAAACAAAGTAAAATAAGCAAATGTGACAAATGACCCAAGGCTATGGAGAAAATCTTTTATTAGAGGCAAATCTCACTTCCCACTCTCCAGTAGAGGCCACTGGTCCTCCTGAATTAATACCTGATAATATCCTCAGATTCATGGGTGAGGCCCCCAGGGCATGACAGAGCAAGATATATACTCTTAAAATACTTTCCGCAGGACTTTTTCGAATCTGCTAAGTTACTAGGTTTTGGGTTTTACCTGAATATTCAGAGCTAACTATCTCTTGAAAACACTGGGAATACAAATGTCACGTGGACTAAAGAGAAAGAAACCAGGCCACTGGCAACTGAGGAGTGATTTGGGGACAATTGCAGAGATGTTTAAAGAGAAAATAACTCAAGATCTCCATGTCTTGTGCAAGGCATTCTTTGCTTCCACTTTCCCATAAAGTATTCAGTAAAATCTCCATACTCTTACATGCATAGCAAACGTTCGTGTATTTTGGGAGTTGTGGCAAAGTACTGAATATATTCTCACTAAATACGGGCCCAAGGATTCCAGTTAATTAGCTGAGATTTGCTCCAATTAATTTGAATCCAATTAATTTCCCCTTTTACCATATAATCACGTCCCTTCTCATCTTTGCAAAACTCTCAGACAAAATTTCAAAAACAACAACGAAAACCAGAGACCATTGTATTCCACCTCTATTATCAGAAAGTCATTTCCATATCCATCCTTGTCCATCATGTGCAATGTCTGCCTACTGCCCTCTAAGAATCACTCCAATTCCTGTTGTCCACTCCTGGGTAAGGCATACACCCATGACTAAGAGTAAAACTGTATACTCAATAAAAAGACTGCATCTGGATACCAAATTGAGGCAGTCTCAAACTACCAGCATTTCACTTTCTTTTCTTTTTTTATGCTTCTCAAATTTATTTTTTATTTCATTTTATTATTATTATACTTTAAGTTTTAGGGTACATGTGCACAATGTGCAGGTTTGTTACATATGTATACATGTGCCATGCTGGTGTGCTGCACCCATTAACTCATCATTTAGCATTAGGTATGTCTCCTAATGCTATCCCTCCCCCCTCCCCCCACCCCACAACAGTCCCTGGTGTGTGATGAAGACACATGCACACATATGTTTATTGCGGCACTATTCACAATAGCAAAGACTTGGGACCATCCCAAATGTCCAACAATGATAGACTGGATTAAGAAAATGTGGCACATATACACCATGGAATACTATGCAGCCATAAAAAAGGATGAATTCATGTCGTTTGTAGGGACATGGATGAAGCTGGAAACCATCATTCTCAGCAAATTATTGCAAGGGCAAAAAACCAAACACCACATGTTCTCACTCATAGGTGAGAATTGAACAATGAGAACACATGGACACAGGAAGGGGAACAACATTTCACTTTCTTTCTACATATCGTTTTAAACTCCATCAACTTCAGAGTTGTTGTAAGATTAATAGAAAATCAGGCAAATGGCCTGGGTGAGTTTGTCACTATACATTACGTATGCAGTAACTAAGAAGTTCAATGATGGTGAGAATAATTATGATCACTGAGACATTCGTGCTGATGGGGAGCATCACAAATGCTACCATATTTGAAAATTTCAGCATGATGTTTGTATTTAATGATAATTTCAAATACTAAAATTCTTTGACATTCAAAGAATGTTGCCAAAGGACAGAATAACAGGCACCATTTGGAACAGGTCAGTGAATAAATCTACATTTCTTATTACATTGGGTAATGACTTTCTTTTCAACCTTATGGAGAGAGACACCAATAATATCAAGACTTATCTGAAAAACATGTGGTGTTAGATTTACTTCTGGTAGAATCATAAGGAAAATATCCTGGATCCTATACAAATCCAGATATTTGTATTTCTTCTCATAAAGAACAATTGCATTTGCAAGGGTTGAATTTGGTTTTACCTTTTCTAATTATAGGAAAATCTTTGCTATCCTTGGACTTTATTTTTCCACTTGTCTAATGTAATATGATGTCATCTGATTCTTAATAGTTCTTTCTCTGGTTTTTAAATTTGTTTTTCTAGAATGAGGAAGTACACTGGGCCTTTTAATGTGTTAATATTTCTTGTATTTCTGTTCTTAGAAATGTAAAGCCAACAAAATTTAGTACCAGTTTTTTTTTTACATTGATGAAATATTTTATTTTTCTGTTTTGCAAAAAGGGCAGAATAGAAAGACACCATTTTAAAATTATGCCTTGTTTAAAGTTTATTAATTTCTGTTGTGCAGCGGGGCGTTATCTGTCTCTGTGACTTTCAACATTTACTATTGGGAGGACATAGTGTGTTCAATAATGTGTTTGATTGAATTAGTTTTCTAGGCTTTAAGAATGTTTCCTTCTCTGTATTATACATTATTATATATGTATTATATACGTAATATATATATAAACCTGTCAATCTTTCATTCCAGCTGTTAGGTTTTTGTATCACATTGGTTAGAATGTGTTAAAGAAAGTGTGAGTAAAAAAACTAAATTTTATTTTTAAACTAAGAAATGAGGAAACTAAGAAATGAGGAAAAGTGTTTCACCAAGTATTTTCCACGGCTCTCCCATGCAGGATAGACAGAGGTGGCGAGACTAGAATCTCACCTCCCAATGCCCACTTTCCCTCTGTTATTTTCCTTCCTCTCCCTCGCTGGAGTCCTGAACTCTGGGATTCATGATCACTATCTGTCAAATTGCCTCTCGCTATCACATTTTCATCCCTGCCTCCTTAGTGCTCAGAATGGGCCAAGAACGGCCTGCTGCCAGCCACATTTTTCTAGGTGATTTATCAGGAATGGAGGGATCAGTGTTTACTTTGACATAACAAAACTTAATCAAAACATAAAAGAGTGTGTTCTGTACATGCTATGCACCATTTCCCACACTCTTTAGAAGGAGAAGATACCAGATCTACTCGGAAGACATGACCTACGTCCCCAAAACGAATCACAAATGCTTCAGCCTTGCTTGAATATATACACTTTACCTACAGAAAAATGTTAGATGTCAGCCGCGGAGAAAATGTGTGTACATCCCACAGGAAATTCCATACTTAGCCAAACTGTAAGCCATATTTTACTTTACCTCTCTTATTATGATTTTGTTAGAGTTTTAATTATTTAAACATGTTTTTACTTGCTTATTCCCTGTTTCTCTAATATCCATAAACTTTTAGATGTCAGAAATGTATTTTTTCTGTTGGTTTGTTTTGGGGTTTGGGGGGGTTTTGTTTGTTTGTTTTTTGAGACTGGGTCTCTGTTACTTAGGCTAGAGTGCCCACTGCAGCCTCAACCTCCCCGAGGCTGACACCATCCTCCCACCTCAGTCTCCCAAGTAACTGGGACTATAGGCGTGCACCACCAGATCGGCTAATTTTTATTTTTTTCTTTTTTTTGTAGAGACACAGTCTCACTACGTTGCCAGCTGCTTTCACACTCCTGGATCTAAGTGATCCTCCTGCTCCAGCCTCCCAAAGTGCTGGGATTGCAGGCATGAACCACCCTGCCTGGACAGACACCAGAGATAGATTTTTAATATGTTTACTTTGGAATATTTATTACTTAAATTTTTAACAAATAAATAATCTATGAAATTGTTACTAGAGCTTTCTGGTTTTGATAATGCCATACAAGGCCCAACACACTGCAAAGATTTAAAGCCATACAAAGGGTATGCTCTTCATCCTGCAAATCTCAAACAATACTTCTACAGCATCCATATAAATTTGGAAATTGAGGGCAGTACATCTCACTTGCCCATATGATAAAGAATAATCTGTGATAAAAGATATTAGAAAAAATTCAGGACTAAAAATTTACTTATTATAAATTTTGATATGAAATTTTAAAAATAATTTATTGTTCTTTTTACACTTAATGAGATGGATGTTTACATAATTTACTTTTAGAAGAAAGTACAAAGGACCAAATATTAGCAATAATAGTAGAAATCAAAGGAACAGCAAACAACATATAAATATGCCCTAGACAGATCAACAAAACCTAGAATTAGCTTTTTAAAAAACTGTGTAATGTTGATAAGCCCCTGAGAACACTGATGGAGAAAAAAAGGCAATAGAAATAACCAATATTAGAAATAACAAATGTATATCATTACCACTTTCAAAGTTTTTAACAGAGAAATATATATATATAATGAGTATAGTGTAACTATATAATAATATAGAGTAAATATACAAATATATATTTCTATATAATATAAATATATAAAGGAAAATATAATGTCCATGATTTTGAAGTACATATTAAATAGATTAATCCTCAAAAAACATACTTCACAAAGCCTGATCAAATAGATATAGAAATTTAAATCTTCATAAAATTTGTAAATAAAATGAAACTATTATGAAAACTGCAGACCACAGAAACTATATTAGTGAATTTTACCAAATATTTAATGAAGGAATAATACCAATTTTTTACAAAATTTTTCAGACAACAGAGAATTATTAAACACACTCTAACCAATTTAACATGCCAGAAGAAAAAACTGATGCCAGATCTTGACAGGGAAATAACGATGAAATATAGGCCAAAGTCATTCATGAATATAGATTCAAATATCCTTAAACAATGAAATTGATATAGTTAAAAACTCATTCATAATTAATTTAAAAATAGCATTCTAAAAATCTAATTGAATACCCTTCATCTTAAGGAAAGGGTATATACAAAATAATGGAATCACGATATTTGCTGGAGAAATGTTGAAATCTTTCTCACTCAATCAAGATGAAGATGCCTTCTCTGCTTACATTTATTCTGTACATTACTGAAGTGCTAACCCATTTAATAAAGGAAGAAAAAAATAATGAAATCTATAAGCTTTTGCAAAAAGGAATAACACCCTCATTATCCAGTGCATATAATTCTGTATTAAAAGTCCAATAGAATATATAGAAATGTTATTAAAAGTTTAATATGAAAATTATGAAATTTAAATACTATTACTAAAGAGAAACAAATGTTATAATAGATATTTGTCAGTTCTAACAGTTTTTTGGTGGAATCTTTCAGGTTTTCTATACATTAGATTTTGTCATCAGAAAACAGACTATTTAACTACTTCTTTTTGTCTTTGGATGCCTTTTATTTCCTTTTCTTGCCTGATTGCTCTGGCTAGAACTTCCACTTTGATGGTGAATAGAAGTGTGTGTTTGGTGGTGGGCACCCTACCCTTGCTCTCGATGTTAGAGGGAAAGCTCTCAGCCCTTCACTATTGAGTGTGATCTGGCTGTGGGGCTGCCATGTGTCCTTCTGTGCCACATGTGTGCTGGGACATCACACTATACTGATGTTGAGAGCTTGATCATGAAAGGTGCTGAGCAGAGTCCTCCAGAGCACCCACCATCTTCCTTCTGTGCCACATGTGTGCTGGGACATCACACTATACTGATGCTGACAGCTTGATCATGGAGGGTGCTGAGCGGAGGCCTCCAGAGCACCCACCATCTTCCTTCTGTGCCACATGTGTGCTGGGGACATCACACTATACTGATGCTGACAGCTTGATCATGAAAGGTGCTGAGCAGAGTCCTCCAGAGCACCCACCATCTTCCTTCTGTGCCACATGTGTGCTGGGACATCACACTATACTGATGTTGAGAGCTTGATCATGAAAGGTGCTGAGCAGAGTCCTCCAGAGCACCCACCATCTTCCTTCTGTGCCACATGTGTGCTGGGACATCACACTATACTGATGCTGACAGCTTGATCATGAAAGGTGCTGAGCAGAGTCCTCCAGAGCACCCACCATCTTCCTTCTGTGCCACATGTGTCCTGGGACATCACACTATACTGATGCTGACAGCTTGATCATGGAGGGTGCTGAGCGGAGGCCTCCAGGGCACCCATCATCTTCCTTCTGTGCCACATGTGTGCTGGGACATCACACTATACTGATGTTGAGAGCTTGATCATGAAAGGTGCTGAGCAGAGTCCTCCAGAGCACCCACCATCTTCCTTCTGTGCCACATGTGTGCTGGGACATCACACTATACTGATGCTGACAGCTTGATCATGGAGGGTGCTGAGCGGAGGCCTCCAGAGCACCCACCATCTTCCTTCTGTGCCACATGTGTGCTGGGGACATCACACTATACTGATGCTGACAGCTTGATCATGAAAGGTGCTGAGCAGAGTCCTCCAGAGCACCCACCATCTTCCTTCTGTGCCACATGTGTGCTGGGACATCACACTATACTGATGTTGAGAGCTTGATCATGAAAGGTGCTGAGCAGAGTCCTCCAGAGCACCCACCATCTTCCTTCTGTGCCACATGTGTGCTGGGACATCACACTATACTGATGCTGACAGCTTGATCATGAAAGGTGCTGAGCAGAGTCCTCCAGAGCACCCACCATCTTCCTTCTGTGCCACATGTGTCCTGGGACATCACACTATACTGATGCTGACAGCTTGATCATGGAGGGTGCTGAGCAGAGTCCTCCAGAGCACCCACCATCTTCCTTCTGTGCCACATGTGTGCTGGGGACATCACACTATACTGATGCTGAGAGCTTGATCATGGAGGGTGCTGAGTGGAGGCCTCCAGGGCACCCACCATCTTCCTTCTGTGCCACATGTGTGCTGGGGACATCACACTATACTGATGCTGAGAGCTTGATCATGAAAGGTGCTGAGCAGAGTCCTCCAGAGCACCCACCATCTTCCTTCTGTGCCACATGTGTCCTGGGACATCACACTATACTGATGCTGAGAGCTTGATCATGGAGGGTGCTGAGCAGAGGCCTCCAGGGCACCCACCTCCTTCTTTCTTCCTTTCAGGGACTCCCCATGCTTCTGAGATGCTGGGATGTTTTAGTTGTAAGTGGGAGGGCCCGGGAGGTACATGGCCACTCTGTCTTGGATTACCCGTGGGTGTGCCCAGCTCTGCCTTGTCTTAGAGAGAGGAAAGCCTCTCAGACTCCACTGTTGCCTAAAACCAGCCTCAGATCATGTGACAGAAGGGTCCAGAGCCCCTTCAGATGCTGCCAGGTCGGAAATGGGCCCTGGAATCTTCACGGCACCAAACTCAAGGGACCTGCGGTAAAGTCCTGGGAAACGGGAATAAGGACTAAGCGGGGCCCCAGATTTCGCCTTGAAAAAAGCAAGAAAATCCGGGATTTAAGAAATGCTGGGACTGCTGCGGCCACTGTGCTCTCAATCTGGAAGGAAATCAAGATCCAAGAGAGAGGTTGGGTAGACCCGATCCTGGGGCACACGAGCTGTGTCCGAAGCAGTGACGCTGCTCTGAGGCACCCTCCGCAGTGTCACCTTACACACAGGAAGGTCATGGCTGGGGCGCAGCTCAGAGTCCCGTGGAGATCTGTCCATGTTAGTGCATAGGATTTCATCACCGGAAATGATCCATAAATATTGCTGGATAGCCAACTGGAAAGTAATCATTTGAATCATTACTTTATAACTTAAGCCAAAGTAATTTTGATTTGAATAAGAAAGTATAACATAAATCAATTAAAATCATAAAAGAACTAGCATAAAATGTGATGGAATCTCAAAGTAGGAAATGTCTTCCTAAAACTATGTCATAGTTGAGAAGAAATAAGTGAAAAGCTAGATCACACACATGCATACACACACACACACACACACACCTTTACAACCAAAAAAAAAAAAGACACCAAATGAGTTCAAAGATTACAAATTAGGAAAAAAAAATGTAATTTTTATTATATCAAGAATTGTAGCTGTTGATCTATTGTAACATATATTGAAGTCCTAAAAATTAGTTGATACTCAAATTGTATGTGTATATAAAAAACTATGTTACACTATACATATTTTATAGAAAAGAAAACTCATTGTTTTTTAAACATATGAAAAGATGTCCAAATTATCTTTTAATAATAGAAATAAAAATAAAAAGCCAATAGAGACACAATTTTTCACCTATTTGAGTGATAAAAATGATGACAGACAGAATATAGGCAGATAGATAGATAGATAGATAATAGATAGATAGATAGATAGATAGATAGATAGATGATAGATAGATACATAGATAGATAGATAGATAGACAGACAGCCAGACAGACAGATAGATAGATGAGTAGCTCAATAGGTTGATAGATCAATAGATTGATAAATAGAGATATCTAACTTAGGCAGAGAAAAACAGATTGTCTCATATATTGTCCATAAAGGATGTCAGAAGAACCCATTGGGAAGTAATTTGACAATATCTAGAAATGCATATATGCCAACAACTTTGATTCACTGATTTTATCCTTAGTGCTTTTCTATAGACACTCTCTACCTGTGTGAATGGGGCACTCACAATGGCATTGCAGCATAATTTTTGCTACCCCACGTAAAATAAGTATGAAATAAGTAAGCATCAAATAAATAAGTAGCTGTACAGATATCGTCTTCAGCTTCTTCAGCCTCCTACAAAATAAAAAATAAATCCAATCAGAGTCTTCATCATTTTGCAATTTCTCTATCCAAAGGTCAGGAGGGGTTTGAGCTCTGCATCTCTTTGCTGTTTCTTGTGAATGGACTATAATTGCATTCAAATTGACACCTTCAGAGTAAACATTTTTTTGCATGATTTAACTGTCTTTACTATCTGCACAAAGTGTCTACACCCCAAAAACAAAGTTCTGTGATTTTAAAAATGATTCATTATCCACAAGTTGTTGCTTAGGAAAAGAATAATTTGGAGGAAATTGTAGGTGTGCAGATTTGAAGGGATGATCGCTCTGTTTTTGAATTAGTTCCTCTGTATGTGTGTGCACCTGTGCATGCACGTGTGCACGTGTGTGTGTCCATGTGTGTGCATGTGTGTATGTGCGTGTGCACATGCCTGTGTGCCTGTGTGCATGTGTGTGTGGTGCGTGTGTGCATGTGCATATGTGTGTGTGTGCTTGTGTGTGTGCCTTTGTGTGTGTGTGTATGCACCCATATTCTTTAGTACTTCAGCTTCCTCCTTTCCTTTTTTGTGTGTCTTCAGTATGGATATCAATGGTAGGCTTATTTCTCTGCCTTCTGGCAGTGGTCATAAGATTTAGATGGAGTGTCATGATTGTGGATAAAAGTATACTGGCCTGACTCTGGAACCTTCTGTTGGAAACAGATGATCTTGGGTTATTATTTTTGAATTATACAGTGTGGAGTAGAGGAACTGAGTAGGAATGGCATTGGCTCACCCTTCGAAGTGTGTGTAGAATGAATTTGGAATGAGAAGTTGACTGGAGGAGAAATATCCATGAAGGCTTGCTTGCAATGCATCGCTAGACACATTGACACCCGAGGAAGCAAGGATTTGGGGGCCACCTGGAGTGCCATGTTTCCCTCCAATACAGAGAGTCCTTCTTCTATCCCCAAAAGATGCTTTCTGATTCAAGAGATGCTTAAGTGGCTCAAGTGGTTGAATCATTTCCAAAATGTTAACATACACAATAGAAATTGTTTGGATTGATTTTCTCAAGAGGCATGGGATTTTCACTCTAGTGCCATGGACCACAGATGCCAATAACAGAAGGAATTGTCAGTCATCGATCCAGCAAATAGTCATCAATTTCAACATTTCAAATCATAAATCCCAACACATACCCATTTTTTACACACAGCTTAAATTAATTCAGCATTATTGTGTGAATGATGGTTTCAGATTTTCTACTTGAAATTCAGAGACATTGTTTAGAATCAGGAGAAAAAAGAAGAAGAATAAGAGCTACCCCTGGGTCATTCTTAAGGGCCAATGCTATCCTCTATCAACTAGGAAAGATTTCTCTAGGAAAATCTCGTCTTGCTGTCTGGCCATCTCTAGCCCATGCAGCTAACAGAGGCATGGTTTCCTTTGAGCAGAGCCTGGAGAGATGATGGGGAACTATTCCCACCAAAATCAACTTTTATCAGCCTTCTCCTATACCAGAATATCTGAAAAAGCAAGCATTCCAGCTGTGTATGAAAGTCAGTTAAAATAGGAGTTTGATAGAGAATTCCGTCCAGAACAGAAGTCCCCCCAACTGCATATTAGTTTTCCACAGTTTCAGTTAACAGTGGCCAACTGTGGTTCTAAAATATGTGAGTGCAGTACAGGAAGATATTTTGAGAAAGAGAGAGAACACATTCATATAACTTTTGTAACAGTATATTCAATATATTGCTATGATTGTTATGTTTTATTATTAGTTATTCTTGTTAATTTCTTACTGTGCCTAATTCATAAAATAGACGTCATCATAGGTATGTATGGATAGGAAAACACAGAACTAGTATTACTCAACTTTGAGACTTTTTCTAAAGATACATTAATCTAGACCATGCAGTGCTGGTAAAGACTAGACAAATAGATCAGTGTCGTAAGATAGAGACCCCAGAAATGGGCTCACATGAATATAGTCACCTGATCGTTGACAAAGAAGCAAAGACAACTCATTGGAGAAAAGAATCTTTTTGACAAATGGTGCTGGAACAACTGGACATCCACATGCCAAAAAAAAAAAAAAAAAAGAACTGTAACATTGACCTTATATACGTTCACAAAAATTAACTCAGAATGGATGCTAGAACTGAGTGTAAAATGCAAAAGTATGAATCCCCAAGAAGATAACATATGAAAATCTAGGTGACCCTGGATTTAGCAATAATGTTTTAGATACAACACTGAAAGTATGACCCATGAAAAAAAAATAGTAAGCTGGACTTGGTTAAAATAAAAAATTTCTGTTCTGCAAAAGATACAGTTAAGGTAACGAAAAAATAAGCCACAGACTGAGAAAAAAATATTTTCAAGAGACATATCTCATGAAGAATTGGTATTCAAAATATACAAAGACCTCTTAAAATTCAACAATAAGAAAACAAACAATCTAGTTAAGAAATGGGCAAAATATATGAACAGACACTTCACCAAAGAAGATATAAAGATGAAAAATAGGGCCATGAAAAAATCGAAAAACCCTATGTTACCAGGAATTGGCAAGTTCACAGTGAACTGCTACTATACACCTATTAGCATGATCAAAATGCAAAACGCTGACACCACCAAACTGGTGAGGATGTGGAGCAACAGGAATTCTCATTCATTGCTGGTGGAAATGGTGCAAAATGCAAAATGGTGCTGCCACTGTGGAAGACAGTTTGACAGTTTCTTTAAAAACTAAACATACTCTTACCATGGAATTCAGCAATTGTGTGTCTTGCTATTTATTCAAAAGAGTTAAAAAGTTTTGTCTACACAAAAACCTGCATACAGAAGTTTATAACAGCTTTATTCATAATTGCCAAACCTTGAAAGAAACTAAGATTTCCTTCAGTGAGTGAATGGAAAAATCAACTGTGCTCCATCCAGACAGTGGAATGTCGTTCAATACTTAAAATAAATGAGCTATGAAGCCATGAAAAGACATGGAAGAAACTTAAATGTATGTTACTAAGAGAAAGAAGTCAATCTGAAAAGGCTACATCCTGTATAAACCTGTCTACGTGACATTCTGAAAAATGAAAAACAATGGAGATGGTGAAAAGATAAGTGGTTGAGGAAGGGAGGGAGGAACAGGGCACAGGGGATGTTTAGGGCAGTGAAACTACCCTGTATGATACTGTAATGGTGGACACGTCATTATACATTTGTCTAAACACGTGTAATTTATAACACCAGGAGGAAATCCCAGCATAAACTATGGGTTTTGCATGATAATTATGTATCAGTGTAGTTTCATCAATTGTAACAAATGTACTGTTAAGATATCTATGCTTCCTGCTGTACAATCAGTTACAGAGTTGCACTGCCATTGATCAAGCTATGGTGGAATAACAAAATTGTAGCATGCACAGCAACCCATAGGGGAGATGCTGCTAATGAGGTCGCTTTTGCCTTATGTTAGGAAGGGGTATACGAGAACGCTCTGTACTTTCCACTACATTTTGCTGTAAACTTAACATTGTTGTAATAGAATCTATATTAATCATAAAATGAGGATGTAAGAAAATATTCTGGTTTAATTATAAATTGGTCAAATATTTTTAAATAATTATTTATAATATGGATCAAAAATTTTAAATATCATTTCTTTCAGACTGCTCATTTTCTTTCAAGTCTGTTATTCAAAGCAAACAATCATGGATAGCAACATTTTTATAAATAAGAAAATATATTTTTAAAAATCCTTCAGTATTTAATAACATATCAATTAAATCATTATTACCTCCACACAGTGGAATATTATGTAGCTATAAAAATGCATTTTAGAAATAATTCAAACATTATAGGATGCTGTCACAATATAATATGAAGAGGAAAAATACTATAAAACAGTTTGTATAACACAGAATTGTATGAATAACTATATGCAAATCATGTGCATTTATAATATATTTGAATGTATTTGTAATATATTTGAATGAGTATATGGAATCAATCAGTTTTAAACTCCACTATATGCTTATTAATAAGGGGCATTGTCACGGGTAGTGACTATCTGTGATCAGTGTGGCTCAGGCAGTAAAAAGAATTTAGCAAGACAGTTGTAGGTAAAGAAATGAAGGTTCATTAGAGAAAGTAGGAAAATATGTTGCAAGAAAGCAACGGGCAAGTCAGCAAGAGTAGAGCTGGCTGCAAGGGGACAGAGACTTGCTGGGGATTTTATAGGATGGTGCTTGTGCTGGAGAGAGCCACGTGCAGTACTAATAACACCAAGGTTGCAGTGAGCTAACCGGCATTTTTCTATCAGCACAGGGTCTGGCGATAGCTGGGCCCAGGAAGATTGTCAGTTATTTGCACAGGAGGGTTGTGTGTACTGCACCATAAAGAAAGGCAGGCTTACAGCATGTCTGCTTCTGCTTTTTGCTTTCCCCATCTCCCTGCAGCCTGGCTCCTGTTCCCTTATTAGGACTCCACAGTCATGGCTGTTATTGATCTGCCATTTCTAACCACTGTATTGAGACCCCGATTCTTCTGCCCTGGTTTCTGGACTTTCCTTCCTTCCCCTCTGCCTTTGGCCTCATTTGAGACTGGATTAAATGCTAGCTGTGCTTCCTCCCTCGCGTGCACACCCAGAAGTTAACCAGCGGGTTGCCTTGGCTGAGCTTCTCTCCTCATTTCTCCTCTGCATAATCTCAGGAGATCCTTCAGTGTTTCCCAAGTTCCCTGCATGTCAGTGGACCACATAACTCACCTGCTGACCAAAAATATTTTGAATGGCTTTGTCTGTCATATTTTTCTCTTGCCAGAAACTTCAAACCCACTGACCATGTTTTGGAAAAATCTATTTGTATCACACTTGACCATACTACAAATCTGTTTTCTTTGCATACTTCCTTATTGGGATGTATTCTGCAGTAATGCCAGAAAAAAAATGCATCAAATATTCTAGGACACTCTGAGCGGTTTCCACTTCTTCAGCTACCATGGGTTATTTTATGTGCTTGTCATCCCTTGACTCTGCTACTTTTCACGAGCCCCACCTGTTCTTCAACTCGCCAAAGCCTCAATATCTAAGACAAAACTTTATTTGTTTGCTTTGTTTTTCTGCCTTATTAAAGTCATGTTTTACTTCCTCTGGTTCAAATTCCTCTGAGACATTACTTGATCACCCTCTGTTACTTTTTGTTCTTTGGGGATTTTTGTTTGTTTTGTTTGTTTGTTTTTGAGATAGAGTTTTGCTCTTGTCACCCAGGCTGGAGTGCAGTGGTGTGATCTCGGCTCAGCACAACCTCTGCCTCCCGGGTTCAAGCGATTCTCCTGCCTCAGCCTCCTGAGTAGCTGAAATCACAGGCATGCACCACCATGCCCAGCTAATTTTTCGTATTTTTAGTAGAGACCTGTCTCTACTCCCGACCTCAGGTGATCCACCCGCCTCAGCCTCCCAAAGTGCTGGCCTGGGTTTTTTTAATTAGATCTACTTTACTCCCATGCCTGGCCTGGGTTTTTTTAATTAGATCTACTTACTTTTTTTTGGGGGGGGGGTTCTTCTTTCATTAAGTCCAGGAAATGTGTTTTCACTCTCTCAACTACTCTCTCTTCATTAAAAAAAATTTCAATAAGATATACTCATTCCCTTTGCAGCTAATCCAAGGCATCTAATTTAAAATGCATTACTCTCAATTTGATATTGCATGTTTTTTAAATACAGAAATTACTTTTCAGGCTGGGTGCAGTGGCTCATGCCTGTAATGCCAGAACTTTGCAAGGCCAAACTGAGAGGATTCCTTGAGCCCAGGAGTTCCACACCAGTCTGGGTAACATAATGAGACCCTGCCTCTACAAGAAAATATAATTAAATTTAAAATTAATTAGCTGGGTGTGGTGGTGTGTGCCTGTGGTCTCAGCTACTTGAGAGGCTGAGGCAGGAGAATCACTTGGGCTCGAGAGGTCAAGGCTGCAGTGAGCTGTGATTGCACCACCGCACTGACAGAGGGTGAAACTGTCTCAAGAAAAATTATTTTTCATAAAAATAGAGTTGATATGTAATCCCAGCACTTTGGGAGGCCAAGGCTGGTGGATCACGAGGTCAGGAACTCGAGACCAACCTGGCCATTATGGTGAAACCCCATCCCTACTAAGAATACCAAAATTAGCCAGACGTAGTGGCACGCGCCTGTAGTCCCAGCTACTCTGTAGGCTGAGGCAGACAAATCGCTTGAATCCAGGAGGTGGAGGTTGCAGTGAGCCAAGATCGTGCCACTGCACTCCAGCCTCAGTGACAGAGCCAGACACTGTCTGAAAAAAAAACAAAATAGTGTTCATATGTCTCACATGTATCGCAAAAAAAAAAGTGACTATATCTTTAAGTGAGAACAATAGAACCAAAAATATGGACGTACACAACCATAAAGACAACACATTTTAATTGAAGGAGCAGACACCAGAAATACAAAAGAAACTTACACAAACTAGTTAGTGGGATAGCCTGACTGTTGATCTCTATCATTTCCTAAGCCCCCTACCCATGGAATGTTTGCTGCATGTTTAATAGACTGAATTATATAGAAAGACATCTTGAACTTTGATTACTATGAGAGCTGAAGGAAGTACCTACAATACAGTATCTTCTATTTTGACATGTCTATTACAGGGGCCTGGGACAGGGCAAGAGCTCACAATACTCTTTAAATACTCTCAGGCTTATTTCACTCATCATGGTGAGTATTAAATAAGATCACATTTAATTAAATAAAAAAGTGCTTGGTATGTGTGAAATGTACAACAAAACGTGGATTAAATCACAAGCAAACCAATGCTGATGAGACTGAGAAACCCCATCTCTACTAAAAATACAAAAAAATTAGCTGGGCGTGGTGGCAGGCGCCTGTAGTCCCAGCTACTCCGGAGGTTGAGGCAGGAGAATGGTGTGAACCCGGGAGGCAGAGCTTGCAGTGAACCGAGATCGCGCCACTGCACTCCAGCCCGGCCGACAGAGCGAGACTCCATCTCAAAAAAAATAAAAAAAATTAAAAAATTAAAAAAAGACTGAGACTCTGCATAGATAAAAGGCTGGCAACGGAGACTTCCTGGAAGAAGCAGTGAACTCACACTTCCTCACCGACGTTGCTCTGTGAACAGCGTGCAGTCCTGGGGTTTCTGCCCCCACCATGTCGCTGCTGCGGATGCTGGAATTCTGTTATTCCACCATAACTTGATCAATGGCACTGCAGCTATGTAACTGATTGTACATCAGACAGCATAGATATCTTTGATTAATCTCCTCCTGGTAGGTTTAAAAGACGAAAAGCCCCTGAGGATTCCCGTTTGCTCTCCTTCTTTGCACAGATCAGAGACAAATAGTTCTTTCCTACGTTATTCTTGTCTTGTGTAAAGACGGTTTGTACAAGAAAGCCCCTGGTGTAAACAGTATTGAAACATTGTTCTAAAAGATTAAAGTCCCTCTAATGATCTGACCCCGGGAGTGTGTCTTCTTGCAGGCTGCATTGATGTAACTGTGCTGAGGCTGCAGCAAATGATATCAGCACATGGAATGGAAAGTAAATAAAAAAGTAAAAACTGAGACCATCATAAAATGACGTTTGCTCCAATCTTTTAATACAAATACAAAAGAATTATAGACAATATATTAGAATATATGCACATATATCTGTATGTGTGTACATATACACATATTTACACACGTGTATATACACATATAGATATACTTCTACGTGCATACATTCTAATTTTAGTTGATACATTAGGTATGTGTAATTTATCAACTAAAATTAGAGATAAAATGCATAGGGTGTTTTTATGGGCTCTGAGGTCATATTGAGCTAGGTAAATGGGATTATTACAAATAGGAAAAGCTAAAAGAAAAATAAATCAAACTATAGGTACAACGAAATAACAACACTGAGATTTGAAAACACTTCCCAGTTTATCACTTTAGGACTTGCAGGAACAGGATTTTTTTCTCCGCTGCATCAGAAAGTTGTTCAATGTCAGTTTTTACTCCCCAGAAAGAAAATTTAGTCTGACTGTCACAATAATCTCTTTGGATCAGTGAATCATTTACAACTTAATTTAGCAAAGCACTGCTTTTATTTCCCACCCAAGGTTGGTAAAGCAGACAAATGTCTGAATCAGGCTGTGACCCACTGAGCTGCCTTTTAATGCACTTACAATGATCCAAAGATTACAAATAAATTGAAAGATTACAAACAAATTGCCGTCCAAGACTGCACACTTCCGTCCATCTGCTCTGCCCTGGAGTGGACAGGAGCCAGGGACAGTCAGTTACCACTTTGCAGATGTCAGTTCTATCATAAGAAAGGGCGCTCAGCTGACCTTTCAAACTAGTCTTTCTCATGGGAAAGTTAGAGTGGGGGAGGGTTCATATGAATAATCTTTTTTAAAATGTCCTTGCAGAATTTACTGAATTCTTGACAGAGTCCAACTCACTTAGTACAGCTTAACCCAAACATGAGAATACTGTGAGGAGAAAACCACTCATTGCCACTCCTTGGCCCTGTTTGAAGGGCTGCATTTTTTTCCATAAATAAGCACACCATACACCAGCATACCTTAAAGTGTTTTCCATTTTAAAATGCTGTTTGAAATGGGGTCCTGTGGATTGAAAAAAAAGCAAGAAGCTTTGGATTTAACAAGGTATGAGAGATTTCTTCACCCCAGGGGTTCCAGGATCCTATAATATACTAATGAGCCTTACGATCTGCAGAACAGATTACATTAATGTGTGCGTGCTATAAACAGTTCAAGTGCTGCCTTTGGCTACTTCACGAGAGTCTTACGTGCTCAAAGTGAATTTAATTTGGATGTCAAATATTCAACTGTTATCCAAAACATAGTATTCGATCACTGGATATCTCACGGCCGGGTTCAAAGGCATTGACTTACTAGCAAGCCTTCAAGTGCATCACGATCACCACCAGTTTGGATCAGTGTCTCCAACAACCCGGGGTGGGGATGATTTTCTTTCTCATTTTCTTCACTGTCACACTCACCACTGCATGGGTCATTGCATTCCATGTGTCCTGTAAGTTCCTCTAGCTGGTCTGTCAAATAATTAGCATTTATCTCTAATATAGATCACCTTACAGATTTCCACCAAAGTGTCAGGATGGATTTTTAAATTTCTAGAACACATCCTGCTAAGAATGGTGGATACTATGGTGGATGCTGTGGTGTATACTATGGTATATAGTATGGTGTAAACTATGGTGTATACTGTGGTGTATACTGTGGTGTATACTGTGGTGTATATTGTGGTGTATACTATGGTGTGTACTATGGTGTATACTATGGTGTATACTGTGATGTATACCGTGTTGCATACTATGGTGCATACTATGGTGTGTACTGTGGTGAGTACTACGGTGTATACTATGATGTATACTGTGGTGTATACTGTGGTGTATACTGTGGTGTATACTGTGGTGTATACTATGGTGTATACTATGGTGTATACTGTGGTGTATACTGTGGTGTATACTGTGGTGTATACTATGGTGTATACTGTGGTGTATACTATGGTGTATACTGTGGTGTATACTGTGGTGTATACTGTGGTGTATACTGTGGTGTATACTATGGTGTATACTGTGGTGTATACTGTGGTGTATACTGTGGTGTATACTATGATGTATACTGTGGTGTATACTGTGGTGTATACTATGGTGTATACTGTGGTGTATACTGTGGTGTATACTATGGTGTATACTGTGGTGTATACTGTGGTGTATACTATGGTGTATACTGTGGTGTATACTGTGGTGTATACTGTGGTGTATACTGTGGTGTATACTATGGTGTATACTGTGGTGTATACTGTGGTGTATACTATGGTGTATACTGTGGTGTATACTGTGGTGTATACTATGGTGTATACTGTGGTGTATACTGTGGTGTATACTATGGTGTATACTGTGGTGTATACTGTGGTGTATACTGTGGTGTATACTATGATGTATACTGTGGTGTATACTGTGGTGTATACTATGGTGTATACTGTGGTGTATACTGTGGTGTATACTATGGTGTATACTGTGGTGTATACTGTGGTGTATACTATGGTGTATACTGTGGTGTATACTGTGGTGTATACTGTGGTGTATACTATGATGTATACTGTGGTGTATACTGTGGTGTATACTATGGTGTATACTGTGGTGTATACTGTGGTGTATGCTATGGTGTATACTGTGGTGTATACTGTGGTGTATACTGTGGTGTATACTATGGTGTATACTATGGTGTATACTGTGGTGTATACTGTGGTGTATACTGTGGTGTATACTATGGTGTATACTGTGGTGTATACTATGGTGTATACTGTGGTGTATACTGTGGTGTATACTGTGGTGTATACTGTGGTGTATACTATGGTGTATACTGTGGTGTATACTGTGGTGTATACTGTGGTGTATACTATGATGTATACTGTGGTGTATACTGTGGTGTATACTATGGTGTATACTGTGGTGTATACTGTGGTGTATACTATGGTGTATACTGTGGTGTATACTGTGGTGTATACTATGGTGTATACTGTGGTGTATACTGTGGTGTATACTGTGGTGTATACTATGGTGTATACTGTGGTGTATACTGTGGTGTATACTATGGTGTATACTATGGTGTATACTGTGGTGTATACTGTGGTGTATACTGTGGTGTATACTATGGTGTATACTGTGGTGTATACTATGGTGTATACTGTGGTGTATACTGTGGTGTATACTGTGGTGTATACTGTGGTGTATACTGTGGTGTATACTATGGTGTATACTATGGTGTATACTGTGGTGTATACTGTGGTGTATACTGTGGTGTATGCTATGGTGTATACTATGGTGAGTACTATGGTGTATACTATGGTGTATACTGTGGTGTATACTATGGTGTATGCTATGGTGTATACTATGGTGTATACTATGGTGTATACTGTGGTGTATACTGTGGTGTATACTGTGGTGTATGCTATGGTGTATACTATGGTGAGTACTATGGTGTATACTGTGGTGTATACTGTGGTGTATACTGTGGTGTATGCTATGGTGTATACTGTGGTGTATACTGTGGTGTATACTGTGGTGTATACTATGGTGTATACTGTGGTGTATACTGTGGTGTATACTGTGGTGTATACTATGGTGTATACTGTGGTGTATACTATGGTGTATACTATGGTGTATACTGTGGTGTATACTGTGGTGTATACTGTGGTGTATACTATGGTGTATACTGTGGTGTATACTGTGGTGTATACTGTGGTGTATGCTATGGTGTATACTATGGTGAGTACTATGGTGTATACTATGGTGTATACTATGGTGTATACTGTGGTGTATACTGTGGTGTATACTGTGGTGTATGCTATGGTGTATACTGTGGTGTATACTGTGGTGTATACTGTGGTGTATACTATGGTGTAAACTATGGTGTATACTGTGGTGTATACTATGGTGTATACTGTGGTGTATACTGTGGTGTATACTGTGGTGTATACTATGGTGTATACTATGGTGTATACTGTGGTGTATACTGTGGTGTATACTATGGTGTATGCTATGGTGTATACTGTGGTGTATACTATGGTGTATACTGTGGTGTATACTGTGGTGTATACTGTGGTGTATACTATGATGTATACTGTGGTGTATACTGTGGTGTATACTATGGTGTATACTATGGTGTATACTGTGGTGTATACTGTGGTGTATACTGTGGTGTATACTGTGGTGTATACTATGGTGTATACTGTGGTGTATACTGTGGTGTATACTATGGTGTATACTGTGGTGTATACTGTGGTGTATACTGTGGTGTATACTGTGGTGTATACTATGGTGTATACTATGGTGTATACTGTGGTGTATACTGTGGTGTATACTATGGTGTATACTGTGGTGTATACTATGGTGTATACTATGGTGTATACTGTGGTGTATACTGTGGTGTATACTATGGTGTATACTATGGTGTATACTATGGTGTATACTGTGGTGTATACTGTGGTGTATACTGTGGTGTATACTATGGTGTATACTGTGGTGTATACTGTGGTGTATACTGTGGTGTATACTATGGTGTATACTGTGGTGTATACTGTGGTGTATACTATGGTGTATACTGTGGTGTATACTGTGGTGTATACTGTGGTGTATGCTGTGGTGTATACTATGGTGTATACTGTGGTGTATACTGTGGTGTATACTGTGGTGTATACTGTGGTGTATACTATGGTGTATACTATGGTGTATACTGTGGTGTATACTGTGGTGTATACTGTGGTGTATACTGTGGTGTATACTATGGTGTATACTGTGGTGTATACTATGGTGTATGCTGTGGTGTATGCTGTGGTGTATACTGTGGTGTATACTGTGGTGTATACTGTGGTGTATACTGTGGTGTATACTATGGTGTATACTGTGGTGTATACTGTGGTGTATACTATGGTGTATACTATGGTGTATATTGTGGTGTATACTGTGGTGTATACTGTGGTGTATACTGTGGTGTATACTATGGTGTATACTATGGTGTATACTGTGGTGTATACTGTGGTGTATACTGTGGTGTATGCTATGGTGTATACTATGGTGTATACTATGGTGTATACTGTGGTGTATACTGTGGTGTATACTATGGTGTATACTATGGTGTATACTGTGGTGTATACTGTGGTGTATACTGTGGTGTATACTATGGTGTATACTATGGTGTATACTGTGGTGTATACTATGGTGTATACTATGGTGTATACTGTGGTGTATACTATGGTGTATGCTATGGTGTATACTATGGTGTATACTATGGTGTATACTGTGGTGTATACTATGGTGTATACTATGGTGTATACTATGGTGTATACTGTGGTGTATACTGTGGTGTATACTGTGATGTATACTGTGGTGTATACTGTGGTGTATACTGTGGTGTATACTATGGTGTATACTGTGGTGTATACTGTGGTGTATACTGTGGTGTATACTATGGTGTATACTATGGTGTATACTGTGGTGTATACTGTGGTGTATACTGTGGTGTATACTATGGTGTATACTATGGTGTATACTGTGGTGTATACTGTGGTGTATACTGTGGTGTATACTATGGTGTATACTATGGTGTATACTGTGGTGTATACTATGGTGTATACTATGGTGTATACTGTGGTGTATACTATGGTGTATGCTATGGTGTATACTATGGTGTATACTATGGTGTATACTGTGGTGTATACTATGGTGTATACTATGGTGTATACTATGGTGTATACTGTGGTGTATACTGTGGTGTATACTATGATGTATACTGTGGTGTATACTGTGGTGTATACTGTGGTGTATACTGTGGTGTATACTGTGGTGTATACTATGGTGTATACTATGGTGTATACTGTGGTGTATACTGTGGTGTATACTGTGGTGTATACTATGGTGTATACTATGGTGTATACTGTGGTGTATACTGTGGTGTATACTGTGGTGTATACTATGGTGTATACTATGGTGTATACTGTGGTGTATACTATGGTGTATACTATGGTGTATACTGTGGTGTATACTATGGTGTATGCTATGGTGTATACTATGGTGTATACTATGGTGTATACTGTGGTGTATACTATGGTGTATACTATGGTGTATACTATGGTGTATACTGTGGTGTATACTGTGGTGTATACTATGATGTATACTGTGGTGTATACTGTGGTGTATACTGTGGTGTATACTATGGTGTATACTGTGGTGTATACTGTGGTGTATACTGTGGTGTATACTATGGTGTATACTATGGTGTATACTGTGGTGTATACTGTGGTGTATACTGTGGTGTATACTATGGTGTATACTATGGTGTATACTGTGGTGTATACTGTGGTGTATACTATGGTGTATACTGTGGTGTATACTGTGGTGTATACTGTGGTGTATACTGTGGTGTATACTATGGTGTATACTGTGGTGTATACTGTGGTGTATACTGTGGTGTATACTATGGTGTATACTATGATGTATACTGTGGTGTATACTGTGGTGTATACTGTGGTGTATACTATGGTGTATACTGTGGTGTATACTGTGGTGTATACTGTGGTGTATACTGTGGTGTATACTGTGGTGTATACTATGGTGTATACTGTGGTGTATACTGTGGTGTATACTGTGGTGTATACTATGGTGTATACTGTGGTGTATACTGTGGTGTATACTGTGGTGTATACTGTGGTGTATACTATGGTGTATACTGTGGTGTATACTGTGGTGTATACTGTGGTGTATACTATGGTGTATACTGTGGTGTATACTGTGGTGTATACTATGGTGTATACTATGGTGTATACTGTGGTGTATACTGTGGTGTATACTATGATGTATACTGTGGTGTATACTGTGGTGTATACTGTGGTGTATACTGTGGTGTATACTGTGGTGTATACTATGGTGTATACTATGGTGTATACTGTGGTGTATACTGTGGTGTATACTGTGGTGTATACTGTGGTGTATACTGTGGTGTATACTATGGTGTATACTGTGGTGTATACTATGGTGTATACTATGGTGTATACTGTGGTGTATACTGTGGTGTATGCTGTGGTGTATACTGTGGTGTATACTGTGGTGTATACTATGGTGTATACTATGGTGTATACTGTGGTGTATACTGTGGTGTATACTGTGGTGTATGCTATGGTGTATACTGTGGTGTATACTGTGGTGTATACTGTGGTGTATACTATGGTGTATACTATGGTGTATACTGTGGTGTATACTGTGGTGTATACTGTGGTGTATACTGTGGTGTATACTGTGGTGTATACTGTGGTGTATACTATGGTGTATACTATGGTGTATACTGTGGTGTATACTGTGGTGTATACTGTGGTGTATACTATGGTGTATACTGTGGTGTATACTGTGGTGTATACTGTGGTGTATACTGTGGTGTATACTGTGGTGTATACTATGATGTATACTGTGGTGTATACTGTGGTGTATACTGTGGTGTATACTGTGGTGTATACTGTGGTGTATACTGTGGTGTATACTATGATGTATACTGTGGTGTATACTGTGGTGTATACTGTGGTGTATACTATGGTGTATACTGTGGTGTATACTGTGGTGTATACTATGGTGTATACTGTGGTGTATACTGTGGTGTATACTGTGGTGTATACTGTGGTGTATACTGTGGTGTATACTGTGGTGTATACTATGATGTATACTGTGGTGTATACTGTGGTGTATACTGTGGTGTATACTGTGGTGTATACTGTGGTGTATACTATGGTGTATACTATGATGTATACTGTGGTGTATACTATGGTGTATACTATGGTGTATACTATGGTGTATACTATGGTGTATACTGTGGTGTATACTGTGGTGTATACTGTGGTGTATACTGTGGTGTATACTGTGGTGTATACTATGATGTATACTGTGGTGTATACTGTGGTGTATACTGTGGTGTATACTGTGGTGTATACTGTGGTGTATACTATGATGTATACTGTGGTGTATACTATGATGTATACTGTGGTGTATACTATGGTGTATACTATGGTGTATACTATGGTGTATACTATGGTGTATACTGTGGTGTATACTGTGGTGTATACTGTGGTGTATACTGTGGTGTATACTATGATGTATACTGTGGTGTATACTATGGTGTATACTATGGTGTATACTATGGTGTATACTATGGTGTATACTGTGGTGTATACTGTGGTGTATACTGTGGTGTATACTGTGGTGTATACTATGATGTATACTGTGGTGTATACTGTGGTGTATACTGTGGTGTATACTGTGGTGTATACTATGGTGTATACTATGATGTATACTGTGGTGTATACTGTGGTGTATACTGTGGTGTATACTGTGGTGTATACTGTGGTGTATACTATGATGTATACTGTGGTGTATACTGTGGTGTATACTGTGGTGTATACTGTGGTGTATACTATGGTGTATACTATGGTGTATACTGTGGTGTATACTGTGGTGTATACTGTGGTGTATACTGTGGTGTATGCTATGGTGTATACTGTGGTGTATACTGTGGTGTATACTGTGGTGTATACTGTGGTGTATACTATGGTGTATACTGTGGTGTATACTATGGTGTATACTGTGGTGTATACTATGGTGTATACTATGGTGTATACTGTGGTGTATACTGTGGTGTATACTATGGTGTATACTATGGTGTATACTGTGGTGTATACTATGGTGTATACTGTGGTGTATACTATGGTGTATACTATGGTGTATACTGTGGTGTATACTGTGGTGTATACTGTGGTGTATACTGTGGTGTATACTATGGTGTATACTGTGGTGTATACTGTGGTGTATGCTATGGTGTATACTATGATGTATACTGTGGTGTATACTGTGGTGTATACTGTGGTGTATACTGTGGTGTATACTATGGTGTATACTGTGGTGTATACTGTGGTGTATGCTATGGTGTATACTATGGTGTATACTATGGTGTATACTGTGGTGTATACTGTGGTGTATACTATGATGTATACTGTGGTGTATACTGTGGTGTATGCTATGATGTATACTGTGGTGTATACTGTGGTGTATACTGTGGTGTATGCTATGGTGTATACTATGGTGTATACTATGGTGTATACTGTGGTGTATACTGTGGTGTATACTATGGTGTATACTGTGGTGTATACTATGGTGTATACTGTGGTGTATACTATGGTGTATACTATGGTGTATGCTGTGGTGTATACTGTGGTGTATACTATGGTGTATACTATGGTGTATACTATGGTGTATACTGTGGTGTATACTGTGGTGTATACTATGATGTATACTGTGGTGTATACTGTGGTGTATACTGTGGTGTATACTGTGGTGTATACTGTGGTGTATACTGTGGTGTATGCTATGGTGTATACTATGGTGTATACTATGGTGTATACTATGGTGTATACTGTGGTGTATACTATGGTGTATACTGTGGTGTATACTATGGTGTATACTGTGGTGTATACTGTGGTGTATACTGTGGTGTATACTGTGGTGTATACTATGGTGTATACTATGGTGTATACTATGGTGTATACTGTGGTGTATACTATGGTGTATACTGTGGTGTATACTATGGTGTATACTGTGGTGTATACTGTGGTGTATACTGTGGTGTATACTGTGGTGTATGCTGTGGTGTATACTATGGTGTATACTATGGTGTATACTATGGTGTATACTGTGGTGTATACTATGGTGTATACTGTGGTGTATACTATGGTGTATACTGTGGTGTATACTGTGGTGTATACTGTGGTGTATACTGTGGTGTATACTATGGTGTATGCTATGGTGTATACTATGGTGTATACTGTGGTGTATACTGTGGTGTATACTGTGGTGTATACTATGGTTTATACTACAGTGTATACTATGGTGTATACTATGGTGCTTTTTTGTTTGTTTTTGCTTTTTGCCACTTAGCAATAACTCCTATCAGTAAAAAGTCACAAAGATCAAGGAGCAATATTTTTTTCAGATTTGCCTATGGTAGGATTAATTAGGAGAATTTTAAGGAACACTTTTTGATTCTAGAGAGATCTTTTTCTTCACTCAGTTTCATAAACTACAGGAATAGCATCATTATTTTTTACTGGTATTTTTATTTCACTTTTGCTGCTTGTGTTTATTTTTTTAATCTTCCCATGTGTCTTATATTGGGAGTTGATGGCAACATGGCCAGAACAGCAATTTTTAATCCCCAAGCCCATATCGGCCATGCTTCCCACGACTGTCTAACAAAGATCGGTGAAAACATGGACTTTCCCAGTCACAGGATTCCTCCAGCCATTGAGGCTGTGGCCCTCTGAACAGCTTATCTGCTGTATGTTTCAAAATGCTTATTTTTTAATATTATTAATTAAATTAAGTATTAATTTTCTATTAAGTATATTGAAACATACAGCAGATAAGCTGTTCAGAGCTGCATCATTATAAAAATGTCTTTCTTTTCTATATCCCCCCAGCCTCATGTATGCAAAGTCAGGAGAAAATAATAAGAGAAATGAAGAGAAAATAGTAAAATTCAGTTTGAAAAAAATCTCCATTGCGCCTGCTGTAGCTGCACTTTGATTTCTGTTGCCGTCGGCTCTGTCGCGAGCCTCCAGCTCCATGACCTCCCTTGTCCTCACTCGTGTCCTCCAACATTAATTAGTTTGCACTTTGTGAAGGTTCCTGCTGCCTCGGAGCCCAGGAGTTAATCATGGCACCAGGGAACTTGTGTTCACTCAGAGACTTTATATTACAGCACTAATTGTACAATTAGTCTGAGGTCAGGTGGGCAGAGGCATCCCGTGCAACCGTGTGCTGGGGAGAGGACATCCATCTCAGCTGGGCCAGGTGCCTCGCTGGCAGCCGCTCAGGGAGGGCACTAAACACGGCAAACACAGCGAAAATAAGACCTGGATTGAAATCTTCATCTGCGATCTCTGGATAGGGTAGGCAAAACATTGGTAAGAGGGGCACTTGCTGAGTGTTCAAGGGTAGGATTTAATAAAATATAAAATTCCAGAGGAATGTGGAGGAGAGGACACTGTGAGCTGCAGTCTTGAATCGTTACATGCCAACGCAGTACGTCAGGGAAGATGTGAAAAAGATGTCCCTGTGTTTCTCCGAAAATTGTAAATATACGCAATTATGTTTCAGAAGACCCTGGAGCCCACAGAACAACATATATTGTATGTATAAATGGGATACACATGCAAACACACATACATATATGTATATATACAAACATATATAAAATTAATATTTCATATAAAATTAAGTTTAAAACAGGGAGTAGAATGCTACATTTAGATTAATTTTTAACATAAAATGAAAGAGTTCTAATGCTTTTGATATTTGGTGTGATTCTCTCAACATTATCTAGCCACTGGGGGCAGCCTTTCATAACCATCTGGTATAGTTGTGGTTCAGTGAGAATTCCAAGAGAAATTACTTAATGGGTACAATATATGTTATTTGGATGATGGATATCACAAACGCCCTGACATCACCACTATGCAGTCTGTGCTTGTAACAAAATTGTACCTGTACCCCCTAAAATTATACAAATAACAATTTTAAAAAGAATTGTAAGGCATTCTAATCTATTCTATATCCACAAATATCATTGTCATGTCTGAATATCCTGCACTGAGGACATGTGTACATAGAGATATGAGAAAATAGATCAAAAAGCGTAAGTATATTAATGGATGCAACACTAGTACATTTTAAATGTAACAACTCAGAGGTAGTCTTACTTTCTAAGCCTCTGGTAAGGTCATTTCTGCGTTGGAGGGATATTTTGTTTAGGCTACGGCTATGTTTTATAGAACAGAAAGAAGCAATTCTGCATAATTAATGGATTAGAATAGAGAATTCTTGGGGGAAAGTCACAGGAGAGAGAGGATTGGCAATGAAGCTGAGTGCTGCACATGGGGACAGGAGGCCAGTGATGGGCAAACAAGTCCTCCAAGGAGAGCAGTGCACCTGAAGGAGCCTCCGTTGCCTATGCAGCATCCTTTATAAAGCACCTGCTCTGGTCCTCAGGTAATGTTGATATTCTATCCAAAAACCCTGCGTGTGTGGATCTATTTTTCTGGAGAAACGTGGGGAGGCGGAGTTCAAGAGGAGGTTGAGATAGCAACTCATGTCATACTCAAATGTGGCGTTCCACCTAAGTCTGCGATAAGGTGCAGAGCACCCTGGAACCAAGAGACGGGCTCGTCCCTATGGTGATGACCAAAATCCAAGAAGAGAGAGGTCGAAGAGTAGCAATCAGAGAGCAGGTGCCAGGGACAGGCCAGCTGCTCTTCAATATAAGTTCTAGCTGGGCACTCTGGCTCACTCCTGTAATCCCAGCACTTTGGGAGGCTGAGGTGGGTGGATTGCCTGAGGTCAGGAGTTCAAGACCAGCCTGGCCAACATGGTGAAACCTCGTCTCTACAAAAATACAAAAATTAGCTGGGTGTGGTGGCACATGCCTGTAATCCCAGCTACTTGGGAGGCTGAGGCAGGAGAATCTCTTGAACTCAGGAGGCAGAGGTTGCAGTGAGCCCAGATAGTGCCACTGCACTCCAGCCTGGGTGACAGAGTGAGACTCCATCTCAAAAAAAAAAAAAAAAGTTTCTACACTTACCTGCTATTTAAAACTCAAGAGGGGTACTTGACAGTGACATATTGGTAGACATGTGGCTAGTTGTTATTGGTTATTTCCTTTTTATTTAATAATTCTTTACAAATATATTAAATTCTTTATTTCTGCTCAAGACACAGAAAGTTGAAAGAAAGCATCACATTGCCATGACAACAGACACCACTCAAAGACTCTCCAGAGTGAGAAGGCCTCGACGCCCATCCGAGAGTGGAGGAGAGAGAGAAACCCAATGGGCCAGGAAGATGAGTCCCCTCCTTGGAGGGGGAGATGCTCAGTGACTTTTATCTTCACCGGAATCACAGATCAGGGAGGGAGCTGCCCTCCATGGAGGAAGGGGCAGGTAAGAACATGGCACTAGAATTTCCATGGACTTTAGGGCCAAGTACCCGTCGGAATGGTGGGTGAAAGCCGTGAGGAACCCCATGAAGGGTTGGCTTTCACCTGCCTGTCCTTATTGATGGGTCTCACCTTTATGCTCATAAAAAGCTTCAGGCAGAGCACGGGAGCAGAGAACCCCAGGGCTGGTCCTGCTCAAGTCTGGGGGAAAGACTAAGACATTGAGAAGAACAAACAAAGACTCCTAGGCACTCACCTCTTCAAAAACTCTTCTCACACTGCTCTCAAATTATTAGCACCTCAGAGCGAATTGACTATAGTTAGGAAAAATAAATCCCAGACTGAACTCAGCCACAGAGTAGATTAACCCAAGACCCAAATTGGCCTCCTATCACAAGAGGCATGGAGTTTTCTGGGTGTAAAAATGGTGCATCTAATTATCTTCTGGACTTCTTACACAATATACCTGAAATCCAATAAAAAGTTAGTTGATACTTGAAGAAGCAAGGAAATTTGACATCTACCAAGACAGGACTGAACAAAACCCAGAGATAGGCAAATGCAGGAATTCTAGATTGGGACTTAAATCAACAACAACAACAAAAACCTATGGAAAATTATTCTAGTAAATGAGTACAAGAACTGAACAACAAATATAAACAGATGGGAAACTTAAGAATAGAAAGGGAAGTACAACAGGAAGAAAGGAAGGAAGGAAGGAAGGAAGGAAGGGAATGAGAGGAAACAGTGCCCTTGAATGGATTGTTGGGAAAATCCAATGGCAAAGGTCAAGGAGCAGAAGCAGAGGTAGTCATGGAGCTCTAACTGGGGTTGGATGTGTCTGGTACAGTAAATATTATGCTTTATACCCTATCTTTCCCCTGAGATTATATAATAAATTTTTGAAATGGCAAATATTTTGAGAAACATATAAAATGTGGAAGAAAATATTATCTTTTTAAGAGATGGAAAAAATGTAGAAAAAGATAAGATTTTGCAGAGAACATCTACCATTCAGCCCACTGTCATACAAACATTAAAATCCCACAACCTGAGAATAGAGGAAGAGGAGCGGAATCCACTGAGGGAGAGCTAGCAGGCTGAGAGCTGCGCTGAGGAGGGTGAGGAGAACCACAGCCCCTCCTGGGTGGGCAAGGGAAGATTGGGGAGCTGTCCGAGGAAAAGCTGTCAAATGACTGTTCATCTGTGTGATTGTTTGACCTCTTTTGTCAGTTCTTTGGGGAGACAGTAAGTCATTCTGGGACAAAACTTAATCCTCAACAGGGAAAATACCATCTAATGAGCATTACAATGAAAGATGTACTAGAATAAATGCTGTATCCAAGACCAAAGGGAAGGTCGATTACTGGCTCTGGAAAGGTCAATATGGAAAGATCCTGAGGTGGGCTGGTTAGATGTAAACCCAGGCACACAGCCAGCCAATGGCAGCAGGGAAAACACAAGAAAAGTACACCCCATTATCCTCTATTCGATGTGTTCCTAGTAAACCATCCACCAAAAAAAAAAAGTGAGCTACTGATATGACTGATTTTAATAGATAAATTTTGATGAAATGGATGCACTTGAATAAATAATTTTATTGTATAAAAATATATTGTACAAAATATAAAATGCAGTCCTCGGATTAATTCACAATCCCTGGCGTTTTCGATCTTTCAACATTTTAGGCCTACAAGTCAGTCCTGTAGTCAATCAGGAAATGGACAAGCTGATGGCCAGAGCATTCTTCCTTAGTGACCACAGGAGGCCCTTCCCGCCTCCTCCCGGGCATATTATGCTATTCTGGCGTTTGTTTTGAGCCTTGTAAGGTAAGAAGTTAACTTGCTGGCCGGGCGCAGTGGCTCATGCCTGTAATCCCAGCACTTTGGGAGGTCGAGGCAGGCAGGTCACAAGGTCGGGAGATCAAGACCATCCTGGCTAACACGGTGAAACCCCATCTCTACTAAAAATACAAAAAATTAGCCAGGCGTGGTGGCGGGCGCCTGTAGTCCCAGCTACTCGGGAGGCTGAGGCAGGAGAATGGCATGAACCCGGGAGGCGGAGCTTGCAGTGAGCCGAGATCGCACCACCGCACTCTGCCCTGGGCGACAGAGAGACACTCCGTCTCAAAAAAAAAAAAAAAAAAAAAAAAAGTCAATTTGTTAATACTAGAAAACCAAAAGAGGTCAGATTTGGACATTAACTAAATTAGCTTTAAGGGCTAAAATTTATTCCTTTTTCTTATCCCATGCTATCTAAAACTATTCACTGGGGATGACTGTAAAAAGCCATAGATTCTAGCTAAAAAAAACCCACAAATATTAAAATGAAACCATATTTGATAGACATTGTAGGAATTGAACAATGAGAACACATGGAAACAGGAAGGGGAACATCACACTCTGGGGACTGCTGTGGGGTGGGGGGAGGGGGGAGGGATAGCATTAGGAGATACACCTAATGCTAAATGACGAGTTAATGGGTGCAGCACACCAGCATGGCACATGTATACATATGTAACTAACCTGCACATTGTGCACATGTACCCTAAAACTTAAAGTATAATAATAATAATAATAAAAGAAAAGATAGCTTATTGCTTTATATTTACATATAACAAAAGTATAAGTCACAATTACCCATCTCAATGAATCTCTACATGTGTATATACTAAGGTAGGTACCACCCTGATAGATTCAGAATATTTTTATCGTCCTTGCATTTTCTCTCATGCCTCTTTCTAACTATATATTCTCACAGTCAATTCAAAGATTGGTTTTGCTTGTTCAAAAACTTTAAGTCAGTGAAATAATATAGGATAGACTCTTTTCCATCTGACTTCTTTTGCTTGGCATTCACTTTTAATATCCTCTGTGTTGTATCAGTAGATTGTTCTGCTCTATTGCTGATAGTACTCCATCATATGAATAAGACCATAATTTGGTTATTCATTCTCCTGCATTAGCAAGCCACATGTAGGAGAATGAAACTGGATCCTCATCTCTACCTTATACAAAAATCAACTCAAGGACCTAAATCTGAGACCTGAAACTATAAAAATTCTGGAAGATAACATTGGAAACTCCCTCCCAGACATTGGCTTAGGCAAGGATTTCATAACCAAGCACCCAAAAGCAAATGCAATAAAAACAAAGATAAATAGTTGGGACCTAATTAAACTAAAGAGCTTTTGCACAGCAAAAGGAATAGCAGAGTGAACAGACAACCCACAGAGTGGTAGAAAATCTTCACAATCTACACATCTGATGAAGGACTAATATACAGAATCTATAACAAACTCAAACAAATTATCAAGATAAAGACAAGCAATCTTATCAAAAAGTGAGCTAAGGACATGCAAAGACAATTCTCAAAAGAAGATATACAAGTGGCCAACAAACATATGAAAAAATGCTCAACATTACTAATGATCAGGGAAATGCAAATCAAAGCTGCAATGCAATACCACCTTACTCCCAGAAGAATGGCCATAATCAAAAAATCAGAAAATAATAGATGTTGGCACGGATGCAGTGAAAAGGGAGCACTTCTACACTGCTGGTGGGAATGTAAACTAGTACAACAACTATGGAAAACAGTACGGAGATTCCTTAAAGAACTAAAAGTAGAACTACCATTTGATCCAGCAATCTCACTCCTGGGTATCTACCCAGAGGGAAAGAAGTCATTCTTTGAAAAAGATACTTGCACATGCATGTTTATAGCAGCACAATTCTCAATTGCAAAAATGTGGAACCAACCCAATTGCCCATCAATCAATGAATGGATAAAGAAACTATGGTATATATACACAATGGAATACTACTTAGCCATAAAAAGGAATGAATTAATGGCATTCACAGCAACCTAGATGGGATTGGAGAATATTATCCTAAGCAAAGTAATTCAGGAATGGAAAACCAAATATTGCTTGTTCTCACTCATAAGTAGGAGCTAAGCTATGAATATGCAAAGGCATAAGAATGATACAATGGATTTTAAGGACTTGGTGGGAAAGAGTGAGAAAGGGGTGAGGGATAAAAGACTACAAATTGGGTTCAGTGCACACTGTTCAGGTGATGGGTGCACCAAAATCTCAAAAATCACCACTAAAAAACTTACTCATGTAACCAAATACCACCTGTTCCCCAAAAACCTATAAAAATAAAAATTTTTTTACAAGTTTTTGTTTTTTCTTTTTGTTTTTTGATATTATTAATAAAAACATGCCTAGAGAATTATTATAGGTTTTTTTCATTTCTTTTCCTCCTGTAAGTAGGTAGTCTGGTAAGCAGGTACCTGGTAAGGTAAAGATTTTTTTTTTTTTTTACTTACAGGTAGAAAAGAAGTGAACATATTTTTTCATTGGGTCTCATGAACATATGTGTTTAAGTTTATTAGAAATTTGTAGGCAGTTTTCCAACAAAGTTGTATCATTTTACACTTCATGTAGCAATGTTTGTAAATTCCAGTTGATCTACATTTTTGCCAAGATTTGTTATTAGTATTTTCAATCATTTTAATGTCACACTGTAGTATAAAAATGGGAATATCTCACTGTGGTTTTAACTTGCAATTTTCTGGTGACTAATGATGTTGAGCACCTTTTGTTTGCTTATTAGCCATTTATATGTCTATTTATGGGAGGTAACCGATTAAGTCTTTTCTCTATTTTCTATTTATTTGGTTATTTTTTAATTTATGATTAAAGGGAGTTCTCATTAAAGGGATTTCTTGGTTTTATTTTGAGTTTTGCTCTTGAGGGATTTCTTTATATATATTATAGATGAAAGTCTTTTGACATATATATATATAATATTTGTGGCTTCTCTTTCCAGTTCTTACAGTTTCTTTTGATAAGCAGGAATGCTCATTTGTGATGAAGCTAAATTTATCCTTCTTCCTATATGTTCCATGCTTTTCTTCTGTGCTGTTTGTTCAAAAAATTGTACCAATCTTAAAGCTGTGAAAATATTATTTAGTGTTGTCTTCTACAATATTTATACTGTTAAATGTCTTAATTCCAATTTAAATTATCTACGTGGTAGCAGTCAAAGTTAATTTTATTCGAAATCAATATTCTTTTATTTCAGCAACAATTGATTGTGAGAACCTACATTTGCTACTCAATTATGGTGGAGCCTTGGTTGGTAATCAAACAGCCAAATGAGTATGAGTACATTTTTGGACTCCTCATTTGCTATATTGGCCTAATTTTCTAATGGTATACAAACAATATACTCTATTATTGACTACAAATTTATAGTAAGTCATGAAATAAGACCAAGTAAGTCCTCCCATTCTTTTATTTTTACCTAAGCTTTTCTGGGATATTCTGAGTGCTTTGAATTTCCATATAAAATTATAGACTCTGCTTGTCAATTTCTACAAAATAAAGCCTCCTGGGACTTTTGTTTTGATTGCATTAAACCTGCAGATTAATTGGTAGAGAATAACAGCAATGCTGGGTCTTCCAATTCATGAACATTATATAACACTCAAATCTTTAAGATCTTTTAAATTTCCCTTTAGCTTTATTTTGCAGTCTTTTCTGTAATATACTTTAGCTGTTATTAAAGAGTTTTAAAAGTATTTAGTGTCTTTATGCTACTATAAATGCTTTTCTAAATGACATTTTTCATTATTCATTGCTAATATGAGAAAATACAATTGGCGTTTGTATAGTAAATTGACATCCTGAAACTTTGCTAAATTCACATTAATTCCAGTAGACTGCATTTTTTTGCATATCCAACTAAGCATCATGCAAATAGAAATTTTAATATTTATGATCATTATTTATTTTTCTTGCCATATTGCATGGGCTAGAAACTTTTATCCCATACTGAAGCAAAGTAGTGAGAACAGGAACTCATGTCCTATACCATAACTTGCAAGAAATTTAACTCTGCCAAATCTTAGCTATAGATAACTCATGGATGTCACTTATCATATTGAAAAAGTAAGCTTCTCTTCCCTGTTTGTTGGTAGGTTTTATCTGAACAAATTTTGATTTTCTCAAGTGCCCTTTTTGCATCTATTGAGAACATCATGCAGCTCTTATTTAAAAGTCTGTTAATATACAGGTTGAGGAATTTCCAAATGTTAAATTAAAATTACATTCTTTAGATAAACTTGCTCATAATGTGCAATTTTTAATATAGCTGGATTTGCTGATCTAAATTTTTATTAAGGATTATTTTATCTATGTTCATGAAAATATTGGCACGTACTTTGCTTTTATTATTACATGTGTTCATGATTTTGGGAAATACTGGCCTCATTAAATGGATTGACTACTTCTTAAGTCTTCTATTTTCTGGAAAAGAATATGTAAAATGGTATTACATATCCTTTATTTATTTGACAGTAATCATCAGTAAAGCCACTGGGACTGGAATATTCTTTAAGAAAATGATTTTAGTGATGACTGTAATTTATGATTTTATTTATTTACTAGATCTAGAAGAAGTCATACTCCTTTTTTTTTTTGAAGGAGTCTTGGTCTTGTCACCCAGGCTGGAGTGCAATGGCATGATCTCAGCTCACTGCAAACTCTACCTCCTGGGTTCAAGTGATTCTCCTGCCTCAGCCTCCTGAGTAGCTGGGGTTACAGGTGCGCACCACCACACCCAGCTAATTTTTGTATTTTTATTAGAGATGGGGTCTCACCATGTTAGCCAGGCTGGTCTCAAACTCCTGACCTCGTGATCTGCCTGCCTCTGCCTCCCAAAGTGCGTCATATTCCTTTTTTAAGTAATCTTTGGTGGTTTGTTTTCTTGACGAAGCACTCCACCTACTAATTGGTAAGCTTACTATATAACTGAGGTACTCTAAAAATATCTAAGTTTAAATCTACTATCTTGCTCTGAGCTTCCCTTTTGTCTAAGGTGACCATTGTTTATTTTTCCCTATCTGCATAAGAATTAGTGGAAGGATTTTAAGATTCAATCTGACCTCCAAGATGGTGTAACAGGTGTATCTCTTTATTTTTCAGTGGTAGCACTTGGGTCTGCAGCATATCACTGTTACCGATCTCAGCGAACCTTCACGTGCAGTGTAGGTGCATGTAAACACCATAATTCCACTCCCCTACTACCGTTTGGTTTTTGTTTTGCTGTCACGCACTTTAAATCTAGATTTGTTATAAATCCAACAATACATTCCTGTCCTCTTTTTTATTAAAGAGTCAAAGATCAGTTAAAAAGTTTAACAAGTGAGAAAATACGTCTTTGATATGTCTGCCTGTATTTACAATTTCTGGTGCTCTTCATTTCTTTCTGTTATACAAGTTTCCATCTGGTGAAATTTTTCTTCTGCATGAATAACTTATTTTAACATTTCTTGCAGTGCAGGGCTGCTGGCAACGTTTTCTCTCAGCTTGTATTTGTCTGACAAAGACTATTTCTATTCACTTTTATAGCAGCTTTATTGAAGCATGATATATTTTAATAAAATTCTTCAAGTTTATAACTTGAGGTTGGGCACCATGTCCAGCCTTAGAATCAGCAGCACAGTCATAGCATAAAGGTTTGTCACCCCCAAATTTTCCTACCACTTCTTTGCAGTGAATCTCTCCCATGCTACCTGGTCTAAGCAATGACTTATTTGCTTTTTACCACTATAGCGTTGCATTGTATGAAATTTAAAACTTTATGGACCTAAATTATACAATATGTAATCTTGTATGTCTTGTCTTTTCACTCAGCATCACGCTTTTGAGAATCTCCCAGGTTGTTGCATGGATTAGCCGTCTGTGTCTTTTTTTGGCTAAATAGTATTCTGTTATGTAGATAGAACCACAATGTGTTCATCTCTATTGGTCTGATGGACTTTGGGTTTCTCTGCAAATGTTGACTATTTAAATAAAGCTTTTTATGAATATACAGATACAAGACTTTTGTCAAGGTACATTTTGATTTCTCTTGTTTTCATTTACTAATTGACCTATACAGTAAAAGTATGTTTAAGCTGATAAGAAACTGCCAAATTATGTTCCAAAATGGCTCTACTACTTTGCCTTCAAAATAACAATCCGCGTGATTTCCACTCCTGCTGCACACACTCTGCCTGGAACTCCGTGCCCTGCTCTGCACAGTGCCTTCTGCTCTGGGCCAAGCCACACAGAAGACTCACAGCTGCCAGGCTCTGAGCCCTGCCTCGTCCTCCGCTCTGTGGGGTCACCGCACTCCACTGAGCTCCAGAGTTTGCCTTGAGGTGGAAAACTGTCCCCAGACCAAGAACCAGCATGAATGTGGAACTCACCTCATTAGCCTCCTTTTTCTACAATAAATACCATCCATCAAGTGATGACAGCATGGTATTGTCTTTGTCCAAAGTCTGAAAACAATCACTCCTTATAATTTTTTTTCCATTTTCCTCGTTGTTACAGGAGGAGCTCATCTTCTACCAGTCATTTCTTCGTAGCTGGAAACAGAAGTAGAAAGCCCCCTTGCACGCCTTCTAAAATATTTAATGTAAAAGAATGCATTCACTAGACAGAGGCTGTTTCTCCTGGTATGCGTGGTGCTTCTGTATTAACACACACACACCCACACACACACACACACAAATACGACCAACACAGGCATCCCTTGGAGTGCAGCTTTCACAGCTCATGTGGAGAAGACTCCCAGGATCGTCTGTTCCAAGGGGCACGAGGGGCGCCACCCCACGGCTCTGACAGCTTGAGGGGGGCCAGTGTCAGCCACCGCAGCCTGTGAACATCTGAAATTATACATTTCAGGGATATCTACGCTAATAATGTCAGCAACATATACTGCCCTGTTTCAAAAATGACAGTAATAAAGCCAGAATGATAGCATTCAAAGGACAAGCCACGGAGAGGCTGAGGAAAAGTGAGTCCGTGTGGAAGGGGTTGTTGATAGACAGGTAAGATTCCCATTATCAATGCTCTAAGTCAGGCTTTGCAGAATCTGGGAGTCAGACCTACTTAAACAAACAAACAAACAAGCAAACAAGCAAACTTAGTTGTAAATATCTGCTCATACTTACGGTTACACTAGCAATAAGCTGGTCATACCAGCAATAAACAGCAGACTTCATTCAACCATATTGATCTTATCTTCAGGTAGATAAAGGTAAAAAATATTGCATCATCAGTAAGAACTGGAACAGAATTAAAGTACTTGTTCATTACAAACGCTGAGCCTAACCTTATGAGTAAAACAACGAACAAAGGCTCCGATGAGAGTTCTGCCCAAGGAGAACGGGTATACACATTTTTCAAGTTCTGTATCTTGCATATCATCTATGTCAAAGGCATATTTACACAAACAAATTCTAGAATCAAAGAAAAGAAACCGCATTGCTCGCCACATTACAAATTGAAAATATGACACATTTATTTCTGAGCAAGAAGCTGTAAAAAAATAGCCTAAGAATGGGAATCGTGAGGTGACCCAGACCATTTTACTCTAAAGTTCTGTCCTTGACACAGGATATATTTTGCTGGTGGCAATGAAGTACCATTTACGAGTCTGTACAGCCTCTCTCACATATGTGCACGTTGGCTGGCGGTCAGCAGGGACAGTGGAGGCCCCAGCCCACAGGTTGTTCGTAATCAATCAGGCTGCCAGGTGGCTGCACTCCAGCAGCAGGCGTGAGCAAGCCCCGTGGGGTGAGCACTGTGCACGGCTGGGTTGAAACCACAAGGGCTCTTGTCTCATCAGCCAAAGCAAGCCGAAGGCCTGAGCCCTACCTCAGGTGGGTTACTCTGAGATTGGTGTGATTCACATGGGACCACACTACGTTGATCGATTATCAACAATTCACTCTCTGGCATGACTAAGCTGCACCCCTCCCACATGCCCAGAGCTGTCACCCTACCCACAGCCCCCGATGCCTCATCCTACCATAGAATTCAGCCCAAAGTCCAGCATCTCCTCATTCACATCGTGTCCAGACGTGACTCCTCAAAGTCAACCCCTAGTGATCCAGAAACCTTTGAATTAGAATGTCAGTTTCTGTCTTTCACACACACAAAACACACTGGTGTTCTGGGGACAGCATACGTGTTGATAGGTGCGGCCACTGGGACGGTGAAGGAAGGCAAGGGGTGATGTAGTTCGTGTTCCGAAACACCTCTGAGATTCTTCCAAGGCAGCTGCCATTTCCCTGTTAGCAGCGCTGGCAGTGCCCACATCAGGCCTCAGCTCTGCCCCTCGGGAGCCTCCCTTCAGACCATCCTCTCTCAGAAGCCCTGGCACTTTGGTCCTGCCGTGCCCTGCAAGGGGCTTCCTTCTCTGTTGCTCCCTCCAGCTCTTGGTTTCACCCACTGGGCTCTTATCATCCTCCTCCAAGACACTCTTCCTTTTCCACAGAAACCTCTGGCTTTGCAGATAGGGCCTTCCTCACCTTGCTTCCTGCCTGTGGAAGACCGGGGGCCTCTTTGGCCTTTTATCCCTCTCAGGCCCTCCTAGCACAACATCATGTTACATTTTCATGCACAACACTCTAAAAAGTTTCGTGAGCTTTTCATATATTACAAGCTAGCCCTCTACAGTCAACCAAAGCCACACCCTCAAATGTTTTTGAGACATGTTTCTTTCTCAACCTCGCTTCCAGATACTTTGAGATTAAGCTTCTAACAGACTGCACTCCTTGATTCTTAGAAGCCCTTCCTTAGAGCTGAAAGGGTCTTCTCTGTAGCGCTTTAATCGTATCAGAAGTCCTAACAGTCCTACCACCCCCTAGATGTAACCTTTGGCTCCAGGCCTCATGGCGCATTGAGGGCCTTTTACCAGCTGTGGATCCCACGGAGGAGAAGCAGATTTGTTTTTCAAACTAGCAAGACCTGCCTACTGTAGATTCCTGCAAAATAATGCATCCAAGCTGAACAATCATTTCTTGAGTTCACCTCCCTTTTCCTATGTCCTCTCATAAATAGCAAAAAAAGGAACCAACTTACACTTTCAACATTTTGCCTGGAAATCACCTCCACAAGGTCCACACATTGATGGGACCCATTTTCTCTCACCCAAGAGATCACTGAAGACATTGTGCTAATTCTCTGGCTTCAACATAACATGGGCCAGCATCTTCCAGCTTTTCGTGGAGTTTTCCACTGAAAACCTGCACTTCATTTTCCAGTCCTTGTCCCCAGCCTCTGCTCCCTACCTCATCCCAAAGCCAACGTCACATGTTTTAGTTTGTTGTGTTGTTATTGCTGTTGATTTCAGCCTTCCTCTTCCAGGTAGCGATTTTTCCATCCGCGAGCTTCTAAGTAATAAACCACTTCCAAATTTCGTGGTTTAAAACAACAACCAGGTGTTCAATTGGGCTTGAGATGAGCTGGACAGTTTTTCTCAACAGGGATCATAAAGTGTCTGTGGTCACACTACAAAGTCTGCCAGGGCCCAGCCGGCCGAGGGAAATGTCACCAGGGACTGGGCACCTCCGCTCCACGTGGAGTCTTTCTCCCCAGCAAGGCTGTCCCATCTTTCCCACAGGCTGGCAGAGATCCATGGGCAACAGAATAAACCATTAGACCTCCTGCAAACAAGACCCAGAGCCTCCAACAACGCCTCCACCAGTCAATTGACAGGGGCAAGTCAAAGTCAAGCCCAGGTTCAAGGCCTGGGGAAACTCCCAGTTCTTGCTGCTGGAGGTTGCAAAGCACCTGTCCATGTCTGTAATCTGCATCCTTCTCCCACAAGTCCTTGAGCACAGGACTTGGGTTGGACGGGTTATGTATGAACAAGAAACAAAGATGATGATAGAAATGGGAAAGAATGGCCTGTTTTGAGTTCCTTGTAGAAACCCCTTTGAACAGATGCTCGCAGATCTCTCCACATCTCTCTCACCACTTAGATTTTCTCCCTTCTTTCTTCCCACTCCCTCTTCTTGCAACATCACAGGTGGAAAAATTTTGAGGAATGGGCATAATTAAGGTGGTAGAGCAAGAATACAAATTTATAGGCATCTTGTTTCTCCCACTTGAATCCCTAAGAAAATCTCAACTGTGCCATCTATAGAAGAGTATCGGCCAGGCGTGCTGGCTCATGTCTGTAATTCCAACACTTTGGGATACCAAGGCAGGAGGATCACTTGAGCTCAGGAGTTCGAGACCAGCCTGGGCAACATAGCTAAACCCCATCTCTACAAAAATATATATATATATTTATATATATTTATATAAATATATATAAATATATATATTTATATATATAAATATATATATATTTATATATATTTATATATTATATATATATTTATATATATATATTATATATATATATATTATATATATTATATATATTATATATATTATATATATTATATATATATATATATATATATATATATATATATATATATATAGAAAATTAGCTGAGCATGGTGGTGTGTGCCTGTGGTCCCAGCTACTCGAGGCTGCAGTGAGTCATGATTGCATCACCACACTCCAGTCTGGACAACAGAGCCAGACCCTGTCTCGATAAACAAAAAAAGAGTATTATGACTTAGGGCACAAGTGCATTTATTTTAAAATGGCATCTGTCCAAATACTGAAATGCATTAAAATGTCATAGAACTTAAAGCAACACATCCTTCACTTGAAAATCAAAACGTATCTTCTTGTCCTAAGCAAATTCCTGCATGATGCTGGTGATTTTCCCTGAGTCAATTTCTATGAGATACTAAAACTTGACATTCTCTGTTTGAACGCAGAGATTAAGGAAAGTGTTGCCTGGTAACAGAGTTAGCATGTTTAATGATGGTGTCGGAGACGTTTGCACCTTGATATATTTATAGGAGGTATCCTGAATCAGGTGAAAGTATTAATTTGATGTTAAGATGGTTTTGTTTTCAATGGCTGCCAAAATTATAATGATAAACTTTACATGTTAGCTCACAAATAATAATGGCCTTTGGGACATGTGAAGCTTCCAGGAATATTTTGGGCAGTTCAGTTGACAAATGGGTCGCTCAAGGTACAGGACAGCTGCTGACACATTCACATGAGCTGCGTGCTTCGTTTCTTCTTGTCTGTGTTTCCAGTGTTCATCATATACACATAGATATAGATATAGATATTGATATATGTGTACATGTGTGTATAAAGAGAGAGATATATGTGTGTATATATCTCTCTCTTTTGTTTCTACAACAACAGTCTCTTCAACTCAAACTTTTTGGACAAGAATAATTTTTGACTTGAGTGCATTTCCAGCTTCCCACTGACATCACCAAGAGAAATGAATATCCGTTATTGGCAATAGGGAGGAGCAAGCCCTAAGTGTAGCCCCCTGTCTTCCCCGTCACACTCTTCTCTGATTCAGAGTCCACAGTCATACTAATTTTTGTCACTTATCAGGTTGCAAAATGGTCTGGCTTTTACACATGCAACACTTTAAAAACTTGGACAGCTGAAGCCTTAAAAATACAGTGTAGCAATATGGCTTTTTTTTTTTTTTTTTTGACAGGGTCTCACTGTCTGCCAGGCTGGAGTGCAGTGGTGCAATCACGGCTGACTGCAGCCTCAATCTCCTAGACTCAAGTGATCCTCCTAACTCAGCCTCCCTTGTAACTGGGACTACAGGCATGGGCCACCATGCCCGGCTAATTTCTTTTCTTTTTTGTATTTTTCATAGAGACAGATTTCACCATGTTGCCCAGGCTGGTCTTGAACTCCTGGGCTCAAACAATCCTCCCACCTCAGCCTTTCAAAGTGCTGGGATTACAGGCATGAGTCACCGCGGCCTGATTTTTTTTTTTTTTTTTAGTTCACAGCATCAAAAATGCACCAGTTTGGTGACATAAAAAGGAAAATGTAGAATGATTACATTAAATGTGACAGAAAATAAAAAGTAAAACTTCTCCCGTACATTTTACTGAATTATTTCTGCCTAGTCTTGCTAAGCTTATTAATCATTTGATTTTATGTAGCAAATGACTCAATGTTTAAATGGCAACGAATGTTTAGTGGCATCTCACGATATGACTGAAAACACCAAATTAACTAAATCAATGACAATAAAATGAAGAAAATGAAGAGAAATAAGCCAGGCACAGAAAGACAAATGTTGCCTGATCTCAAAAGAGGACTCACAGAACCTACAGAAGAACCTACAAAAGAGGAACTCACAGAAGCAGAGTAGAATTCCCATGACCAGGGCCAGGACTGGGGTCTGCAGGGCAAGGTGAGACATTGGTCCAAGGGTGCAAAGTTGCAGTTATACAGGAGGAATAGGTTTAGCGATTGATTGCACAGAATGGTGACTATCATTAATAATAATGCATGGTATATTTCAAAATTACTAAAACAGTAGATGTTCAATGTTTTTACCAGAAAAAAAAGATAAGTATTTGCAGTGATGAATTTGCTAAATAACTTGATTTAATTATTCTACAATGTAAACACATCGAAACATCACATCTTACCCCATAAATATATTACAAACTATTAGTATCTGCCAATTAAAAATTAAATTAAACTTAAATTTAAAAAATGATTCTAAAAGCCATATTTAAAAAATAAAAAAGAACAGGATGCAATAATATTAAGATAAGGAAGAATGCTGAATCCCACATTTATGTGAGTTTTACTTTGGAGAATTCATGCTTTATTCTATCTACATACAGTGCTGTTTCTGTTTCAATTCACAAAGTCTTGTGCTCTGAACCGGCCACCCCCTCCCATGGCCCAGTGGGGTTTGCCAAGATTACTCCAGGCACGCCCACAGTTTTCCTCTGACCGTCAACCTTGCAAGATAGCTGGTCATGCCTTGAGAGAGACTGTGTTGGAGGCACTGAGTGTATCTATCCCGGCCTCAGAAGTCCTAAGTCATGACCTTTGTCTAATGACCTCAATGCCCCAAGCTGCTAACCTCAGTAACCACGGCATAACATAACACAATCATCCAGATCATTCCATCTTTAAATTCCGATTACACACAAATTATTTCCACTAAAAGATAACTGTTGCTATAATCTCCTTGCAGGTCTCTTAGAAAATAGATTTTAAAAAATTTATTGTTGTTATCAGGAGCCCTTTATTTTGGAAGCAGATTATTTATTTTCTTTATAAAAGACACTTTAGCATTAGGGTGCTATCAGTGACAGTTAAATATCTGCACCTTACTTCTGTACAGAAAATACAGAATCTCTTTCAATGTAACACAATGCTATATTTTTCCAGGAATGAAAAGGTATTTGTTAGACAATCACAATTTCACTTGATAATTTTTCCTGTTAAAAGCTCCTCTTGTATGTATCTCAACCATTCTCTGCAGAAAAATAAATGGGTGCTTAGGAATGACAATCAACTGATAGTACAAATCATGTGATTTCAGAATTAACTTCAAATATTAATTTGATATATTGCAAAAGCTAAAATAAACCTGAAGTAGTTAAGTTTAAAATAATTGTATAGAATTCATGGGGGGAATTTGAAATTCTAAAATATACATTTTCAGTTATAAGCCTCACATTTGCTTCTTTATAAATTTTTTAATAGGCAGCAATTCAGCATTCTCAAGATGTCAGTTTTTCCCGGATTGATGGATAGATTTGGTGCAATCTCAATTAAAATTTCAGCAAGTTATTTTATTGACAACAATTCTGATTCTAAAGTTTATCCATAAATTTAAAAGATCCAGAAAAAACAAGCACAATACTGAAGGGAAAGAGCAAAGTCAGAGGACAGACACTGCCCAGCATGGAGGCTTACTATGAAGCAACAGGAATCAAGGCACGGTGGCATTAGCAAGAGAAGGGGCACAAAGATCAATGGAGCAGAACAGAGAGCCCAGAAATAGACCCACACAAATATAGTCCATTGAACTCTGACAAAGGATCAACGGAATTCAAAGGAGGTCAGATGGTGTCTTCAACCAACGGTGCTGGAACACATAGCTATCCACCTGCAAAAATGAATTCTAGACACAGACTATAGGTAATTTCACAATAATTAACTCAAAGTAGATCACGAAGCTATATGTAAAACATAAAACTCTAAAACTCCTAGCAGATAACATCAGAGAAGATCTAGGTAACCTTGGATTTGGGAATGACTTTTTAGACCCAACACTAAAAATATATTCCATGAAAAAAATGATAACTTAGACTTTATTCAAATTTAAAAACTTGTTCTGCAAAAGACACTAGTAAGAGAACAAAAAGATAAGTCAGAGACTGGGAGAAAGTATTTCCAAATTTAAAAACTGACAAATGACTGAGAACTTTTAAAACTTATCCATGAGGAAACAAAGTAACTCAATTAAAAAATGGGCAAAATATCTGAACAGACATCTAGTACCAAAAAATATATATACATGGCATATAGGAATACAAAAAGATACTCCACATCATATGTCATCAAGGGAAATGCAAATTAAAATGGCAATGAGATCCCATTGCACCCCTACTAGCATGGCCCACCCCTACTAGCATGGCCCAAATCCAAAACATTGACAACACCAAATGCTGACAAGGATGTGGAGCAAGAGGAACTCTCAGTCGTTCTTAGTGAGAATGCAAAATAGGGCTGCTGCTTTGGAAGACAATTTGGCAGTTTCTTTAAAAACTTTTTTGAAAAGTTGTGTTTTGCAAAACTTGTACCATATGATCCAACGATCACTCTCCTTGGTATTTATTCAAATAAGTTACAAACATATGTCCACACAGAAACCTGCACATGCGTGTCTACAGCAGCTTTATTGACAATTGCCCAAACTTGGAAGCAACCAAGGTGTCCTTCAGTGGGTGAAGGGACAAGCCGTGGAGCGTCCGGACAATGCAGTGATATTTGGTGCTAAAAAATGAGCTATCAAGCAATAAAAAGGCACAGAAAAATCTTAAATGCATATCACTAAGGGTTTAAAAGATCCAATCTGAAAAGGCTACAGACATCACGATTCCGACTGTGGGACTTTCTAGAAAAGGCAAAACTATGGAGAAAGTAAAAAGATCACGAGTTGGGGAGGAGGGATGAACAGGCAGAGTGCAGAGGATTTTTAGGGCAGGGAAACAACTCTGTGTGATGCCACAGTGGTGGTTACCTGTTATCCATTTGCCAAAACCCATAGAATTGCAACACTAGGCGCATACCTCAATGGAACCATGGACTTTGGTGAACAATATTCTGTATTATCATTGCCTAATCAACAGTAACAAATGTACCACACTGAGGCAAGATGTTAGTAAGAGGAGAAGGTTGGGAAGCGTTCATATGGGAACTTTCTGCATATTTCTCTCAACTTTTCTGAAAACCAAAACTGCTATTTTTAAAAAGACAATAAATTAAAAAGAAAACAAAAAACTCAAATCTGCAGTATCAATTTTTCATCTGAGCAGCTTCTGCCTATGAATTCTCAGGCTTCTTAACTTCCAAGTCCCCCACACTGCTCCCTCGCCACCAAGAGCATGGGCCCTTGGGAGGAGCCTCCGGGGGAGGAGGAGGGGATCCCCTCCTGGGGGCTGCTGGGGCCCCCAGAGCTGATGGTGGTGTTAGGCAGCCCACTCTCCTCCATCCGCTACCTCTACTGCTGCTTCTGAGACCAGCAGGTGGGTTGAGGGTTCCCCCGAAACATATTTTGGTTTGAGTCACACTTGTGTTGGGATCAGTGATTATTTAATTTCTTTGTTATTTCATCTTCTTCATGGCATTGAAGTTCCATTCATCATGAAATTTTCATCCAACTAAAGGAAAGACTGAGGGACTTTCACCTTGTCCTTAGCCCCATGAGCAAAGAAAGAGTTTATTAAATACCTTTGTACAGCTCTTATTTCATATTTCTACTATGTTTGCCTTCCTGGGAAAGGAAAGAGTCAGTGTTTGGTTTTAACCTGTTAAAATGTCCGTAGGTGTGAAGGTCCTCAGATAAACCCAAGGTGGGCCAGAGGGGCTGGATCCAGAGGGCTTGAAGGGGGCTCCCCGCACCTGGCCCTACACTCAGCTTCCTCCTGTGTCTTCAAGTTACTTCTATTTCATAAATATAGACTGAGAAGAGGTGAAAAAAAGGCCAACAAACCCAACCACTCAAAGTTCACTGAAAAAAAAAAGGTTCAACAGAAGTGTCCCTCTAAGGAGATGTCACAGCTGCTTGGACTTTATAGCACCTGACGAATTGCTGTCTGGGTCCTGCTACCTCCTCTGTCCCCACCCCATGGGAGGCACCAACATGAAAGCACCATGTGGGCAGGGAAGGGGACCGAGTCCATGAATAAGGAGCATGTTACATCGGCTCTTTCCATGTCCTCTTTAACCGTATTGACTGCAGCGAAAACCGAAGTTAAAGGTTGTTATGGCTTGACGCTATTTCCTCCCTAATGGAAATGCTGGTGACCTTACACTGCTATAGCTCTGCTTGGCGTGGAATGGCCCAAGCTTATTACGTGCCTGAAAAAACGCACCTCATCCATTACTAACCCATCACTGCTTCCGGGAGGAGCAAGGGCTGTTGCCTCAGAGTGTGCAAAGCAACTGGACACAGCTCGTGGAGAAGAGCAGTAAAAACAAGGGTTTTTTTTTTTTGTCTGTATTTTTTTTTTAAAGAGGTGGCTTTTTTTCTTTTGAGTAATGTGTTTTTGGTCCTTTGCTTTATTCACAATGAATGGTCACTTTTCAAGTTTAAACATATTAAGGATTTAGTTGTCTTCCTAAGAATTCCAAATTTAGTTGTCCTCCTGAGGATTTCAAATCGAGACCTCAGTTTACAGCTCTACTAAGAAACAGGTCACTCTTCTATAAATCCAAATAAAAAACATTTATGTTTTTCCTAGAGTGCAAATTTTTGTGTTTATAATTAGTCCACAATTTCTAAAGAAAATGTATTTTGAAAAAGAAAGTTCTTAGCTACAAATGGGAGAACACAAAATGATTAACTTGGAACAGAAACACATGAATCCGTCTTACAGCTCTGCCCACCCAGGCTCCACTCACCTGTGCTCACCATTCCTTGCAGGGCCTCACTGAGAAGATCTCTGCTCCTCTGTAGACAATCAGACTAGGAAGTTTGATACTATTATTGAAAATGTTCTGGCCGGGCACAGTGACTGATGCCTGTAATCCCAGCACTTTAAGAGGCCGAGGCGGGCCTCCCAATCACAAGGGAATAGTGACCTCCTGATCACGAGGCCAAGAGTTCAAGACCAGCCTGACCAACATGGTGAAATCCATCTCTACTAAAAATACAAAAGTTAGCCAGGCATGGTGGCAGGCACCTGTAATCCCAGCTACTTGGGAGGCTGAGGCAGGAGAATCGCTTGAACCTAGGAGGTGGAGGTTGCAGTGAGCCAAGATCATGCCACTGCACTCCAGCCTGGGCAACAGAGCAAGACTCCATCTCAAAAAAACAAACAAAAAAAGAAGATGTTCGCTTTGACAATTGTATCCACAGGGGTGGCCTCCCTTAGAAACATTTTTGGGAAAGAACCCCTTTTTCACCAGCCTAGCAGCACCCCAGCACCACATCTCCTGTGTCTACAGGGATCAGCCATCCAACATAACTTCCTGTAAACCCACTCCTTTCTCCCAGAAGAAACCTGAGAGTGGGGCTTCGGTTCACACCGCCCGGACTGGCAGAATCCCTCCTGTTCTGTCCTGGGTTTGTTTTCTCACCTGGACGCTGAGCTCCAAGGGGACAGAAGACTTCCCATTGATCCTAACATCCCACAGCCCCTTGGTCATTTCTAGGCTGATCCTGGCAGCCCCACAAAGGGCAGCCCTTGGGAACGCCCCCTGCATGAGTGCAGAAATGTCATCTCAGCACGCACGGCACACGCCAGTTACCCACCTCATAGCTACAGCTTTTAGTTTCTTTCTGGGTGCGAGATTTAAGTGAACATTTTCCAGTACCTGTGTGTTTCAATGGATGTGGGAATCACTTCGCTTTTGTCACCGTGATCCAAAAAATGCAAATCACAGTGTGGGTGGGTTTCATAATTTGCCAGTGAACATATGTTGAGTGGGCAAGTTAGTTGGAGTATTTGAAAACTTCAAATGAATATTCTTTCTTCTTCCTTCGCCCTGTCTTTATCTATCTCTCCCTTCCTGTCCCCTAACCCCTTTCTCTCTCCCTTTCCCTCTGTTTCTCTTTCTCTCTTTTTCTTCCACTCTTTTCCTCTCCTCTCTCATCCCTTCCTCCTCTCTCCCTCCCTTTCTGTGTCTCATCACTCCATGCCCTTATATGCAGATCTAATTATTATAAATTGAGCAACACAGGTCCTCTTTTAGGATCCCAGCTCCTGGAGCCCTCTTTCTCTCCCTCTCCCTCTCTTTCTCTCTTCCTCTTCCTCTCTCTTTCACTTTCTCTCTTTTCCTCTTCCTCCCTCTCCTCTCTCTTGTCCCTCTCTTCTCTCTCTCACATCACTCCATGCCCTATGTGCATATCTAATTATTATAGACTGAGCAACATGGGTCCTGTTTTAGGACCCCAGTTCCTGGAGCCCTCTCTCTCTCTCTCTCTCTCTCTTTCTCTCTTTCTCTTTCTCTCTTTTCCTCTTCGTCCCTCTCCGTCTCTCTCTTCCTCTTCGTCCCTCTCCCTCTCTCTCTCTCTCTCTCTCTTTCTCTCTTTCTCTGTCTCTCTTTTCCTCTTCCTGCCTCTCCTCTCTCTTTCCCCTCTCCTCTCTCTCATCACTTGCACCCTATGTGCAGATCTAATTATTATAGACTAAGCAACTCGGGTCCTGTTCTAGGAGCCTAGCTCCTGGATCCCACCATTGCTCAGCATGATAGCATGCAGGTTAGGGTGCCCACTGCCTTGAGCAGCCCAGCCCATCCATTATTTACCCTGGTTATCAACTGCAGACTCTAAAGTACTCTTGGCTTCTGAGCTGTAAATCATGAAATGGAATAATATCTAGGCTGAAGGGGAAAAACAAATTGAGATCAATCCTACAGAAGAGTACAAACTAATAACACTTGTTGTCTCTTTGGAGAATTGGAATGAGATGTTATCACAGGAGGTTGTTGACAACGTTATGACAAAGCAATTTCCACCCTAACCTGAGGGCACTGTTTCCATGGGACAGAACCGAAGTTTCTTTCATTTATATGCGGGTCAAACATTCAATTGATTTTTAACCATCCTTTTTATTGTTTTCCAATATAAAAGAAAACATCCAATTTTAGGGGATTGGTTCCCACAGGCAAGCTCTTCAGAGCATAAAATCACAGGGTTCAGCCCCAGTGGTGTGTTTCCTGCCTGCCCGTGCATCAGACTCTGCTAACATGTGGGCTGTGAGCAGGTGGTACAGGCCAGTGGGCGAAGATGCTGGGGGGAGCCCAGGACAGGGGTCGGCCAGGACCACTGTGGCTCTGCTATGAGCCTATCCCACGTGGACTTTCTCTGCCACTTTCCCTGCCTTCTTTCCTGTGGAAAAGGCCCATTTGTTCACTCTCTGAGGTTAGGAGTATGACAAGTTTTCACAAGTCATCAGCCATTTGTACTGGAGTGAGAACTGTGTTTATCAGAATCACCCAGCTTGGGTGGGATACTCTGGCTGGGGCTGAGGGAATAAGAAAGCATCCCTTGAGCAGTGGTCCTCAGTGATCCCCCCATAGCCCAAGGCCACCTGGAGATGCTCATGACAGCCACAGATCCCTGGAGTAGTCCCTTGAGCAGTGGTCCTCAATGATCCCCCCACTGCCCAGGGCCACCTGGAGATGCTGTGACAGCCACAGAGTCCTGGAGTAGTCACGGATCCCTTGAGCAGTGGTCCTCAGTGATCCCCCACGGCCCAGGACCACCTGGAGACACTCATGACAGCCACAGATCCCTGGAGTAGTCACGGATCCCTTGGGCAGAGGTCCTCAATGAGCCCCTCACTGTCCAGAGCCACCTGGAGACACTTGTTACATCCACAGAGTCCTGGGCTTCACGCCAGGAACTGTACCCATGAGCAAGATCTGATGGACTTAAAATACCCCCAAATGTCTTATTACTGATCCAAGATACTGTGTTCCCCTAAGTCATCAAAACCTAGTGGGGCCTTGTGCAGAAGCACAAGGAGATATCCACAGCACAGCCTGAAGTGGGAGGCACCCGGACCAAGGCAGAGGAATAGGGCTCAGGAAGCACAGCCACCGTGGGCCCTAGGATGATGGCCCACGCTCAACACCCACATCTCACATGGATGCAGGATCCACTCCGAGTGGCGTCGAGATCTAGCACATGAGGACGAATGCAAGAATTCTTGGCAATGTCAAAGCTGGAGATCAGGCATATCTGGGATCTGGTGCTAGGCACGCTCTGCTGTACACATCTGCTTCTCAGGCACTCCATACACCAGCCAGAGACTGGAGGAAAAGGGTCCCTGGGAAGGGCTGGTGAGTATTTGACAAACCCAGTTCCAGACACAAGCCCAGTGTCAACTCAGGTGCCCCAAATTGAGGATGGGGCCGACTAGAGACCGGAACCCCTCGGGGACTTTCAGAAGAGGATTGCAACCTGGGAGTCCTGCGGGTGCACATGCTAACGGTGGGGATGACTGTTCGGATGGGAAGATTTCTTTTCTCTGACTTCTACCTGTAAGAGCTGTATTCCTGGGATGGCCTCTTCATTTTACCAGGATTAACTCGGGAAGGAATTTGACCTAAATGCCTGCTCCTTGGTGACTGGGAGGAGGTGAGCCTGGGCCCCTGAGTCCTCTCTGCAGGTTGATTCTCACCATTAGTCCATAGAACGTTACTGTTTAATCTCATTTTCTTCTGCTGTCTTAACCAATCACCACCAACTTGTCAGCTTCAAACCGCAGAGCTTTATCGTCTCTCACTGTTCTATAGATTGGAAGTCAGTGTGGGCTCCGCTGTGTCCTCGGCACAGGATCTCATGGGCTGAGCTCAAGTCTCCTGCAGGGCTGCATTATTTACCGGAGACGCCAGGGAAGGAGGCACTCCCCAGGGTGCTGGCTGAGTTCAGTTCTTGTAGCAGTGGGACTGAGTCCCTGCCTCCTCTGGTCCATCCCATCCTCTGATTTGGGTATCCGTCTTCTCCTCTGTGTCCTCAGCCAGGGACTGCTTTCTCCAGTGTGTCCTGTCCTCTGATACGGGCACCATTTCCTCAGCCAGGACTGGTCTTTTCCTCTAGAGGCCCCCACATTCCGCATCAGTTTCCACGTGGCCCCTGCTGCAATGTCAGGTCAAGAGCCTCTCCCACGTGGACTCTCTGTGCCCCTTTCCCTGCCTTTGGCCCAGTGAAACTGTCTGCTTTCAAAGGCCCCTGTGGTTAAATAGGGCCCACCTAAATAACCCTAGACAATCTATTTTCAGGTTCCATAATCCTAAGGACAGCTGCAAAGACCCTTTTGCCACACAAGACGACAGCACGTGCAGGTCGCAGGGACTCGAGGGATGTCGTCGGGTCTCCCACTTCCCACACCCTGCAGTGATGGACCTGTCACTGCATGAGCCATACCTCCATCTCAAGAAGAGTCTGTGGTTGGGCTGCAAGAGAGAAACACGCCCTGGTCTTTGAGAGGCCACACAGCAGGTCTCTGATGGAGTCCAGGAATCTGGACAGTTGGCCTATGTGTCCATGGATTCTACAAGAGCCATTGTCCATATTTCAACAGGAAGGGCATTAAAATATCTTGGGAGAAGTGGGTGCCTTGTGGAAATACTTGGAAATAATTGAGGAGGTGCAGATTAAGGTAGAAAAATTTTATGCCGTCTGATTAAAGATGAATGCACCAAGAGGGACCTTGTTGTCCCAAGGACTGGGGACAGCCTGAGTTAAATTCCTGAAAATGTAAGTCGCATGTCCACTGTCAACAACAGTGAATGTCTCTGCTGCTCCTGGTGAACAAAAATGAGGTGGCAAGGAGGGGCATTTTGGGTGGTCAGGTGGCACCTTGGTTGGCATTGGGATGAATTTCTGTGAAAAGAAGAAAAGGTCATATTCATTTACCAAAACTGATTTTTAGTAGGAAAGGTAAAAATAAGCTTATGTTTTCATTAGCATCTGTCTTAAATGTCAAATGTCTCAAAAATCATCCCCTGACAAGAATACATTAGTGATACATAATAACTTAATGCATTCTAGAAACTCAGGACAAAGACCTTTGAGGAGAGACGTTTCTGAGGATTTTGGTCTTGTTTTTATCACATTTGCTAAAAGTCTAGGATAAGAAGCTTGAGCTGACTAACTGTAAAAAGACCTCTCAGTACAGCAGGGAAAAGTAAAATGTAAATTGTATAATTGCATATAGGGGATGAACTTTAAATGAATGGAAATTTTACCATGCTATGGTGTAGTATTTATGTACAGTGAAGTATTTATGTACATGGTAGTATTTATGCAGTATTCATGTACATTGTAGTATTTACATAGTAAGTACATTGTAGTATTGATGGAGCATTTATGTAGTATTTATGTACATTGCAGTATTTATGTAGTATTTATGCACATTGAAGTATTTATGTGGTATTTATGTACATTGCAGTATTTATGTAGTATTCATGTACATTGCAGTATTTATTTAGTATTTATGTACGCTGTACTATTTATGTACATTGCAGTATTTATGTAGTATTTACATACATTGCAGTGTTTATGTAGTATTTATGTACACTGTAGTATTCATGTGCATTGCAGTATTTATGTACATTTTAGTATTTATTTATGTACATTGACAAAGGCTCTCTCCTCGACCAAACTTTAGTCTGGCTCCACTGTGTTCTCTTCTCCATGTGAACTTGAACTTGGACTTTCTTGTGTGTCTTTACTGAGCCCAGTTTTGGCAACAATTCTGCTAGGTCTGTGTAGGGAGAATCACCCTATTCTGGAAGCCTCCTCTTGGTAATTTTTCATGCACAGAGCCCACACTCTGTTTCTTGACTATAAATCCCCACTTGTTCTTAGTGTGTTTGGAATTTAGTTTGCTATTTTTCCCATTGCAATAGTCTACAATAAAGTCTTCCTTACCATTTTAACAACTGCCAGAGCTTTTTTTTTTTCATTTAAAAGCATTATATGGTGTGGATTTACATGCATATATTGCAGTTGGAATATTTCTTTATAAATAAAATGAAGCAGGCTGATTACAATGAATATTTTTTTCATTAAGCTTGTTTTAACTGTTTGTCCTTCACTAGAGAACTTTCAGAATTACAGGAGGCTATTAAATAATAGCCATGTTTGGACTTGCTGTCATACAAGTCAAATCAATCTCATCTCACTTTTAGGAACAACCATTAAACTGAAAAGGAAATATTTATCTTTGCAAAAAGTCAAGCACCACATCCCATTCACTTTATGATACAGACACTGAATAAAGAGAGGAGTCAAAAAGTATTCTCTGAAATTATAGGTATATAATTTATGTAAGTGCATAATTATATATGTATATATGTTTATGTGTACGCATACATATTATATTTAGTTAGTTATATTGGTATTTCCCTATATCCACTGTTGAGGAATTTCAAACAAGAAATTTGGAAAGAGATGATACAAGAGAGGAAAAAATACTTTCTCATGAAATATTTTATTTTATTTACACATTTTTTGTTTGTAAAAATTTATGGGCTACATGTGCAATTTGGTTACATCGATAGATTGTGTAGTGGATGGATTATTAAATAAACTAATCAGTCTTCTACTAGAGTCCTAGCTAAAAGTAAAAATAGAAAATGCACTGGCACTTCCTACCACTTCATGGATGCAGCATGGCTCAGAGCATGAGTAACTCGTCAGCAAGCTACCCAGACATCCTGGGGAGAGGAAGACGTGAGGAAGCCCCAAAGCAGACAGAAAAAAACAACAAAAACCTCAGAGAAAGAAGCGTATTTCCACATTCAGCTGGCTTTGCATGCATCCAGGCAAGTGTGGATGTATTTTGGGAAGTGTTGCTGTTAAAATTAGCTGGGTGAAATTGAAAAAATGCCAAAGGCAGAGTGGAAATTGGAGTTGAAAGTCTAACTAGTTCCTGAACCCACTGGACAAATGTGGGCAAGTTCCTGAAGTGTTCTGGGTTTGGTTCCTTATTTTCAAACCAGAGAAGATGAAGGTGCCTTCATATGGCCATCCTGGGAATTAAATGAAGTTGTGCGTAGAGAAACTCATCGTGCACAGGGCTTGTATATAAAACACTAAGTAAACATCAGTGATTCAGTCTCCAAATCTTTACTTCCCTCTTCGTTACCTTCCGTATCGTTGCACAGTCATCCCACAATATCCATGAAGAATTGGTTCCAGGACCTCCCACAGATACCAAAACCCTTGGATGGTCAAGTCCCTTATTGAACATTATGGAATATTTGCAGGTAACCTACAAACATCCTCCCACATACTGTAAATCGTTTCTAGATTATCTATGATATTGAATACAATATAAGAGCTATGTAAAAAGTTGTCCTACCTTACAGTTTAGGAAATGATGACCAAAAACACATTTGTATGTGTTCAGTACAGACTTAGTTTCTTTTCCCCAAACAGTTTTGATTTGTGGTTAGTTGAAGCCACAGATATGGAGCCCATGAATATTGAAGGTCGACTGTACACAGACAAACGTCAGCGACATGATGGGTTTGGTTCCAGAACATCACAAGAAAGCGAACATCACAACAAAGCAAGTCACATAAATTTTTGGATTTCTTATGCATCTAAAAGTTATGTTTACACCATACCGTAGTCTATTAAGTATGCAAGAACATCATGTCTAGAAAAAGTGCACATCTTCACTAAAGAATACTTTATTGCCCCCAAAATGCTAAGGATGATCTGAGCCTTCACGAGTCATGATCACTCACTGGTGAAGGGTCCTGCCTCCATGGTGATGGCAGCTGACTGAACAGCGTGGCGGTTATGAAGGGTGGGGTGGCTGTGGCAATTTCTTAAAATAAGGCAGTGAAGTTTGGGGCATCAATTGACTCTTCCTTTAATGAGACATTTCCTGTGGCATGTGATGCTGTTAATATAATTTTACCCACAGTAGGACTTCTTTCAAAATTGCAGTTAATCCTCTCAATCTCTGCTGCTTCTTTATCAACTAAGCGTATATTATATTCTCAATCCTTTGTTCTCATTTCAACAATGTTTACAGCTTCTTCACCAGGGGTACATTCCAACTCAAAAAACCACTTTCTTTCCTCATCCCTAAGAAGCAATTCCGTGTCCATTCAAGTTTCCTCATGAGATTGCAATTCATTCCCATCTTCAGGCTCCACTTCTAATTCCAGTTCTCTTGCTATTTCCATCATTTCTGCAGTTATTCCCTCCACCAAAGTGTTCAATCCCTTACACTCATCTACAAGGGTTGAAAATTAGCTTCTTCAAAACTTCTGGTAATGTTGATATTTGGACCTTGTTCTATAAATAACTAGTGTTACTAATGGCACCTAGGAGAATGAGTCCTTTCCAGAAAGTTTTCAATTTACTTTGCCCAGATCCATCAGAGGACTCACTGTCTATGGCTACTATAGCCTTTCAAAATGTATTTCCCTTTTTTTTTTTTTTTTTTGAGACAGTCTCACTCTGTCTCCCAGGCTAGAGTGCAGTGGCGCAGTCTCAGCTCACTGCAACCTCCATCCCCGGGTTCAAGCAATTCTCCTGCCTCAGCCACCTGAGTAGCTGGAATTACAGGTGCCCACCACCATGCCTGTCTAATTTTTGTATTGTTAGTAGAGATGGGGTTTCACCACATTGGTCAAGCTGGTCTTGAACTCCTGATCTCAGGTGATCCACCCACCTTGGCATCCCAGTGTGCTGGGATTACAGGTGTGAGCCACCACAGCCGGCCTGAAATGTATTTCTTAAATCATAAGACTTGAAAGTCAAAATGACTCCTTGATCCCTGGGCTGCAGAATGGAAGTTGTGTTACCAGGCACATGAATGCAAACAGCATTATCTCCTTGCACTTCTCCATCAGGGCTCCCGGGTGACCAGGTGCCTTGTCAATGAGCAGTAACAATTTGAAGGGAAGCTTTTTTCTGAGCAGTAAGTCTCAAAAGTGGGCTTAAAATATTGGGTAAACCATGCTGTAAACAGATGTGCTGTCACCCAAGCTTTGTTGTTCCATTTCTAGAGCACAGGCAGAGTAGATTTAGCATAATTATTAAGGGCCCTATGACTTTCGGAGTCGTAAATAAATATTGGCTTCAAGTTAAAGTCACCAGCTATATTAGCCCCTAACAAGAGGGTCAGCCTGTCCTTTGAAGTTTTGAAGCAAGACATTGACTTCTCATCTCTAGCTCTGAAAGTTCGAGATGGCATTTTCTTTCCAAAAGAAGGCTATTTCATCTACATTTAAAACCTGTTGTTTAGAGTAGCCACCTTTATCAATGATCTTCACTAGATTTTCTGGAGGACTTGCTGCAGCTTCTCCATCAGCACATGCAGCTTCAGTTTGCACTTCTACGTTACACGGATGGCTTCTTTCCTTCAACCTCACAGCTTCAAGCTTCTCTTCTGCAGTTTCCTCACCTTTCTCAGCCTCTGCACAATCGAAGAGAGTTATGGCCTTGCTCTGAATTAGGCTTCCACTTAAGGGAATGCTGTGGCTGGTTTGATCTTCTATCAGATCTCCATCTCAGCAATGAGGTTGTTTCACTTCTTATCATCTGTGTGTTCACTGGTGTAGTACTTCTAACTTCTCCAAGAACTTGTTCTTTGCATTGGCCACTTGGCTGTTTGGCACAAGAGGCCTAGCTCTTGGTCTGTCTCAATTTTCAATATGCCTTCCTCACTAAGATTAATCATTTCTAGCTTTGCATTTAAAGGAAGAGAAGTATAAATTTTTATTTTACTTGTGCAGTTAGAGTTCATTGTAGGGTTACTGACTGGGGCTGACTTTTAATATTGCTGTATTTCAGGGAATAAGGAGGCCTGAGGAGACAGAAGAAGACGGGAGAATGGCGGGTCAGTGGAGCAGTCAGAAGACACATCTATCCATGAAGTTTGCCACCTTCTATGGACATGGTCTGTGGTGCCCCAAAACAATTACAGCAGTGGCATCAAACATCACTGACCACAGGGCACTAAACCAGACATAATAATAATGAAAAACTTCGGAACATTGGGAGAATTATCAAAACGTGACACAGAGACCCGAAGTGAGCACACACTGTGGGAAAATGCCGCTGGTAAACTTGCACAATGCAGGGTTGCCATGAACCTTCAATTTGTAAGAAACACATGATCTGTGAAGTGCCATGAAGTGAAGCTCCATAAATCAAGGTGTGCCCGTACTTGTCACATCGTCCTGATTGTCTAACCTTTTGCTGAATTCGCCTCCTCAACATGAACATTCATTTATAAGACACAGACCACAACAGGGTCTTTCTCTGATATGAAAGGTTAAGGTCTTTATCCAGACTGAAAGCTTTTGCTGGCCTCATGGTGGGTGGAGGACCTGGGAAACTCCCCAACCAGGTGGGATAGTGAGAGGCAGGGGATCTCTGAGGCCTCTGTGCTCCTGACAGCAATGATGTCCTTGGTGTGTCACTGGGGGCAAAAGCCTCAGCTGCTGGGTGGAGGGATCTGGGCCAATCCCAACTTCTCTATTTAGTTTAATCTGGCCTTGGTCAAATTCCTGCACAGCTTCAAATTATCAGGTGTCTTCAAATTTTAGTTTCCTCATTTGTAAAATGGAGTTTATACTATTATCTGTCAGTATAAAGATTAAATAGGGTAATTCAAGTCAAACTCCCTACACAATAAAAATTGTCAATACTATGCATTAACTATGAGCAGAGCTATTGACTAATGATCTTGTGTAAACTGCCTTATGCCAGGTGCTTTCCACTATCTCACTGAGTTCCGACCATTCTTGAGATGGGCATTATCATCTCCATTGTAAAGGATGAAGAAAATGGAATGCAGGACAATTAAAGCAAAAAAAAAAAAAAAAATCCCAATTTGCACAGCAGGAAATCACCTTGGATCAAATGCTGCCTCATCCCTGGTGCTGCTTGTTAAATATTCTAGCTCTCTGAACTTGAGACGGTCCTATCAAAGCTCCTCACCATGTCTCAGTGCTTCCACCTACGAAATACGAGTGGACATGGGTTCTGTGCAGGCTGTGCCTCTGTCGAACTGTTTCCCAGGGTAAGGACAGGCAGGGAAGACGTGGGCCAATGTGACCAGCACTCATTGAGCAGGTGGGGCCGCGCATTTCTGTGGCATCACAGGTGCAGTCCAGAGTCCATGCTCCTCTTGCATAATACTCTGCCCTTGATCAAAGATGGACCACGTTGTTGTCCTTATTATTTACACCAATAAATGATGACCAATTATGCCCAGTTACTAATAATATACTGCTTATTTTGCAAACCTCTCTATGCTTAGTAATTAGTGGTTTAGAAGGCGTGAAGTTTCTACATAACAAATAGTTTTTGTATCCCTAAAATAGTGTCTGTAGATTGTTCCTCCTTAGAAGTGATTGGTGGCTGAAACTAAACATATATTTGATTATTTGAAGTAGATGTGATTTCTCAGGGCAGAGTTCTTTAGATTTAACTTCAGAAACCCTAGTAATTTGTTTTTATGAGTGCACTTCTGTTATAAATTTATTCTTGAATTGTTTGTTCTAAAAAGCCAAATTCAGAAATGAAATTGAGATTGGATGAGTCAGTTACAGGTAAATTGCAGTTTTCATGTAACTGAATCATAATGCAATGAAATCCAGTAAAGGCATTAAACAGTTACAGGATAAACTAATCAGATAACTAATCCAATCATCCTAGCAAGGATTCAACAGTTAATATGATGGAGACACCTTATGTCATGATTAAACGTAGCAGGCCAAAAGAGTTATTAAATAGAAAACAACTAATTGCATGCAAAACAACCACCATTCCTGCTATGTTTAGAATATGTATTAATTTGTTAACTGTTGATTAATACACACACAGACACACACAAAACATTTTTACTTCCCCTTGTAAATCAAATGATTCAGACACCAATTGTATTACCTACAAAAAGAGCAAGAAGGCCTCATATTTTCGTTTGTACTTTGGTTTATTTTGCATAATTTCTGTGTTCCTGGACAAGAACCATGCAGTATTCCTGCTGCTACGTGAGGGGATCAAGAAGCAACCACATGAAAACAGAAGACGAAGCAAAGAGAAAGCCTCTTCTTTTGTTCAGCAACACTAAACATGAGACAATGGAGCTGTGCAAAAGTAGAAGCTACGGAATCTATGGAAACCAAGACCATACAGGATTCTGAAATATACATGCCAAAGATCCAAATGAATCTTTTCACAGATAGCAATAGCCATGCAATCATGGCTTGTGCAATGCTGTCAAATATAACTCACTTTAAGTTGGTATTAAAGAAATGGATTGTGTACTGAAGAGGGAAGAAGGAGGGAAGCTGATATTCCAAGATCTTCCCAGCTGCTCACAGAGGTGTGTGAAACTCTTATGCATCCTTTGAAGTGGAGGAGATTAAGGGGATGGCTCATTGTGGGGAAGAAATTTCTACTTGGAACAGAGGGCACAGAAGGACCCACAAAGCTATTTGAGATAAGATGGAAGGGAGTGGCAAAGGAAACTAAGACCCTCTCTCTTTAAAAATAAAATTTTGTGGAATTTTTATTGTCCCATGGACTATATGTAAATACTATTTCTGAGACCTTTCTGATTCAATAATCGAATAAAATGACTGGCGCCATGTGTCATCCGCCTCATGTTAATTCCAGTTATCTGTCATCCCCTCTTGGCTCAATACACAATATTTATTGAACAGCCCTCATCTGCATGGGACTGTGAAGGTGCCGAGCAGGGTGGGGATGAAGTGGCAAGGTTCCTTTTCCCTCAGTGAATTTCCATAATAACTGGAATGCCCTCTGCCACTCACCAGCCAGGATCAGAAACAAGTGTGCCAGTGCCTGCCTCGGAATAGAAATGGCAGGAAGCCAAACCCTCCCAGGAGGAGGTGACTGGGATACTACACCACATTTTTACAGGGCTTTTGGCTTCCTACAACCCTGTTTCCATACACACCGTTGTCTAAAAAGCACCAGTTAAGAAATGAGGAGTGCCATTGCTCAGTGTTTGCTGTTGACAAGGGATGGGATCCACAGCTGAAGCAGGCCAGGCTCATCACTAATCAGGTCATTAAATACTTTCTGGATGTGATACAATTCCACATGTCCTGCTGGGCAGGGGTGACATTTTACAAAGTCTGAGGTGTTTTGATTTGGAACATCTCAGCCGCCAAGTCAGGTGTTCTTCCCTGATTCAAGTTGTCTCAATACAGACAATAAATATGAGCCATAGTTCAGAGACAGGTAGGTCAATGGATATGTAGATGATAAAGAGATGAAGGATAGAGGCACAGATTTATACATAGATAGATAGACGATATCTAAATAGTAGATAGATAGATACATAGAGAGATGAGATAGATAGGTGTTAGGTAGATGGATAGACATTAGATCGCTTAGATGACACCGATAATAGATAAATAGATCGTAGATAGCTACATAGATACATAGATGAGATAGATAAATAGATGTTAAGTAGATGGAAAGATGATAGATTAGATGGATGACAAATGAATAGATAGAAAAAGATGGATAGATAGATATTAGACTAGATAGATAAATAGAGATGATAGATAATAGATGATTGATAGATTATAGATAGATGGATAGAGATGATAAATGATAGGCAATAGATAGATAGATAGATAGATAGATAGATAGATATGATAGATTTATAGGTTATAGATTAGAGAGAAGACAGATAAATGTGACATCCATAGCTTACATGTAGATCAGAGATTAGAATGATTCTTTCTTGTTTTTGAGGGTGAACTATCACTATACTGAAGATTCTAATTATATCTGTAATATTTTACTTATTTCATTAAAATTGTAAGGCCAATATGACATAATATTAATAATTGTGGTTTCAGGGAGGCAGGCATTTGGCAGTTTATGGCATTATCTGTTTGCCTCCCCTTTTAAAATTGTAGTTACCTACAATTTTACAATTTTTAAACAAATTTAATGATTTTCCAAAACAATTTAACTTTTCACATCTGCTAGTGGTTAAAGTAGTTTCTTCTGCTGCACATAAAGGAAGAGCTTTTCTAGGAAGGACATTTCTAGAGAGCTTTCCTTCCCAGCCATATGAGTTTTCCACCAGAAAGCTCCCCGCTTCAAGCACTTTAGGAGGAGAAGGCTCCATGGCAGTGAGGGATGTGGGAAAGGATAAAGAGGAGGCTCAGTTTAAGAGTAGCCACAGCCTCCATGTGTCTAGCGTCTGACTGAAGTCTGGTCTGAGACTGAGAGAACACCCATATAAATTCCTTGGTTCTTTCTTGGAGGAAGGAGAGACCCCAAGAGGTGCCTGGTGCTGTCCTCTGGCCACTGGCTCATCAGCTTGTGGCATCGCCCCAGACCCTAGCCCGCCCCTCTGTGCCCTGACTGCACAGCTGCCTCTGCTGTGACCCTGCCCAAGAGACTGAGCAGTAAACCAACTTGGACCCAGAAAGAAGGCACAGGAAATGGGCTTCAATTCACTAGAGTGCTTCAGAGCTTCCTGGATTTTACTGTTTTGAAAATGTTTGTTTAACATTGGCCCAGGGTACTAAGGCTGCAGGTGTCAATTTTATGAATCAGATAAATTCTCACTTGTTTGCTGCAGTTGTAGACATTTTCCCCCACAGACGCTGCAGCTCCCAGCTTCATTAGTAAATGCCACACATTGGAGAATCAGGTTCTGCAGGAGGGTGGCCGAGTGCTTTGCCCAACCGCAAGCCTCACTCATGCACAGACACATTCATTATTGATGACACCAACCGTCCTGGAATACGCAACGTGGCCTTTCTGTTTGATTGATTGTTTCATTTTCTTCAGATATGTGGCTGTTTCTAGGTGGCAGGGGATACTTCCATCAGAAAGGCAGAGCAATTGGGGTTCTGGATTCAGACGTGGCATCTGGAGTCACACTCGAAAAATAGGTGCCTCAGCAACTCCCTTATGCCTCCCAGCCTCGGTTTTCTCACCTGCAAAATGAGTAGGGTAATATTCTACACCACGCATGGTTATGTTCTCATGCAAGTCCTTAGCATGGTGCCTGACATGTAGTAATAAAAATCCAATATGTGTTAACGCTTGGGCATCGCAGCAGCAAAAATGGTTATGTAAGCAGTGGTCATGGCAGTGTTCTTCCTGTGTGTAACCGGAAGAACAAAATCACAAGGAAAGGAGCCTCCGGAGGGGCAGACGGGAAGAGCTCCCAGGAGAAAACGCAGCATCCTGCGAATGCTCTGTTCAGGCCAGGCAGCGGGGGGACTTGGACAACAGGAGGCTGGGAGCTGGGGCCAAGCCCTGTGATAAATGAGTGTATTTACTCTTTTTGTTCACACACTAAACCACATATTTCCCACTCAGATTGAGGCTTTCAAATGTGGCAACTAATTTCCCCTTAATAGGAAGGATAGAACACTATATTCAAGAAGTTACGCTTCATCTTAAACCCTCAGATGTTTCACAAACCTTTTCATTTCTTTTCTTTTCTGTTTTCAGACACGGTCTCATTCTCTCACCCAGGCTGGAGTGCAGTGGTGGGATCACAGCTCACTGCAGCCTCTAACTCCTGGGCTCAAGCCATCCTCCCACCTTAACCTTCCTAATAGCTGAGACTACAGATGTGTGCCACCACATCTGGCTAATTTTCATTTTTATTTTTTGTAGAGACAGGTCTTGCTATGTTGCCCAGGCTGGTCTTGAACTCCAGACCTCAAGCAATCCTGCCACCTTGGCCTCTCAAAATTCTGGGATTATAGGCATGAGCCACTGCACCCAACCCCTTTTCCTATTCACATCTCCTGGTGATGGGGGGGGGGGTTCTTACAGCATCAGCTTGTGTGTGGAAGCTTCCCACTGTAATGTAATCAGCAAATGGACAGGAAAGAGGAAAGCCTCTATTTTATGACTAAGCAGACATAATGAGGAACTCAAAACGGCAAGTTCTGAATTCATGGCAATGAGTGGACAATCCACCAACAAAATATGCTGTTGAGTTTCAGCGTCCACCTCTTTTCTCCTCCAAAACTGCTGTCTGTCTTACCTAAGCATTAAGATTTCAAAATGAGAAAGCACCTTTGGAAATGGCGGGAAAACAAGCCGCAGCCTGACTGTGGGTTCACAGGCATTATGGTATAGAAAGGTTAGATCCTCACGAGAACTTAGCCTGAAATTATGTTTTGTTTTCCCACAACCTTTTGAAAAGAGGAACGATAGTGACCTGGAATGCTTCCAGAATATGACACAACAGCTCAATCTCTGAATGTAAGACCACATGAGATGAACAATATGAAAAAAAATTTAGAAATGTCAGGGGGAACATGACTGTTGATGTTACACATTCAAAAGACAATCACAGAAACGGGAAACCAGGCCTGCTCTATGTGGCCAGGGAGCAGACTTGACCTGCACCCATGACGAAGACTCAGTCTGGCGTTTTCTTGGCTTGTGCTTTTTACTAAAATCCTGCTCGGCAGATACACACAAGCATATTTGCCTATGCAGTGGCCTGAGAGACTGAGTTAATATGAAGAGACTGCACAGCCACAGCTATGCACTTTTAGAGAATAAGAGGACGAGAGAGCAAGTTAAAGCTTGCTGACTCTGAAAGGAAAATAAAAGTCCTCCTCACTCTTCTGTGCCTCCGATGGGGACAGCTGTCCTGTCTGTGCCCCTAGGAAGTTCACTCAACTGGTGATGAATCTTATGCCACATCATTTCGTCTGAGGGAGAAAAGCCTTGAGCCAGAATAATCCTTTCCTTCAATACAGAATATTAAGAATGGGGCAAGTAGAAGAACTTTTTAGTGAAGATTCTTCCTCTCTGAGACTGCAAAATTCTGGGGAGGGGGTTGAATAGAAAAACAAAGTGGCACTGGGTACGGGCGTTCGGCTTGTAGAGCTCAGGTGTGTCCACACACCAGTGTTTACAGGAATCTCTAGGAAGATGAACCACAGGCCTCATAAGTGTCTGTTCCATGGCGAACCAGCTATTCAGAGGAAGGTGCCATTAGGAACAAGTTGCTAAACAGTGTTTGCATATGGTTAAGGCTGGGAAGCAGGATATGCCCTTTTTGTTACAAAATAACTATTCCAAATGAAACAGCCACAGCCCTCTAAGACCCCACTGTCCTAGGTTAAATCATCAAAAATTCATTCAGTTTTCTATTTTGCTTTTTTTCCTAAAGGATTGTCATATTCCGCACTTACACAGAGGCCTTCCTTGGCCTGGTGTGCCGCCAATTTTTTTTAACAGTTAACAGGGAGGCCATCCTTGTGGTACCAACGATGGCATCCAGGGCTGCAATTTTTCCAAATTACTGGTTTTGTTTAGCAGAATGGAGTTGGCTATCCATAGCAATCCCTGACAGCATCGTGTGGTATGTTTAGACCTGCAAAGCAATTAGTAGAATCTCAGAGGACACCCCACGCACAGCTGAGTTTCCTGTGAAAGCCAAGCCGGTATCTCAGAGCCCTGCAATGGAGAAGAGCTTTCCAGCCTTCAGCTTTAAAACTCACTGGCATGTGTTTTTTTAGTTCACCTTGGAGGGCTGGTCTGTCCTCCCACCACAGGCACCTTGAGTGGGTCCTGAGCCACTTGCTCCGTTGGCCCTGAAGCTCAGCTCTCAGGACAGGGGCAGACTGGCACCCACTCTCCCTGGTGCTGTCAGGCCCTGGCGGATGTGAATGGCATTCACCTGCCACAGGCTGCCTCCTCTTCACAGACCAACTCGTCTTCACTCATCAAATTCCTGCTAACTCTTCAGGATCCAATTCAAATATTACCTATGTGATAAACTGATCCAAATTTTATCAAAGAAAAAGTCAATCGCTTATTTCCATTATATTTGATAAACACATCCCCATTAGCACATCCTCTTCTCCGGGTATTTATTTATGTTTCTGACTACCCTGTTTAGATGGTCCATTCCTCCAGCACAATTGCAAACTTTTACATCTGCTGCCGCCTGCCCTAAAGCTCCACACAATGCCTACAATTCAGGGTACAGGAAAAGTTTATAGTAAATTTTTAGATACACCCCCTGGCTTAAATTGACTTTATGTCTGCGACATTTTCAATGTGCCTGTGTTATCTTCTTGGAAATTAGGAATGGCATCTATGTCACTCATGTAGATTATACTCACATAGAAAATGCAACTGATGAAAATAATGTGAATTTCCTTGTTTTTCAAGAAGATGAACTCTGACAGGAAAGGCTTCCTTCAAATTATTTATTTATCTATCTATCTATCTATCTATCTATCTATCTATCTATCTATCATCTATCTATCTATCTATTTTGGGAGACAGTCTCGCTCTGTCACCCAGGCTAGAGTGCAGTGGCGCAATCTTGGCTCCTGAGTTCCTGCAACCTCCACCTCCTGAGTTCAAGCAATTCTACTGCCTCAGCCTCCCAAGTAATTGGGACTACAGGCACGTGTCACCACGCCCGGCTAATTTTTTGTATTTAGTAGAGATGGGGTTTCACCATTTTGCCCAGGCTGGTCTCGATCTCCTCAGCTCAGGCAATCTGCCCACCTTAGCCTCCCAAAGTGCTAGGATTATAGGCATGAGCCACTGTGCTGGGCCCCTTCAAATTATTCATCTGGTTTTTTTTTCTTTGACTGAGGGCCGAAAATCTGCAGCATGCTAGCTGTGGGCATGTTCAGATATTCCACACACAAAAGTATATAAAAATTCATCAAGTGGAAGAGAGATCGCTTGGTCACGCTACCTAGGCGTGATTTCTTTCTTTTTTTCTTTTTTAAATTTTACTTTAAGTTCTGAGATACATGTGCAGAAAGTGCAGGTTTGTTCATGGTTTCTGATTGGCATGCAGGTCATTTTCACTCTCAGCGCAAGGAATGGAATGGGCCAGGTTTCCACCCTAATTTTACCACACGCAGAAGTGATGGCAAGGGTTTAAAGGGATGCAGCTTCCATTTGCTGATAACATTACAAAGGGAAGCTTCCACACACAAGCTGATGCCATCAGAGCCCCCCACCAGGGGGTATTAATAGAATAGGGGCTGGGTGTGGTGGCTCATGCCTGTAATCCCGGAACACAGCACCTGGAACGTGGGTTCTGTGTTCTTGCCTCCTCAACCCTGAGCGGCTCTGTCCAAATGAGAAGAAAGAAGAAAGGAGAAGTCACTCCAGTCTCCCACGAAGAATAGCAAGGGTAGGCTGAGCATTTATTTTATTTTATTTTTCAAAGTTGCTGACTTTAAAAAGGAGCACAGAAACATTTTTAAAACAAAAACCTAAGACAATTTCCTCATGTCTTTTTATTCTAACTCATTTTCAGAAACATCTCTTGGTCAAGGTTCAGCCCCATTCTTGGAATCCTGTAATGTCTCTTTCAATACAGAGACTCACAGTCTCCGATATCTTCCTAGGTTATAACACGATCTCCTTCGTAGGAGAAACCGACCAGCACTTGATACAACTACAGAGAACGGTTCTGAGTACCGCAGTCATCATGGCTGGAGTTCCCCGTACTCATGTCCCGTCTAGTCCGTAGCACAGGAGAGGGCCACGGAGAGGGACGTCATGATCACAGCACACCTGAGATGTGCCCACTAAATATTCATCAGATTATGGAACTAACACATAAACTTTAATACCTGGGCAAAATCTACATGAGCCTTTTGGTGCCACCCCTACCCAAACAAAGAAAAATGAGGAATTGTCCAGTAGAATTCTCCCCTCAAAAACTTCATTGCCCTTTTTCTTATAGTTCCATTGTTTGGGACAAAATAAAGGGCATTTACACAAATGTTATTCCGAAGGGTCCAATACAATAATGCCAGAAACAGCCATTACTCATTCAGCATCTTGTATGTGTGAGCCAGTGGCCAGGAACTTCAGGAATACTTCCTGGAACCTTCACAACAGCCTTTTACAGTAATCACTGCTGTGCTCCGTTTCACAGCAGAGCAGGCTGGGGTCATCCGTCAGGTGAGGAGCTGAAATCCAAATCTGCCCACTGGTTTCAGTTTCTTGGACATGTCCCAGGGAGTAAGGCTACCTCCAAGGCAGACAGGCAGCACACTGGGAGACTGAAGGCGCTGTGTGCCCCCGGGCCTCATACACAGGCACTGCCGATGTCGCCCTGGGGCGGGGACGGCACTCACAGGGCTCACGGCCCCTGTGGCTTCACCATCAGACCAAGTACGAACAGAGAGATACCTTAACAAAGGAGAGAGAGAGAGAGAGAATGCGTGTGTGTGCGTGCGTGAGAGTTTTAATATAAGAAACACATTTTTGTGAGGTAGGGTGGTGGGGGCAGCCCTTCCCTGATACTGCCCAAGTTACAGTAACCATAATTGGTACGCAGGGAAAGCGCAGCACTTAAGTGTCAGGCCTGGTGTCCTCAGCCACCGTCTCCCTGACTGAACTGTGATCGCTGGCTCATTAAAAGCACCGTGTTTTACTTAGAGAGATTTGAGGTTGTTCATAAATAATTCAGTGCTACTGGGAGGGCAAAAACAATTGTGAGAACATTAAATTTCCATTAAACATATTAAATGCAAGCAGACTCTCAAATGATCTCTTGGGCACAGGATCCAGTACAGCATTCAGTTAGGTATCAAGAGAAAGCCCCCTGTACAGCGCATGCTAAATCGTTGTTTAAGATAAAAGTGAAAAATCAAGGAGTCCAAGACAGTTGAAAATGAATAAATCACAAACTTTGGTAAAAGACAATAGCTCGTGGAGAATATTTTATGCCAAAGGAATGTCAATAAATGTGAATAAAATTGAGACAAGAGTGAAAGTCGAGTTACTCTTACTGGAATGTATGAGTAAAGTCTCTTATTTATTTATTTATTTATTTATTTATTATTTTTATTTTTATTTTTTTGAGACTGAGCCTCGCTCTGTCACCCAGGCTGGAGTGCAGTGGCACGACCTTGGCTCACTGCGATCTCTGACTCCCAGGTTCAAGCAATTTTTCTTCCTCAGCCTCCCGAGTAGCTGGGACTACAGGCACCCGCCACCACGCCTGGCTAATTTTTGTATTTTCAGTAGAGAGGAGGTTTCACCATGTTGTCCAGAATGGTCTCAATCTCTTGACCTCCTGATCCACCCGCCTCGGCCTGCCAAAGTGCTGGGATTACAGATGTGAGCCAACGTGCCTGGTCAAGTCATTGTTTTAAATCCAATTCCAAAGGTATCCAAAATCCCAGGGAGCAGGAGGAGGTCAGCCCCTCTATTCCTTTGCCCCTGCAGACAGTGCCAGCATCAGCCCAAGAAAACTTTTTATCTATAAAATTAGAGAAGAGAGGTCTTAAGGCCTCCCAGGGTGAGAACCACTGTTATTAGCAGGGAGCAGAACCTGCAGCCCCGTGTTCAGCTGCTCTTAATAGGATGATTAGCTCAGGCGTGGGAGGAGACAGAACAACGATCTTGCTTAAGCGGAGATAATATTGTACAGCTCATCTTACTAAAATGTGACATTGGTAAAATATTTGAGGGTTGTCACTAAGTGCATATGACAATAACTGATATTTATTGAGTGCCAGAGAGTGTCGCAACAGTATTGCGTGTCTCAACTCATTTCATCAAACTAGAAGGCAAAGTGATTCTAGACAGTCTTGGCACCAGGAGACCTCACTGGCTCCCACTGCAGGGATTCTTGCTTGTTTGGCAATCCATTTACCACAGTAAGGTGGGAATTTTTATTTTCTCTTTAATCGCCTTGTTAGAGGAGTAATTGGCAAATGGTAAAATTCATTCTTTGTAAGGGTGCAACGTAATGAGCTTTGACAAAGTATCGTAAGACTTTTAACCATGACCAAAATCAAGAGATGGAGCATTTTCATCACCCTAAAAGTTCCTTTATTCACCTCTGCAGTGATCTCCTGTCCCCACTCACAGCCTCTGGTAAATGCTGATCCGATTCCCATCCTTAATTTTGTCTTTTTCGGAATGACCTCTCATTGCAGTCATATGAATGTAGCTTCCGTGTCTGATTTCTTTAACTCCACGTGGCACTGTTGACATTCATCAGTCCTACTGTATGAAGCATTCGACCTTAGCGCCAAGTCCTTTTCCATTATATGCACGTACCACAATGTATCAATCTATTAAAAAGTGGATGGACACTGGCTTCCCCACCATATTGGGAATTACAACTAAAGTAGTTGTTTTCGTTTCAGGTCACGTAATGTGAATTAGTATTTAATATTAATTTCATGATTATATCTCATTTCACTATAGTTAGATTGCTGCTTATAAGTTTATGTTTAATCGTGTAAGAAACGGCCACACTGTTTTCAGAATTGCTTACGCCATTTTGCATTTTCCATAACAATGTGTAAGCATACCAATTGCTCCACACTGTTTTGTATTTGCCTGTTTTTAGTCATTCTGGAAGTGTCGTGGTATGATATCACATTGTGGTTTTAATTTGTATTTCATTAAGTAATGAAATTACTGATGAGATTGAACATCTTTTCATATGCTTATTTAACATCTATATTTCTTTGACTAAATGTTCAAATATTTTGCCCATGATATATTGGAGTATTTGTCTTTTTTTTTTTTCTTTAGACAGAGGTTTGCTCTTGTTGCCCAGGCTGGAGTGCAGCAACCCAATCTCAGCTCACTGCAACCTCTGCCTCCCAGAGCCAAGCAATTCTCTTGTCTCAGCCTCCCAAGTAGCAGGGATTACAGGTGTCCGTCATGACACCTGACACCTGGCTAGATTTTGTACTTTTTTAGTAGAGATGGGGTTTCACCATGTTGACCAGGCTGGTCTGGAACTCCTGACCTGATGTGATTCTCCTGCCTCAGTCTCTCAAAGTACTGGGATTACAGGCTTGAGCCACCGCACCCGGCCAGTATTTGTCTTTTTATTTTGAGTTTAAATAATTCTTTGTGTAATTTTGTTACTAGTCTTTCACCAGATATGTGTTTTTCAAATATTTTCTTCTATCCTGTGTGTCTTGTTTCTTCATTTACCTCACAATGTCTTTCAAAAGTTAGGCATTTTTAATTTAATTTTAATTTTAATTTAAGTCAGATTTACCCATTTTTTTTTTAACATTTGATGTGTGAGTTTTACGTCCTAGTTCACTTTTGTACATACGGATACTCAATTGTTCCAGCACTATTCATTGAATATTTTTTTATTAAACCTCCTTGGCTCAGTTGTCAAGAATCATTGAGAGTCTTTCTGTTCTGGTTCATTGATCTATATAGCAATGATTATGCCAATGCATACTCTCTGGATTGCTCTAACTCTCTGGATTGCTCTACCTTTACTAAAAGACCTGAAATCAGGAGCGTTGTTTTTTCAAAATCACTTTGGCTATTCTAGGTCATTTGTTTTCCTTATACATTTTAGAAAGACCTTGTAAATTTCAACACAAATAGGCTGCTGTCATTTTGATTGTGTTAAACCTATAATTCAGTTTTGTGATAATTGACAATTTTACTGTATGAGTTTTATGGTAAATATATACCATAAACGTAGTATATATTTCTTCTTAAGAAATTAATTTAGGTTTACTCAATTTATCTCCGCAATATTTGGTAGTAGTTTTCTTTCTTTTTTTTTTTTTATTTGAGATGGAGTTTCAATCTTTTGCCCAGGCTGGAGTGCAATGGCGCAATCTCAGCTCACTGCAACCTCCACCCCCTGGGTTCAAGCAATTCTCCTGCCTTAGCCTCCTGAGTAGCTGGGAGTACAGGCACCCGCCACCACATCCAGCTGATTTTTGTATTTTTAGTAGAGACAGGGTTTCGCCATGTTGGCCAGGTTGGTCTCAAACTTCTGACCTCAGGTGATCCACCTGCCTCGGCTACCCAAAATGCTAGGATCACAGGCATGAGACACCACGCCCGGCTGGTAGTAGATTTCAGCAAAGAATTTTTACACATATATTTTAGTTTTATCCCTAACAATTCCATAGTTTTTACGCAATTTTAATGTATTTTGTTAATTTTAATTTCTAATTTTTGTTGATAATATATAGAAAAACTATTGATTTCTGTATTCTGAGTCTGTTTTCTGTTAATTTGCTAATCTCATCTATTCCAGTGCATTTTTGTAGACTTTTAGGACTTTCTTTGAAAATTATTTTATCTTCCAATACAGACATGTTTTATGTTGCCTTTCCAATATCTATGTCTAAACAATATTTTTCTTGCCTTTTTGTTTTGGTTACCTGTACAATATTGAATAGGAGTTGTAAGGGAGAAACTCCAAGCCTTGTTTCCCATCTTCACGGAAAAGACTTTCACCATTAAGTATGAAATTTCTTACAGATTGAGGAAGTTTTGTTATCAGGTTGAAGACGTCTTCTTTTTCTACTTTGCTGAGAGTTTTCATTGGGACCAGATTTTGTCCAAAATTATATAACATTATCATACACATTTTTTGATGTGTGTATTTTTTTTTTCCGAGACGGAATCTTGCTCTGGTGCCCAGGCTGGAGTGCAGTGCCATGATCTCAGCTCACTGCAACCTCTGTCTCACAGGTTCAAGTGATTCTTCTGCTTCAGCCTCCCAAGTAGCTGGGATTACAGGCACCTGCCATCATGCCTGGCTAATTTTTGTATTTTTAGTAGAGACAGGCTTTCACCATGTTGGCCACACTGATCTCAAACTTCTTATCTCAAGTGATTGCCCACCTTGACCTCCCAAAGTGCTGGGATTACAGGCACCCACCATCATGTCTGGATAATTTTTGAATTTCTAGTAGAGACAGGGTTTCACCATGTTGCCCAGGCTGGTCTCAAATTCTAGACCTCAAGTGATCCACCTGCTTTGGCCTCCCAAAGAGCTGGTATTGCAGACATGAGCCACCACTCCCGGGCCCTTGTTTAACATATTGATATTGGGAACTACACTTACTTGTTTTCAAATGTCGAAACAACCTTACATTCCGGGGATGAATTTCAATGAGTCATCCTACATTTTCTCATTTGCTGGATTTCACTTCTCAAAATTGTGTTAGCGATTTTATTTGTCCCTGTGTATGTGGAGTGTTGTTCTGTAGTATGCTTTTTCCTGTAATGTCTTTCTATGGTTTTGCTTTCACAGTAGTTCTAGTCTCATCAAATAAGTTGAGAACGTGATCTGTCCTCTTTTATTTTTTGGAAGACATTGTGCTGAATTATGAGTATTTTTTTCATAAATGATTTTGTAAATTTTATCAGGGAAAATATACAGGCCTGTAATTTTATTTCTTTAGTGAATTAATGATGATTTTGTTGATCTACTTCTTGGTCGAGATTGGAAACTTTCTTTTTAATCCCTCAAATATATTGACTTACCTTTATTTTAATATCTCATGTTTTATTACCACTAGAGTTTATAATAACCTCATTAATTTCATTCCTAATATTGGAAATTTGTGTATTTCTTTTTTTTCCCTTAATCACACTAGTTAGAGTTTTAGAAATCTTATTTATCTTTTCAAAGGATTAGTTTTGGTGTCACTTATTTTCTCTACATTTTTCTGTTTTCTATTTCTTTTCTTATCTTTACAATCTTCCTTTTCACCTTTTTGCATTTAATTAGCTTTGCTTTTTTTAATTCATAATCCTGCAACTTACATCATGGAATTGAAACTTTCTTTCCTTTTCTAATACAAACATTTTAAGGCTATAAAGTCTCCTGTAGGCACTGCTTTAGCTGCATCTTACCCAATTTTATGAATTCTACTACATTTTTATTCAATTATAATAAATTATAACTTTTCTGATATTTCTTCTTTGACCATTGTATGTAAAATACTGTTGTTGTTGGATATTGTCAAGATACCTTTGTGTTCCTGAATTTTAATTTTAATTTAATTCTGGTGTGTTCAGAGAACACACTTAGTATTATTTCAGTGACTTTATACCTGTTAATATGTGTTTTATGGCCAGGAGTACTGTCTTGATCACTACTGTATGTTCACTAGAACATTATCCATACCCCTCTGCATTTGGGTGCAGTAATCAGCAAATGTCAATAAGCTCAAGTTGGGATGGCAGGGCTGTTCAGGGCTTCCGGACTCTCATTTCACTGTATCTAATAATTCCATCAATTGATAAGAAAGGGATGTTAAATACTCCAAAAACAAGTAGATAAATCCAACAATTTCGGATTCATCTATTTTCTTTTTTAGTTCTGTCAGATTTACCTTGAATCTTTGTTATTAGTTGCATAGACATTTAAGAATAACGTTTTTTTCCTAGACGAATTAACTTCTTCAATATTATATGTATCTCTTTATACCTGGTAATACTTCTCCTTAGGCAGTCTAATTTGATATTGATTAGCTACTTAAGCTTACTTTGGGCTAGTGTTTGCTTAGCATTCTTTGAATTTTGTCTTATAATTTTATGTCTTTATACTTAAAAAGGGTTTAAATAGACATCCTCTCACATCTTGCTTTTTATCTAAAGTGAGAATCTCTGATAATATCATTTACATTTAATAAAATTATTAACGTGGTTGTGTTTAAATGCGGTAGTTCGTTAGTTGTTTTCCATTTCCCCATCTGTTCTTTACTCATTTTATCCTCTTTCTATGTATTGCCTTGTGTGAAGTGAGTATTATTATTATTCCATTTTATTTTACTATTGGCTTATCAGCTATGCTTTAAAATGTTTAATTAATTTATTTATTTATTTATTTTATTTTATTTTTCTGAGACAAGGTCTCGCTCTGTCACCCAGGCTGGAGTGCAGTGGCATGATCACAGCTCACTGCAGTCCCGACCTCCTGGGCTCAAGTCGTCCTCTTGCCACTACCTCCTGAGTAGCTGAGATCACAGGTGTGCACCACACCCAGCCAATTTTAGTCTAGTCTAGTCTAGTCTAGTCTGTAGAGATGGGGTCTCAGTGTGTTGCCCAGAGTGGTCTCAAACTCCTGGACTCAAGCAATCCTCCTGTCTCAGCCTCCCAAAGTGCTGGAATTACAGGTGTGAGCCACTGTGCCTGGCCTGAAATTTTTAATTTTTTCTAAGATCTGCATGTACACATTTAATTTAATTTATCAGAATATATCTGTGATTGTCATTAGACAAGTCAATTATCCTCCTCACCCTCCCTGACATGCAGGGTTATTTCAGTGCTCCATCACAGCCCCTAAGTGCTCCATGGGCCCCCCTCTCAAGGCTCTTGTTGCAGTTGCTATCTTATATACTTTCTTCTGAGTGATGATTTGATGAGTGCACCTTCTAATATAATCTATGCTCCAAGAAGACAGGAGACAGATCTGTACTATTTCACTGCCTATGTCCACATGCAGTATCAGGCACATGACAGTGTGTAAGGCACTAGAGAGTAAATAATTACTGAATCAGAAAATAAGTCAATGAATAAATAAATAACTGGATTTTTCTCCAAATATTTCATTCTACATTGGGAACATATCCCTTCCACCACAAACCCTCCTCTATTCCCTCTGTTGTCTAAATATCAGTTAGAATCTTTGATCATCTACTTGGTACTAGGCCTATATTTCACTTCATCTCTTTTTTCTTTCTCTCCTCTTTTTTTTACATAAACACCACATACACACACACATGCTTACACACTTATACATATCTTATCTAAGCTTTAAAAAAATAGTTCTTAATTTTAATAGTCTTCACATGCATAAGTACATGACATATAATACAAATATATATGCAAACACATAAATTTAATATAATTTTCAAGCCATTTCTGACATGAATATAAAACTGACAAGTGTGACTCAAGTGAGGGCTATATCAAAGTTCACATTCAGATGAAATACACCTCTACTTGGCTCCTCTTAACAAGTGTTTTAGCTTCTTGTGCCCAAACCAGGTCATGTATCAACAAAGAAAAATGGTTTCTGCCCTGTAGTTTTTTGAGAAATTGATTAAGAAAGTTAAAAGTCAGATTTGCGGTGCGAGAACTGAAAAGAGGTAGGAAGTAATTAGCAGAGGGTCAAAGAAAAATCTGAGTACTGAAAATGCCCGTGGGATTCGGGCACCCGATTCCATTGTTATTTATTTAGTCTATTTGAATATTAATTAGGAAATGTACTTACATTTATGTTCCCTGTGAAACTTAGAAAACTGCCTTCACTTCCGTCAGAAGATGAATTCGAAATTTATATTTCCTTTTCCTTTAACGACATTGACATTCTTCTTGACTTCTTATGTCGTCCCATTCCAGGGATTAAGGGGTGCAGCTCTCTCGACCCCTTCGAAGGGAAACACGCCAATCTCCCGTTCTGGACAGGGTGGGGCTGGATGCTTCTTCACCCCCGCCCCAGGCTCTGCTGCACGCCGTCCGTCCACGCAGCCCAGCCTGCTGAGGCCTCAGTGCTGCCGTTTTCCCGGTGCTTACTCTCAGGCACAGCAATCGATTTGGACAGTGAAGTGAGTCCCGTTGCAGGCATGGCTCGAGGGTTTCTAATAAAGGACCATAATGTAAACCATCCCCCTGGCTTGTCACCTGGAAAGTTAATAGGCCACCACCCGCCTGGCGGAGCCCCTTCATTCACCGCTGGGGCCCACCTCCGCACGGTCCCTCGGGCCAGCAGGGGCCGCTGTGCAGGTGCATGGCTATGTGTCGGCGCAGGGTGGGGAAGCTGCTAGAGTAACTTCAACTCCAGGACTGAACGCACCATCAGACTAGAGGAACTTGGCCATTGATCCAGAGAGAAGTGGGAACGGCGAGGACACGTAAGGGAGAGAGATATTAATACTTGAAAAGAAGGAGAATAAAGCTCAGGTGGCTCAGGGGTTCACCCACGGTCCTGTCTAAACCAACCTGACTCTTACCAGTGCCTGCCTGCAGGTGGTGGCTTCAAAGGACAGGGCCCCCACCTGGACAGCGCCTCCAATGAGAGGGCCCCGTGGATGACCCCTCTGCCTCCTTCTTCCAATGCTTAAATCCTTTCCACAGCACTGGACTCTGCGGATAGCCGGCCTCTGCCTGTCCCCTGCACCCACAACTCAAAAAACCAAAGTACTGGAGATCAGCAGCTTCTTCTTATTGAGCCCAAAGCTGCCTCCTTTAAATTTCACACATTGGATTTAGCTGAATCCAGAGGTCCACCCTTCATATTCCTGGAAAACGTGTTGTCCCTCCAACTCTCCGCCTCCCCAGGCTAGAATTTCAACAGTTACTCCAAGGACGTCCTATCATCCCCACCACTATTTTTTTTAAAAACCCCACATCCCCTATGCCGTTATTAATGTGTGAGGTTCAAAACTACACAAACATCTTCATATATTGTCCAAAAAGTCAGAATAAAGGGGAATATGCTTCTTCTCAAACCATGCTCTCAGAAATGCAGCTTTCACCTTTACCTGGGAGCTCAGGTCGCAGCATCACATCACACCCGGCGAGAAACAGGACTGAATCCTCCTGTCTCTCCAAAAGAAAGCCGAGACAAAGTTTTCATGTTTCCGGTAGGTTATGCGCAAAGGAGAGGAAGAAAATACCCCAAAATGAGAAGAACATTTTATTTTTATACTCATGTATTTGACTTTTTAAAAAAAGAAAGTTTCTTCAATTCTCAGAAGAACTAGATAACAAAATAATTCTTCAGAACTTCTTGGCCTAAATGCTGTGATCACGTTGTCTTTTCACTTTGGAAAGGATTTTTTAAACCGCATATTCAAATGCACATCTTGAGAAGTGACTTTTTTCTGTTGCACATACATATTAATAGGAACTTTCATGGAATGCCACCGAACTATATCTTCATTAAATCTGAGAAACATAGAAATCCAAATTCGTGAATAGGTCATCATTTCAAGAAACATGAGTGGTGTCACATTTTGATGATTTAAATCATATGGGCTGATAAAATCAATGTTCTTCCATTTCTCTGCATAACGTGCCCTCTACCACCCACTGAACAATTGTATCAAGATGCAAACAGCCGTGATCGCTGAGTGATAGCCAGAGAGCTTTTGCCTAGCATAAGTTCTGGCATCACACACAATTGGCTGAGAATTGCAGCTCCACCACTTACAGGGAGTGGGAAATTGGGAAAATTACTTAACCACCCTAAGATGAGTTCTCGTAGGCAGCAGACATGGGTCATGGAAAGGGTGGTTGTGAGGATGCTGAGAGGTACCAGGGACCATCTCCTTCCCCATGAGCAGCTACTCCCGTTTCCTATCATGAAGACTATGGGTTGCATTCTCATGCTTCTCATCCAGAAAATAAGTTAGGAAAACCTGGGACGTACGGAGGATGGTTTGTTAATTCCGGTGTTCCTTGATTTATATGCACAAGGCTATTGCCCATTCCTGCATGATTACCTTCATTAAAAACACCTTCCTTGTGCTCTAACTAGATTCTAATTTGGGGAAACCAATCTAGAAGTAGAAGCCAGTGGAGCAAACACAGAGTGCAGCCTCTGCTCCACCCTGGCCACCAACCATGCAGCTCGGCGACACAGAGCATCAGCCTTGCCTAGAGCTTGTCAGATGTTCTGATTCTCCAGCTCCAACGCAGACCCCCATGTTGAAATTCACAGTTTAACACATTTCCCCAAGGATTCACAGGCTCTGAGGAGCCCCACTCGAGACCACCACAAGGGGAATGAGAAAGAGGATGAACACAGGCACAGTGTGGACTCACAGAACACAGGGCAACGTGAGTGAGACCCCGCTGAACCCCGTAGTTGTGCACAGGAGGAATTTGTCAAAACACAGAAGTTATTTTCTACAAATTCTAATTGTGGTGAGTCAGAACTGGATCTCAATATTGCATTATATTCATAGTATCCTTCTGTCTACCTTTTGAGCCACATGGAAGAAAGAATATCATAGAACCAAAACTGGAGGATAAGTAATTTTACTCACATCACCGCTGTTGAGCTGGGTGGGACTTGCACCTGCCTTGTATGCCACAGTCTCTGTGCTGACACTCAGGATGTGGATAGAGAATGGTGCTGAGTGAACGAGGGAACCAGAGCCAAGTCACAGGAAACAAAGGAACCTTGTTCCATGTGCAGATGAAATATTAGATTGTTTTCAGCTCATATGAATGATCTGGGGAAGAGTTTGCTGGTAGCAAGAACATCGAGAGATTTTTTTGCAAACTGATTAATTGAACATTTAACAGCTTGTTTTCATGTACAGTTTACCCAATTTATATAAGCAATTACTGAATTTGCATGTACAAATGGATGCAGCTGCAAAGCCTAAGGTATTCTTTATTATTAGATCTACTAAATTTGAATCAGAACATAGGTTTAAAAGTAGCATTTGACATAGCTGTTTCTGCTAATGAGAAACAGAGACCAGCATCCTGTATTTGAAAAAAGGTTATTGGGAAGGTCAATTTTACCAAATGAACTAATTGGATTTGAAATGCATGAAATCTTGTTTTAAAGTTAAAAGGCAAGAATCACATCCTACCTTTTTCAAGTCCTAACTCCTCAACTGTTTTAAGTTCGTTGTTTAGAAATAAACCGCTGGAGTACAGGTAACCTACAGTGAAATGCGTTCACAGCAATGATGTTAATGCCTATTTCCCTTTATTACATCACGTGGATGCCACTTTGTTTATCAAGCATTTTCCTCTTGATTTCTCACTGGAATATGAAGGATGGGTAAGACACTTCAGTGCTGTGGTAGATAATTTTATCAAAATTTGGCATGGTACATACTGAAATTTTTTAGATTCTGTCTTCCCGATTTGCCTGCTTTCTTGTCTCTGGTACCTGTATTCTGAACTAAATAAAAGTGGTTTCATATATAAATAAGGAAAGATGTTATTTTAATTTCTGATTAATTCTAAGCAAAGAGAATTTCATGGCACATCTGTGTAGATACCTCCAAATTCTTGACAATATACTGAATATATCTGAGGGTTATTAGTAAATTCATGTTCCTGGAAGTTTTCTTCATGCTTTATATAGTAAATTAATTCGAGAAGAATCTGCCAGATGATGTTTAAAATCACTTGTACACAGAAGTTACTATTGTGATATTCATTTCAAGCTTTTCAAATCAGACAGAAGTGCTCGAACATTCCTATATTTTAAATTATGTTGGTGCACAGTAAGCTAAATAACTTGCAACTCCCTGGTTATAAATCTAACAGGGTCTTTCAATCTCAGATATTTCCTACCTTTTTATCTTCATTAACGTAAATCAAAAAGAGTTGAGGTGACAATGAGAGATTGTTCAACCCATAAAACAAATCCAATAAATTTCAACTTGTTTGAGGCATTGCCACAGAACCTAAAATACCCTTATGAGAATTTATAACAATGATTTGTTCCTTCAAGCCTTCATGGATGTTCCATTTTATTGTTTCTCTTGATTTATAAATCGCCTTGGACATCTTTAGCCATGGAGTCCTATTACCTTCCCTTTAGTGCTTCATGAGTTTTAAGTTTTTCTGGGATGAAAGCATTTTATATTTAGCGGAATTCAGTGGCAATTTGTATAAATGGACTGATGAAACTTCTCCAGACGGTGTCAGTCTAAATGGTACAATACACTCAAGGCTAAATTGACTTAATTATGAAATCACACATATGTGTGCTCGTATCTCAGCTATTTACTCAGGTGTCAGGCATTAATGCAAGTTTCTCATTGACTACTGTTATTTTCCATAACAACAGATAAAATGAGGTATGCCAGGTACTGTGCAAGTGGGTTTATGTGTGTTCCATTCACATAGCTTGCAACACAACCCTGTGATGTAGGCATTATTGTTAACCCAACTCTGCAAATAAGAAAACGGTGGGGCCCAGGAGAAAGGACAAAACTTGTTCCAGCTCCCACATTCAATTAATGGTCAATTGAAGATCTAGTGAACAGGTTCCAGTAAATGGCATTGCAACCAATTTGCCTTGGATGTGTAGCTGAAAACACTCAGAGATTACAGTCAGGAGAGCAGGGTTTGAGTCCAAATACTATCACTAACCAGGTTTTTGGGCTTGACTTCTGGTACTTATAGTTTCTCATATATCACTGTAAAAGTTGGGCTTTTTAACTGCTAAGCTATGTTCCCACCAAAACATTATAGAGCCTAATGAAAACCATTAAATGTATTTTTCAAAGTTTCTTTGTGGCTTTAGATTATCGTCCTGAATTTTAAATTCCAGTTTTAAACTATTTGGATTAAAATATGTAAGAGATCTGAAGCCCTCCGATTCCTCTGAAAATTGAGCTCCTTTCAAAATGTACACTCTAGATTTAATTTTTTGTAATCGAAATTTCCTCAGGTTCATTATTCACAGTTAAAACGCTCAATTGTGTTTGAAAGCACCATTATGGTACCTGGACCCAGGCCATTCACTTTAAAGCCTTTGCTTGCCCTCCCCACACCCCTGGGCAATAAATGCCCTCCCCACACCCCTGGGCACTAAGCGCCGCATCCCCAGGCCCCAAGCGGCAGCGGTCAGCTGCCCAGGAGGGAAGACACGAAACTGACCTCTTGACCCCTTAGGGGCAGCTCCTGGTCTTCGACCGGCATGTTTCTGGGAACCACATCTCAATGTGTGTCTTTACGTCTTTCTAGCACAATTGCTTTCATCTGTTCATACCTGGTTTGGCATCACTGTTACTTTTTATAAAAGCAGGATTGTATTAGGCAGGTTAGAAAATATGATGTATCAAAATTTGGAAATTAAAAAATGTGAAGACTGTTTGTTCACAGGTGTGCAGAATTCTATCCAACTTGTTTCATCCCGAAAACCATGGCCTGTGTCAAGCTTCTGATGTGCTCAGTCACAGCTCGCCCTCCCTGCGGCCACCAAGACGGTCTGTCTAGACCATATCGTGGGTGGAGCTGTCACTGGTAACTGGCACTGCCCCAGGCATCATGCTAAATGGTTAAGATTCTTGACATTAAGACAAGATTGCCCCTGGTTCTCCTGCTATTTCAACCCAAAACCCTCTTCAGAAGCAACCTTACCAAGTATTCTTTGATGCTCACATCTGAACCAGGACCGAGCTTTGTGGAAACTACCCAATAAATCATCATTGAGCAGATAGTCATTTTTTTCCTATATTGCCTGCAATAGAATATATTCACAACACTTCATATTTCATTATAATTATCAGCAAAATGACTTTCATTGAATTTTATTTCTTCTCTTAATAAAAAGAGCCTCCAAAGTGAATAATACAAATTTTCCTCTCATTTTTATACATATAATCCATAATATAATAATCAGAAATAAATGACCCCCAAACTGGATGAAAAAAGTCATTCACTATAGGGTCAGGATGAGTCTTTTTAAAAAATTTCTCCAGAGATTTTATAAATGTATTTCATGAATTAAAACTACTCTGACTTCCACAAATTTTAAGTCAATGTATGAAATGTGATATAGATTTTTCATTGTTTACGGAGTCTGTTCAGACTCGAAGTGCAATTCAGAGCTCCAGTATATTTAGTCCGTTCACTACTAAAAAGTCTGTTAAAATCTTCACAAACGCTTTGCATAAATTGTCAAGTTTGTGTGCTTTCAAAAGCTGTTTAGAGGGGAGAACGCTATAACAACTAGATGATCTTGTGATGTATGTGTTTATTCAATTTATACCTGTGAAAGGAAGATTTTAAATCATCTGAAAAATATATGCACACATTGTATATTTATATACTTGCCCCCACACACACACACAAGAACACACACACAGGAATGAACCCCGTGTTAGCGACATTGATGTGAGATTTATGTTCATATTTCTAAATGGCCCATCTTGCTGCTATCTCCCTCTCTATTGATAGTCTTGGTGAGTTTTCTCTTTCCTACTTTCCTTGTCCCTGGCTATAATGAGAGAAACAGACAGGTCCTCACATTATTTCCTGAACAGACTCTGGTCCCTGGAGATGCAGAGTCTTTAACTCTCTGCGGGCTGTGACGGACGAATGGATTACTGAAGGGCAAAAGAGACTCCATGGGACTCGTAAACACACTGATTTTCATCATTTAGTCAAGTACTTTCACCTATGAAGATTCAGTAATGAATATCATTTTATAATTATCAACAGATATGCACACACATATTTAATAATTCATATGAAGCATTATCTGACTTAAATTTTCCCTTCGTTTTGTTTTTCATTCACATAAAATTTTATTCCATCCACAATCCAGGCTCTACAGTTAGGTTGAAGGGATTCAAATAAAGCTGAACCGCTGGGGCTCTGTGACCCCGCCAGATTCACGCACCAATCTGTCAAATGCCATCCAGAAAGCCAGGAGTAATACCCCTATCTGCATGCTTTGAATATTTAAATATAAATGATGATAGATGATTGATAGGTATATATAGATGGACAGATGATAGAGATAGATAGATATAGACAGACAGACAGATAGATGACAAATAGATGGAGAGATGGAGATATATCTTCCTGAATTATGCCAAAGCCATCCATGAATATTAGCTGTTATTATTGTCATCATCATCATCACCATCATCACTATAATCACTGAATTTCAGGAATTCTGAAGAATGAAAAGTTAAACTACTATGCCTTAAGTTTGAAGAATATATCCCAGATTGACTATAGAACCAAACAAGGATATAAATAACAAGAATATATATATATAACTTACTAGATTTTTTAGGCCCTTGGTTTCTAGGGAAACCTCCCCTGCATTCAGGAAGACACTACTAATATTCTGTTTGGCCGCACTCGCTCCCTGCCACATGGATGATCCCTACTTAGGAAACCCTCAGAGGTTAGCATCTCAGAAACGGCACCCTAATTGCCACCACAATGATGTTAAGGTGAAAAACAAAGACACAATTCCCCAGTGCTCCTGGACCTGCAAACTTGCCAGCACACAGACGTGGCTTTGGTGCCTGAAGCTCACACTGGAAAAGGCAAACTATGGCTCTGTCTACATTGCTATCAAGTGGACACCAAAGCCAATCAATATGCTCCCAAGCCTCATGGAATCGTTGAAGATGAGAGTTCTCTACCTGCCCTAGTAGCTTTCTCCATCGAAGAGAAAGAAAAACAGAACGCCAACACCTGCAGGCAAAGCAGGCCTTTTCCTTACTGAAACCAAAAACTACCACGCAGTTTCATGCCTAGAATTTCATTAATTTTATTGAATGTACTCAAAAATATTGCATCAAAAGTATATAGTGAAATCCTAGCTTAGTATCCAATCTCCATTTTCCACACATGTGGAATACGAAAGATGCAGATCCAGGTGTTTTATACATATCTCTCCATCGTCAATCATTCACTCATTCAACAAATGTTGGTGGAGTTTTAAGAGATGCCAAGTACTGATCCAGGCAGGCATCATCCTTGGCCCTGGGAAAATCATAATGAACAAAGCAAAGGCGTTACCTGCTGTTGTGAGCAGGATATTTAATCTCCCACTTGGAGCCGTGAAAACAGGCTGAGAGAGTTTAAGTAACTTGCGTAAAGCGTCACTGTTTATAATCCACACACCTAAAACAGCAATTTTTCTCTGACCAGAAAAATTGTCTCTATCATAGAAACGAAAATACGCTTGTTTCCTACTGGCACACTGAAACATCTTCGAGGAAATTAAAGGTCTCGTTAAATTTATCAAGAGAAGATAAATGTCTTTTAAGTGATCAATAAGAAAAAAATTAGCAAATTAAAACATTCCTGGATTTGTAAAAATTATTAAACCATTTTACACACATAGTGTAGCCATATAGAGTTTGACAATTTTGACTTTTTTTTTCTAGAAAGTCTGCATTTAGATTAGCAAATAATACAAAGATTAACAGACTAATAGCATTTCTCAATTTTAATGGCATGCCTCTTTGATCAATTATGAATTAATCTAAAATATAGGGAAAACATCAGAAAAGTAAACAGAGATATTTGTTTGTCATGAGCTTGTCCAAACATAAACCTAAATGCTAATTAAAGATTTTCATGTAATTGAAAAAAATTATGTTATATAAAGCAAAAAATGTATGTTGACTTTTTTATTCTTAAATATTATTTTGTAATAGGGAATACATACAAGGGGAACTCACTTCAAAAGTGGAAATAACCACCATAACCCACTGAAGCTGGAGTTTTTAGTATATTGTATACCACTGTAGAGGTATCCTGTGTACACAGTGTGTGTACATATGTGTATCCATGTGTGTACACGTGTATGCATGTATATGTGAGCACATGTATGTGCATGTATGTGGGTCTTTTTTTATTATACTTTAACTTCTAGGGTACATGTGCACAATGTGCAGGTTTGTTACATATGTATACATGTGCCATGTTGGTGTGCTGTACCCATTAACTTATCATTTACATTAGGTATATCTCCTTTGTGTGCATGTGTGTGCACGTGTGTGTACATATATGTGGGTCTTTGTGCGTGTGTGTGTGCCTGTCTGTATGTGCATGTGTGGGGGTCCTTGTATGGATGTGTGTGCACGTCTGTGCATGTATGAGGGTCTTTGCATGTGTGTTCATGTCTGTGTGTGCACACATGTGTGCATGTGTGAGGTCCTTGTGTGGATGTGTGTGTGCATGTGTGTGCCCATGTATGTGTACATGTATGCACATGTGTATGCATGTGTGGGGATCCTTTTGTGGATGTGTTCCATTCTCAGCACTCTCCTTCTTGATTCTTTCCACTTATCCACATATTTTGCAAATTGTTTTATGCCAGTACCTGCAGACTTTCTGCATTCTTCTTCATGGCTATATAGTGGTTACTTATTTTAGAAAAGCTTATTTAAAGTAGAGAAATTCAAACGTGTGAAAATCATAAGTGCACAATAAGTTGACTTTACAAAGTGAACCTCTATCATTAACTCCCAGGTCTTAGCCAGTGCCCCCAGGCCCCTTTCTGTGGCTGCTTCTGCTCACTGACCGTAACAGAAAGTAGCCGCCCCGTGGCTAACAGCACAGATTGTGGTTGCCTTTAAAACAGCTTTATATAAAGGGACTTACCCAGTATGCGCCCTCTCGAACTGGCTTCTCTTGCTCAGTGTTGTGGCTTTGAGGTTCACACCTGGGAGTGCATGGAAGGACTTTGTTCACGCTGTCTGCGCACAGTGTGCATTGTGGAAAACACGTGATACCTTTCCTGCTTGACGGACACTTAAATTCCTTTTAATGTTAAAATCTCATGACCATAAGAGAAAGTATCTTTCTTTTTCCACCTGTAGTTTGGGAAAATCTAAGAAAATGAATTTATTATTTTACTTTTATTTTTTATTTTTGAGATGAAGTTTCACTCTTGTTGCCCAGACTGGAGTGCAATGGCGCAATCTCTGCTTACTACAGCCTCCGCCTCCCAGGTTCAAGCGATTCTCCTGCCTCACTCTCCCTAGTAGGTAGAATTATAGGCATGCACCACCAAGCCCAGCTAATTTTGTTGTTGTTGTTGTTGTATTTTTAGTACAGACAGGGTTTCACCATGTTAGCCAGGCTACTCTTGAACTCCTAACCTCAGGTGATCTGCGTGCCTCTACCCCCCAAAGTGCTGGGGTTACAGGCGTGAGCCACCATGTCTGGCCAGAAAATGAATTAGACCACATCCAGATCAAATCCTCACCCTCACACTACCATCTGTGGCTATGGTGAAGGGGTTCAAATAATGGTAGCTCCTATTTAAGCCAGATGGCCAAAACAAACACTCACCTCCCTGAAGGAAGAGTAGCTGGCCCTTAAAGAAGAAAGACGTGATAGGTTGAAGAGCAATCTTAAATGTTCATTAAACATTTTATTTTACTGTTGACAATACTGTGCCAGAGATATTTAAGGACAATTGCCCGGGTTTATTTTGGTCATTGGTTGAAAAGCTAAGATTAGAGTCCAGAGGTCTCCATGCTCCAGGACAAATGCATGTCTTCTTGAGGAAAATATTTCCAAGGGTTCTGATTTCCATGTGAGAAAATAAAATGTGTCTGATGCTTGGTGATTATATGTCACCTCAACTGTCATCATCTCCTCACTTTGTAGAGCTGCATTAAGGAGACATACTAACATACCAAGTTCTTCACTTATTGACGACAGGACACTCCTTGACATTTAATCATCTTAAACACTCATATTAAATGGAGTCATTGCTCTATCAGTTCATCTCTTTTATAAAATAATCAGTAGGAAACAGTTCATCAGTTTAACTCTGGATTCCAGTTGGCCAGCTTATAATTTTGCGAACATCTGTAGACCTTTTTGAAACATGAGAGCTCTTTTTTAACCACAAAACATTTTGTAATCCAACACATGAACTTCCCCTGATCATTCTTCAGCTAATAAGTCTGTGATTATCTGGTCTTTGTGTGAAGAGAACAGGAGTGCAAAAACTCCCAGTGAAAAACGTGTCCTTTTGATGAGTTGACTCATGTCATGATCTTATTTTTAATGAGAGTATTTTTAAGAAGCTAAAAAAAGTCCCTAAATTTAGTACTATACCTCATATACATGAACACAACCATCTGGTTTATATGCAACCCTTGTCTTTGAAATGATAATTATTGGTTTTAAAAAGCAGTTGAAGAGAAATATACAAAAAGCATCCTCAAATATGAGATCTAGCTGCAAAACTCAAGAACCTAAATGTCTTAAAGGATGTATATTAAAAAATTCTGCTTGTGCAGAATTGCTTGAGGGAAAGCAGGGTGGGAAACAGCTCCTTTTACACCTGAGTGTTCCAGTCCATCTATTTTATCCTGTCTTTTCTATCCTATAACAATTAGGTGCTCTGATCTAATTCTCCCTAATATTCAGCCTTGCACCAAAGCCTGCTTTACAGATAGACCGTGATGTATATCTGCCAATCTAAATCTGTGTATCTATATATCTAAATCCAGATGTAGATAGATATAGATATACAGATACATATAGATATATAGATATCAATATCCATTATGTATCTATAGATGTATCAATGTATCAATATCTATAGATATCTATATAGATATATCTAGATATGTAGACATATCTAGATATAGATATATAGATATCAATATCCACTATGCATCTATAGAGGTATCAATGTATCAGTATCTATAGATATCTATATAGATATATCTAGATATGCAGACATATCTAGATATAGATATATAGATATCGATATCCACTATGCATCTATAGATGTATCAATGTATCAGTATCTATAGGTATCTATATAGATATATCTAGATATGCAGACATATCTAGACATATATAGATATCTATATCCACTATGCATCTATAGATGTATTAATGTATCAGTATATATAGATATCTATATAGATATATCTAGATATGTAGACATATCTAGATATAGAGATAGATAAATGGATGATCAACTGATTGATGCATACATAGATACACACACACATACATACATACACAGATACATAGATACATAGATATATAGATGGTGTAAATTTAGGTGTTCATGATAATTCCTTGATACCATCAGCATCTCCTACAATCTTTGGGAAATTAATTGGTATCTTCCTTCTCCAATTTCCCCTCCCTGGAAAGCAGGAACCCAGCACTCTGCACCCAGGTCGAAGATGGACATCATGAGACCTGCAGCAAAATGTACATTATACATATTTAAAATATATCTTGTACTTGTGGTTGATACATGGATGCAGAAAAGGAATACTGGACTAGAAATTCCTAGTATTTTTCCTGGTATTTTTCCAGTGTACTCTGAATAAGAAACACATTCTTCACGTTCTTCAATATGTGCTTCAGATGCCAACCTCAAAAAAGGGAAAACAGGCCTGAAATGTAGAATACTTAGAACCACTCAGCCCTCAGTGTGCATCAAACTATGAACTGGGCATTGTTTCAAAACTAACCAAAATCTTACCAAGTATTTTGAAAAGTGGGATTGATCTATAAAAATTCACTGGTATTGATCATTTTCATTGCAATTGAGTTTGATAATACCATTCCAAATCCTTTACGTAAGTCACGGTAAGAATGTTGCATGTCAACCACACGATAAATCATTTTCACAGACCCTCCTTTTCCTGTTGATTGGTTTTTCTCTCTCTGAAATATTCCATTAGAACTTTGTGTGCAGCACCTGGATCCTTTCAGCCTGGGCTGCAGCCATCTGGCTCCTGGAGGAAGCATCACTGAAGACCCATGATGGCTTCAGGAGCTCCTTTGGTTCACGTTTAAGCCCAAAGCCCTTTATTAAATGTCCCCACCCCCATATCCTACTGTGTACCATATAACAATAAATAGTCTAACCCATCAAAGAATAGCTGGCCAGTATTTACCGGAGTGTGTTGGAACCCACCCATTCGAGCATTTCTTGTACCTACAGTGAGAAAAGCAAGGACTCATCACCACAATCAGAAACTCACAATTTCCTTCTGTTTAGTAGTTTTGCAACCCTATTAGCATTATTTACTTTTTTAAAAAATTGTAAATCTTTGTTTTAATTTCTAAGTTGTAGTTCTACAGTGTAGCCTGTGGGCTTTAATACGACAAGTAATTAACAACTGCAGGCCTTTTCTGTTCATATAGATATAAAAACATCTTCCACCCCGAGCGACATGAGAAGAGGATATAGGAATCTGAAAGTCCTTGTTGATTCTAAAAGACCCTTCCCTGGTGAGAAATTCCCAGGTTCTTTATTTTTCATTTTTATAACTGACACATAAAAATTGTCTATATTCAATCCATCATGTACAACATGTTCCAAAATTTGTCTGCCTTGTGAAATGACTAAATTGAGCTAATTAACATACGTCACCTCATATTCTCATAAGGTGAGAACACTTAAAATTCCTCTTTTAGCAATTTTCAAACATACATTATATTGTTATTGTATTAGGGTTCTCCAGAGGGACAGAACTAATAGGATAGATGTATATATGTAAAGAAGCTTATTAAGAAGAGTTGACTCACAGGATCACAAGGTGAAGTCCCACAATAGTCTGTCTGCAAGTTGAGGAGCAAGGAGGCCGGTGATGGATCAGTCCAGGTCCTGAAAGCTTCCCTGCACTAGGGAAGCCGACAGTGCAACTGAGAGTCTGTGGCCAAAGACCCGAGAGCCCCTGGTAAACCACTGATGTAAATTCAAGGGTCCAAAAGCCGAAGAACTTGGAGTCTGATGTTCTACAGCAGGAAGTATCCAGCATGGGAGAAAGATGCAGGCTGGAGACTCGCAAGTCTGCTCATTCCACCTTCTCCTGCCTGCTTTATTCCAGCCATGCTGGCAGCTGATTAGAAGGTGCTCACCCAAATTAAAGGTGGGTCTGCCTCTCCCAGTCCACTGACTCAAATGTTAATCTCCTTTGGCAGCTCCCTCACAGACACACCCAGGATCAATACTTTGCATCCTTCAATCTAATCAAGTTGACACTTAATATTCACCATCACAGTTATCCACTAAGTCACCACGTTGTCCGATAGATCTTGAACCTGGAGGACTTCGTGTTCCGTGCAGTAAGCCAGGCACAGAAAAATGAATGCTGCACAGACTCACTTGCATGTGGAGGCTGAAGATGTTGAACCTGTAGAAGTAGAGAAAGGAATGATTATCGCCAGGGGCTGGGGCTGTGCGGTGGGGACATGTTGGTCAAGGGATACAAAATGTCAGTTAGATGGGAAGAGTACGTTATCAAATCTTTCTATACCTTCATTTTGTGGTCTCTAAAATTCATGGCACAGAATCCTGCCACGTGGCCAGCACATCTCAGGTGTTGGATGGACGTGGCCACCTCCATTGGCCAGTTCCTGTCTTCAGGTCCCTGGCCCTTGTCCCACGGCCTCAGGTGACAGCTGGTTCCACAACAGAGGTCCAGGTGAGAGAGGGAGCAGCAGGCGGGAAGCTGAGCTTCTCGCACCCCAGCCTGCCCTGTGGGGCCTCAGGATGGGTGCCCAGGTCTGGGGTTCTGGTGGCATGACCTCCTCCCTCTGCCCTGAGCCTGGGCAGGCAGGTCCAGGTAACTTCCACATCCTGTCTGCTTCGTCAGCCTCTTCCATCACCTGTGTAACCGAGGCTCTGCTGAGTCCTCCCAGACTGAGGGACTCAGAGTTGTTCTCCTCCTTTTTCCTCCTCCCCTATCCACCCACAGCCCTCTGTCCAGTATTGAGCCATTTAAGCAGCATTTACAGAAGGTGCCAGATCCCTGGCCTCACCCAGGCTCGGGTCTCCACTGCCACTGCCTCCCAGGAGCCTCTGACATCCTGACTCTCCTCCAGCCCTTGTTCCTGACTCCCCTTCTCCCCACCACATCTTTGACATCCAGTTTCACACTGTCCATTTCTGTCTTTTAGTTCTTTCGTTTATTTTTGTCTTATTTATCAAAAGAGTTCTTAGAGGGTACAAATTGCATCTTACCTTATTTTTCAAAACTACAACCCACACCTGAGTATAATATCAGTGCTGACCAATATTTCAATATCCAGCAGCTTCTATTCTAATTGCTTTGTATCTTAGTAATAGCAACTATAGTGCCACACAGAGAAATGGCAGGGAAAGCATATGCGATCTTCCAGCTGTAAGAGACACTACAGATAATATTATTTAATTTTTTAAAGATGTATATATAGAAAAATAGAAGTCAAGAAATGCCACTGGATTTATCTGACACAAAAGCTTAGGGGCAGCTTTCCTGCTTTCCAGCCCGGTAAGAATTTCAGTAAAAGAGGAATTCACCTAAGAATTTTATGACAAAGGTAGCCAGGCATTCAAAAGGAATTATGTTATTTGTTTTTATTTTTAAAATATGTTATCTATTGTTTAAATTACAGGAAAAAACAGGCTTATAGGGTATTAAAATCAAATTAAAATTATATATTATTTCCAAATACCTGAATATCATACAAGCTTGGATAAATTATTCAGAAATAACTAGACAAATGTTGAGATAAGTGATAGTGTGACCTCTCTTCTGTTATTATTTTTAATTATCGTCTTTTCAAGACAGAGATCCTGCTGTAGAGCATATACCTGGCTAATATGCTCCCATTCTCTTTGAAATGGTAATTACTAGGGGAAAGTTTTATAAAGAGAAATCAGAAAAACACAAAAACAGAATGATCCCTCCTTGGGGCCCCGGCTGTGCGTGGCTTCAAGAGCACCCTCTGAGCCAAGGGAACGTCTCCAGTTACACTGTGACCGACCAACTGGGCTGAATAGACCCAGTGCGCATTTCCAAGGTGATTCTGCAATTACAAGATCCCCAGACCGAAGGGAGATACTGACATTTTTGAAGTTACAGTGGTCTCGGAAATACTGTTGAGCATTTGTTCATTTGACGTGCATGGGTCAGTAAGACTCACTGTGTGCCAGGCACTGCCCTAGGCTCAGGAGAACTGTCCTAGAGGAACAGACGGGGAGAAGCGAGCAGGTTCCCTGGGACAGGGGCTGATCACCATGCCAGGCAGCCAGGCAGGGGCGTGTTACACCCAGCTGTGCGCAGGTGGCCTCTTCCTCACGAAGAAGACCAAAGCAGCTTCAAGTATGTGTCCTCTGCTGGCCAGAATCCTGTGCAGGGAGAACAGCCGCCCTGGAGAAGCAAGGATTCACCCCAGGGATGCGTTTCCACTTCAGATCCCAGAGGAAACAAAGGTGGGCTCTGGCCCCTTGAGATGCCTCCTCCAGCCCATCACCAGTGCAGCCACAAGAGTCAGTGTACACAGAAACCCACTCGTTGTTTAAAAAAAGTAAAAAAGAAAGAAAAAACAGAAAAGAAAAGGAGGCAGTTCCAGTCATATGGCTTCAAGTCAACAAACAAATACACGGACAGCCCCATCCTGGGCAGTGGGAAGCCCACCAGGCACCACCCTCTTCCCTCGGCTCAGTGACCATCCAGACCCTGACAGACATGTACATGTACTTATCAGGGGAGTTTCTTCCCTAGGCTAGAAATGAGGTTGGTCCCTCATGTTACATTTTAGGATAAATGTTGAAAATATTAACTCGACAACAAGGAAAATGAGAGACAAGAGAAAACCCACCATGAATCAAGTCATTTAATTTCTATTCAGGACACCAAAGACCATGTAGCAGTGTGATGTGTATAAGACATGTTTAAATGTGCATAGAGGAAACCAGGATCAGGCATTTGTGACGTCCAGATATTATCACTCTGGTAGCTATGGGTCTCACTTCTTTATCAGCTGTTGCAATGAGATCTCAGTGGAAACAATTATTGTCCGTGCTCAAAATAGACTTAACAGTTTGCAGATGATAGAATGCCAACATACCAGGGTGTGATACAAACAATAAAAGGAATTTTCAGAAAATGCAAGGTAAACAGAAAAGTAAAAAAATATATTTCGGCCGGGCTTGGTGGCTCATGCCTGTAACCCCAGCACTTTGGGAGGCTGAAGCGGGCAGATCACCTGAGGTTGGGAGTTCGAGACCAGCCTGACCAACATGGAGAAACCCCATCTCTACTAAAAATACAAACTTAGCCTGGCATGGTGGTGCGTGCCTGTCATCCCAGCTATTTGGGAGGCTGAGACAGGAGAACCACTTGAACCCGGGAGGCAGAGGTTGCAGTGAGCCGGGATCGTGCCATTGCACTCTAGCCTAGGCAGCAAAAGCGAAGCTCTGTCTCAATAAATAAATAAATAAATAAATAAATAAATAAATAAATAATTTCATCCATACAGTTTGTAGGTCTACTTTACAGAAACACTACAAAGGAAAGACCTAGGAAAAAGAGCTAATGGAGAATATGAACTTAAACATTTTAAGGCATGGATACTGAGCAAATTGGACATACTAAAACCCATCGCATGGTGTCTCAGTTACAAAATATGCATAAAGAAAGTAAGACACGTATCGCGCCTCATATAATTGAGTGCAGCAAACAACTGGTTCTAGATTGTTCTGGTCACCATCTCCACACAGCTACCAGGGATGTGTTAAAAGCATCAGTCTTCCTTCCCTTCTCCTTGTACCACATCTTATTCAGAATCAAAACAAAAGGCCAAGGTCCCAATCCCTTTCAACAATTCTGAGTTCCTCAAGACCAAATAGTCAGAGTTGAAAGCCAAAACTTCCAGTACAACAAAAGGTGTTCTGGTCTGAAATGAGAGCTGCCTCTCACCTTTGTTCTTTCTACCTTTTCTCTGCTGTTCTGTCCACATAAACGATCACAGGGCAATACCCAGACCCCATGGGAGACTGTGTGTTAATGGTAATATGCAGAAAATTACGTGTTTTTTTTTTTTTTAGACAGGGTTTTCGGGCTTTTTTTTTTTTTAGACGGAGTTTCTTGTTGCCCAGACTAGAGTACAATGGCGCGATCTCAGCTCACCACCACCTCTGCCTCCCATGTTCAAGCAATTCTCCTGCCTCAGCTTCCCAAGTAACTGAGATTACAGGCATGCGCCATCACGCCAGGCTAATTTTGTATTTTTAGGAGAGATGGGGTTTCTCCATGTTGGGCAGGCTGATCTCAAACTTCTGACCTCATGTGATCCGCCCACCTCAGCCTCCCAAAGTGCTGGGATTAGAGGCGTGAGCCATTTTTTTTTTTTTTTTTTTTTTTTTGAGAGGGAGTCTCACTCTGTCGCCCAGGCTGGAGTGCAGTGGTACGATCTCGGCTCACTGCAACTTCCACCTCCCAGGTTCAAGTGATTCTCCCGCCTCAGCCTCTCAAGTAGTTGGGATTACAGGCACCCACCACCACGCCTGGATAATTTTTATATTTTAGTAGAGATGGGTTTTCACCATGTTGGTCAGGCGGGTCTTGAACTCCTGACCTCAAATGATCTGCCTACCTCAGCCTTCCAAAGTGCTGGGATTACAGGTGTGAGCCACCAGGCCTGGCCTTTTAAATGTATTTGTGAATATGATTTCTAGTTAGAAAACTTTGATTTCTAATTACCTTTCTGAAAATCTGGGTAAGTTCAAGTTCTGAAACACACTTGGCCCCCTCTAGGTTTGGAAAGACCTGCCATTCCACTGGCCAGCCAAGCCCTATAGAGGGGACCCCACCTCACTCCTGCGGAAGTCAGCTCTCATGACACTGGCACCTGGTCCCTCCAGCACCACAGGGTCCCTGCCCCAGGGTCTTTGCACTGCCCCGTCCCTCTACTTGACAATGTCTCTTACTAGATCTCTGCATTAGATCGCTTCCTTCCCATTTTCCGGACAACACTGAAATGCAGCTTTTCTAGGAAGGCCCCCCAGGACCACATTGCTGCAAACAGCAGGTCCTGCATGCCTGGCCTGCTTACCCACTTGCTTGTTTTCTCTTTCTCAAGACTACTCATGGCTCCTTCTTCACACAACGGCTATTTTGCTAATATTTTACTTATTTTGTCTCAGAGTAAATAGAAACTCCATGAGAAAAGGAGTTCTATGATGCCTGACTAATAGAAAAATTTAATAAATACCTGAATAAATTTCTGTGTGGAATATCTGTGTGTGTGTGTGTTCTCCTTGAATTTCTGGCAAATATTACATATGAGTACCAATTTCAGGTATTCTCAACTGAACTTTAAATAAAAATATGTTATTTCATGATTTGGATAAGCTAGCTAATGATGTTTCTTGCTAACTTTTACCTTTAAAGGTGAAAATTTGATTATCACATAGGATATGTACTTGCCATAAAACGGAAAGCTGTAAAATTCCTGAGCCTTTCAGCTTTTGATTTTCTTTGAGGTGTTGTGTATTTTAAGCTGTAAAAGGCCTTTGATTTCTAGTAGGATTAAGAACTTTCTTTTGTTTCAGCTTTTTTGAAATATACCTGACAAATAAAAATCGCATATGTTCAAGGTACACTACTCGATGCGTTGCTGTACTGTGTGAAAGAGTCACCACAATCAAGTATTACCATTACTCACATAGTTACCGTGTGTGTGTGTGTGTGTGTGAGTGTGTGTGTGTGGTGAGAACAATTTCAACAGGTTATTTCTCTGTTGAATCTTTCAAATCCAATCCTTTGGAATTTTATTGACACATGAATAGAAAAATGTTTGCAAAGTTCTTATTAAATATTTTAACTCCCCTCCCTTTTTAGCACAATTTGACAAATGTTTGCTGAACACTGCGCTTAGGGGTGGAGATACGGCAGGAGTGAATTTCATCTGTCTTCAAGGAACTTGCAGTCAAATGAGTGAGAAAATAAAAATATATAATCACAACTCCTTATAAAAGTCAACAAAGGAAAATAAACTTCTTATAAAGATCACAAAGGCCATTAAAGTAAAGAATTCTGGGTGTGTGTGGCTGCGGCCAGGAGCAGGGGGACATGCCAGGATGAGCAGAAACCTGCCTGCACATGGCCCCTACCCAGCCTGAAGGTCAGAGGCCACCCCTCCAAGGTGAATTATGGCAAGAGCATCTCTCCAAACCCAACCTGGAGGTCAGAGGCCTCCCCTCCAAGGTGAGCCATGGCAAGAGCATCTCTCCAAACCTAGCTTGGAAGTCAGAGGCCACCCCTCCAGGGTGAGCCATGGCAAAAGCATCTCTCTAAATCCCACACCTGCATTCCTGCTGAGTTCTTTCTTGCCTAAGCTTTGGTTTTGAGGACCCTCAGGTATTTAGATGCCTTCATAATGAAACCTGTTTTCTTGACCAAACTCCTGTGGAATTTAAGGAGGTCCCTGAAGCTGCAGGACAGGTGGGGTGCTGGGTGTGGATTATCTGGTTGCTGGTCTATCAGTGTGATACCCACATGTTTCTCCACCATGGCATTGTCCGCTGGGCTGGTGACATTAGGTTTGGGATCTCCCTGCCCATATCTGCAAGCTGGCTGCCACCAGTCCAGTGTCACCATTTCACAAGCACTGAGGTCTATTGATGGCATTTCCAGGGCCTCTGTCCCTCTGCAAATGGTGAGCAATTTTCTTATTCCAGGTGTCCCAATCCAGCCTCTTATGAAAAGCCACAGCTCCACTTTTCACCCATGGTGAAGCCAGTGGTTAAACCGCTGGCTCATGTGAGAGGAGCACATGTTGTCGAGCAAAGACAGTGCCAGCCAAGGGCCTGCAACCTGTGTGCAACCTTTTCTAAGACCGTGACACACTACGAATACTTAAAGCATGTGTAAGTAACTATGACTATGCTTTGGATATAGTCTCCTCTATTCACACCAGAGGCAGCCTTCTGTATCCCTTGCCTGGTGATTAGCTGGTTGAAAAGGCACAGATCACACCGTACTTGCATGTGCATATGTATGTGTGTATATGTGCAGCTGTTCATGAGTGCACGTGTGTGTGAGTTGTATATTGTGCTTGTGTGCATACATGTGCACATGTGCACATATGTGTGTTTATTTACTCACCATATCTACTAACTCATGAGCTACTTGAAGCCGGGAGGTGACTTTTACCCCTAATATCTCTATACCAATACATGTTCATCAGGGACTATATCTGCCATTCAAGTAGTCCATGTTTGAAGCCATGGAAATCTCAACTCTGAGAACGGAAAGGAGGAAACTATAGCTGCAAGAAGATTTATGAACGAAACATCAAGTTGAGAAAATGTCATGTGGACCTTTGATGAGTAATTTAGGGATAAAAAATACTCAACGGGTAAAAAAAATCCGACATTAACTAGTAAAAAATAGCCAAGGTAAGAAAAAATCAGTGAGAACACTGAGTAATGAAGGATCATTCTGGAATTCAGTTCTCTGTGACCTTCTCAATATTCTAATTTTGGTGTCAGACATTAAAAATGATAGGGAAATGAGAAGTATCATGTATTTCTAAGACCATGAGATGATTGTGAGAGAATGCTAATAATTAGGTCTAAAGTAATACAGTTCCATTTCTTGTAGCATGTCTTTTCTCTTGTAAACACTTACAGGTGGTGATTATCCTGCACCCTGTCTGTGCAGGCTGTAATTACCATGCTAACAGAGTGCGTTATAGTAACGCACAGCATGTCAGTCATGAAAGGAAGCAATCGCTCCTCTCAAGTGCTCAAAATACCCTCTTGGAAAGCAAGAGAGTTTCCAGAAAATTGTTGACACCTATGCATATCGATTTTAACACATTTTCAGTTTTCTTAGATTTCAAATTCTTATCACCAATTGCAAAGTCAATTTTTACATATTAATCACAACTTTCAGTTAATTCATTGTTCTCTTGTGATGTGTTTAAAGAAAAAAATATAACTATTTTTACGGTATAAACAAAATTGTAACATAACTCCACTTAAAGTCCCTGGCCCCCAATTAGTGCCCTAATTATAATGCTTTTTATCCAAATATGAAAAAATTGTCTTATCTTTTATAGCAAACTAGAGACATCACTTTCTATTCTCTATTGAATTAATAGTACATTTGTTTCCTAAGAAATGTCTTCTTGTTTTCTTATGAGATTTCCAGTGGAAATCAAATCATCACAATTTAATTTAAGATGGCACAAATTTACTTATTTCAAAGCTTTTCATTAAATGTTAATTGTCCAGGGATTATACAATGAAATGTGCCAGTTAGTATAGACACACTTAGATGTATGTCATATATAGCTCAGGATTATTTTCACTAAAAGAATATTTTGAATAATCTTTTTCACAACAGTTGTTTAGATAGGCAGGTCTGAGCTACTGTTTCTCAAATTTCCTTTTATCAGCCAAGACCAGGTTTGGAAAGCCCAATCCATGAGATGTGTGATCTCATACGGGAAAGATCCATTTCTTTTGCTCTAACCTTCATTTGTTCAAAAGGAGATTTCTATGCTAACTTTAAATCAGTTATGAATTTAATGACATAACAAAGGGTCTATTAAAGTATATGATGTGAACAACCGGGAAACATATTTATAAATAATTATTATTAATAACATTAATGATAAACTAATGCAATAGTCTAAATTATGTTAAAAATAATTTTTATAAAACTGGAAGAAAACACACATAAAGTTAATAGTGATTAGAATAGTCTTACAGTTAATTATTTTTTGTATATTCTTTTATTTCTCAGACATTTTAAACATGTTGGTTTTACAAAAAGAAAAACATAATAAACTGTAATGTGCCTGAGAAATATTCATTTTTTTACATTAATTTTTTTTAATCATAGAGCAACAGAAAAAGCAAAAGGCCTTATTTAGACTGTGAATAATGAAGCTACAAAGATTCTTGCACTTGTGTTTCCTTGAACATGTTTTTAATAGAAAATTCGTTGATGTATCATTCACTTAGAATAAAATGCTCTCATTTAAAGTCACAATCTATTGATTTTCAGAGGTATATGCTCCTGTGGAGTCGGCATCATGATTAATAAACAGACCCTCCCCATCACCCCCAAAGTTTTCTTACCATCATTTGAGGTAGATCCCTCCCTGCATCTTCAATCTCCAAGAACCATCTGGCCGTCCACTGTAGGATTATAACACAGTTTCAAGAACCATCTGGCCGTCCACTGTAGGAATATAACACAGTTTTAAGAACCATCTGGCCATCCACTGTAGGAATATAACACAGTTTCAAGAACCATCCGGCCATCCACTGTAGGAATATAACACAGTTTTAAGAACAATCCGGCCTTCCACTGTAGGAATATAACACAGTTTCAAGAACCATCTGGCCGTCCACTGTAGGAATATAACAGTTCTAAAAACCATCCGGCCATCCACTGTAGGAATGTAACACAGTTTTAAGAACCATCTGGCCGTCCACTGTAGGACTATAACACAGTTTTAAGAACCATCTGGCCATCCACTGTAGGAATATAACAGTTTTCTCACCCATTTATTCACCAGTTGATAGGTATATGTATTTGTTCCAATTTGGGGTTATTACGAATAAAATTTCTATGAACATTCATGTACAGGTTTTTGTATAAGCTTTTAAAAATTTTATTTTGCATAAATACCCATGAGCTGAATTGCTGGGTTTTTGTAAGTACATGTTTAACTTTTTTATTTTCATGTGAAAATATTTTCCAGAGTGTCTGAATAGTGGGGATGTCAGTTGCTCTATGCCCTTCTGACACTGCCATTGTCACCATTTTGATTTTACTTCTCCTAATGAGTGCATAGTGGTGCCTCATTGTGATTTTAATCTGCAATTCCAGAATGATTTCTGATTTGGGGAATTTTTATGTGCTTTTTGACCATTTGTAGACCTTTCTTTTCTCTTTTTTAACTTTTATTTTAAGTTCGGGGGTATGTGTACTGGTTTGTTACATGGGTAAATTGAGTGTCACTGGGGTTTGGTGTTCAAATGATTTTATCGCCCAGGTAGTCAGCACGGGAACCAATAAGCAGTTTTCAATGATTTTATCGCCCAGGTAGCCAGCATGGGAACAAATAAGCAGTTTTTCTAGCCTCGACTTCCACCCTCCCTCCACCCTCAAGTATGATCCGGCATCTATTGTTCCCTCTTTGTGTTTATGTGTACTCCATATTTAGCTCCTGCTTCTAAGTAAGAATGTGTAGGATTTGGTTTTCTGTTCCTGCATTAATACACTTAGAATAATGACCTCTAGCTGCATCAGTGTTGTTGCAAAAGATGTGATTTTGTTCTTTCTTATGGCTGTGTAGTATTCCATGGTATACATGTACCACATTTCTTTATCCAGTCTACTACTGATGGCTGTGTAGTATTCCATAGGTATACATGTACCACATTTTCTTTATCCAGTCTACTACTGATGCGTATCTAGGTTGATTCCATGTCTTTGCTATTGCAAATAGTGCGAAGTGTCTTGTGTAGAATTTAGGGAAATTATGACATTTATTTTGCTCATTAATCAGCAAATCAGTTAATTCTTAGCAGGGAGAGCTTATCTCAGCTGCCTGACACCACTGGAGTGGAACAGGCTGTGGGCTGGGATCTTCTTGAGGCTCACTGGTTGGTGTTTGTGGTAGTTGAGGCTGGTGGTAGCTTCAAGCTCTTAGTGGGGACTGTTGGCCCTGATGCCTCCACACATGGCCTGAGCTTCCTCCCAACATGGAGGCTGGGTACAAAGGGCAGTTGTCCTGAGAGAGAAAGACCTGGAAGAGGCATTTTGCTGTCTATGACTCAGTCTCACTTCTACCACCTTCTATCAGTCAAGGCAGCCAAAAAAGGACAGTCACATTTCTGTGAAAAGAGTAAGAGAATCAGCTTCTTGGTGGGGGAGCAGCACGATTCTGGAAGAGCACTGGAAGTATTGCTGTGGCCACATTGGAAAACACAATCCACCCCAGATGTTGCAGGAAGTCAGGGACCCTGAACAGAGGGACCTGCTGATGCCGTGACAGAAGAACAGAAATTGTGATGGTTTCATGGACATTTGCTAGTTCTCCAAATTAATACTTTTATAATTTCTTACACCTATCTTTACTGCAATCTCTGAACATAAATTGTAGTGTTGCGGGAAGTCAGGGACCCTGAATGGAGGGACCTGCTGAAGCCGTGACACCCAGAGATGTCCAAATCTGTTGCTCATTTTCACTGACTTGTTCAAGATTTTTATTTGTGGTAGGAAATAGGAGTGAAATTATCAAGCAATTGGATTGATTTAACTATATAAGAATTTGTCAAATTGCTTTCAAATAGTTTTGCCGTTTTTCAGTCCCCAAGCAATGGACAGAGTTCCACTTTCTCAAAACATCACCAGCACTTGGTGTGGGCAGTCTTTCCATTTCAGCCAGTCTAATGGATGTAAAGTGGTGTCTCCTAGTGGTTTTAATTCACAGTTTTCAGATAAACAATGCTTAGGAGTGTCAAAGATTATTGCTCATGTGACTGTCACATGTCACAGATACATTGTCTAAATGTAAACTCTGATGGAGTATGAGAAGTATACTTTTTAAGGGATCAACAACAGTGAAAGCAATGTGGAGAAAGTGAATTAAGCAGAAGGAGAAGTTGAATTGAGGTGCAGGCTTGACGAGGTCTCAGTGGACCTAGCAGGGACCTCCAAAGTAAACATGGACAATAAGCTGTGTCCCGTTGAGCCTTGGATGGCCATGGCCTCAGGCAGGGCAGCTCCTCACAACTTGGCACACCCTATGCCCAGGGGCTGCCCGCTAAACACTCTCCTAGAAAGTGGTGGCACATCCTTCCTCAGGGACTCCACACCAGTGTCTGCACATGGGCCATGCACCTGTCTCCATCACTCATGGCCATGCCAAGACCCTCTCTTGTAAATTTACGTCTGCTGCCCAATGTCACTGGGTTGTTTGACGTTTCATCCCTCCCATGGGAATTCTTCATATATTCTGGATACAAATCCTGCATCAAATGTGTGTTTTACAAATATGTTCTCTGAATCTGTGATTTGACTTTTCATATTCTTATTATTATCTATTGAAAAAGGGATATTTTAAATATTTATTTCCTTTTTGTTTATTGCTTTTTTGTGTAATATATAAGAAATAGTTGACCCCAAAGTCTCAAAAATATTCAATTTTTTATATACACTTTACATTTTCAGCTTTTACATTTAGGTCTGTTATCTGGTGGTGGGCAGAATAATGACCCCCAAAGATATCCACATCTTCATCTCCAGAACTCATGAAGATATTACATTAACTTATGTGGCAAAAGGGACTTTGCAGGCGTCATTAAGTTAGGGCCTTGAGGTGGGAGGTGTTCCTGGATTTTCTAGGTGGCTCCTCTGCAATCATGAGCATCCTTGGGAGGCAAAGAGGAAGGCAGGGGGTCAGTCAGAGAGATGTGAGGAAGAAAGGATGCGGAGGTGGGAATAACGTGACTGCTGGCTTTAGAAGAACCTGTCTGTTCCCACCAATTTGTTGATCATTAGATTACCTTGTAACCCTTTTAATGTTGTAGAATCTGTTGTGATGCTCTCCATCTGTTTGAGGGGCAGCAAGGAAGTCAAGGCTTCTAGAGAAGATCATTGAAGAGAGAAGTCCCCAAGAAGTGTCACTGGAGATAATGAAGACTGGCCTGTGTCAGGCCTGGGGCCCTGAGGGACTATGGTTTTCACTTCGGGTGGATTTGAGCAGAAAGTGGCATGTTCCTACATTAAGTGGATCATGCTGATGGCTGTGGAGAGAAGAAAGCTGCGGGCGATGGTGCAGGGTGATAAAAGGAGGAAGTAAATCTGAAACCAGCAGCTGCCATCAACTCAGTAAGGGATGCTTTGCCTCCGCCTAGACTGGACACAGGGTGAATAAGCAGCCATTGAATACTGCAGGTTTGGAGGTCAAATTCAACAGCATATGCTAGCAATTGAGCATGGGAACTAAGAAAAAGGAAAAATCAAGAGTATGTGTGAGTTTTTGCTCAAAAAGTTGAAAGAACCAAATTGCCGTTTACAGACGTGAAGAATTTGCAAGATCAAGCTTAGGTCTGTGGGTGGAGGAAAGATGAAGATGGATTTGGTGGTGGACATCTTCAGTTCAGGAGGCCACTGATGAACCGAGTCGTACAGGTGCTAGGAGAATGGATGGAATCATCACAGAGGTGAGTGAAGAGAGAAATCCATGGGGGCTAGAGGACCGAGTGCTTATCAGAAGATGGAGAGGACGAGGACCCAGACTGGGAGAAAATGAGCACCAGTGGCGTGGAAGGGAAACCAACAGAAGGAGGCCCCTGGAGTTCAGTGAAGAATGCCGTGGGGGGAGGGAAGGCAGTTCTGTCTTAGCTGCTGACCACTAAGCAAGGGGGGGGGGGTCCCAGGCAAGAACACTGGGTCTACAAACATGGCAGACAATGGTGTTACTACTTGGGGGAAATATGTAAGCCGCGTTACCTTCAAATTAACTGTAATTTTGAAGTCTTGTAATAGTCATGGAGCATCCCTGTGGTTTTTTGAGTCATCAACCAAAGAGGAATCCTGTCTTCTCCACGGTAGAGTCCCCATTCCCTCCTCACTGCCAAAGCCTGGAAGCCCTAAGCCTGGATCATGTCCTGGAACGATGCATAACAGCTCTGGAATCTCCAGTGTTCCAGAATGACCTGGGAAAGACGAAGACCAAGCCAATCTCGAGTCACTAGGAGAACCTTCATACCTTAATAAAATCAACATGCTTCACAGGGAATAGCAAAAGAACATTTAACAGAGATGTGGAAGAAACTGTTTTGCACTAGAAATCGGGATCTGAGAAATTTCTTCTCAGCATACTGAAAAGAGAATGCCTGCTCTCCATCACAGGTCCTAAGCTGTATTTTCTCTTTTGTGTTCACAGGAGAAAGTCTTCTGGGCATCAACACTCAAGATTTCTGGAACTGAGACCTACATATTGAAGATTCCATGTTGTGTAACTATCATTATTCAATGATGCTTTCACAGCAGGACCAGGAGGTTGGCTTGATTTAAAATATCGTATCTGCAGATGCATGGACATTCTAATCATTATCACTAGATTAAAGATGAGAATCTCTAAAACTCTTCCACTTGCAGAAAAGTTGATCCCACCCTATTTTAATGTTAAGTCTCTATCAATGTAATGTTTATGAACATAGATTGTTAAAGATCTTGTCTAGCTGACTTCCCTGGTCCAGCTTGTCTGCCTTTCCTCTCTGAGTACCTTGGTTGCTATTCAAACCTTAACTCAAATGCCACCTCTTCCACTTCTTGCCCCAGTCACCTGAGCAAGCTGCGGTTCTGACTTTAATCTCCACTCCCAGGGCAATAGCATCACCAACATGGTCATAATCATATTTTGTTGGGTGATAAAACTGTTTGTATTCATGTATACAAATGCATATCTTAACTTCTGTGGTGCACAATAAACTGCTTCAGAGCAAAAATAAGTCTGAGTTATTGATAGCTACTTCACAACTCTGGGCAAAGTGCCTTGCATATAGGTATTCCATAAAGTTATGCAAATACCCTGGCCAGAAATATTATAGATATTACTAATTGCCAGCATCTCAACTGAAGGTGAAGCTCAAGGTTGCTTATGAGAGGGAGAGAAAGATTGAAAACGAGAGAGATAGAGAGAGACTTGATGGTTAATATTTAGCTGATGATGTGACAAAGTAACAATTTCAGCTGGAATAGAGAAATTGACACAAAGCATTAAATAAAAGTGAAGATGAAATGATGTGGAAGATGATGCTGATGAGAATAAAGTAAGAGATTCATTGCTGAAAGAGGCACCATGGAGACTTTCAACTCAATTGATGGTTGGTGAGATCTAGATCGTAAGCATGAACAAATACCCTACATGCAATAAAGAATTGGAGTTAGCAAGCCAGTACAAGCAGAGAAAAATTATGTGCAATGCTTGAGGGGATAATAGGATTCGAAAAGAGAAACTTATAAAGAGAAAGTGAATGAGGCGGTGAAGAGCTGTATAAAAATTTTATCTGGAGTAGTTTAAGAGATAACTTTTGTATTTATGCAAGACAAAAAAAAACTGCACTGTTAAGATGAAAAGTTATAAATAATGGCAAGGATTTGGTTTAAACTTTCAAAAGCACATTCATCTATCAAAATGTCTCTTTGGGTTTGCATTTTGGGATCGGCATACTCTGGCAGGGATGAGAGAAAAAACGGCTAAGTAAGAGGTGTGTGTCCTATTTAAGTCATCTCTTTAAGCCACTTCTTCCTGGAAAGAGGACAGAGATACACAGGGTCAGGGTTCTAGGGCAATAATAGACAATGGTGCCAAGATAGTTGTGCTAAAAGAAGACCAGAGATTACCAATTTCCCTTGGAGTCTGGACATTCCCTGATGTTTTTGGACTTTTAGTTGCTGGGAATTTCCACTTTGCCCTGGACACCTAAGAGCGTGTAGAGCTCCCCTCCTCCCCATGCCCCTCCCCTGCTGCACTGCCTGGCCAGTTGTCCACAGGAAACTGACACCCTCATCATGTGTCATATTCTGGACACACACAGTTTCACCCCCTTGGATCTAAAGCCAAAATTATTCTTTGCCACGTTGTTCCTTTTGTTTTTCAAGTTCTGGTTCACCTTACATACACACCTGTCTGTCATTTGGACCCCCCGTGGGACATAGAAACTGATTGCATTATTTTCTCTTTAGTGTGTTAAGAATCACCTCGAGATCACCTTTTTCCTATACCTGCTTCCTAGTGGAGCCAGTTCTGCACACAGGTGTCAGCTTTTTCTGGGTTTGGGACAGGTGCAGCCCATTCCTGCTCAGGGCTCTTAGAAGCCTCAGCTGGTTAGATGTATCTATGGTGATGGCAGAGGATGATCCTCTGCCATTCAGGACCATAAAGTTCAGAACCAGCTTGCTCCTCCTTAACAGGCATTTACTTTCGTGTTTATTATGAGTTTTACATATGGCAAGTCTGTTTATAAGGAGTCTGATATGGTTTGTCTGTGTCCCCACCCAAATCTCATCTCGAATTGTAGCTCCTATAATCCCCACATGTCACGGAAGGGACATGGTGGGAGGTAATTGAATCACGGACGCGGTTACCCTTATACTGCTCTTGTGACAGTGAGTTCTCACGAGATCTGATGGTTTTATAAGGGGCTTTTCCTCCCTTTGCTCTCATTCTTCTTTCTCCTTCTGCCACATGAAGAAGGACATGTTTGCTTCCCCTTACACCAAGATCATAAGTATCCTGAGGCCTCCCCAGCTGTGCAAAACTGAGTCAATTAAACATCTTTCTTTTATAAATTACCCAGCCTCAGGTATGTCCTTATAGCAGTGTGAGAACAAATGAATACAGGATCCATACGAATGTTGCATTTTATTTATCCAGAAAAGTGTATACAAATTCTTCTGTGTGTGAGACTGATTAGGTGATGGGGTAGGATGGGAAGACAAACACCTGTCACTATGTCTTACACAGAGGAGCCTTCCATACAACATCTGGAGGATCATGGGCAGCCCCAAAGTGTACTTGCTCCTTTTTTTCCTTGATTACATTCAATTGTGGTTTTTCTGTTTTATTGTTTTTACTGAGAGCCAGGATTTTTTGTTATTAATTTGGCCTTTTTTTCTCTATTTTATCAATTCTTGCTCACATCTTCATTATATCCTTTCTTGTGCCATATCATGAATGACACTCTACTCCAATTGAGTCCAGTCCATTCAATAAATTGGTCCTACCAAGTGTTAGTCTCTTGCCACTGTGGCAACAAGGTATGAAATGGGAGGCTTCAAGCAAGAAATCCGTTCTCATCACAGCCCTGGAGGCCAGAAGTCTGAAGTTGAGGTTTCAGCACAGGTGCACTCACTCCAAAGGCCCCGAGGTAGAAGTCTTCCCATCTCTTCCAGCTTTTAGTGACTGCAGGCACTCCTTGGCTTGTGGCCACATGGCTGCAGTCTCTGTGGACACACATCTTCTCCTGTGTGTCTGCCCAAGCTCCCTCTGCTCTTGTCGTACAAGAATGCTTGTGAGGGTGTTCAGATAATCCAGGATGATGACATCTCAAGATACTTCATTTTATTACATATGCAAAGACCCTTCTTTGTAAGTAATATTTTAATGTTACATGAATTAGAAAGTGAAGATGGATAAATTCATCCCTTGGCATCCACAAGGGAATGGTTCCAGGATCCCCTATTGATATCAAAATTCACAGATGCTCAAGTGTCAGGTACAAATGGTGCAGTATTTGCATATAACCTATGCATATCCTTGCATAAACTTTAAATAATCTATAGGTTACTTATAACACCTAATACAATGTAAATGATATGTAAATACTTGCTATGCTTTATTTTTATTTGTATTTTTATTTTTATTATTATTATTTTTATTGTGTTTAAAATATTTTCAACTAGCAATGGGTTGAATGTGTGGATGTGGAACTCAGGGATACTCAAGGATATAATTTGGAGGAGGTGATGGGGCATATCTTTTTTTAGTCTCCCATACAGACTATGTTTATGTAATTCCCTCTCTTGTTTACCAATATCTTTACTCATTTTCATTTTTGGAATCCTAGACCCATCATGTAGAGTTTATTTTTCTTGAAAAATATCCTCTGTTAGATGTTTTTATGTAAGTGGTTACTTCCATCAGATGGAAACATCCTTATTTTCCCATACTATTGAGTAATGACCTCTCTGGGGATAGAGCTCCAGTACCTTTTATCATCTATTTTTGTTTTCAGTCTTAGAACATCATTGTTTGGTATTGAGAAGTTGTAATACATGGTCTCAGTGTAATTTATTTTTATATGTCCTATTTTGAGTTCCTTGTTAATCTAAAATTTGAGGAATGTATTTGTTCACACTTTCTGGAAAATGAATCATCTCTCCTCTTCCATCTTATCAACTTCCCTCTTCTGATACTTTTAATGGAAATTGGAGTCTATCATTGCATCCTTCATAATTCTTCATTTCTATTTGATATTTTCTATTTTGTCATCTCTAATCAATTCTGTTAAATTTATAAAGCTCAATCACCCATTTAGTTCATTAATTCCTTCTTAAGACATATCAAATAATTGGATTTAATTGCCATATCTATGCTTTTAAATTTGCAGATGCTCCACTTAATTTACAGAAATATCAATTTTCCCATTCTTCGTACATCACGGCTTCTATTATTTGGTCGGTTTTAATCAACTCAACCATATTTTTAGAATTGATCTTAATATTACTACTCTCTTATGTTTAGTTCTTGAGTGTCCAATTCCACCTTTTCTTGTGTTTTTTGACTTTGATTATTGTGTTGTACCCACAAAAATCTATTTTCTAGTTTTATAATAAAAATAGAAAGCACAGTGTTTTCCTGTGTTTTTTATTTTTATTATAAGCTCTTTTATGTTGATTTGCTTTTATTTAAAATCCCTTAGGTTTAATTATTTTTTCAGCTTGTGTCATTTGCACACGAAGTTTGCTGTTTAAATTCCAACCCCAAACCAATGTGATAGAAAAGTTCTAAATTCTGAATTATCATTTTGGGTTTTTTCTTCCACTTACAGCCCAAACAAAAACAGGCAGCTATCACTGATGTTCATATGTTTTTCAAGAGGTGTTCATATGGATGATCCAACATTTTTCTACTGTTCCTTTCCATAGGGGAAAATCATTTTTATGATTTTTGTTTAATGCCATACACTCACTTACAACACTAATCTTCATGAAGATATTCAAACAAAAACTTACTAGGTTATCAAGACCATTAATACATTTCCCCCAAGATGACCAGTGCATTTGCTCATGCAAAAGACATACCTGAATAAATAATGTCACAGAAATTTTCCAAATTATTTATAGACACCAAAGCATAGATTCAGATTTAAGAATTACAATGAACAGCAATCAAAATGGATAAGTATCCACACACACTCACACAAATTAAACCTAGCAATACAAATTGTGAAAGGATATCTAGAACAAAATGGACTTCCTTTCATGTAGGTGCAAGTGTAAATTGGGAAATATATTTAAAAAAACAATTTGACATTAGCTAGTAGTGTTGAAGATGTACATATCTATGAGTCTGTAATTTAACTCATTGGTATTAGAGTACACCCTAAAGAGAGTCTTGAGCACGGGCCCAAAGAAACACGTATAAGAATGTTCAAATATCAGTGTTTGTAATAAAACTGAGGAAAATGACTATCGATAGAATAATAAATACATAAATGTTGATATATTCACACAATGGAATATTTTCTCACAATTAAAAATAAATGACATAACTATATGTAAAAACTAAACAAATATTAGAAATATTATTAAAGAAAAATAGTGAGTTTTTAAAAATTATTTCACACATGTCCTAAACAAGTAAAACTATAAAACTTTGCGTCGTTGCACACACACACACATACATACACACCTTTTAAAAGCAAGTAAATAGAAAATTGTGAAGCACACAACTCCAAATTCTGTTTTTTTCATAAAAGCTGTGAAAACCTGGCAAAACTGTTAGATTCAACATTTTTAGAACTCAGGAAATGAACCAAAGGCTTGCAGCACCCTGGGGGATCACTTTTTTAAGAAAAAAGAGCTTATTCTCAGAAGGAACAGCAAACTCCGGAGAGATTTGACTTACCCCAGTATCATTTCTCTCTCCCCAGTGTAATGGTAGTCATCAAAGTTAACAGCTCACATTCGCTGGAATTTGTATGTTGAAATCCTAACCACCAGTATTTCAGTGTGTAATCTTATTTGAGGAGGAGCATCTTTACAGAGATAACCAAGTTAAAATGAGGTAACTGCGTGGATTTTAATCCAATATGACTGGCGTATTAGGAACATTTGGACACGTAAGCACGTATAGACGAATGGAGACATGAGCCATGCAGGAAGAAGACAGCCAGCTGCAAGCCAAGGACAGAGGACTGGAACAGATCCTGCCCTCAGAGCCCTAAGAAGGAACTAATGCTTCTGACACAGAGGTTTTGAACTTACGGCCTCCGAAACTGTGTGACAATACATTTCTGTTGTTTAAACCATCCAGTTTGTGGCACTTCATTATAGTATCCCTGGAAACCTACTAGAGAGGAGTCAAAAGAGTTAGATGAAAATTCTCCAACTGGGAAGTACTGTAGCTGAAGTGAAAAATACACTACAAGGTCTCAGTAGAAGATTTGTGCAGCCAGAAGAAAGAATCTGTAAGCTTGAGGGTAGGTCAATTGAGATGACACAGTCTGAGGAATAAAAAGAAAAAATATTTTTTTAAATGTAGAGTTGTATAGACCTGCAAGAGACCATCAAATGTACAAGCATACACAAAATGGGCCTCAGAAAAAGACCAGAGAGAGAAAGAGCCACAAGTAATATTTCAAAAAATAATAACCACAGTTTCCCTAAGGTAAAGAAAAGTTTTAATCTACACATAAAAATGTTCAACAAACCTCAATCAGGATAAAATCAGGAGATCTAAACTAAGACATGTTAAAACTGAATTATTGGAAGTCAAAGACAATCTTGAAAACAGTAGGAGGAAAACAACTTATAACACACAAGGGATGCTTGGCAAAATTAACAACACATTTCCCATTAGAAAAAATTAAGTTCAGAAAGCAATGGGATGATATATTTAGTGTTGAAGAAAACACTGTCAACCAAGAATATTATTTCCAGAAAAGCTATGCCTTCAAAAATGAAAGAAAAATTAAGACATTACCAGATAAACAAAAGCTCAGAATCTGTTGTTGTTAGTGTTAACTTACAAGGTTCGCTAAAGTGAGTCTTTAAGGCTGAAACAGAAGGACAATCAACAATATCTCAAATTCACCTGAAATAATGAAGGACTCAAGGGGTGATAACCCTATAAGTAAAAATAAAAACAGTATAAGTGAGTTGTTTTGTTTACAACTCCTTCTTTATCTTATTTTTTTAAAATGATTGCATAAGACAATAATTATAAATCTAGGTTGATGGTAAAACACTATATAAAGAAGCCATTGTGAAAATCACAGCAAAAAGTGGGGAGCAGAACTAGACAGAAGCAAAATTTTTAATATTTTTGAGACTAAATTGGCATTAATTTAAACTGGATTGGTATAATTTAAGATATTTATTTTACTCTGCAGGACACCCACTACGAAAATAACTCAAAAAATATAGTAAAGGAAATGTTAAAGGAATTGAAATTGTACACTAGAAAATATTTAATGCAAAAGAAAGCAATGATGGAGAGAGTGAGAGAAAAAAGGGATAAAACATATATAAAATAAATAGTTAAATGGCAGAAATCCTTACTTAACAGAAATTTCATTAAATGTAATTGACTAACTTCTATGTGATAAAATGCAGAGATTGTCAGAACATATTTTAAAAATTATCATACTGTATGTTATATATAAGAGACTTATCTTAAATTCAAGGACACAAATGGATTGAAAGTAAAAGGATGTAATTTATGCAAATAGTAACCAAAAGAGAGCTGGGGTGGCTATACAAATATCAGTCAAAATAGACTTTAAATTAAGAATTGTTATAAAGGACAAAGAAGGACATTATATGTCTATAAAAGGGTTAATTCATCAAAAATATGTAACAATTATAAATCTGTATTCACCTAAAAAAAAGTACCAAACTGATGAAGGAAAAATTAATTTAATAACTTAAGTAAAAATTAAGCAAAGATTAACTTGCTTCATCAGTTTGGTACATTGTTTTTAGGTGAATAAGTATTTGTAATTGTTACAAATTTTTAATGGATCAACCCTTTTATAAACATAATTTGAAAGAAGAAATACACATTTTACAAAAAGAGAGATTTTAATAGTCCACTTTCAGTAACTGATGGAGTCACTAGAGTGAAGATCAGTAAGAAAACAAGACTTGAATTATATACCAACTGGACACGGCATCTATAGAACACCCCATCTAACAATGGCAGAATACAAAATTTTTTCAAGAGTATATGGAACATTCTCCAGGGTAGGCCACATGTTAGTCTATAAAATATGTCTTAATAAGTTAAAAATGTAAAAATCAACATAAGTTCTCTGACTTTAAAGGATCAAAATTAGAAAAAAGTAGAATTCACAAATATCTGAAAACTAAACAACTTTTTATAAAACCAATAAAAATGGAGAATCACAAGAAAATAAGAAAATACATTAATATGAATGAAAATGAAAAAAAAATATGCTAAAATTTATGAGATATAATGAAAGCAGTGCTCAGATCAAAATTTGTTACTGGAAATGTAAGCATTATGAAAGAAGAAAGATTGCAGACATATAAACTAATCTTCCATTTTAAGGGGATAAAAAATAGAAGAGCAAACTAAACCCAAAGAAATAAGAAGGAAAAGAATAATAAATATTGTCAGGACATAAAATAATTAGACAATAGAAAAAACAAGAGAGAAAAATCAATGAACCTCAATTTTGATTCTTTAAAAATATAAACAAAATTGACAACACATTGGAATATTGACCAAGAATAAAAGACAAAAAGGTCAAATTACTAAATTAGAAGTGAAAGAAGATACATTACAATCAACCTTAAGGAAATAAAAAAGATTAATAGAAATACTATAAACAACCAATTGCCAACAAATTAGATAACTTAGATGAAATAAAAGGACTACCAAAACTGACACAAGAAGAAATGGAAAATCGGATTAGACCCACAACCCCTAATATATTAAATTAGTAATAAAAAAATCTACCCACAAAGAAAAATCCATTTACAGTAGGTTTCTCTGATAAATTTTACTACATGCTTAATAATGAATTAATAGTAATTCTCTTCAAATTCTTCCAAAAAAGAGAAGAATTATTGTCCTTTGAAGAACAATAGTTTTTAATTTTGATTAAATTCAATTTACCATCTTTTGTTTCATTACTTATGCTTTTGATGTCTAAGAAACTCTTGCCTAATTCAAATGCACAACAATTTACTCCTATGTTTCTTGTAAGAGTTTAAGTTTTATGTCATGTATTTAGCTCTTTGATTAATTTTGTATTTGGTGTGAATCAGAGATCAAATTCATCCTCTTGCATATGGATATTCAGTTCCCAGAAACATGTGTTGAAAACACAATTGCTTCCCCATAGGGTGGTCTTGACACCCTTTATTTCCATACTCTTCATGCTGTCCCATTGGTCCATATATCTATCTTTGTGTCAGTTCCACATTGTCATGATTCCTATAGCTTTGTTGTAAGCTTTGAAATCAGAAAGCATAAATCCTTCAACTTTGTCTTCTTCTTCAAAAAGGTTTGGTTTATATTGGGCCATCTGAATTTTCATGCAAATTTAGTATCAGTTTGTCAATTTCTGTGCCGAAGACATCTGGGATATTGATAGGATTATATTCAATCTGTAGATCAATTGGAATAGTATCCTATGTTACCAACATTAAGATGTCCATTTCATGAATATGAGATATCTTTTTATTTATCTAGATCTTTTTTAATTTCTTTCAACAATTTATTGTAGTTTTAAGAGCACAAACATCCCACTTCTTTTGCTATAACTATTCCTAATTCAGTACTATTGTAAGTAATTTTTTTCTTAATTTTAATTTTGAATTGTTCATGTCTAGTGCACAGAAATAGAAGTAATTTTTATATATTAATTTTGAATACCGCAACATTTCTGAAGTCGTTTAGCAGTTTTAATTATTTTAATAGATTTGTTAGAATTTACTGTATACAATTATGTCATCTTCAGCTACATACGGTTTCACTTCTTCCTTTCCAATCTGGAAGCCTGGTATTTCTTTTGCTTCCCTACTTGTCCCAGCCACATCTTCCAGTTTAATATTGAAAAGAAGTGAAAAGAGTGGAATCCTGCCTTGTTCCTTATTTTATTGAGACAACATTCAGGCTTTACCACTGAGTATGACGTTGGCTTTGAGAGTTTTATAGATGACTTTTATCGGGTCCAGGAAGACCCCTTCCATTTTTATTTTGTTAACAATTTTTATCATGGAGAATGTTGGATTTAATTAAATGCTCTTTTTTTAATCTGTTGAGATGATTATGTTTTGTTTTTCCTTTATTCTATTGATATGGTGTATTTCATTAATTGATTTTACGATGCTAATCCCATCTTTCTTTTATAGGTAAATCCCCCTTGGTCATGTTATATACTCCTTTTATAGGTAGATGATTGTTTTGTTTGCTACTACTTTGTGAAGAATTTTCTTATCTATGTTTTTAAGATATATTAATCTGTGGTTTGATTTTCTCACTATGTCTTTTGTCTGGATTTTGCTATGAGAGTAATATCAGCCTCATGGAATAAGTTGCAAAGTGTTTTCTATTTTTTTAAGAGTTTGAGAAAAATTGATGTTGATTATTAAGTGTTTGGTAAAATGTAACAATAAAGCTAACTAGGTCTTGGTTTTTTTGGTAGGTAGTTTTGGGATTACTAATTTAATCCTTTAATCTGTTTACTAGGCCCATTCAGATTATCTATCTCCTCTTGAGTAGTTTGAATAGTTTCTGTCTTGCTGGATGCTTGTCCATCTCATCTAAGCCATCTAATTTGCTGTCATGCAGTTGTTCATGGGTCAATGAACTTCCAACTTTTACACAGCTAGCCAATTGTATACCTTATAACAATTATCTTACAATAATTTTTATTTCTATAGTATTGTCAGTAAGTCCCTCTTTCTTTGCTCCTTTGGGAAATGATTCTTCTTCCCTTTCTCTTTGGTCAGTCTAGCTAAAAATCCGTCAATTTTCTTCTTTTCAAATAACCAACTTTTAGTTTTATTGGCTTTCTCTGTGGCTTTTCTATTCTGTATTTCATTTAATTCTTCTCTAATATTTGTTATTTCCTTTCTTCTCATGGCTTTGTGTTTAGCTTGCTCTTCATTGACCTGATGTCTTATTTTGAGATTAGATTGTCAATTAAAGATCTATCTGGCTTTCTTTATGTGTATATTTTCAGCCATAAATTTGTCTTTAAACACTGCATTAGCTGCACCCCCATAATCTTTGTTATGTTGTGTCCTCATTTCATTAATTTTGAAGTATTTTAAAATGTATCTTGCAATTTCTTTTTTACTCATTGGTTATTTAAGACTGTGTTAATATCCACATACATGTGAATTTTTCAAATTTCTTTCCATTGTTGATTTCTAATTTAACCCCTTTATGGTTAGAAAATATTACGTTTAAATTTTTTTAATTATTTAAATGTATTAAGGCTTTTCTATGGTATATTATGGACCATGCGGAAGAATGTCCTATATGCACTGGAGGATAATACCCATTCTTTCTTGTTGAGTGGAATGTTCTATAGGTAGCTGTTAGGTGTAGTTCACAAGCAGTAAGTTATTACAACTAATTAATCATCAAGGTCTTATATGTCCTGGGGGATATAATGGTTAAGGCTGACCCCAAAGTTTAGGGAATGAATAATCTAACTGGAGAAGTACACATGAGAAATTGATGTTCAATAAAATATAATATTTATGCTGTAAATTATGGGTATAGAAAATAATTATTCTGAAGTGTCTGATACATTGAGAAATATGATATTTGGAGCAGGGAAGATTCTAGGAGAAGTGGGGCTTGAGTATTGGGCCTGAAAGATGGGTAGGACTTGTCTGACACATAATCAAGGAAAGGATTAGGAATAAGCCATTTAAAATGACAGGGCTTAGAAACCATGTGGTTAGTATAAATCAAACTTGAGACATACAGACTAAAAGAGTCAACAACTCAATGGGAATAAAATATAAAATAATGAAGGAAGGGTAAGCAGATAATTTGGAAATCAGACGAGAATTATGGGAGAGTGATTGCTAATTCAATAATTTAATGAATCTGCACATCTAGTCATCACCTTTTGCTTTGTGGTACCAAATTTGTGTTCATATCTTTATTCTCATGCATTCATTTACATCTATTTGAATAACGCTCAACTTATTGCTTAAAACCTCTAAGGACAAATATTACCTACCTGACCTGCAAAGTTATCTGCTTTCAAGTAATGCTATTATGAAACCCAAATCCCAATTTTTAGTCTGAGTGAATATCTATGTGTTTTCTCATATTCCCTTAAATTCACTGACCCTGATTGTTAAATGGCTATTTATGTTGAATCCTGGAAAACTACAAATAATCGATGCTTTTTGATGTGCATGCACTTCAATTTCATGCGGTTCAAATGATTAGCATATTCCTTTCCGGAAAATTCCAAAGCAGAAAGCCCAGAGATGTGTGGCTTTGCTAGGCGCTGACATGATCTCACACTATGTCAGTGACCCACCGGACAGGAGCTTGCGGAACCATTACCCAAGTGGACTGAGCCATTTTATTCTTTAAAGGAAATAAAGCCCACGGAATCTCAAGATTTCCTTTTTGTCCGCGTGCCTTAATTTATTTACATAACAAATTTGTTCCAAATTGTTCCTGTTTGCCTCCTAACACAGCAGGCCCCTTATGGAGGCCTAATGAACACATTTAATAAACCCATAGTAATCCATTTGTAAAGGACAAATTGGATTGTAACTTAAAGAATCATTCCAAACATTTATTTGCAAAATTAGATATGCATAGATCCATCGTTGAATATATAGGTCTTATCTGTTTTGGACACATTCAATGTCTCTCAATACAAATTAAAATATTATTTTTCCCTTGATCTTGAATTTTTTACACTTGAAGTAAAGGAGGAAATCTGTTTTTTAAATGTTAGATTTATTACATTGTATCTGCACACATCTCTGTATGTATGTATAGATACATATTATTTTATAATTTCTTAGACTTCCTCCTATAGAATATAGCAAGAAACTTTCAATCTATAAATTTAAATATGTGTGCACAGTGGTATTTCAATAAATATGTCATCAAAAATGGAATACTGAGATGAAAATATGGTGTTTTAATAAATGTTGTACACTCTTTTTTAAATGACAAGTTAGACAATTCACTGGGCCTATTCTTAATTTTCTATGTCCTGAAACGGATAACACCATTCTAACATGCGGAATGATTATGATTATACTAATATTAAAGACAAAACCTGAAAATCAGATTGTAAGTCATGCAAACCAGAGAAAGATGACTGTCTGCATATTTCCTCAAGGTTGTCTCATAAACTTAGAGACTGTTTTGTGGCTTTATTGTGGATATAGTTTGGTTACAATTTCTTCTGCCACTCTAATTTCCATGACAATCTAAATATTTGTTTTGGAGTATTTTTGTAATTTACGAACTCTAACTTTGAAAGGTTAATGGACTTCCAACTTTTACACTTCTTGTCAGTAATAGAGCTGTGTCTAGAATTTAAGGGCCGTTTTCAAAGCCTCCCTCTTTTTTCTCCTCTCTTCTCTGCCTCTCTATCCCTCTCTGTGTGTTTCTCTGTTATAACTAATAGCATTAATTAATTTTATGTGTCAACTTGGCTGGGTGTGGCATGCCCAGATATTTAACTATGATTTTGGGGGTGTCTGTGCGAAGGCTTCTGGACATGATTAATACTGGAATCAGTAAACTGAGAAAACAAATTGCCCTCGCTAAGGTGGATGGTTCTCACCAAACCATTGAAGTCCTGCCGAGTAGAGAGAGTCTGCGTGATAAAGAACTCTCTCTCGGCCGGGCGCGGTGGCTCACGCCTGCAATCCCAGCACTTTGGGAGGCCGAGGCGGGCAGATCACAAGGTCAGGAGATCGAGACCATCCTGGCTAACACGGTGAAACCTTGTCTCTACTAAAAATACAAAAAATTAGCCAGGCGTGGTGGCGGGCGCCTGTAGTCCCAGCTACTCGGGAGGCTGAGGCAGGAGAATGGCGTGAACCCAGGAGGTGGAGCTTGCAGTGAGCCGAGATCGCGCCCCTGCACTCCAGCCTGGGCCACAGAGCAAGACTCCATCTCAAAAAAAAAAAAAAAAAGAACCCTCTCTCTCTGCCTGAGTGTCTGAGCTGGGACACGGATCTACCTTGGCCTCAGACTGGACCTCACCACAGTGGTTGTCCCGGGTCTCCAGCTCAGCCTCCAGCACACTGTGAGTCCGGTTCCTATCAAAAATCTCCTATTGCTTCTGCTCCCTGGAACATCCAGGCTAATATGCACGTGTGTATATATTACCAACATACACATCTGAATATTCACGTCACACACACACACACACACACGACAGAGATTCTGGGAGTGGTTTCCGACAGCACCCTCCACTCCTCGCTGGCGTGAGAACCGTCTCTTGACAGCTGCTGTCTGTCAAGGGAGATCTGGGATGACTAAATGGGATGTGAAATTATGTCACCCACACCTAGAACATGAGACACGATGTTGGTTGGTTTCAGCTCTGCACCTTACACAGCATACATAGCTTGGAAATTAATCTTACACGTTTTCTTAAAAGGAAACCAGCAGTTGTGACACCCAGCTCTGCAGCATTCTCCCCTCACGGCTGGCATACACCCTGCTTCTCGGCCTGATCCAGTCTCCGCACCGTGTTGCTAGGTGATTCTCAACACATCTGGGTTTAGGGCAACATGTGGACGTGCGCGTGCGTGCACAGGCCTGCACGCGGCCGCACCTAGCCCAGGCTGGCACCTCACGCAGAAGTGAAGTCAGGTGGAAGCTCCACACTGTCCTCCGCTGGTAACTCTGAAACATCTGGAGCAGTTATTTTAAGGAATTATACATAGAAACAGCAATAAGTTCAAATTGTCTTAATGAGAAAATATTTATTTCGATTAAAAATTGGAATTTTGAGTATACTTATTGCTTTATCATATTCCAAAAAATGTTTAATGCTGAATCTTTAAAAAATTTTCTCTACTTATTTTCTATAAAACTGGTGCTTTTTCTTTTCCTTTGGCATCTATTTGTTTTACTCATATTTCATGAGAAAAATTTCTTATAGTGAATAATGTCCTTGAATATTAGAATTGCTTTTAAAGAATATTTACTAAAAGCATCTGTAAAATTCTTGTGCTAGACATAGAGAATACGGTGAGAGAGAAGCCATCGTTCTTCCTCTCCAGAAAATTACAAATCTTTTCTTATTATGAATACCCATTCTTTGTCCAGAGTGAACGGGGCTTCATTTTATCTGATTTTTTGTAATTATATAATAACTTGTGCTTACTGTAAAAACTAGCAATAATAATAATAAAACGGTATCTCCCTTGTATCCAAGGAAGATTCGTTCCAAGACCCCTGTGGGTGCCAGAGATGGCAGCTTTCACTAAACCTTGTATTATGTTTCCCTGTACTTACATATCTATGATAAAGTGTTGTCTATAAATTAAGCACAGTAAGAGATTAACAATGATAACTAATAAAAATAGATCAATGATAACAATATACTCCAATAAAAGTTATGTGAATGTGGTCTCTCTCTTTCGAAATATTTTATTGTGCCATAGTTTGGGTAGCCCACGGATAACTGAGTAACTGCGTAAGGGGGACTACACTAGTAATAGGATAAAGTAAAACAACCTAAACAAGTGATAAGAAAGAAAACATTCATCTATAAATATCCCAGCTCTGCTGTGTTGGAGACAATCCTGCAGCTCATGCCTGGCGCCCACACAGGGACGGGCAGTGGCACCGTTGGGTTCCCAGGACTCTCATGGTTCTCTGGCGCGCGCTCCCGTCGCCCTGGCCTCCCCCAGCTGCTCTGCCCTCTGTGCCTGCCAGACGCCAACGCTGCAGCGTGGGCCTCCCAAATCTTCCCCCGGGCACCACGGAGAAACACATGCCAGGCGGACACGAGACGCGGAGCACAACGTTCATGTTTCAAACATGATTGGAAATTTTTCACATCACCTCCTACACAGCGAACTCTAATTTTAATGAGTAGAAATAACGCACCAGCTTGTTTGTTTTTATGTTATGCATTCCCAGGAGTAGAACTGCTGGGTAAGAAGGGAGGTGTGCTCTTCACTCTCAAACTCTTTGCACAGTTTTCCTCTGTGCCTGGCTGTGGTTGCAGTGGCCCAGTGTGTGCTGCTGAATGTCCCTTTTACCAAGAACCACCATATCTGGAAATTCAAAATGTTCCCTTTCGTGGCTCTCTGATGCCGTTCCAGTCATCTTTTTGTGTGTTTCTTCTTTGCCACCTTTCTTTTTCCCTTTGCCTCTGCTCCCAGCTTCTGGGGTAACCTTAGCAAGAGCAGACCTCCTTCCCAGAGGGAGTCACTGCCACTTCCCTCATCTGCCGCAGAGGGGGTCACTGCTGCACCTGTTATCTGCCTATCTGCCAAGGCAGCTAGGAGGAGACAGAGACCCAGCCACCCTCCCTGTGCCATCTCTGTTGCGGGAGACCTCCAAGCTTGCCACCTCTCTCTGGCTACAGGGGCCCCCAGGCCAGCCCACCCACCTGTCCAGGCACAGGGCTCCCGGCCAAAGTGTCCAGGTTTCCATTTGAACTGGCATTGGTTGTACCCAGCCTGGAGAGGCCCCCGCTGCCAGCCTGGGCCGTGCTCTGCTCGGGAAAGCTCATGGTGGGCGGCACAAGCTGAGGGAGAGTCCAAGGGTGGCACATGTGCAGGCCTGGGTCCTCCCCCATGAAGGCCATGCCCTGGCACTGTTACCTGTGGGACCCAGACCTGCACCTGCAGGATAGATTTTCTTCCTCTCTCTCACACTGAGGCCTCTGACGGAGGAGGCCGATGTCTGTGCCTTCATTCTCCTGAGCCCCTGCCGTCTGACACTGCCATCTGACACTGTCATCATCTCTGCCTGGGGTGAGGGTTAGAATTATTATTATTATTATTATTATTAGACAGAGACTCACTCTATCGCCCAGGCGGGAGTACAGTGGCACCATCTCGGCTCACTGCAACCTCTGCCTCCTGGGTTCAAGCGATTCTCCTGCCTCAGCCTCCCACGTAGCTGGGACTACAGGTGCCCACCACCACACCTGGCTGATTTTCTATTTTTAGTAGAGACGGGGTTTCACCATATTGGCCAGGATGTTCTCGAATTCCTGACCTCGTGATCTGCCCGCCTCAGCCTCCCAGAGTGCTGGGATTACAGGTGTAAGTCACCGGGCCCGGCCAGAACTCTGTCTTAACGGCTGCCAAGATCTGGCTTTGGTGGCAGATATCTTATCTGTTAGAGAGGATTGCTTAGACCTTGGAAATATCCCATCAGCAACAATCTCATATGTGTCCAAATGAGGCAAGTAGCATGGAGAGAAAAGGCCAGTTCTGAAAAGGATGGGTGGCCACGTCACGCTGCGTCATCGCCTACCTGCATCTCTGTGCTGCATTTGTAAGGAGTCCATCATCGACAGTTAATCCTCGAAACACCACCGAGACCAGGAAGAACCCTCAGAAGCAGTAAACCATATGAGAATCCCACTCTCCAAAACAACAATTGCAGGCAGAGGCTGGGCAGATTATTCTAACGATGGCGGAGGTGACAGGGTGTGCCTCTCAGGGCTCACTTCAGCTCTGCATGGAGAGCAGGGCAAGTCATGGCCCCGCAGGTTTCTTCTGGTCTCTGATTGTGAATCAAGGTAAGGATGTATCATGGAAAGTAAGAACTTATATTTTTCAGGGTTTGTAGGTTCCAGGGTTTGTGCATTCACGTGATGTAGAAATGCAGCCGCTCTCTGAAGCCGGAACACTGAGTGTTGGAACCCACACCTGCAGCCACGGGGAAACTGAGTCCTGGGTGCTGCAGCAGGGCTGGGGTGGGCCCAGTTCCCTCTCCAGGGGTCTTGATGGCCTGGCCTGTTTCTGGCTTAACTCGCCTTTGTTGTCTTGTGGCAGACAGAGCCTGACATATGGTGACCCATGATGAGTGTGACGAAGGAGGGATGAAGGAGGGACGAATTGAGTGAATGAACATGATAGGATAAACGTCCACACGTGCGAGATTTTCATTCTCAGTGTCTCTGCCCGACTTGTCACCACGCCCTCCAGTCTCTCCCCAGAGGCAGAGCAGGCAGAGAGGTGTAAAATCACTGCATTCCCGACTTCCCTACACATGGATGGGGTCAAGGTAAAGAAGCCACGAGCTGTGCTGTGCCCTGGTTCTCCCAGTGCAGCCAAAACACACTTCATCACAAACACGTGTGTTTTAACATCCCTTGCAAGGGTGTGAGAACAACCTACTTATTGTCACTGAACCCAGAGGAAAACGACGGAAAGGAACTGGGTGTGGCATCTGCCCACAACAGTGAATGTCTCCAACCTGTTCGGGTCACTGTGTTTGTTCAGGTGGAAGCAGCAATACATGGCAGGGATTGTGTGATGACATCCTACCGAAAAGTAGATCTGTCTGGTGCCAGAAAGAGTTCCCTAAACTCCAAAGAGAAAATGCTGTACCACACTGAAGCGGAGTGACAGAGGGCCTCAGGAAAACAGGTGAATTTTGGAAGAGGAGAGGCCCTTTTTAAAATTTAATCACAAATTGAAGTCATTTTTTTTTTTGGGCTCTTGGGTTTGTTGTTTCCAAAAACGAAGTGCGCAACACACTTAGGAAGAAATGATGGGATATTTCCCACCTCATATTTTATGCAGATCATCATCATTCCATATGTTGTTTGGCTTGTTTATGAAGTTTAAGAGTAACTATTTAGAAAAATGCATGCCTAATGGGGCCTGAGGAAGCTGATGATTTTAGAGAGAACCCCATATGTTTCTGCTCACAGATACATTTTTCCAAGATATAGATGTTCCTTGTGTGTCACTTACTCCTCCATAAATTAATTTCCTTATGCACCTTGGCCTTGGTTTTATATTAAAACTGGAAGATATTTCATCTCCTAAAAATGATAATTTATATTGAGTATTACATTTGGTGGTTCCATCCCGTTTGAGGTTTGTTGCAAGAAAACTCTTATTTTTACCAATGTTTATCATTTGTAGACTAACCTAAGATATGATTTTTACAAGATAATCCTGCTTGTTACATATTGACATAATTTCAAAAATATCTATCTGGCTATCTTTGTGCTTACCCCACACCAACCGTGCTCCTAAGGATGGTTAAAGAAGCTAGGACTCCCTCTTCCTCCAGAGGCTTCTCCATTCTAGAGTTGACAGCATGGATACGTGCTGAAGAAATGAAGGAAAAGACCCATTTGTTCAGATTCATCATAAACAAGCCCGTGAGGCTGTGGGGGTGTCAGCTACCTCACCAGGGCCAGGCTGGGCTGAAGTTGTGGTCCGTTCAACGGCATCACGGTGGAGCCCTGTTGTTTCTGTAGCTACAGAAGCAGGTCCTTTACAGGCTGAACTGTGACCTCCAAATTCACAGGCGAGGTGGTGCAGGAACAAACAGGTACAGCCTGGTGTCCTGAGGGCTTGAGGTTTTAAAGGAAACAGAAGTGGCCCGGCCTGGATGCGCCAGTGAGGGTCAAGGTGGGCCCACCTTGCACGTGGGGTGCTGGGCAGGAGGATGGGGGAGAGGAAAACAGCCCCCTCAGAGGCAGGCAGCCAAGGCCGCTGTGCCCTGAGGCTCTGGTCAGCCTGAGGGAAGAGGTGAAAGGCAGGGCTGAGAATGGGAGACGGTGCTGACAACGGACTCACAGGTCTGGAAGCCCATATAGCAGGACCTCAAGAACTGAGGAAAATGGCCAGGCACAGTAGCTCACGCGTGTAATCCCAACCAAAACTTTGGGCGACTGAGGCAGGCGGATCACCTGCAGTCAGGAGTTTGAGACCAGCCTGGCCAACATGGTGAAACCCTGCCTCTACTAAAAACACAAAAATTAGCTGGGTGTGGTAGAGCGCGCCTGTAATCCCCAGAAGGCTGAGGTGGGAGAATCGCTTGAACCAGAGAGGTGGAGGTTGCAGTGAGCCGAGATCGTGCCGTTGCACTCCAGCCTGGGCGACACAGCAAGACTCCATCTCAAAAATAAAAAATAAAAAAAAATTGAGGAGACATGTGAAGGGAACAAAGTGGTGGAGAGATCTGGGCGTGGAGAGAAGGCCCCGCTGCAGGGCCCTGGGCATGTAGCCTGAAGGACCTCTGATGACAGGGTGCTCGCTGAGAGTTGGTCAGTATCGCTATATATTGCATCTCTGTGGTGTGTCTGTTGTAGAACTCTCATTGCTTTGTCTATATCCCTTCTCACCAGAAATCGAAGCCCTTTCCTTCTTTTCTTTTCACCTTCTGCAAACACATGTCCACTCTCCCTCACTAAAGGGGCCCATCTCCTGTGTGCCTGCCACCCTCCTTCCCTCTTTACCTCTCATCCCCTCTGCTGCGTCCCCTCCTTCACGCGTGTGGGTCTATTCTAAGGATCGGCATGCTTCAGGGAGCGTGCCACCGTGCACTTTCTATAGGAAGAGTTCCTTGGGGTGATTGAAGCCTCATGACCAGACTTGTCACTTATTTATTTATTATTTTTGAGGCAGGGTCTCACTCTGTTACCCAGGCTGGAGTACTGCTTTTGTTCACAAATGACATTTCTCTATGTAGGAAGATGTTCTAGTTAATAATGTGTTTATTGTGGGTGTGCAGGTTAAAAATTCTGGTACTGCTATCCATTCCCCTGGAATTGAACAGCTAAGTAAATGGATGTTGGTAGCTGAGTAATAAATAGGTATAAATAAATAGCACGATCACAGCTCACCACAGTCTTGGCTTCCTGGTGCTCAAGTGATCCTCCCACCTCAAGCCTCCTGAGTAGCTGGGACCACAGGTGCGCACCGCCTCACCCGGCTAATATTTGTGGGTTTTTGTAGAGACAAGGTTTCACCAAGTTGCCCAGGTTGGTCCTGGGCTCAGGCAATCCACCCTTTTCAGCCTCCCAAAGTGCTGAGATTACAGGCATGAGCCATCACGCCCAGCCTTGACACATATTTAAGCACTGGTAATATCTTTATTATTCTGTGGTCCTTTCAGTTGCCACAAAAAACACAACTTGAATTTAGCTTGTCCCTTGCCATCTAAATAATGGCCTCCCGATTACCCCTTTCTAGGGCAATGGAAACCAAGCCTTAAAGCCCCCCAGCCCCAGTCTCTACTTCTGAGCACTCTCTCCAAGGTTCCCGGTAGCCCAACTACGCCTGGCGCTGATCACAGAGCACAGAAGCACCTGCCTTGCAGTCACCCTTCCCTTCCAGACATCCCTGCTTTCCAAAGCTCATTTTGCCCACTTGGCGTTCTCTCTCTTTGCCTTCTCTTGAGCAATGTGACATCAACCATGTTCCTTCTGGTCTCCTTATCTAACCTCACCATCTCTCTCTGTTGCTCTTTTTTTCTTCCTCTCTGTACAGCAATAAGTACATGCAACTTGTTTTATCATGCAAAGAAACATCCCTTTTCTCTGACACCTTGGGAGTCACCAGTACCCAAGGTCTTACCTTGATCAGTGCTAAGGGTAGAAAATATTTTTCCAGTCATGATTTTATCTCCCTAAAATGTATTCTGATGCCTGTTGTGGAGCAAAACAATGTAGCCTCCCCATCACAAATAAGTGTGTGAGAGGGAGGCCAGTAAATAGTGGCAAACATTCTTCATAGATTTCATTTTAAAATGCAATATGATTCTTACTATTTGAATGGTGTCTACACCAAGCAAAAATGATGAAATTGAAAAACTCATTCTCTCAGATTTTCTGCACTCAGAATTCCAACCAATTAACTTGCATGCTTGCATGATTTTTTTACAGAATTGGTAGAATTACAACAGTTGCTCAGGTATCATATAGAGACACCATAAGACATTCATCTTGATTTCCTTATTCCCTCAGGTACCATTTCCAAATAAATATATGCACTCTATAAAATCTCTGTCATAAATATAGACAGCTGACTCATAATGCTAGCTAACAGGATTTCAGCTTTTTCTCCAAAGAATGTGCAAAGCAATTCGGTTCCAATCCAAGCGGAAAAAAAATATCTAAAACTTGTATTTTTAGCAAGCATCTTATTGTATTATATAAGAATGCTGAGAAAAAGTGTAAACCCATACCTGTCATTGCAAATCATCCAGAGGGCATGACACTGCCCTTTTCTTCTGCTGGGCACCATGGCTGTGATCATTCTACACAAAGAATTCCTAAAATATCAGTCACTACCAATGAATCAATAAACCATAACTGAGAATCTGCTCTGTACAAAGACCTGCACTTGATACCCTGTGACAAAAAATGAGATACAAAGGATGGCTTTCACACAAAATCAAATAATGCATTGCAGTCCTGGGACTGCCACAGACAAACCCTCCCTGGGGCTCTGAGGTTGTAAGTGGTGTATAGCAGAGCTCCTTACAGAAACTCAGAGAAGAAAACTGAGATTTGGGTGCATGGAGGAGGGAGACTGTGTGTGTGCATGTACGTGCAAGTGTGTGCGTGCATCCATATGTATGTGTGTGCAGATGTATACATGCATGTGTGTATTCTGTATATGTATGTGTGTGGATGTATACATGCATGTGTTTGTTCTGCATGTATGTGCATGTGTGTGCAGATGTGTACGCATGTGTGTGTGTGCAGATGTGTACGTGTGTGTGTTCTGCAGGCATGTGTATTTACAGATGTGTACATGTGTATGTGTATGCAGATGTGTACATACATGTGTATGCATGCACGCTTATGCATGTGTGTGCAGATGTGTACATGCATGTGTGTGTTCTGCATGCATGCTAGGACCAAATGTCTTTGAGAGAGAAATAATGCAAAATATGCACATTAGACAGGAAGCTGATAAAATGACATTTTATAAGGCAAGGTGTTTAAGGGGAATTTTACTTTAATTCTACCAGATGAGTGAGCTGTAAGAGTGATGTGGAATCGTTCTGTTTTAATACATAGGGACCTCTGGCAAGGACCACAGCTGACATGCACAAGTCTGTTGGCCTGGCCTCGTGTCACCTGGTGAATGCCGCAGAATCAAGACAGGGCCATTGCTTGCTGTCCTGGGAGCTGATTCGTCAGAGACTTTGTCTTTTCTTGATTCTTCACTCCCAGTCCCCATGGCTCAACATGTGTATACCTCCATTCTTCTTTTGGAAGGCCAGTCTTCCCGGGGTCTTGATTCCTAATTCCGTGTGCTCCTAGGTGGGTGTCATTGGGGTCTTAGGTGTTTGGCTTCTCCTCTCCTTCTTGTTCAAGTACTTGGTCTCTCTCAGGTCATCTCAGACACACACACACACACACACACACCTGTGTCTCCGTATGGGGTGGCATTATAGTAGCCGCACCATCCTCTTCCTCCCTCACATCTGAGCAGACCCATGCCCGTCTCCTCACCCTTCCCTCACTCCCCCCTCAATGGGACCTTCCACTGTGAGCCTTCCCAGGAGAAGGTTCCCAGTGACCACATGGACACGGCCCCAGCACGTCCTCCCGCTTTCCAGTGACCACCCTGGATGTTCCCTGGAAGCCACAGGCCCCTCCTCCAGAATCTCCTCCCTTCGCCTCTCCAACACCAACTCTCCTCTCCGGCCTGTCCCTGGCCCTCCAGCATCTCCTTAGTCTCATTACAGACTTCACGTTCTCTTCCGTCTCTACATACTGACGTTTTCAAGGATTCTGTCCTTTGAATCTCCCTGTCTCTGCCCAGTGAGATCTTACATAATAGACACTTAACCTTTCTGGGCCACAGTTTCTTCTTCTTTAAAACATATATGCTAATGGTATCTATCTCATAGTAAATATGATGATTAAATTGGTGAATGCTTATAAAGCACTTGCAGGTGTGTTTGACATCAGGAAATGCTGAGTAAATCTGTCTAACAGTATATCATACTCTACCCTGAAGGATCTCATCCCCTCATACTGATTGTTCAAAGCCTTATTTTCTCTAAATTCTAGATTACCTATTGGATAACTTCATGTATATTCCTTGTAAGCATATCAAAAATAATACCACCAAAACCACCCTGTTTAACGCAGCACTTTTCCACATTTCCCATCTTAAAGAAAAGCAACGTCACTCACCTAGTGCCACTCACTAAAAGAAATGTCTATTAATTCTGGTCTGAAGGAGTAAGTGTGATATCAAAGAAGGTAAGGCGTTTTGGGTAGATATAAAAGACAGTGGGGAAAACTGCCATTACTGGTGAAGAGTCAGCGATGGGGAGGGGCAAGGAGATGCCCAACAGAGAAACACGCTCCCTGATGGAATGTCACAAAGTCCCCAAACCTCAGAGCTGAGGATGAGGACAGCCGTGGAGCAAGCTGGCTCACAAGGAATGAGTCCTAGCGAAGCAGTGTGACCGAGTCACTCCTCAGTGGACTTTGCTTAGTTGGTCTTGCTCTATGTAGCCTCTGCCATGGTAGGCCCTTTCCTGAGAGAATCAATTTGGGGGCATCAAAAGACAAAGTAAAAATGTAGTAAAAGTAATGAAAATAACATCTAACCAGAAACAGCTTGTTTATAACAGGATGTGTTTCTCTATGTTGCTCCCACAACTTCGGCCCCTTCCCATTGAAATCTGCACACTTGCCTTCCCCCCAGCTAACCACCAGAAGATAGAGAAGCTGAGACCAGGCACGAGGGAGTGGGTCTGAGGGGTGGGGCTTCCCCAGGGCTGTGCTTGGGAAAGCTGCCCTCAAGCTGGCCACATCCTGAGTGCCCTGGCACCTGCCGCCTCCTGTGTCCAGTGTGAACGCTTCTGCAGAGAACTCTGGGGGGAACGGAGAAGGGCCGCAAAGCCTCACCTCACCCCAGGAGGCTCTCCTCTGTGGTGGACTCCCTGCCTATACTTCGGATAGAAAATCTCTGTTTCCTGGGAAAACACCTAATTGTGCATTGCAGGTGAGGGGGCCCTCCATGGAACTGAAAGGCACCAGAGAGGACCCCTAGGAAAACCATATAATGGCCTCAATTGTTAACTTACTGGATACTTACCAGCTACCTTAGACATGGACCTATGAATGTAATTAGGTAACAGAAAAATCAGCAGCTCAAAAAATGAGAATCAAGTTTACTAAATGTATATGAAGCTGAAGCTCTATAACATAGTAATAGGATTCTGACAACATAGCTACAATGCATGCTTAGGTTCATATGTTAGTTAAACAAATAAGCAAAGCACAAGAACAAGAATCACTGAAAAGAAGAAAATGTAAAGTACAAGGAATTGCCATAAGCATTAACTCCAATACAATTCAGAGTACAGGTCAAAGTAAGTGTTGGTGATGTGGTATATAAATGTCAATGCAGTGGTTTAAAACAGTCTTAAAATTAAAGATACTTAATGCAAAGTTAGAGATACTTAATTTCAAAACACAAAACTAAAATTAAAATAAACCTAAAATTAAAGGTCATTAAAAATAAATTTCTGCTATCTGTGGGCAGTCAGAGTAGAAGTAGGAGAGATATGGAAGGATGTTTATATCAGTGCAAGCCAGAGAAATTATTCAATACAAGGGAGGCTGATAAAGACATTAAGATTTAAATGCATATATACAAACTTTAGAGGAATCCACTAGTACTATTAGTAATATAATATGGAAATCAATAATATTTCATCAATCAGTATTAGCACACAATCAAAAGAAAACAACAAAACGTGTAATAAAAAAAATGTAATGTATTGTGGCTAAAGTAATTTAGAGTATTTATGTTTTGACAAAAATTGTACATGGATTATGTTCTCCTGCTAAAAGAATCAGATTAATTTTTAAAACATCTTTCATTCACATACTTTTTCTGGGATGCATACATTTAAAACAACACAGTGTTGTTGAAAATAATGGAAAAGCTATGCTTTACTGGATTACTTTAAAAAATAAAAATAAAACTGTAATAAGAATATTGATAACTAAATTACAAAGAGGTGTGTGAATATGGGGGAGAGATTGAGGTATGTCAAAGGTAAGTCATAACAGAACAAAAAAAGTAGAGAAAAGAAGCCATTTGCCAGTAAATCTAATAAGAAATAAGAAACTACTAATTATCAAAGCTTAAATTCAATGAGTATATTTGAGCGTATATAGGAAGCAAGAATGAAACCAAGTTTGAAAAATCACTTCATGAAATCTTTAGCACATTTCTATGTTTTAGCTAAGATACTCATTACCATTTTTTCTATCTCAGAACAGAAAACTTGATCTCATAACAAACTACATTTAAATAATTATTTTCACCATAGGCAAAATGGAATTCAAGTGATCTGTCTTTACCAAAAAACTTTCATTGTGTGATAGAAAAGAGTGATAGAGAAATGTTTAATTATAATTAATAATATTTAATTATGTTTAATTATAAAGAGTTAGCACTTCATCTCTGACTTCAAGTATACAAATCTAAATATTTTCATTTTATTCACAGTAGATATAAAACCCACATATATCCAATGTTGATACTGTAGGGTTTCATGTCACTGTGCAATTGGAGAAAACCAACATTAGGAATGGTTTCCAGGATGCCTCTTATAATTACATTGGGCACTTAACAGTGTATCCTGAGTGAAAAAATTATAATAATAATATGTCATTAGAGAAACTCTTACCCCTATTTAATCAGGCAAGAAGCTTTCTCTGACTTGCCTCTCCTCACTGTCCACATGCAAGTTTCTCTCCACACGTTGCTTCTTCCTTGTCTTTATTTCCATGTTACCACCTGCATCTTTTTATTCTCTCTGCTGTCCTGTTTTTATTCAGGTCAGATGAGTTCCCATTCCTACTACCTTCTAAGGGATATGGCTTTCACGCTAGCCTTGTACTCTACTGATACCTACATTGGGTACTTGAGACTCTCAACATATTTTTAGTTTTAAAAGGAATGCAAATAGTAAAAAACAACTCAGGGCTGGTGAGACATACCTTGGGGAAAATAACATTGGCCAATTCCAAGAGAACGTTCAATGGATTAAAAAGAACCAGGCCTGAGAAAATATCTGAAAAAGCCAATGCAGTGAGATAATTAGTTGCTGAGAAACTGGGCTAACTCACCCAGAATCCACTATTTGATATTTGATCATAATTATATCCAAATAAGATGTGGACCCAAGCAGATTTTGATGGAAAGAAAAATAACCTATTTATAATTAAACTGGATTCTCGGTGATTCAGTAGTCAAAGGGCTAAGAAAGCCTGTGTTTTCTGTTTGAATCATTTGAAAAGCTAATTGTGACTAATAATTCTGTAAGATCCCATCTGCATCACCGCTACATTGTGTAGGTGATGTGGCCACTGGGCTGCACCCCGACCTGTCCCACAGGACTGGAGGACCTATTCCTCCAGCTGGGGGTGCTCTGAGGGTCCTCAGCTGTCCACCACCCCCCCACAGGATCCCCCACATGGCACGACTCAGGACAAGTCTGAAGGCCCTTTGGGGGCACGGCTTCCCCAGCCCACCTTCTCCCTCTGCTCTCTCTCCTGCTTTCTTCTCTCCCTTCTCATTGACCTAGTAACAATCTACCAGCTCTCCAATTTCAGACTCTGCTTCTCAGGGAACCTGCCAGCAAGAGTCATTCCTAGTGCAACACTTTAAAGTTGAGGATATTGAAAACCAACAACATGAAGAGATTTTTCTCAAGATCACAGGGAAAAATATGGCAGAACTGCAGTTGAAACCTTTATTGTTTGGGACTCCATAAAACGGTTCACTTCACACGTACTCCATGTTGTGGGGACTGGTCTGGGCAGGAGTGAGCAGGCGCTCCTGCACCCATGAGTGTGCATGTTTGTGTAGGGGAAGCCCAGATACTGCCTGCATGTTGCTGATTTGAGTTGCTCAGCCAGGATCCCTCTGCAAGGCCACCCCAGGGCAATATGAGGAAAATGATGTCTTTCCGTGAGTTCTCCATGCTTCTCCTCCTCTATTCTGTGATACTTCATTCTCCCTCCCAAGATACTGTTTCTCAAGATCTGTGCGAGCCATGTCTTCCCCCCCATCTCTCACCAAGCTTCATCTATTTTCTGTCATTTCTGTCATAATTGACCACAGCTATGGTCTTATTGTTGGCTTATGGTATTTGGTTAACCAAATATCATAACTAAGTGGCTTACAAACAATGGAGACTTATTTTTCACAGTTGAGAAGGGTGGAACTCTGAGATCAGTGTGCCTGTAAGGTGAGGTTCTGGTGAGGGCCGTCTTCCAGCCTGCCTATGGCCAGTTTCTCACTGTGTCCTCACATGGTGGAGAAGAGCAAGAGAGCCCTCTCATATAGGACACTTATTTATGAGCTCCTATATAAGGGCTTGGATAAGGGAACTAGTCCCTTTCGTGAGACTCCACCCTTATGATCTGACCACTTCCTAAAGGCCCACCTCCTAATACCATCCATTGGAGGCTGGATTCCAACATACATATTTTGAGGGGACACAAACATGCGCTCCATAACAGTGACCACAGCTGGAGCCAATGCTAAATCCAACTAAACTGCAAATATCCTTTGATGAATGTGTCACCCTATAGAGAGATGAATGTTGGGCAGTCGTCCTGAAGATCTAACAGGTGAATATCAAGCAGTGTGAACAGGAAGTAACTGGGAGAGACGACCCCTTTCCACCCTGTAGCAATGGGAGCTAACTGACACCATCCTTTGCCTTATCTAAAACACCACGTCTATAAGATCTCTGGGCTGGTCACTTTGGGATTGTAGCACCAGACGCACCCTCCACACTTCCTCACTCTGTTTTCTGTCCAGGGCAGCTCACCTGTGTGAACAGTATCCAAGGCTCTCTGGCCATCTGCTTCTAATTGGGTTTGGTCACTGCAAAGACAAGCAGATAATTGGGAAAAGGAAGGGATGAAGTTTGGATATGGGTATGTCTAGCTTTCTTGGGTAGCAAAGACTGGCTCTGTGCCTTAACAAACAGTCAGGGATCCGACGGGGGTGAGGGAATGGGTAAGCCTCTCCCTACAGTTCCCTGTCCCCAGATTCTGGTGGGCTCTCTTTCCCTCATCATCATGCTGAGGATCACTTTGCCCTGTTCCCAGCCCCAGGTCACTGCAAGCACATGGCGGCTTCCCCACTCTACCACACTTATGTGAATTGCCTCTTGAGAACATTCTTCACATCACCCGAATGTGTCATTCTGCTTTCTGCCAGCTTCTTAAATACTACAGTCCAATACATGCTTTCAACCAGACAACGGTTACTTCTCTGCAAAAAAAAGAAAACAACAACAACAAAAAAAACACATGTAATGTTTTAGGCATCACTATTCTAAGAAAATGCATTTCCATTTGATTTTGTCATTTGTATAGACAGGCATTTGAAATGAACAGTTTATGAGGTGCTTGCTGACAGGGTGATTACATATCTTTATGTGACTTTTTAATTTGGGGATGAAGTTGAGCCAACCCTAAGCACATATCTATCTTTAGAAAGTAAGTTGACATTTAATTGTTAAATAGGAATTTTTCTCCCCAGGGTGCTCTTGTTAAAATACCAGTATCTTATTTTACAATGTTACTAATGTTACTAAATTTAGCTTATCGTATTCTATGTGTTGGTTTTGTTTTTCCAACCTCTAAATTAAAATGCAATTTTTTACTATATTTTGAATATTTAAAATATTGAGTTTTAAATATTCAATAAAATAAATAAATAAATAAAGGTTTCCTATCATTATGAAGGAAGATGGGCTTCTGTCCTTTCATCATAAAAAAATAGTCCCACTGAGATCAGGAAGAAGACAAGGCTGTCTCCTCTCACTTCTTTTATTTCAACACTTACTAGAAATCTTAGCTGATACAATAAGACATAAAAGGAAGAAGACGCATACAAATTGGGAAGAAAAAATAAAACTTTGTTCACACATTACATAATTTTAATGTGGGAAATCCCAAAGAATCAACAGAAATTGTAGCAAATAATTAAACTAATAATTGTAGCAAAAAATTGAACTAATAAGTTATTGGAGAATTTAAGGTCAATATACAAAAGCCAGTCACTTTTGTTTATATCAGCAATGAACAATTGGATTTGATTCAAAAACACAATAGCGCTTACTCAGCACTTCAAAAATGAAATACAAGTACAAATGTAGCAAAATGTGTACAGTATCTGTATGAGGAAAACTAAATTTTGAAAACTCTGATTAAAAGAATCACAGAAAAATCAAATAAATTGAGAGATATTCCATGTGCATAGAGAGAAAGACTCAATATTGTCAAGATGTCAGTATTTGATCAAGATCCCCCATTTGATCAACACAATTCCCATCAAAATTTTAGCAAGTTATTTTGTGAATATGAACAAACTGAATATAACATCTGTATGAAGAGGCCAAAACCCCAGGAGAGCCAGCACAATTTTGAAGGAGGTAAAACAAAATTAGAGAACTAACACTACCTGATATCAAAGCTTACTATAAAGCTACAATATGCAAAACTGTGTGGTATTGGTTGACCTAAACAAACATAGTCTTGACAAAGCATAAAGGCAACACAATGGGGACAAGATAGTATTTTCAGCAAACGTTGCTAGAATAGCTGGACATCGACATGCAAAAACAAAAAAAAAAATAAAATAAAAGAATCTAGACACATACCTACACCCTTCATAAAAATCAACTCAAAATTATTCATAGACCTAGATGCAAACTACAAAATTATAAAACTCCTAGAAGATAACATAGCAGAAAATTTAGATTAACTTGAATTTGGCTATAACTTTTTAGATATGACAACAAAGGCACAATCCATGAAAGAAATAATTGATTAGATGGGCTTCATTGAAAATCAAAATGTACAAAATACATTATTAAGAGAATAAGAAGACAAACCAGACTAGTAGAAAACCTTTGTGAAACACATATTTGATAAAGAACTGGTATCTGAAATACATAGAGACTCTTAAAACTCTACAAGAAGAAAACAAACAAATCATTAAAAAATTGGGCAAGATATCTACACAGATCCCTCACCAAATAAGATGTGTGGAAGAAAGTAAGCATATGTCATTAGGAAATTACAAATGAAAACCACGATTAGGTACCTCTAGACACCCAGAATGACCAAATTCCAAAGCGCTGGCAAAATCAATCGCTGTTGAGGATGTGGAGAGGCAGGAACTCTCATTCTTTGTGTGTGGAAATGCAAAATGATACAGCCACTTTGGAAAACAATTTGGTGGTTTCTTAAATAATTAAACATGCACTTTCCATATGATCCAGTTACTGAGGATTAAAAGATAAAGGAGAATTACAGGCTAATATCACTCATTTAAAAAGGTAACAAAATACTAAAATATTGATAAAGTAAACTATTCTAATATTTTATGTGTGAACGTAATATTATATATAATACTTCATTACCAAATATATATGTATGTGTGTATATATTCATATATACACATCATCTATATATACATCATACATATGTATACTTCACATATACAGTACATCATTATCAAATTATGTTTATACCAGGAATGCAAGGTTAGTTTGACATTGTCTGGGCTAAATACCATGCAATTTTTCATCCTTTCACTATATAGAATTTGTTTCTTAACATGAAAAAATCTCAATTGATGTTTTTGTAAGAATATATTTACCTGGCAGGGTGCGGTGGTTCACACCTGTAATCCCAGCACTTTGGGAGGCCAAGGTGGGCAGATCATGAGGTCAGGAGTTCGAGACCAGCCTGGCCAACATGGTGAAACCCCGTCTCTACTAAAAATACAAAAATTAGCCGGGCTTGGTGGCACGCACCTGTAATCCCAGCTACTCCTGAGGCTGAGGCTGGAGAATCGCTTGAACCCAGGACGTGGAGGTTACAGTGAGCTGAGATTGTGCCACTGCACTCCAGCCTAGGTGACAGAGAAAGACTCCATATCAAAATAATAATAATAATAATTTTATATACATATATACACACATATATATATTTACCTTCCCAATTTCAATGCAGCCTTTTAATAATGTGTAGGAAATGTATTTAATCATATTTTGAATAAATATGTAGAGAATCACAGCCATTGTAAATTTTCTGAAAATCTTACTGAGTGCCTACAAAGGGGCTGTGAGCTCATATGGTTTTCTTACTAAAAGAGGCATTTTGCATTCTGCTGAGAGTTCTCCACTCTGCCACTTATCCTGAAGGTGTTTCCATATTGTCTTTCATATTCATTATTTTTCCTTTGAATTGCATGAGTTCCAAGAACATGGAAAAGATGCTGAAGAAAAAAGCTTGCCCCTCTTGGGCTGAGTGATCACCTCTCTACTCTGCAGCTGACGCAGGAGGTGGCGGTGGCTGCAGGGAAAGAGCAGCACATTCCCTATCCTCAGTCACCTGGTGCACCCCTGTCCATTCCTCCCTAACAGCTTTTTGGTGAGAAAACTTGTATGATGTGCTGTCTGTTGACCAGTCAGTTTGGCCTCAGCAGCTTGTCCTGCCTGATGTTTATTGGGCAGGAAGGCATTCCCATCTCTGCAGCGTGCATCAGTCATGATAAGGATAAGAGCTGCCCCTCTCAGGCAAGCAGGGTCTGTGGTCTGTTACATAGCGTGGCATCCAAGGTGCTGCACCCAGAACCCAGCAGTGGACTCTGCTGCTGGAATGTTGGACATTCAGCAGTGGTAGGAGACAGCCCACGCTTTGAGAGCCACACACAGACTTCATCCCTTCACTGTGGTCAAAAGAGCCACAGTGTTTACTGGTCCACTGTGCAAGGTCTGGGAGCAGGTGCAGGAGAAGCAGGTGGCCATCCAGGACAGAGATCACTGTTTCCAGCTCAGGCACTGATGACCCTTCACGAGTTGGCATATATTCCTGAGTATCTCCCTACAAATAAAATGGAAAACCAAATGTACTGCTCATCTCACCACCTGGAGGGCTTCCCTGCACCCGTGTTTTTTAGGGGCAATGCTGAGAGGGGCTGCAGAGCAGCCAAAGTCCACATCGTTCTAGGAGCAATGTATTGTATGAATTCTGTGAATGTCACTCAAGTCCCTTTATGCTCTGCTGGCTGATGCTGGAAACCTACCATGAGGCCAGGAAGGAGCTGAGGATGAGGCACATCAGGGCCAAAGAAGCAGGTGGCATGGGCATCTGGTCTACCTGATGATGTAACCAACTCTTTCCTTCCTGCGTGGTTCCCAAATGTGTCATGATCATCATCAAATGATGACGCATTACTGCTGCCTCCAGGAGCCATAGGACATGAGGAGCCTCTAATACTGAGATCACAATTAATTCACATCTGTGTGGCCAGTTACGGATGCAGACCCGGTAGCAGCCAGTGGACAGTGCTTTGTAAACGGAAAGCATTCTCTGCCACTGAGGATAGTTCAGGCTCTGGGCATGTGCCTTTTCCTGGAACAGGGCTCATGCTTTCCTCATCACGGGGTGCTAATAACTGAGGCCATGGAGGTCATTCCTTCCAAATGACCAGTCTAAAAACCTGCCTTGTAAAGTAACCCACAGCAGCAGTTTTCTTAATTCCCTCTGCTCCCTAGAAAACGGAGAATCAGGCAAAATTTATATGCTGAGATTTTTATTAAGTGCAATTCCAGCATAGAAAGACTAAGGGAAAAAAAAGGAAGTGGGGCAAGAAAGAAAAAGAAAAAATATTCAAGGTGCTAAATAACAGAAGTAGAAGCACTCGGTAGTAACAGCAGGGCGGCTCAGCCTTGCAGGCTGTCTTCAGACAGGTCTTGCTGGCCTCCCCGGCTCAGAACAGACCCATTGAGGGAGAAGTGCAGGGGATTTTTCTGCCACTCCCTTTTTGTTGCTCCTTGGTCAAAGGACACCGCACAGGGTCTTAAGTCCCAGATTCTATTACACAGCTGCTCTCATTAACCATAGGATGGTCAAATCCATCTACCATGCCATGCTGAAGGAAGAAGAGGAAGAGGGAGCTAAATGACCATGGTTGCAGCTGAGTTGGGCTGGGTGGACCTCACAGTGAATACCACTGTAGCCGTGCCAAAGGCTGCTCCGCATCCCCAGGAGGCTGAAACAGCCAGCAGCGTAGACATATGAGGCCACAATGATGGCACCTCCATTAAACAAATGCCCAAGGTGCATGCCGCAGTTGGGAACAAGCTGTGAAAAGGATTAGGATTTGGATGCAGTAAAAATCATAATACTTTTGTGAACATTATAAACCATTTTGGACCAATGTTCACTAGATACAGTTACTTCCACTAAGCAAATAAATCCCTTTCAATGTTCCACCATATCTATTTCCATCTGGAATCGTATGAACAGAAAATAATGGCAGAAGGATTAAAAAAAAAGAAGAACAAAGAGGAGAGGGATAAGCAATGAGTTTGCCATTGTGTATCTACCATGTACAGTTATGGAGAGAATAGGACATTTCACATACCTTACCTCATTTTATTCTCATGTTAACTTCTGTGTTAGCATCACTGCGGGCATCACGAATGAAGAAGTTAGTGTTGATGAGATGAAGCCATATTCCCAAGGGGAGTTCCACAGCTGCAGCAGAAACTGTGTTCCTGGCTGCAGAGTCTGTCTGCCCTTGGATTGAGCCAACCAATTCTCTGAAATTTCAACACTCCGCCAGTCCTACCCATCATCGTTCCCCAAAGTAGTTTATTGCATACTACGTATAAGCATGGTACCATACTAAGTGAGGTCTTTTTAAATCATTTCAAAATGGTATAAACTTGTCTAGTTTTAAAAAGAAAAAGCACAGCCCTGTCATTGGCCAGACTTGGAGGAGACATAGATAAAGCCAGCTGCAGGTTTTGAGGAAGAGCTTCCTCTGGGGTGACGCAGCAGCTGTGAAATGCCATCATAATCCCCTCTTTGAGTGGTAATTGCTTTCTTTCTAATAACACCCTAGAACTGCTTTGCTATTTCCACCTAGAAATTGGATACCTGATTGCTAAACTGCCCTTAACTCATGGCAACACCTAATCCCGAATTAATCCTCACTTTCGCTAATCCCTCCAAAAAGCAGCCAATTCAGAACGGATCCCTGGCTCCCCTAGGCCCGCATCTCATTTCCAGCTTATAACAGGTTCTTCCCCTCGCCGTTGAGGCTCATGCGCTGTTCCCCCCGAGCTCCCCTTAGCTGCACCAGATCAAAAAATCGAACTACAGATTTTTCCTAGAGTTCACAAGGAAGTGAATGTGTATGTTTTATGCTTAAAACAGATGTTCATAGAGCCTAAAACAGGCCCAGGACTAACACACATGGTCAAAAAATATTTGTTCAATTATCTTATCTCAATAGAAATTCTCGTATCATTTTAAACCAAGCATATGATTTGATTTAAGCTGACCACCTGAGGCAGTTCTTTTGCATAGACAGCGAACCCCTTTGTTACAAGAGTGCAATGGCTGCTGGACTTAAAATGCTACCACCTGGCTGCTCATCAAAATTGCTGACTTCCAAGAAAAAAGTACTACAAAAGAAATGTGGTTACCAACAGTAATTCTTTCATATTTATTATCTTCTTTCTAACTCTATCATATGTACCTAAATAACTATATTGCATGGACTTAAATACAATTTGCATTAAAACCATACAACACTTCGCAAATTCTTTGAATCCTACATGCAGAGGAAAATCTGATCATTTCACAATAGCAAGGGATTCAAGAGAACGCATGGCCCAAACACCCTCGTTATACAGGTAACATCAAAGAGACTCAGAATGGCTAAGCTGACAGGACAACCAGAACCAGGGCTACATACTATGCACCTGACCACCAGTCAAGGGCCCTTTCTATTAATATATCCTAGTATCTGACATTTAAAGATATAAAATGGTCATAAAGGTTGTTCCAGAATTTCATGAAAGGTAAAATCATATTATCTTGCTGATCATAGATTTTGAATTTAAAACTATGAGCATGTAGTTACTAATCATGATTTATCAAGAGCAGCATGTTTGATTAAGTTCTACACTGATAATATGTAGCTTCTGTTAAATAATTATCAGGAAGCATAATAAAAACGTATGAATGATAGAAAATATTTTTACTCCTGTTAATTGGAACTTTTCTTGCAGTCAACCTATATATTGCATTGCCTATAATTTTTTAGTGGAAGATTTTTATAACATATCTATTCTACGAGTATAATGAAATCACACAACTGTAAAAACTAGTATGAAATAACAATAAAAGGTCATTTTAATTTTTGTTATTATTAGATTGCAAAACATATGTCTGCTTTCAGTGTAATCACTATGCAAAAAAAGGCTATTCATCTATTCAACTGCTATCTTGTTGAACCCAGTTATGACTTAGTGAGGAGCTTTGTCATTTTTCAAGATATAAATTAATTTTTGAGCACAGATTAAATATTTTTAAAAATGAAAACTTGAAACAGATTGTGAAAGCTTATCACATAAAAGAATCTCAGTAGTACATCTCTGGCTATTCACAAAACATATTAATTTATATTTTATCTGCTGAGGATTTTTCTACGACTTAAAAGTGAAAACTGGTGCGTGAATTTCTCTATAACTTCCCAAAGGCAGCTTCATTTTTTTAAATTCACCATATTCAACACTTTATTTTGCCAAGCACCTCTGTGAATGTGCTTCCCTCTAGATGTGTGCGTAAAGTCATTTCTTCGTCTTCTATTTTAAACTGCCCACCTACCAGTGCAAAGCCGACAACCTTTGAAAAGAGGCTTCCTGGTCTCTGTGTGGCAAATCCATCCCACCTCTCCAGACTTACTTCCTTACAGTTCTCTTTTGCGCTAAACACACTGCACACATGCACATAAGCACATACACACATGTGTACATGGAAACAAATATGAGTGCATTGGCAAAGGTGCTCACACAGGTGCAAACACACACATGCAGAAACACGTGCAGACACATACATGGCTGCAAGCACGTGTGTGTGTGCACAGGCATGAACACATACACACACCTGCATGTACGTGCACTCACACAGAGCCTGTCTTCACACTTATCAACACACAACCCCTGGGCACCTGCCCGTTACTATCCCAGCTTCCTCTGCATCTGCACTGACCACGAAACCATCGTCTCCTTATGTTTAGCGCAGAATTTGGCTCCTCCATTAAATGTGTTCCAACCCCTCAAATATGAAAAAAAAGTGGCTCTCTGTTCTGGGTTCTAAGTCATTTTTTTAGATTCCTGTTATGTTTATGGGATCGATCTCGGCTCTTCCAGGGGAGGAATGACCACGCTGGAACAATATCAAGTTCAAGTCTATATCAAATATTAATTGTAAAAAGTGTTATGTGATAGGTAGTTCCTCATATCTCCATTTTAAGTAAAGAAACTGGAACTTTGGAATATTTAAAAAACTTTTTTGTGCATTGATTGACAGGATATGTAGCCAAATGCACCCAAGTTCACCCCAGTGATTACAAAATACAGTTTGTTTTTATACCTAAATAGTAGCCCCTTCAGAATATATTATCAGTTATTCCTGAAAGTTATTGGAGTTCTTACCTGTGCTCATCACAAGGTACCAACCACTGGTCAGTGCCCTCTGACCCTGAATCTTTGGAAGCAAACCTCACCTCTGTCACAATTGTTTAAAAATAGGCAAACAGTCATTCAAGTGCAGCCCTGAATGATCCCAAGGCTGGCACCCTCCAGTGACAGGGCAGGGTTCATTCAGAGGAAGGACAGCAGGGGTCTCATCAACTGCAGAGCACACTGTGGTGGTCATTGCAAACTCCTATCGTCCACTATCAAGCTCAGCCAGAAGGATCCCAAAGCTGGCACTCTCCAGTGACAGGGCAGAGTTCATTCAGAATGAGGAGAGCAGGGGTCTCATCAACTGCAGAGCACACTGTGGTGGTCTTTGCAAACTCCTGTCATCCACTCTCAAGCTCAGCAGGTGCACAGAGGCTGACAGGCAAACACAAGAGCCACACGGGTTCTTCCATCTCCCCCGCAGCCCTCCTCCAGCTTAGGGCCTGAGCAGACTCAGGGAGGACAGCAGGGGCCTCATCAACTGCAGAGCACACTGTGGTGGTCATCACAAACTCCTGTCATCCACGCTCAAGCTCAGCAGGTGCACAGAGGCTGACGGGCAAACACAAGATTATTCCATCCCCCCCACACCGCCCTCCTCCAGCTTAGGGCCCGAGCAGACTCACCTGCTCCATTATTCATGGTGAGGCAATTGTGTTGGTCAGGGTTCTCCAGAGAAACAGAGCACCCTGTCAGACACACACACACATGCACACGCACACACACGTGTGTGTAGGAACCGATTCACATGATCATGGGAGCTGGCAAGTCCAAAACCTGCAGAGCCAACATCCCAGCAAAAAGGCTGCCAAGCAGGAGATGTCCTGGCCTGGGGGAGGCCAGTTTTGTTCCATGCAAAACTTCACCATCCAATGAGGCTCACTGGCGTTTGGGAGAGGGACCTGTTCTCCTCAACCTATTGATCCAAATGTTAATCTCATCCAAAAACACCCCCACAGAAACACCCAGAAGGACATCTGACCAAATATTTGGGCACCCTGTGGCCCAGTAATGCTGCACATAAAATGAACCCTCACAACACCCAATCCCCCGCCATCAGCACATGCTAAGGGTCAGACTGGTGTGGGGGTGCCCGTGAGGGCAGCATTGCAGCAGATGGACTTCCAGCCTAAAATGCCCTTTTACAAAAGAAAAAAATTGCCACAGATGAAGAGACAAAACAAGCTCAAATGAGAAAAATATCACACTACAAATCCAAACCTCAGGCATTTCATTATATTCTGATCCAACATAACATTGTGCTGCTAAGGTTTTAAGTGTTAGGGTCTCGCTGTTTAAAAATCACTTCTAAAATGGCCATACTGCCCAAAGTAATTTATAGATTCAATGCTTTCCCTATCAAGCTACCACTGACTTTCTTCACAGAATTGGGGAAAAAACTACTTTAAACTTTATATGGAACCAAAAAAGGGCCCACATAGCCAAGACAATCCTATGCAAGAAAAAAAAAAAAAAAAAGCTGGAGCCATCACGCTACCTGACTTCAAACTATACTACAAGCCTACAGTAACAAAAACAGCATGATACTGGTACCAAAACAGATAGATAGACCAATGGAACAGAACAGAGGCCTCAGAAATAACACCACACATCTACAACTGTCTAATCTTTGACAAACCCGACACAAACAAGCAATGGGGAAAATTTCCCTATTTAATAAATGGTTCTGGGAAAACAGGCTAGCCATATGCAGAAAACTGAAACTGGACCCCTTCCTTATACCTTATACAAAAATCAACTCAAGATGGAGTAAAGACGTAAAAGTAAGACCTAAAACCATAAAAATCCCAGAAGAAAACCTGAGTAATACCATTCAGGACATAGGCATGGGCAAAGACTTTATGTTTAAAACACCAAAAGCAAAGGCAACAGAAGCCAAAATTGACAAATGGGATCTACTTAAACTAAAGAGCTTCTGCACAGCAAAGGAAACTGTCATCAGAGTGAACAGGCAACCTATGGATTGGGAGAAAATTTTTGCAATCTACTCATCTGACAAAGGGCTAATATCCAGAATCTACAAAGAACTTAAACAAATTCACAAGAAAAAAAAAAACATCAAAAAGTGGGCAAAGGATATGAACAGACACATCTCAAAAGAAGACATTTGTGCAGCCAACAAACATATGAAAAAATGCTCATCATCACTGGTCATTAGAGAAATGCAAATCAAAACCACAATGAAATACCATCTCACGCCATTTAGAATGGTGATCATTAAAAAGTCAGGAAACAACAGATGCTGGAGAGGATGTAGAGAAATAGGAACGCTTTTACACTGTTGGTGGGAGTTTAAATTAGTTCAACCATTGTGGAAGACAGTGTGGTGATTCCTCAATGATCTAGAACTAGAAATACCATTTGACCCAGCAATCCCATTACTGGGTATATACCCAAGGGATTATAAATTATTCTACTATAAAGACACATGCACACATATGTTTATTGTGGCACTATTCACAATAACAAAGACTTGGAACCAACCCAAATGTCCATCAATGACAGACTGAATAAAGAAAATGTGGTGCATATACACCATGGAATACTACACAGCCATAAAAAAAGGATGAGTTCATGTCCTTTGCAGGAACATGGATGAAGCTGGAAACCTTCATTCTCAGCAAACTATCACAAGAACAGAAAACCAAACACTGCATATTCTCACTCATAAGTGGGAGTTGAACAATGAGAACACATAGACAGAGGGAGGGGAACATCACACACCAGGGTCTGTTGGGGGATGGGGAGCTAGGGGAGGGATAGCATTAGGAGAAATACCCAATGTAGGTGACAGGTTGATGGGTGCAGCAAACCACCATGGCATGTGTATACCTATGTAACAAACCTGCATGTTCCGCACATGTATCCCAGAACTTAAAGTATAATAATAATAAAAAACACCTCTTCTTTGAACTGCTCATATAGGTCTTCTCAGCCTCTGCTCCCAACCTTTGATTCCCTTCAAAGAAAAACTTCTCTGAATCTTAATTTCTGACTTGCTTTATGTTTATTTTTTGCCTTTCTGGACATGGCAATTACCTGGGAAGTCAAGGACCTCCATGGTGCATGATGACACACACTTGTGCCCTGAGCCCCTGCATCCCGGGCAACTTGTTCTGAGAGCACAGCACCTCCTTAGCCCATGTGCCTTCCGCAGCTGGCGTAGCCTGCTGGGATTACTCAGGCAGGAGCACAGGTGCCTCCTGGAGAAGGAGCAGAATGAGCAGGTGCCGACATGATCTCACAGGTTTACAAAGTTCTGGTTAAATAAATAGATCTTCGTGACATAATGTTCCCTTCCTAAATATCTCCTTGGTGGATGCAATTTATAAACTGGTTTTGTCGGTGAATCATTCTACACATTCAAAAATGGAACTGATGCTAACTTTTCCTTTTTGTGGCATGAAGAAAAATACCTACAGTGAGCCTTTGAATAAATTGTTAGATACAGGTAACCACTATCAAAGTGTTATTTTACATGTAGCCATTTACAGCCCTTAATTAAACAGCCAACATCTAAAGAACAAACTGAAATACTAGGTAAATATGGCAATATTATCCACTCTGAATAAGTACACTTAAAATAAGCCCAATTGACCACAATCTTAGTATAATTCTGCTAGGCAACTAAGCAAAGAAAGGCAAATTACACTGCCTTCTCCCTCCTCTCCCTCCTCTCCCTCCTCTCTCTCCTCTCTCTTTCTCTCTCTCTCTCTCTCTCTCTTTCTCTCCTCTCTCTCTGTCATCCCTCCAGCCACCTCTCTCAGAAACAATCTCAATTAACCCAGAAAATTATTAGCTTCAAGAATTATAAAGAGTTAATAATCTTAATACAAAAGGGTTCACAAATAAATAAAACATGAACACAAAATAGAAATAAATTCAAATATCTAAAGAAGAAAAAAGCTCAATAAATACATTAAAATGTGAACAATATCATGAATAAGCAATAAAATGCAAAAATATACCAGATACCAGAATTTACGTACCAAAAGGCATAAGCTATGTCTAATAAGAATACTAAATCTTTGCAAAAGAATAGTGAAAAGAGAGTTATCACGCATTGCCTATGGGAATACAGGTGTTAGAATACTATAAATTCCCTTGCAATTGCCTGTCAACGTTTCTTTAAAATTCAGGTCCTTTTCCTCAATATTTCTGTGATAAGAATCAATTTCGCCTTTACCTCCACAATCTGAAAGATTCAGATGAAAGACATGTGTGCGAGTATGTTCATGATGCCATCATTTATGAGGATGTAAATTAGAAACTGCCTACAGGCCAGGCGCGGAGGCTCGCGCCTGTAATCCCAGCTACTTGGGAGGTTCGGGCACAAGATCGCGCCACTGCACCCCAGCCTGGGCAACAGAACTAGACTCTGTCTAAAAAAAAAGAAAAGATGAGAACACATGGACACAGGAAGGGGAACATCACACACCGCGGACTGTTGTGGGGTGGGGAGAGGCGGGAGGGATAGCATTAGGAGATATACCTAATGTAAATGATGAGTTAATGGGTGCAGCACACCAATATGGCACATGTATACATATGTAACAAACCTGCACGTTGTGCACATGTACCCTAAAACTTAAAGTATAATAATAATAAAATTTTTTTAAAAAAGACTGCTCTAGGGAAAAAAATTATAAAGCATTCATGGAAAAAAATAAAATTGGATTTTCAATTTAAAAAAAAAAAGAAAAGAAAATATAGGTAGGGCGCGGTGGCTCACGCCTGTAATCCCAGCACTTTGGAAGGCCAAGGCGGGCGGATCACCTGAGATCAGAAGTTCCAGACTAGCCTGACAACATGGTGAAACCCCATCTCTACTAAAAATACAAAAATTAACCGGGCATGGTTGCCCATGCCTGTAACTCCAGCTATTCAGGAGACTGAGGCAGGAGAATCGCTTGAACCCGGGAGGCGGAGGTTGCAGTGAGCCAAGATTGCGCCACTGCACTCCAGCCTGGGCGACAGAGCGAAACTCCGTCTCAAAAAAAAAGAAAAGAAAAAAGAAAAGGAAAAAAAAAAAACCGCCTGCATATGCAGCAGCAGGAGGGGACTGACCGCAGTGGGAGGCATCCTTAGAACAGACGCTCTGGGACAAGCTTCTCACATTTGTCTCAGATGCCCTGATGTGCATCATGAATTTTCTTTTTTCTGGGAAGCAGATGAAATCGACTGTGACGGTTGTCTATACATTTTGTTTCACCAAGATCTCTGCATCATTTCACCAACATACAGATTAGACCGTGGAAAGAAACACCAATGTTTCCTCCTGGCTTAAAGTCAGTCTGTCTGAAGACTATGTACGCTTTATATTTACCTTGTTGGTTAAGAGCTTTAAATTTTTTCACTAAAGTTTCGATATGATGGTGAAGATAGAGAGGTAGCAGGATAGACTAGAAAAAAAAATGAGAATCTTAAAAGGGGCTTCTACATATCCGTTGAACCAATGATGAAAGAATTAGTATATTTTGTTATTTTTTCTTATTATAAAGCAAAAACAATATTTATGAATTATTATTTTTAATGTTTAAATAATTTTTAAAAAATGAAACGTCTTCCTCTAGTTTTCATTAAAAATAAGCACACAGCACCGCAGCTGCTGGCTTGCACATTGGTGATGAATTAATTAATAAACCTATATAACATTGAGGAAAATAAGCTCTTCCTCTGAAATACTAACATTAATGTTGAAAACAAGTTTTCCCCTGCTAGGCAGCTTAAATATCTTTCCTTATCCCATTTGAAATATTTAGGAGAATCTCAAAGTGTTTGTGAATGGGCACATGCTACAAAATTTCATTTCTTAATTTATCTTATCTATTTGGGGATAATTTTAAGCTCCTCATTTCCCCAACGTTCCACTGCTCTATCTCATCCCAGGGCCTTAAGGGAGCTGCATCTATACATGGCATCAGCAGGATATGTGTGGATGAGAAGGAGCCCGTGTTGTTGGGACAATTTAAATTCAGAGGGACCATCTCCATCACGGGGACCGTCCTGGTCCTGGAACTGTGATGTCCAAGGAACACCTGCCCACCTGACTGTTCGGAGCCTCCTCTGGAGTCCATGTCTTCCGGGGCATTCACGTGGAATTTCAAGGTCATCGTACTTTGTGGCCAGGGCCATAGGTCCACCCGGAGGCTTTTTCTGGATATGTCCTTGTACCGGATCATGCAGTTTGTTCTGGAAGGAGTCTGTTGGCCAATCACCGGCAGTTTGTGTGTCCTCACGCCGCAGGGCAGCGCTCCCACCTTTCCCGCTGGACAAGCAACCGTGCTGCATGGGGCTGGGGTTTGTGCCTGTGGTCCAGGTCCACTCTGCCCTGCTCTGTGCCTCTGTTCTTCTCAACTTGTGTCTCTGCCCACTATGGTCTTAGGTTTTTATGCGCACAGGATGGGAAGGGGCATAGCAGGCCAGAGTGGGCTTGGAAAATGCAACGTCCAGGTGCAAAAACAGGAGTACCTTTTCTCACTTAGGGGCATGGGCACAGGCCAGAGGATGCAGCCTTCACCCGGGACCTTGCCCTTCTCTATGCAGCACTTCCCTGCCCCCCTCACATCTCCCTAAAATGGTTAAAACCAAACTGTGCCCGGACCACTTTGGGCAAATGTTCTCAGTGTCTCCTGAGGGCTGCATCACGGGCCATGGTCACTCATATTTGGCTCAGAACAAATCTTTTCATATGTTTTAAAGAGCTTGACTCTTTTTGTCCACACTAATATGCACTTTTTGCCAGTTTATATTTAAGACGTTTTGTGATTTGAAGCTATTGTATGTATTGGTTATCTTTCTTTCCCTCTATTATAATTCTTATTTATATAAAAGTGAAGAAAACAGTGAGATGAATCTCATAGGTCTATGACCCAGCATCAACAAGGAGCAGCCATTCTGCCACTGCTGTGCAGTGGAGTCACTGTCAGCCACATCATAAAGAGCTGTGAGTGTGGCTGGGTGCGGTAGCTCATACCTGTAATCCCAGCACTTTGGGAAGCCAAGGCCGGCACATCACTTGAGGTCAGGAGTTTGAGACCAGCCTGGCCACCCTGGTGAAATCCCCATCTTTGCTAAAAATACAAAAATTAGGCAGGCGTGGTGACACACACCTGTAGTCCCAGCTACTCGGCAGGCTGAGGCAAGAGAATCACTGGAACCCAGGAGTCAGAGGCTGCAGTGGGCCAAGGTTGCACCACGGTACTCCAGCCTGAGCGACAGAGTGAGACTTGGTCTCAAAAAAATAAATACAAAATTAAAAAGCCGTGGGCCAGCTTCCCTCTGGTTATTCTTCCATCCCCTGTGTGTTCCTTGCTTTGCTTCCTCTTTGTGGCTCAGTCAATGACACAACTGTGGTCACTGGACGCAGACCTCGACCTTGAATATGAGGAAGAACATCAGACCGGGGTGCGGAAAAGGATTCCTTCTAATGGCCCGTGGGCCCCAGGAAGCCTGTGCCTTCTTCATTATTTAATTGTCTCCCTGCCTGGGGAGAGCCAGCACACGGCGAGAGCCACAGGTGCTGCACGCGGATGGCACTGAAACGGAGCTTGCTCTTTTCTCTGACACGCAGCTCCCAGTAACATCACGATGGATCTGGCCTGATTAACCACTTACGAGATGTTGGAAAAATCACCCAACACATTTTTTTTGTGCAAGATTCCTCTATTTGAACACTCTCAACTTCCCATTACCATGGAAACCATAAAGATTCAACTGTGAATTACAGTTTGAGATTTTTTCCTTGGCTGGTTGTGTATAATTAACTTTTGTCATATCATGTATTTTGATACTCCAGAGAGGGCTGCTGTGATACTAACAAGCCCAACTATACTCTATTTTAAAAGGTGGAAACCCCGCAGTGGTGTCTAGGAGACATGGATTCTTGTTCTCACTTAACTACAGCTGCATGGGTCAGAAGAGGGGAACTTTTGTTGGCCTAGCCATCCTCAGTCTCAGTGGTGGCTGCAGAGAAGTGGTTCAAGAATCTGAAGTCTGGCTGAGCACAGTGGATCACGCCTGTAATCCCAGCACTTTGGGAGGCCAAGGTAGGCAGATCACTTGAGGTCAGGAGTTTGAGACCAGCCTGGCAAACAATGGTGAAACTCCGTCTCTGTTAAAAACACAAAAATTAGCACATGCCTGTAATCCCAGCTTGGGAGGCTGAGGCGGGAGAATGACTTGAACCTGGGAGATGGAGGTTGCAGTGAGCCAGGATTGTGCCACTGCACTCCAGCCTGGGCAACAGAGCAAGACTTCGTCTCAAAAAAAAAAAAAAAAAAAAAGAAAAGAAAGAAAACAAAATTATCTGAAGTTCTTTCCAACACAAAAATCCTGTGAATCAATAATTGTTGTAATTGTCTTCTCTTTCAGATTAAAAACACAAGCAATAGTAATGTCTGAGCACTTTGAAGTCAATGATTCCATCTCAAAAGCCTAAACACTCTTCTTAATCAGGTTGATAGACATTCTAGGGAACACTCAAGAAGCTTTAAAGCTTGGACCAGTAGGCAAGTGGAAGTCAACAGCATTCAACCTGTTAGTAAGCAAGATACTAGCAGTAATAATAATGATAAAGATAAAAATTGCTACTCATTAAGTGACTGCATGTGCCAGGCACTGAGCTAGGTTATTATAGTATCTGATGGAAATGACTTTTGACAGGTCATTATTAACATCTGTTCTTATAAGGAAAATTAGTTTCAAAAAATTAAATGGCCAGTCCACGACCTCTGAGTAAGTGGCATATAGGTGTGAAATCCTCCTGCCTTTCACAGCCTTTGCCCTGCTATTTCCCTATCTGAGCCTGCCTTTTCCACTAGGGGAGCCCCTTGTTTCTGAGAGCCTCACTTTACTTCCACTGACCTTTTCTTAAATTATTGTCCCTCAATTTTCTGATAACTACTACTAAGTTCAGCAATTTATATTCTGATGAAAAAATTACAAATGATATTGAAAGTTCATATTTGCAACATTTCCGTTCATTGTGCATGGCAAAAAATAATCCAAAGCAAGTTGTCTCCTTCCAAAAATGATTTTAAAATATCAGAACTGCCTGTGAAATATGGCACTAAAACAAAGTGTCAAAGGGTCCAAGAGGATACCAGTAAAATAGCTGTGTCCCCAACAGCAAATCCAAACAGGTCTGCAGCAAACTCACTCCTTGCCTTCTCCCTCAGAGGAGGAAAGAATTCAGCCGAGGGGCAGAAGTGGGTTTAAGGCAGAGGGAGAGACAAGCAAGTTTTACAGCAGGATTGAGAGTTTATTAAAAAGTTTTAGAGTGGCCAGGCGCGGTGGCTCACGCCTGTAATTCCAGCACTTTGGGAGGCCGAGGTGGGCGGATCACAAGGTCAGGAGATCGAGATCATCCTGGCTAACACGGTGAAACCCCATCTCTACTAAAAATACAAAAAAAAAAAAAAAAAAAATTAGCTGGGCGTGGTGGCAGATGCCTGCAGTCCCAGCTACTCAGGACGCTGAGGCAGGAGAATAGCGTGAACCCGGGAGGTGGAGCTTGCAGTGAGCAGAGATCGCACCACTGCACTCCAGCCTGGGCGACAGAGCGAGGCTCCCTCTCCAAAAAAAAAAAAAAAAGTTCTGGAGCAGGAACAAAAGGAAGTAAAGTACACTTGCAAGAGGGCCAAGCAGGCGATATGAGAGGTCTCAGTGCTCCATCCACCCTTGACTTGGGGTTTTTTGTGTTGGCATGGCTCTGGGGTTTGCATTTCTTCTCCCCTGGTTCTTCCCTTGGGGTGTGCCGTCCGCGTGCACAGCGACCTGCTAGTGCTCAGGAGGGCCACAGGCACCGTGTTTACTGGAGTTGTGCGCATGCTCACTTGAGGCGTTCTTCCCTTAGCCGTTGGGCGTCCTAGAAGAAGGTCATATACTGGTTAAACTCCGCCATTTTGCCTCTTAGTGCCCATACTTGAGTCTGTTCGTCCAGCTGCTGAGGTCTTACTGGGAAGCTGCTGATTATCAGCTTCAGGTGTTTTCTATAGAGAGCCTGCCTTTCCCTGGCAGCGGCTGCAACCAATTATTATTTTGGAGAGACAGTTTAATAACTGCCTGACCATCACCTGAGGGTCACCTGACATTCCTGGATTGGGGGCCCTCTCCTGCCCTGCTCATGTCACTGATCTCCGTACTGTAACAGATCGTTCCATGACATGCATAAATACATGTGTATTCAGAAGTTTGTTTTTATCTCCTTCTTCCTTCATTATCTATTGGTGTAGAAAATTTTTATTGCAATGTTTCAGATTGTTTATGCTTTTGTGCTGATTAAGACCTAATACTACTGGACAATTCAGTCAGTGGAGAGTCCTGTATTCTGAATGCCACAGAAATAATAGCCGGAGATGGGAAGCCACTGGAACTTTAAATATCCACACACATAACCCAGCAGAAAAACCGTAAGCTTCAATTTTAGTTTGAAAGATAATCACATAGGACTTAGTTTTCCTTTCTCTTATACTTTCTGTCACTTTTAAACGTAGCTGAATGCCCACTGGAACCACTCTGTCCTTAAAGATGTAAATAAAATTGGACCAACGCTCCCGTCCGGGGTGATTGTGGTAACAGCCTAAGAGTTCTGAAAACCCCTCTTGCTCTAACTTTTATCCCTTCTCTCTCCCATCTTACTTCCTGCAGCAGTCCTCTTTCCTTTCCCAAATTTCCTTGGGAAAATTTCCTATTTACTCTGGCCCTGGCCTGCTGAGCCAACAGTCTTTTCTTAGGGCATTGACTGTTAGGTTGGTGCAAAAGTAATTGCAGTTTTGGACCATGAATTTTAAGTCATTATAACTGGGCTCAAACACACCTTTTTTATTTTTATTATTTATTTATTTATTTTATTTTATTTTTGAGACAGAGTCTGACTCTGTCACCCAGGCTGGAGTGCAGTGGCATGATCTCGGCTCACCCCAACCTCCAATTACGTGGAGGGTTCAGAGACCATGAAACCAGCTCCCCACTTCCATCTTTACAGGCTATTTCTGCAATTGCATCCTGTATTTCAAACTCCCAAATCCAGAAGTGGAGTTTCTTAAGCACCTGAAATTGGGAATAAGGAATTGCAACCTGCCTGCTCCTACCCCAAAGCCACTCAGAGCTGGAGCCACCTCCTGCATTCCTGGCCCTACCTCTCTCTGCTCTCAAATGGCCAGATACTCTCTCTGCCTCCTGTCTGTACACTTCCTCAATATGCTTCCTGAAGTCCTATCGTTTTTTTATTATCACCTCCATTTATTCGACAAGGAGCTGTGGATGTCTCTCTTCCTGTCTTTCCCTGATAAGCGTCCTGCTAAATGAAACACAATGCAGCTGTTGGTGCAAATTACCGAAAAGATAATGTTGCCTGACATGGGGTCAATGGTGTTGTTAGCAATGGAAAGGTAGTTACATTTACACAAAAGATTGTTCAAATTAAAGAGCCTGCAAGTAACCTGCTGGGTAAGAAGGGCAAAATTATAAATATGCTAATATGCCTCGTTATCATATGATTTTGTTGCTAATAAAATATTGAAAAATTATAATTATATTAAATATAGTAGACACGGTGCTTTTCACGTTCTGATATTTAAACATTTATCTTGATGGCCACAAATTAAAGAAAGAAATACATTCCACAAGCAAGATGGGTTTTGCCATCAGCTCTTTTTGATTACAAAATGCCTCTTTTAAAATTTGGGATCTTTTAAGAAAAAAATGTTTGTTTAATTGAATTCGTGATTACAATCATTCTTGGGTAAGCATCAGTTTTTTCCTGGGTTTTTTTTTTTTTTCCCACTGATTTTGACTCTAGGATGTACATCTCACAAAGAGGGAAAACTCCCTATTTGGGGGTTATTCACAGGCCGCTGTGAGGTCGATTACAAACGCCCAGGGAGAAGCTCGTGATGGCCACAATCTAGTCCAGGGATATTATTTACATGCTAACCTTTCTTGGTTGGATACGGTGGCTGTTCTTAAAGTTAAAATGACACATATTTCTGCTACATGTTTAAAATTCATAGCATCCCAGATTTATCCTTTTACAAATCACTTTATTTATTTTTTCTCATCAGATGAAATATCGAGAGTCTGAGATTTAAGTGCCAGGAGTAGTCACTGCCCTGTTGTGCCCTCACTCATCTGGGAAGGAGGGAGAGGCATGAGCCAGGCCAGTTACAGCACCGAATAAAGCCCAGCTGCAGCCATACCTGCGGTCGGAATTACTTCCTCACAGACCATTAGCAGAGGTGAATCTGTATGAGTCTGCAGCAACTCAATTCTTGCTTCTTCAAAAGAAAGAATTTGGCCAAGGGGCATAAGGCAGAGTGAGAGATTAAGATGCGTTTTAGAGCAGGAGTGAGCGTTTATTAAAGTTTTAGAGCAGGAACAAAAAGAAGTAAAGTACACTCGGAAGAGGGCCAAGCAGGCGATGTGAGAGGTCTCAGTGCTCCATCCACCCTTGACTTGGGGTTTTTTGTGTTGGCATGGCTCTGGGGTTCGCATTTCTTCTCCCCTGGTTCTTCCCTTGGGGTGTGCCGTCCGCAGGCCCGGTGTTTACTGGAGTTGTACGCATGCTCACTTGAGGCGTTCTTCCCTTAGCAGCTGAGCTTCCTAGAAGGTCATACAATGATTAAACTCTGCCACTTTGCCTCTTAGTGCATATGCTTGAGCTTGCTCGCCCAGCTCCGGAGGTCTTATCGGGAAGCTGTTGATCACCAGCTTCAGGTGTTTTCTATCTATGGGGAGACTGCCTTTCCCTGGCACTGACTGTGATCAATTACTATTTTAGAGAGAAAGTTTAACAACTGCCTGACCATCACCTGATGGTCACGTGGCAGTCCTGGGGCGGGGCCTCTGCTTCTCTGCTCATATCTGCTGAGCTCTCTACTCTTAATAAGACTACCAGGGCGTTTCCATGGAGGGTCAGTGTGGATAGAGGGGTAGGATACAGAGATGCTAGATTGAAGCATAATACCTCTCAGTATGAAGAACAGGTGAGAATTAGACGCGAGACAGGCATCCAGGTAAGGAGGTGACCTAGATAACAATGGTGATCACTGACCCCCTTCCTCTCCAGGGCACCCAGCACAGGCAGACACCTTACCACACACATCAACTCGTTCAGGGCTCACCATGCTTAGATTCCCAGCCCAAATCCCAGGACACTCTTGCTCAGTGTCACAGACTTTACCAGTGTCACATGAACTTGCCAGGGCTGGGACCTGAGCCCAGGTCTGATTCCAAAGCCCTTCCTGGGAACAGAAAAAGGAGGAAAAGCAGACCCGGGAGAAGGTCTGGAGCACGAACTGCATGAACTGCACATTTTGTTGCCTTGTAAACATTTCTACTGCAGGTGTCCCGATGGCCCAGCAGCGTCTCATCAGTAAAGTTCACCTGGCCGGGCGCAGTGGCTCACGCCTGTCATCCCAGCACTTTGGGAGGCCAAGGCAGGCAGATCACAATGTCAAGAGATCGAGACCATCCTGGCCAGCACGGTGAAACCTCATCTCTACTAACAATACAAAAATTAGCTGGGCATGGTGGCACACGCCTGTAGTCCCAGCTGCTCGGGAGGCTGAGGCAGGAGAATCACTTGAACCCAGGAGGCAGAGGTTGCAGTGAGCCGAGATCACACTACTGTACTCCAGTCTGGGTGACAGAGCGAGACTCCATCTCAAACAAAACAAAACAACAACAAAAACCACCTCACCTCTGCTGCTACCTCTCACTCACAGAGCCAACTTTTGCACGGTATTTCTGATGGAGAGTCATCCAGTCTGTGGAAAGTTTTCATGTCCTGCCGAGAAACCCTCTTCACTGAGACCTGGCCCTCTTCATTAAGAAATTCCTGCTTTGTATAACAAATGGGTTTTTTTTCAATGCTCAGACACTCATCATTGTCCAATCTCCTGGAGCCATGTGGAGTAAAGCACTCCACCTCCCTCAAAACAGAGTTTCAATAACCGAGGGCAGCTTCGACGACTCTCAGTGTCTTCCTCAGGCCAAGCCAGAGCAAACTGGCTCTGCCGTCCTCCGCAGACTGAGCAGTGTCTCCCAACAGCACTCACGATGAGACTTATCAAGTGATTGATACTCCAGGTGATCTTGATCACTCTTCTCTCAGTAAATTACAGATTATCAATGTCACCTCCCTCTCACGCCCCAGACCATACTTCCTATTTCACTCTTTCTTGCTCTGAATCCGTCCGCGGAACTCACACTGTCAGCTCACTATAAGCTTATTGCCAACCAAAACTCCCAGCTCCACGCCTGGCTGTCTGGGCCCAACAGTCCCTCCAAATCTATACTTCGGCGGCGGATGTTTTAGTTGTTTCTTCTAAAGGTGAGACTTCACAGATGGCCCTGTTAAATTTGCTTTTCTTGGCCATGGTCCAGCATTGTATCTGGTCAAGGTGACTGAGATAGGGGAAGAAAGGAAGATGACAGTACAAACTATAAGGATGTCTATAAGTCCAAAATGAAATAAATGCAAAATAAAGAGGTCTCAACATAATCAGGAAGAATAATAAACTTCAGGGGCAGGGCCAAGGGTATAAGGCACATAATACTAGACAATGGTTAAGGTACGGGGTGCCATTTCCATCCACCTCTGTCCAGACGTAAGGTGAGCTGCATTCACGTGGAAATGGGCCTCATGAAAAGCTAAATACCCCTCATCAGAAACACGCACTGTGAAAAGCAGGACATCTCTCAGCAAAGTATTTTTCTCTGTCCTGTCTCCAACATGGATTTTGCAGTAGCTTTAGAGACGCCCGTCAAGTAGATGGGAACATAAAAATAACCTGACTTAACTGTGTTCCCTGTCCCACATCAAACACTAAAACTGAATTATGTTTCCACATATTCCCAGCTGTTCTATCATCACTTTTATTTATGACATGCATCTGGTAACAGAGGGCAAAATACATAAAATTCCTTAAAAGAATTAAATGGACTAAAAATGATTAGATTTACAGCATTATTATTACTATAAATTTTTATATTTCTATTTTTAAATTTCATATAAGCCTAAGGGAATTTTACATTTAATTAATATCCCTGTCTAATAAAAGTCACAGGATAAATGCCATCATTCCAAGACCTGAGAGAGCCTTCCTTACAAGAACGATGAGCATAAACAGCAGAATGTCGGTACACTAAAACCTATCGACACCAGGCCAGCCCCGCCATGGAGAGAAATAGCCCATGTTCAGTTACCGCAAACCAAAACAGGGTTTGGGGTTGTGTTTCTTCATTGTTCATCTGCTTCTCTTCTTTGTTCATTCATTTGATTTATTTTTAAGTATAATTTTATCTTATAGTTCCAAATTGTCCCCAAATACAAGAAAGTGAAGGAGTAGATAATTTCTAGCATTCTCTTGTTTTGTCTTCATCTGACAGTAGCAGAGATCGTCCCTGAAATAACTGGGTACTGAAAGCTATTATACACACATCCTAACACACCAGCATCCAAAATTACTTCATCTTTCATTATAAGTCAAATGTCAATGCACTTGCAGAGTCCCTTCTAAACACAGTGTTCCGAAACATTATGATTTATTTATGAGCAGAATGTGTTTATTTATGGAGACAATTCTAAGTTCTATGCGATTTGGATCACAATGATTGGAAAAACACCAACACCTATTTCCAGTTAATAAACATATTGCATGGATCAATATGATTTTGACATTGATACATTTGAATAAAAACAGATTTTTAAATAAAAACTACATTAAATATTCTCTCACGGCCAGGCATGATGGCTCACGCCTGTAATCCCAGCACTTTGGGAGGCTGAGGCGGGCGGATCACCTGAAGTTGGGAGTTTGAGACCAGCCTGACCAACATGGAGAAACCCCGTCTCTACTAAAAACACAAAATTAGCCGGGTGTGGTGGCGCATGCGTGTAATCCCAGCTACTCAGGAGGCTGATGCAGGAGAATTGTTTGAACCCAGAAGGCGGAGGTTGCAGTGAGCTGAGATCACGGCATTGCACTCCAGCCTGGGTGACACAGCGAAACCCCGTCTCAAAAAAAAAAAAAAAAAATCGTTTTCTTCCTTATATGTCATTAAGCAGAAGAATTTAAAATTCCATTTCCTCGGGAAAGGTATTTCTATTTAGGCCTGGAACTGGGTCTCATTCAACTTTGCGTATGAAAACACGCAGAGCTTGAGAAGATCAGTGCTTTATCTAGAAGAAACATTCTGGGTAATCTTACGTGCCATATTCCAGTGAGAAGATGGGGCAGCTCATGCCAGCCTGAGGAGGAACCAGGGAGGAGCTGCTCAGAGAGCCCAGCGTGTATCTGCAAAGGACGAGACCCATTTGGACTTGCCAGAGTGCAGAGGCCTAGGGAGAGCTCTGACCAGTGGTCACCTCCATGGCTGTCCATGCAGGAGGACTGGCCGGGAGTGCAGACACCACAGGAGAGCTCCAACCAGTGGTCGGCCACCCCACAGTTGTCCACGCAGGAGAGCTGGCCAGAATGCAGAGGCCTCGGGAGAGCTCCGACCAGTGGTCACCCCCACAGCTGTCCATGCAGGAGGACTGGCCGGAGTGCAGAGGCCTCAGGAGAGCTCCGACCAGTGGTCACCCCCAGGACCTCTCTTTATAAGGCCACCAGTTCCACTCCCATGATTACCCATTAATCTATTAACCCATTAATTTATTGATCCATTAGTCCACCAATAGATTAATCTATTCATGAAGTCAGAGCCTTCATGATCCAATCACCTCGTAAAGGCCCCAACTTTCAATATGACCGAACTAGGGATTAAGTCTCCAACACATGAAATTTGGGGGACACACTTAAACCATAGCAATTATCAAGAGTTCAGGCCAGGTTTTCAGAGGTAGAAAGTGTTGTGTTTGGTTTTGCTTTGTTTTGTTGTGTTTTGTTTTTTTCCATCAACATTTTTGAAAAGGGAAGTGGGATAGGCAAAAATGTGAGTGGTTTCTGATTCACCCCAACACACATACTGCTTACTAAAGAGGCCAGAATACATAGACATATATGCGTATACATATATACACAATGTAATATAGTGTATGTGACATACGTATATGTTTAAATATACATCATGTAATGTAATACAGGCATCTGCGTGCATATATACAATGTAATATAATGAACTAATGTGTATAAATGTATCCATACACATGTATTCACTATTTTTTCCCTTGGAACTACTCCAGCGAATAGTGTGTGTGCTTGGGTGCCATGAGCCCTGAATGCCCCCAAAGCCGACACTGTCAAACCATAGTTGATGCCTTGGAAATCACCTGGGCTCTGGGGTCAGGAGCTCTGTCTTCCCTCAGGAGCGTGAGACTGAGAATGGAAAGCAGCCTGAAGGGAGAACTGGGGACTCTGGAGTGAGGCAGACTGGTTTCTGATCACGGCTCTGGGATTCGAGCTGCATGGCTTGGGTGGCCCATTCTCCCGTTTCCTCACCTGTACAACCATGGCAATGTGTCTCCTCATTCTGGCTGGGTGAAGGTGAAGGCTCAACGGGATAATGTGTGTGTGTCATGTTTTGCCCAGAGAAGCTCCCCAAAGACAGTTCTTATTGAAATAAGCCGGGTGCTCTCCATAGCCTCACCCTCCTAGACTTTAAAGTGGAGGGAGGGGCCAGCTGCGCCTTCCTGCCTTAACATACCCTGAAGACTCGCTGAATACATGTAAGAGACAGAAGCCTGATCATTTTTCACTGCCTTGTTAGAGACAAGAGAAAAAAGAATAGTTGCAATTGGTCCCACTGGGGAAGGGGTATTGAGACAAACACAGCTAACTTTTTTCTCCAATTAAGAAATGGTATTTATTCCAGGTACTCACCAAATAAAAATCACTCAATAATAATTATTAATTAAAGTCTGGGCCAGGCGCTGTGGCTCACGTCTGTAATCCCAGCACTTTGGGAGGCTGAGGCAGGCAGATCACGAGGTCAGGAGATCGAGACCATCCTGGCTAACATGGTGAAAGCCCGTCTCTACTAAAAATACAAAAAATATATCCGGGCGTGGTGGCAGGCGCCTGTAGTCCCAGCTACTCGGGAGGCTGAGGCAGGAGAATGGCGTGAACCCGGGAGGCGGAGCTTGCGGTGAGCCGAGATCACGCCACTGCACTCCAGCCTGGGCTACAGAGCAAGAATCCGTTTCAAAAAAAAAAAAAAAAAAAAAGTCTATAACAGGTTACTGCTATACCAAAAATAAGCATGTCTTAAGACAGACCCTGGAAATGCTGTCTAGGGAGACTTAGTCATATCAGCAAATTTAGAAGGGGAGCCACATTTAAAAATCGGGGCACACATTGTTCCCCAAGTTAGAATTTACTTTTTTTTTTAGGCCATGAGTTAGACTTCGATCTTGACAGATTTAAGGGGTAATTTTTTACAGTATAAGATGGCATGAAATGTATTTATTGACATTTCAGATTACAGCATTTTCAGTGAGAAAGATGTCTAATTTTGAGCCACTAAAGCAGCGTGGTGTAGTCATATATTTCTTGCTGAATAGTAATCACTCAGATACAGGGTTCTTATTTATAGCAGGTGTCTAAGATGGGAGTACCATGTACAAAAACTGATGTTAAATAGACAAAAATTTATCATTGTGATTATTCACATGCTTCACTCGATTTCAAAATGCTGAAGAATTCTATGATATTTCTGCATTTAATAATCATGCCAGCTCAATACAAAATATGAAATCATTATTTCCGACATTAATGAAGTCAACTTTTCCAGCACAATTTGAATAGGCAATTGAACAGCGAGACTCAAAAATGCATTAAAACCGGGTCAGCTGCTTCCTGCTTCCAACAATATGTCCACGATTCCATGAAGGGGAATCTTAAACCATTTTTTAGAGCAGCCTGTACATCTTTATCTTAAAATTCCAAATGCTTCAACAATAGACAATTGTTAAGAACTAGGCAATTATTTTTCAGCACCCATTGATTAATGACTTAGTCCATGTTGCAGGGAAACTGCAGAACAAAGGGGTCCATTATAATAATGCACAGGCATTAAACCATCTTCATTAACAGGATCTTCTGAATTCAGTTTAGCATAAAACCAAATATGCCATCAGGAAAGTGGAGAGGTGAGAATTTTAAATATATTTTGAAAACTCACTTGATAAAAAGAAGATTAAATAATGGTACTGCCCTCTATTAAAATTCCCTCTCTCTCTCACTCACTCTCTCTCTCACACGCACACACACACAGGGTTAACCCAGTTAAAACTCTCATAAAACTGCATTTTTAACAGCACAATAAATTAGTAATACTTATACATTCCTATATCCTCAGTCATTATTAGCATTTGGGAGAATGTACAGTATTTTATGTAATTACAATCTGTTAAACATAAAATGCGATAAAATAACAGAGTGTGAGAGTGGCCGTCCCACATCAGTAACCTTGCCATGCAATCACAGCAAGGAAGACATGGTTTTAGAAAACAAGATGTTTTTTAAAAAGTTGTCTTGGGGCTAAACTTTGTCAATAAAAGTCCTGTTCATGACAGAGCAGTTGCAAAAGGTATTATGATTATCAAATGTTTCAGCCTTTTGTAGAACCTTATTAGGTCAACAGCTCAGCACCCCATCCAGTTTCTTTATGGGCAGGTCCCTGGCTGCAAGAACCCAAGTCACAGCAAATCCAAACAAAGCGGTGTCAGTCATGGCGTCCCCGACATTTAGGGAGCTTGACACAGTGAGGCGCGGCCTGAGTGGCACCATTCAGTTTACACAATGGCCCTCGTAAGTGGGGAGTCCAGACGTTTCTGTTTCGTGGGAGAAGAAATTGAGCCTCAGTGAAATTAAGTTGTTCCATGTTGTGGCTTTTTACCGTGGCTACTGGAAAATTTAAAATTCTCTACAGGGCTCACCTATGTAGGTGACCAACATTTTTATTGAACAGCTTTGGTCTTGCCATCATCATTTTGAAGTTTCCATTATTTCTGTATCAACTTAGTGTCTGTTTGTTACTGCTTCAATTGATTTAATCTGAACGTGCCCCAGAGCATCTTCTGAGCATTGTGTCAGGAAGCCTCCCGGGTGGCCCTACCTACCACCACCTCCTGGTGCTCACCTGTCCCATGTGTGACTGATGGCAAAGGCAGGAGCTATGGAATGCCAATTTTGAGGTGCAGTTGCAAAACACTGCTGCTTGCTTCTTGGATGCCCTCTCTCTGTCTCTCTGCTCTCTCTCTTTCTCTTTCTCTCTCTCTCTCTCTCTCTCTCTCCCCCCTTCACTCTCTGTCTCTCTCCCATCACTTGCTCTGGAGGATACCTGCTCCCCTGTTGCAGGGACACTCTGGCAGCTTATGGAGAGGTTCACATCGTGAGAAACCAAAGTCTCCATCCAAAAGCCAGGAAGGTCTTGTGTTCGCCCAAAAACCACGGAAGCGCGTTTGGAAGCAGATGCTCACCAGTCAAGCCTCAGATGAGATGGCATCCTCAGCCCACACCAGGAGCCCTCTGAGCCACCTCTGGATTTCTCAGCCTCAGGAAGAATGAGATTTGAATGCTGGTTGCTTTAAGCTTCGAAGTTCCAAGGTGATTTGCTATTCAGGAATAAATCGCTGAACAGGGAGGGCTGAGGGGGACGCTCTGTGAAGGTGTGGAATGCCTGGCACTGTTTGGTAATAATCATTTCCTCTAATCTTGATGACAAGTCTGTGAAGTGAGTGTTGCCATCATCATTTTACAGATGAGAGAATCTACGTTGACTGAGCTGGAGTTCTGATGAGGGGCTGGGCTGGGACCTTGAGTCCTGGAGTCTGAGAGACAGGGTCTTCTTACCCACATCTCTGACCTGTCCACCCGCCATGCTGGCTCTCGGGGAAGGCACGGGGTCTTACTATATATCCTATAGCCTAGACGAAGCACAGTAGTGTTTTCTGCAATGCATCAATTAAGGTTGTACTCCGCTGCAAGGACATGTGCATGTGTGGGTTAGGAAACAAAAGCATCTGGTTAATCTCTATCACAAATGCCGGAGTGAGCTGGAGAATCGCCGTGTCACTGTCGACCTGCCTTCCACAGCTTTCCACTCTGCTGTCGGGAGCATCACTGGTTTTTGTCCCCCTGCTTATGTGACCCCACACCTGCCAGAGTCCCTTGTACTGAAGCAAGGAAGACAGGGTGCAGACAGTGCTGGAAATCTCTCCTCTGTCCTTTAATTAGGAAGCAAGTATCTTTCCAGAAGGCCCCCAAACTAGCGTAATTATTCTTTTTATATATTTCCTTGGTCAAATTTAGGTTATTTCAAAGAAGGCTGAAAAAAATAAAATGAGTAGCGGGGCTGGGCACAGTAGCTCATGCCTGTAATCTCAGCACTTTGGGAGGCCGGAGGGGGTGGGGTGGATCACCTGAGGTCAGGAGTTCAAGACCAGCCTGGGCAACATGGTGAAACCCTGTCTCTACTAAAAATGCAAAGATTAGCCGGGCATGGTGGCAGGCGCCTGTAATCCCAGGTACTCGGGAAGCTGAGATAGGAGAATAGCTTGAATCCAGGAGGCGGAGGTTGCAGTGAGCCAAGATCAAGCCACTGCACTCCAGCCTGGGTTACAGAGCGAGACTGCAGACTGCCTATCTCAGCAGGAGAGTCCTGGAGGTTTGGGCAAGAAGGATTCTGGGTTTCCATTGAGGCATACTGTGTCAGTCAACACCTTGTTCTGTATTGCAATAGACTTGTTTTGTTCCAACCAGGGGAAGAGTCACAGGGGAAAGACCCTAAAGCAGGCCCCTGTGAGGACGTAGGGTGGAGGCCGGGGGGTGGGGCAGTTGATGGTGGGCTGGAACGGAAGGAGTGGGCATATTTATAAGGAGAGTCTAGAGAGAGAAGGATCAGAGAAGAGAGGACAACCTTTGCACCAATTTAGGATTTGGGGCCTGCACGTCCACGGCATACTTGTGAAACTTCGTTCATTTCTTCATCAGAAGGATTCATGAGGCTTCCATAAAAGGACACGAAGCATAGAAAGTTCCGCTCTGCCGCAGTTGTTCCTCTCTACTTAGACATCTTACCCCTCTACAGAACAATCAGTAGAAGTAAGTCAGGCCATTTCCTTTGGGATTGAAATTGGCATAAGCACTCACAGACCTGGACGTGACCAGTCCTCACGGGTAATTCACCCGTAACAGGACTCTATTACCAAAGCAACACAGGAAACCCCACTTCCACGGCAAATGACCACATTACTGCAGGCTTTGAGGGCAACCAAACGGGCTCAAATTTTATACAAAGAATTGGCCATTGGGGGGTTTTGTGTTATAATTGAATGGACTTTTATAAATGTTTGCAGCATACTATTATCCCACAAAACAACAACAACAACAACAAAACAACCAGCAACATCAGTAATGACAGCAAAAGAATCTCATCACGGCAGTAGATTGAACTTCTGAAAGTAACTTTATGCGTGCAAAGGATGGAAATGTATGTGTGTGAGTTTGTGTGAGTGTGTGAACAAAAACAGATGAAGAGATTTCTGAATGAATCAGACTGTTGGACTGTTGTTTTAAAGCCCTGAGGATTGGGACATTCGTGCTTTAAGTTTTTGCCTTCGTATCCAGGACTTTCTCATCCTTTTCAATCCTTCCAACATCAGCTTTTAATCGAGGTGACCTAATCCGACCTGTAGGTTAATGACACAGAGTGTGCAATTAATCTGTGCAGCTTTCTGGGCACTTAAGCCTGAACAGCATCTGGCTGCTGGTGCTGATCTGCTTAAGATGATGATCAGCTGCTGGTTTTCTTGGAAGGGAGGAATTAAGACTTCAGGACAGCCTTGCAAAAGGAGAGCCCTTTGCTCTCTCCTGTAAGATACAGACAACGGGATTCAAAGGACAGGACGATGGAGCTGAAAGTTGGGGAGGGCTGTGGAGTGAGAGACTGGGGGAATTAACTAAATATCACCAAGGGTTTCAACCAAAAAGCTGTCTACTTTACCCAGGAGGGGCAGCCACGACCTTCGTGAAAGAGTGATCTGCAGCAAGTGGCTCTCTTTCTCAGCCTGGAGTCCCTCATCTTTAGATGTGGACAGGGACCACCTCCAATACCTTGCAGCATCAGGGCATTCTATGAATGAAGCCTTTAGATAAGGTACTGCTTCTTTGGCCTCAGGGCTTTTTCAATAAAACCTTCCCCTTCTTTGGGGGGTACTCTTTGCACCCCCACTTTCATATTCATTCAGTCGCAATCCCTGAGCAGTTCTCATCCCAGTTGTCACCTTTTTAGTAGAAACCTTAAAAATAAAAACAAAAAAAAACTTCTATTTTGGGTTCCAGGGTACATGTGCAGCTTTGTAATCTAGGTAAACTCATGTCCCTAGTTAGGAGGTGTGTTGTACAGATTATTTAGTCACCCAGATACTGAGCCTGGGACCCAGGAGTTATTCTTCCTGGTGCTCTACCTCCTCCCACCCTCCTGAGAGAGCAACAGCCAGGTCAGTGAGGTCAGCGCTCCTGGAGCCTGCGGGCCTGTCTTGGGAATGGAACCCTCAGCTGGGGAACCACCTGGTTGATTGTGTTATGTCGGTCTTCACTGTAAAGAAGGTGAGAACAGGGCTGTGTCTTCCCCGGGTCCTGACTATAACCCATCATCCAGCACAGGGATAGGCATGAAAAAGGGCCTGGAAGGGAATAAGTGAACCAAGAGTTCTGTGCAGATTTAAACACAGATTCTCGTGTTCTCTGAAGTCAACTTGACCCTGAATCAGCCTGAACCATTGCTGCCCTGGAAAACACAAGGTTAGGTTCCTGAAAGCCACTGGTCACACATTTTCACCAAATAGTCAATAGCTAACCTTGTTGGGTGTCTGCTTCTGTTTAAAGATGCCGTATTTAATAACCACTGTGGACTCATTGACATTGGACCCGAGGACCATTCCCCATAACCCAGGCCTGACCAAAACTTCTCTAACACAGACTCTCCCAAGGAAGCACATCCCAGCTGCTGATGCTCACACACACCGGGAAGCATCTCAGTTCTGTGCTGGGCATTGCTGTAAACAGCGAGATCGCCAGCAAAAGGCATGAAACGGCAAAACGCAAGGGATGGAACAGGCCGTGGAAAGAACACGTGTTCACAGCATGAGAGCTGCAGGAATAACACAGCCTGGCTTCCGCAGGGAACACGTGCCTTCACTGCCCAAGCTTCTCACCCCTTTGAAGCTTTCCCAAGCACAAGCTTGGGGATAACAAGTTAAATTGTACTAAGTGGGCAAATTCATCACTATGAATCTGTGACTAATGAGGATCGACTTTCTATGTTAAAAATTGAGCACATGGATCAATAGATAATCACTTTCATAGCATCGCGTCATCATGAGAAGATCATGCTGGTGGCCAGCGAGGTGCCCGGGAGGTGAAGAAACATGCGAGTCTGTGGGACCAAGACCCTTTCCAGATGACACAAGTGGTCTCTCGCAGACCTCCTAGAGGAGGTGGGTGAGTAGAGGGATGGTTCAGCTCCTGGGAATTTATCCCCTTTTCAAAAGTATTTTATTATTTTAGTGTCAGGGGTTACACGTGCAGCTTCACTACATGAACATGTTGCATGACACAGGTGCTGGGCTTCCATTGAACCCACCACCCAAATGGTGAGCATGGCGCCCAGTAGGCAGTTCTTCAACCCTGACCCTCCTTTCTCCCTCCCCACTTTTGGAATCTCAGTATCTATTGTTTCCATCTTTGTGTCCGTGTGAACCCGTTGTTTAGCTGAGAACATATGTTTTATTTTTGGTTTCTGCGTTAATTCACCTTTCTAACCAAAGTTCTCTCCAACTCAAATGTTCTCTGGTTCTTTGCTTTTAAGATTTCAAATGATAACTGTGGGCAGTTTGAATTTCCTTGTTTGAAAATTTGTCTGTAACAAGAAAACATTTTTTGTTGGTTTTGTTGTTTTGTTAGGAAGCAGCCTTTTCTTTCTTCTGTTTTTGTTTGTTTATTTGTTTGTTTCTCTCTTTTTGACTGTCGCTTCTGTTTTTGGTCCTTCTCCAGTCCTTGCTAACTCCCACGGAATACACAAGTAATGTTTACTTTATGCACCACTGAGTCATTCTTTCAGAGACTGACTTCACCCTAAGAAAAATCATGTTTTGAGCTACTTCACTTGTTCAAACATTTTTTAGCTTTTAAACAACAAAATGATATTTCTTACAAGTAACTATCTTATGGATGAATTTTGCAAATTTTTTTTGCTTGTATTTGGATTTATGTTTTTTTTCCCCTGGCTTTCTTACTCTCACTTACATTAAAAACTGTGAAGAATGTAATGTGTCTTGTAATAAATAAATCCAAAATGGAGGAGTGGGTCTGATCACATGAGCTCCTTCCTGTATGTCTACTATAAAATTGCAGGGCAATGGGCCCCCTGGAAAGTCATTGGAGTTCTTTCCATATTTAGGGAGTATTTGTAAATTATTGACCTAGGAGTTTGCATGGGTTTTTAAAACGTCTGCCTCAGTCACAGAAGACAGCCACCCCTGGGTCTGATGTGTGGCTCTCATGGGTATTTATTAGATTTTCTTTTCTCTTTTCACTTTAACCTCAGAGAATGAAGAGACATGCCTTTGTTTCTAAGTGCATTTTACTTGAGTAATCTATAAGGGGCTGAAGATATTTTTAAAGAAACAAATGTTATATCATATTTTCTATGGTTTTATGAGTCCACTGAAAAAAATAACACCTTGATAAATTTAATTCTGATTTTTTGAGAGAAGATTGTGGGAGTAGGAACTTCTGAAAAATATATTCCTGGGTTTTGAATTTAGAATTAATACTTGGGTTTGTAAATAATCCATTTAGGGCTTCCAAAAATTATGCTCCATTCTTCATCTGAGTCAAAAACAAACCACTGTTTTTTAAAATAAAGTAATAGTTCTTGTAATTTTTCACAACAATTTAAAATGTGTATAAGACACAAAACTTACTAATAGGTTATCTGGCAAGAATGTATATGGTCCAGTTCACATGAATCACTATGCAGGTTATGCATTTTTCTTAATGCTAATTTGTTGGTCAATGTTTAATAGCAAAATGCTCTGACATCTCTTAGTGTCCGCTGTTAGTTTATCAGTAAGTAATCCTGCTACAGCTTCTAAACAGATGAATTGTAGAAACTTCCTTTTCATAGAATTGGGCCATTCCCATTGAATCAAATTAGCCTTCATTAAATGGTTATGGCAGAACAACCAGTTATTTTAGATATTAGGAAGATTCAAAAGCGTTTTGACATAAAATATTTGTATTTTGTGTACATGACTAGTCACCAGGGCAGCCATGAAACTTCTGTAAAAACAGCAGATCTGATGATGTTGATAAGAATACACTCTGTCACGGGTGTTACGAAGTTTGGATCTAAATGCTCGCTTCATGTCTTAGATTTCAGCCCCCGTGTATCACTGCATGGACCACATTGACACCCACACTTAATACGGCTCAGTCACGGAAGTCTGCTGATTTTCTTCTGAATTGTCAGATTTCCTTTGGGCTGGGGGGCAAAATCAGGAGGTGCCCTCCAGGGTCATCCCAAAAGGACTCTTATGCTTGAGTGATGTAGGGAGGAAAGGGCTGGGCAGGCATTGAATGACAAAGGGCAGCGTGGCTACCACAGACGGGGGAGCACAGGTCCCACCTCGCAGGCACTGATGTCCCAGGCTCCCAAACCCCATGGACACCCCCTACAGCTAAACAATGGGATTCCACCCTCACATCCATCCCCACTTGGAAGGCTGCATGGAGGAGGAGAACCTCACCTATCCTGAGAATGATGCAGCCAGGTAAAAGGGACATGTCAGCCACACTCAGGAGCTCTCTGTAGGGATGGATGTCTAAGATGCCATGACTGCTCACAACCCACCCAGTGCCTCACAACGGTGGCAGGACAACCCACCGGCATGCAGTGGCCATCCCTAGAGCCTGGCCGCCCCGGGCCATGGGCTTCTTTGCAGAGGGAGCCCCAGCCAGACGTGGTGAGGGCACACAGAGTCACTGGGGCCCAGGTGCTGGCTTCACTGTGATTTACCTGGAACACTGAACCTCCGTAGAGATAAACTGTTTTGTGTGCAATGTCCAACCAGGAGGATACGGAGTCTCACAGACAAGCCAACTGCCCATCTGGACAAATGGGTGGGGACTTACACTTCCCTCTTTCCTCACAAGTTTGCTATGGGAAGAGTCACTGCAGATGTACACAGAACAGCTGTGTTCCAACAACACTCATTCTGACACCGAGAACTGGGAATTGAGAGGGTGTTTATATCTATATTTGTGTGCACATAGTTGAATGGCTTTCCCCAACTTATCACTCTAGTGAGAGGAGAAGAATAAAGCCATGAGAAGGTTTCCTAAGAAAGGGAGTACATTTCCAATCCTCCTTTCTCTCCTCCACCTCAATCTAACACCACACAGAGCAGAAGGCGGTGACAAGTGTGGCTGACCAGCACACACCATGGGAAGGGACAACAAGGGGGCTAACAACAATTTAGTGTGGAAACGCAGAACATACATCGGGAACAGGGCAGTGAAGTGAACCACCCAATATAACCATGCTGGCCTTCAACCATTTACGCATAATGTCATTTTTGTTAGGAATGTAATTCTACCCACTCTTAATTACCACTCATTTTACAGATATCCTATTTACAGGTAGCACATCCCCTAAAATGCATGCATCTTAACAGCACGGCTTTGACAGAGTGATGCTCCAGATCGCCTCATTTGTATTAAGATGCAGCCCATTTTCACCACCCCAGAAAGCTCCCCTGCTCCATCCCTGCACCCCACAAGGAGCAGCCACATTTCATGTTTATTTTTTAGCATAGATTTGGTTGTCCAGTCTAGAACATGACATAAATAAAGTGATACAGTATGGACTCTTGTGTCCAACATCTTCCGTTCAGCAAAATGCCTACAATGGATCCACACTGGTCCATTGTCAATAGTGGACTCCCTGTTACCCCTGGGGAGTGTTACATCTACGAGTGCCCGACCATTTGTCTACACCTGTTCTCTTCTTCATGGACTTCAGAACTGTTTCCAGTCTGCAGCTATTATGAATGAAGATGCTATGGACAACCTTTGACAAGCCTTTTGCAGGGGGCCAGAGTTTTTATCTGTCCTAGGTAAATAAGTAGGAGTGGAATTGCTGTATCAAAGAGAAGATGTATCTTTTACTTTTATAAAAATACTGCCATATTTTTTCAAAGTGGAAAAATGTTAACACCTACCAGCAATGTTTAAGAATTCTGACTGCTCAACATCCTCACTGACAATTGGTCTTGTCCACTGTTTCAATGTTAGTCATTTTAGACGGAGGGCAGTGTTGTGGCATTGAGGTTTCAGTGTGGATTTCTCTGAACACAAGTGATGTTAAATTCTTGTATCTCCTTATCAACCATTCATATGTATTCTTGTAAAGTGGTTGTTCAAGACTTTTTCTTGCTTTTTATTGTTGTTTAATTGCAGGGATTCTTTTTATAGTCTCAATATATATCCCCTGCCAGATACATATTTTGGAAATATTTTTTCCCAATCATTATTTTGCTCATTCACAAATTTTAATGGTGCATTTTGATGAGAATTTTTTTAACTTTTATGAAGTCTAATTATTTCTTTTTTAATGATTGTGATTTCTGGGTCTTGTGTAAGAAATCTTTATCGTTGGGTTTGTGAAAATATCCTCTTATATTTTCTGCTAGAAGTTTTATGTTTTCATTTTCATTGTTAGATATAAGATCCACCTTGAATTAAGTTTTGTCTACCGTGTGACTTGGGGGTTGTGTTTTCTATTTTAACATATGACATGGGGTAGTGCTCAGGGTGGTTTTTTTATATATATATTAATTAAGAAGACTTCGTTTAACCATTTAATTGCTTTGGTGTTGCCTTTAAAAATTAGTTTGCCAGCCGGGAACAGTGGCTCATACCTGTAATCCCAGCACTTTGGGAGGCCAAGGCAGGTGGATCACTGAGGTCAGGAGTTTGGGACCAGCCTGGCCAACATGGGGAAACCCTGTCTCTGCTAAAAATACAAAACAGTTAGACGGGCTTGGTGGTGCACACCTGTAATCCCAGCTACTGGGGATGCTGAGGCAGGAGAATTGCTTGAACCTGGGAGGCAGAGGTTGCAGTAAGCCAAGATCGCAGTACTGCACTCCAGCCTGGGCGACAAGGGCAAAATTCCATCTTAAAAGAAAAAAAAAAATCAGTTTGCCATCATGAATGGGAAGTCTAGGGCTTGTCATTCTGTGTCCCCATCTCAATGTGTCTCTCCCGAGGCCACCCTGCAGCCCACAGAAGCTGTCCTGTGCGATGGCTGTGAGAAGGTGGGAGGCAGGTGCTGGTTGGAGGCTCCCGAGGACAGCTTGGCTGTGACAAGCACCCTGCTATCTCCTGCTGCTTTGCCAGTACCACCCACCTCTTCACCTGTGTGGCTGGGCTGACCCTGTCTTCAAGAAACACTTGGCTGAGCTCATCCCTGACTGAACACGGACTTTGCATGCTACACTTTGACCACCAGCCTGGCAGTGGCAAGAGAGGAAGACTAAGGCCCAGGCAGAGGTTTGGGGACCCCTGGCTTCTCATGCACCACCAGCACCATTGGTAAGTAGATCATATGTGGTGGGAACTAAACATTCCATTGACAGCATTGGTGTTGATCTATATGTTGAACTATGAGGATTCATTTTTCCTATCTATAGACCAATACTCAGTTTCTTGATTGCTGCAGTTTTAAGTCTTGATGTTAGGTATTATAGGTCCTCCAGCCTTGTACTTAATTTTCAAGATCAATTTGACTATTCTAGATCCTTTGCAAGTCCATAAGTTTAAGAGAAGACTATCAACTTTCACCAAAAGCCACCTACATTATTATTGGGATAGCAGAGAATGTAGAATAGTTTGGGAAGAGTTTACATTTTAACAATTTTGATTTTTTAAATCCATATGCTTAACATATCTATTTATTCAGGACTTCCTTAATTTCCTTCAGGAATGTTTTGTAGTTTTTAGAGAATATTTGTACTAGTCTGTTTACTGCTGCTGATAAAAACATACCCAAGATTGGACAATTTACAAAAGAAAAGAGGTTTAATGGACTTACTGCTCCACCTGGCTGGGGAGGCCTCACAATCATGGCAGAAGGCAAGGAAGAGCAAGTCACATCTTACATGGTTGGCAGCAGGCAAAAAGAGAGTTTGTGCAGGGGAACTCCCATTTTTAAAACCATTAAATCTCATGAGACTCATTGACTATCACAAGAACAGCACAGGAAAGACCTACCCCTATAACTCAATCACCTCTCACTGGGTCCCTCCCACAACATGTGGGAATTGTGGGAGTTAAAATTCAAGATGAGATTTGGGTGAGGACACAACCAAACCATATCAATAGTTCTTATGCTTCTTTGATAAATTTATCAAAGTTGTATGTGTTCTAATGGTTATTGAAGATGGAATTATTTAATTGCCTTTCCATAGTTTGCTGCTAGCATATAAAATTCAACGGATTTTTATATGTTAACTTAGTGTCCTTTGTACTAAATTCATTACTAGTTCCAGTAGAATTCTTTATTGTAAATTATTAAGATTTTTCTACACTTGTGCTGTGAATAAGCACAGTTTAACTTCTCTCTCATATCTATACCTTGATTTCTTTTTCATGCCTTATTGCACTAGCTAGGAATTCAAGTACAAAGTTTAATAGAAATAACAAGAGTGGATACACTTGCCATGTTCCTGGCCTTGTGGAAAATGTTCAGTATTATACTCTTAACTGTGATGTTTGCTGTTGACTTTTCCATAGGTTCACCTCATTGAATCAAGCAAGTAGCCTTGAATTCTCAGTTTGCTGCATTTTAGTATCAGCAATATGCTATCTTTATAAATTGAGGAGAAAATGTTCTTTTCCCCTCTATTTTCTGAAGGATTTGGGGTAAGATTGGAATTATTTATTTTGTCAATGTTACACAAAATTTAGTGTGACTGAGTGTCAAGAATTTCTTTTTTTAATGAAGATGTTTTTATAACAAATTAGAATTGCTTAATAAATGTCATACTCAGATTTCATATTTCATTTCCATCCATATTGGCAAATTGTGTTTTGAGGAAGTTGTCCATTTAATCTAGCTATCTATTTTATTGGTATGAAGTTGATTCATAATATTTCCTTATTGCCTTTCTGATGTTATCAGGATGTGTGGTGATTTTTTTTTTTATTACTGCTATTGGAAGTGTGTATTTTTCTCTTTTTTCTTGATAGGTTCTTTTACAAGCTTATCAACTTAATTACTGTTTTTCAAAGAACCAGCTTGCAGGAAAAGCAGGTGTCATTGAACCGCCACACTCCTTGTTTTTTATTTTCTCCTTGCTCCTTCTTCACGGAGGCTTTATTTTCTCAAGTCTATTTTCTTTGACTTATCAGCTGCCACAGCTTCCATGGGCTCTGCCACCACATATTCCCAGGTTCCTAACAGAGAGAGGCTCTTCCCTCCTCACACCCTCTCCCACTGCTCAAGCCAAAAGTAAAGAAAAAGAAGATAAAGAAAACACTTGGGGGAAGATTCTGAGTCCTTTCGTTTGGGTGTCCATGAGTCACGTGGACATATGTGAATGAAGATGCATCACTGCACTCCACTCCCATGATTCCAGCCCTTTCCCACGATGGGCTCATCTGCCTCATCCCATCGACTCCAGGCTGCCCATGTTACTTGCTTTGGTCAATGAGAGGAGACTGGAAGTGATGTTGATCATGGCTGAGCAGGAGCTTTGAAAGCCATCTCATGGTTCGGCCACTGTTCTTTTCCTTCTACTTTGAGCACAGCAAAGCCCTAGATGAAGGTTGTCATCACCCTGGATTTCAGGATGAGGAGGACCTTGTGGAGCAAGGCCACAGCAGACAGGCAATGGTATTGGAAATGAGCCTTTGCTCTTGTAAGCCTTTCAGATGCCAGGAGTATTTGTTACTGCAGCAGCACCTGGCAGGTGATGACTAATACAGTTGGTTATGGGCCTAGGCCAACCGTATATGCTTCAAACCCTCATGGCTCCTAAGAATTTTTCATTCAGGGGGCAAATCGGAATTAGAAAAATTGGAGGTGGGAAGGAATATATTCCCCAGCATAGAAGGAGTACAAGAAAAAGCATTTTGAGGTGGATCTTGTCTTTGTGTTGATATCAGCCAACCACTCTTCTACTGAAACATTTTCTATAGCTTCTGTACAAAATAAAATTCAAATGTCCATGCTTCCATTAAAAGCCTTTCAATAACTCCCCCAGAATGACTTCCTCAGAACTCCTGAAACAAAGTAGACTATCCCCTTCCTTCTGCCTTTCAGCCTGAAATCTCTCTCCTGCCTCCAAACATACAAATCTGCAACATAAAGCAAAGCCATTTTTCTATTTCAAGGTTATTACATACTCAAAAGTTGTTTACTGGATTAATGAAAACTCACCTGCTAAATGAAGAATTCTCAGAATGCCCCAGCCTTATCTGCTCTTAATTCACGTGTATATATATATATATATATATATATGTATGTGTGTGTGTGTATGTATACACACACACATATACATATACACATATATATGCATTTTCTATATATATGAAAATATATATGTGCATTTTCATATACATATATGTAAATGCATGTATATGTATATGTGTGTATGTATATATCAAAATTAGCAGAACTTGTTTAAAGACTATATGAATTACTAGTTAACTTTTCATACCTTGACATCTATTCCTTTGATACGACACAGTTGAAGAATTATGATGTACACATTCCCTGCAGAATATCTTCTGTGTGCCTTATCTGTGGCAGGTATTCAGGTATTTTTTGATCGGCTATGATTCTTTCCTTTACTCATTCAGATTTACATGATGGATAACTCAATCTTGGTAACTGAAAATTCTCAGAAGTCTTTTTCACTTTTCTAGCTCAAAGTGAATTTTTTGTGTCTTATTTTAAAACTTCATTTCCACGAACAAGTGTGTATGCACTTAGAGTTTTTTTATACCACCTCAGCAATTTACTTACCAAAATATAGGTAGATATACTTATCAAAGTGCTGAATGAACTCTAACCATTCATTCCGATACAGCAGGTTACACCAAAAAAAAATAAATAAATATTTTCCTTTACACTTTCTATTTTAGATTCGGCATTTCAATTTTCAATTTATTTTTGCCAGGTAAAGCACAGTAATTATTATGTTTTTCAAACATACTCTCTAAACATGACCGTGTTCCTTCTGTTCATTTGTGTGGACTTTTTCTCTTCTGTTTTTAATAATTATCTTAGCATATCATAAAATTTTCTTTTCTAAATTATTCTAAGGCCAGTTTTGCTGGCACGGTTCCACAGCTCTATTCTGGGAGTTCAGCACCTGGGCACCTAGCTGCCCACTGACTGTCCCACAGCAGTCTTTGCAGGGGGCTGTGTTCACAAACCAGTTATTCATCCGCACACCGCATCCCCTTTTATTCAATACTTAGCAATAGATTTTTTTCTTACATTTTCGTGCTTCATTTTTTTCTGAAGCAAAGCAAGGTTGTCCCTGACGACTTAGAGGATGCTTTTGCTGATAAAAGAAAGGCCGGAGGAAGACCTCCCTGAGCCTGCAAGACCGGACCGGCGCTCTCCAGCGACCCCCTGTGGCCACACGGGACAAAGTCTGTCTCTGGCGTCATTTGTTACTGGTGTGTGTGTGGGGGTGTGTGTGTGTGTGTGTGTGTGTGTGTGTGTGTGTGTGTGTTCGGGAGAAAACAGGGTTCTGGTTAGTTACATTAGCCTGAAAATACAGCACTTGAAGCATTGATAAGCAATGATAGTACTGCACTCTCCTAGAACCCAGCAATAGAGACCTGCAGGCGTTAGTCTCAGGATGGCCTTGGAGTGGAGGGTGTGGCCAGCAGGCTCCCTCTTGTGTGAGTGAGGCTGTGAGCTCTGCTGGGGAAGCACATTTGTGACCAAGAGAAGAAAGAACTCCCTGGTATTATTTCAAGAACAAAGGAGAGAAAAGCATGTTTTACATAATGAGAACTAATTTATTACGAAATGCTGGTAAAAAAACAAAGCCTATTACAGGTAGCCACAGGCCTGGAGCTGCAGAGGTGGTTTCTCTACATTCCAGTGGGACCTTTGGTTCCAGTGTTTCCCTGTCGTGTTGTTTTCAGCTGTGGGGTTTGTTTTGCTCCCTCCCTCTCCTCACACACTGGCATCTGAGCAAACAGGAGGCCTGCAGCGTCCTCGTCCCAAGCCAGCTTCTCCCAAGCAGGGCAGCACCTGCGGGAAGGAACCCAGTGTAACGGCCCTTCCCCAGAGGTCCAGCGCTGAAGAGTGTGGGGTGAGGGAAAGAGACGGCAAGAAGAGCTACAGAGAGAGGGGCCTCTGCTTCTCTCCAGCTACTCAGAACTTCCAGAGAAATCTGTTTCAGAGGTAAAAGATGGATTCATCTCCCTCTTCCAAGAGTGAGGAGAAGTGGGAACTTGGAAAGTGGGGCAGCTTCTGTGCAAGGTGTCTCCACCCCAAGCCCCCCAGGTGACGCAAAGTGTGCCCTGCGGCTGCCCAAGGCCGTTCCTTACTTTCCAGCCAGTCCTGACAGCTCAGCCATGTTTGCCCTGAGTGGCTGGCTGCAGCTCAGCACAGGCAAGCAGGACTTGATTTATCGCTCTCCGGCCGCACAACAATCCTATTGTTCTGACCCCTGTGTCTCCCAAAATGCAGTGAAGCCGTAATTGTCGCTGCTTCCCGCACCCTGCAGCCCAGCGAGCAGGGGTCAGCATTAGCCACACGGCCTTCGCCGGGCGCTCAAAGAGCTCCTGTCTCCTCTCGTGCTCAGCTGATAAAATGTTAAATAGCATCAATGCTGACCATGCTTCTGCGACACAGAAAAGACGAAATCGCTTTACACTGAGACTTTGTTTCTCACAGGGAAGTGGAGCTGAGATGGATCACCCTGCACACACTCTCCCAACAAACAGAGACGTTTAAAATATCACAAAATCATTTATCTTCTGTAAAAGAGCCCGAGTCCTGCCAATTTACGTTATGATTCATTTCAAGAGACACAGATAATACAAGAAATCAAAAAAAAAACTTTAGTCACCATTCTTATGAGGGGAAAAAATTGGAAATTACACCAGAATATGATGACTTTGACACATGTAGAAATGTACATAGATGGGCCTTTTGGATTTGATCTTAGTTTGTTACAGCCTTGATGACCGAGATAGGCAAAATCCTTGTATAACAAGAGGTCTCTAGCCAGACATCTGAATTTCATTTTTAACATTTTTGTTTTCTAGAGAACATTTTGATAATTGGCAAGGAAAACTACAACAACAGAAACAAATTAGAAAAAAAAATTATAAACCTAATTACTTTTGAAAACCAGAGCAAAATTTGTTAAATTTCTTAAGCTTGAAGATTTGAATTTATATTAGACCTAGAGAGATGTGAAAATTCTCTTTCATTTATTTTTTTTCCATGTGCACCAAAAAACTTTTAAAGACAACGTAGATAAAAACAAAGGCATAACGTACATATGAAAAAAAACACTTGGGTTTTGAGCACATGTACTAATAGAGCTTCAAAAATAAGCCATTTCCTCTGAGGCATGAGGATGATGAAAATTTCTGTTTTGAGTTGTAGAGAATTGTATTTAGAACAATGTCTTTAATATCCACACCCAGATACAGTGGGTAGCAAACCCCAGGTGAGTGTTTCTCATGATTGTAGAAGCTGTAATCTATAACACTATTGGCAGGAAGTATTTAGACTTACAGAGACGTGGATTTACTGTTTTTTCTCATAGCCATTTTTAGAAAGCTGCCTCCTTCCTGGGTCCTCTGGGACATCAGATTGAGCAGTATTGTGGCTGTCATCATGAACCTTGCCATCAGGAACAGGCTCCAGTGTGTTTGAAATCACAGCCAGGAGACAGATTCAAGCCACCTGCTGAGTAGGGTGAGCCTCTCTTTTTAACCATCTATGTCCCAAGGGGAAGCTTGATGACACCATATCTTCCCAAGTTTGCTTGATGGACAGTCTAAATAAATACAGTTGTTTCTCTTTTATATCAATAATTTGAACATCCCCCCCATGCCTCCAAACACACAAATACTTTGCAGCCCAGTTGCACAGACAGGGTGTACAGAAAGAATTTATCCCTCCCACCCTACCCTGCCTACTTCTGTGGACCATGGACAGCACTGCTCTCTCTTAACACATTCCCACCGATGCCTTCACGCCTCACTTTGTCTTGAAGGCCATTGCCACAAGTCAATCATTTCTTACCAATTTCCTCAATGCTTTGGAGAATACCTAGCTCTAAGGCTTGCTAACACAGATCTGGCCAATGAATGAGTGCATGAATGAGTGAGTAATCCTATGGGAGGAAGACCACGACAACAATGTTTTTCTGCCATGGTCACTGTTATTGCCCATATTTGAAAGGATAATTTCTGCTATTCCTTGTGTTCACATCATAACTCTTAGATGAGACCCTCATTGGGAGTGTGGTCAATTCCAAAAAGCTTAAATAATGAGAATGTACTTGCAATTGTTATCCTAGCTATTTAATAAGCAATTGAGGTTGAAGAATAGCATTATTAGGGTATTTCAGCTGATTGCAAGAGAAAATAACATTAACCTGCTAGTCAGCTTTCCTGCATGGGTATGCTCAATTCCTACTGCACTTTCCTTTCTTACTTGATAAGTACATGCCCTTCAGCTGTTGTTGAGAAATAAATTGCCCTACCTAGCTAGAGCAAAATGCTCTGCTCAACCTTCCAAGGTAGATGGTGCAGAACACTGGTCCCCAGCATTCCTGTGTGTATGGAGCAGAGTAGTGTCCCCATCCTTCCTGTGTGGATGGTGCAGAGTGGTGTTCCCAACCTTCCAGTGTGATGGAGCAAAGCTGTGTTCCCAAACTTCCTGTGTGTGGAGCAGAGCAGTGTCCCCAGCCTTCCTGTGTTAATGGTGCAGAGCTGTGTCCCCAGCCTTCCTGTGTGATGGAGCAGAGCAGGGGTCCCCAACATTTCTGCATACATGGAGCAGAGCTGTGTCCCCAGCCTTCCTGTGTGATGGAGCAGAGTGGTGTCTCCAACCTTACTGTGTGTGTGGAGCAGAGTAGTGTCCCCAACCTTCCTCTTTGCATGGAGCAGAGCAGTGGTGATTAAACTTGGCTGTGGGTTCACGTTGCCTGTGGAGCTTTAAAAGGTCCTAATATTTGGATTCCAATCTCAGACGCAGTTGGGAGTCCTTAGATTGCTTTTCAATGTCTCGACTTTCCCCCAACTTTTCTGATAAATAAATAAAGTTGAGAATCACCGATGATAAGATGGAATTGACTCTGTACTGACCCTATGAAATTCTCTCAAAGATTTTTATTTTAGTATATTTGGTACCTATTTTTTGTCATTTTTCTGTGGGTTCTCATAGCTAAGTACTGAAAATTGTTGTATCTAGCTGAAGGGCATTTTGTTTTGAGCTCTTTTAAAATGAAATTGAGATGGAATAAATCAATGAACTGTATTAAGCTGTACCAGGCATCTATTTTTGAGTAGCTCATGTAATCTACCAGCAGTCAAGATAATTAGTAGTATATAATTTATCAAAATATGTGCCTAGCAATACTTTCCTATTCAAAGAGACTCCATGTCCAGTAATATGAAATAATATGCCTCGCCTAAGCAGAATGATTCTCATTATAAGGAAAGCTTAGAGAATCTTGTCCCTTGTCATAAAACATGAGCATGTGGTAAAATGTCCATTTCCACTGATATATCTATGGATCCTTATACTTTTTGCACATATTTTTCCTTCTCTCTAATACCTCTAAAACCACAGATCTTTTGTCTAAATTTTTAATTTTGTAATTAGTAGCTTTTTTTAATCTCCACCACTCAGTTTTTCTGTAAACCAAATTCTTGCTAAATCAATTCTTTCTTCTTCACTTTCCTGTTAATATCTTGAATGAATATGGTGCATTTTCAATTGACAAACCTACATTGGGACATCATTATCACCCAGAGTCTATAGTTGACATTAGGGTTTACTCTTGCTATACATTTTATGGGTTTTGACAAATCTATAACAAGACATATCCACATTATTAGAGCATCATACAGAGAAGTTTCCCTGCCCTAAAAATCTTCTGTGCTCCTCCTGTTCATCCCTTCCTCTTCCAAGCTCTGACAGCCACTGATCTTTTTACTGCCTCTATAGTGTTTCCTTTTCCAGAATGTCATAGAGTTGGAACTGTACAGTATGCAACTTTCTCGGATTGGCTTCTTTCACTTAAGATGCAGTTAAGATTCCTTTCTCCATATCTTTTCTTGGTCTGATATATTATTTTTTATCACTGGATAGTATTTCACTTATGGATGTACCTGTTTGGTTATCCATTCACCTAGTGAAAAATGTCTTGGTTATATCCAAGTTTTGGCAACTATGAATAAAGTTCCTGTAAATACTTGTGTGCAGGTTTTTTGTAGACTTATGTTTTGACTAATTTTGGTAAATATCAAGGAGCATGATTGCTTCATGTTATATTAAGAGTGTGTTTAGTTTTGTACGAAACTGCCAAATTGGCTTCTACAGTGGCTGTGCTATTTTGCATTTCCATCAGCAGTGAATGAGAGTTCCTGTTGCTCCACATCCTCACCAACATCTGATGATGTCAGTGTTTTGGATTTTGATCATTCTAATAAGTGTGTAGTAATATCTTATTATTGTTTTAATTTGCAATTTCCTAATGACATATGATGCTGAATATCTTTACATGTCTTTACTTGCTATCTGTATATCATGTTTGTTAGGTGCCTGTTCAGATATTTTGCACACTTTTTAATATAGGCTTTTTTATAATTGTGGAATTTTAAGAGTGCTTTGTATGTATATTTTAGATACCAGTCCTTTATAAGATATGTCTTTTGTAAATATTTTATCTCAGTCACAGACTTGTCTTCTTCACTTTTGAAGGATGATTTTGCTGGACACAGAACTTTACATTTGTATTTCTTCTTTTTCTTCTAATACTTTAAATATTTCACTCCACTCTCATCTTGCTTGCATGGTTTCTGAAGAGAAGTCTAACATAATTCTTATCTTAGTTCCTCTAGAGGTAAGGTGTTTCTTTTCCACCCCTCTCTCTCTTTTAAAGGACTTCTTTTAAAACTCCCTTTCCTTTGATCTTCTACAGTCTAAACATGATAGGCTTAGGTGTAAATTTTTTTGGTATTTATCCTTCCTGGTGTTCTTGGAGCTTCTCGGATCTATGGTTTGATATCTATCATTAGTTGTGGAATAATTTTCAGCCATTTTTACTACAAATACTTCTTTTTATCTACTTTCTTTCTGGTATTTCTCATTACAATTTTTGTAATTGTCCCACACGTCTTGCATCAGCTGGTGTGTCTTTTTTCCTTCCTCTTTGTCTCCGCATTTCACTTCCAGATGTTTCTCTTAACATTTCTTTGGGCTTACTAATTCTTTCCTTAGCCCTGTCTGGTTTACTGAATGGCCCATAAAGGCAGAATTCATTTCTGTTACAGTTTTTGTTTCCAGCATTTCCTTTTTATTCTTTCTTAGTATTTTCATCTCTCTGCTTACGTTACCCATCTGTCCTTGTAGGTTATATACTTTTTCCATTAAAGCCCTTGCACATTCATCATAGCTGTTCTAAGTTCCCAGTCTCATAACTCCAACATCTCTGCCATACCTGAGTATGGTTGTGATTCTGGTTCTGCCTCCTCCAATTATGTTTTATTGACTTTAGGGTGCCTTGTAATTTTGTGTTGAAAGTCATATATGATGTGCTGGATGAAAGGGATAGCAGCGAATAGACCTTCAGTGTGAGGTCTGATATTTGTCTAGCTACGAGTTAGGTCACCTTTCCTGTTTGCCATAGCTAGCTGATGTCCTGTGTTTTTGTTTCTCTTGTTGTCTTTGGGTTTCCATAGAGACATCTTCTTAAATAGGTCTGAGACACACAGTTCTGTCAGTCTTTTTTCTGCTGTTATACACAAGACTTGTCGAAGTGGTGGTGAGGAGTTAGGAGAGGGACATGTTCCAGAGTCCTATGATTAGGTCTTAGTCTTTAGTGAGCCTGTGTCCCCTGGCCTGTGACCTTCACGGATGTGTTTGCATTGTTTGATTTTTATTTGTTTGTTTCACTCCCCCTTGGATCAGCCATGTTCAAGCCTTTGAATGCAATGACTTTTTTTTGCCTATCTGTGGTGGCAGATATCATGAAAATTATGCATTGACTTTTATTTAAGTTCATCACCTGTCACTAGTGTATTATATGTGTGGCCCAAGACAACAAGCCTTAGATGGTTCAGAAAGGTCAGGGTGGAGGTTTGGCATTTCCCCTCTCCCAGGTGGGTTAGACCCAGATAAAACCCCAATAGGTTGGACTTTGGTAAAACCACTACTCTCAAGAGCAGGCTTTTCTAAGGTGAAATAAACGCTCTAGCCTATTTCAAAAAGACCCACTTTCACCTTCTCCTCCCACTGCCAGAGGCAGGAGGAGCCTTTTCTCTGACCTTCTCTGTGAGAACTGGTTGAGTTCCTGGAGGTAACACTTGGAAATGTATGCCCTCCCCGCTGTCCATAACTGAGTCCTCCAGAGCTTTTGTGCCTCTGACTCATCCACACTGAGCGTGCAGCCACTCCTCAATCTCAGCTTAGGTTTTCTGTCGGCACTTGTTCCCACAGAAGTGTCTCCTCCTGGACAGCTGCTCTGCTAAGTTGGTTCTCTATCCACACACCTGCTTCCACAACTTTTAGGGTACTAGTTTTCCCTGTGACCTCACCTCTCAGAAGAATCTAAGAAGAGTTGTTGACTTTCAGGGATTTTTTAAAGTTTTTTCCTAAGGAAGAGGGCAAAGACCTTCAAGACCCTTATACACTGAGCTGAAAATCAAAAGTGCTATCATTCAAACAGAAAATCAATATTGTTTGCACTGTTATCAGGGATCCAATCCTAATTCTAATTTCTGAAAACAAAGGGGTTTTAAAATAACAACCACCTATGATTTTTCTGTTTCACATGGGCAGAGAGAGCAGAAAACCCTGTGATCAACAAATGAATCAAGACGTCCACTGCGCATGACTGAAACAGGCAGAAGCCACCTGGTTGGAAAGGAAATGAAATGAAGCTTGGTAAAAGAGGTTTCACTTTAATTTTGATAGAAAACTGGATAAAACATTTCTAAACAAGGTTATCAGATAGAGCTTCTTAAATGACCTGCTTAGTGTTAGATGAGAAACGCTTCATGGCCCCGGAGGCCAGGAACAGCAAGGGGTTCCCACTCTGCTTCCCACACAGCAGCTCAGCCACAGAGAATTAAGTCATCAGCCTTCAACATGCACATTCATTTGAAGAGGAGCCTCTGCGGCTATGATAGCTTTGGAAATTCATTATTACAGTTGATCATTCAAGGCTTCCTTTCATCCTATAAAATCCATGCAATGCTATGAGGAAGATCAAATTATTTAGAGAAAAGCGAGAGAAACAAAAGCTCACTTAAGAGTCTAAATCCAAGTTCCCTTTAGAATTGTGTCCAAGGTAGGCTGTGCTGATAAATCTGGGTGGTCCTTTCCCCAACTCTGGGTGGCTTTACCTGAACTTACTCACCTGGATGAACCAAAAAATCCTTTTGAGTCCTTCCTCAGGAAACCGGGGCTGACTCAGGCAGCTGGCCCCATGTGGGCACCTGGAGGACACACCCATCCCTCACCATCTCACCCTCCAGAGTTCAGATCCTGCAGCTTCGCAGGGGAAAATGACACGTGAGCCAGAGGTGGAAGCACTCACGTACACGTCACGTGATTCATATGACACTCGTGTACACGTCACGCAATCCATGTGACACTCGCATACACATCAGGCAATCCATGTGACAGTCACATACACGTCACGCAATCCATGTGACACGTACACATCAGGCGATTCATGTGACACTCGCATACATGTCAGGCGATTCATGTGACACTCGCGTACACATCAGGCGATTCATGTGACACTCACATACATGTCAGGCGATTCATGTGACACTCGCATACACATCAGGCGATTCATGTGACACTCATGTACATGTCACGATTCATGTGACAGTCACGTACACATCAGGTGATTCATGTGACACTCGCGTACATGTCAGGTGATTCATGTGACATCAACAATGTTTATAATAATTGTGGGGCATGCTCTAGAAATCTTTACAAAACTTATTATAAACATAAAATTAAGTGTGTTGTTTACCAAGGAAAATAATTTTCATCAAAGATTTGTTTTGCTGGAAGCCATGTTTGTTTGTGCTATAAACCCTAGAAAACATGGCCACATGCTCACTCTTGAATTTCACAACCTGGGCCCCACTGAAATAATTTTCCTAAATGTGGGTGTAAATCACTGTTTGGAGAAAGACAATGGATGCGAGATCATCAAATATGTGTCATTTGAAAAGCAAAGATACACTGTAGAAAACATAGATTAAATAGGATGTAGTGGAGGAAGGACAAGTGTGAGGTCAGCAATCTCCCTACAAAGCCTCGCCACCCGCGAGAGGCCTTGCGTGACTGTCTTATTCTCTCCAGGTTTCCTTATCCAGCAAAGGAAATGTGCATCTGATCTCCAGGGCATCCAGTTTGCAATTATACATGGGAATATGTCCAACCTGAGAGCAGAGACCCCACCAATTTATTTTGAGGTCTTAGCACTTTTTTGAATACACATATTACTATACTAACAATTTTAAAGTGCCTTTATTTTCCCATTAAAACTAAATTAAGGATTAAAAAAATCTAAAAAAGCAATATATTTAATTATTAATGCAACCATTTTCAGATAAATAAATGGTTATTTCAGCCATAAAACTAAGTGTCTAGTAAAAGTGCAATTACAGCAGTGTTTAGCAATATTGTACTATCAATTAAAACTAAAGAAAACATCGCTTTTTGTCTGTTTGTTAGTTGGTTTTTGTTTCATTTTGTTTTATTTTTGAGACAGAGCCTTGCTCTGTTGCCCAGGCTGGAGTACAGTGGCACAACCATGGCTCACCGGAGCCTGGACCTCCTGGGCTCAAGCGATCCTCCTGCCTTAGCCTCCTGAGAAGCTGGTACTACAAGTTTGCATCACCAGGCCCACCTAATTTTTTTTTCATTTCTTGTAGAGGTGGGGTTTCACTATGTTGCCTAGGGTTGTCTTGACTCCTGGGCTCTAGCAATCCTCCTGCCTCAGCCTCCCAAAGTGCCCAGCTAGAAAATATTCTTTTAAGAAAATTGAAATACATTTACAAATGATACAAATCATGAAAACTTACACATCAAAATTATTAAAATCCAACACTAAAACTGAAATATTATTGTACATGTAGGTTGTAGATATAAGATTAGATTTTTTCAAATGGCATCTTTCAATTTTCCCTTTTTTAAAAGAAAGACCATATTAGCATATTTCCTATATTTATCAGAAACTGTTTCCTGGATACGAAAGAGATTGAAAACATTTTAATAATAGCCCAAAGTGATTTTTCCCTTCCCATCATTTTGTAGGAGAGCCTGGGATTCATTATTGCTTTAATGACCAGCCTCTTGACTCCTGGCCAAGAGGAGGAGTGTTTTCAGGGTCGTCGGATCTGCCAGGAGGTGGTCACTGACACCGTGGATCAGCCGGTGACACCCAGAACAGATTGCAGTGCAGAGCAGATGTGAGATGCATGCTTGCCCTCCGCACCCAGCGGGTTCCGCTGCCACCAGCAATTACGGAGGACAACAGCACAGACCCGCCTCAGAGGCTGCACAGGCACCCACACGCTGCTGCCCTGCCATGCCCTGCACTGCCATCTGAGTGCTCACACAGCCCCACCTTCACTAGATCCAGCACTGACCATGTGTCGCATCCATTGATTGCACTCGAACTGCAATCTACATAGATCACTGACTGCCACTGTCCTGGAAATCGGATCTCCCTCTGATGTGTTGGCAGCTGTGGAGGGCCAGGATGAAAACCAAGGTGACTTTCCACAGCCCTGCGTCCCTTCCACCCACAGCCAGGCTGCTCCAGGCTTCATGGACGCCTTGGTGCCATGACTCTGGGATGCCACCTCAGACAGTTGGATTCCAGCAAAGCTTTGAAGCATCAGCGTGGAAACTGCTGTGTACAGTGATCATATTAACCTAAGTATTGCAGGGAAACCAATGTCCCAGTCCGACAGGCTATCAGTGACACTCTACCGATGTTTGTGAGTGCCTGGGAACATGGCATTTCACATGAGCAACCTCGCCTGATCCTCACAACACCGTGAGATGAATATTTATGTGGACACCCCACAGATGAGGACAGCACAGCTGTCATGTAGGTAACAGGTGACTCAACTAAGCTTGGGCTGAGGTCTGCTTGGCTCCAAACCCACTCCCTCCCTGTGGTCAGTGTCTACACACCGCTGCGTGCACGGCTCAGGCGATTCAACTGAGACTTGGGCTGAGGCCTGCTTAGCTCCCAAACCCACTCCCTCCCTGTGGTCAGTGTCTACACACCGCTGCGTGCACGGCTCAGAGGGACCCGCTCGTCTATTCCACCAGCTTCATGTTTTCCTTGTACTTACTCATTTCTCTTGGAATGTGTTTTAGTCTTTGTCTTTCTGCATTCTTTCTTCTTCAAAGACTGCAATGGTCTCTCCCGTGACTTTTCCCAAATATATTTTAACAATATTTGTGGTGAACCAAAGGATCTATTAAAATAGAGACTTGCACTAAGAAAGTTAGTTGTATTCTCTAACACCCCACGCCATCCCAGTGTAAAATCTAACAAAATAAAATATGTCCATTTAGTTAGTATCTGTAGTTAGACAGTATAAGGAGAAAACCCACCCATAGGCACATGTATAATACACTCCCAAGGTGCACTCCAGGTGTGAAAATAGAACCTCGACACTGCTGTCTAAAGCAATGGCGTGAGTTCCCTGCATTTTTTTATTTTTCTGCCATGACATAACAAATATCTGCACAGCACTCTGTGCGCCCAGCAGTGTTCTGAGCCTCACAAATGCTGACATTCTTCAACCACGTAACAGCCCGGTGCCTTCTGCACATTGGGGACGTGAAGCCACAGCCCACGTGGCCGGTAGGGCCAAGACTGGGAGTCCAGCGGCTCTGCCCTCTGGGCAACGACTGCGGTGCTGGGACCCTTCCTGGGGCTGAAGGGCACTAGCCCATCTGCTGCCTGCAGACATGAAGGGTGCTCTGCAAGACAACAGCTGGCTCGAGTTATTTTCCTGTACCTGCACACACAGATTTCCACTGTTCCAATAACTCTTACAAGTGTTAACTGGTTTAATCTTCACCAAAATGTCTGGAGGAAATACTGCTTCCCCTGGCACAGGCCAGGCCCGGGTTGGAGCCCATCAGTGGGAGCTTCCCCCAGGGACAGGGTTTCAAAGTCATGGATGGCCGTATAAATAATTGTTCTGAGCACTGGAAATATGAAAAAGGAAGTATGGAAGTGGAAAACTGGCTTCATTTTCAGAAAATGTTAGTGGAACCCCAATGTCTCTAGGACAATTACCAAGCTGAAAACCCAGAATTATGACCAAAATTGCTTGGGTGAGGCTGAGAAGAGCAGCTTCACGGGAAGGAGACATGGATGAATTTCATTTCCTCTTTTCCTCCCCAGCAGGAGCAAGACCCCGCGAGCGTATCTGCCATGGCTGCAGGGGTGCCTCTGCTTTGCCATCCACCCTGGGGCCACAGCTGATGGACTCTGCTCTCGGCCACTGTCCTGGAGGGACCCCTTCCTCTGCGTCCTGTTCACTTTCCTTATTTCTCTTGCAATTGTGGCGGAAGGTGCTGCTGTTTTTCACAGACATGAGTGGGACAGGGTTTCTCTCCTAATATATATTAGTCCTCAGAGCAAAGCCTATTCTGCATGGACCCAAGATTTTGAGGAATAAGAGGATGTCACTGCGTTTCGGGAGATTTGGCTGTCTGGCCAGCCTTTGAGTACCCAATGGATACAATAGTAGCAAAGCGAGGTCCTTCATCGCCTGCTGTTGCACACATCCATTCTAGTTCAGCAAAATTTTCTGCTCACGTAAGCAGTTACCTTTCATGAAGCCCACGCTCACTCAGTTAAGGGATAGTATTACGTGGTTTTGACCCACAGGGCAGCCCTGCATCCCCTCGGTGATTGTCCATTTTACTCATTTGTTGACTTAAAAAAATGAGACAGGTGGCAGGGACTGCATTGGGGGCTTCTCACTGACCCCCACCTGGATCCCAGTCAGGCCGGGGTCTCAGGGAGGCGGAAACCCAAGGCTGCCCAGCTCCCCAGGCTTCATCCTTGCTTGGAACCCAATAAGGTTTCCCTGGCTCTTCCTCTCCCTGCTGGAACCAAATGTACGGAATTAAAATCCAGGGTTTTTAAATTAATGCTATCAATGGCCAGAGATGCCAGTTCAAGCATCAAAACCACATGACAAGCAGCCGTCCACTCAGGCCTCTGCATGTGGTCCCCGAAGGCCAAGACCAGGGAGAGAGCCGGAAAATGAAGAATTGGAGTCTCACAGATGCGCACCACCTGCGCCTCAGATATCGGGAGAACGGAGGAAGCCGGAGGAGGAAATGAAGTGTTTAGACTTTAAACATCAGAGTGGAAAATTGAAATAAATTCATTACATCAGCCTACCCTAGTTTAAATAACAGAAATGTATTCTCGACAAGCTTTCATCCTTTCCTTTCAATTTATTACATCGATTAACACCCCAAACCATTAATTCCATCTGTGTTTTGTTTTCCTCCTCTCTTCCCGCTGTCACACAGCGCTCTGGGGACATGACATTGTTCGTTTTGTAAATCACTGGTTCAAAGAGAAGATTTGGAAAGTGTGAAGAAAATAACTCTTTGAACCATACTCGTTTAAGACACAAAGAAACACCGAGGGTAGTCCGTGCATTAATGTAGCTTTAAATAATGGTAAATTTTATGATTCCATAAAATATTAAGGTTTCCCATTTCAGAAACTGGCAACCAAGGGCATTGTCAACGTAAACGTAAGTAATTGAACCTATCTAGGATATTGAAGAGGATTATTTCAGGTCATTATTTCTCATATCCTGCACAAATATTCAGTAGTAAAATACCATACTTTACTCTATCCAAAGGCCACAGATATCATAAAACAGCTGATCAGCACATTCTCCCTGCAGCTGGCAGAGCCATTGCACGAACGACCTGAACCTTCAGGAAGAAATGGAATCAGCTGTTACAATTAGCACTGAGGAAAGATTGATGACTTGAGGTCACCTGCACTGCACAATAAATGGGCCTGGGTGTCTCCTCGGCTTGTTGGATGGAAGCCTCCATCCCTGAGTTCCCTTGCTCTTAAAGACGATCTTGATTTTCAGTGCTTTCACCTGGGCACAGGTACGTTCGTGATTAAAATCAACTGTGTTAAAAGAAGACTCTAAACATCTTACGCGACCTTGGCATTTCAGGATCATTCACAAAGAAATGTGCATCCTTTTTCTTTATCTTCATAGCAGTTCTGTGCCATCGTTTTCCCTCCTTTTACAGATGATGTTCAGAAAGGGTTATGTCTTCCCCAATGTATTAGACTCATGGCACCAAAAGAAGCAGGATTTGGAGTCTGCTCTTGTGATTACACATGTAGGATTTTTTTTTCACTTGTATTTTCCAAGTAGTGTCTTTTTATTTTATTTTATTTTATCTTTTATTATTTTTTTGAGATGGAGTCTCACTCTGTCACCCAGGCTGGAGTGCAGAGGTGCAATCTCGGCTCACTGCAACGTCTGCCTCCTGGGTTCAAGTGATTCTCATGCCTCAGCCTCCCCAGTAGCTGAGACTACAGTTGTGCACAACCACACCTCGCTAATTTTTGTATTTTTAGTAGTGATGGGGTTTCACCATGTTGGTCAGGATGGTCTCGAACTCCTGACCTCAGGTGATCCGCCCACCTGCTCCACACCAAGTTTATTCAGGAAATTGCTAAGTGTGCATTTGCTGCTCTCAAACCGTAAGCATGCCTCCTAGAAAAAGAATGAACAAAGGGAAAAACTACCCTGGTAAAAGTGTAGGATAAAGAGAATTTCATATTCAAGATGCTTCTCTGCATCCTGGGACTTCTCTGCTGCCCCCTCCCCTTCACCAGCCTCCTTCCATGCCCTTTGAAGAGAATGTGAATACACGTGAATGTGGCGTAGCAGGTATATTGCACAATATTTTTTGGCAATACTTTCAGGTCTCATGCCCAAGTTCTTTGATGTGTGTTATTTAAACTTAAGAGCAATGGCTGAAGATGAAAGAGTAAAAAAGTCCCCCTGTGCTATTTCTTGTAAAAAGTCATAATTGTGTGTCATATGTGATGATAAAGTGAGTCAGCAAACACAAATATCTCCAGGGAATCCTTTGTTCTGCTATTTTCCACCTGGTAAAATTGTCTGATGGAGGGAAGGGGATATTAACTAGAATTCTGATTCTAAAGAAATCATGTTTGTTTGTCAGTGTTCTCATTTGTTTTGGGAAGCCAATAAGAAATCAAGTCAGCCAACCCTTTAAATTAACTGTCTGGAAAGACACACATTGCAATGCGTTAAGAACTGAAGTATTGTCAGCCAGTATTGACCATCAGGACTTTGAAGCAAAGAATAGTTGTCCATGTCTTCAGACAGATCAAGGAGTTGAAAGGAAAACATTTGGGAGTGGGCACAAGATGACCCAAATATGGGTTAAAAGATGCAAGCTGTGTGGTCAGCCGCAGGAAGGATGCCTTAGGTCTCTCTTTTGCAGAAATAAAAGATCAGGGCAGTTATATGAATCTATGAAACTTCTCATGGCTGTTACTTTGGGGATGTATTGGAACCTTACATTCGGGTCATGGCTCTGCTGCTATCTGGCAACATGACACGAATCCAGACTTCACACTTCACCTTTGTAACCTCAGGGGAAAAATGAGGATGATAAGGTCTTTCTGTCCACATCATATGTTCGTTCTGAGGAAAGAAAAATTCTGATTTATTTATATATGTGTGTATTATGCACACACATAGGCTTACTGAAGCTTTGAGTCACTATTTAATGTATTTTTTGCTTATCTCAAGAAGGCTTGTAGAAGTTCACAAAATCTACCAATTTCAGGCTGCAGGATAAAATACCAGCAGGGCATAGTGGTAACAACCCCAGACTGTGAAATTAGGATGTGCTGAATGTGAATCCTGACTAGTAACCCGTGTGACTTCTAGCAAGTTACCTAAGTTGTCTGAGCCTCTGCTCAGAATATTGTTTCAGTACTGCTGCCATCGAGGTCTTGTGCATTAAATGAGAGTCACTATAACATTTAAGCTCAGAACAATACCTTGAGCAGAGCAAGCACTGCCCCAGTGGTAAATATCAGCGTCTGCCATGCAAGGACACTTGTGTCCCAGGTCAGTGCCTGCACAGCAGCAAAGCCACAGAGAGACGTGGTTTTGCCTCTGTGGTGCTTGTGATATATGGAGAGACAGACATTGAAGAAACAAGCAAAATATCACACAGGAGACCTGTAACATTGCAGGACTGATGAGAGGAACGGTGAGTCGGGGGAGCTTTAAGCAATGACAACAGGAGGACCCTTTCTGGCCTTGATTGAGAAAACTCCTCCTCCTAGCACACACATGACACTTGGGTGTGGGGACTCACTGCAGAGGCAGCACTGCCCCTTCCATCCAGCCAAGGGCTCCTTTCTATGCCTCGCCCATCTCCCCCTGACCCCTATTGGTTCATGCCGGGCTGCAGTTGGCTTTGTAGCTGCCTGGTTCCTCCTTGCAACCTCTCTGCTAGTTCTTTGTTCTGTGGGAAGAGCAGGGACTGAGCATGAAGAGCTGGGGACACCACAGCGACATCTCCTGATGGGCACCGGGCGAGATTGGCTTCTGCTCCTGAAGCCTCTTCCAACTGCTGCTCATCCCACCACGCTGCCAAGCTGCGCTGAGGCACTGTGGGGAACAGGCAGGAGGTGAGGAGGCTCATCGGGGAATGGCAGCTTACCAGCACTGCTCACTCGCAGCCCTGCTTGCAAGAGCAGAGTGAGACGTGCTGGAAACCACGCTGGAGTTAACGCACTTGTCGCTGCGAGCCTCTTCTTTAAAGCCCCTCTGTGATGAGAAACAAAGGCTTTCTTGCCCAGCCATCACCCTAGCGTCATCTATTATGCATCGTCTTATGCAAAATAAATAAAATACAGAAAACAGCAAGTATCTGTGAAAACAGCATTTTCATAAATTATACAAAAATGAACAAATTGGAGGAACTTCAAGAAAAAGGTTTGCCAAAATTTTGATCGTAACTAACTTTCAAATTAAGGTCTAAATGAAGTGTTCAAAGACAGTTTTCAGTTTTGTTTCCCCACTCCACCAACATCAGAAGAACATATAACAGACACGTTACTTTCCGGCCACCATACCTGCCCTTTGAGTGAAACAAGGGTCTGTGTATACGAGTCTCCCAGACAGCACCGCTGCTCCATGTGATGATGGAGCTATTGGGGCCATTAATAAATGCTGACCAACTTGTGGGGGCTGTGTGTGTGTGTGTGTGAAGCTCTTCTGAAGCACCTTCCTTTGGTAACTCCACCTCCTGATGGGTTTTCTGCAGATACAGAAATAGGGCAACTCTGGATTAGTGCAGGCACATTGTGTGAAGCTCAGAAGTTTCACAGGCAGAGTCCTAGAGCTGTGTTTCTCGATATAGTTTAAGCACTCAAATATCTCGGGTGTTGCAGAGAGGAAGTGAGAGAGCTATGTACCTTCTCAACCCTCGCTGGGAATTATCAGCAGAGCTGAGCGGTGCTGTCATGGGAACAGGGTTGTTGAAGCCAGCACTGAAAAGGGGTGTTGGTTTGATGGTGGTCCCCAGTCTGACTTGGACTAGAAGGTTCAACATTCTAAAAGGAAAACACAGAAGCCCTGTCTTTCTGAGGCCTGTCTGTAACATACGCTCATTCCTTCCAAACTGTTTGCTGGAAAAAATTTAATAAACAATCATAGAGTAATTAACAGGTTCCAGTTCCTGTCTCTACTGGTTGATACTGACTCGATGAGTATGAATGAACTTATGAGGTGGGTGACGTTGTTATCCCCAGTTTACAGATGAGGAAACTGAGGCACGGTTTAACTTACCCAAGGTCATAGCAGTAAAGATTTGAAATCAAATGTCTTACTCTCTCTCATCAATGAAAACTGAGCTACGATCTGTCAGCTCAGCACATAACAACACAGGAACATCATAATTATTTCCAATGTTCCCCACAGTGATTATTTTTTCTTATAATAAAAATTATCTGGAAATTTCTAGGCCCATAAGCAGCTTGAAAAGGTTGCATGTGAGGCAATGAATAGCAGAAATATTTGTGTGCCATTTTTATATTAACATGTTAATGTGTGCTAATGAATTTTAGAGTGGATTTTTTTAAAAACATGACTTGTAATTAAAAGCTTATGTGATTTAAATACAAGATGCAATGATGATTACCAGATTATATTCCTCTTTATATTTTACATAAGACTTCCAGGGTTCCATAAGTATAATCTTGAAACATAGGACATTCCTGGGGAAAAAAAAATTGCTTAAAACTGTTTCAATGTACAATCCACCTCTTTGTAAATGTTACTTTCTTTCATCCAAATATTACCTTTGGCAACAAAACTCTCCGATGAGAGCCTTCTCTTCCTTTTGTGTCATTGTTCCCTAAATAAAGCAACACATGAAATTCCTGATGGCAAAAATCAGACTCAGATCCCAAAACCTCTGTCTTTATGCAAGATTTATCTTTTGCATTGGAAACGGCCAAGGAATATACAGAGGGGGAAAGAAGAGGCAAACAGACAAGCAAACAGACAAGCATGCAGGCTCTGAGGAATAAATACCCCTCAGGACGCTGTCTCCTGGGGAAATGCAAACCTCAGTCCGTTTCTGAGGAAGTGCGGTCTCTGCATTTCTGAAAGAGGTATTTCCCCCCCTTGACGCAAGGAGCGTGGTAACGAATTGACTAGTTAAAAACTGTTGGTTGGAAAAACACGTCCCTGTGTCTTTCTGAGCAGGGCGAGCTGAGCTGTCCGCGTGGCTGCGGCAGGAGGCCTCGTCCTCCCGGGCAGGGTCCCTCCCGGAGGCTCCCCCGGTCTCTCCCAGACGCACCCGTGCCGCGTCCTTGCTCCCCGGGAGCAGCCTCCCTCCAGCCGCCGGTCCTGGGAGCTTCACCGTCCAAACGGGAGCTGAGTTTGCAAGCTGCCAGGCGGCGGTGCGGCTGGTGCTGCTGCTGATGTCAGAGCCAGAAAGCAGTTGTGATTGGATCTAATTAGACGCTGCTGCAGCAAATAGACAAGCTCCCTGCGTGATTGGCTTCAAAGTGGCTGGTGCCAAACAACTAGCAGAGGCGCAAAAGTAGCCTCCCTGCGCTGGAAGCCCAGAGCAGGAGGCAGAGCCCGCGGGAAGCTCGGAGCACTCAGGACGCCGCGCGCCCTTCCCCACCCTCCCTGACCAGGGAGCAGCTCGCTCCAGGCGCCCAGCCGAGGCCCCCAGCCCAGAGGGAGCAAGTCATAGAGAACAATTCGAGAGACGGAGCGCGCTCTCCCGCTTAGTTCTGAAAAGTGAGTCGCTCCCGTGTTTGCAACCTCAAGCTTCGCAGCAGCAGCGGCGGCGGCGGCTGCCGGGAAGGAGGCAGGTGCAGGTGCAGGAGGGAGGCAGCTCTGGGCTTCGCGCCTGGGTCTCGGCCATGGCCTCGGTCCTGGGGAGCGGCAGAGGTTCTGGAGGGCTGAGCAGTCAACTCAAATGCAAGTCCAAGAGGAGGAGGAGGAGGAGGTCCAAGCGGAAAGGTAAGGACAGCGTGGCGCGCCGGCCCCTGCCCCCCTTCACCCCCAGCTTCTCCACCCCAGCCTCTCATGGGGTCTCTGGGCTTGTCCGTTGTGAGCAGCTTCACTTTGGGGTGCTGGCGGGATGGCTGCTCCGTGCGGGGCGCTCGGGAGTTCAGATCCCGTGGAAATGTCTGGGGCCTCCTCTAGCCCAGAGGGGACAGTGAGCAGCCACGCGGCGACATGTTTGAGGGACGGGGACGAAGTGGGGCGAGGGCGGCGAGGAGCTCCCCGTGGACCCCGCGCGTCTCCAGGCCCCGCAGGCCCCAGTGGCCCTCCGGGCTGGCACTGCCTTCCACCCTCCGGAGGCCACCTCGTCTCGCGGTGCCAAAGGAATTACCCAAAAACGGGGGAACGAGCCCTCGCGCCAGCTACACCCATCCAAACTGTCCCGGAGGAAGGGATAGGTGAAGCCCTGCGATCGCCTCCCCAAATTAGCTGGCAGTTTTTACTCAATGTGGTGCCCGTCGATTTGTAAACATTGGGACGTAAAGAGAACATTGGTCTCGTCCTTGGAGAAATAAGCAAAAATGAATACAGGAAAACAGAAAGAAGCATCATATTTTGTTAGTGGTAGAAAAAAAGCCTCTAACCAGGAAAGCAGGAAGAGCAGCCGGCTGACAGTCGCCACTGACAAACTCAGCTGTGCCTTGTTACTGATATTCCTGGGGCTGGGCCGCGCTGAAGTTAGTCAATGCTACAGCAAGCGAGGGCTTTCACACTGGGGATTGTGCAAAATTAGCAATCGCTCCAATATGACAGCAATGCCCCCAGTGCCATCGTAGCCTGCGTGCATGCCAGGAATAATTAAAAGATTCTTCTCATGCCGACCCTTCTCTCCTAGAGGAACCTGTGTTATTGTCAGCTCCTAGTGAGACTGCAGGAAAAAGTTCAGTTCTAATCATGATTTGAAATGTGCTGATTTTTTTTTAAGTGAGGTAGAAGTATAAAGAACGGTTGGAAAAACACAGCTAGAATTGATCAGCTTTGCCAGTTGTTTGAAAGCAGGAGGCAACGTTAGGTGTGTTTGGGGTTGTCCATCTTTCCTGGAGAATTTTCATCTTTGCATTGGCCTAAGATAAGTTTCTACCAGACCGTTTCCTGACTGCCCTCGAATCGTCACCAGGTCCTTTATTGCTTCTTCCAATAATAGAAATTATCCAGACAGTCTGCAGGCATAAATGTCAATAGCAAACTGTCATTCATTATGACCGAACGTCAGGACCACTGGGAGGGATTGGCCCCCACAACTTCCTCAAAAGGTTTTGGAGCATTTGGTTTCAGAAGGGGGGTGATGTTGTGGTTCTCATTTACCTCTCAGCTGCTAAGTGTGCTCTTGCGATTCACTTTGTTGTTTGAAATTATCATTTTGAAACAGACCTGTTAGTGTCCTCCAAAGATAATGCCAACACAAAGTGGCATTGATATTGAGAAAGTCACCGGATTGAATAATGAATATGACTTTTAAAAGAGGAAAAAGGAAGCATCATCTTTACACTTCAAGTGTTCACATTTCCCAATATTTTTTGATTAGTCTATTTAAATATTTAGAGTTGAAGAATGTGGAGTAATAGTTCGCAGTAATGCAGTTTATAGCAATATAAACAGGAGAAAAGTGTTGCCTTTCTCCAAATTCACTTGCCTTACCAGGAAGCGTCGGTCATGCTAGCTTAGAAAGTATTCAATTTAGGGGGAAAAAGGAAATCTGGGGAAAGACTCCATTTGCTATAAACTTAACTTTAGCATTCAAAATAAAACTCCTATAGCAAATATTTCCATACCTTGGTTATTTTGAATATATCAAGTCCCTTAATTTTCATAGCCAAAAATTGAAGCAGGAAAGGGCATTCAGGATTTGTACTCTGATTTCTGTTACGAAGAGATTTCTGGTGTGCGGGAGAATTTCCCACGGCACCTGCCAGCAGCTATCTTGATAGGAAAGTCAAATCAAACTGCTAAATACTCAATTTTTGGGGAAACGTTAACCACTTAGATGTACCTGATCAAATTAAAAGGCAACATAACCAGCTAAGAGACACATTAAATAATTATTTGCATTTTCCTGGGAATTGATTACTTCATCTATAATACCTAGTTATTACAGATGCTGATTTTTTTATTTTATAAAAAACAGTGGTGAGTTTAAATTATGTTCTAATTGTCATGAATCTTAACAACCATAAATGAATAGAATAACCTCAATTGTAAGCTTATCTGATATTAAAACTCTATACTTGCCACAATTTAAAATCCACGTGTGTATGAGAGACTGGAATTCTAGTGTGACTCTATTGGGTGCTGACTGAAGACACTGACAGAAGCACAAGGTAAGGGCTGTTCTTATGGGGGAATGAAGACAATTAAGATACATGCCTGTGAGATGCGTATTTCCACCTAGTCTAAGGGACAAGAAGCATTTTTGAAGATGCATGATAACTTTAATTTCCCAGTGTGGTGACATCTGGCTCCTTTTCTATGTGTGACTCTGAGAGTGACTTTGGCATGATATGCTTCTTATCAAAATGATCTGTGAGCTCTGAAATAAAGCATACCGGGGCTACAGCTGAAGTGTGGTCAGGACACAATACTTTCCTTAAGTATAATCCATAGTCTTGGAAATGATATTTTTTCCTATGGAAGGTATATTTTAGTTACAATGCCACAAAGAAAGCTGTATGTATCTTTAAAAAAAAAAAAAAAACACCTTTGTCACAGAATATGACTTTCAGGTATTATTTGGCAGAAACCTGTATTTCTCTCTCAGATAAACTTTAAAGAAGATTCTCAGAATATGTCTCCCCACACATCAATCCTACTTCTGTTATTTTACTGGGACCTAGTGTTGCACAATTTTGCATTTTCTGTGTTATTTTTCTGCAGGGACTTTCTTTTAGAAATTATTCATAAATGGTTTAAATTTTTCATGTAAATGAAAGAATGCCAAAATTTGACTCTCATATGAGAGAACAAGCTGCTGGGGAAAAAAAAAAAAAAAAAAAAAAAACTGTGAGAAGGACAGGGAAAACCTCTCTCATTTTTACATCGATGGCAAAGCAATGTTCATATCCCATGACACATGCCAGACACGTCAGTGTGTCCCGCGCCTGCCTCACTCAGAGGCGTTCGGAAAATAGTAGCACTTGGAGTTTATGGAGACTGTTACCTGCCATCACTAAATAACCCTGGAGTTCATTTCTCACAGACAGCACCAGGAGATTGCACTTTATTTTATAGTTCTTGGTAGAATTATACAAGGTAATTATGTACAACCAAGTCCATATTATGTGGTTATATAGAATATCTGCCTGTCTTAGAAAATAGCTCAATGTGTAAGTATAAAAAAGGATACATTTTAACCAAAAAGTAATAAAGAAAAAGATTTTTTTTGGTTAATATCAGTTCAACCAGGTAGAATAAGAGGCAGAACTCATCAAAACATTATAGTATATAAAAATAAATCACTTTAAAATATGCCAATAATTCTCTGAACCCTGGAATAACTTCAGGGTAATATGTATGAGGAATTTCTTAAATGTTTTTAGTTATTAAAACAGTGCATATATTCTGTTTTGTTTATCTGTTTTTCTCTTGCGAATGTATTTTTTTTTTCTAAAAGAAGCTGTGCATTGGCATGAAAGGCATTTTGCAAATGAAATATTTTTAATCTTCTACCCATTACGGTGTACAATGTGTAAAATGACTGAAGTTTCCAGAATTTTTCTTTGAAAAAGGCTCTTTCAAGGCAAACATATTTGGAAATAGATCGAGAGCCAATCCAAAATAGGCTGGTTCCACAAGGTACATTGGAGGCTGGGGTTTTTAGAAGCGGCGTGTCAATCTTCATAGAGTGGAAAGGGGAAGGGGCTTCGGGGGTGACTGGCCATGCAGGATCAGCAATCATCCGGGGCCGGTCGCTTTGCATTTGAGCTTTCTCACAGGACATCTCTTTGAGGCGTTTGACAGCAAAATAAGTTAAGTTGAAATTTAGGTATTGTTCTAGAGTGGTTGGTTATACAGAGTTTTAGGAACTTGAAAATGCATTTTGAGCACGAGGTAGCTCTATAAAAGTAAAGCCATGAGTCACGGGAAGGTGTGGAGAACAGGCAGGTTGCTGAATGTTGTGAAATGCAAATAAAAAGTTGGCAAAAGGAACAAAATAAGTCGAGCAGATGGATGGCAGACGCCGGCTTGCTGTGAAATGAAAATCCATGAAAAATTAATGAAATAGAAAGATTGTACTGAGGATGAGGGCAGAGCGGCCGTGGGCTCTGCAGCCCCTGCAATGCTACAGTCGTCCCCGCCCGTGTCACCCTGGCTGGCCAGGGACACAGCCCTGCACCACCGGCCGGAGCCCCACATCCTCCGCTTATCTGGCTTACAGCTCAAGAGGAAGGGCTGGATTTAGTGATAAAATCAAATTGATTCAACTGTTAACCAGCATCTAATTGTGTGGTGCTTTTTTTCCCCCTTTCTCTTGTTAAAAATTTTGTATCAGTGCCTCCGGTTTCTAGTGACCCGTGTAATAACAGTAATTGGAGATTGCTTCAAGGGCATTAGATATGATGAGCGAGTTTGAATGTAGAATAAAAATATGGGATTCGTGTATCCATATCTAAACAGGGGTGACTCGGTTCCTGCAGAAGAACCACCCCAGAAGAGCATTACGTAGGAAACATAGAAAAGGAAATTGTCTTTTTTTTTTTGAGGCATGAAAAGATAACTTATGCCCTAAAAGCATTTAACGTTCAGTTTTAAAACTATACATATATAGTATGTATATACACACATACATATTATATATATAGTGTATATTACTATGTATGTATATGTATATACATGATAAAAGCAGCTGAAACATTTGAGCAATTTTTATACCCCCTACTTTTTCCAAAATAGTAGAAAATGAATGTCAGTATTTTTGCAATATGAACAATTTTGAGCAACTCCTTAAACCAAAATTATTGTAATATTCTGCTTCTCATCATTTAAAAATATTATGTCAAAATAGATATTGCGGTTTTAAATTTGGTTCTTAATTACTAGCTCACAAGACTTCTAAAAGGATAATTTTCCACATTGTAAGCAAGACTTTAAAAGCGCTTATTGCCATTTTGAAACCGAATATACGAATAAAGGTGAATGAATGCCAAGTGAACTATGAAAAGCCTGGCTGCCCTTCACAGAATATTCAAACTACTGCGTGTTGATGCCGTCTCTGTGGTCAGGATAGCTCAAGAAAAGCAGCAGGGGCTGCACCCTGCCTGGTGTGTGGCCAGGAACCTGATTCGTGTTGCTAAGTATTTGCGAATAGAATGAAACTAAATTAACCTCTATCTTTACAATTAAAAGTTTTTCCTCCACTCAGAGAAACAGATGCTGCTTAATACTTGATTTTTCAGAGGTGATTGTTTATTCCTAGCTTTTGATATATTACAACTCAATTAAGAACGTACCAATATCAAATAGAGACATTACATTCAAAAAGAGAAGAAACAATGCTTATAAAATTTTTGGTTCACAGGGACAACTAACGTGCTCTGGTGAGACTTTAGAAAACAGGAAGGGAAGGGAACATTGAGAAATTTAGGAACTTGGAGCCAGAACTCCTCTTCTGCTTGCATATGTTACTGTCTTAGTATCAAGACATCCCTGTTCAGCAATTAAAGTTGGGCTTTTATTTACTCGTTTATTTGGTTTGAAAGGAATGGAGGACGGGGCTATTTTATCTGATTGCTTGCTTGACATTGTTTAAGCAACGCCCTAGCAAACAGGGCTCGTAGGCCCTGAATCTCCATCTGCAAATTTATGAGTGAATCCATTTTCCCGGAAACCACATCCAAATATTAGCAACTTAGAAATTGACATATTTGCTTTTCAAGAGATCCGCAATCTCCCTCCAGCCCCTAAAATTTGGTCACTTGCAAAGATAGCAGACTTTTCTGAAGAACGGTCTATATTTGGAAATAAAGAGTTAATCTGAATTTCCCAGGCCCTCCATATGCCCTGTGGATATTTAATCACCTTTTATTCCAGTCATAGGTATTGAGTAGGAAGAGCAGCAAAATAATTATATTGTATTATTTTATTGATGGTGAATGAATACAGTTAGTATCTAGTTTCTGGCAGGAAAATGTCTGGTAAATCCTCTTTGGGTTATAAAATAAATATATATTGGAATTTAGTATCATCTGTTTTAAATTACAAAAATGATCAATAGTTAATGTTCAGTTTTTTAATCTGAAAACATAGCAGACAGATCATCTAAATTCCATATTTATATTAAGGAGGGGATTTTATACTTAAGAAATAGTGTCCAATAAATCATGCATTCCTATAAACAAAGAGTAGCATGTGTGCTTAAGTTCGAAGACAAATATGATACAAATACTCAGGTGACTTAGATTTTAAGGAAATTTATTTCAACTCTCTAAGAGGTGAAATTTTTGAAAGTTTTTTCAGCTGTGTACACTTAAAATTGTAGAATTCAGGTGGCTTCGTTGAGCTGCTTCCAAGGCAGAGGGCAACTAGGACCCTCGTGTTTGTGTAACTGAACAGCTAATTCAGTTCTGATGCAAATAGTCACACCAGCTGAAGCCTCACGCAGAAGAGGGCCACACTGTGTACGAGCAAAATCTCCCACAGATCAGAAAGAGAAACCCAGCGTGGGGATGCAAAGGTGAAAGAGAGCAGTTATTATTTTTGGTGTTAAGTACCGTCTCACTCCTACGGATCTCTAACTCAAATCTGGCCACGTTCATCACTGCACGTCTTTTTAATGGTGCCAACAACAGATCGCTCATTTGCAAAACAGATTCAGGTTTCTCTCTGTGGCTGTTTTGCCATTTGGATCATAAATAAAATGAACATCACTCAGAATCTATTTGTAAACCCACTTCTCTAGGGCCTCTAATAGATGGAGTGAATCTTACACCCAAATGATAGCTCAACACCTTCAGGTGATTTGCACATAATGGAAAGAATTCCTTTAAACCCCTTAACCAGGATGTGCTTTGGAGAATTTATCGATTTAATTAATCTGTGCTGCTCCATTTATTTGAGATGAAGTATTTGATTCTTGTTTCCCACTGCTGACAGACGGAAGCTCTGCCTCATCATTTTGTAATGTCTGACATGATTTCTCAAATAGATCTTCTCAAAGGTGGTATTAAAATAGGATGGGGAGCTCAGTTCTCAGAAACTGGAGCCTACTCCTAACTGAAAATGCTAACCCAAGTCAAATCTCTTCTTATGGCTAAAAACAAACAAGAGTAGAGGGTCCTTACTGTTGCTAAGAAGCAGGACTTGAGACCCATAGCAGGAGAGCTCAAAACATATACCTAGGGAACTGAAAATGATTAAACAAAAAGCAGGTTTTATTAGTTTAAGTCCACCGGAAGTACAAAAGTGTCCTCTCTTTAAAATAATTGCAATATTTCCTAAAAGTGTAATTGCATATGGGAAAAAAATACAATTTAATAAACATGACAGAAACATCAGCAGAATAGATTCTGACCTCCTCCAAACCCCAAGTCTGGCTGGGTTCACTCATCCCTGTCTGGAGCAGATGCTGTGCTCGCATTGGGCTTACAGCTGTGAAAATAGCCGCATTCTTAAAGGAAGTACCTGCCTTCTTTGTGTTAGACTGTGTTCAGGACTGAGGACAAAAACGTAAAATATATACAAGCTCAGACACTATCTGATGTGTACAATTAAAAAGGACATTGTTTTTATAAATTTGGGGATCTACAAATGATTTGTTTTTTTAAAAACAATACCTTTTACTATTCCTTAGGTAAAGAAAAACATAAGTAGCCTAATTTAACCACAGACACAAAGATATTTTATTCGTGCTTCAATTCTAAATGTTACTACTACAGATAACATTTTTAAAGGACTATCCAGATTCTCAAAGAATTCTAACAGAGAGTTTTCAATCCAAAATACATGGCTCAAGGAGAAATTTTGAAAATTCTCAGAATTCTATGCTAATTTTTTCTGAAGAAGAAATAATTTTGAGATAAACATCATTGTTGGAGTTCTAGGAAAAGTACTAGGACAAGCAGTAGCTTTTGAAAAACTCCACGACAGTAGCATGAGGAATGCAGAAACTTTGACAGCCCTGAGTGATACCGAACTGAGAGAAAAAGCTGTTGTCTCTAGAAGTATAACAGCTTTGATGTGTAGCAAAGCATTATTCCAACATGCTTATACTGTTTCACTCTCAGGAACTAAAGATGGGTATATATTCAGCACTGACTGACATGCAGGGAAATATTTATTAGCCATTTAGGAAGTTAAGATTCTTTGTTTTTAAGTATGACAAACGTGAGAGTTCATACAATTTTATGTAATCACCTGAGTTTCTAATCAAATTTTTGCTTCAGGGAAGTTAAATCATGACATGGGCTCTTGTATGTGGGTAATGAATAGAAGGCATGCCATTAACATGTGCTCTTGTGTGTTTGTGCAGATGTCTAATACATGCATGCGACATAGAAGGATGACAAACTCAAGAGGTAAAGCACAAAAGCGTTTATTCAAATAGAGAAAGTTGGAATGTTAAAAGACTCCCCAGCTCTAGAACAGCAGCAGTCTAATATAAACATTACAAAAATCATGTAGAGAAAGAAATCTTCATTAAACCTCTGAGAGCACAAATTCTTTGGGAGGCAATGAAAAAGAATGTTGGTTTGTGACTGTGTTTTAGAGTATGGAGAGAAACACTGATTGCTTAATTGTAAAAATTGTAAAACTTCATTGTTTAAAGTCTCCCTTTGTGTATATTTTACACCAAGTGAAATAAATCTTTTTGTCGTTGCCACTAATAAAAAAATAATCTATCTTCTTACATCATAAAAGAGAAACAACCACCACACTGGTGTGAAGGAAGGGATTTTAATGGAGAGAGAGACAGAAAGAATAACTTCCAAGACTCTTCTTGTGCCTGATTAAAGTTCATTCTTTCTTACATTTTGTTTTATGTGGCTACCAACACAGAAAGAACACTTGATTTCAAAGTATGGTGCATGCTATCCAATTCTGCTCTGTTTGCAATTTTGCCTTAAACATCATATGTGTCTTTAGACAAAAACCGTATTGGACATGAGTCTTATTTATTTATTCATGTGTAAATCTATCTCCAGTGCCTACTGTGAGACAGGCAAAGAGTGAGGCATCACGACAACATGAGCAAAAGGAGTGGACGTGGCCCTTCCTCCTGAGCTTCTATTGTTTATGGAGATACACAGGCACACACACGAAATCCGAACAGGGAACAAAAATAACCTTCGGTGATCTCAACACTATATATATATATAAATTATCATCAGATGGGCTTACAAAAAATAGATTTCTATTGCATTTCCTTTATTATATCAAGTGAAAGTTCTTTATAAAACTAAACCGTTAAAATATAAACCCCTTTAAGTTTGAATATTTCTATTCTTTCTACAATATCAAAACATAATAGCTACTCAATTAAAACCCACTGAGAAAACTGATTGCGTTTTTGTAATAAGAATTTCTTAAAGAAATAATCGGAACACTCTGGGAGAGGGGAACATTTTCGGGGGAGGCTGTGGAGAGATGGGCTGAGCTGTCATCTTTTACACAGGGCAGCACTCAGTGTGGAGTAGGGTTTGGAGGTGGCTTCCACGACCACCTTCCGGGTGATGAGACGAGCAGAGAAGATATCTTCTTGGCTCTTGCTCTGTGGGGCTCCCCACTGGTGTGGGTGCTGTTGGTGCTTCCTCCTTTGTTGGGATTTCTCCAGAATGGGGGCCACAATCCACATCTCTGGGCTCCCAGAAACCAGCCTAGAGACTGTCTCACCACATACCATGAATACATGCTTGTTGTAGAATTTATTATCAGATTTACATTGTACATTTACAAAGCACCCTGTCGGGTTTATTTTTAAGCCATAGTTATGTAAATTGGAGTCTATCCATTCAGCAAACATTTACTGAACACCTTTCGTTGTCAGTCACTGTGCTACATGGTAGAGATTAAGCAGGAACAGAAGCTCTAGAACATGTTCTAAAAGCGCCAGAGAGCAAGTCTGAATGTGGCTTGCCTTCTCCGTGATCCCGTGGTCTCTGTTGAAGACGGGCGCCCTCGCTGTCCTTCCCCGGGCCCCCTCCCTGGCCCCTCTGCTGTGCTTCCAGCGTGGGCCCCTGAGGTCTCACTGGGATGCACACACTCCTCCCCACACTCCTCCCTCCTGAATGCACAGCTGCTCTCCAGTGTCCCTCACCTGCAAGCAGGTCCCCAGCTCCCCATCTACGGAGAGCCAGGCACTGTCCAGTGCCCAGGACCCTCTGGCTTCTTGCAGCTCAGGGCAAGTGCAGCCTGCCTATCTCATGAAAGAGCCAGGCAGCGGGGGAAACCAAGGACTCTGACTCTCAACAGAGCATGACCTCGTTTGTGACCAAGGATGGCATCTCTTTGCCTGGAGGTCGGTCATGAGAAGCAGGATACGCGTTCATCTGTCTCACATGATTTACAGTCATCCATAGAGTCACAGAAGGTGCTGGCAGCACCACGTCCACGCAATACTGTGGATATCGGATAGGGAACAGAAAAGGCAACAGTCACCCAGTGTTTCTATGTAGTCACCCTTGTTTCTATGTAGACAGCATGTCTCTTGGTCTTATCTTATTAGATAACTTTGGAATCATATCTATCACCCATCATCCATCTATCTACCATCTACCTTACTGATCTGTCATCTATCATCTAGAATCTAAACAATCTATCGTCTGTTCCTTTTCTCTCATACACACTAACCAAGCAGGAGACATATGCAGAGGCTACACCCAACCGCACCGTAGAGAATAAATAAAATTCTGTCACATGTGCTACTTGCCTGGGCTCTACTCATTTTCGGCCACAGGAATATTGGCTGCAGCAGCTGGGCAGAGATCCTTATCCGTAATAGTACTTAGTAATGCCTCAAAACTTGAACATCAGGTTGCAGCAGTTGGGCAGAGATCCTTATCCGTAATAGTACTTGCTAATGTCTCAAAACTTGAATATCAGGGAAACTAAAAATGTGAGTTGCTAAAATGGAAATCAGTCAATAGATTGAATGCTGTATACTGTTTGTACATATTTATGCATAATCACTGATAAACACAGTAGAATTCTGGCGTTAGCCTCTGTACTTTTTACTATGAAAACATTTTATCCATAGTCCAGTGTGGCTGAGGAAATGGCCGTCATGCCTCTCTCCCTGGGACTTCTCCCCTTCCTTCGGTTCGGGCTGAGCTGATTCCTTAGTGTTTCCCAGGACAGCTTCACCTGCACCTCTCAAAAGGTTAGTGTCTTGTGTCAGCATTCTTGTCACTCATATCAAAAAACACATCTGCGGCTGAGGACATTCAAACTTCAGATACGAGTGCAGCAGCGTGGCCTTCTGTCCTGGAAGTGAATGTCTTTGCTCCCAGCTCTCTTGGGTGTCACCCTGGGTGGGGTGGGTGGGGGTGCCATTCCCCCACTGCGGGGTTCTGGGCGTCTCTTCTGGGTGGGGGGGTGTTCCCCCACTACAGGGTCCTGGGTGTCTCTTCTGGGTGCGGGGGTGTTCCCCCGCTACAGGGTCCTGGGCATCTCTTCCTCTGGGCTGCAGGACTCACTTGCGAGTGTTTTTCATGTGACTCTGAAGCAGTGACATGTGATTTATCCTGATGTATTTTTGCAAGAAGGAATGACATTCTAGTCTGGGCTCATGTCAGAAACAGGCCCCCCCACCCTTGGTGGAGAAGAAATAAATAGAACCGCGTGTGTGCCACAGCCATGTGACATCGCCGAGACCACTCTGGTTCAGGAGTCAGGGACGTGGCCCTTTACTCACATCCCAGGCAAAAGTATATTCACTAAAAATTCATGAGATTGGATGTATCTATTTTACAGCACGTTAACACAGCCCCTGAGGTTAGCACGATGCAGGGAGGATGTGTCCTGGCAGGTTCATCTGGTTGGGACTCTCCTTCTCTGCAAGGTCCACGCGCTCAGTCAGGTGTGAATCAGTGCAGTGCGTCTGTTTAACTGATTGTCCGTTTGGCCCTTAGGCAATAGGAACTAAGGATTAATAACTAATATTTACTGAGCCCTTATCCTGTCCTAACAGCTTCATGTGCATTGCCTCATTTAATCCTCCCAACAACACTACAAGGCAGTGACATTTATTGTCTTCGTTTTACAGCGTTGGCGTGGAGAGGTTACAGCAAGTACCTGTGGCCCCTCATCAGGCATTGTGGCTGTCCACATTCTCCCAGGACACCCCTGCTTATTAAAGTTCTGTGGCCCCCTCCCTAGGTTACATCCTCTCTCCCACAAAGGGTAGACATGGCTACGGTCCCCCATTTTGAATATGGAACTTCCGGACCAATTTATTCTTTCCTTTGGATCTTCTTTTATTGCTCTATGGGACCTAAAGCTCTTCCAGGACCCCGCCAGGCTGTGGCTCACTGAGGCAGAGAGCACAGTGGGACCCTGGCCATGGAAATGAGGAGCATCATCACTTTCTGTTGGGGACCCAGGATGACAGGCAGGCCCTCCTGCTGCTGTGCACACAAGGAGCCTCCAAGGCTACTGGGGTTTGGGGGGCTGGCTCTGATGGAGATGCTTTTGGGAGCTTGATGAATCTGGCCCTTGGGAATGAAGATAAACCAGGCAGGAGGCATGCCTTGACCTCTCAGGGAGAAGAGTGCTTTCACTTGATCCTGTGAGCATGTCCTTCGACACCACCAGGGCACAGATAGCAGCTCTTTACAGTTAGAATAATTAGCCAGGCAAGAATTGTGCACCTCGTGGTTCTCCATGGGCCAGATGCAGAGATGGGTGCAGCTGAAAAGCCAGCAGCAGGAAAAGCCCCAGTCCTGCGGACACACAGGCACATGCACACGCTTTTAATCTTGGCTGCATGCTTTTCAGCTGTATGTTTTCAGCTTCATTTTACCTTGCACACCTCTTTAAAGATCCCATCTTCAAATATGGTCACACTGTGAGGCACCACAGGTCAGGACTTAAATGCGTGAATTTTGGGGGAACACCATTCAGCCCATGACAGAGAGAAACCCACAGAAATTCACCTTCGGAAACATTTTCTGAAAACTAAAGCTTACGGTTAGGGTATCAGCGCCCTTTTCCCAGAAACAGTATCTCTACCTCAATAAGGGCCAGAAAATTCATAAATCCCATCTTCATCCCTGTAGCATCACTGCTAGAGAAACCATTATGTCTCCAGGGTGAGAAATACTTTTGGAATTGAACTAACCTCTGATTAGATTCCCCTTGATTTCTTTGCCATGTGGTGCCCTCTAACAGGGTGGTTCGAAGCTAAGTGGTTTTATTTCATTCCACCTTTTGATTTCTCCATTCCTGGCCCTTTGGAAAGTGCCCATTTCTCATTAAAGGTGGAGAGAACTGTGGTGATTCTAAGAAGGGCTGCTGTCCCCTGTGCAGGTGGCAAGCGGACCGTTCTCACCTCTTGCTGACGGTTCTTTTCCCAGGTTGGATAAGGTCTGCTTCATAACTCTCTTATGGGGAGGTAAAAAGGACCTAAGACACCATCAACTAAACTGTGTCTCTGTCTCGTGGATGAGGGAAGTGAGGCCCAAAGAATGCAAGTTGCTACTGAAGAAAGCGAGATGGTGAGAGCAAGCCTGAATCAGAGCCTGGTCCCTCCGGCCCCACCGGCTGTTCTTTGCTTAAGAAGGGACCAAGGCCCTGGAGCAGGATTGAACAGGTGGGTTCAGAAAGGCCACGGGGACAGCTCAGGTCCCCAGAGGACAGGAGCACAAAACTCAGGAGCAGATGTTCTCTGGGCAATGTAGAGTGAATCACCACTTAGAAAAGACACTGCTGGAAACTCTTCCATGTTGCTGTTAAAACAGAAGTCTCAGAAACAGTGTGTTAGCAGTGGCAGTAAAAGCTACATCACAGGAACATGACACACAAGGGCCTTCTGAGAAGGGGCATGCCCTCCCGTTTCCAGGGAGATACTGAATAGCGTGCAGCCCAGCTCACACCTTAGTGAGCATGTGTTGTCCACACCTGTGTGTGCATGTGCGTGTATGTGCATGTGTACACACGTATATGAATACAGGACACCTTAGTGTGTATGTGCACACCTGTGCGTGCATGTGTATGTATGTGTGTACACATGTATATGAATATAGGTAAATATACACATATGTATAGGCATACTCCACTGTGCTTTTTCTTGCTTAAGTAATACACCTTTTTGATTTGAGGGTTAAAGGAAACTTCAGAGGTCGTTGAACTAAATTCAGATAGGCAAACATCTTCATTTTTCAGATATTTATATAATAAGTACATTGAATTCCAAAATAATTATTAATTACAGCACAAGGTAAAAATCTTTAAGGAATGCAATGAATTAAGACGAGAGGTGAGGGAATTTTTAATTCTATTTCCCAAAAGAAGAACAGAAAAAATAGGAAGCTGATGTGCTATCAAGAAATGCAACAAAATACAGTACATTATTCATTCAGTAAAACACTGGAACTAAATTTGAAAATTACAAAGTGTGGTTATCAGGTTGATATTCACGCTTAGGGTTACCGGGCATGTAGATTTACAATGAGGACCCGCTGCATTCCCTTGTGTGTCCCTGTGTGTTTGTGTAGAGGATACTTTCATCCACTTGCCTGCATAAACAAGAAGTCACTTCTTAGATTAACTGGTTCAGAGTCAGTGCTGGTAAAACAAAGTGGAAATGAACCCACAGGTAAATGTGCATGTTCTGTTTTAACCTCAGTGAGTCAATGAATGAAAAGTAGATTACAGAAATAAATCTGCATGCACAATAATAGCCAGGAATTTGAACTCACTCTAAGTGACTTAGGCCGCAAGGGTCAATTTAAAGGTTAAGTAAGTGCGACCCTCCTAAGAAAACATGTTGTAACATTGTAGCACCCCCACAATGTAACAAAGGGTTTACAGTGAAATAGAGTCTACACAATTTCATGACACACCAACTGACTAAAATGGCTCTTCCCATCTGTTCCCAATCTTACTTATAAAGTCATTTTACATAAACATTCACAGGTAGGACTTCTGAGATTTAAACATTTTAAACATTTAAACATAGTAAACAAATCCCCGATTCTTGGTGGCACTTTGTTAGCAATGGGCCAGTAAGTATCAATCCCTGATCGCCAGGAATGAGGGGTCCCCTCATGCCGCTGAACTTCGACAAGGGTGCAGATGGAGACAATTTCTCTGGACCCCTCTCCAGTCAGTTCTGTGGACCCCAGGAGCCCTGACCAAGGGCTGGCATGAGGCCAAGGCTGAGGGTAGATGAAAGCACAAATGCTGTGTCCCTGAGATCCAGAGCCCAGTCCAGAACAGACACATCATTGAGACAATATTGTATGTTACACTGAGGCCACACAAGGCCCTCTGTACATCTGGCTTAAATGGGCTTTTGTGAGCTTCGCTGCTGTTGCAATAATGCATAAAATTCTTTATGTGTAAAATACCTTCCTATGCAAAGTCCCAACCGACTTCCAACAGAAATCACTTGCAATCTATGTACCTAACACTAATGTGTCCAGCGTGTGTGTGTGTCTTTGCATGCCATATGATGTGTGTGCACACAGTAAGCCCACCTAATTCAGTATAAATAGAATCCCACTAGGTGAAAGCTACTTGGGAAAATACAGAAAACACGCCGATAGTAAGCTGGTGCTTTTAAAGTCTGGGTTTGATACTTGTTCTTTCTGAATTATTTTATGTCAACATCAACATTCGTTTGGTCTTATCTGAACACATACAGCAAAATTTCACCTCTTGCAATATTTTGGTTTGTATTCTTCTCTTTATAGCTTTATTTTTAAAAATGACTTGAATTATTTACATAATTTTGATGATGATGAATTAACTTCTCTGCTGGGGCCAGGGCCCTTCTTTCTGCTGACATCCCCTCAAGCAGAGGAAGGCCAGACTTGAGCTGGAGATGCAGGTTTGTCAAATTAATCTATTCCTGCATTTCCTTCTAGCGAGTGCTGGCCTTGCTTTCAGTTATGTTAACTGCATTCTTCCTTATAAAGTTCCACAATTGAACTCTCTTTTTTGAAATCATCTTCATCTGAGCAATGGGAAGATGCATGTTCAAGGCGGCTTTGCTTTCTGAAAACCTTCCAGACAGAAGCACTGCAGCGAGCCAGTGGCGCCAGGACATCGGGCACACACACGTTAATAAATGTCTTTTATACTAGCTCCTCTTCTTTTTCCATATGATATTAGTTGCTGCCCCCAAATTTGCCTTGAGTGAGCTTCCCGCTCCTCCAAATGTTTTGCCACAGGGTTTCCACATGTCCAGGTTGCCCAGAGGCCCCCACGTGCTCCTGCGGTGTGGGCCAAAGTAGAAATAATGTCCCATTTCACACGTGAGGCAGTAGCCCATACAGTCCTATACCCCATCATCCATGAGACAATACTGATTACTCTGCTAAATATTCAAATAAAGACCACCCCTAGCTTTCTCTTTTGGCAATTTTTTTTGCCATCTACAAGTTAACCTTTTCTTTCTACTTTTATTTTAGATTCAGGGGGTAGTCAACTTTTATTTCAGATTCAGTTAACATGTGTGAGTTTGTTCCCTGAATAAATTGGGTGTCCCTGAGGTTTGGTATAGGATCTTCTCAGCCAGGGAGTGAGCATAGTACCTGGCAGTTTTTCAACCCCTGTTCTTCTCCAGCCCCTTCTAGTGTTCCCAGTGTGTGTTGTTCCCATATCTGTGTCCATGAATACTGAGTGTTTACCTCCCACTTATAAGTGAGAACATGTGGTATTTGGTTTTCTGTTCCTGTGTTAATTTTCTCAGGGTAACAGCCTCTAGCTGCATCCATGTTGCTGCAAAGAACATGATTTTATTCTTTTTCATGGCTGCATTATATTCCACAGTGTATGTGGACCTCATTTTCTTTATCCAATCCACCATCGATAGGCACTAGATTGATTCCATGCCTTTGCCATTGTGAATAGTGCTGCAATTAACATATAAGTGCATGTGTCTTTTAAGCAGAATGATTTATTTGTGGGGGGGGGCGGGTGGGTATACACCCAGGAATGGGATTGCTGGGTTGGATGGTAGTTCTGTCTTAAGTTCTTTGGAAAAGTTGGCTGAGCTAATTTACATTCCCACCAACAGTGTATAAGCATTCTCTTTTTTCCATAGCTTTGCCAACATCTGTTATCTTCTGACTTTTTATCATAGCCATTCTGACTGGTATGAGATGGTATTGCATGGTGATTTTGAGTTGCATTTCTCTAATGATTAGTCATGCTCAACGTTTTTCATATGCTTGTTGATTGCATGTTTGTCTTCCTTAGAGAAAGTGACCATGTCTTTGCCCATTTTTTAATAGGGTTGTTTGTTTTTGCTTGTTGATTTGTTTAGGTTCCTTATAGATTCTGGACCTTTGTAGGATACACAGTTTGCAAATATTTTCTCCCAATCCACAGGTTGTCTGTTGCTCTGTTGATGGCTTCTTTTGCTGTGCAGAAGCTCTTTAGTTTAATTAGGTCCCATTTGCCAATTTTTGGTTTTGTTTCTTTTAGCATTTTTTATCAAAAGGCCACTGTATAAAATGCTTCTGATTCAATGGAGCTAAGGAACAAATTAGTTTATTCTGTAGATATTATATATTCAATTTAGAAGGCATTGTTTTTTCTGAAATCCAAAGATTTGAAATGCACTTCATGAGAGAAGAATCAGAGGTGTAAAATGATGGGATCCCAATTTGGAGAGCAAGAGAATAGAGGAGTGTGTGAGACTATAGTGCCCCGGGCATTATAGAAGGTAAAGGTGGCCAGGCATGGTGGCTCACACCTGTAATCCCAGCATTTTGGGAGGCTGAGGTGAGCCAATCACCTGAGGTCGGGAGTTCAAGACCAGCCTGGCCAACATGGTGAAACCCTGTTTCTACTAAAAATACAAAAACTAGCCAGGTATGGTAACACACACCTGTAATCCCAGCTACTACTTGGGAGGCTGAGGTGGGAGAATTGCTTGAACTTGGGAGGCAGAGGTTGCAGTGAGCTGAGATCAAGCCACTGCACTCCAGCCGTCTCAAAAAACAACAACAACAACAAAGAAGAAGGTAAAGGTAAACTTTTAGGCAGATTATACAGCTAAGAAAAATAGGAAAATCTGACCACTACAATCAAGGTAAATTTCCAAAGTTCCTTAATTCAGAATCAACTGAGATGGAATGGCAAAGTCTCTCATCTTGCCAAAAGGCTCAGGGACAGTCCCGGCCACAAGAACCTCAGTCTGGGAGCTGGAAGCCAGAGCCTGAGCCCCCTCCTGGGAGGGCAGAGTCGGAAACACAACCGGGGGGCCTGGCCTCTGCCTGTCAACTGGGTCGTGCTGCCCCCCTAGGTAAAGCAGCTGTGAAGACCCTGGCCCCTGCCTTAGGGATGCTCAGAGCCGTGTTGCCAGCCGCAATCTCTAAACGCCACTCCCTGTCTCATTCCTCCCATGGGGCAATGCTCAGACATGGAGGCAAGGCAGGAGGTACAGGACAGCCCAGCATTTGCAGAGAGACTTGATTGTGGACTCACACGGAGGCATGCACACACACAGAAGGGCAAGAATGACATTTCGGGTCAGCCCTGGGGGCTAGCATGCTCATTCCCCGCCGTGTTCCCAGGGCAGTGGGGCCACAGGTGCCCAAGAACACTGGGAGGAAGCAGCCTCCCTACCAGCAGGAGCCCGGCCGTCCACGCCTGTGGGTAGGACCACGTTCTGGATGATTCCTCCAAGTCACAGGCAAGGAACATGGAGAGTGGGAAGAGCTAAGCTCCAGAATCAAAAAAGTGCAACCAAATATAAGTTTCCCCCAATTGTAGTTATTTGAATTCCATATTTTCAGTTTCTGCCCCAGCCATCACCTTCCTATGATGCGTGTTAGGTTTTCTCAGCATGATGGAAACAGGGACTTTCTGCTGCTGCTGTGTTTGTGCCTCTTGGTTTCCTCCTCCTCCGTCCTTGCCTCCCTTCCTTTCTTCCTTCATTAGCATTTCTCTAACTATATTATTCATAGGCTTGTGGGTTTGATGTGCCTGCATTATATTGTTCTAGTTCCCATTAAAATATAAGATGGCATTTAATACATGTTTAAAAGTTTTTCACATGCCACCCAAAATCAGCTTGCAAGCCACCCTTAGCCTGCATACATATTGAAAGAGACTGGTGTCTGGGTGTGGGGGCTAACACTATAATCCCAGGACTTTGGGAGGCCCAGGCAGGTGGATCACTTGAGGTCAAGAGTTCAAGACCAGCCTAGCCTACATGACGAAACCCCATCTCTGCTAAAAATACAAAAATTAGTCCAGCATGGTGGTGTGTGCCTGTAGTCCCAGCTACTCGGGAGGCTGGGGTGGGAGAATCTCCTGAACCCGGGAGGAGGAGGTTACAGTGGGCTGAGATAGTGCCATTGCACTCCAGCCTTGGTGACAGAATGAGACTGTCTCAAAAAAAAGAAGAAGGAAGGAAGGAAAAAGGAAAGGAAGGAAGAAAAGAAAGGAAGAAAGAAATGAAAGAGAAAGAAGAAAAGAAAAAAAAGAAAAGAAAAAGGAAAGAAAGAGACTGGAGTCCCTTCTTGCGCAGGGTCTGAGAGTGAGGACCCATCTGAGGAGTGGGTGCAGAGGGAGGTTCAGACCTGCGGCTCTGTCAGGATGGACTTGTCACTGACACAGGCCAAGCTGCCCCGGGGTCCCCAGGGCTTCCCCGACTCAGATCCCTGCATAACCAAATACACAGGGCCCTGGACAATGTTTCTGCCCCAAAATTGCTTTGAGAAATAAATGGGCCAATCTGTGTCTGCAAATGGGAAGAGCTCAGAGACTTAAAAAAAAAAAAAAAAAAAAAACACTACAAACCCAAGCAGAGACAGAGGGGCTGCTTCCCGTCTTGGTTGTGAAACATGTGATCAGAATAACATGAATGTGTGCGATGAAGCATGCTCTCTAGGAATTTTAGGAGTGCCTTTAGCCCTTCCAATCCCAGTGAATTCAAAAGGCCTGCATGTGGTTTATTATTATTCAAGGTATATGTAAACTTTATGGCTATTTTGTAGACTTTTTTCTTGTAGATATTCTCTACAGTATAGTTCCTTAATAGTCATAAGAGATATATACTCAGAGATCTCGGAATCCTAAATCTTCCAAAGCATCCACGGCATGCCACTTCGACTGTGGAGTGGAGTAAAGTAAAATTTCCAGATCAACTTTCATGTAATATATATTTATTTTTTAAAGTTCGGGGTACTTTGCTTTATATAATTGTATCAGGTTGTTTTGCTGTAAGACTTCTTAGAGGTAACTCACATTGAGAACCCCCAAGGAAAAGAGACACATGCCATGTTTTCTAAACTTATCTCAACTTTAAACAACTTTTTTGGAGGGAATGGTACATTAATGCCTCACTTAATATTAGCAATCAATGCAATAAAATTAGGAAATGCTCAAATGATTAATTCACAATATCAAGAACTTTCACTGGCTGCTTCATAATGGAGCTGGCTACCAAGTAATCTACAATTTTTACTTTGTCTGAAATGTCTATTGTCTTTCCAAGGATCATGGTCTTTTTAGATCTTTCACACCTTCTTCATGACTGTCTCCAGCTGTATTGGACAAATGTTTATCATTTTCTGACTCTTCAGAGTCTAAAGCACCTTTCTGCCTGGGGCAGTTACAGAGGCTGCCCAGTGTGTTTTTGGAGCTCAGCAGGTGTGCATGAGTCGTGATGGAACGTACAGGGAGAACTGAGTCAGCAGTTGGGTGAGGAGTGTGCACAGCAGGTGTGCATGAGTCGTGATGGAACGTACAGGGAGAACTGAGTCAGCAGTTGGGTGAGGAGTGTGCACAGCAGGTGTGCATGAGTCGTTGTGGAACGCGCAGGATGCACCCAGTTAGCAATCAGGAGAGGAGTGTGCACAGCAGGTGTGCATGAGTCATTGTGGAATGCGCAGGGTGCACCCAGTTAGCAATCGGGAGAGGAGTGTGCACAGGAGGTGTGCATGAGTCGTGATGGAACGCACAGGGCACACTGACTCAGCAGTCGGGAGGGGAGTGTGCATACAGCAGCTGGGCTTGAGCTGTGGAACCCACAGGGTGCACCAAGTTAGCAGTCCGGAGAGGAGTGTTCACAGCACCACCTGCAGGCAGCATTCCCTGCAGCCCTGCTGCTGTTCAGAAGGGTATCCAGAGCTTGCGTCAGCAGCTGGGGCAGAGGGGTGAGCAGCGGTGTAGGAGGCCATGGCCTCACTGTGCTGCAAGGCAGCTCTGGAACCTTCCAGAGCCTCCTGGCTTCCTCAGCGGCACCAGCTGGTAGCTCCAGGAGTGCTCTGTGTACTTCTAATACCTGTTTTTTTTTGTTTGTTTGTTTTTTGTTTGTTTTTTGTTTTTGCATAAAATTAATGGGTTTAGTTTCAACTGCTTGAAAATAAGAACTAGCGTATGGTTTTCTTCTCAGGACCTTTGTAAGATGATAGAAGAAGGCCAGATGTGGAAACACTGGTGAGAAGCAGATTTGGAGCCACTGACTGGGTTTCTGCTTCAGGATACTTAAGCTTTCCTACATTTCCTAGATTTGGGGGTCAATTTTCATATACAATTTTTTTAAATCACATTTAATATTAAACAACCTTGAAAGTTTCTCAATTAGTTAATCAAAATCTATTTCTACAGTAAAAACAAATATTAAAAATACACTTAGTGACTTTTATTTCATTTTCAAACCGTACTTATTTCCAAAAAGAATTTCATAGGATTACCATAAAAGGCATAGATAAAGTTCTGCCAATGGAAATACACTTCCACATAGACTGGAAAAATCTGGGGATAATAAGACTACTGCAACTGAGCATTGAATGAAATGCTGGGCTTCCTGGAAGTCAAGGCAAAAAGGGAAACATAATGATTTAGAGACTTCTTGCTTTCTAATAAAAGCAATCAAACCAGGATGTCACACCACAGAGAGAAAAGAATTGGGTTATTTGACTTAGGAAAGAATGAGAGCAGATATTATGATGATAAAAGCCCCTTGTTGGGAACATCACACACCAGGGACTGTTGTGGGGTGGGGGGAGGGGGAAGGGATAGCATTAGGAGATATACCTAATGCTAAATAACCAGTTAATGGGTGCAGCACACCAACACGGCACATGTATACATATGTAACAAACTTGCACGTTGTGCACATGTACCCTAAAACTTAAAAAAAAAAAAAGCCCCTTGTTAAGGCTTCACTGAAGCATCTGGCTTTTAAGTAGCTGGTTCCAATGGGCTGTCCAGCGAGAATCAGCTATAAAATGCACACCTGGGTAAATGAAAGCCCTCACAGGCTTCGTAGAGCCACTTTCTAAGGTTCAGACAGGCATGGATGTGTCAGGACTGCAAAGGCAGGTATTGATCTTCCTGCCTTCTGTGGGAGGAGGGTATGTATCTAAAAGAATGAAAGACAAGTAAAGTTACTTAAATAAGGAACATAAGAAGAGAGTTAGGACCCAGGCATAGCTTTTACCACTTCAGGCTGAATACAGAGAAGACTGTTTCCACATTCTGAACGTGAGCACGGATCCAAAAATGCATTAAGTGGGCGTTGGCTGGTTTAGATGCGTGCCTAGAGGCAGCTTTGACCAATGAATTAAAGGCTTCATGCAGATTAGACATGCTTATTAGGTGAATTATTTTAGCTTTGGTTTTTAATAAATGAAAGAGAGATTGGCAATTAGCCTTAAAAAATATATGGTGCCTAAAATCTGTTTGGTCCTCGTGCCCGTTCTAGATAGCGACACTCACACGTCGTTTATGGAGGTGCTTCACAATGCCAGCTGAGAACGCAATCTAAATCGTCCAACCTTCCTCCACCCAGTGCAAAATTCATGTAGAACACTGACTGTAATATTTCAAATCCTGGCATCAAATTTTAAATAGAAACTGCTGAAATGTCCATTGGTTTTTGTTTGGTTGGTTTTAGTACCAATCCAGTCCAAGGAGTACCTTCCTCTCAAATTTTCTAGACACGTTTTCCCATCAAATCTTTTTTTGAAGCAATGAAACATCTTTTAAGTGAAATCACACACAGAGTCTCTTTATGCAAAACAAGGAACTAAGCTTTGCCCTCAGAGTTCCAGGAAGCATGTTCAGTAGACCACTGGGTCCCCAGGCATCTGACCCTAACCCACGCTTATATGACAGATATCATTTTATGTACATCTGTAACCGGAGTCCTCCAACTTGGCGCTCTCTGTATCCTCAAGGAAGTGAGGACATGCAATACATTGACAATTTGCTTTAAAGTGACAAGGGTGACTTTGATCTCTCCATGTTCCCCACGGGACCGGAGCATGGCACTTCATCATGGAAGCATCCAGGTACTGCAGCAGGAGGAATTCTGGCTATGGCGCTTGTTTAACAGGCTTCTGCAGCCCAGGTGCTGAGGTTCACTACACTCTCTTCCCATTGCTTTTTGGCCAAATAGAAGAGTATTGTGGCTTTGCCAGTGCTCTTTGAACCCCCCTGGAACCCACGTGAGAAAGTCTTGCAGCACCGTCCTGCTGCGACCATTTACACCCACGGAGCGATGGCAGCTCTGTTTGTATTTATCAAGAGTCCACCTGGCTCCTTTCCCACCTCTTTCACCAAGCTCCACCCCCTGTCCATCCTACTGTAATATGCTGGGAGCAGCACTGCCCGGATTGATGTTCTAATGTTCTTCTCTAACTCTCCACATGGCCAGACAGTTCTGTGGTAAGATGGGTGGGTGCCGGTCTGGGGAACAGAGAATTTCATCCCAAGCGCAGTAGGATCCACTTAAGCTTTCTTGAAACAGATCAACTGAATGGGACTTTACAGGCTCTGCCTTCGCCTCCCATCACCCACACCTCCTCAGGTGTGTGCAGTCCCCTCCCCGGTACCAGGGTGTGAGCGGTACCCGCCAGGCACCCCGTGTCTGCAGCCTCCATCCCCTGTCTCCTAACAACTATGCTTTTTTCTCATACTGGCTACTATTAAAATCTGATGTCAGCTAGTTGACCAGTGGAAACGATTTGATAGACTATTTCACAAGGAAGTACACATGACTGATGAAAACTATGCTGTCGGGGCTAAGGAGCTTCACGTTAGTAGGAAAAATCATTTTTGACCAATGCAGTGAAAGTAATGGTGGTGGCCGGGCGCGGTGGCTCACGCCAGTAATCTCAGCACTTTGGGAGGCCAAGACAGGCAGATCATGAGGTCAGGAGATTAAGACCATCCTGGCCAACATGGTGAAACCCTGTCTCTACTAAAAATACAAAAAATTAGTTGGGCGTGGTGGTGGGCACCTGTAGTCCCAGCTATTCGGGAGGCTGAGGCAGGAGAATGGTGTGAACCCGGGAAGCGGAGTTTGTAGTGAGCCGAGATGGCGCCACTGCAGTCCAGACTGGGAGACAGAGCGAGACTCCATCTCAAAAAAAAAAAAAAAGTAAGGGTGGTTTCAGTAACTGGAAGAGCTTTCTGGGTAGGATAAGGGGGGCTTTCCCAATCCTCCCGGATTACTCCCCACAGACCACAGCCAGTTCAGCTTTGAGAACACACAGTGTGCCTGCCCCCTGTGCTTCCACACAGCCTCTCCTCATGCAGAAGTCACGCAAAGAAGAAAAAAAAACAGCATATTCTGCAATACACCTTGTAACTTCTTACCTTTTTATAAAACTGAGGCCATCAAACTAGGTAATTTTTGCCTGCTAGAGCTGTGTGAAATCTTTCAAAAAATATTAATTTTTACATAATAAAAATCTGTTGCATTTCTGCTAGGCTAGGTTGTATAAAACGCATTTTGAGCAATTACTGTGTCAGGAGATAAGCAAATATTGAGTCATAAAAAGAAAATAGTCATTGTCACTCAGGTCTTTGTCCTAGAGGAAGTTTCATGCATGAATTTGAGAACATCTGTTTTAAATACAGCTTCGAACATTATCAATTGTTGTATTTTCTTAATGTATCTTACAAATTTATAATTTGTAAATGTATTTTTACTGGGTGTATTTTGAGTAACTAAAATTATGAGCATTTGGAGAAGGCTGGAAAATCCGAAGTCAACATCCATCTAACATTAAATGGATAAGCTGTCCAGAGAATTTGTCTAGGTTTTAATTCCTTATCAGGATGCTTTGGGGGGCATGATAGCATGGTTCAGAGTTGTACAAAATTCTAGGCAGCTATAAGAATTCTACTAGAACCTGGAATAGCCTGGAAACATCAGAGCCTCCTCTTATCCTAGTCCTTATAAAGAAGGAAGCTGTACGTGTAGATGTATAACAGCCTGGGCAGGAGGGAAACTCTTTCATTACTTATTTTCATGGGAAAGAGAAATAAGTCATAAGCCTCGAGAGCTTTGGCAATGCTTGTAACTCCTATTAGTTGGAAGCTATCATACAAGACACAACTGTGTTCCCACACAGCTGGAAATCAGCTCTAAAGGTCTCCAGCTCTGTTGTTATTCTCACCTTTTCTTCTTTGTCAAGTGGAGGAAAACACCTTAGTAAGGAATTCCCTATGAGACTATGTTCTATAGCAAAGAGCAGATGAACAAAATCAGTGCCAATTATCAACATTCTCAGTGCTCCCATCAGCTATGGTGGTGTTCCCAGGATCCATGCTGGTCCTGGCCAGGAGTAGGAGTTTCCCAGGTGCGTCCTTCAGAGCAGGGGCCTTAGCACGGCACTGGGTGTCCAGCGGGTTCCCCTCCAGATAGGAGACCTTGAATTTGTTCTCAGCTTCTCATGTTTTAAGTCAGCTCCCCACTGGCTGAACAGGAAGGACTAACGCCTGAGATCCAGCCCTGAGCTTCCAGACGGGGCTGCCTGGCATCCCAGACGATGCTGAGGTTAGGTGCTGGTGTCCCCGGCCATCGTGAGCCTATTTTGGGGCCTGGCAAGCTCGGGGTGGGCCAGGCCTCAGAGTAACACACGGCACTGGCTGACGGTGCCCTGAGAGTTTGCAAGAACTGACTTTCAAACATGGAAATGCAGAGCACACGGGGTTGGGCCAAAACTTAGATCCTCTAGGTTGGTCACATTTGACCCTGCAGTGCCACCGGACAGGCCTGGGAAGCATCTGTGGAGATATCAAAGCCATCCTCCTTCTCACACTGGCCTGAACAAGCTGAGAAATGAGACAAGGAGTGAAGGTGAAGCCCTGGGGTGGTCTTTCTGGCCAGTAAAGATGAAGCTGAAGGTAGGAGCATGGTGTGAAAGCTGAGAGGCTGCAAGAGCCTGAGAGTCTGCAGGAGCTCACGGTCACGTGCCCAGCGGCAGCCCTGGTGCCTCTCTCCAGTCCACGCTCATGGCAGTGTGGTGTAAGCCCAGATAAGCTGATCAGCACACCAGATTTACCAGCCAGCCTCATCTCTCCCCTGCCCTGTGAGTGCCGTGAATAAGCGGCAGTGACAGTGGGAAGGAGGGGAAGGCGCCCCCAGCACCCAAGTGCAGGCTGGATTCCCAGGCATCTCATCCTTATCCCTCCAGCTTATCTTCCGGGTGCATGTGTCCCAGTGGCAGGGTCAACTCGAACCCAGGGAGTTTCGGCAATTGTTTTTCTTATCCATTATATTTCTCCTAAATAGTAACTTTTTTGGAGAAAGGATGGTAATTATCAATGTCACACAAGGCCCCAGCCTCTGATTCAGTGCTGCAGGGCCCCGAGGACAGTTCCAATGCTTGGGATCCATTATTAAGACTCAGAGATGATGAAGGGGAAACCACAGCTATGTTAGAAATTAAATATACTCTTCTGGGCTGAGTATAAAGGAATAGCTACTGCTGGCCTGTGAGAAGCTGTAATAACTAGTATAAATCATTAACAATGAGGACATAGACTCCCCTAAAGCCACCCTTTCCGCTCAACTGTGAACCTTCCCGGGTTTGGGGCGTGGAAGTTTAGGACAAACCGTCCTCCACTGAGCACTTTGCAGAGAAGGTTATTAGCCCTGCGAGGGGACTGTGCTCTCAGGAGAGCTGCACGTAAAATGACCAGGAAGGAAATAGCAGCAACTTCTCAAATTAGCATCATTAGTAATTATCTCTTAATAGCCCCACTTGGCTTTAGAGACTTGGCACTTGAAATTCTGCTTAAAGTTCAGTGAGGAAAAACAAATTTCACGCTGAAATGTCTCAATAACACAGCTGAGCTGCTAAGGTAGTTGTCTGGTTGAGGTAAGGGAAGGAGAGGGGTGTGTGGACGTACCAAGGGCTTCCTGTAAGAAGAGCTAGGCATGGGGTCATCTATAAAGACAGAAAGCATGGGAAGCATCATTGGAACTCTCCCACTCGTCCTCTTTGAAGATACTTTCAGAATGTTCCCCCCTTGGAAGCCTAAGTCATCACCTGTGCTTAGGGTCACTCTTTCTAATGACACATAATTCAGCTTCCTTCAGATCAAAAGTCTCTCCAAAGACAATATGAAAAGGAAAAATGGAAAAGAAAACCCAGCCTCCACATCATAGTCAGCAGCCAACAAACATTGCACAAACCTTGCTGTTTGTTCATTGGAATTCAAATCCAAATAAGATTCACAAAGAAATTAGAGTCTGTGGCAAGAAAACAGATGGATTCTTTCTAATTTTTATGAAGACATGCTTGGCAGGACGTAGAGAACACATAACTACAGTTTTACAAGACTAAACAACATCCCTCTTTAGGCAAGAAATACTTTCCCCCTCATCAGAAGGAACGTGTGTTATTAATTAGCTGTGTACATTGTAGCAATTTGCAGAAAGTCTAAACCATCCCCTTAAGAGACTTAGCATAAACACTGTACAGTAGCTTTATTATAAAAGGCAACACAAGTAGGTCTCCACTTAGCGACTTCCATAGAGAGACTCATTCAGCACTGGAGCAGGAAATACCTATGAAACAGGCATTCTTAGTTTAGATCAATGGGGTCGGCATGGAGGCTGAGAAGTTTTCTCAGGACCTGACGTGACCTCCCCTCCTCCCTCCATATTTAAAATGTTCCCTGCGTGGCCTCCTCCTTTCCTTACCTCAGGTGTGTCTTGTGTCCACCACCAGTCCTCTCCTATGGATTTCCACCCATGCCCTCAGCCCTCTGCTCACGTACAGCAGGGGTTGCATGTTCACGGATGTGGCTTGCAGACTGGAGGATGGATTCTGCAGTTACTGTAGAAAGAAGGAAAAAGGATTTCATACGTGATGGTGATGTGGCATGTGCCAAGTGCTTCTGTGTGTACATCCTCGCCAAATCCTCACTGTGACCCCAGGAGGGAGATGCTACTATCCCATTTTACAGAAAAGGAAAATCTTGCCCTAAAATGATATTGAATTTAGCAAAACTAGGACTTGAACCTGAATGTCTCCCAGGACCCCAGCTGCCCCCAAAGCCCATGTCTCTCCTTGAACGTTCTTCTTCTTGTAGCTTTTCCTGCAAGTTCTCCATCAGCGTCTTGACTAAAGGGCCTTGTGTCTTGTCCACCAGCACAGTCCCTGGCTGAAAGATTCTGACCAGGAAGTAGGCAAACAGATTCATACTTCCCTTTCAACTGAAAATTAATACATATTTAGTCAGGGCAGATTTTCCCAAGTAAATGCATTCTTTCCTTTGAGGAACAGATTGGGCTTCTCAGACCAAGGCTTGGTGTGGGGTCTGCCCTGGTTAAACTGCAAGTAGGCACCCTGGCTTTTGGAGCCCAGCGTCCCTTTTCTTCATCCCCTTTGATCTTCTCACCTCTCCTGTAACACAGAAAACTCCCCTGAGTTCCTATAATCTTCCACTTTGAACAGGCATCAAAAGATACGAGTTAAACTAGAATCTCTGCTATGGAGAAACTGGAACCCCAAGGGACAGAAGGCAGCCCGCACGGAGCAGAGCACCAGACAGAGCTGCGGCTTGCCACTGCCTTCCAGCATTGCATACCTGTCATTTCCACCCTCATGTGAGCACAAGCTACCATGTCATTTTCCTGAAGGGACCTGGGTCTTAGGCTTCAACACATTGTAGAATGTTAACAACTCTGAATACAGTATTTTTTATTATGAGAAAAAATGGAGGCCAGAAACTCTTTTTAGAGCCCCTGCAACCTCTCCCACTGACCAGTGCTGTCTCTGCTGTGTGTGGACCCAGCTGGTTCCCCAACAAGCAGAGGACAAATCAGACAAAGGTCTGAATTCTGTGCTGCCTGCAGGAAACAGCTTTAACCAAGCTTCATCTTCACAGTCTTCTGAGCCAAATGTCTAGTTTATAAACAAAGGAGAAGATGAAATATATACATATATATATTTGGAGAAGTCTAACTATGCCGAACCAAGCCCACGAAGGCATCCCTGTACAGTGGTTAACCCACACTCTCCAGACAGCCCGAGTCTGCCCGTCCTCAGGTGAGACACAGACAGGAGAACCCGTCCTGTGGTTCTGCACAGGAACCACTCTCCACCTAACAGACCAGGCCACAGGATCGATTTTCAAACACCATCTTCATCAAGTAACAAGATTAATTTTCCGCATCAGGACATCTCAAAGGCTACATTAGGAAACCAGGTTCAAAAGACAATGTGGAGAAAATGCCTGCTTGTGAGAAGACCACTGGCCAAACAAGCTGCAAATCAAGATTAAGATGAGCTCTCACTGGGACAGACAAACGTTCACAGAAAATTCTGGGAAACGGGATGCATGAGGATTTGAAGCCCCGTGGGACACACCCCTCTCTTCCTCCTTCGGAGTCTTCCCTCTGCCTCCTCTGACGAGGTGGATCTGAGGTGGAAGCAGAGAAAGGAGGCGCCTGTGGGCAGGTCCTGGGCAGATCAGGGCCGCGGTGCTGAGCTGTGCGCCGGTGCAGGAATCCAGGACACCGCGTGAAGGAAGCACCTGTAAAGGAATCCAGGGGAAAAGGGCATATTTTCTGGAAACAATCTTTGTTATAATGGAAATAATTTTGATATCCATTTGATGAAATAAAAATCCTAAACTTTTTCTGTGGGGTGTATCTCCCTCTTCACTCTGGACCAGGTACCTGAAGAGAGGAACACATGAAGCCATGCAGGAGGCCCGGGGAAACCCTTTGCCCAACGAAAATCCCACTTCCTGCCCAATGAAACCCTACTTCCTGCCCAACAAAAACCCCACTTCCTGCCATTCACCACTGTGGTGTCCCCGGAGAGGTTGTCGTCAATGGAGGGTGTGATTCTTTTGTTCCCCATCAGTCTCCTCCTGTTATAAGGCCAGTGTTGTCTTTCTGATTAGCACATCAATGTGTGTTTATTTAATGGAGTAAGATTTTTGACTTCACACACAGGCAGAAGATAAAAATACCTGAGAAACCAGGCTTCTGATTCTCAATTACTGCAGAAAGCAACATCATCCTGCAGATTCTAGTCTAGCTCCAGGCCCTCTGTTTGTTGAAAAGTAGGACTGTTTTCCTTTGAAATAAAAATACTTGGAGGAATCAAAAGGAACCGAAAATACTCTCCTGGAACACCATTTGGATTTGTTGCCTTGAGAAGAAGAAATCACTGCAGTACAAAATGTGTTACCTGAATATGTAAATGCCTGTGGCTGGCCTTCTGGCTTCCGGGACAAAGGCCAGCCCACAGGAAAAGCAGCAAAGGAGAGGAGATTTTTGAAGCCTAGGGGTGCTCACCTCTTCTGCTCCCAAGCTGTTCCTATTCCCCAGTTCTCTTTGTACCCATTTCCCACTGTTTTTCATGCATGAAATGTTCTGCTTCTGGGAGGCAAGAAACATGGTCAGCCATGTCGATAAGCATGGCCTTGACCCTAGTCAAGCTCTACTTAGGAGAGAAAAAGCATCGCCCATGCTTCCAGGGTAGGGAGCGAAAACACTAGCGTTTTAGCAAAGTGAATTTGAGCACACAGCTGATTCTGTACATTCTCTGCTCTCTGATAAAAGCAGGTCAACATTTGATGCTGCTCACATTACCGTCATTCACTGCAGCTCCACTAATCACAGCTAATGGCTGGTAAAGCATTCACGTGTACTAGAACTTCAGCTAAAGAATAAAAAACAAGAAGATAAAATGGTAAACATAAATTTAAAATAAGGCATTAAACCACTGTAATTCACCGCGAAGTGTTTTGTCACTTTCTGATCCTAGAATAGCTAGGGAAGAAATACTTAAGAGAAAAAAAAAATCAATCAAAGCAAAATTTGATCTCCAAATTCAAATAACTTCCCAAGTATACCTCTCATTGTCCCTGTGAGTTATTATCCACAGAGGCGGACGGCAGCTATCCCTGGAACCCTCAGAGCAGCACAATATTGAGAGGCCTCGCACGCTTCTTTGTAAGAACAGCTTTAGGTGGAGACATGTAAAATCATCTGATGGTGAATGATGGGAACAAATAGACTGCTTCACCTTAATTGCCGCATCCTGCATTTCAGGACAGTTATGTCTGAAATTTTCAGATTAAGCTTGTTCTCTACAAAACTGTCTGTAAACAATCTCCATTGCATTCTGTTCATTAACCCCCGCTCAGCTGCCTGCCCGACATCCTGAGAACCTACCTGGCTTTGCAGCCCCTCTCACCCCATCTGCCGCCTCTCCTCCTGCTGCTGCCCTGGGGCTCTGGTGGCACTGTGACCAAGTGACCCAGTCCATCCTCTCCGGTTCCCCAGGACCCCCGGCGCCATCCACGTCGGCTGCCTTGTCCATCATACCGGCCACTCTTCCAGACCACACTACCCTCCCCAGCCACAAAACCGGCACAGAGCGGGCAGAGGCACCATGTAGAATGCAGCCCCTGCTCTCCTGCAAAGCACGGCTGCCTTGGCCCATCCACCTGTGTCCTCAAAGTGTCAAAGTGGTTTCGTCATTAGATCAAGAGGACTTTAGGGTCTAAGCCATTCTGATGCCACAGAGGTTTGGAAAATGAAGAAATGCCGCTTTAATTAAATAATAGAAAAAACCTACATTTGTTTCTTTATTGTTTTAATGAAATTATGGGATTTCAGCTGCAATTTTTTTCACACATATTGAAAAGCTTCGATAGGACTTCTTCCAGGGCTTTGCCTGCGGATCTGTGCTCGTGGGGTTATTGCCTCTGAGACTCATGGCTGGGTGGTGCCCCCACCCTCATGGTCTCCCCTGCACCCTTTTCCCGCTCAAATGATAAACTGCTGGGCTCCTTAGTGAGAGAGTGGAGGTTCAGGCCGGCATGTGCAAGCTCACCGTTCTCAACACGCCCCGCCCCTTTAACCTCTTAACCCACATTAGCTTTTTTTTTTTATCATTCTATGCTTCCAGGCTCTCTGAGACCCTATCAGATTTATTCTTTGTAATAATATCAATGATCCCACATGATTCCAAACCACTTTATATGTACCCCTCACAAAACCCCAGAGTTAGATACTTTAACTCAGACGTTTCCAACCCCCGGGCCAAGGACTGGTACTGGTCCAGGGCCTGCTAGGAGCTGGGCTGCGCAGCAGGAGGTGAGTGAGCAAGGCTTCATCTATATTTACAGCCACTCTCTGCCGCTCACATTACGCCTGAGCTCTGCCTTCTGTCAGGTCACAGTGGCATTAGATTCCTATAGGATTGGGAACCCTATTGTTAACTGTGCTTGTGAGGGATCCAGGTTGCAGACTCCTTATGAAAATCTAATGTCTGATGATCTGTCACTTTCTCCCATCATCCCCAGATGGGACCATCTAGTTGCAGGAAAACAAGCTCAGGACTCCCACTGATTCTACATTATGCTGAGTTATATAATTATTTCATTATGTATTACAATGTAATATTAATAGAAATAAAGTGCACAATAAATATAATGTGCTTGAATCATCCTGAAACCATCCCTGCAGCCCCCAGTCCATGGAAAAATTGTCTTCCACAAAACCAGCTATCCCTGGTGCCAGAAAGGTTGGGGACAGGACCACTGTCTTACAGAAAGAGTGAGGCTGCTCCTGGATTCTGGACCCACAGGAAGTTAGATATAGTGTTTGTTCTTTTAAGATACTAACTCTTGAGGTAACTTGCCATAAAGCAATAGATAGCTAATGTAGCATCCAACAAACTAACTAAAATCAATCACGGCTTGCTAGGTCTTCCCCCTGGCTGGACACCGCCTCTTAGGAGTAAGTCCCCTGTAAAAGTAGCAAGGTCACTCATTCCCGTGGTTGACCACATTTAACAAAATGTGAATCCAGTTGAAAGCCAGTGTATACTGCACAGTGGTCAAAAGATTTGGTGGACTTAATATGGCCAAATACTACTTTCAAAAAGCACCTTGCTTTCAAAGAAATGCTCCCAGATACAATGACCATCGGGTTCTCTTACCTAAAATGCACACAAGGCTGCAAGATGAAAAATTCATCTGAGGATTCAGGCAAAATCATCAATTAATCATTTTAAGATTATTATGCTAAACAGCTAATACTCTGTTTTATCCTATTAATTTGATGCAAAATCTCCCCATTCTATTTTTAAGGGAGATGTGACTCCACATACCTCACTTTCCAGTTCTTCCATCATCTCCTGCACCATCAAGTCTCCCCTCTCTGCATACCTCACTTTCCAGTTCTTCCATCATCTCCTGAACCATCAAGTCTCCCCTCTCTGCTGGATCATCCCTGCCTACTCAAACACACACTACTATTTCTCTCATCTTAAAAAAGTCTCCTCCCACCCCTCAGCCTCCTCACTGCGCAACAGCACCCAGGCTCCAGGCCTTTGCACCTGCTGTGCCTTGGGGTGGAGCTCCACTCCTCCAGGTCCCCACAGGCTCCATCCTCTATTCCCTTAGAAGTACACTCAAATGTCACCCTCCTCATCAGGCGTTCCCTGGATGCCCCTTCAACCTGCAGCCCCCACCCCCTTGCTAATCATGCTCATGCCCTCCACCCATGAAAATGCTCAGTTCCACTAGGACCGAAGCCCTCATCCTTTTTTCCTTTTAATTGCTGTATCTGGAGAACTCAGATGAGCCCCTGGTGTAGCATGTGCTTAATAAACATGTGCAGTGAATCAGTGAATGGGTCTGCTTCTCCATGCAACTCACTATCCCACACTCAAAATCACTCTGTATTCATTGTGTTTGTGTCTTTTTTCTGATAATACAATTACTGAAGATTCATTGCAGAAACTTCTGAAAATACTGAAAGGTGTTAGTAAGACAATGAAAATGAATCCCTACCATCTGAAGATAACAGTAGCTAATTCTTACTGCTTATAACTGTAGCAAGTGGCTCATACCTTGAATCTTGCATTGCAATCTGCTTTTAAAAATAACCCATACTCATCATCGCATGTGGTGAAACATTCCTCTAAAGGAGGGCCCGTCTGAGATCTTGTCTGAACTTGTGGGAGAAAATCAGCCAGAGCACTGCCAGTGAGGCATTCATTCCCAAATGCGGGGCACAGAGAGGCCGGCAGGAGCATGTACCCTGGGGAATGGGGGCAGAAGGTCTTACGGTGCTCAAGCAAAGCAGGGTCACCGGAGTTCAGCGAGTCTGAGAATAGAGGGGTGACCTTTGTGGATTAGCAGCCATCGCTTGGGCAATCTGGATTTTAATCAAGACAGATGGAAAGAAAAGGGAAGAGAGTGATGGACATGGAGGAAAATCCCCAGATTTTCGGGGTTCCCTACCTGCCCAGGTGCTGGGACAGAGAGACCTCAAGAGAGAGGAAGAGTCAAGGGCCCCAGACCCTCACCCTCTTCCTTCATCTTCCCACCTCAGCCTTTGTATTCAAGAGGGGTTTGAGGGTCGTCTCTAAAACGTGGTGACTGCATGGTAATTCCATCTAATGAATGGGTTATGGTTATCCACTACTGTCAAAATTGAGTTTAATTCACAAATTGTGCTTTTATACAGAGTGCTACAATGATGAGTTGTTCTCATACTTAAGTCTGTGTATTTGCCTTATGCATTTGAAGGTGGATGAACAATTCCATTATCAGTCATTGGTAGATTTACCCTGTGGGATGAAGCATTCTCTGTCCTGATCACATACAGAAAGCAGCCTCCACCTCATCTTCAGGGAATGGCCAATCAGGGCTTCTCCATCAGCAGGTGAACTCTGAGCATGACTCTCTCTCCCACTTCTTTCTCTTTGCCTTTCTTTAACTTTCACAGTCTTTCTTCATTTCCCTCAAGCCAAGCATATACACTTCTCTATACCATGGAATGTATTGGTGAGTGCCTGGTCTCCCGCTGGAGTGGGATTGAGTGTATTGGCGAGCGCCTGGTCTCTCGGTGGGGTGGGATTGCGTGTATTGGTGAGCACCTGGTCTCCCGGTGGAGTGGGATTGTGTGTACTGGTGAGCGCCTGGTCTCCCAGTGGAGTGGGATTGTGTGTGTTGGCGAGCGCCCGGTCTCCTGGTAGAGTGGGATTGCGTGTATTGGCGAGTGCCTGGTCTCCAGGTGGAGTGGGATTGCAGTATGCTGCAGCTGGCAGTGGATGCATGTTTAATTTGATAATGTTTAAAATCACTGCAGTGTCAGCCTTGACCAAATGAGGTTTAAAAAAAGTCATTGGCAGCCAGGCAAGGTGGCTCACGCCTGTAATCCCAGCACTTTGGGAGGCCGAGGTCGGTGTTATTAGTTGAGGTCAGGAGCTTGAGACCAGCCTGGCCAACATGGTGAAACCCAGTCTCTACTAAAAATACAAAAGTTAGCTCAGCCTGGTGGTGGGTGCCTGTAATCCCAGCTACTCAGGAGGCTGAGGCAGGGAGAATGGCTTGAACCTGGGAGGCAGAGGTTGCAGTGACCCGAGATAATGCCACTGCATTCCAGCCTGAGCGACAGAGCAAGATGCCATCTAAAAAATAATAATAATAAATTTTTAAAAAGTCATTTGCCCCTTCAACTCTTTCTACCTCCACTGTTTTATTATAATTAAGTCTATTTTTGAATGTTCTGCTCCACCTTTAACTACCCTTTTACACAACACACAGATGTGCCTTTTTCCAACACTGGAAGTTGCTTTTTCCATCAAGTTTTTACTCCTATGTGTCTCTCATACCTAGCTGCAGTGTCAGCCCAGGGATGTTCTGGGAATTAGGGATGAGAATGTTCGAATTTTTCCTTCCATGAGCAACATATTGTTATTCCAACAAGAAAGGGGATCTTCAGCTGTCTGGAAGGCAGGAAGAGGAAGCGTATGTCTCTCCCCCATGCTCTGTGCATGACAGCGGAGGCTGCAGAGCCCCCTCCAGTGGCTGCAGAGACCGCCTTTGTTGAAGGTGGCTCTCAAAGGTCAGAGTGGCCTCCAAGCTCTATTCCTCATTCCACAGGTGGCAATGTTCCGTGTCCCGCACCTGCTAATGGGTGGCATCTTCAGTGTAGGGGAAAACTTGATTAAGGCTGTTCATAAGAAAGAGAAAGAAGCAACAGCTACAATTTTAAAAGAAAAAGAGTTTTAAGTCTTTACCATCTGATTAAACATGTTGGTACGTGGGACAGGGAGCATGTGAGTAACTACTAAAGAGGGAAGCCAGAAAGGGCGGTGGGAGAGGTAGAGATGTTGATTTATTAATATGTAACCATTGGAAACTCATCATTCTAACAAAGGTGTGTAGTTTTTCTGACAGGTGGAAGTCACGTATTATTGTTTAATGTTTAGAGAACTGCATAAGAAACTATCCATTCCCAACCGCTTCTCACAGCCCAGTAACCTGACTTCTGCCTCGCTGTACTTCTTGAGAGGAACCTTCAAATAGGGATGGATTCACGGTTACGGGGTGAGCGAGTCGAAAGAGAAGTTGCAGGGAGTCGGGGCATTTGGAGGATGACAGGATCCACTGAAGAATTCCATCAGGGCTTCAATGCACCGTGCTCAGGTCACGGGCCCCAGCTGATTCCAGGCTTTTCCATGAGCCCGCCAGGGACTCACACCACAGCACATCCTGGGAGTGTGCAGAGGGAGCCTGTGGGGTTTCTCTTCCCACCCACCCTTGTCTGGGGTTCAGGATGGACACACAAAGCAGCGAATTTCTCATTAGAGAAGACGGCATTTCAGTATCAACTGTGGGGCTTCTTTTGGAGTTTTGTTGGTCTGTGTAGATGAATCTTTTCTCACTTTCTCAATGTCTTCCTAGTTTTTCTTTCTCATCAAGTTTCTTCTCACCGTCTTGTGCATCGATGCCTCCAGCAATGGGGCAGGTTTGAGCCATGTGTTCTCTGTGTCTGTCTCGCTCAGTGTTCAGTCAATGTTCGTGCTACTGACTTGCTGGCATCTGAAAACCGAGCAACAAGGAAGACGGGAACATGTTGCTTTCAAGGAAATCTCATCAGTTTCCCTGGATTTTGTTTGATTTTCCTTTCCGAAGAGAGGCTGACCCTCTCGACACAGGGCTGTGGGGACGTGTGTGTTTAGGTGTGTGGGTGGGCAAATAACCAGACCCACAGCTGTGTTGGCACACAGAGGCCCGAGCAGTCCCCACCCAGATGAGCAGGGAGGTGGATTCAAGAGAAGAAACAGAAATGAAAACCCTTAGATCAGGAGTGTCCAATCTTTTGGCTTCCCTGGGCCACATCGGAAGAAGAGCTGTCTTGGGCCACACATAAAATACACTAACATTAACGATAGCTAATAAGCTAAAAAAAAAATCACAAAATAATCTCATGATGTTTTAAGAAAGCTTACAAATTTGTGCTGGGCATTCAAAGCCATCACGGGCTGCATGTGGCCCATAGGCTGCAGGTTGGACAAACTTGCTCTAGAAGCTGGTGGAGGCTGGGACCAAGGGAGGGAGTACAGGGTCAGGAGTGCCAAGGGTCACCTGCATCCGCCTTGTCGCTGCCTCTAGCCTCTTTGCAGTTCAGCCCCAGGTCCCAGGTCCTGAGCAGAATGCCCTACAGGAGGAGGCGGCCACCCAGGCTCCAGACCCTGGGCAGGCCTGAGAAGCAGCCATCTCTCAGCGGAGGGACGGCCTGTCCAGGTGGGCAGGTCAGCTGGACACTGGGAGTTCAACAGGATGCAGCTGCCAGGCCTAAATGTCTACCACCTCTGATAACATACCCTCAGAGGACAAAGCAATTGGAAAGGGCTTTTAATCACAATGTTAGGAATGTTAGGAATGTTGAAATAAAAGGCTGCTTAAAGCATAAATATTATCACTACCAAAGTAAAAAAAAAAAACAGGAGAAATCATATATAATTTCCACCATTTTAAAAGATAAAAATGTGTGTATTTCCATATAAAGTCTGTCACGACCTTACTGCCTCTACACACGCACACACAATGCACATGAACACAAAACACACATGTGCGCACATATAAATGCAAAGCACAACACACATGCACACACAAATATAGACACATACATAATGCACATGTGTGCACACAAACATGCACATACGCACATATACACAGGCATATAAACGTGACACACATGCATGTGTGCACATACAGACACACATGCAAACACATACACACAACATGCATGTGTGATACTACATGCAAACATGGACATGTGTGTGCATATATGCACACAGACATGCATGCATGGATGCACATATACACATAAGCATGCATACACAGGCACACCCCACACATACATGCACACACATACGCTCTCACATACACATGTACATCCCACAGGCATACACATATGCACACTTTCACAATCACATCTGCACGTGTGTGCCCTCATGCATGTGTGTGTACATGGATGCACACATGTACACACACATGCATGCACTCACAAACGTACATATACACACACATGCACCCATGTGTATGCACATTCAGACACCTACACATGCATGTATGTTTCCATGTATACATGCACATGTATGCTCTCACATGTATGTTTGCATACATGCACACACGTTTCTTGCATACATGCACATACGCTCATACATGCATGCATGTTTATGTGTATACATGCACACACAACTATGCATGTTTCTGTGTATACATGCACACACAGACCTACACATGGATCTTTGCTCCTGCCCTTTGCCTCTGCCTCTTTATCTCCATAGCACTCTCACTGTCTATATATGAGGTTGTTTAATAAGCTGTTAATGAATAAATGAGTGACTAAATCAATGGTAACGACGCCTAAAGTGGATAGCTTGAGGTAAAAGGAAGAAAACGGTCACTACTGAGCGTCTGATGTGAGCTCTGCTCCTTGCTGTGTGACCCTGTTAATGCTGAGAACAGCTGAGGCTCGGGGGTCACTCTGTCTGCTCTGAGCTGCACCGCTGGCGAGGGGGTGCTCAAAGTACACGGTGGGCCTGGTCGGTTCTGCAGAGCCCATTCTTGCCAGGAAGAAGATTATCCTCACTTCACCATGCAGGACAGCTGGTGTCTGTTTTTGTGGGTCCAGAATGAGAGGTTCCAAGAAGTGACCTGACCGTCTGAGGCTGCTGGTGGTGAGTGAACCGTCTGCTGAGCAGATGCACTGTTTGCAGGCTTCCATTCTCCTCACTGCACAAAACCCAAGAGGAGTCATATCTGGCATGGGGGGCCCATGACCCACACATCCCTGTTCATCCCGGTGCCCCTGAGAACCATGGCGAGTCACAAGGTCTCCCTCCTGGTGCAGGTGTGGAGCTGTGTAACCTTCCATGCAGAGGCTTCACGTGAAAAAGAGCCCCAGGATGCACGTGGCTCGGGCGCCCCCTCTGCTTCCCACCCACAGGCCTCACCTTTGCTGTGAGTCATAAAGACCCCACTCCAGCACGTCTGCTCATCCTAACTCCATAACCCTCCCTCCCTCGGCTGTGAGCCTGTCCAGCTCCTGCTGCTTCCAAAACCTGGACTGAAGAAACATAAGTGTACTTGACCTAGTTCTCTAACTGTCCAAATATACCTTACTTTTAGTTTCATTTCAAAATCTCTTCAATAGGATTGATTGATTTGAGTGGTGATTGTTAAATATTCTAGGGACTGACCGAGAATAAGGTGAGTCAGACCCCACCGTTCCCTGAATGGGGCCATTGCATTTATTTCCCATACACTTCACTCAGACTCATTGTTAGTGAAAGGAAGTGCAACCGGTTGTGGGTCGTGCATGTACAGTTTAAAAGTCCTGATTTGTGTTCAATTAAAGACTAAGAGCAAAAAATCAGCATCCAGCTCATAGAATAGGCATACACATTGTATACACGCCAGTGACCCTCAGAAGAGATTGATTGTGTCTTCTACCTGACAGTTTGCAAGGCAATGGATTAGCTAAATAGCATATTACTCCAATTATGTATGAAACAATTTGCTATTTTAAGCATGAATTTCAAAAACTTCGAATTTCACAGCAAGATGTGATGCTTAATCAATATTTCCGTGTAGAGAATGCATGTAGTAAAACCGTACAGAATATGGTTTGAGAAATACTCTTTGGAATTAAATCTGAACAAAATAATAACTGCTCTAATAATTATCAAAAGAACCAGAAAAATTACATGATATAAACCCAAACAAGATATATAACATCATATTAAAATATTAAAGGCTCCAAGAAGTCAATTACTAGAGAAACGTTTAAGTTTTACTGAGGCTTTTTGGCTAAAGAATCATTTCTCTGTGCAATGTCTGCTGCCATTCCAAAGAGCTAGTGTTCCATGGTGCACACTTTGGGAAACCCTGTGGGGTGGACCAGGATTCCTGTATGACCAGCCTGCCTGTCTGCAAGAGACACTATACAATGCCCTAATTCATTATTTAAAGGAAATTTCAATAAATCATTATTTTTCTTATATTTCCTCAATATAACTACCATAGAAATTTGAAGTAATTTTTCTTTTAATTTAACCTTTTCTCTACTTTGTTTCTGCAGTGACAGTCTTAGGTTAGTATTATAAACAAGGTAATATCACTGTATTGAAGCTGACACATTTGTAGTCATGGTTACAAGAGTCAAATATATTAAAGAATGACTGAATTTCAGTATCCTTTATAAGAATTTTATCATCTGAGTTTGCCATTAACTTCTTTTGGAAAACAATATCACAGGTTGTTTTGAAAAGAAGTCATTCTAAATTATATCCAATAGAAAAAATAATTTATTCCATATCTCAGATTATTGTTTTGAGTTATATTTTTATCCTTTTACTATATGGGGATGATGACAAAAACGAGAGAAGAGGAGATGGAAGAGCTCCAGGTGGTGGTTTGGGGTCCTGTTTTGCAGTCTCCAGGTCGTCTTACCCACATTGGCCATCACACAACAGCCAAGTGGTTTGCCCTCAAGGCTAAACATGGCGGCCTTGACAAGCTCTAATCTCCCCAGACTCAGATTGTTCATGCGGAAAATGAAGCACTGAGTAGGGATTGTTGCCAAGGCCCTTTGCAGGTCAGAAACCCCAGGCTTTTACTCTCCCCGGAGCCCTTACAGCCTTCAACAGTAGACAAAGCCGTTTGTTCCATAATTAGAGATAAAAGGCTTAGAAACACCTGAGGGAGTTGGCTCACGGCTGCTGATGAGTTCCACCACGTATAAGTGATGATATCAAATCCTTCCTTCTGGAGAGGGAAGAGTCTTCCAAAAACTCAAGGCTTCAGGACTAGCACCTGGAGGATGGGGAGGTCCAATATGGGAGAGAGGCTAGAAGAGGAACAGAAGTTACGAAAGCCAGCTCTGTGAGCCCAGAAGTTTGTGGATGAATAAGTCTGCAAGTCTTATCAAACATGCTAACTAAAATAGTCTAACATAGAACCTTGAGATTAAAAGACTTGAATGCTGTCCTGGCTGCACCTTAGCACGTATTTTGACCATTCTTTTTTTTTTTTTGTTGTTGTTGTTGTTGTTGTTGTTGTTGTTGTTTTTCTTTTATTGTAATTATTATTATTATTATTATTATTATACTTTAGGTTTTATGGTACATGTGCCCAATGTGCAGTAAGTTACATATGTATACATGTGCCATGCTGGTGCACTGCACCCACCAACTCGTCATCTAGCATTAGGTATATCTCCCAATGTTATCCCTCCCCCCTCCCCCCAACCCACAACAGTCCCTGAAGTGTGATGTTCCCCTTCCTGTGTCCATGTGTTCTCATTGTTCAATTCCCACCTATGAGTGAGAATATGCGGTGTTTGGTTTTTTGTTCTTGCGATAGTTTACTGAGAATGATGATTTCCAATTTCATCCATGTCCCTACAAAGGACATGAACTCATCATTTCTTATGGCTGCATAGTATTCCATGGTGTAGATGTGCCACATTTTCTTAATCCAGTCTATCATTGTTGGACATTTGGGTTGGTTCCAAGTCTTTGCTATTGTGAATAATGCGGCAATAAACATACGTGTGCATGTGTCTTTATAGCAGCATGATTTATAGTCCTTTGGGTATATACCCAGTAATGGGATGGCTGGGTCGAATGGAATTTCTAGTTCTAGATCCCTGAGGAATCGCCACACTGACTTCCACAAGGGTTGAACTAGTTTACAGTCCCACCAACAGTGTAAAAGTGTTCCTATTTCTCCACATCCTCTCCAGCACCTGTTGTTTCCTGACTTTTTAATGATCGCCATTCTAACTGGTGTGAGATGGTATCTCATTGTGGTTTTGATTTGCATTTCTCTGATGGCCAGTGATGGTGAGCATTTTTTCATGTGTCTTTTGGCTGCATAAATGTCTTCTTTTGAGAAGTGTCTGTTCATGGTATTTTGACCATTCTTATTCTGAGATTCCACTGTGTTGTTATCCATGGTGTTCATTCATTCATTTCATTCATTAATGTATTCATTTATTGTTTTTAGAAAAAAATGTTTGTAGCCCTTCAGGAGCCAAGCAGAGAAGGTGTTTACTTTAGACAGACCTTGTTAGCAGTCCAGTTAATTATGAATGTATAAAGCATCTGACAGGTGGTTTGGACCTCCAATTCCTCCCCTTCACTCGCTGTCACTACTGAATGAGGAAACGCTCCTGCTCGGTAGTCTGCCGGCCTTTCCCTAACATTCTATTCCTTGAGCAAAAACTATCCCTGCTGAATTTGGGACAATGGACTCAATCCTATGGACACCCCTGCTTGTCCACAAAGGCTGAATCTAAAAGTGGCCCAAGAACAGATGACTCCATGGACTCAGGCTCCCAGCGACGGCCTCCCCAGCTAACCCTGTCTGCATCCCCTTCAAACCACTTCCTGCCTTCCGAGCTTCTGGGGCCATTTAAACAAATACAAGGAGGAAACTCTTGCAGAAATTAAACCAACGTCATAGGTTTAGGAAAGCTTCATTAGAAGGAAAAAATGCTCTACTGAGAATTTTAAATGTCCATGTGATGCTTTTAGGTGATAGCTCTGAATTCTAACCTCTAATCCTCAGACACTGTTGCTGTTGCTCCCGATGACAGAAATGCTCACTGCAGTTTTACTACTGAACACACAATGGGATTCAGACCCGTTCAGTAAGAAAATTCTGTTTATTGATCCCTAAATGTATGCCAGGCACTGTGCTGTGCATCAGGAGATAGCAGCGAGCGGTGCAGACACACTTTCCTTTGAAACTTAATGTTTTTTAAAATGGTGGACATGAATCCAGTAGTCAGATACATGCATGCATGCGCGCGCGCACACACACACACACACACACACACACGTATTTAGTAATGATCTGGAGGCTGAGAGAGTACAGGTAACGGAGATCAGGCAGCAGCAACAGCTCCCATATCTGGAGGGGACAGAAATGGAGTCAGGGCTAATATCTGAGCAAGACGGAGGGATGATTACGGCTCTGAGTGGGATGTGGTGGGAGGTGGTGCGGGATGAACCAGGACAAGCAGCTGACCCAGCCCCAGTGAGCACACGGGGAGCCATGTGTGGTCTGAAATGATTCCAGGAGCCACAGTGAAAAGGAAAAGTACGTGAAGTTGGTGTGAACAGTACATTCTATTTAGCCCAGTGGACAGTAGAGATGCAAATGTTACCCCTTCAACACGTAGTCAGCGTTAAACATCACAGGTGAGATGTGCTGTGCATGTCATGGAGTGTGTCCTAGCCTGTGGCCAGCAGTCTCTGCTTGGATGGCATAGGTCCAAGCACAGAGAAGAAGGACATAGACTCTGAGACACAAGAAATGAGTTCCAGGAGTAAAAAACCATCGTGTTCATTTTCTGGGGCTGTCATAACAAAAGACCACAGACCAGGCAGCTTAACCAATGCAAATACATTTTCTCACAGTCCTGGAGGCTGGAAGTCCAAGTCAAAATGTCATCAGGGTTGGTTTCTCCTGAGGCCTCTCTCCTTGGCTTGTAGAGGGCGTCTTCTCCCTGTGTCCTCACAGGGTCATCCCTCTATGTGTGTCTGTGCCCCAGTCTCCTCTTCTTGTCAGGACCCTGGTCCTATTGGATGAAGCCCTACCTCAGCCACCTCAGTTTAAGTTAATTGCCTCTTTATAGGTGGTATGTCCAAATACAGTCTCTTCTGAAGTCCTGGGGATTAGGGATTCAGCATGGGAATTTGGGGGGACACCATTCAGCCCATAATAGCAGAGGGGTTGGGTCACCAGCACCCAGAAGGAAAGAGGCACAGCGTGGGGTTGAGAGGCAGGCAGGGGCAAACCTGCCGGGCATCATCAGAGTGCCGGGCACAGGGATAGATGCGCATTTTGATGAGACCCGCAGTGGTCCCTGGAGAAAGGACCATCAAAGTGCAAGAGTAGGGAGGAGGATCGGGGAGACCCGGCTGAGCCGGATGACAGTGTGCAGGCTGGGGAGGGGGTGACAGGAAGGGCCGGCCCAGAGGGATTGGATCATGGAAGACATCCAGGGGGTGCAGTCAGCAGGCCTTGGGCTTCCTCGACGTGGGGTGTGCAAAGCAAGGCAGTGCTCCACCGAGCATGGGGACAGGAAGGAGCAAGGAGGCAGGCAGGGCCTGCCTTCCTCTCCCTCCCATCTGCCGTTCTCTCCTTCCAGTTATTTTTCACCAGCCCTCAAGAACCCCTTGCACTGTAGAAGGACTGGAAACGAGTAATCACCTCTGGAATTCTGATGCCTGTCACTGCATCATTACAAGTATTCAGAGCTCCACGGCTCTCTGCTTGGGACCCCACACTCACCACCCTGTCTGACCAAATGCAGAGTTTTTATTTCTTAACACAAAGGCTTTGGGTCAGCAATTCTACACCCACATACGACAACTTGTATTTAATATCTGGAAGCAGACATGTCATAAGTTGCTAACATCCAAAGCGGCTTGTTCACATTTAATTAGGTATCAAAACAAGGCTTTCTGTTACTGTGTCTTGTGCAAGAAAATATCATTAAACTTCAGCTGAGCATGTGCTCCTACAAGCTGAGAAACAGAAGCTGCACAGCTCTGTGGCATTAGCTGCAAATTCATAATGGAAATTAATCTCTCATTTCATTTGGCTTTTTTATAGTGGCTTTTGACCAAGAATAGCTATCACCTTAATGTGCAATGCTTTGTTTTCTTCCCATAACAATTTATTGATGTTAGCAAAGACTTTGGTAAGCAGTCTTGGCAAAAACAAAAACAAAAAACAAAACCAAAAAAAAACCCACATTTCTTTCTTTCTGAAATCATCGTTTCTTTAATAGTGGAGTCATCAATTGTATGATTTTTAAAATTTCTCAGAGATGAAAATAGAGACACCTACCTAATTGTAGAGGCGACTGTTACTCGGTGAGCAATCTAACACTATCAAAATCTGAAATCCATGTATCTCTAGCCCAACAAGTCCATCTTAGCAAACAGCTCATATATTTGCACACATATGTGTATAGGCAGCAAATTAGATTTTGAATAAGGATGTTTATTGCAGCATTTCTTGAGAGCAAAAGCCCGCTGTGGACAGCCTGAACACCCGTCAAGTTAGGTGAACTGCAGGGCACCATCACAATGGAATATTTTATGTCCACACAAAACAATAGGCAGGTCTATGAGGTGGGATGCTCTCTAGGATGTGTTGTTGAGGGTATTGTGGTGATGTCTGTTTATTCAAATATCACATGAATACAGATGCCCTTATGTGTGTAAAGAACCCCAGAGAGGGACACACAGACATTATTGATCTTGGGTCTGGGTGAAGGAGTACTGTGGAGTCCTAATTAGGGAAAACAAGTCAGGTTGGCGGGACCAAGGAAAAGAAACAGAGGAAGCAGATAAGCTCTAAGTCTGCCTTCCTTCAGGGTCCAGGGCACGTAGCCCTCCTGTCCAGGTAACTCACCTACAATCTTCCTGTGCCTAATTTATCATCAAACAATTCAATGTATCATCAAATGCCTCGGCTGTTAGAAAAATGCAAGTTAGCTCACTGCAACCTGGGCGTTATCAGTACTGCCCTCTCCAGCACAAGCACCATCCTATAAAATCCCCAGCAAGCCTTCATCTCCTGGCAGCCAGTTCCTCTCTTGCCACACTGCCCATTGCTTTCTTGCAACATATTTTCCTACTTTCTCTAACAAATCTGCCTTTCTTTACTGGCACTTGTCTTGGGAAATTCTTCTTACCCCTGCATCACCAGCCTCAGATAGTCACTGATCACCTGCAAAATGTACTGAGAAAGTAACATGACTTATTTTCCAATATTACATAATTGTATTCTTTGTGAAAATGTTTTTCAGTTTGTAATCATTACTACTTTTTTACCTTAAAATGTTTGGAAAGAGATCTCTGTCTCTCAGCTTAGGTAACAGAAGTAGAAAAACCAAGAAGGTGTATAAAAAGGTGTTGTGATGTCAGTGATGAGACAGGGTCAGGGTTGAGTCAGCGCTAACATAAGTCACCATTCCCCTCTCAAACTGAGCCAGTACAGTAGAAGTTCCCTTTACGTTTAATGAGCAATCACCCTCAGTTATCTTTTTATTTTTTGCAGGAGGGGGTTGGATGAGATGCTGAGTGTGTGTGACATGATAGTCAGAAGGCCAGGCAAGGGGTGGAGAGGGACCCCGCTGGGCTGCTGCTTTTCTGCCACAGTGATGTTTTCAAGCCACCATTGTACCTTCCATTTCTATTGGCGCAGATCTCAGTGAGAAACGCACCTGCCCTCGGAGCCATCCCTGAGTGTTGTCTGGAGGAATGGCAGTTCAGGGTCTCCAGCCCTTCACTGCCCACCCCAAGGTCTGGCGCTCGGAGTGGGACCAACATGAACCAGGTCAGGGAACAGCAGACGAGGTCAGGGCAGAAACGAGGATGTCCCCACCTCTGCTCACCCATACCCAAGGCTGCAGCTCCCACTGGGGTCCCAGCCCTGGCCAAGGGTGCAGCCAGGCTGAGTGCACCATGAGGTGTGAGGCTGATGGTGGGACAGGGCGATCAGAACAGCCCACAGGCTTCACTGGGACTCAACCCCCCCAGGTCCCCACTGGCTGTTTATGTCCAAAAATCCTAATCAGCACAGTCACTCCCTCACATCCTGCTGCCCAGACAATGGGACAACACGAAGGCTTCTTTTTGGTTACATTGTTTTACTTAAAATAATTGTGTTTTGAGGCATTCCTTTACCCTATATTTGAGGAGAAATGATATTATAAGCAAAGTGCCATCTGCTCAGAGCCTTTAAAAGTAGGCTGTGAATCTAACGGCATATGTGACAAGCAAACATTTAAACTGCTCCCTTTAGAACTGTCACTGTATACGCACTGGCAACTTGAATATTTTCCTCTTCAAACTTCATTAATCTGGGAAGGAGTGAAGACCCAGGTTGGGTGGATTTTCCCCCCCTCAGCAAGGGTGTGACTCCTGTGGCACCTGAGCCCCCTCCTGCCTGGCCCTGAGTCCTCATCACAATTCACGGCTGAGCCGTCCCCAGCCTTGGAGCCGGGGGTCTTTATACTCTTGGCAGGAAAATCCTTGTCCTCAATTTTTTTTTTTTTTTTTGCAGAAAAAAATATGATTATTTAAATAATTTAATGCATTTGTACTATTAAAAATTTATTTTTTGAATCTAATGCATAACTTTAATCTCTTATAAAATCAATCAAAGAGAATAACGAGGCTGTCTTAGTGGTGCCAAAGTTGAAGTCTGAGAATTTTGGATCACAGCTTTATTACTATGTTAGCTTTGAGATCCAATCAAGTCCCAAAGATAGCTGTGTAAGAATATGCAATAGTGGCCATATTTACAAGATGACTCACAATTCAGGAAACTCTTCCTTTACTTAGGCAGGGAGGAGAAGCCACTTCTGGAGTCCCTATGAGAGAAATGTCACAGCTGGGCGTGGTGTCTCACAGCTGTAATCCCAGCACATTGGGAGGCCGAGGTGGGTGGATCACTTGAGTTCAGGAGTTTGAGACCAGCCTGGACAACATGGTGAAAACCCATCTCTGCTAAAAATACAAAAATCAGCTAGGTGTGTTGGCACATACCTGAATCCAAGCTACTAGGGACGCTGAGGCAGGAGAATCGCTTGAACCCAGGAGGCAGAAGTTGCAATGAGAAGAGATCATGCCACTGCACTCCAGCCTGGGTGACAGAGCGAGATTTGTCAAAAAAAAAAAAGAAAAAAAGAAAAAAGCGCAATGTCATGATCCGTGGGAGGCAAGAGGGACTCAGGCTCTCAGTGTGCTGACTGCAGCTGGGAAGTAGGCCATAGGATACAAATAACGTGTTAAAAAAATGTAATTTCTTCATTTTAGACTTTGATCACAGTTAGTTAGCCGAAACTTTCACGTGTCAAAGTTCAACATATTTATTGTTTGGAATGATCATTTGCTAGAGAAATCAACAATAAACATTTGTTAATGTTAATATGACACTTATAATAGTATCCTTAATTAACAAAAGTGATATCATATTATTCTTGTACCCACCACATAAAACGGCCTAAGACAGAGCCTTTGACCTTAAAGTGTGTACAACTTAATTAGCAAAATAATGTTGCAGAGAGAGACAAGCTGGGGTGCACCATGGCATCAGCTAATTGTGTGCCGGAAGCCCAGCGGGTTCACGGTCCCGTACCTTTCCTTATTCATGTGACGAGGGAACGTTCGGCTACTCCTGGAAGATTGATGGGCTCCATCAGCAACCCACAGCCTTTATTTCTTATCACCCAACCACCGTTAGACCTTTCTCTACTTTCACACAAATTAACTGCTCATCAATTTCATGATTGCAAGAGCTTGCGGCAGCTGTAGTTTTCAAGGTATGCTTCCTTTAAACCTATTTGGTTCTCACTCTCCCAGCACGTGATCCTGTCCTTGTTCAACTCAGTTGATTCATTCCAACCAGTTTATGACCGAGCCATTCATTTCATTTACCCGCCGGCCCAGGCCACAGACAGCCCCCGCCGAGGCCTTGGCCCGTCCCCTGCCCCTGCAGATCGATGGCCCGGCTATCAGCACCACCCTGAAATTAAAGTGCTGCTCCCCCTAACCAGCCTCCATGGGTTTCTGTTTTTGTTTTTGTAGAGACTTTTTGAAGAAGCTGGTGAAAAGCCTAATAGCCCTCAAATACCAAGATTTATTTCACATGGAAGTGTTTATCCTCTCAGGCCTGATTCAATTTGAAAGGAAAAGAATGGGAAACAGATTAACAGAAGCCATTCCGGGAAGGCTGAGCCCCTGGAGTGGGTGTGGGAGTGTCCAAGCCAGGCAGAGTCCACACTGCAGCCCATCTGTCCCGGGCAGAGGCCACCCAGCCACGTCCGCCCTGCGCATACTCAGCCTCCCCCCCAGAGGGCTGAAGTCCTTGTTCCCACAGCCCAGCCCCATGGGGCACAAGTGTTGGCTGCATTTTCCATGATGATCCCCATCAGGACCTTGATTCCAGCCAGGAGAGGTCTGGGCAGGACCCTTTGGGTGTCTTCATTTCTTTAAAGATGTGCTGAGAAACATCTGTAAGTCCCTCCTGTGGCGCCTCCCTTTTCTCTGTTTACTTTGTGCTGTATGCAAAGTGAGAAAGGTCAGTCCACATTTTAATGTAGCAAGCAAAAACCTAACAATGGCTTTGAGTTATTTCTTACATTCCATTTTATGAGGGAATGAGAATTTATAGAATTTTGTTCCAGAGAAAATTCTAAATTTTCCCAAGGATTCAGCACCTTTACAAATATATTATTTCACTCTGTGATGGGTTTGGTACCTGCCTGTTATTTAGAATTCCATGTGTCAGGTACAAGGCACAGGAAACAGAAGAAGGGGGAAAGGTGAAGCTGTACCCATGAAATCTCATGTGTGGAGTCATTCGTGTTGCTCAATGCTGAGGACTGACTTTGTCACCCAGGGAGTCAAGTTGATCTTGGTGTGCTCATTCAGGTGGCCGCTGTGTCTCTGTCCTTCTTTCTCTGTCTCTATCTCCCTCACAGGCACACATTCACACAAACTCACACCCACTCACACACTCATGCACTCACCAACACACACGCTTACACAGCTTGCACCCTGGGCGGCCAGCTGGCAGACATGCCCTGCTCATAGAAAGAGAATCTGGCTTCATTCCTTAAACTGCATCACTGCTGGCCCTCCAGACTCGACATGATCCTGTCCAGTCTTCTCCATCCTCCTCATCCCACAGTCCCCCACTACCCATGAGCAAGGACGAGGACCCACACTCAGAACTCACACTGTCCTTGGCTTCTGGGTCCACTCTGACCACCCAATCGTGAGCACGGATGAGGCCCCACACTCAGAACTTGCACTATCTTTGGCTTCCAGGTCCTCTCTGACCTCCCACCTGTGAGCACAGACAAGAATAAGAACTCACACTCAGAACTCATGCATTCCTGAGCTTCTGGGTTCATTCTGCTGTCCATTTATGAAGCATTTCCATCGCAACTTTTCAAACTGCAAAATCTTTCTGTGAAATCAGCTTTTCCTGTTTGCTAGAACCTGACCTGTCTCAGCACCATTTAATAACTAAAACAACAGTTTGGGGTTTATAAAATAATCAAAATGAATGGCTCAGAGTGGCTAAAAAGTAGTTAAAACACTATTCCCATTTGGTGAGACATATAAACCTTTAGTTAAGGGACAAGAGTAAAAGGAAATCTAGAACTTTCTACAATCCAGTTAGAAATATCTTAAGTGCCCCACTCATTCTTTCTGTTTGAAAAGTTCCAGGGACTATTATGTTATTCCAGATATAGAGAATATATATATATGTGTGTGTGTATATACAGAAATACATTTTTCACCACAAAGTTTTAACTTTGAATCTTATAACAAACACTTCACATTCTATGCTTCTCTGAGTTCTAAAAAAAATGTTTTTTAGGTTTTCGTACAGGCCCTGTTGAATGCATTAAGAAAACATTTAGTAGCTAAGAAAGACGTCTTTAGTTTTTCCATCATCTTCTCAGAAAACTTCCCTAAAAAAGAAGCCTGTTTTTCTGTCATGGATTTCAGAGGAATGTTATTTTGGACTTAACATCTTGGAGTCTATAGATGGAGTTTTCTTCTGTGCTTTGAAGGATCACTCCATAGTTTCCTTCTCCTATTTAAATTCGTTAAGATGTGCTTTTGAAACACACTTCACTGCCTGAAGAAGGTCTTATCATTGTCTCGTTATGATCAGAGCACACAGGCATCCACACTAGTGTGGGATCCTGGCTCTTTGGTGGTGGTCTTTCACGCTGACTGAAGCCACCCTTTGCACAATCCTTTTGAGAGGGCATCGTTCAGTGCAGTCTCCTCTGACTCAGGAAGGCTCCGTTTACAGAGTGTGCCCCTCACATCCGGCCTCGGACTCGGCCCCACCGCCTTCTTATGTGACTCTTTTCCTTGCCTGCGTTTCTCTGCTCATCCAAACCAAGCTATCATTTCCAAGCTACAGTTTCTTCAGAAACAGTCATGATGTCTTTTTCTCTCCTTTCTATCCATCTTGGTATCTCAAAATAAGATCTGTGTGTAAGGCTAACCCACTAAACATTTGCCATGACCCGCCCTGACTCGGCGACAGTTACCTGGTGAGTCTGGTACAAAAACACCAAGTGTTTCTCCCCCAGCATCCATTCTGGGCACCAAGACCCAAGTGGATCTCAGGGCAAACAGACCCCACTCCCTGCTTCAGACCCCTTGACCCTGTGCATTGCAGCCTTCAAGGAGCTCGCCCGGAAACTGGGAGGTTCTGAACTTTTCATCACTGCAAAATCTTTCGAGCTTACTCCTTCTTCTGCCTTTCGAATAAATTTAGAAGTTTTTCGTGTGAGTTTGTTTGGTTTTCTTCTTTCCATATCTCACTTCTTCCTTCTAGAGCCATGTTCCCCCAAATGTGCTCAATCAGGTCAGTTGAATCCCTTATGAAGCACAGTTTTAAAGTTCTCAGAAATAAGATTTAATTTAGAACCAAGAGATGCCCGAATCCTCGGAAAAGTGAATTGCGTCTGGGGTCAGACCTATCTCGGTAGGAATGCTAGCGCTATTTGTTTCTCCCTATGTGAACTCACACAAATATCCCACTGTTCTCCTCTGTGAATGAGGAATCATGTCTATCCCAGAAGTAAAGCATGAAAAACACACAAAATGTTGTCTGCAGCAGCGTAGTCATCTCTGCTTCCACGCAAATGAAGCTGTGATGAGTGACAATGTTCAATAACCACGTGCTTCTTAGCCCACCTCCGCGGTGCTGTGTTGCCCCCGGCATTCTGGCCGTTTTTAAAGAGCTGTATCAGGTGTTGGCCTCGTGGGCTTTGCGGCCTCTCACTCTCTCATCTGCAGCCCTTGCCTCGATGGTTCTGAATGCCATGAGAACCCATCTGCCCCTGGCTGTCTGCATTACGTACTGATTTGAATATTATTCTGTTTCTGTAAATACGTGCAATTTAAATTTCTTACAGTCATCATAATGTTCTCAACTCCTTCCCAGGACACACCTGGCAATGGTGTTGGGGGACCCCTCTGCTCTCTGGTCTTGCTAATGGAGGCTGTGAGTGACACAGAATGCGTTTGAACCCTGAGAAGCAGCTGAGTGACATTAACTGCAATTGGAGATGCAGTTGGCATTCGGAAATTACACCCCAAACCCGGCTTAATCCCAGATTGCACAGAAAAGAATGGCCAACCGAGGAGATGAAGCAAAGAGACTACCCAATACTCATGGTCCTTTTGGGTCTCTGGTTTGGGGTCATTTTTGGTTGGTTGGTTGGTTTCTAAGACCGACTTTCAGGGGATACTGGTTTCCTTAAAGTGCAAGTGGATTCCCAGGCTGCTTTCTTCGTTAGGCAGATTATCTGGCTGCCGTTCCTCTAGGCGAGACCCTCAGTGGCTCTGCAGAAGCATGGGAGGAAACCCGGGAGGGGCACGGACCCTGGTCCTTCCTTCGCGTCTGAGCTTGTGGACGAGCTGCTGGCTTCATGCTGAGGCCTCTGGGTCTTTGACACCCAGTGCTCTCTTATTCCTCCATGTTCTTCCATCTTTGTGGAGCTCTCATCCATGTTTTTTGCACCTGACTGACTGCAACTCTTCCTTCGTGAGTCAGGTTAAGTGATTCTGTTTGAGAAAATAGATTTCAAAGCGATTTTAAATATCTATGCCAGCACCCAGGGTCTGCGTGGCACATAAATATGTGTCTGTTAAGGAAAGAATGTTGTATTCTGGCTGACAGCACCGAAGCTCGGGAATTTCATTTTGCCATCCCCTGCTGTTGCCCCACCTGTCCACACTCAGGTGCCCTCACTCGCTGCGTAGATGCACCCTCACACCCTTGAGTCTCTGCAGAGTGTGCTGCACTTTCACCTACGACTCTGTGGCTGGGAGGATTGCTCACAGGGAGCCACACCAAACACCCGGGCCTCACGGGGTGACAGTATTTGATTGCATGTAAAATGCATGTTATCAGGCCCCATTGTGAAGTTGGACTGGGCTGCTTGAGAGTAGCAGTAGCCCTGTGTGCAGCCACGGGGTCTCTGAGAGCTCTGCTCACTGGAGGATTGTGGAATAGTGGAGCTCTTAGAAACCACAGGACCATGCCCTGTGATCACCTCATTTTACAGGTGGGAAAACCATGACCCTGAGGCCAAACAATTTGCTAGAGTCACACGGATAATTCATTGCAGAGCCAGGACTAGAATCTAGGTGGCCTAATTCCTGGTTTAGGGTGTTTTTTATTTATTATTTTTTAAGCTATATCAGTTTACCTCTTTAAGTTCTGGACTTTCTCATCACAGGAAGAAATGGAGTCATTTATAGAGAAATGGAGTTATAACAGGCATAACAATATTTTCTTTGAGAATTTTCTTCCACAAGTTGTTGGGAAAAAGGATATTAAGAACCATACCACATGTGTTCTGGTTTAGAATAGACTGCTTCAAGGAAATGAATTTGAGAGAAATGCATTCTGGTCTGCATGGCTGGGACATAAAAATTATTCCATTGCTACTGCAAGGTAAACTTTTTCTCCCTGAGCAAAATAAATCAGCTAAAAACAAGTTGGAGACGTGTCTGCAGGCGGAGGTGGCTTCTATAACGAGAAGACTGCACTTCATTCCTGAGATGAGGCTGCTGCATCCTTACGTTATTCCTGTCCAGGGGCTGCCTTCAAACCCGATGCTTCCCACTTCTCTCAGGCCCATTTAAGTCGTGACTCCAGGGGGGTCCCTAACCCCTTGTTTATAGACACACACCCTTCACTATTGGCATGAGAATACTGTGTTCTACTATGGAGTTGCCCATTTCTGGCCAGAACAATTATTATTACAGGATCTGATGAGGATGCAGTCCCCTGCTGCAGGCTTCGTAGACTGTAAAAGGAGAGTTTTTATTTTTCAAGTGTATGTGTGTGTCCTGAAAACTCACCCCAGGGCCTGGCATGACCCAGACATGCCTGTTACGTTGTGTTACCTCTAGCCAGAAGCCAGCATCAGACATTTCCTCCAAGCACACTCACAGTGAATTATTAAAGCAAAACTGTCCTGAAGATTTGGGAGGAGGTAATAAATGACAGATGAGCCTTCCTCTAATAAAGCTGTAAATATCTTCACTCGCTCCTTCAATCCCTCAGTGGATGCCCTGTTCTTGGGAATCTTTGGTGGAGAACACTGTGGGAAAATACCCTAGCTCTATCTCCACTTCCAAAAGCGCCCACACACACAGATAATGCAGCCTGTGGGAAGTGCCTGGCCGGGGAGTCCCGGCAGGTGATGGGGACCAGCCCTGGCTAAGATGATCAGCAGAGTCTTTACGGAGGACACTGTACTGGCCCCTGTATGTATGTGGGCGGAGAAGGGTGTTGATGGGCAAAGATGGAAGCAGATGAGGGAGGAGCCAAAGGTTATTTCAAGCAGGAGAGGAAAAGGAGGCACTCAGGAACAGAGTATGGACGATGCGAGAATGCTCCAGAAGTGACCAGAACACCAAGCAGTTTGTATGAGTGGCGGATTACACAGGAAAGAATATGTAGGGAAATGGGTGCCAAGCAAACAGGCTGGGGAGGCCTGGGGGAGTGGGGTCGCTGGCCACGGCACTGGAGCACTGCCTGGCAGGTTCAGTGGCTAAGGCTGCTCTGGGCCTGCTGTTGACTGGACTCTGTGGGAAGGAAGCTTCCTGTCTTTGAACATTTCTAAGTGGGAGAAAGTGCAGCGTGCCAAATGAATGTCAACAATGTTAAGAGTGACAACCCACAGACTAAGAAGGAATGGGCTTGTCCAGTCGTCCAGGCAGCAGGCATCCCCTGCACTCAGTTTCCGTGTTGAGCCCAAGTGATCCAGTCACTGGAATATTTCCTCATTCAACGACAGATCGTGGCACAGTGGCTTAGATGCCGCAAGTTTGTCAGAACAGTCTGCAGCTGTATACTCTGGAAACCGGAGTGCTCCTGGGGGACAGTGCTCTTCATCCTGTAACCGGAGCTCTTCCCACCATGGCCATAATGAGGCATTAACATAAAAACACCTCAATTAACCAGGTCACATGAAATGAGATTTTAAGGGCCCAGGAGTTGCACTGAGTGGCACCCGATCACCTCAACTGAAATCAGCCATTCGGTCCAGGACAGATTTCAAGCCAAAATAATAGCACAAGGGTAAATCTCTCATTACTAATTCCATTTATGCAAAATTCTAATTAGCTCTGCTTGGAAAGATATGTGTCTGATGAGACAATACAGGGAGAGAAATAGAGACTCCTCGGCTATTGTGGCACCCGGCACAGATCTCCTCTAAATAGGGTGCCCACATTATTTATCACCCAAACCAGGACACTCTGAAAAGTGAGAGAGGGCGCTATTCATAATGAGGCCAGGACAGTCCCCAGCTGCTGGAATGTGTGGTCGCCCCTCGAAGGATGAAGGAGAGGGCAGCTCCTCGATGCCTTTTCTCTCTCCACGGCTGGGTTGTCTTCGGAAAGATGAAACACCAACTGCCCCATATTTGCTGTTTAAAGCTGCCTCTCTGGAAATGGAGCCCAGGGCCTGCACTTCTTATTGTGAGAATTGCCCCAAATTGTGACTGATGGAAGCTGATGGGAAAGGACAGGAGAACTCACTCGCTCATGTCTGCACCCAGGGGGCATTGGCCTGAATGCCTATGTGGGAGCCAGCCCCACCGCCAACCACGTGGGCACCTGTACTCTCTCCTCCTCCGTGCTAGGACATGTCTTACCTGGTGGATAAGACAACCCCAGGGAGCAGGGTCCAGGAGGGACATTAGACACAGGACACTAGCAAGTGCCCATGGGAAAGTGGGGAGCAAGTGCCTGGGAGAGGGGGCTTGGTGGAGAAACGAAAGCAGCTTCTCGGTGTTGGAACAGCTGAGATGTGGAAGGGAAGGGGCCACACTTACTGCCCAGCCGCACCTCGGGCAAACTCCACAGTGGAGTTACCTGCAAGAAAAGGCGCTCTCCTAAAAAGAACTGGGCCCCTGGCTGTGAACTACGGCAGCTTGCTAACCATACCAGACCCGTAAAAGGGACTCCAGGGAGGGTAAAGCACCCCCAAGTCTTTTCAAGCTCTGAGCTTTCAAGATATTGTAGAGGATAAAAAGCGACTTGAAAAGGAGACAGCAGGTGAGAGGGAGATGCAAGTCCAGGCAGCCCCCCTGCATGCCCGGAGGTTCTCCGTGACCTTGAGTGTGACCCTGTGCTCGTTACTGTCCCAAGTGCTGAAAGGGAAGGTGTGCAGATGCTTACCTCAAGGACACTCACCCCGAGGATGCTCACCCCGAGGTCCCTCACCCTGAGGATGCTCACCCCGAGGACGCTCACCCCGACGTCCCTCACCCTGAGGATGCTCACCCTGAGAACGCTCACCCCGATGTCCCTCACCCTGAGGACACTCACCCTGAGGACGCTCACCCTGAGGATGCTCACCCCGAGGTCCCTCACCCTGAGGATGCTCACCCCGAGGTCCCTCACCCTGAGGATGCTCACCCCGAGGACACTCACCCTGAGGACACTCTCCCTGAGGTCCTCTGGCATTGCCCTGGGCATTTGCTGGGTGACCGGCCCCTCAGCCAAGCCCCTGCCATCTGCACTCACCCATTCCTTTGGAATTTGAAGCCACAGAAATTGGCCTTTAAAACCACTAGGCCTGTGGTGTTTATTGTCCAGTTTGTTCCCTTGGTGTCTCCTGGATGTCGGAATCCAAGTTTACAGGGAAGAACTGGAGGAAAAAGCGTGCTCGTAACCGTATGGTCGTTCTCTGCTATCTGTGAAAAGACATAAAGCTTTATTTACTGAATACAAAATACATGCTAAAAGAGCATCTGACCTGGCTTCCTAGGGAGAGTGAGGGAAGCCTGGCCTGCCGGCTGTCCCTCAGCAGGAGGTGGGACAGAGCCTGGATCTGCAGAGACAGAGCAGCCTTGCCGAGTTCAGCCTGTGTGTGCTGCGTCCAGGGCAGGTGCAGGAGACATGGGCATAGCTGCTCCCCTCTGTGACAGCCAAAGCTGAGTTATGCAAATACATAGCTGTAGTGGAGGTTTAAAAGGTGAAAAGTGAATCCAACAGCAGGTAGACAGCTGCCTTCTTGAGCTCCAAATCCATGACACACCAGCAGGCCAGGAGGAGCTCCACCTGGCAGAAATGTGGCTTTGGGTCCTGGCTAGGACACTCCTGCCTTCTTCCCAGCAGGTCCCATTGTTGCCCCCTCCCCAGGGCTCCTGTCATCTGGGACCCCCTTCAGTGTGGCTGACAGCCCTGCACACCCCTTCCTGGGCAGATGTTCACCTCCTCCCAGCCAGGCAGCACCAGCCCAGCCCCGCCCAGTACCAGCATGTTCTATCATTTAGGGGAGGCTCCCTTTAAATATGTCAGGCTCCCTTTAAACAAACCTTTGGCACCTGTTTCCATCTTGCAAGCCTAAAACGAGTCCTGCTGCTGAAGCATAGAGTGGTCGATGTCGGCAGCTTCAGTTTAAGGACTCTAGTGAGAAATTCCTCCAAAGACACCAAACAAACACAGCTACAAACAGAAATTGAGCCTTTGGAAGGAAACAGTTATTTTGGTCTGAACCTTCCTGTGCAGTTTTTCCACTCCAAACCTGCTCCTTTATTTATTATCTTATTCTTTAAATTAAAACTAAGCATGTTGATGAAATGGCCTCAGGCCCTGAGCCTTGCTCCTTAGTCCTGGGGTGAAGGGGATGTGTCAGCTGCCTGATAAGTGTGAAGGGTCCTTGTTTTCCAGAACAGGCAGGTCAGGGGGGCTCCTCCCCAGATAAACGGGCTCCCTGAGAACAAGATTGATGCTGAAGAAATGTGCGGGCCCTCCACTCCACAGTGACCCATGAGGTCTGAGTTTCTGAGCACTCACTGGGCCTCACCCGCCTTCTCTCCATCCTCTTCATGCTTAGCCTGTGACCATCACTTCACTTCCTTGAAACACTCTTTCCATCTTAAAAAAAATTAAAATGAATAATAGAAGTGTCTGTGGAAGTTTTTAAGCAATCACCTAAATGTTTCTAAGACCCTCTTGTTTCATTCCCATTAAACTTGTAAACAATTGAGATAAAAATGACAGGGAAGCCAGGCATGGTGGTGCCTGTAGTCCCAGCTACTCCAGAGGCCGAGGTAGGAGGGTTGCTTGAGCCCAGAGGTCCCCAGCCTGGAGAATATTGCAAGATCCTATCTCAAAAATAAAAATGAAGGGGGAAAATTCCATTTAAAAGATAATACGGTTATGCTTATGTCATGCTCAGGTGCACCGTTAAAACTATTTTTCTTTAAAAGGAATGTCTAAATATGCTTCAAACATCGTGCCTTAATATATTCATGAACTTTAAATAATGTATAAAATGCCTAAGTCTATACAAGTCAATGGTTCACGAGACAGGACTATCTAAGGAAGCCTTGACCATTCACTCAGCAGTTCTGGGTGGGGGTGTCTAGAGGCCCTTGGGTCTGTGAGCTGCACTCACAGAAAGTTTCGGACAGATCTGAGAAAATAGGGACTCTTATTGTCTTCTGCAGCACAAGTGGGACTTTGAGCCCCTCTAATAATTTCCCAACTACCTATTAACTCACTTAATTTGATATTGCACATTTGCCAAGACCCAAAATGGCAATTTTGTCCTAACATGCCTGCAAACCTTCAGGGATGGATCCTGGAACCCAGAAGCACCTGTGCACAAGGGCTCAGGTCAAGAGTTAGAAACCCGCCCTGACTCACAGCCTCTTACCAAAGTCAGGGGTGGGTGGGATGCAGCCCTTACTCCACATCTTCATCTAACTGGGCTCCAAGTCTGAGCAGATTCAGCTCTGACCCACACGGACCTCTGCAGCCCCTTCCTCTGAGCTTCCACTCAGAGCTGAGGCTGGCCTCTGCCCTCCTGCAGGGATCAGAGACATGGCTTCCCTTCACTCCCTGCAAAGGCCTCCCTTGTTATCTCACCTGTTACAGATGAGACACCACCAGCTCAGAGACTGAGTAACTAACCCTAGGTCTCCAGGCTCTCAGCTAGAACATCCATGCATCCCTGAACCCAAACCTCCAGAACATCCATGTACCCTCCAACCCAAACCTCCAGAACATCCACACATCCTGAACCCAAACCTCCAGAACATCCATGCAGCCCCAAACCCAAACCTCCAGAACATCCATGTACCCCCCAACCCAAACCTCCAGAACATCCACGCATCCCTGAACCCAAACCTCCAGAACATCCATGCACCCCCAAACCCAAACCTCCAGAACATCCATGTACCCCCAACCCAAACCTCCAGAATATCCATGCATCCCTGAACTGAAACCTCCAGAACATCCATGCATCCCTGACCCCAAACCTCCAGAACATCCACACATCCCCGAACTCAAACTCTAGAACATCCATGCATCCTTGAACCCAAACCTCCTGAACCAAGGTCCTTTGCTTCTGAAATCTTGCAGACAGCAGAAAAGGTCTTCGGAGGCTTTCCGACTTGAATGACTTCAACTTTCCCCAGTTTTTTTATTTTAAGTTTTGGACTTCCCCATGATGATTTTCGCCGCTTTTACTCACTTACAGTTGATGAGTGAGTGGAACGTGACCTCCGGGACCAGTCAAGTAGAGGAGATGCATCACACTGTGATCTAAAGGCTAGAAATCAAAACCGGGACGGACTCTGTGACCTCCCAACCGCAACACAACCAAAGGGCTTGACACAAATAACTTGAGGTTTTTGGCCGATATTTGCACAGTTTATCAAATCACGATTGTGACTATTTCATGCTAGGCTGTATAAGCTTTTTATTCTGACTTTTTACTACAAGCCAGATCAATATTGGTCAAGCCCATATTATAACAAATAGCTCCTATTGAAAATCTCAGTGCCACCCAAAGCTTCCAAAATGCCGACCAAGGAAGTCCAGGAAGCCAAGTGCAGTCAGTGCAGACAGATGCAGCCATTCACTGAAATCCAGCAGGAAACTCCCTCTCAAGTCACATACGTAGGACTGGTAAATTTGAGGCTGCTGTGGCCCCCAGTTGCCGATTTTCTCACAAGGGGGTTGGAAGCTTTAAAAAAATGCATCTTTCAAAGAATATTTTTTTCTGAAGTAAAGAGGGTGCACACATTACAGAACGCACTCACTGCACAGGGCTGATTCCTGGGCCCCCGGCTGACGGGGCTGTTCCCAGCGGCCTCCTTGCAGCCCTCAGGTCTGACATCGACTTCAGGGGATTGTAGCAGCTAAATATTCTCCTATAGAACCTCTCTCCGATTATTAATGCATTACTTGGTTGTTACTCAGTTTTGCACATTTATGTTGGCTGTTCTGACATCCACCCAATAACCTTTCTTTAATATGAAGCAGATATGATTGTTGCTTTTATTTTATGAATAAGAGGATGAAGGCAGGGAGAAGTCAGTAACTGGCCTAGGATCCCATCCCGGAAGTGGCTGAGTGGGCACACAGCCCAGCTGCCCCTCCTAGTATGCCCAGCAAGGCCTGCCTGGCAGTGAGCGGTGGCAGTGGCTGCACGGCCTCAGCCCTGAAGGCTCCTGTTCCCCATCCTGAGCCCTGTCCATGCAGCAGACTCCATTGGAGGGATTCGCCGTTTCCTTCGTCATCTTTATGACCCGACATTCCCGTAGTGTTCAGTATTCATTTTTCACACTCTCATCCTGCCATGTGTCTTTCCTGGAATAATCAAATGTCTCCCACGCAGCTACTTCAATAAGGTCTAAGTGACATGTTTCTTTGTTTCTGTGACTACTACTAGAAAGTAAAGAAATCATTTTGCAAGATTTATCTTTACAAACTTCTTGTTTCAACGAGCGGGTTTCATCAATATTTCCCTTAAGAAAAAAAAAATTATGAACGTTCATTTAGGATATTTTAAGTCCCAGACTTTGACCATAAGTTGCCCACTTACAAAGTGCCTCTAAATACACACACACACACACGCACACGCACACACACACATATGCACACACATATAAAATGAAATCTACAAATCACTTGTTATGCATCTGAAATATATATGGTCTATTATACACATACATGTATATTCACTGAACAATATTTACTTCTTATTATTATAAAATTCATGTTTTTACAGTGTGAGTTGGAAGTCTTCCCAGTGCCAGAATAACAGACTTTTCAAGTCATCCATCAACTCTCGAGTCAGTATTGCTGGCCCTGGGAGAGGCTACACCAAAAGGAATGAGGTGAAGCCCATTTGGTCCAGCCGACAACTGTGTGTCTGAGGCAGAAACAGACGCCTCACTTCGTCCCCCTGGCCCTCTCTGGGCTGTTGGTGTCTCTGGAAACTAAGTGTGGTGGCATCTGACAAGCCCTGGATGAAACCCGTAGGTTAAAAGTGTGTTTCCCTCCTACGGATTTCTGCAGTACCCTGAGTAATTACTCTCCATTTCTAGCTCTTAGTTGTCTCATTTCTAAAATGATTTGTCCTCAGTGACTTACTCCATCAAGAAAACCAGACTTGGACGTTGCTGGATATGTGTTAGCAGGAGGGAGGAAGGGGAAGTGTGTGTGTGGAGGGAGGCAGGAGCCTTGCGGTGCGTGGAGGAGGCAGGCGCGGGGCCTGAACGGAGGAAAGGGAAGCGCGTGCCTGGAGGGAGGCAGGAGCCTTGCAGGGTCTGCAAGGAGGGAGGGGGAAGTGTGTCCATGCAAGGAGGCAGGCGCGGGGCTTGGAGGGAGGAAGGGGAAGCGCGTGCGTGGAGGGAGGCAGGAGCTGTGCGGGGCCTGCAGAGAAGAAAGGATGGGCTCTTGGAGAAGTGCAGCCTGGAGGCGGCATCTGTCAGAGGCGGACCTTCCTGGCGGGGGGATTTTGTTTTCCTTCTCAGTATGCCCGCTCGGGGGTATGTCTATAGTTCAACCGCAGATTGTTGGTAATGTCGAGGGAATCAGCAGCGTTCCTTCAAGAAGGATTAATTAGGAGCCCGCGTGGTGTTTAAGTTTAGGATGGCCAAGGTGCTCGACACCCCAGCGCCCTTCCCAGGAACCCACAGGACATCCCTGGGCAGCCCGCGGTCCACAGGAGCCCCCAGCTGCAAAGGAGGCTGAAAGACGGGGCGTTGGCAGTGCCCGTGGAGACACTGAGAGGGAGAGGAAAATGATGGCAGGCTGTGCACACCCGCTGTCCACACCCACCTCACATACTGACTCTCGGGGGTGGTGTAGGGCTCTGCCCCGACACGCACCTCACATACTGACTCTCGGGGATGGTGTAGGGCTCTGCCCCGACAAGCACCTCACATACTGACTCTGGGAGATGGTGTAGGGCTCTGCCCCGACACGCACCTCACATACTGACTCTCGGGGATGGTGTAGGGCTCTGCCCCGACAAGCACCTCACATACTGACTCTGGGAGATGGTGTAGGGCTCTGCCCAGCGCCCACCTCACATACTGACTCTGGGAGATGGTGTAGGGCTCTGCCCAGCGCCCACCTCACATACTGACTCTCGGGGATGGTGTAGGGCTCTAGCCGCCCCTCCACCCCCCGAAGTGTGCATGAACAGGGGCGTGTGAATCAAGAGCAAGTGTGTTGCCAAAAGACATCCAGTGAGAAAGGGCTTTTAGGTACAGACACCCCACTCCCCCCAGTGCAAGTGACAAGGGAAAAGGGAAACAGTGACGTCTCCTTAACTCCTGATTTCCAGGTGCCTGGGCATGTCGGTGCGACGTGGTGTCAGTGTCTGTGGCAGATTCGCTGCATGTTCCTCAATTTGACACAGCGTTATTGAGCGTCTCCTAATTGCAGGTTACTGGATGTGGTACACAGGGCACGCTGTCGCAGCTGGAAAGGTGGCACCGATGCTCTGGGAATGCAATGTTATAAGCACAGAATGAGGAGATGAATTGTCAGCCCATTCCCAGGACTGGAACAGGTGACAGAATCCAGAGAAGCACGAGGGAGATGCCACCCCCATGGGCAAGTTGGCCCTGTCCCGATTCTACCTCACACCTCCTTCCACGTGCCCTGAGCCTGCAGGCAAATGCATGTTACCAGAAGCAGCAAAGCAGGCATGATGGGTGGTGATGGCTGTCTCCTTCCGAACATCTCCAGGTTGATAGCAGACTTAACCTCTGCAACATCTGGGCTGGAGTTAACCAATATGATCAGTTTTGTAAACAAACAAAAGCACAGCAAAACCACACATGCATCTTTTCCTGGGGCAACCGTGGTGAGGTGCTCTGCTGGGATGTAATGAATAGAAAGTTCTGAGGAGGAAAAGGAGCAGAGCACAGACCTCTTGGGGCCCAATGCAGGTGGGGGCGAGATCATGAGAGCAGACGCTGTGGCTTGCCGGGGCCCAGCACCCCCACCCCGGCTGGGTCCCTGGAAAGAGGAGAAGTAACCGGCAGGTGTAAGAACAGGCAGCAAGCTGGAAGATTGTATTTGAAATGTGCATGAGCAGCACAGAGATGAAATTACCTGTATTTGACCTTTCATTTTCTTTTCATAGAAAGAATTCGAAATTCCATTTAAAAATCAGAATCAGGAAAAGGCTTAAGGTGTGCAGCCGACTCACTCAATAGATGTGTAATAAGCCTGATTCACATTTGTCTGTGGCGCTGACGTTCTGCCCCCATCCCTTCCAGACGTCTGAGTTTCCCATTGTCTGGAAGCGTTTTTGCCATTGCTCCTGCGCAGACGTCCTAATCACCTGCTCATGCTCTTACAGAACCAGGCAGGGCCGCGTTGAGAAGCAGAAACCTGCTGGACAGCTCAGGAAGCTTTAGTGTTGGTCCTGCTGTGTGCCCGGCCTCCGTGAGGTGTTTAAGTCACACCCTTTCTGAGCCTCGAGGCCCTGAGCGACAGTGAGCGTTGCGCTTCAGTGGGGCTGCACACTCATGTGTCCAGGCACCAGGTTCCTTCCAGGAATGAGTCAAGTGTGGCAGGGCTGGTATGTGTGGCAGGGCCGGGGCCACTGGGAGAGGGGTGGCTGCTGGTCAGCAACCGACAACTGCTCCCAGCAGTGACTCAAGTTCAAGGAAGCAGGAGCTCCTGGTGTTTCAAGGGAAGCCAGTAGCCAAAATCTTACTGGAACAAATCTCGGTTTATAAGCTGATGAATCATTTGAATGTTTTGAAATAACGTGCCCTAAGTAAAATCCATCTGCTGCTGGGTTCAGTCCTCTAAGGACCTCTGTTCAAACTTTGGGAAATGTAATAAATGTTATTTCTGAAATTCCATGTGCTAGGAAGGAAATCTTGATGCGAAACCTTCCAAATACTACCTCTTTAACTTACTATGACACAAACTAGTATGAAAATTATACCCAAACATATTGGCTGCTAACAGAAGCAAAGTGAAGGTTTGATATGGGCTGGATTATAAAGATATCTTTCCAAATATTCAAAATGTTTAGTGTAGGGTTCCACAGGGCTATGTCTTCTCCCTGGGAACCTGGGAGGCTTCATGAAGGCCTGAGGCTCCAGCCTGGAGACACGGTCAAGTGTGAGACTCACAGACGCCCTGTACCCACACGTGAATGATTTCTTCCTGTGTGCGAGTCTGCATGTGTCTGTGTGTCTGCATGTGTCTGTGTGTGTTTGTGTCTGTGTGCATCTCTCTATGAGTGTGTCTGTGTTTGTCCCAGTGAGTGCGTCTGTGTGTGTTTGTGTCTGTGTGTCTCTCTATGAGTGTGTGTGTGTCTGTGTCTCTCTATGAGAGTGTTTGTGTTTGTCTGTGACTGTGTCTGTGTGTTTGTGTCTGTGTGTGTCTCTCTGTGAGTGTGTCTGTGTTTGTCTCTGTGAGTGTGTCTGTGTGTGTCTAGGTGTGTCTCCCTGTGAGTGTGCCTGCATGTGTCTGTGTGTGTTTGTGTCTCCCTGTGTGTGTCTGCATGTGTCTGTGTGTGTGTCTGTGTCTCTATGAGTGTGTCTGTGTTTGTCTCTGTGAGTGTGTCTGTGTGTGTCTAGGTGTGTCTCCCTGTGTGTGTGTGTCTGCATGTGTCTGTGTGTGTTTGTGTGTGTCTGCATGTGTCTGTGTGTGTTTGTGTCTGTGTGTCTATGAGTGTGTCTATATGTGTTTGTGTCTGTGTTTGTCTCTCTGAGTGTGTCTGTGTCTGTCTCTGTGACTGTGTCTGTGTCTAGATGTGTCTCCCTGTGAGTATGTGTGTCTGCATGTGTCTGTGTGTGTTTGTGTCTCCCTGTGTGTGTCTGCATGTGTCTGTGTGTGTGTCTGTCTGTGTTTGTGTGTTTGTGTCTGTGTGTCTCTCTGAGTGTGTCTGTGTTTGTGAGTGTGTGTGTGTCTAGCTGTGTCTCCCTGTGAGTGTGTGTGTCTGCATGTGTCTGTGTGTGTGTCTCCCTGTGTGTGTGTATGCATGTGTCTGTGTGTGTCTCTATGTGTTATGTGTGTGTGCTTCTTTCACACAAGGCGGGTGGGTGGTGGAAGCTTCCAGGGAGCCTGACTTTCAAGTCCTCGAGATTGGCTGACTCTGAGACCTCTGTTCCCTTCTAGGGGTTGATGTCAACCCCCCGGGGTGACACGCGTGGTATCGTCTCCTCAGGCCTCACTAGCCCTGCACAGCTCTTTGTGGAGCTGAGGGATCCTGGTGAAGCCCTGATGAGGACTCTCACCTGTAGGACACCTGGGAGGTACCACCTCACCCTGCCCTGCAGACCTGGGCCCCTCATCTCACTGCAGCATGAGGCAGGCAGCAGGCTAGGGCTTGGCTTGCTGCATAAAATGTCCTCTCCATTCGTAATTCCCTGCTGTTGTCCTCAGGCCAGCCCCAGGGGCCAAGGGGAGACGGTCACGGCCAACCGGCCCAAGGTGAAAATAAACTAGCTACTGCATTGGTCCTTCCTACAGGGCCAGTGCCACCTAACCAGGCTCTGTCACACATAATAAGACCTTTGCCACCAACAGCTCGCAGAAGATGGTCCTCCTGGATGTAACAGAAGCAGACTGTGAGCAGCACAACAGGAGGACTGTTTTATTTTGAAAGAAAGCTCTCGAAAAGATTAGAATGCCCTTCTCCTTCCATTAATAAATATGTGAAACATAAATCAATCTTTCCTTGGGGACCAGGGCTTATCATTATGAAAATTGGTTCTCATAAAGTGCCGCAGAACAGTGCACACAGGGCCTCTTGAGATGGTGACAGTGTTGGTCCCTTCAGTGTTCAGCCCCAATTGCTATTTGCTGTTTGAGTTCTTGACCTGAACGTGGGTGATTCACACCACTTTTCCCGACCTCCAGTGAGCCAATCAGCCCCACCACTGCTTCTAATTGTCTCATTTGCATGCCCTGGGACTTGGAAAACCACACACGAATCGAAGCTTTGTAGATGCCTATCCAAAATATTGGTAAACTGTCTCTGAATTCATATCTGAGGGGCTTTCCACTGCACTAACAGCACACATGTCAGTGCCTAAAGTTTGAGAAGTGTATTTTGACTGTTCCAATGTCCTTTGTGCCTCATTCCTAGAGGAGCAGTGTGTCACTTGACTGGGTTCTAATGAGTTGTAACACATGCAAAAGAAAAATTGCATGACACCAGTTAAGCAAAGAAGGAGGACTTCACTCAAAACTATTGCAACAGGAGAGAGAGACTGAACCCAAGTCCAAATGCACCAGCGGCCAGTGGGGATGGCAGCCGAGTGGTGGGGCAAGGGCCTGGAGAGAAAATCACAGAGGGCCTCGGTTAATATCATTAAGGGTGAGGGTGAGCATCCAGCCCACTGGCTCAGCGGGATTCCTGCTAACGCCTCATCCAGGGAGGGCTCACAGAACCCAACCAGCCTTTAGCCAAGGAGGGTGTCCTTGTCACAGAGAGAACTGACCTAATGTTCTCACCAAACATGTTCCCAACAAGGCCTCACAGGTGAGGCCCCACCTGATCCATTTTCTTGTGTTTCAGGTTAATATCTACAGTTAGGATTTTTTTTCAGAAAGGTTATTAAACTTGAAAGATAGTTCTTTTAAAGTTCACAAAGAGAATTAATACAAATGGAAATCAGAATTTTACCACTGCATTCAGAAATCACTATGAGTAACCCAAAATACCTCTAATTTGTAGCTTTTTAGGACAGTTGAGCAGCATTCTTGCTTGTTTATCTAAGGGCTTGCAACAAATAATTCAGGACCTATTCTGAAGCCTGCTAAGTGTGGGCTGCATAAACTGTCAAGCATCCTCCAATTATGGTAAACAACCCTTTGAATATTCAGCTGTGAAAACAAGGGCCTCTCAGTTCCACTGGAGATGGAAAAATTGCCTAGTCCACATCTTTTAAGCAACTGCTGTTTGTAAATGGATGATTTATTTTCCTGGTATGATCTATGAAATTAAAATATTCTCATTAGCAAAGATATTTACAAAGAACCCCATTTGCAATTTTGTATGCAATTTTACATATACTATATGTGAGTTCAACTTAAATACACCAAATTTGAGTGTCTCTACAGTCCTTAAAAAATAGCTAAATCAGAGATTTGCATGTTTTATAGGCCTCATAAAACTTATGATTCAGTCCTGATGCCTAAAGAAAAGAGACAGAATCAAAAAGATCCTAGTTGTAAGCTCGCAATATCTGACTAATTATCATGTGACATTTAACTTAATGTTTGATTCATCATTCTCAGCTTTTCATGAGCAAGATCATAAAATCTATGGTTTTAAATTAAATTCTATTTGGGACAATTTACGCAAATAATTTCTCACACAAATGTACTTACTATAAGTGCAAAGACATTTCCTTAGGTCAACTGCCGTTACAGATGTTAATTACATAACAATAACTTAAAAACCCTCTAGGTTTTTAGTAGATTACATCAGGGGTCTTTTCAGAGTCTACACAAATTCTGAAAGTACGTAAACATACATGTTTGTCAAAAGTTCTTATGTTACCCTGAGCAAATGGGTCTACAAAACTCTTGGTCAACTTTGGTGGGTTGAACACATCATGCCAAATAATTGCAACTGTTCTGGTCAAAGCTGATGCCGTTAAATATTGGCCATCTTGAGTCTCAGAGTCTTTCAAATATAAGTTAAAAATGTCAGAGCTTATGGGTGGATGACAGTCGTGTGTGGGTTCCCGCATTTCCGATGCCCAGATGCCCTCGCCCCTCAAAACAATGAAACTAAAAATCAGGATTGGAACCAATGTTAGGAAACTGAATGTTGATGAGATGGTTTCTAGCAAAACATTCAGAATTCACCCTCAGCTGCAGGAGGACGCTGGATACCCCAGATGGGGCAGACCACGGGAAGCAGGGAGAGCTAATGGGCTGGCAGTGGGGTGTGCATGACAGAAACCCTCGGGCAGCTTTCCTGCGGGAACATGATTGGGGGCACACAGTCTGAGCTGTCTTGTAGCAAAGCCGCGTCTGGTCATGAGGATTACCTGGGAGAGAGAGGCTGGGACATGTGCCACCGGCCCCCCTTCGGAGGCTCTGACTCGCAGATGAGCTGCAGCACTGCAGCACAGGAAAATGTGGATTCAGATGCTTGCCCTGGTGGGGCAGGCAGGGCAGGTGGCCCTCAGTGCCCTGCCGACCCTCGGGGCTGTGCTGTCTCAGAAAGGCCTCTGGCTCTGTCACCCTGGCCCTTGCTCCAGCAGGGTCTTCCTCTCCCTCCCGGTTCTACGCAGCCCTGAAACCTCGTGTGCACCTCTCGTGGCATTTTATGGCAGTGCCATCTCCTCTAATCCTGGGTTCTTGGCACCTAAGTAATCCCTGCCCACCCTATCCAATGCTGGCCTCAGCCTGGAGCCTCCACACCCGGTCCTTCCACCTTGCAGGACTGTGGCTGGTCCCTGGCTCCCTGCAGGCCACTCCATGGGTCCCTGAATGTCGGGCTAAGCCCTTGGAGTGCTTTGTTCCCGTGCTGTCCTTGTCCATCCTCTGACGCCCCCGTGCCACACCCTCATTTACTGTGGGCCTGGAGGCCTCTGGTGAGCCCTGAGATGCTGCAAACCCAAGGAGCCCTTGAAGCCTCCATGCCGCTGGCCTGAGGCCTCGTCTGGGGGACAGGCCCTCAGGGAAGTGTCATCTCCAGGGACTTCCCAGAGAAATGCCCCTCCCTTCCCCCGGACCCCGGCCTGTGCCATCACTCCTTTTACTCTTGATGTCCTCAGGACGGAGGAGTTGGATTTCCCTGAGCTGCATCAGAGTGGCTGACATTTCCCCTCCCAGTGGACGATCACTTCTTGGCATGGGGCACAGGCCGCAGCCTTGGGCTGGACCCCGGCATGCAGGGCCTAGCACTGTCCATGCACCACCTGGGTGGGGTGCTTGGGGATTCCCTCTCTGGGCCTCGGGTGCCCCGCGTGCAGAATGCGTTCGAGGAGGTCCTCTCGGGGGTGGGCCCAGTGCTCCTGCGTTGGCAGTGGAGGCAGATGTCTGCCATTCCCTGGGTGGACGCGAGTTCCCCATGTCCGGGTGCGTCCTCTGTTTCCATGGCGTCTCCCCCAGCCACGCTCAGTGTCTGCACACAACGCCCACTCACGTGCATTTCCAATGAGCTGGAAACGGCGGTGAAGGCTTTATATTAATTGTTATATGAAGTCTTAAATATTAAGGAAAGATCTAGGACAATAAGCCAGCGAGCCAGGGGAAATAACTAAAATTAAAGATGTTGAAGTTGGAAGTTAGCAGTGACCTAAGCTTTTTTTTTCTTTAATTATGATTCCAGTACTTCCTGTGGGAAAAGTGAAACTTAATACAAGAAGTTCTGGCAACTCTAGAGATTTTAATGACCAAATACGGGGGCTCCTTCCCCCTTGTCCCGGTCAAGGTATCCACATGACACTCCTTGAATCTCACGGGTCCCTGGTGTTCTTTCTTTCGGTTCTGTGGCCTCCCAAATGCTATCTGCTTTCTTCATTTCCCTTCTCAACATTTCTTCTGCCATCTCATTCTAAGCAATTAAGCCCACGCAACTCAGTGGGGCACAGAAGAACTCTGGCAGTCTTGAGGAGCCATTTGGCAACAGAGCGATGAGGACGCAGCACACAGCACCCTAGGCTGGGGACAGCAGGGCCCCCGGAGTCAGCCGCATGGGAGTCCCACGTTCCCCTTGCCGTCTGCTGACTGTGATCTTTGAGAAGTTAGTTCACCTCCCCAGTCTTCAGCTACTTGTCAGAAATTGAGGGAGGCTAGTGCACTCCTACCAGACCACCGAGATGATGAAATGAGATGATGAACACGAGAGATGCCCAGCACACAGCCTGCTCGCCTTAAACAGCAACTCTTCTTACCAACTCCTAAAGGCCATTAGTGAAATGCGGTTCTCTGGACTGTGAAGCCTCTTAGAAAGAAGCCGTGACAGCAGCGTTTTTGGGTCATTAGGTCAGGTCTTTGAAGGATGTGGAGCAACAGGAACCCTCATTCATTGCTGGTGGGAGTGCAGGATGGTGTAGCCACTGTGGAGGGTGGTCTGGAAGTTTCCTGCAGAACTGAACACACTCTGATCATACAATCCAGCAAGTGCATACCTCGATACTGACCCACAGGCACGGAAACACGGGCACACAGAAACCCGCACACTGACCCACAGGCGTGAAAACACGGGTGCACAGAAACCCACACACTGACCCACAGGCATGGAAACACGGGCACACAGAAACCTGCACACAAACAGCTGTTTACAGCCACGCTATTCATCATTGCCGAAACTCGGCAGCAGCCAGATGTCCTTCAGTGGGTGAATGGATAAACAGTAGCACATCCGGACCAGGGAATGATATTTCATGCTAAAAAGAAATGACCTGGCCAGGCATGGTGGCTCACGCCTGCAATCCCAGCACTTTGGGAAGCCGAGGCAGGTGGATCACCTGAGGTCAGGAGTTCAAGACCAGCCTGGTCAAGATGACGAAACCCTGTGTACTAAAAACACAAAAATTAGCCAGGCATGGTAGCATGTGCCTGTAATCCCAGCTACTCGGGAGGCTGAGGCAGAAGAATCACTTGAACCCAGGAGGCAGAGATTGCAGTGAGCCGAGATTGTGTCACTGTACTCCAGCCTGTGACACAGCAAGACTCTGTCTCAAAAAAAAAAAAAAAAAAATTCATCTATCAAGCCATGAAGAGACATAGAGGAAGTTTAAATGCACATTATTAAGTGAAAGAAGCCCATCTGAAAAGGTTACAAACTGTGTGATTTCAACTCTATGATGTTCTGAAAAGTGCAAAACTGGGGAGACAGTAAAAAGATTCATGGTTGCCAGGGGTGGCGGGGAGGGAGGGATGAGCAGGCGGAGCACGGAGGGCGTTTCGGGAGTGGCAGTGCTCTGTAGGAGCCACAGCGGGGAGATGCACTTGCCGAAATCCTCAGAGCCGCACCACGCAGAGTAACCCAGATGTAAATATAGCCAAGAATAATGGATCAATATTGCTTCATCAATCGTAATCAAAGCACACATGGATGCAAGATGTTAATGGTAGGACAAACTGTGTACAGGGAGGCGGCATGTATGGGAAGTCTCTGTACTTTCTGCTCAACTTTTCTGTAAACCGAAAACTGCTCTAAAATAGTTGATCACTTTTAAAATACTTTAATTGTACAGTCTAAAATGTATTGAATTTATAAAATTTATTAACCGAATTAATTTACCAAATAATTCAATTGAACATTGCAGAGAATCACATCCATTGGACTTAAATTTAGCTTTGTCCTGCGCCTCCCTGGTGACATCGTGTTCTGCGTCTGGTTGATTGGCAGTTCTCTGGGTCACAACCTGGCGTTCTGCTGATGCTCCCAGGCCGCATGTGTACAAACGTCTGGTCCATAGAAACCAGAGCAGAGGTGGCCGCTGCCCATCAGGAGCCAGTGCTCCTTCCCCTAGAGGGGCGCTGCTGGGAGACGTCGCCCCAACTTCCTGCCGAACACCCTGGGCACCCGGCGTGGTCACAGCAGGAGCAGAAATGATGTGAATCGTGGCAGCCAGAGCCTGCGGACTCCTCCCTGCTGTCCTCTGTCTCTGGCCTGCTGGAAGCCATGGGTTGTGAGGGGCCATAGTTCACTGCAGACCCTAGCCTCACCCAGATTTGACAGTTCTGGAACAGAAAATAAACTAGCCCTAGTTTTTAATAGCTGTGGTAAAATGACCACAAACTTAGCAGCACAAAACCATGCCATTTGTTACCTCATGGTTCCGTGAGTCAGAAGTCTGGGCCCACATGGCTGCACCAAGTCATCTGAACAAAGCTTTGCAAGGCCAGAGCCAAGAGCAGGCAGGCCAGGCTCTGGGTGGGGGAAGGGGTCCATGGGGAAGCTCTGCAGGGGGCTCTGAGGGCCCTGCCCCAGTTCAATCAGGGCGCTGGCTGAATTCAGTTCCTGAGGCCGAGGATGGAGGCCCATCTCCTCTCCTCTCCTCTCCTCTCAGCCGGGGCCAGCCTGGGCTCCTAGAGGCTGCCTGAATGAGTTCCTCCTCAAACCTGTGGGCCGGGCTCCCCTCACCCCCAAACCTCCCTGATTTTAGTGGGAGAAAGTTCTCTGCTTTGAAGGGTTATTGGATTGGGCCAATAACCCTTCCAAGGATAGTCTGGGACATCCTCCCACTGCAGGGTCAGTAACCTCAACCACATCCTTAAAGCTCCTTCAACCCTGAAAAGTAACATGTCTGGGTCCTGGGCTTAGGGTGTGGACCTCCCTGGGGACTCCTGGGCTCACTGCACCGTGCCCTGAGAGGAGCGGCTGCAGTGTGGCTTCATCTGTCAGAGCGTCTGCCGCTGCCTCAGTGCCTGCATTTCCCTTTCTTCAGCCTGATTTATAGCTCCTAGCCCCTTTCCCTCCCCAGTAGCAGTGTGGTTCCGTGGAGGGAAGACGGTGAAGCTGCCAAGAGACTTGAGTGCCTGATTCTCCCCGTCCCTTTGCACTTGGGAAATTTAGGGCAAGTGCGTGAAAGTCAGTGTCTGAAGTATCTGTCTGTGCAATGGGAGTGATTGTGATATTATCTGAGGTGGGTTTGGAAGAGGATCCTGGGCACTGTGACCGCTGGTTCCTATCTGCTCAGTGAATGCCAACCCTCACATGGCGCCCTCCCTCTGTCTCTGCTCCGGGCTGGTTCTGTACTCCCCACCTAGCTCTGCTTCCCCAGCTAAGGCCCACCCTCTGCTTAACTTGTCTGCACTCTAGGTGCTTGCCGGGGCACTCCCCCAACCCTAGCTGCCTCTTCAGACAGACAACTTCCAAGGCATCCCGTAAAATAAAGACAATGAAGGAAAGAAACCTGGCCCAAGGCAGTGAAGCTTTCTAATTCTTTTTCTCCCCTATTGGAAAATGAGATGAGAGGATGTTAGGGTGGGGAAGAAAGGGATAACCTACAAGACATAGGCCATCTGTGACTCAGGAAACCGTGGAAACCCACCTTCCTTCTAGCTAAGGTACACGAAACCACGGGGAACGTACCCAATTTTGACCCAGAGAAAGTGACAGGGACAGGGCCTGGGGAATGTGTAAGAGTTAAAGAAAGAAGAAAGGAAACATGAAAAGTGGCCTCACAGTCAAAGACAGGTTTATTTTGGAAAATAAACCTGAGAGGGGCTTCTGGCTGATTTTTGGTCCAGAGCGCTCTCTTACAAACTAAGGGTATTTAAGGGTTTAGGGAGGGGAGCTTATCGCAGGCTCGGAATGTTTCTGTGTGAGGGAAAGTTTATTGCAGGGTTGGAATGCCTCTGTTTGGAGACGAGGTTATCTCGGTTGGCATGTTTCTGGTCAGAGGGGGGTTTATCTAAGGGTTGGAATGTTTCTGGTCATGCTGACATTAGCCATTAGGCTGATGTTTTGGGGCTGGATTTAGGTGGTTTTTAATCAAGGAGAACTTAAAATGGTGGTGTTTGTCCAAGATGGCGATGCTCCTGCTCTATCAGAATGTGGTTAAACATGCAGTGGAATGAAGGCAAGGCCAGACGTGTACTGACACAGTGAGGATCAAAAGTTCAGAGACTTTGGGGCCAAGGTGCAGGGCTGGGGATGGGCAGTTGTCCACGGATACCCTGACACTGGATCCAACTCTGCTCCCCCTCACCTGATACATGGGGTCCCAACAGGAAACATCAGAGGGGCACAATTATAAGACAAATCCACCCTTTTTCTGGGGTCTTGGGCCTTACGTGTTCTGGTTGACAGGGCAAAATCCCAAGGGCTCTGGAGCCCCAGACGCTGGAGCTTTTCTTTCCTTCTTTACCCCTCATTACATGCAGTTACCTGTGGCTGACATGACTGGCCACCATTCCACCCCAGTTTAATCCAACATGCATAGTCACACTCATCTGTAAACTTCCCAAAGGTGGAACCTTACGACCGACTTTGCTTCTCTCATCTGAATATATTAATAATTAATAATTCCTGACACAGAGTGAAATGCTCAATAAATGTTTGTTGAACCAAACTAAACAACACCCAAGTGCTGTTAGTGCACCTGCGGAAGGGGATTGATGACTTTCCTCCAGGAAGTAGCTAGTGCTTTGTGAGCATAGGCTTGGTCACAGGGAGCTTCTACTCTGCATGCTCCACTCCCCAGGCTGGAAGTGGGCGATGGAGGAGGAGGGTGGACACAGGACACTGGAGGAGAGCAAGGAAGGAAGGCAGGCAGATGAACCAGGAAGCTGCATGATGGGTTGCCCAGGCGGGGCAGGCAATGGAGGAGGAGGGTGGAGACAGCCCCTGCCCAGAGTCTCACAGGATGCTGGAGGAGAGCAAGGAAGGCAGGTGGAGGAACCCGGAAGCAGCATGGTGGGTCGCCCAGGCGGGGCAGGCAATGGAGGAGGAGGGTGGAGACAGCCCCTGCCCGGAGTCTCACAGGACGCTGGAGGAGAGGAAGGAAGGCAGGTGGAGGAACCCGGAAGCAGCATGATGGGTCGCCCAGGCGGGGCAGGGCCCAGCAAGAGCTCCCCCTGCAGATGTGGGCATAGGCAAGTTCACCAGGCTCTGAAAGCTGGGCTGGGATTGCCCGGATCTTAGAGACAAACGCGTCATATTCCAGCCTCACCGTTCCACAGCTGGAGACGCACTGAGAATTCAGACTAAAGTGACCAGGGCCGGCAGTGGGACTCCAGGTTCCTTCCAGGGAAGAGGGATCACCCCGCTTCCACTGTCTGAATCGTGTTTCTGTGCATGTTTTAGTCAGTTTTGTTTTTTCGTTTTTTAGATGTCGCGTGGGGACCCCATTTTCTGTCCCTGTGCCTGGCTCCGGCCTTCCCTCAGCTCTCAGACAGGATAGGGATGTGAGCAGCAGAGGAGCCCGGGGCAGGCCAGGAAGGACTCCCATCCCCATTTATTTAGCAGGTGTGGAATGATTCGGTCTTTTTATTGTAATGCAGATTTACAGTGCAATAGGCAATCTATTTTTCAATTCGGTGTACTGCCGCTGATAAATTAACAGATGTCGATTGACTTTTTCCCTCCAGTCCCCTGTTTATACCTGACAGGCCTACTTTATAGCTGAGCAGTTATTTGAAGTTATAAACATTATAATTAGCAATTTTTTAATTAGGCTGACAATTAACAGGAGATTTGCAAAGCTGCTAATTTGACATGTCATACTGTCCGTAGTGCTTATGTTAACCACAACTTGAATGAATTCAATTGAACAGAACCACAGTGTCTGGGAAAAAATCAATCTCAGAAGAACCCTTTCTCCCCACTTGGCTGGCTTCATGGCACTTGGACAGAGAAGTGGAAACTCAGAGATTTTGCAGGATAACAATACTGACAGCTGAACCCCAAACAATAGCAGGCTCCGCGAGACTAGCTCAGAGCACACGACACAAAGGCAGGTCCTGCTAATTGCATCTGAGGCTCTTGCTTCAAAGTCTTGACGACCTAAGGCAGGTTGGAGGCTCTGTTCTGATGCCAGTTGCTCCTTAGACCTCATTGCCAAGGAGACCTCCTGATGCAGACACCAGCAAGGGCTGTCATGACAGAGGCTTGTCCTATATGGCTGGGAGCTTCCCCCCCACCACTGGGACCTGTGCTGATGCCAATGGAGTGGGAGAGAGAGAGAGAGAAAGGGAGACAGAGAGAATCAGAGACAGAGAGAGAAATGAGATACACAGAGAGACAGAGAAAAACAGAGAGAATCAGACAGAGACAGAGAGAATCCAATAGAGACAGAGAGAATCAGATAGAGAGAGACAGAGACAGAAGAGCTACACAGAGAGAGAGACAGAGAAAAACAGAATCAGACAGAGAGACATACAGAGAGAGAATCAGATAGAGACAGAGAGACACAGAGAGACAGGGAGAATAAGATACAGGCAGAGAGAGAGACAGAGAGCATCAGACAGAATCAGATAGAGACAGAGAGAGAGAATCAGAGAGAGAGACACAGAGAGAGACAGCTAGAGACAGAAGATATACACAGACAGAGAGACACACACAGAATCAGATAAGAGAGAGAGAGACTGAGATAGAGAGAGACTGAGGCAGACACATACAGACAGAATCAGATAAAGAGAGACACAGAGACGAGGAGAAAAAGAACCAGAGAGAAACTGAGAGCAGAGAGAAAGAGAATCAGAGACACAGATAGAGAGAGAGAGACAGGAGAGAAAGACCGGGAGGGAGGCTGCCCTTCCACCTCCAGGGAGTTCATCCCATCCGTGCCTCCCAGCAAAGGAAGCTCTCACCATGGCCCCTGGCTCTGGGATTCCAGCACCCTGCACTCAGCTTAGAGGATATACTGCATTTACATCCTTGGACCTTGGAAGGCTTCTAAGGTCTGTTACTTGGTAACCACCTGCAGCACAGGAGATGCCGCCTTCTGTTGGAGGCCTTGAGAGACTCCAGAAATGGGAGACCTTCAGGAAACCGTGGCTTCAGAGGGGAGAGAGATGGTGAGTGCATTATCCCCATGATCTGTCTGAGGCCAAGAGAGGAGGAAAGACAAAATTATTTGAAAATTTCCAGTAAGAGGAAGAGAAAGCGTTACATTTTCACTGCTTTTAAAAAGAAGGAATTTTAAACATAAAAAATATGATTTATCAAATTCCATGAGTTACTCCTTGCTTTCTTTTCCCAAGGCTAAGTCTCACTTCCTGTGTGCAATGAGCAAGCCATTAATTAGAATTTGCAGTACTACCAGAAGCAACATATTGAAGTTGAGCTGTGCCATTGAGCTTTGATTAATAACTTTTTGCTGCTTTCATACTTTTTTGAAAATCTAGATCAGAAGAAATTGGCCACCTGGAGACACTGAATCTGAAGACCTCTTTTTGAACTTTTCACAAGGCTGCATGCTTTCTATGGTGTATGTTGCAAAAAAAAAAAAAAATAGAATTTGGCATCACTGAGTTAATCAGAAACCCTAAGCTTCACGAGCACTTTTGTTAAAAAAAAAAAAACCCACAAAACACTAGATGGGTATCACTGCTTTAGGAAGAGAGAGCTCCTTGATTTTTCAACTTAAAGTGTCTTATCTTTGAAGGAATTTGCTTTGTTTTTTTCTGGCCCATCCTAATGCCTCTACTTCATGGCATGGAAAAAAATCCACAGCATTCTCTGGGCAACAGGATAAATAAGCCTTGAAGATAATTTTAATTTTAAGATAATCTTCCCATATATAATAGGCACATTAAAAAAAGATTAATTACCATTATTATCATTGATTTGATACCAGTGAGCACATTGGCCTAAAGAAGTCAGTTCTAGTCACAGAGTCAAAGCTGGTGCATCCCACATGAAGAAGAGTAAGATTCCCAAATCTCAAGTCATAGCCAACACCCCCATATGAAGAGAAAGGCCTTTTATGCAACAAGGGTGCATCGTTCACAAGACCACACACTAGAGGAATAGAGTTATATATCATTAGCAGCTCTCTCTCCCTCTCTCTCTTTCTCCCAACCTCTCAACCAGTATGAAAGTGAAGCTATCTAATACCACCCCAAAAATATCAGAAGCTGTAAAATTAGCACAATATGAGATTGCAAAGAAGTGTTTGTCTTTGGGCTGGGAGTCATGGCGGAAGAGAAAAGTAGAATTACACGTGGGCCCTGGGAGGCTGGCAGGGATTCCTGGTGGAGGAGACTCCATGAGTCCCTAGGTCCGACGTCATCCGAGGCCCCAGATGAGCATACATTGTTCTACTAACACAAGGGAGATTATTTCAAAGTTACTCTCCAGGGTTTTAATTGATGCCCATTTTGGCGATGTAGTACTTTTAAAAGGTTACATTATGATGTAGTTTGTTTTAAAAAGCAGGGGGAGTAAGCAAAATATCCCACAAATGCATTAATAAAAGTGCTTACAATTTTATAAAGACTTTAATCTTAGACAGCTTTATTTCAGTTATCTAAAAAATTAAATGTGAGCATTGTTTTGTCTGGATGAAGCTAGATAAACGAGATATGTAAGTGTGTGGGCACACCTCACACCTCACACAAAACCCACAGCTTACTTCAATACAACTTTTAGTGAAACCCACTAATTTATAAGCTCTTTTGTAATGTAAACATGAAAATATTCTTCCTCCTTCCAAGAGGTGGTTTGATATCCACAAGATTAACTTTGAACAAGGATGCTACTGAATATACTCAAAACCTAGCTTGTTCCAGTACTGACACATTGAAAGGGACCCTCCACGAATTTACTCCTGAAAGCCAGCCGTGCCCATGAGGCCGTTTTCTAATAAAAAGACATTTCCAGTTTTCTTTTTTTTTTAATTCCACTTTTTCTAATGTGGTTTTCCATCTCCTCTTTAGAGTCAATAAAAATGCTGAACTTTGACCTGGAGCATAGAATGTTTGAAAATGCAGAAGGTGTCAGCACTCCTTTATTTTGATAGTTAAACACACAGGACAGTTTTACAGTGGTTCTGTTAGAATAAATGGTTAATCAATAGCAAATTAGGTATAATTAAGTGTACGTTGCAGTTTTTACCTCTGATGGACCTGACATGCCTTGCAGAAAACTCAGTCTGGAAAAGATGCCTGGACAGCAATGTGGGAACCTGGTGGTTTCTCCCTTCTCTTCTGCATTAGGGCCAGTCTGGGAGTGAAATCTGCCAGGTCCCCTTAGACCCTGGGGTGTTGAGTGGGCACCCGCTTTCCACAGCACAGGGTTTGGCTTTAGTTATCAACATCCCCTCTGTTCTAGTGCCTTATTTTCCAGGACAATGAACTGTCACAGCGCAGGCAGGTTCAGCAGCCGGAGAGTGTGGCCTCAGGGCTCAGGGGACACCCTACAGAGAAACCTCATGGAAAGGTGCCATGCAGGGCTAACCCTGCCCCTGCTGGAACCTCACCTCCCAGTCCTCGCCCTGTGTCCCCTGCGTCTCTCCCAAGGGTCTGCAGGGGAAGTGAGATTCCTCCCGACCGCGTCCTCACCCTCACGCCTGCCTGCTGTGCTGATGGCTCCACCTTGTAACCGAGTGTGACTCTGGCATTCCAGCTCTCGTGGGCTGGCCAGCGCCTTCACACAACTGAGCGTTTCATCACAGGTGCCTGGCATGGCCCAGCATGCATCACCTTGGGCCTGGCGTGCGGCTGAGAAGGGGTTGCGGTGATCAGCAGCCCTGAGCCAGGCTCACCTGCAGCACACAGAAGCACGCAGGGCCAACCTGGTAGAGTCGCCAGGCAGAGGCGACATTGCCATCATTACCAAATAGGCCCACATAGACGCCCACTCCACCCTTTGAGGGACTGCACTTCGGGATCGGTCCATGCTGGGATCTGACAGAACCAAAGGAAGCAGGAAAGCCCCGCCCTTGCAGAACCTCTGTCTAGAGGGGTAGGCGGGCAGTGAGTGGGAAGCCGGGGAGTGAGCCCTGAACTGCCACCCTGCGGGGAAGCTGGGGCACACTGCACAGGCGGAAAGAGGGGTTCTGGGTGGGGGTGTGCAGGGGCGGCACCACCACGCGGGAAGGGGATTTCAGAGCTTAGACAGAAGCAGGTGACATTGGAGGGTCTAGGTGGTCTCCAGGAACAGGCCTGTCTCAGCACCCCTGGGGTAGCCAGTGCCATGGGATGGCCCCCATGAAATGTGGCCCTCACACTGCAGCCCTGGGCGAGCTAAGACCCTTGGGGGAGGCGTGCACTTCCTGTCCCCATGGCCACTGGAGCCTGTTGAAGCTGAGCCTGAAATGCAAGCCTCAGGCAACCGGAAAACTACATGATCACCTCAGGTTGCTACTGACTGATTCAGGTATTGGTAGATTCATTTCACCCCATTTCAGGTGGATTTGATGTGGCTTAAAGCACCTGCAGTGGCCACAGAGACCAGAGTGATGGGGAAGGAGCAGGCGTGGAGAGGAGACCCAGACGCAGGCAGCAGCATCGAATGCTGAGGGCACCTCTGCTCCTCTACCTCCACAGAGCCAGCCCCTAGGACCCCCGGGGCAGCTGTGGGGCATCTCCCTGCGATTTTATGCTCATTCTGTTACTCCCCTCCCCTAGCCACACGGAGCCTCCCTCCTGGGGGTCCTGACTTACTTCTTCATTGTTCCCTGGGGCAAGGCGGCTTTTCAATCGCAGGCTGCTGAAAACCCCATTAATAAAAACCCTGCTAGGGAGGGTTAACAGGAAGAAAAATCAATTCTTCACCATCAATTTGATTACTCATTTATTGAGGGTCTACTGTGTCCATGGCATTGGGCCTGGTCCTAAATTCAGGGAAATTTAACAGGATTTGGGAGATGAGACCGAACATGTGGTGCGGCAAAACCCAGACCCTGTGGCTCTGCAGGCACAGAAGGCGTAGGGTGGAGAGCGTTGACCAAGATCGAATGTGGGCACATTCCTGGGCCCCTCAACATTCCTGGGACCCCACAGAGCCTACAGCAGCCTCGAACCCCAGCCTCCTCATGCCCCTCGACTGTCATCACCCTCTGCCGGACATCAGCAAGGGAGGTTCTTTCTGTGTCTCAGGAGCAGCTCTGAGCAGGGGTTCCTGTTCCCTGCTGTCTCCCCAAGTCCTTCTGCCATGACTGGGACCCCAGGCAAGCCAGGGCCCGGGCACCGATCTCTCTCCTTACCATCTCCCATCTGTGTCTAGGCTCTGGCAGCAGCCCCGTATTTCCCCTGGACGCTGACCCCCTCATGCAAGTCACCTCCGCAGGAAGGTGGCCCTTGGAGACAAAAACAGCCTCACATTGGGATCAGCTGCCCTTTCGCAGGGAAGCTCTAAGTGACCATTTCCAAACACTCTGTGATTGGGTGCCTGAGATGGTTGTCATCAGGATCCCAGGGGGAGGAGGCCTCCATCGTTTGGGGGGCTTGGCATCTCAGGGAGGACACTGGCCTTGGTAGACGGCCACAAGAGGGGCAGAGCAGAGAGAGCATGCCTCCCCCCGACTCTGCACACACGCACCCTTCCATCATCACTGTCACGGATTGGCTAGTTTGTTTATCAGTCCTAGACCAAGACCTTAGTCTTGGGGGCGCGGTAAGCGGGCATCTCTTGGAGTGAAAGCACACAGTCAAGTTCAGCACCATCTAACTGTCTAACTGCATTAAAAATGGGTAATGAGCCTCCCTTGCTGATGCTGACCTGTGCGAAGAAGGCCTGCCTCAGGACGGCTTGCTTTCATGAGGACTGAAAAGGTCAACACAAACCAAGAACAACAATATGCTACCCAGTAGCAAAAGGAAATTAATGAATAAGGAAAAATCATAACAGCAATTCTAGCAAGCAATGACTTTCTTTTGCACACTGCACAAATTAGCTATTTCTAATTTGCCCCCAGGAAGTTTCTCTTCCTCCCCTAGGAGCAGATGTCAGTGGTGGGAGGACAGAATCCAACAGGCGAGCCCCGAGCTCTGGAAAGGAAGTGGGGTGCTCCCAGGAGGAGCACAGATGGCCTGGTCTTCCCGGGAGCTGGCAGAAGCCTGAGATTACATGGAATGAATTAAACCCAGTAGGGGGCTTGGCAGTCCTGGTCACTGCTATGTCCGTAGCGGGGCCGGTGCGCAGTGGGTGCTCAGGAGCATTTGCAGAACAGATGCCCCAGTTAAAAGCTGAGACTGGGCAGCCATGCTGAGCTGTCACTGGCCAGGGCTGTGCTGTAGGGCGTGAGGTGGTCCCTCCCAATAGAAGCAAGCAGGGGACAGATCCACTTTGCTTTTTGCAGTGTGTGACCTCCTAGAACATCAAAGATATTGGATGGCCAATCAGAATTCACCCAAATTATTGGAATACAGTGACCATAATCACAAAGAGAAAGGCGCAGCCCCATCCCCAAGGATCTCAGCAGGGCTGATGGGGCCCAGCTCTCTGTATTGAAACCCATTTTATTTATAGTGTCGTTTTTCTCAAGAACTGGTGCTTTTCGATGGATCTTTGTGTAAGCTGGACCAGTGGAGACAGCGGCCTCTCCTGGGCAGGCTCTGCTCCCACTGGGAACCAACCCTGGGTCGTGTGGGGTGAGAAGAGCCCTGAGGGGCCCTGGGCCTGTGTGATGGTCACCTTCACGGGCAGAGAGAAAGCAGCACCCACAGGCAGGCAGCCCCCGCTCCCCCCGAGAGTCACACCCACCACGCTCAGGCAGCAAGGCCCTGCTTCACTGCAGTCTTCATTTATTCGGCATGAAATGTGCCCCTTGCTTGGCAATAATTACAAACAACGAACAGCCAAACACCGCGGGCCTGAAATTTCTATATGTGGCAAAGACAGCTGGCAAGGGACTAGTGTGCTGAGGTCAGGGGCTGGTTCTGGAAGTTCCATCCAGTCAGGGAATGTGGTTGTCTAGGCGTGCACAAGCAAAGGGGTACAGCTGGTGGAGAACGTGGCCCTGGCTGTGGCAGTTGGGGGTGCTGCCTCCTCTCTCACATCACCCACTGCAGTGTGGCTTGCAGGACCCTAAGAACCAGGGAGGGCAGCCTGCCCCAGCCACCCCAACACCCCCTGGGGCTCGCCGGGGCCAACCTTGGAGACCTTGCCCGGATGGGGCCTTCGCCGAGCCAGGGCTTGATGCAGAGACTATTTATTCTGAGCTGTTTATTTAAGCACAGGGGTGTTCCTAATGGAGCCGTCAGACCTTGCTCATTGGCTAATAGTTTAATTGGGCCCATCTGGAGGACACTGTGGCGAGAACTGTCCCTGCTCTGATATTGGCAGAGAGGCAATTTGTCATTCTGTGGCCAGTGACTGGCACTCCTGTCCCCAAAGCCACACAGAAGCCGGGCCGTCTGTCTCACGAGGGGAGAACGGAACATCTGAAGCGTTGTGTGTTCACCTTGGCACAGAAGGAGAAACACAGCTCTCTGGTGTCCTTCAGATAACCTCGGCTTTGGAGACCAAGCTGCTAAAGTCAGCCTGGTACTGTGTGGCTGGCCAGTCCTCACATGAGCTGGGAAAAGCTGCTCCACCATCCCAGACACGTGGGGTTTTGGTGACCTTGCTACATCCACGTCAGCATTTACCAGTGGCCCTCGACCCTCTGCTAGGGGCAAATGTCCCACTGCTGAGAAACTCTAGGCATGCACATCTTCCTCAAGTGTCATTAAATGTCAGGCCTTCTTACTCCCCTATCCGGGACTGCAGTGGGTGGACAGAGAATTAAAGCTTCACTCCAGGAAAGACCTTGTGGATGGTCAGTGGAGTCATGTGCCCGTTTAATTTAAGATAGTAAGGGACAGATTAAATTAGACCTTTCACGGACCGATAGCAAGGACTTCTGATGCAGTTAGATCAGTATCTGACACTTTTGTATTGGAAGGTGCTGTGAAGTTCGCGAAGACTGGCGGAGGTGCGTTTCCCAGCGCTGTGGTCATGTCTGGGCTGCAGCCTACCAGCCCCACGTTATTTATGAGCCGCCTCCATTCTCCACCCCGTTCAGTATCACAGCCCCTCGAGTACTTAGCTTGTCAAAGGTCCTAGCAAAGTGTCTTTACCATCTGGTAATGTGGATGCTGACCTACTCAAAACACCAGGAGGCTCCCCTTGCAAACCCAGCATTTTCTTCCCCTTTAAGTGACATCAACCAAGGGTAAGTAGCTTCTAGAAACACTGAAGAATTTCTTTCCCCCAAAAAACATAAACTAGGCTATAAATCTCACTCTTTGTAGAGCTGTCACTTAATCTATGCTTCAAAAAAGAATGTGAGAGCAGTGATGAACGTAGCCAGTCTTGCAGACACCACCACCATATTTATGGCAAGCGTCCACCATGGGGAACAGCAGCAAGAGCAAATACAGTCTAATTGTTCTTGGATATTTCACCTTGGGAAGACCCTTAGGGAGGGTTTGTAGTTATGAAAAGGTATGATATGCAGCCCAGCCAGTGACAGAAGCAGGACCTCCAGGTCCTCCTGGGTTTGTGTAATCATCGCTCCTCAGGAAGCCACTCCCTCGTGATTTCAGAAATCGTCTCAGGAAATTTTAGGAATAATTACATGCGCATCACAGATCTAAGAGCTCTAGTGGAGCTGGAGAGACCATCTCCTCTGCCTGAATAGATACAGCACTTTTACTGATGATACAGCTGAAACCCAGAAAGTCAACAGCTCTGTGAACTCAGGACTGGGGTGTCCAGCACCGCATCTTGTGGCTGTCTGGCTGAGATACACCCTGGCTGGCCCAGGGACACATCCGGCGACTGGAGCACACTCTGGCCCATCTGGCAATCTGGCCCAGGTTATAGGCAAGATTTCTAGCAAGTCAATCAACCAATTAGAATTTTGCATATGTGCCTAAACATTTGAGACACCCGTACCTTGTGTAGAGAAGCTAGCTGTTAAAACAGAAAAGTGGACACAGGTTAGCTGTCAAATAAGCCATAGAGAAAATTAAAGGGAGACGTTATCATAGGACAGAATGGTCAGGAAAGATGAACTGTGGTTGAAGGGCAGGACAGGGGCCCAGATCATGATAGAAAAGTGTATCCCGTGTGGAAAATCGGGGAATACTCGATGCTGGAGATTGCACATGAAGAGTCACAAGAGACTTTGAAAATTCCCTTCAAATTCCCTGATTCCAATTTATGATACGATTTCAAACCAAGTACAGGTACATGACTAAGGACATTTCAAAGGCTGTAAAAGTAAATCATCCTTTTTTTTTTCTGAATTTCATTCCATACAAACAAATTAGGCTGATCCAACCAAACATAAATGGAAAGATGGGCGTGAATGTGTTGAGTTTGCGTCTGAGGTCCGTGCCTGTGCACCCCGGGTACCCCACACAGCCTCTCTGAGCTTCACCAGAGCATCCACTTTTTCAAGATTTCAAGTATGGTAGCATCCTCTGTAAAGTGCCTTATTATCACTGCAAACTATGGAGGGGCAGCCCGCCTGGTGCTGAGTAGGTCCAGCACCACCTACTTGCCTGCAGCTGACATTGCACCAGTTGTTGAATGTCAGCCTCAGTTTCCCTTGTAAGATGAGGGGCTCGAGAGACTGCCCCTCGAGAACAGTGGTGCTGACTCCATGGCCCACCCCATGGAGGATACTTTCTAATGCAGATGGCATCTAAAACACTCTCAGTTAACCAACCATCACTTCTGCTGCTAAGACACCGCTATCGCTATGACTAGACTTCCTTAGTCAGCGTAATGGTAGATTCATCTTCGGAACATGCATTAAAGTAGAAAGGCAGCTCAAAGAGTATCAGAGCTGGATTGCGTGAAAACATGTTTCCACAGGGGCCAGGGTCTCTTGATCGAATATACGTGTGGACCAATGCTTACCCACATGTTTATCTTCTAAGTGAACAGTTCTCGAGTGTAGGCAGGGATGATTCCAAGCACAACGTGATTTATTTTGTAAAACTGTGAGGGGGATGGCAGAACAAGTATTTCCTAAAAAAACACACTTTTAAAACAAGCAGTTTAGCCAGCTTGAGTTCATTCTGTTTATGAAGGGTCCTGGGGATGCTTGAGGAGGAAGCTGGAAATCAAGCTCACGGTGCTTCCTGTGTCCCAGCTTCAAGGTAAAGAACGTGGCTTTGTGCCTGGTTGTGTGTGAAAGGGTTGGAGATAAATCCTGCTTTGAAGAGACTGTTACTATGGAAGATGAATTATTTTAGGAAGCAAAGGGGAAAGTGCAGCACAGATACAGTGTAAACTTCATGTAATCACCTGCAGAAGTTCAGAAGCCAGAGAAATGTTACACTTCAGAAAAAAGAAAACAGAAGCTTTTTAAAACTATAAAAATGTGTTTTCAGTTTCCTAAGCTTTCTGCTAACATGTCTATGTGGCTTTAAACCGCTGTCTTCTTGGATTTCCCTAAATTATCCCTCTCAGAGAAGACATGTATCCACTCAATTAGAATTTCTCACACCAGCTTAATGGCATTTTAGCCTCATAAATTGGAGCCTCCAGTTCGAGATATACCCTAAATTTAAAAATATATATGTATATATATATATACATATATATATATATATATATACACGTATACTCATATATAAACACACATATATGCAGGCACATATATACACATGTATATACACAAGTATACACACATACATATACACATTTAAATGTATATATGCAGGTATACACACATATGTTTATACACATATATGTGCACACATGTATACACATACATATATAGACACACATGTGCACACACATATATACATGCACACATATATGCACACACACTTTTTTTCATAAGGAGCCAATGGTAGAAGAAATCACAGCTAACAAAAAATAGTGGCTCATGCAATTCTGCAATTGTCTATGTTTCTACAAAGAACTCTAAAGCACTTCCTTCTTTCTAAAGTTCCTGGAAAAAGACTTTGAAGTGAAAGAGCCTCAGAGTACTGACTTATCTTGGGGAGGGTCTCTGCAGTAATGCGTCTTTTTAAATTATGCCTCCAGAGCAGCAGGCACTGTAATGAATAACATTGGCAGTGAGGACGGAACTCGTGCGAGTGTCAGTGGCAACACGGCACGCAGTTTTCTCCTCTGGATTTTATCCTCCCAAAAATGGTGGGGCCTTTCCATTTTCTCACTGGCCTCCCTCACTGACAGCCACCTTATTTCTAGGATCCAGAGGAACTCTTGCATGCTGGTCGCAGGCACGCAGGCACTGGCAGGACTGCACCAAGGGTGCATGCTCAGTTGCTGGTGTCTTGTGGGGAGCACGCAGAAATCACACTCAGTGTATCTCCAGGGTCTTTGCTGAGTTCATCAGCACCTCAAATAGCACATCACACGCCCCCTCCCACATGTGAAAACAAATGAACAAAAAGGGAGAGAGTTGTCTGAGAGATAGCAAACTGGTGAAGAGCAGAGAATTTAGGACTAGAAGGGACTATTTCAAGTTTGGATTTGAGTCCAGAGCCCCGCTCTCATCTTGATGGAAAGATTGGCATTTTGCTGCCAGTGGGGTCAACCTGACTGTCTTCTGTGACTGCATTGGCAGCAGTGTGAGTTCACCGTGCAGCCACGACCACCAGCAGCTAAAGCCACTGCCCTTCCCAATAGTCATCAAGACCCACACACCATTAGTTTTTCTTTCAGTGTCTGATTTGCTCTCTTCCTATTCAATGAGACCACTGTTCATTGTTTGTGGATTCAAAGGATGCCAAGAACATGCAGAGAGAGAGCCCAGGCTAGAAAATAGTCACTCAAGATGCACACGGTCTGGGTGTGCATGGGGGCTTGAGCTCTTGTGCCATTTTGCTGCTTGACAAAGCCCAGCATGGCTAAGACGGCAGCAGTAAAGGGAACTGTCACGAGCGAGGCTGGACCCCAGGACACATCGTTTTCAGAGCACTTGGGCCAGTGGATAGGCCTGGGTGTGTCCTAATGGAAATCCCTCAGGGGTTTTAAGCTGCCCCTAACTCACCTGTGTGTACCTTGTAGAGTCTGCATGGGGATCTTCCCTCTGGGAGCCTTTCCTGGACCTCTCTGCATCTGACATGCCATCCTCATGTGTCCCTGGGACACGCCTCCTAATGCCACTCTGGTTGTGATTTGTCATTATCTGTCTCATGTCTGTGGGATGGTGAGCTCCACCAGGCAGGGAGAGACAGCACCTCACAGCGCACCTCCCCTGTGCTGGAATGACTGATTGAGTTTATGAATGAATAAACCTGATGAATGAAGAAGATTGAGGGATGAAAAAAGGATGTCTTGAGCAAAAGAAGAGATCCCAAGCATTGGGGTGTAGGCGTTAAAGCGAACTCCAGAGAGGAGAGGCAGAGGGGGCAGCTCAACATTGCAGAGTTTCGTGATGGAGATGAGGTGTAGATGGCAGGGAGGTGGGAGTCAGGCAAGTGCCAGGGATGGACTCAGAGCTGGGTTAGCTGTGACAGAGTCTCCAACCGGTCTAAGGAGTGCTTAGATGTATGTTTAAATACACTGCCGGAGTGAGTTTTGGTTTTGTGTGACTGAGGCATCCTTAGACCAGGTGAGGAAGCTGTCACAATCAGAGTTGGACTTTAAGTGGATGCTGTCTTCTTACAAACTTCAAGAACTCAAGTTAGAGGCTTTATGTGGAAGTAACAAAGTAGTTGCATCCCCCGTATTTCTGCTAGGCAATGGCACTGCAGGGGCGGTGGGAGTTCCATAGCTGTGCAGGCTCGAGGTCGATGGGCTGGCATGCCTCTCTACCCTGGTCCCTCTATCCTCCCAGTAGGGACATATAGAATCAGTCTCTGTGGATTCTGCCACACCTAAGGCTTTAGAGCCCATCCAGTGGGCTGTACCATAGCAATGCGTGCATAAGCAATGCAGCAATGAGCATGGAGTGAATCGTGCTATTGGCTAATCTGACTGAAGCGTCTTAAGTGCTCAGAACCTTGGTCCCTGTGTCATCCCACATCTCCCGCAAAGGGGGCCAGACCCCTGCCAGAATCCCAGGACCCGCTGATTCTCTCTGAAGCCAGTTTTCCATGCACTGGCATTTTTGCCAAAATAACATTCCTTTTATATACGCTGACCATGTAAACACCCACTTTATCCAAATGTTGGCATTCTACAGTCTACCTCGACCTCTTTTGTGTGTGTTTGTATAGGTGTGACATGCACTCTTGAAACTGCTTGTGAAAATTAGCATGACAAAGTCACACTGGAAGAGCCCCTAGCCATCACTATTTGAGAGTGAAATCTCAAGTCACAAATTTAAACATTAACAAAACAAAGTGAAAATCCAGAACCTCAAGAAGAGGAATTCAGTGCCAATGCAAGTCATTTGAAAGGCTTCCCACCCTCCTTACAAGTGTGAGAGGCATCAGCAGCAGGAGACTGCATGGAGCCTTTCTTGTAGAGACAAGAAAAATTGCTTGTGCTCCGCCAGCATCAGTGACTGTCCACTCCGCACAGGCGCCTGGCAGGACAAGACAAAGCTCATGTGACAGCAATGGGAACAGCCTGCACATTTCTCTGTCACCACCGATGATAACCTGTGTCACCACCAGCATGTGCACGTTTTGCTTTTTTAAAGAACATTTGAGAATTCCCCTCTCCTTTGTCCTTCTCCTTCTCCCTGCTCCCCCGACCGAGCCTGCATAGCAAAGGGAGGTGATAGATGTAGGCAGCTAAAAATAGTTTGTTTTGCATGTAAAATACAAGCAAGTGAATAATTTTCTTCTGTAAGCAAGACGCCCGGGGACAGGGGGAGCTTGGTGGCAGTGGCAGCTCGGGGACATTGATGGAGTGCTGTTCCCAGCGCGGTAAATCAGTAGTGGCGTAGCTTGGCACACTCGCAAATGCGGCTGCAGCCTGGAGGAAGAAAATACAAAAGCCCTGGAGGAATACTTCCTGCATTTAAAAATTATCCTTGAGCTCTTTGTGGTTGACACAGGGAATTTGATCATTTATCCTCAGCTCGTGTAAATGGCATAATGAAGGCCCCATCTCCCTGCATTAGCTGCTTCCACTCCTGCCTTTGAGATAACCTGGAGTTTTATTTACCCTGGGCTGAGGGGGGCTGGGAGACAGCCGTGTGGGCTGTGTGCGATTCGGTAATGAAGCTCTCCGTGAGGAAGCCTGGGGAGAGGAAAGCACACCGCCCTACTTTCACATTACTGACCTAATGTAGCATCCACTTCTCTAGGGACCATCCTAATCCACCAGGCACCTTGTCACTGTCACTCCCCAGGCTCCAAATCATTCTCAAGATTGGAATTAGAGATCTGGGATTGGGTTTCTGCAGAGACAGCAAATTAGCCCCAATGCCTCTGTACAGAAAAAAAGAAAAAAAGTTGATTTTGGAGCTGCATGCGGAGGCTGGAAGGGACCTTTGTGGTCATGAATTGAAGCCCAGGAGCCCTAAGGGGCAGGGAACCGGGAGCTGTCCGTGGTTCTGACGCGCGTCGCAGCAGGACTTGGGTTCTTCCTGGCCTCTCCCAGGTCATGGCAGCTCCTCTTCCACCTTATTCACCCACTTCCCCATACTGGTGAAGCCGACGTCACTGTTGCTTTTGTTTTTGGGGGGATGAAATCATGAAGTAACCCTAGCCCCCCCACCATCAGCCACCCTCCAGGTGACCCTCAGAGTGGCCTGTAGCCCTCCAGTCTGGGAAAATGTAACATATCAAGTGTAACTGGCAGTTGCCTCATCTGACATGTAAGTGAGTGCGGGGAAAAATGAGTCATTCACCTTCCATCTGCAGGTGCCTAAGTTTATAGGTGCAGAGACTTTGTACTGAAAACGCTGCAAAAGGGAAATTCCAGCCCTTTCATGTAAAACATCATTAACACCCTTTAGGCAAAAATCTGTTTTTTCTGTGTTTGATGGCATGTGTTATTTAATGTAGCACCTTAAATAGGGAAGACAGAGTACAGTCCATTAGAGATGAGTTTTAAATTCCAGCTTTGCTGCTTACCAGCCCCATGGCCTTTGGGTGTCTGCCTCAGTTTCCCCAGGTGTAAAGTGGAGAGGTATGCCTACCTCCTGTTTATTAGGTGCATTTCCTGAATAAACACCCAGGCCTCTTGGCCCTGCACTTGCACACGGTGGGAATCCGTTCATTTTGATGTCATTGCTAATTAGGAGGGGGCAGCAGGGTGGAGGTTTCCTAGACTTAGAGGGGTCAGTGTGGAGGCCGTCTGCCTCTCCCACTTCACCCAGAACATACCTGCCTGCGGTTCACAGCCAAGGGGCGAGTGTGTGTAAGTGTGAGTGTGGATGCGTCTGAGTCTGAATACTGAGTGTGAGCGGGTGTGTGAGTGAGGGAGTGTGAGTGTGTGTGCATGTGTGGATGTGAGTTTGTGGGTAAATGTGTGAGTGTGAGTGTGTGAGTGTCTATGGTGAGATGTCCTTGAGCTAATTCACTATTTTGAAAGCCCTGTGGTGAGTGATACTTATTGGTAGCAGGTCAACTCTAATAGCTCCTACTTTATCTTGCTTTTATTTTATATAAATTATATCAGTGTGGTGGTTTTTTCTGATCAAATGATCTGATTGGCTATAATATGTTATTTGAGCAATAACAACTGGGAAATACTTAATTGTAATAAATACTGACATAAATTTCCCAAAATGTACATGTGGCTGCCTCTGCGGTTGACGATGTTTAACAATACTTAACTCATCCCAGGAAGATAGGGGAACCCACCTGCCTGCGTCCCTTTCTGCAGGGACAAGTTCATGGGTTTCAGGAAGATTTGAAGTTAAAGGATTTGGGTGGATTGTTCATTCAACAAGTAATCATTGAGCATCGACAATGTGGCAAGCAATGCTTTGAGTGTTTTTGATATAAGGTAGACAAAACCTGTGTGCTTTTGAAGTTTATGACCTCACACAAGTTCTGGTTTTGATTTCTGAGCTTTTGGGTCAAATTTTCAAAAGAAGTCATTAATGGCACAAATACAAAGAATGAGACTTTTTGGTCTAAAAAATAAAAAGAAACCATAATAAATGTCAAATATTTATACTGAGGTAAAATGTAAATTAGTTATAACAGGAGCACTTTTTTTTTTTTTGAAATGGAGTCTTGCTCTGTAGCCCAGGCTGGAGTGCAGTGGCACCATCTCAGCTCACTTCAACCTCCACCTCCTGGTTTCAAGTGATTCTCCTGCCTCAGCCTCCCAAGTACCTGGGATTACAGGCGCCCGCCACCACACCTGGCTAATTTTTGTATTTTTAGTAGAGACAGGGTTTCATCATGTTGGCCAGGCTGGTCTCAAACTCCTGACCTCAGGTGATCCACCCACCTTGGCCTCCCAAAGTGCTGGGATGACAGGTGTGAGCCACCACGCCCAGCCAGGAACACATTTTTTAAAAAAGATTTATAAGGAAATAATCTTAACGGACTAACTTGGAAAGCAGAATGCTAGCAGATGCTGGCAAGACGTGCAGATGGAGGAAGGGCCAGAGTCTCCCAGCCACACTCTCGCAGCAAAGACATGGTGAAACAGGTGCTCCCTAAGTCCTTAAAGAATCAGCTTTCTGCTGCTCTTTTAACTACAGATGAGTTTTTGGCTAAAACCCCAGTAGCTTCTGTGTTCTAGAAATAAATACAGACCTTTTATTTCCTTCAAAAAATGCTGTGGTTTAAACAACAGCCTATGTGGGTTTTAGACCTGATATTGGGTTGTTCACATCATTTGTTTTTATGAAATTATAATAAAGCAGCTGACTTCAGTTATGCTAGGTCAGCACGTGGCAGGTCAAAGTGGAAACACACCACTTCGTGCTGTTGCTTTGATTGGAATTTATCAGCTTTTAGACCCTTTTGGAGCTAATCCATGCTTTGTCAATGCTAGATTTAGATTTAAATGCCCAGAGACTTTTTATTGAATTATTTTATATTGGGTGCTAAATAATATAATGAGATCCACCCTTGGTAACACATGGTGTTCATATCCATTACAGATATTTTTAATATATATTTGTAGTTTATGAAAATGTTTTTTAGATTTAGCTAACCTTTCCTTTTAGCAAAGATAACTGAGAATGAAGACAAAACAATGAATACTTTTTCGCTAGAATCTAAGCTTTTCATGGGTTCACTGACGTTAGCTAAGAGTGAATTTGGGATCTTGCAATTGTAGCCAGGTGAGACCACAGGGCAGCTTTGTCCAGCCGGGATGGGTTACATTCACCTCACCATCTCACCCCAAGCTTTCTTCTTATATCCTTTACTTTCTGTTACTAAAATTCACCATTTACCATTGGTCTCCTTTTGAGACGTCTATCTTCTCACTAATATATTTTTCAAGTGATATACAAAACAAACAAAATACTTCATAGTTTAATAGCGTTTCAGAAGATCGTCCATAAAAATATTTATGGTGTATAGGCATTTATGTGTGTGCATGTGTGTGTGTCTGTGTGTGTGTTTTTGTGTGTGTGCGTATCTCCCAGGCAACAACAGGATTCACCTACGTAGTTTGTTATCTGGAAAATCTTAAGATGTTCAGCTTAACTTGTGGGTTTAGTTTAGAGCGTCCGCCATTTTTATGGTTTCTGTCTCAATTGTGTTTTCCTCATATTTCACGTCAAAATGTAAATGGGCCCCTGGAGCCCCTCTAATGGCAGCAAACTGCAAGCTCCGACACTTGCTTTTAACCTGCTTTAAAAAAGGTAGAATTGATTCTGTTTATTTGTCACTTTCTCTCAACAACACTAGTGATTCTCATACTGGACAGGAACCGTGATATCTACCCCTCCCTCCCTAGTGTGTCCCTATTAAAGAAGCAGGCATTTAGAAGGAGAGCTTGAACTTAACCCTTTCCACTTAAGGAGTAAGACTATAATTGTCCAACGAAAATGAGACTTCTAAACTGAATTTTACAAAGGTACAATCTCTAACAAACTGGCTAAGGATGGAGTAAATTTCCTTGGGAGAAACAGAAAAACACCCTTGGGAGATAGTGAGTTCCCCATCACTAGAGGTGTGTAAGTATAGCCGCCATGCTCCCTCATCGATGGCATCCAGCGTTTACGGGCTGTGGGATTAAAACACACTTCAGACCTTCCCACCAACACCCCATTAAGGCCTGAAGTTTTTTTCTGAGTGGTTCCACAAAGAACCACTGTGCCTGTTAGAAGGGCAGATCATGGCTTTGAGGCTCGGCCTGAGCCCTCTTCGTGTTTTTGTTTGTTTGTTTTGTTTTGTTTTGTTTGAGATGGAGTCTCACTCTGTCACCCAGGCTGGAGTGCAGTGGCATGATCTCTGCTGGCTGCAACCTCTGCCTCCTGGGTTCAAGTGATTCCCCTGCCTCAGCCTCCTGAGTAGCTGGGACTACAGGCGCCCGCCACCACGCCCAGCTAATTTCTTGTATTTTAGTAGAGACGGGTTTCACCCTGTTGGTCAGGATGGTCTCGAACTCCTGACCTCATGATCCTCTCGCCTTGGCCTCCCAAAGTGCTGGGATGACAGGCGTGAGCCACCGCGCCCGGCCCTCTTTGTGTTTTATGAGAACAAGAAGTCATGTTGGAGCCCAAAGCTTTCTTAGGGCAGTGGATCAGCTGTGATCATCAGGCTGCTCGTGAATGGTCTGGGATTGTGGGCCAGCCAGGGAGAAACACCCAGATAAAGCTCACCTAGTCCCAAAGCTCGTGGCATTTCTTGGTCTTCTCTGATTCCAAGACCCTGGGATGTTCCTGAAGACTCTGGGGACTTCTCTTCCAGGGCCACATGACTGCCCACAGCGCAGGCTCTAAGCCCTGCTCTAGGAATAACCATGCAGTCAGCCTCCTGGATGCAGTCAGCCCCCTGGATGCGGTCAGCCTCCTGGATGTGGTCAGCTTCCTGGCTCAGTTCCAGGACAGGCTTGGCAGGCAGCAGGAGAGCACTCATGCCCATGGGACCATGACCCTCCCATTCTCCTGAAGTACTCTGGCTTTAGTAGATGGCCACAGCATGTCTCTTCCCTGCTGTTGCCACCCTCACTGCACAAACACTTGTACCATGATGAGGGGATGGCCCTGATGGTCTCAAACCAAGATACTCACCAAGACGGCTTCTTCCCCACTGGAAGTCCGTGTGAGTGCAGGCAAGGCAGCCTCTCCACCTCCTTTAAGAAAAAGACCTGTGTGACTTGTGTCACCTGCATGGAGGGAGCACAGATGAAAAGTATGTGTGAGCCCCTGAGATGAGAAGTACGGTGAGCCCCCGACACACCATTTTAAGCAAATAGAAGATGAGTGATGAGTGGTGACTTTGCCTTTTCTCCCAGCTCGTCGGGTCCAGCTGTGTCATCTCGCAGACACGGAGAGGACTGGCTGCAGTGGGAACCACCATTTATTAGATGAGCAACCTTACAAAAAAACATTTAATCCTAAGTTTCATTCTACTCACCTGGAAAATGATGGTGATAAAATTATCTGCCTCATCGGCTTGTTGTAAGAAACTGTGTAATGCACACGAGGCACAGAAAGCGATGTTTGGCCAGCGGTCAGCACTCAATAAATGTTCACCTGAAATATGAATCCTTCGCTATAATTGGCCTGACCAAAAAAAAAACCTCATGAAAGTGGAACAATAGACCAAAGCTTTATAAGGTCTCAATTGAGTCAAACTGTTTAAGAAAGCTTGCCTTGAGCTACATGCATTATGGCTTTTATAAATGCCATTTCTGTATTAAGGCTAAGAGATTTATTTGACATCAAGTTAGTCAAATATATGTACTTTTAGCATTTAAATTAACTTCTTGTCCCAAACTCTAAATGGGGAAATATGTCATCTTTTTTCAACAATCAAAGCTCATTGTTAATTCACGAGTTAATGACATTTTGAGACTATTTCCATATATTGAAGTGTAATATCTGCATCTGTCCTCCATCTCTCCTGGAATGATTAAAAGTTGCTTCATTTATATTGGGTATTGAATTTGACAGGGTAATTCAGGAAATACAGAGGCAACTAATGAGAGCTAGAAAAGGAACTTTCATTATTGCCAAGTTTCCTCCATGTGGAAAACAGCCTGGAGCATCTCCTCCCAGCCACCCAAGACCCATTTTCCCCCAAACCTCTCTTTTCTGTCTCCTGGTGGAAGCAGCTCCAACTGTTCATTCTCACATAAAAATATTGGCTTTTTTTCCAATGCCAGACAAATAAATTTTCCATTTTAATTTCTACTTTTCCATTCAGCACCCCGATACCAGTGTCTGTAGAGAAATAGCAGAGGTGGCGTTAGGAGGCAGGCTGGAGCAGTAGGAGGTTTGCTTTGCTCATAAACAGGAGCCACACAGACGCGTTAACTTGGTGAGGAGGCAAATTATTGTGAGCAATTAATACATCATTGTATGAAACTGCAGTTTAAGAGTGGCAACACATTTAAGTTATTTATATTTTATAGGGATGGGATAGAAATCTAATCAGAAGAATCATACTGTTAGAGGACAAGAATTCACCTTACAATATTTTCCCTACATGTTGCCATGGATTCTAACTCTTTAGGATCAAGGAACAAATACATTATTTTATGGAAAATTATTTGAAAACTTCAACACCCTGAAACTCTGTGTTGAGGGTAATCGTTTAAGAAAAAAACCCTTGCCATCTTCTAAAAGAAAGTGTATTTGCTTTTCAAGAGTATAATGGGTTTCATTAGACTCACATTTTCCACCAGTAATCAAGATTTGGGGATTGCTATGTGATTATAGCTCTAATCAAGGAAGAATGCCATAATTAAAGAATGAAGCTGGTGACAGGCAACGCTGCTCCTTCCTTCCCACTCCGAGCTGGCAAGGTGTGGAATTTAAAGGATTCTGTGGAAACAGGATTTACATCATCACGGCAGAAATATAAACTGCCAAGTATCTGATGTTAGCTAGAGCAGAGCCACTTGTGGTAAAAGAAATCTCAGTAATTTAAAATAAAATGGCTCAGGCAGCAGTATTCCTTCAGTGTGTCTGCATCTGTTGTGTTGCAGACACCTTTAATTCTGTAAGATTTAAGCAACAGCCTTTCAATCATGAATGAGTATTAAATCATGAGGGCACTTTTCAGAAAAAAAAGAAAGACTGTTATTGTAAGAGCCAAAAGTTAAACAAAGGTGACCCAAAAGTGTTGGTTGGAAATTTTATATATAGAGAGAGATATTATATATATTCTACATAGAAATAGATATATATCAATATTATATATATTACGTATCAATATTATATGTTATATAATTCGTGATATGTTATATATGACATATAATATAACAACATTATATATGTTATATAATGATATATTTCATACATTGTATATTGATATGTATATTATACATCATATCGGTTTATATCAAATATCTATATATATAAAAATTGAATAAGTTCAAGATTTATATCAACAAAGTGTTCTTACCAACATTCTTGTTGGCGTTACTGGTGGCATGAACTGTGGTATCTCTTGCGACTGCTGGTCTGTGCAGAGCCTACCCCCACATTACATAGGCACCATTTCTTTTGGTTTTTTACAGGGTTTCTCACTGTCCCCCAGGCTAGAGTGCAATGGTGCAATCACAGCTCACTGCAGCCTCAACCTCTGAGGCTCAAACAATCCTCCTCCCTCAGCCTCCTGAGTAGCTGGGACTACAGGCTCACACTACCATGTCTGGTTAATTTTTATATTTTTTATAGAGATGGGACTTTTCTTTGTAGCCCAGGCTGGTCTCAAACTCCTGGGCTCAAGTGATCCACCTGCTTCAGCCTCCCAAAGTATTGGGATTACAGGCGTGAGCCACTGCGCCTGGCTCTTTAGTACTTTTTAAGAAAGTCAGTCTGCCTAGACCAGTTTTGGTTTTTCTCCCAGCCTTGCTTTATGTCTTGCACCCCCCTCAACTCGCTCCCTTGAGCTATTTCTTATCTTCTGTGTACTGGAAACCAGTACCCAGTATAAAGTCAGCTTTAACAAAGGAGCACCCGACCTCCAAAAACGTGCCTCAGAGCCACACCTGGGAGCCCTGCACTGATGTCCCGTGTGGACCTCATCACAGCTGGGTTTACCTATCCAGTGGCCTTTATGTGTCTTCGTTTCTTTATTAGTTTGTTTTAACATCAGGTTTTCTGCACAGTGTTCCAGAGAGCCCTGTTGCTAGATAAGAGGCCTCTGGGTCGGTGGAGGGGCTTTGACAGCCACACCAGCAACTGTCCAGGGATAGAATGAGGAGGTGTCCAGAGATAGCCAAAGCCTATTGCAAGGAACGAAATCAGTGAAGATAAAAGGCACCAGAATCGCTCAACATGTGTCTGAGATAAACGAAGAGTAACTGAGTAATGATTTTAAATTCTCTAAGAGAAATGTGGCCAGCCAGTTCCGTTTACAGGGAGGGAAGGGAGATAGAGACAGTGGGAGAGCTTTGAACCCAATCCAACGTGAGGCTGTCCCAAGGGAGGGAAGCTCAGAGTGGGCAGGGCAATCACCCACAAAGCAGGGAGTTTTCATCATCCGGAGATTTCAACACAACACTAGGCAGAGCCACATCTCAAGGGGACCTGTTGGTTTGGTCTTCTCCAAGGGAAAATTTGACACTAATGCTTTCAGCAAGCACAGCGCTGTGGTCTCAAGGCTCATACCGTCTTAGATGAAGATCCTGCAGACATATTCTAAGTTACATAGGACGTGCACCTGCCAGGACTGCTCAGCCTGCCGAGTTCACCACTTTGCACAGAGCTTGACTCCAAATTCTCTATTGAATAAATTAACATAGGAACATTTCACTCTAGAAATGATTTAAATAATGAAGGAAGGTGATCATTCTCAAAATAACCTATTAAAATTGTGTATTTTTAAACTGTGGCAGCCATGGTAGATATTTTTTAAAGGCAGTCCTCTATGTAAGATACATTTGAAATTGTAAAAATGCCATAAACTCTTTCAGTGTATATTATAATCTTTTCAATTTCACAAATACACTTATTTTAGTTAATATGTATTGGATCCAGAGAAATATTTAAGTTTATGCCAGCTTTCCCGGGCTGAAATGAAAACCAGCTTCTACAAATACAGATTGGTTTGCTTAACCACACCCAGCTGTGACCGAGAATCGACTAGAATGAGAATAGATCAGAAAAATTAAAAAATGTTTGTTTTGGAAAGTAACTACTGGTTTTATGAAAAGCTTATTAGAGCTTGTTAAAAATGGATTATTAATGAATATTTGCACTTCTATATTGCTTTCAGTTAACCAGTGTTTGTTGTTCTGGTAATGAATTGAATTCAATTAAAATATTTTTATTACACATACATATAACTCTTTAGAGTGTATCAACTGGAAAGATTATATGGATATTGTGTTGCTTCTAAAGTTAATAAACATGAATTCAGTGCAGGAATCTTGCCAAGTATGTGATAATACTTGGCAGGTTCATTTGCAAACACTTTGTACACCTGGAGTGACCATAACCTGCAAACTCCAGAAGAAACACACCCTTCCAGGTAGGAAGGAGCGCCTGGAGGAAGGAGCCTCTGGAGCCCAGGGCCAGCCAGCCGCCCCTCCTCTCAGCTCAGATGGTCCCTGAGGGTCCGCACTTCCAAGGAGCAGCATTGAGAACAGCCAGTTCTGAGGTCACCTTGCCCTTGCCTAGGCTGGACACCTGGAGAGTCCTGGGAAAACACCCGCTGTGGTTTTCTTTAGGAAACATCACCTCTGTGTGCTGTGTCTGTGGCCTGATTGCAAAATACAAATGCCTATGTCCAGCGTTCTCACAGATGGGTTAGGTCTTGGGCCATTGAGTGCACTTTCAGCTGAAGGACCTGCTTCCTTGAATCTGACTCTGGAGCGGGCGTGGCCCCAGGGGCCTCCTGGTGTTGAGGGAGGAGGAAACACACCCATGGGGACAGGCACAGAGGGGAGGTAGGAGCAGGCGAGGGTGGGAGAGGGGGCCCAGGAGCCACAGCACAGCCAGGCAGCAGAAATGTGCAGATCAAGGGAGGTGTGAAGAGAGGGTGGAGAGGAGGATCTCTGTGTCCCTCTGTGCTGGCAAGGAGCTCCATGGGGCTCATGAGGTGCCATGTAGGATGGTGAGTCGCCTGGACACGTGGGTTCACATGGTGCTGGCACAGGACACTCCCTCGGGCTTCAGGCTGCTCCACACTAGGGGAGGGGTCACAGTTGGGGGCCTGGACTGCAGGCTGCTCTACACTACAGGAGGGGCCAGAGTCAGGGGCTTGGACTGAGTCCCCAGGCCTGCTGAAACCCTCAGGGAGAGCCCAGGGCAGCCTGTCCCCTGAACACCAGCTTGGAAGGTCAACTGACAAAACTTCATGTGAAAATATTTTGGAAACTACTCAGCATTATTCAATATAAGATAGTGTGTGCACTAGCCAGGGTTCTCCAGAGAAACAGAACCAGTATGATAGATGGATGGATAGATAGTTTACATAGAGAGATAGATAGATTATAGATAGATAGATAGACAGATAGATAGATAGATAGATAGATAGATAGATAGATAGATAGATAGATAGACAGACAGAGATAGAGATAGATAGACAGACCCATTGAGTATCCCTTACCTGAGATGCTCAGTTGGGATTTGGGTTTTTTCAGATTTTGGAATATTTTCCATACACTCATCAGTTCAGCGTCCACACTCTGAAAATCCAAGATCTGAAATGCTCCAGTGAGCATTTCCTTTGAAATTCCTGTTGGTACTGAAAAAGTTTTGAACTTTGGAGCATTCCGGATTTTGGATTTTTTGATTAGGGACACTCAACCTGTGTATGAGGAGGTTTATTATGAGAACTGTCTCATGTGATCATGGAGGCTAAGACGTCCCTCAATCCCTGCTTTGGCGCTGGTGAACCACGAAATCAGTGACATAGTTCAGTCCAAGCCCAAAGGGCTCAGAACCAGGGGAGCCAACAGTGCAGCCGCAGCCTGAGTCCAGAGGCAGAAGAAGCAGGAGAAGCAGGAGGAGAAGCAGGAAAAGCAGGATGAAGCAGGAGCAGAGGAGTGCGAGGCCCTGGGGAGAGGGAGGCCCACTCCAGCAGAGGCGATCCACCCTACCCCCAGCTTCCGTTCCATTTGGCCCTCTGTGGACTGGATGCACCCACCCACATGGACAAGGGCAGAGCTTCTTGACTCAGTTTACCATTTCAAATGCTGGTCTCTTCCAGAAACATCCTCCCAGATACACCCAGAAATAACAGTTGACCAGCCCCCTGGGCAGCCCCAAGCCTAGTCAAGTTGCCACATAAGATGAGCCTTTACAGCACGTCATGCTAACCTGGAACGAGTGTGCAGATGGGAGTAGTTCTTGGTGACTGCTGGTCTGTGAGGTCTCTGTCCATTCAATGCCACTTCATGCAGTCCCACCGTGAGTGGGAGGAGGAGGCTGGGTGAGGATCTGCCGTCAGTCCTTGACTTCTCAGGGCTTTAGGGCAGTTATTTCCCATCTAGTCTCACCAGACTTGGAGGACCGTCATGGACACTGTCTCTGGGGTGAAGGCCACAACTCAGCCCACAGCCTCTCCATAGGCCTAGCCACACGGGCAGATGCCTGGTCACAAGGCTAGTGCTGTGAGTATCCAGTGTGTGTGCATGTGTGTGCACATGTGTAGTGTGTATGCATGTGTGTGCAAGCACTTGTGTGCACATGAGTAGTGTGCAGATGCATCATGTGTGCGTGTGTGTGCAAACACTTGTGTGCGCATGTATAGTGTGTATGCAGATGCATAGTGTGTGTGCTTGTGTTTGCAAGCCTGTGTGAGTATATGTGTACTGCGTGTGCATGTGTGTGCACATGAGTAGTGTGTGCATGTGTGTGTGCATGTGTGTAGTGTGTGCATACGTGTGTAGTGTATGCATGCATGTGGCATGTGTGTGATGTGCACATGTGGGCACATGCCTGCACAAGTGTGTTTATGAAGTTGGATGTTTAAGATCTATGTTGTTTTTCTTCATAAGATATTTAGTATAATGATGAATTTATCCAGTTTAGATTATTTTATGGCCCTAGGAACAGCTTAAATATTAGCTAAAAACAAGGATGTTTCTAAGATGTATACCGTTGAAAATCAACAGCATTTTATTAAAATGTCTCAGTCCTCCCACTGCCATGTTGTTTTTCCCTGTAAAGAGCAGACGCATTCTCCTAAGGCAGTGCATGGCAAGCTCCTCCCTAAGATCACGCTTATCTACACCTCTGGGTAGCAGTTTCAGAAGAAAAAGGTGAGAATTTTAACAGAGAGAAAAGCTGTTGTTTAGAATTTCTATGACACTATACATTTCCAGAATAACTACAATAATCTGATTAAATTCTCACAATTGTTTTTACAAATTACCATTTAAAAAATACATATTTTCCTTCATAACTGTGAACCGAGCCACATTTTCCTAGATCTGGCAGCAGGAGGAGAATGGAAGCTTGGTCCTACACTGCAGCCCACACAGCGTCGTCCTTTACCTAAGATCTCCAGTAGACAGATATCATCAAATCACCAGACCCATTCATCTGCCAGCTACCTCACTGCAACTGTAACTGACGTTCAAAGGGTGACCTAGCGCTTCCTGGATGTAGAAGTCCTTCCCAGGCATCAAAGAGTGATGGAAGCACTGCTGTTCATTAGGGTTTCCTGTTAGGCATATTTTTTGCGCTCTGACGTCGGGCATGGGAAGGTGATATGCCCTGGCATGACACCAGCTGGCCCTGAGCCCAAGTCTGCCCAGTCACCAGGAACGGGACCTCACAGTGGAACCTGAGGCAGCCTTTGTCAGGTCCCCATGGGCAGAAGCTGGGTGAGCTGTTCCCTGCCGCGTCCAGCCTGTCTCAGTGCCAGGTAGTGGTGGGTGCTCTACAGGCCTCGCTGAATGGAATGGAGGAAGGAAGAAAGCAAAAAGAAGGAAGATGGGGTAGAAAGAGAGGAGGTGGATGTTCATGGATGGCGTCGGGACCCCACGCGGAGGCACCTGGCACATCGAACGTGTTGCACACCCTTTTTTCTTGTTCCAGGGAAGCTGGGCACTCACTGTTGGGGCACTCGTTCACAGGCCACTCTCTTCCCACACTTCACCACGGGTGGTGGCTCTGCTGAGAAATAAGTATTTCCTTCATAATTCTTTTCTTTTTTTCTTTCTTTCTTTCTTATTTATTTATTTATTTATTTATTTATTTATTTATTTATTTATTTATTTTTGAGAAGGAGTCTCGCTCTGTCACCCAGGCTGGAGTGCAATGGCATGATCTCGGCTCACTGCAACCTCCATCTCCTGGGTTCAAGTGATTCCCCTGCCTCAGCCTCCTGAGTATCTGGGACTACAGGCGCCCACCACCACACCTGGCTAATTTTGGTACTTTTAGGAGAGACGGTGTTCCACAGTGTTGGCCAGGCTGGTCTCAATCTCTTGACCTCATGATCTACCCACCTCGGCCTCCCAAAGTGTTCCTTCGTATTCCTGTAATTCAGAAATCTAAAATGCACATAGACCTTTAATAAACCACCCTGTGGAAACACGCACTGAGGCACTCATAGAGTCGCCATTTCTCTGCCTGAAACTTCAGCCTCTGGATCCAGTACACACCCCCTCCGCCCTGCCCAGAGTCACTGTCAACATGGGAGACCCAAGAGCTGAGAGAGGGTAGAGACTGAAATGTAAATGACTCGTGGCTTCCGATAGAGAGTTTACTGTAACCAGGGTACAGGGTAAGCCACTTTCCTCCGCCCCCTCCCTGAGAACAGGCTGGTACCCAGGGAAAGGTGTCACCGCTGGGTAGGAAGCCCTCCCCACCCCTTTATGCCCTGCCTTGCTTCTGTACAGCGTTGATCACCATCTGAAATTATCCTGTTACCTGTACGAGTGTCATCTGCTCCCATCCTCACGAGAACATAAGTGTCGGGAGGGCCAAGCTCTAGTCTGTCCCAATCATGGACCCAGAATGGTCTCTGGCCACTTTGGACCCTTCATGAATGTTTGCTAAATGTATAAAGAAATAATTATCTCCTATTCCTAAGATGAAACACTCAAAGCCAAAGGACCTGGTGCCATTGCTGGGTTATCTCATAAATCAACTGCAGCTCTAGCAAGCAAGGCTAGAGGCTCCTGTCTAGGTGGCCGTGAAGCACCAAGTGGGTGTGGCTGGGTGACTGCCGGGGTGAACAAGGGCTCGGCAGATGGTGTTAGGCAAGTAGATGAAGGAATGACAGGGGTTGGTTTTGTCAGGTTCCACCCTCCTCACCCTCCCTTCCCCCGAATTCTCTGTGTCTCACTCCCTGTCTCTTGGTCCAGGTCACCTTGTGTTAATGCTGTTTTACTTAGCGGCCATTCTCAGAACGGCATGTGCGAGGCTGCTGTGTAACCCCTACAGAGGCCACCTAAGGGTCACAGGCAAATTGTGTGTCTCAGCTTACAAGCTGTAGGGGTTTAGAGAGACAACGTGTCGTGTCAGGGAGGGCAGTTTGGGGGAGTTTGTGAAGGGGGGGGTGTGAGCTGGACTTGCAGGATCTGCAGATGCCCGGGTGATGGGGACAGACCCAGAGCGGAAGCACCTGGCCTTTGTGACGACCTGAGGGGCTTGAGTGCTGGGGGAACTTGGGCGCTGGGGGGTGTTAGGCGCTGGGCGGGGAGCTTGGGCGCTGAGGCTTTAGCTCCATGGGAGCAGGAGGTAACGGGGGAAGTGAATTAGAATCTCACTGTGAAGTCCTGACCGTCACGATGAGGAGGTCTCCACCAATCCCAGGGGACAGCATGGCTAGGAGTAAACCCACACTTGTCTCAGAAACAGATTTTTACCAACTGCAAACTGGCAGGTAGAAACCGTGCCCTGGCTCATCACTCACCAGGGAGTCCAATTCCCTGGGCCTTAGTTTTCTTGTCTAAACAAAGGAGAAAGAGTAAATCAAGTAACCACAAATTCTCAAAATTAAAAAATAATAATCTAAACTTCCAAGGAACATGTTACTCGTGGACTCTGTGTTGCTAGGGGACACCCTGGCAAACAGCTTGAGCCAGTTTCACGCCTGTCCTCACTGAGGGTCTCAGCACTCCCCTTTCTCTGTCTTCTAGTCAATGTCTCCAAGCCCCTCATGAGACAAATGAAACCCGGCCAGCTGCCCAGCCCTCACAGGAGCTACAGGGAAGCACAAACCGATCTTGAGTCAGAACCCAACGGACACCAGGGAGGCCCCCGCAGTGGTCACGACACTGGGCAGCTGTGATTCGCTGGCCTGGAAGTGGGACCAGGGCCTGGCGGGAGGCAGCCGTGAGCAAACGGTGGGGACTGGTTTCATTTTTCTCCATGGTTTCTAGAAGAGATAGACACACCAGGAAAGTCTTTGTGTTTCTCCCAGTTCACCGAAAAGAAGGATTTCATTTAAAATGTAGAAATCCATGTTAAAATAGCTCAGGATTCGAATTCTTTTCTTTGAAACTGACTGACTTCCACACCCATGGAGGTTTCTTGTACAGAATGAAACAGGGACCCTGGACAGTTGAGAGTCTCTAGAGACATTCGGCCAAGTGTCATAAACACATTTTTATTAGCCATAGCTGTGGAAGAAAAGGCCGTGATTAAACTATTTTCTTTGTTTTAATATCTGTGTCATTCTCATGTAGAATCTTGGCTTATTAAGTTCCTCCTGGTGCCTTCACAGTAACAAAATTCTAAAATGTTTTGAAAGCATTGTTTAGAGCTGCACAACAATAATTAAGAGCCTAGCAAGCGCTGAACAGCGAGTGCCGATCGTAACGCAGCCTAACATCGGTAGAAAGCAAGTAATCACAGGCACTACCCACGGCTAGCAGGGTTGTGTGCCATTATCATAAAGCACTGATAAGGCCCCCTCGCTCCTTGACGATATGCACAGAAGCGGCTTTTCCCCCTAAGCATGCCAGGGAGGCCAGAGGAGGCTGCAGGCAATGCATCGCCGCCCGTTTGCTCTCAGCCCCTCATGCACCTGCCGCCAGGGCGCTCCAGGGTGGATGTGTCTTTCCTGCCTCTGATCTCCCCACACGTGAACAAGGGCAGAGCTCAGGCCAGTCACAGAGGGATGGGCGAAAGCCCACATCAGCCGGCGGTTTTCCAGGATGGAGGGTCAGGCTGATTTCAGACAGTGCAGACCTGTCTGCAGTGTGAGTGGACGAGGGGCAATGCGGGGGGCAGTCACACCTTTTCCATGGCTGATGCCCTCCAGCTCCACCTCTTCAAGTGCTGGCACCTTGAAGACAAACACGACCAAAGAGACAGGTGATCTCTACGAGGCTGTGTCTCAGTTTTATTTGATTTTGTACATTAGAGAACAGGTGATCAATTAAAAGGAAAGAAATCACTCTGGGAGAGAGCGGTACAGACAGCTGCCGCAGAGAGAAAAGCCAGAGAAAACCCCTATGACTCTTTCTACTGTAATCTGTAGAACAGCCAGTGCTTCTGCATCTCCATTTCTTATGACAAACCAGTAGAAGTTAATTCCATTAGAAATCTAGGAACGTTAGATTTCATAGCCATGGCTGTGCAGCTGTGGGCAAACTTCTACATGAAGTTTTTACAGCTTATGGTTTTCTACTTTGATTATGGGGTCTGTGCAAGGACTGAGATTTAAGTTTAAAGTCAAAGTTCTCCTGATAGACATTGAACTGTGCCCTTTAACCTGCAACAGATGTAAGAAGGTGATGAGAGAGAGAAAAAAAAATTAAGATAGAAAGGCAATCAAGAGAAAGAATGGAGGAGAATTTCTCTCCTTTGTGGGAGGCAATCTTGGATGCACAGATGGGCCCTGCTCTCCGAATGGAGTCAAGTGTCCGTGATCACCACGGTGCTTCTCATGTCTCAAATTCTACCATACAATCTTCCAGGAGTCTAATCTTCCATTGCTTTGGCTAGAAAAGCAACCTCTAAATCAATAAATCAATCTGAGGCTCGTCAAGCCCCTTCTTGTGCACGTCCCAAGTTATTAAAATGTATAAGTCTCAGTCTCGGTGCTCGAGGAGCTAACGATTCACCCCAGGGGCCGGCTCCAGTTCGAGTGGGTGACCGTGACCGACGTGTGAGCCTGTGGGGAGGGAGAGGCGTCCAGGCCAGGGTGGGCAGAAAGCGGTGCTAGCGGGTGCGCTGGGGCCCAGGGAAAAGGTGGGACCTGAGTGCATCAGGCAAGGAGAGGGCAGCAGGACCCCACAGAGAGGGATTCTTAGGAGGAAGGCACAGGGTGGGTGTTGATGAGGGAAGGCTGGAGATGCATAACCACAGCAGAAACTGATACGTGTTTATATGAGGTTGGTGCAAAAGTAACTGTGGTTTTTGCATTTCTAAAATATATAGTAAACTATGTATAATACAACATGTAACAATCGGGCCACTTCAGACCGTGCAGGTTGCTTCGTGCATGGCTGTTAACAGGTGGTGAATGACAGACGCTAGGATGTGTGTAGCCACCTTCCCTCTGCCCATGGCCCTGGCAAGTCGTTCAGGTTCTTCTTCCCTGTCGAGTGTGGGGGCAGCCTGGAAATATCACCGAGGACAGGCCGTCATGCGAGTTTGAGAGGACCCAGTCTGCCTCACGGATGGCCTGGGAGCTCCCATGACACGTGCAGGGGAGTTCACAGCCACGGGAGGAGAGCCAGGCAGCACCTGTGGAAAAGACCTCGGCTGCTGAGCAGAGAAAGCCCTGGAGTTCAGGAAGTGCCTGAGGCGCGGGCAGACGTGGGGTTAGCGTCTGAGGTCCAGTGGAGGCCTGTGTCTATGCAGGAGCAAGTGTGGGCAGACGTGGGGTTAGAGTTCGAGGTCCAGTGGAGGCCTGTGTCCATGCTGGAGAAAGCGCAGGGTCAGGCAGGGGCGTGAGAAGCGGGGTGGCCAGGCAGGTGCACACAGAGGGCAGAAGCAGGAGGCATGGCTGTGCTGGTGATGAGGACATGGGAAGGCCACAGCTCAGCAGGAGGAGGGTGGGAGGGGTCGGGCAGGCCTCGCTGGGGACACTTAACAACCTAGGGCTGGGTCCCATGGGCTGGATCTGTGGAGGCTGTCCTTCCAAGGCATGTCTGCTGTCTGATGGCCAGTGGACATATGTCAATTCTGTATTAGTGTGATGACACTCAGACACGCACCATGCCTTCCCTGCTCTTCACAAAGCCAGTGGGGACTCCCAAGCAAGCTGTTCGGCCGCCTCCACCTGCGGAGCTTAGACTCCAAAACCAAGCCCTGCACCTCCAGAGGCTTATTGTCCCCGCCGAGGAACGTTCCCTGCTGTCCGTTCACTGGGATCCCAGGGTTGTTTCCATCCAGGGCTCTAAACACCCCACCAGTGCCAAGGTGCAAACCTCAGTCCCCATAAGCTGCCCCTGAAGGGCCAGCCCTCAGCACTGCAACCGGCATTGGGATTGCAACCCACGTCGACTGTCTGTCTCCCAGTTGTCCCTGGAAAGGGGTATTTTCCCTTAAAGGAGCGTAAAGATGGTGAGTTCGGCCTCAGGCTCCACACATGCCTGGACTCAGCACCTGAGCTGAGAGCAGCCTCTGCTCCCCAACACCATGCTCCTTTCTGCACCACAGAAAACAGGCTGGAAAAATGTCTCTTGGGGTTTAGCTCTCAGGACTCGTCAATAATTCTGAACAATTTGTGGAGGTGTTTGGCCAATTCTGAACAGATGCAGATAAATTCACATTTCCCCAGACAGTTAAAAGAAAAATCTGTAGCTAACACAATAGTGGGAGAAAACGGTGTTAGAATGCCTTCTACATATATGTATGTTTAATTTATTTTTATTGAGATATACAAGTGGTTTTCATGATTCACCTGCTTCAATAAATGCATCATAACATCATCTGTAATTTAACCTTTAGATTTTTTTAATTCCAAGTCAAGAAAAATCTCAAGCACTCACAAAAGCCATCTTCCCTTTCTAGTTTACTTCCTTTCAAGTACTTTTTTACCTTTAAAGACTCTGAAGATAAAATTAGAAGTCATTTTGTTCCTGCATATTGGTAATGAGTAATTATGCTGTCAAGCAGTACATAACTATTAATTACATGACTGCCTTTTTATTTCAAGGAGTTATTTAATAATTTTTTTAATAAAGAGTTACATGTGTCAGTCTCTTAAAAACATATCCATCAATGTTATTTTCGGAGGTGGGGAATTGTCATAACCTCGTGAGGTTCGCTCAGTTCGTGATTATAGACTTCACGGATGTGTGTGTTCTGCTGTCGCAGGAAATGACAGTAGCATCTGGAAGCGTACATCGTGGACCCCAGCCGGTGGGGAGACGTGGTGTGAGGGTGTGCTCGGCTCCCAGCTGTGGGGCTGTGCTCGGAGTCACGGGTAGGAGACCAGGCAGGACGGCATGCTCACTGGAGCCTGGAGTCGCATCAGATAATACGGAGAGAACCCCAAATCGTCTTTAGTGGTTTAAAATGGAGGCAGTCTGGATTCTTATTCTCTTTCTTTTTTTCTTTGGTTTTTGTTTGTTTTTGTTTTTGTTTTTTCCGAGACAGGATTTCACTCTGTCACCCAGGTAGGAGTGCAGTGATGCCTTCAAAGCCTACTGGGGTCTCAGCCTCCTGGGCTCAGGTGATCCCCCGACCTCAGCCTCCCAAATAGCTGGGACTACAGGCGTGTGCCACCATGCCAGGCTAATTTTTTATGTTTTTAGTAGAGATGGGGTTTTGCCACGTTGCCCAGGCTGGTCTCAAACTCTTGGGCTTAAGTGATCGACCTGCCTCAGCCTCCCAAATCGCTGGATCACAGGTGTGAACCACTGCACCGGCCTTAATTCTTAACCTGAATCTCTTTCACCAGCTGAGCTACCTTGGGCAAATCATTTAATCTTGCTGTGCCTCAGTGGCCCCATGAACAAGTGATGATAATAATGGTGCCTACTGAAGGGGCTGTTTGAGGATTAAATGCTGTGAGTCTCTAATAAGCGCTACAAACATTAACTATTTGACTGCAACACTCAGCCCTCGAACAGGGCATTCCTGAGGGTGAAGGCCCCTGGTCCTGTAGGCAGGAGGGAGGTCTCCAGTGTATTCAGTAAGGCAGGGAATCCACGCATGTGCAATCGCACTGATGACACAGAAGGTGATGACGGTGCAACGGGACAGACAAGGAGTTCAAAGCAGTGACGGCTCACGGTGGACCATGCCTGGGGAGGCGGCGGAGGCGGGTGTAGGCGCTGACAATGGAATTCCATGGGTAGTGACAAAAATTCCATGGGCTGTGTGAAATCTAGTTTTCTAACAAACATTTTCCCAAAACAACAGTTTATATTCTTACTCAAGTGTAATAAAGTAAGTGCCATTCTAGCTATACAGTAGAAACTACTGTAGTCTGCAGTGCATGTATTTGTTGCAGCATTACTGACATGTTTCCATTCCATAGACTTTGCCCATGTTTCGTGCACAATCCAATCATTTTCACACATCTACAGTGTTGAGCTGCCATGACCACCTGGGATGCCCCTGCACATCCTCTTGCGAATGTGGGCTTCATGGATGTGTGTGCTCTGATGTTGCAGAAGGAAGCTTATTTTTTCATTTATTTAAGGATGTTTTTGCAACAATCCAATCCCACCCCCAGCCCTGGGCAACCACTGATGGACGCCCCATCTCTAGATATTTGCCTCTTTTGGAGATTTTGTATAAATAGAATCATGCCATACGTCACGTCTTCCTTCCAACTCCTGCTCAGCACAATGTTTTTGAGGATCATCTGTGTTGTGGCGAGTGTCCGTGGTTTGCACCTTTGGCCTACGGAATGGTATTCTAAGGTTTGGATAGAGTTCCTGTTGTTTCTCCCCCTCTCTGTTGATGGACATTTGTGGTGTCATCAGCTCTTGCTTGTTGTGAATGAAGCCACATGAGTATTCCCTGACGTGCCTTTGCGTGGACGTGTTTTCATTCCTCCAGGGTGGGTGCCTAGGTGCTGAATTACTCTGTTATATGGCGGGTATATGTTTAGCTATTTAAGAAACAAACAAACAATTTTCCAAAGTAGCTGTCACATTCTAAATGCTGAGCAGCCATGCATGAGGAGTCGCCTCTTTTCATAGTTCATCCAACACTTGGTATTTTCTGTCTTTTTAATTAGAGCTATTCTAGAGGGTATATAGCTGTATCTCATTGTGGTTTCATTTGCATTTCCCTAATTACTAATGACGGTATACAACTTTTTAAGTTTTTGTTTTCTATATGTCCTCTTTAGTGGCATGACTATTCAAAATTTTACTCTTTACTGGATTCTTGTCATTACTGAGTTGTAGGATTCTTTATATATATTCTAGATAAAGGTTCTTTATCAGATATATAACTTGTAAATATTTTCAACCTGTATAAGATTTATTTTTTCATTAAAGATGTGTTTTGAAGCTCAAAGTTTTAAAAGTTGATGAAGTCCAACTTTTTAATATTTCCTTTAATGAATTGTGCTTTTTATGTTGTGTCTAAGAATTATTTGCCAAATTCAAGCTAACAAAGATTTTCTCCTGTTTTCTTCTAGGAGTTTTAAAATTTTAGCTAGGATCTTTAGGTCTGTGGTTCATTGTGAGTTAATTTTTGTGTACGGTGTAAGGTAATGGTCTATATTGATTTCTTTGAATGTGAGTACACAGTCGTACCAGAACAATTTCTTGAAAAGAGTATCCTTTCTCCATTGAAATTTCTTAGTACCTTTGGAGGAATTAGTTGCCCATGGATGTAAGCATTAATTCATGAACCCTCAACTCTGTTCAATTTATCTAGATTACCTTACCTTGGTAGTAAATTTTGAAATCAGCTAGTATAAGTTTTCCAACCTTTTTCTTTCTTTCTTTATTTTTTTGCAAAATTCTTTTTACTATTAGATCCTTTGCATTTTATTTTCATACATATTTTTGGAGGAGCTTGTCATTTTCTACAAAAAAAATTCCTGGGATTTGAGATTTGGCAGAGATTGCATTGAATCCATGGATAATTTGGGATGAATTGTTATCTTGACATCTTGACATTACTGAGTCTTTTAATCCATAAATACGGAATTTTCCGTATTTACTTAGGTCTCCTTTCATTTCTTTCAGTAATGTTTTGTAGTTTTCAGTACACAAGTCTTCATTTCACTGTTGTTGTTGTTGTTAAGCGTATTCCTAATGCGGTGAAAACTCATCTCTACAAGTAATACAAAAACTAGCTGGATGTGGTGGCATGTGCCTGCTGTCCCAGCAATTCCAGAGGCTGAGGAAGGAGAACCACTTGAGCCTGGGAGGCTGAGGCTGCAGTGAACTGTGATCATACCACTGCACTCCAGCCCAGGTGACAGAGTGAGACCCTGTCTCAAAAAAAAAAAAGAAGAAAAGAAACTATTCCTAGTTATTTATTTTTGAGGCTCTTGTAAATGTAACAATGTTCTTGTTTTTCTTTTTAGATTGTTAGTAATAGATAAAAAGACAATTGATATGTTTATACTAATCATGTGTCCTGCAATCTTGCTAAAATACCTACTAGTTCTAATATATTTTTTGTTGATTCTATCAGATTTTCTACATAGATGTTCATGTCATCTACAAATGAATACATTTTAATATTTCCTATGCTGGATGCCTTGAATGATTGACATGTTTGTTTATTTTGTTTATTTGTTTTGTTCTCATACTTGCAAGGACCAGCAGTATACTGTTGAATTCAAGTGTGAAAGTAGATATCCTTGCCTTGTCCCTGATCTACGGGAAAGCACTCAGCCACTCATGACTAAGGATGGCTCTGGGCATGAGTGATTCATGTATGCCCTTTTATAGCTTGCAGAAGTTCCATTGTACTCAGAGTTGTTCAGGGAGTTTGTCATGAATGAGTATTGGATTTTTCCAATACTTTTTTCTGCATGTATTGTGATAATCAGGTGTCTGATCTTTATTTGATGAATGTAGTATATTACACTAGGTGATTTTTACATTTTAGGCCAACTTTTCACTGTAGGTGTAAATCTAACTTGGTCTTTACATACACCCTTTTCATATGGTGCTTGATTCAGTTAGGTGATGTTGTGTTAATAGTTTCACATCCATATTCATAAGAAATCTTGGGCTATACTTTTTGTGATATTTTTGTGCTTGCTATCAATATAATATTAGAACAACTGAATGAATGGAGAGTCGTCTCCCCTTCTGCATTTTCTAGAACAGTTTGTAAAAGATTGTTAGTATTTTTTCTTTATTTAACAAATTCACCACTGACACCATTTGGGCCTGGGCCTTTTTTTGTGTAAAGGGATCTCTAATTATTAGTTTAATTTTCTTAGTTGTTATTTTTGTAGTTTTTTTATTTCCTGTTTAGTCATTTTTGGAAACCTGCGCATTTCCAGTAATTTCCCCTATCTCATCTAAGTTGCTTCATTTGGGCCATAAAGTTGCCCATAATATGCGCTTATGACCCCTTTAATTTTTGTAGATTGGTGATAATGTTTCTTCTTTCATTTCTAATTTTCATAATTTGTGTCTTCTCTCTCTTATTACTGGTTGGTCAATCTAAATATGTCAATTTGTTGATTTTTTTGGTTTTCTATTTCATGGATTTTTGCTCTAATCTTTATTATGTCTTACTTTGATTTTAGTTTGCTCTTATTTTTCTACTATATTCACATAGAAGCTTAGAACATTGATTTGAGATCTTTCTCTTTTTCTGATATAGGTGTATAAAGCTATAAATTTCCATCTACTGTCTTAGTTGCACCCCATAAATTTTAATATAATTTTTAGTGCAGTTAAATTTTTTTCTTATTTTTCTTGTTTTTCCTTTATTGATCCATGGGTTATTTAGAAGTACATTGTTTAATTTCTAAATATTTGCAGATTTTCCAGATTTCTTTCTGTTGTTCATTTCTGATTTACTTTCATTGTGGTCAAAAACATCATTATATGATGCCAGTTCTATTAAATGTATTGATTTTTTTTCTAATCTAGCACATTATCTATTTGTAAAATGTTTCTTGTCCTTAAAAACAATATGTGGGCTGGGCATGGTGGCTCATGCCTGTAATCCCAACACTTTGGGAGGCCAATATGGGCAGATCTCTAGGTCAAGAAATTGAGACCCTCCTGGCCAACATGGTAAAACCCCATCTCTACTAAAAATACAAAAATTAGCTGGGCATGGTGGCATACCCCTGTAATCCCAGCTACTTGGGAGGCTGAGACAGGAGAATTGCTTGAACCTGGGAGGTGGAGCTTGCAGTGAGCCAAGATCGCACCACTGCACTCCAGCCTGGTGACAGAGCGAGACTCTGAAAAAACAAAAATACATGTTCTGCAGTTATTACGTGAAGTGTCTATTTTTGTTAAATAGGTTGAGTTGATTAATACTGTCATTTAATTTTCCACCTAATTGTTCGATCATTAAATAATACAGCAAATGTAGTTTTTTTAGAGTCACTATATGGTGTGTATTTTTTCTTTTTTTTTTCTTTCAACATATTTGTATCTTTGATTCTAAAATGTATCTTGTAGACAGCATGTAGCTAAATCTTACTTATTTATTTAATCTGATGATCTCTGCTCTTTTTATTTGGGTGTTTAGACCATTCATATTTAATGCAACTATTGATATGGCTGGATTTACATTTACCGTTTTGCAATTTGTTTTCCACATGTCTCTCACCTTCTCAATCTCTTCCTGAATAACTGAGTGTATCACTTTAACTCCTCTGTTGATTATTTTACACCATTGATTGCTCCAAGCCAAGTGATCCATTAATTGCAGGCAAGAAGCTACAGTTCCTTCACAGCCTGCCTTAATCTGACAGAACTTCTACAAGCTGCAGGGGGCAGGGGTTTCAGCTGTATAGTTGCTTTTGGAGGAGAGGGTTTAATTTTCTCTTCAAATGGCCATTGCTGGAAATCTCACCTGTGATTTGTTTTTAGTGGTTTTAATTTTTTTTTCGTTGAGCCTGCCACAATGATCTCTCCAACAAAACAATACTCTTTTATTTGTATTTAATTCATTGAGAAACTGTCGATTACCACGTCACAGATTTTTAAGTACCTCAAACTTGCTAGGTGGCACCACTTAAGATCTGACTTTTGGGAGGCTGAGGGGGGAGCATCACTTGAGCCCCAGGGATGGAGGTTGCAGTCAGCCAAGATTGGGCCACTGGACTCCAGCGTGTGTGAAGTGCAAGACCCTGTCTCAAAAAAAAAAAAAACAACTGATTTTTAAACCTAGTGACACTGTACTTGAACAAAAAAAAGACTTGTTGAAAGTAAAAATTACCTTTGCAAATTATTATGAAGTGTCTTATAGTTGAATAATCAGAATTTCCTATAGGGTATGTGAGTTTTCAAAATTGGTAGAATCTTCTCATTCCTCTTAAGTTTGAAGCATCATTGGACTTATTAAAAAGGTGATAAGCTATACATACTTTTACAATATCCACTAAACAATTATAATTTGGGGTTGTTGAGTGGCAGTAAAGAGGTTATAGTCATGGTGGTGGATTTTTTAAAATAAAGCTGGACTCACAGGATCTTAAATAAGAAAATTTCATAAACAAGCCTGCTCTTCTAATTCACAGAGCAATTCTATGAGTCACCTGAAGGTATTGTGTTAGAGTAAAGGCTGGAACTTACGTGCACTTGTTTGGGCAGGCAGCAGATGGCACACTCAGAGGGTTAAGTAAGAAATTTAATAAAGGAAGTCCTCGTAAAGGTGCAGAGAATGTCACAGAAACTAAAGGACATGATGAAGTTCCTGGGGAGATGCAGCCTCCGGGGAAAAAAGTGGAGAGCAATTCACTGAACTCAGGGAAATCTGTAGTCGGAGAAGAGCCGTCCAACAAAAGTTTTGAGCTTAGAAGAAACACAGCAACTGTCAAACAGACTGGAAGGAAAACTAACCCTAGAGCCTCCCTCCCTATCACTGAAACCAACAGAATGCAAAACCCTCTGAGGCCAGTTCCCAGGATACAGAACTCAGCAAGGTGGTGTGGAGTGTCTGGACAGGCACACAAACATCTAGCAACAGAATGCAACCCTCTGAGGTCAGTTCCCAGGATGCAGAGCACAGCAGGGCGGTGCGGAGTGTGTCTGGATGGGCACACAAACATCTAGCAACAGAATGCAGCCCTCTGAGGCCAGTTCCCAGGATGCAGAACTCAGCAAGGTGGTGTGGAGTGTCTGGACAGGCACACAAACATCTAGCAACAGAATGCAACCCTCTGAGGTCAGTTCCCAGGATGCAGAGCACAGCAGGGCAGTGCGGAGTGTGTCTGGATGGGCACACAAACATCTAGCAACAGAATGCAGCCCTCTGAGGTCAGTTCCCAGGATGCAGAGCACAGCAGGGCGGTGCAGAGTGTGTCTGGACGGGCACACAAACATCTAGCAACAGAATGCAACTCTCTGAGGTCAGTTTCCAGGATGCAGAGCTCAGCAGGGTGGTGCAGAGTGTGTCTGGACGGGCACCCAAACATCTAGCAACAGAATGCAACCGTCTGAGGCCAGTTCCCAGGATGCAGAGCACAGCAGGGCGGTGCACAGTGTGTCTGGAGGGGCACACAGACATCTAGCACTACTTGCTGGTTCTGATCCTCATTTTTCTTTTTTTTCTGGATGAAACATTCAAGTTCCCAACAGAAGAGAAATACAAAGTTCTCCTAGCAGCAGTAGTTTTAAATGATGATTTCAATTCAGTTCCACTCCCACTGGGATCCTCTATAGAAATGCAAGCCACCATCAATGCCCCTCCTATGTGGTGGCAGGAAAAATGGGAGAAAAAGTAAAATTAGTCAACATAAAACACAGCTGCCATATTCCTCACTTCTGAAGGAGGGCACAAAGCCTAAATGTAGAATTCCAGCCTCCCCCTGCCACCAGCATTGTAAAATGGATGATACACTTTGTCATCTCCTCTGCTAGTTTGACAGGCGGAGTGATCTGAACCTGCATTCCAGTAGAATCCAATTTCCAGTGGCTTTCTCCTTATTTAGGGGTCACATTTTCCCATTGACAAATGAAATGAACATCAGAGGCTGGTGAATTCAGCGTGTTTACAACACAGTGTTGCTGCCCCACTGGGTAGGAGCACCCACTGTGGTATTCAGGACAGCAGCCCCTGCCCTGCCAAGTGGCATTGACACTGGAGAGGTGAAAGTGTCCTGGGAACAGCCTCAGCCTCCTACTTACAGAAGCATGGCCATGTTCTCCAGTAGAGGAACACCTCCTTTGCTCACTACATCTCCAAATCCAGCACACCCAAGTCCTGGGGTGGAAGAAACACATCCTTCCAGTGAGGGTGTCAGTGGGAGAGCCCAATTCCCATTCGAGTCTGTGCATTCTGTGCCTTCTGACTGAGGGAAATGGCATGCATCAGACTTGGTGTAAGACACACTCTCCCGCGTGGACAGTGCCCCACCCAGACAGCTGTGCACCCTGACACATCCACCACACCGCGCATCCTGGGCCTCTGGGTGATGGGTACCTGGCGATGGCAGTGAGTTCTGGGCCACATCTAGGGCTGTGCTGCCTCCCCAGCATGGGCTGGAGGGGATGCCCAGCTTCTCTGGGGAGGGGCAGGCACACTTCAATCTGGGAGGCTGCTGTGAGCTCCGCGTGGCAGGGCGGGAAGGCAAGGCCATGGGCATTGGCTCCAAGGTGGGGCAGGCAGTGGAGAGTGAACCCGGAGGCAGACAGACCACGAAGCAGTGCACCTGCTGACCATTCTAGAACTTTCCTTCATACCCTGTTCTCACTATTGTAATTTTTGTTATTATTTTCTAATAGCAAAAAAGTAAAAATTTAAAAATTCAGGCCTCAGACAGCAGTAACTTTGTTTGCTGTTTTTTACCAATCTAACACATACACTTCTCAGTAGACCGAGGTGTACCCAGGGCCCATGAGCTCCTCCCCAACAACGAGAAGAAAGAGCCATAAACCCCTGAGACCAGTTTATGTTCCTAAACCCAAAACAAAAAGGTCATTTTATTATTTTTTCTTGAGACAGAGTCTCGCTCTGTCGCCCCAGCTGGAGTGCAGTGGCGCGATCTCGGCTCACTGCAAGCTCCGCCTCCCGGGTTCACGCCATTCTCCTGCCTCAGCCTCCCAAGTAGCTGGGACTACAGGCCCCCGCCACCACGCCCGGCTAATTTTTTGTATCTTTAGTAGAGACGGGGTTTCACCATGTTAGCCAGGATGGTCTCAATCTCCTGACCTCGTGATCCGCCCGCCTCGGCCTCCCAAAGTGCTGGGATGACAGGCGTAAGCCACCGCGCCCAGCCAAAAAGGGCATTTTTTCTAAAATTCTTACTAAGTCTTGAAACAGACACACCTCCTCTCTGCTAATACACATTGAGGGAACCTATTTTTCTGTATGGGATGGGAACTCATCAACAAAATCTGCTTTTTATTTCACTCGTTATAAACCCTGAGAGCAACATCTCCCATGTTTCGTGAACTTTCAGAAATTGATCCTTAATTTAGATAAATAAAATCATTGCTTTTTCTGTATTTTGTAAAATTCAAATTAAAACCCAGGCTGATGTAGCCAAATGTTTTCGCTTTGCCTAGTTTAAAAGTTCCAATGAGAAAACAATGGTTTAAGGAGAGAACAGTATCTATTTTGCTTTTTAAAGCTGTAATAAACATTGTTTTGATATTCTGTTAATGTAATCAATTTTTTTAACTTGTGTATTGAAACAATAGATTTACCTTTTACCATGTTAAGTTGATGACATCTGTACAAAAATATAAATTTTTCCTTTGAGAAAATGGAAATGCTGTATTCTTCTCTTTAACAGCCTCGGTGGTTTTCAGGCTGTCTGTGTGTTGTATCAGTGATGGACATTTAGACTTCAAGGTATAATTTCCAGTAAAGAAAAGTCATTTTATTTCCATCTGAATAAGCACTCTATCACACTAACCAAGTCAAACAAAGTTATTATCTGGCTTTTTGCCAAGGTATAAAAAAATACAAAGGTCATATTTTTAATAGCTTTGTACTCTATAGTAATCAAATTGGAAAGCCTGGAGAAATAAACTCCTTGAATTTCCCCGTGCTCCACGCGCACATTTAACCACTGGCTTGCTGCTCTCAGGTGCAGAGCTGCGGGCTTTCGGCTCACCATCCAGCCTTATCTCCGTTATTAGCTTTGTACATGAAGGCATCGTGTTCTAATCATAAAGTGGCAGAAACCAGCTAATAAGAAACATGTCTATTCAACTCCACCTTTGAAGACTCTACCAAAAGATAACTTCCAGGCAAATCCCAGCTCATGGGTGAACACGATTACAGCATGTAAACCTGGATACACTGACGTGTTAATAGATTACTCAGCTCTGCATTCACAAAAATGAGCGTCTGCTGTATACTCCTTTTGTTTTGGGTGGCTGCATGAGTTGCTGGGAACTCTGCACAGTTACCCCACCCTGCTGCTGGGGTGGATTTTCAAATTCACTGTGAAATCACAGGTAATCCTGAGGACTGAAGAATGTCTCATGGATGTTGTCCTCAAAATAGTAACGACAAGAAGTAGTAGAAAAAATTATAAAGACATTCCATTGAAGAATCATGACATTTATATTTTTGCTTAAAAAAAAAATCTTTTCATGGAATGGGTCTGAAGACATTCAACTGACCACACAAGACACACATTTCAGGCACGGCTAATGCTTGTTTTGCCCCAAAGGCATTCTGAGAACGATGTTGCTTCCTGTAAGTAAACGCCTTTCTTTGTACATTTCTCCTTCCACAGATCTTACTCTGGAGATGTTAGGGTAACAGTAAAGTTTATTTTTATCTCTGTCAGGCACGTGCCGGGGAGCTGTCCATCAGAGCCTTTATAATTCTGAAGCTCTGTACGCCCACTAAAAGTCATTCAGTTCATGTGGGCTCTAACTCTAGAAGTAAACGAAAGTGTTAACTTGTTCACAACCCATTATCAACAGCTTTCATCAGAACTTCAGACACTATAATTTAAAACAACATTTATTTCAGCTACTAATCACTACAAGCCAATAGTTTAAGATAGGGCTCTGCACACTTATCCTCAAGATCAGATAGTGAGTAGCTTAGGTTTTGCAGAGCAAGAGGCAAAACGAGGATATTATGTACCTGCTTATACAATGTAGCCTTTATAAATGTAAAAACCATTGTTACCTCATGGATGCCAAATAAATAAATAAATAACGATATGCAGGCTGCTGGCTGGCTCCAGCTCAAGGGCCATAGTTTGCTGACCTCTGGTTCAAGAGAAGAGCCTCAGGCAACACACAGGGCTGCGATATTGGCTCTATCACTGGCAGGTGATTTGGACACGTTATTTAATGACTTTCAACCCTAATTTTCTCACCTATAAACAAGGACAATAATAGAGGCTGCCTCAGAGTTGGGAAGATGAGTAATATTAGGAATGTGTAATATCTACGGAACAACTGCTAGCCCTGTCTTAGCCTCTGTTTCAACAACATTTCATGACCACCTGCTGCTTTTTAATAGGCTTGACCCCCCCGGTGCTGTGACCGCCTCCTTATGTCCAGCCCCTCCCTCTGGAGCTCGGGGCTCAGGTTCTGGCTGGGAAGGGCGTCCATGGCTGCTCTGCTCCTGGGTCTGGAGCTCAGGGCCCAGGTCCTGGCTGGGGAGGGCGTCCATGGCTGCTCTGCTCCTGGGTCTGGAGCATCAGGGCTCAGGTCCTGGCTGGGGAGGGCGTCCATGGCTGCTCTGCTCCTGGGTCTGGAGCATCAGGGCCCAGGTCCTGGCTGGGGAGGGCGTCCATGGCTGCTCTGCTCCTGGGTCTGGAGCATCAGGGCCCAGGTCCTGGCTGGGGAGGGCGTCCATGGCTGCTCTGCTCCTGGGTCTGGAGCATCAGGGCTCAGGTCCTGGCTGGGGAGGGCGTCCATGGCTGCTCTGCTCCTGGGTCTGGAGCATCAGGGCTCAGGTCCTGGCTGGGGAGGGCGTCCATGGCTGCTCTGCTCCTGGGTCTGGAGCATCAGGGCCCAGGTCCTGGCTGGGGAGGGCGGCCGTGGCTGCTCTGCTCCTGGGTCTGGAGCATCAGGGCCCAGGTCCTGGCTGGGGAGGGCGGCCGTGGCTGCTCTGCTCCTGGGTCTGGAGCATCAGGGCCCAGGTCCTGGCTGGGGAGGGCGGCCGTGGCTGCTCTGCTCCTGGGTCTGGAGCTCAGGGCTCAGGTCCTGGCTGGGGAGGGCGGCCGTGGCTGCTCTGCTCCTGGGTCTGGAGCATCAGGGCCCAGGTCCTGGCTGGGGAGGGCGGCCGTGGCTGCTCTGCTCCTGGGTCTGGAGCATCAGGGCCCAGGTCCTGGCTGGGGAGGGCGGCCGTGGCTGCTCTGCTCCTGGGTCTGGAGCATCAGGGCCCAGGTCCTGGCTGGGGAGGGCGGCCGTGGCTGCTCTGCTCCTGGGTCTGGAGCATCAGGGCCCAGGTCCTGGCTGGGGAGGGCGGCCGTGGCTGCTCTGCTCCTGGGTCTGGAGCATCAGGGCCCAGGTCCTGGCTGGGGAGGGCGGCCGTGGCTGCTCTGCTCCTGGGTCTGGAGCATCAGGGCCCAGGTCCTGGCTGGGGAGGGCGGCCGTGGCTGCTCTGCTCCTGGGTCTGGAGCATCAGGGCCCAGGTCCTGGCTGGGGAGGGCGGCCGTGGCTGCTCTGCTCCTGGGTCTGGAGCATCAGGGCCCAGGTCCTGGCTGGGGAGGGCGGCCGTGGCTGCTCTGCTCCTGGGTCTGGAGCATCAGGGCCCAGGTCCTGGCTGGGGAGGGCGGCCGTGGCTGCTCTGCTCCTGGGTCTGGAGCATTAGGGTTCAGGTCCTGGCTGGGGAGGGGCGGCCACGGCTTCTCTGCTCCTGGGTCTGGAGCATCAGGGCTCAGGTCCTGGCTGGGGAGGGCGGCCGTGGCTGCTCTGCTCCTGGGTCTGGAGCTCAGGGCTCAGGTCCTGGCTGGGGAGGGCGGCCGTGGCTGCTCTGCTCCTGGGTCTGGAGCATTAGGGCTCAGGTCCTGGCTGGGGAGGGCGGCCGTGGCTGCTCTGCTCCTGGGTCTGGAGCTCAGGGCTCAGGTCCTGGCTGGGGAGGGGCGGCCACGGCTGCTCTGCTCCTGGGTCTGGAGCTCAGGGCTCAGGTCCTGGCTGGGGAGGGCGGCCGTGGCTGCTCTGCTCCTGGGTCTGGAGCATCAGGGCTCAGATCCTGGCTGGGGAGGGCGGCCGTGGCTGCTCTGCTCCTGGGTCTGGAGCATCAGGGCTCAGATCCTGGCTGGGGAGGGCGGCCGTGGCTGCTCTGCTCCTGGGTCTGGAGCATCAGGGCTCAGATCCTGGCTGGGGAGGGCGGCCGTGGCTGCTCTGCTCCTGGGTCTGGAGCATCAGGGCTCAGATCCTGGCTGGGGAGGGCGGCCGTGGCTGCTCTGCTCCTGGGTCTGGAGCATCAGGGCTCAGATCCTGGCTGGGGAGGGCGGCCGTGGCTGCTCTGCTCCTGGGTCTGGAGCATCAGGGCTCAGGTCCTGGCTGGGGAGGGCGGCCGTGGCTGCTCTGCTCTTCGGTCCTGGCTTCCGGTGTTCTATTTGAGGAACACGCGCATTCCCTCCGGCAGGGCAGATTCGTGCTTGGCGCAGAAGTACAAAGATGCCGCCCCTCCTCACAATTCAGAAAAAGACGACCCCAGCCTTTTCTGAATTTCTCTTAATGGCTAATGAGCTGTGGGAGACGCGACCCCCTCAGCTCAGCCCTGGGGAGGAACTGAGTCACAGGAGCTACCAGCTGGAAAGATCCACTCCAATTTCCCCGATCGGGCTGAACTAACCTCATCGTGCCGCCCAGCGCTGGGAGATGAGTTCTGCCTAATTCCTTGTGATTCTGAAAGCAGGTCTCCTTGCTCACACGGGGTGAAACAGAAAGAGACAAGGGCCGGTGGGGGCGGGAAGAGGCCCCAGCTGCACCCCCAGGCACCACGCATGCGGGGTGCATGGTCCAGGGCTGCCCAGGGCTCTGTCTGTCCATTTTTTTCACTGCTGCAAGAGTTTCCTGCAGAAGGAGACGGGTGTATAAGAGAGACACAAAAAAAATCTCATCGCTGGGAAGATATATCAAGTCACCTTGAGCTAAGGTCGTGTGAAATGAATCCTCTACTTCTGGGCTGAAATTATACCAAAGGCAAAAATGTTTTTTCCTCCTTTCCTTCAGCCTAATGTATGTGTCATATTCCCGTATTAGGAACATCAATGGGGGGACCGTGCCTTGTTCCCAAGGAGGGAGGAAGAGGCCACGATGCATTAAGGATGTGAGTGGAGGGGGAGAGCCGAGTTCTCATCCCACGAGACCCCCCACCTCCCCAGCATTTGGGGAATGGGGAGCTCCAGCGAGTGAAGCAGCAAGAGGGAGAAAATCAATTATTAGAGAGAGAATTTCATCCAGGCAGGTGCTTTCCAACGAAATGAGAGTGAATTTCCCCCTTGGATCAAATATACTGCCACTGTCTTAGTATCTTAAATTATTTGTTCTGAGAGTAAGTTGAGAGAGGAACTGAGTATTACAGATTTTAGCAGCACACGCTGATTTATGGGCCTTGGGCACACTGAAGGTTCAGGAGAAGAAGAAACATTGGCCGCTGGAAGATGCATTCGTTCCTTGCCTCCAAGACGGGCCTGAGAGAGCCTCCAGCCCCCCGCCTGTGACACTCCTCAGCCTTTCCGGGAAAAGCCAGGTCCACGGGGAAGGTTTCCTCCCCCTCCTTTGCCCTTTGTGTGTTTGGGGAGGTTTAGGACTAGTTGCACACACGCGGCATCAGTGACTGGAAAGTAAAGGCTTGTAACGTTGATGTTGTCGTATGGACCCTATGTATTTCCTACCACTAGTGTACAATTTGGTGGACATTTTATGGGCTGAATAGGACCCCAAAATTCATGAGTTAAAGCCCCCACCTCATATGTGTGTCTATGAGTCTGTGTGTGTGCATTTACATGTTTATGTGTGTATGTGTGTTTGTATGTGTATGTATGGGTGTGTCTGCGAGTCTTTGTGTGTGCATATCTGTGTCTGTGTGTCTGTCTTTATGTGTGTGTGCGCCTGTGCACATGTGTGTCTGTGCATGTGTGTGTGTGTGCCTGCCCTTCTCCATGAACAGTCCTGCTTAAAGCATTCTTGCTTGGCCTTATGACCTTGTGAAATGCCGGGACACAAACTAAAAGACCCCGGACAGAGAGGCATCCGTGGCCCAGCAAGTCCCTAGACGAGGGCTCTGACGAGGAAGCCCCTTATGACCAGCTCAGCAGCTGGTGCTGGATGAGGACCCCGGCAGGCACCTGTCCCGACCCCACATCAATGACACATGTTTACAGGCCCCAGTGCCTAGCGTTTTTCTTTCTGTCCACTTGTTTTACCCAGAAAAGTAGTGCTAGTTACTGAAAATTATCTCTTTTTTCCATCTTTGCAAAGACATAGATTCAATGTTCATCACTGAGTGTGGGAACAGAGGGGAGCAAAGCCTGTTTCTGGCCCTTGACTTGGGGTCTGGGCTAGGAGAAAGGGGCCTGTGAACATATCGTATGGTTGAGACTGCGCCTGGGTTCCCAGCGAGCACCTTGTGCAGAGGCTGGAGCTGAGCAGCAGAACTGCCTGTGTAGGGGCGCTGGGGCTGAAGGGAGGCAGGGAGCCCACGGTGATTCTGGAAGGATCCTGAGAACAGGCTGGAGGGGGCCTAGGAGCGTTTATCACTGCAATTTAACATCTCTGACCTATTGGGCCTCTCATAATAAAACAATCTTGAAAACAGGCAGTAATAATAAAAAAAAAAAAATGCAGCAATCCAATTCAGCTGGTGGCTGCCCAAGCTTGAAGGTCTCTGGGCACCTTTGCTTAAATAGCTGAAAACAAAATTATACTAAACAGAAGCATCTGAAGTCGGCCTGCTGCAATCCTAATGAAGAGGGCAGACGGGGACTGCCAGCCCCCCGCTATTCATCACCTGCCCTCCGATGCTGGAGAAAGGTGTTTAACCAGACACCTGGAGAGGCGATTTGCTAACGCTACGCGTGGTCACTACCACAGACACATGGCGGACACACTCTTCGCAGCCGCACAGCTCACCCGGGCCCTCTAGAGCCCAGTGTGTGGGTTAAAGCCCCGCCCATGTGCTCCCTGTGTTGATAAAAGAGTGTCCCCAAGGGAAGCGTCTTCCTAGGGCATTCTTTCAGGATTACAGACACACAGCTAAGACAGCACGCAGACCCTCATGTGAAATGTGAATATTGAAACACCCTCCATGCAACCAGTCAGCTGATGCCCTGGCTTAGGACCAAAGGTTTCTTATAAGGGAAGAGATGGCAGCTGTTGGATGCATGCAGGAGAGCAGATTTGTGGGTCCTTTGGGCCAGGAGGCTTCTTGGCCCTGAGAACCTGAAAGCAGGAGATGGGAGCAGACAGGGCTGGCAGGTGGGGGTACCACCTCCCCAGGCACGCAGCCTCCTGGCACCACGGCAGCAAAGAGTTAATCAGGGAGACAAACCCGCTGTGACCAGCAGGTCTCTGTGCAATCATCAGGAGAACTAGCTATTATAGCCCGTTTAATAGCTTGAAAATGAACTCATTAGTGGTCTTTTATCAGTGGAAAAAAGTCTATTAAGCCCGGACGTGTGAGGCAGCAGCCCCGCGGCACATTCCCATCCCGCCTGTGATCTGAGCGAATCTGAGAAGCATCTCTGGGAGCAGGGTCAGGCTCCCTGCAAGGGGACCAAAGGCCAGGGATACCGGGCGCTGGGCACATCGCTCCTGAGCTCTTCGCCTTAATTTATAGTTTGGTGGGCGTTTCGGGTCCTTCTTTCTAGCCTTCTGCATTAGCTGTGCAATCTGCAGGGGCAGCCGCAAGAGGATGCCACGGTTTAATGTGGTGTTGCTGCAAGAGGGACGCACAATAGGGCGTGGCCATCGGGCACCCTGCAGGGGCTCAAGATAAAGGGCCAGAAATGCGGAGGGAAACGCTGTCCCTACCCCCATCTCCCCTCCCTCCCAGCCTTCCTTCTCTCCTTCCTTTCTCCTCCCTCCCTTTTCTTTCTTTCCTTCTTTCTTCTTTTTCTTTCTTTTTCTCTCTTTCATTCTTCCTTTTTTTCTTTCCTTCCTTTCTTTCTTTTTCTTTCTTACTTTTTCCTCCTCCTTCCATTTTTTTCTTCCTTCTCGTCCTCCCTCCTTCCCTCCCTCCCTTCATTTCTCCTTTTTCTTCCTTTCTTCCTTCCTCATTCCTTTTTTCCTTCCTCTCTCCTTCCCTCCTTCCTTCTTTCTTTCTCTTCCTTCCCACTTTCCTTCCTTCATTCTCCTTCCTTCTCTTTCTCCCTTCTTTTCCCCTTTTCTTCCTTTTTTCCTTCTCTCCCTCCTCTCACCCCCTTCCTTCCTCCTGTCTGTCAATGGTCCCCGAAGATAGAGTGGTAGAGTTCTTTCATGCACTGCACACTCACTATTTCCTGCTGCTGGGGACGATTTAAATTCTCTTGGACAAACATCTCAGCAGCAGCACAGGCACACTGCGTCTCCATGACCTCTGGGACTGAGGGACCTGGTTAGCATAAATCCAGGAAATAAACTGTGAGGCAAATACAAAAGGTCTTCTCAAAATGCCTCTTCCTCCTTTAATATCTTATGGACTTTCCAAACCCCGCTCCAGACGTTGGCACAGACTTTTATACTATGTCAAATCACTTTCCATTTGCATGGATCTTGTTTCATGAACAAGATGATAAATAGATGGCGCCAGAAGTTGTGTTTTACCCTTCTTTCAGAATCCCCCTGAAACCTAGGTCAGTTTCCAGTGGATGCTGTGGTCTTGGCCCCCCGTGGGACAGGGCTATATTGCATTGCCCTTGCACAGTGTTGTGTGGGGTGTGGTGGGTAGACAGCAGTCTCTGAAATTATCAAGCTGGGAGCTATGTTAAAAACAACCACCACTTACCTATTAGAAGCCACTTTTCCACTTAAAGCTCGTGCAAGGCCTGGAGGACCACGCCCTAAGCCCACAGAGGTCAGCCGCGTGATGTCCACTGTGGGTGATGGCTGGAGCCCCGAGGCAGGTCCAGAGGCACTGGGCAGATGCTCCCTGGAGTCAGAGGTCAGCCGTGTGACGTCCCCTGCCTGGAGTCACGATTCTATGCATGTCGCTGTGGGCAGGGTCCCTAGGGTTCCCATCGTGTCAGCATCAACAGGCTCTCATACTTTACTGGAGGAGTGAATGGCACTGATGCAGAGCTCCTGGGTCAGGGCGTCCCTCCAGGTCCGCAGGTGAATAGGGCTTCGGTAGCTGGTGCCACGTGTCTGGGATGTGGTCACCATCATTTCTCAAGCAGGACAGCAGCCTGTGGCTCAAACGTGTCTCAGCTACAGATCACAGCATTAGGTGATGAGAAACTTCAGAGCCAAGGTTAGGTCTTGGGACACACAGCGTGGACTGTATTTCTGTGACTCCAGAGTTTCAGAGTCCTTCAGACCTTTGTCTCAGCCTAAATGGCCTAGGATTACTAACAAGTGACAGGGAACTGGGTCCTCTCTAACCTCTGATGGACATGGTGAATCGTCCATGAATGGAGGAAGAGGGGCAGCTCACCCCACGGGGACCTCGGCCAGGGGAAGCCCAACTTCTGCCCACCAGAGTTAGGGATCAGCCACTTGCGAGAAGAAAATTAAAACTTTCATTTTATTTATCAAAGTTAAAAGGCCCAACTGAAATGAATTATATTTTATATTTGTTGTTGGATTATAGACATTTCAAAATGTGTATATTGTTGTTACCTGTCCAGAGTAGACATTATATGTTTTGCTTTGTTTTTCTTGTTGTTAAAAATCCTCACTCCTTTTAGCAGTTTGTTTAAGTAGATGATGGAATTCTTCATTCTTTGCCTGAATTACTGGTCTATTTGCCCCACATTTTGTCACGGATGGACAAAATCAGTACAAAATGGCACAAGAGCACAGGCTGTTTCACTGGGGTAATGTGAACCTCAGGTTTAGATTGCCCGACACACACTTGTTGTTGACTCAATGGGCCCTGGCTTCATTGGCTTCTGTTCCCCATGCAGGAAGCAGGTACCAGCCCAGTGTGTCTCCTGTTCAGTCTGTGCAGGAGCCCGTCAGCTCTCCAAGTGCCCCAAACCACACTCCCATGTTCTACTCCCATGTTAGCAGGTTCTACTACCACTAAACCTGCTGGATTAGAGGAGAAAGAACTTCCAGCCAGAAAGAAATCATCCCTTCCCTGCACCTTTTCTTCCCTTTTGACCACCTGTGGGGCTCTAGCTGGCTCTCTCGTGGTCTCCTTCGGACTTGGGATGGACACAGGCTTGGAGGATTCATCTCATTGCATGTTTTGCCAATCAGCCTCTGTCTGAAAGGCATATTGTCTCTTGCAGACCCTAAACCTTTCCCGCGTCCCTCCCTTGGGCTGTGAAGCAGGGCTCTCACCTGCCTGCATGGAGAGCGTTCTTTCGTGCTCCTCACCAGGTGTGTCCAGGGTTACCTGGGGGCTTGCCAGGCACAGCCAGGACGCCCCTCCCCCAGGTTTCCAGCTCAGAGAGTCTGGGCTGGGGCTTGACTTTGCACTTCTAAGCCCTAGGTGAGGAGACCTTTGAGAACTAGTGCCATACGGTGAAGACTGTAGGCCCCCAGAAAGGTGCTGGGACACCAGGCGCACCCCCAAACTTGGGCAACAGGAAAGGAAAGAGTAGGGGAAGAAACATGGAGAACCTGAAACCCGGCCCAGGAATCACCAGCGGGAATGATCTTGAATTGCACGTAATTTTCACATGAAAGAAATATACATATTGCAAATGCCATCCTTTAAACTAAATCACTAACAAATTGATTGATAAACATCATGATCACTAGACTGTTTGAATGTTTAAATTCCAGAACTGTGCAGCTGTTCACCCAAACTGATTGTTCTATGGACATTTTGTCATGAAAATCAATATTTTATTTCATTCTAATCATTGACTTTGGACATTCATTTGCCAGATAATGGGCTGCTAGACCTCTTAGCATTCTCTAAGTTGTCCATAAATTCATATTCTAAGCCAATATATGTTGAAGACCTTTTGCATCACTCTTATTGAGACATCTAAAGCAGAAATTTCATTTCTTTTCAAAGGTAAGGGCCCTCTTTATATATCCAAAATGTTTTGCCTCCTCACGCAATAGTAGCTGTAGGTTGGGTACTTACTTTTTAAGAAAATAGTTACAAAAAGCAACTTACTAGGACTTGAATAAGTAAGTGCATTTTCCTTATCCCAGTAGAAACTGCATATATTAAAAATAAGTTACAAGTAGAATTATAAGTACAAGTGCAGTAGGAAATGGTCACCCTGGACTTTTTACTGAATCCTAAATCCAGGCTCTCAGAGGAGACCATTCACACCCATTCAATCCAGAATCAGAGATTGGCAAGGAAGGAAGGGCCCCAGCAGCCTCCGGGCCCACCTTGCTCCCCAGGCAATGCCTCTGAGAGAAGGGAAGGTGACATTGTCACAGTAAGAGCTGCATGGAATCAAAAGAATCTGATTGCATCAGTGACCAGCAAGCCCTCAGGGGTTCCCTGTAAACCCCAGGCTGAAGGAACGAGGCGCTCGGGGACCCACTGAGGCCACAAAGACAACACATGGCTTGCCAGCCAGAAGAAGAGACAGGAAGGGAGGACTCACCTGAACCATGGATTCTGCCCCGAGGGTCTGTTTGGAAACAGCTTTTTCAGTCTGGCTTTATCTAGATGACATTTTCATCATCCCTACAGAAAAATGTAATATACCATTTATTACTATAACTCTATTAGATAAATGGGTTTATTCTGCTGTTACAAAAATAATTGCTTGGAAAATGTGCCTTTTGAGTTCTCTGACCATAACAGTCTGCCCTTTTTATCTCTTTTCTGAGTTTTGGCTATAGCATGCATCTTCGCCATAGCAGAAATGACAAAATTGGGAGACACTTGTAGTATTGCTCAGAGCTTCATGCACACAGACATCCTCACCAAACTTACCACGAGAAGTGATTGGGTGCCCTTTGAATCTAGAACCAAATAAAATACACCAGACACTATAGTTGATGCATGAATTCATTGTAACGTTCTCATGCATTAAGGAAGAACAGGCTTAGAGGAGACAAGGACCGGTTACAGGTAATAGATTCACAGCAGCTCTTTCTTTTTGGTGTTAACAGTAAAGAGAATATACGGCAGATGTAAGATTCAAAACACTACAAAACCAGGATCTTTGTATTTTACCCCTAAATTGTGCTACAGTGTTTCTGATTGTGGTGTGAATACGTAAACCGTGGCAGTGCAAACAAAACAGCGCCTGGCCTCTCCCAGGAGTAATTCTCCATCCATTCCCTCTCCCTTTCCAGGAAGGGCTGACCCAGGGCTCTAGGGATCCGGGTCAAATCTTCCTGCCTGTTCCCAGCCTGGAGATTACAGGGAAGTCACCCACGCCTTCAACATCAGTTTCTTCTAGAAACAGTCAATGTCAGGTCAACATCAAATAATTCTAATTCTTGTAAAGATTAAAACGAGATAATGCAAAAAAGGCTCTGACATTTACTAACTTCTGGAGAAATACTGTTTATTGTTGACACTTTATAAGGCCATTCCTTGAGAGCTAGAATTTATCTGGGTTCTATAGTAGCTGAAACAAATATATTTTTCTGAAAAATTCATAGTAAATGCTGATTGATGACTGAGTATTGACTAGATCGATAGATAGATATAAATATAAAATATTGGCCAGGGGCAGTGGCTCACACCTGTAATCCCAGCACTTTGGGAGGCCAAGGTGGGTGGATCACTTGAGGTCAGCCTGGCCAACATGGTGAAACCCCATCTTTACTAAAAATACAAAAATTAGTCAGGCGAGTGGTGTGCACCTGTAATCCCAGCTACTCAGGAGGCTGAGGCAGGAGAATCACTTGAACTCGGGAGGCAGAGAGGTTGCAGTGAGCTGAGATCACGCCACTGCACTCCAGCCTGGAGACAGAGTGAAACTCTGTCTCTAAATAAATAAATAAATAAAATATATATGATTGTATATTGATACTATAGTTTGTGACTAAGCAAATTATCAAATTTTTAGGACTCCATTTTTTACAATAAAATTTGAAAATGGTAAAGAAAAAAGATCACAGCTCTAAAATTGTATGTGACTGTGACTTATGACCACTGTACATATTGTGAGCTGTCACGTAAACCACAAAAGTGCAAGTGGCAGCGTAGAGAGAACCCTCCACGGCGCTGGGCACCTCGTGCTCTCTTGGTGACACCCAGGCCTCCCTTCGGCCAAGGAAATCATTCTAATCAGGGTGATTTCAGATGCTGTGGGTAGGAGGTTAGGGGACGTCCTTTTCACAAGCAGAAATCTTCAGTCCTGTGATCCTCATCTCTGTCCAGGTAGCAGGGCTGGCCCTACTCAGGGCCTTGAGGTGCAAAGGTCTTTAGAGCAGAGCGACTGCCGGGGTTGGGCTCCAAGCCGGCGCTGCTTCCTGGCCATTGTCAATGTGGCACCAGGAAGAGCCACAGCCATAGCCGTCCCCGACACAGCCCTGCTGTCATCCGGGGGGCTGCCTACCAATTGCCCGAAGAATCTGTCTTCCTCATCCCAGCTCCACCCCGGCCACATGTGTGAATGTGTGTACAGGTGTGTGTGTGTTGATGTGTGTATAAGTGTATGTGTACAGGTGTGTGTGTTCATGTGTGTATGTGTGTGTGTACAGGTGTCTGTTGTGTGTGTGTGTGTATATTGACGTGTGTGTGTGTATGTACAGGTGTGTGTGTGCATGTGTGCGTGTTGATGTGTGTATGTGTGTGTACAGTTGTGTGTGTTGGTGTGTGTGTGTGTGCCTGTGTTGATGTGTGTGTGTGCGTGTGTTTGTGTGTACACGTGTTGATGTGTGTGTGTGTGTGCATGTGTGTACAGGTGTGTACGTGTTGTGTGTGTGTGTACAGGTGTGTGTTCATGTGTGTATGTACAGGTGTGTCTGTGTGTTATGTGTATGTATGTATGTACAGGTGTGTGTGTGTATGTACAGGAGTGCATATGTGTGTGGATGTGTGTGTATGTACAGGTGTGTGTGCATATGTGTGTGGATGTGTGTGTATGTACAGGTGTGTGTGCATATGTGTGTGGATGTACAGGTGTGTGTGTATATGTGTGTGGATGTGTATGTACAGGTGTATGGGTTGGTGTGTGTCTGTGTGTATGTACAGGTGTGTGTGCGTATGTGTGTGGATGTATGTGGATGTGTGTGTGTATCTGCACAGCCACCATCAAGGTTTGTTCTTGAGGAAATAGCCAGGATAGCCTCTCCCTGGCTGTGCAATGTGGAGTCAGTTTCTCCAATGACAAAAGAGGCCGTGCCCTTCTCATTTATCATGGAGAGTCGATGGATGCCGGAGGGATGAGGAAAGAAGAAAAATCATGCTTCCCCTCCTCCATTCCTTGGGAGGCCTGTCGTTGGGAGCCGTTCTTCCCTCAGCGTGTTGTGAGGAATTGCTGATTTGGGGAGGGAGACGCTGGGAAAACACAACAAGCTCAAAAGTGGCATTGAAAGCAGAGTGGACCTGGCTCTCAGGCCTCTGCAGGCACAGAAGGAACCTTGGGGAGCGGCTCCTCCACCCAAGTGGCCTGGCCGCCCGTGGTGTGCATTCAGTAGGTGCCAGTTAGAAAGTCCACATCAGGGTCTCTGGGAGTCAGTCCCCCGTGTGGAGTCAGCAGACCCTGCCGCAGGATAGCCAGCCATCGCTGGGTGATAGGGTAGTGACTTCCCCGCCGCCTTCAGGCCCTCTGAGCCAGTCCCTGCTCCGTTTTCACACAGCACCCAACACGCACCGGTTCCCATGAGCCCTCCTGCCAGTGGCTTCCAAGAGTCCATCTCTGAGGGAGAACTTGCTGTAGTGATGGTTGACTCTGCTAAGAATGTCCATGACTTCTGCCGAGTCCTGGGTTTCCACAAAGGGAATGGGACCCCCTCACATTCAGTGCTTTTGCTTTTGTTTTGTTTTATCTTTGGCTTAGTTTTCTATTGAAACTGAACTTTTCTCACTGTGACTCACAAGGATTGCAGTGACAACTGTTCCTAAAGATTTCTTTGAAAGATGCCTGGAAGTACCCCAGAACACAGACCGCAGCGGCTGATGCTGGCGTTCGGGGGAGCAGGTGGCTGTCGTCAGGAGCACATCATCTCTCCCACCAACGTTCTTTGGACACTGATCAGCTTTATGGTTCTTTTTGGTGAGCTGCTCATTAGCTCAGCACATGTTTCTAACATGTGTACAGCATGCCAAGTTTCATGCAGAAGGAACAGACGTGAGCCTTTTTCCTGTGAGGCCAGCTCTCTGGCTAAGACACAATAGCTAAGATCAGTGTTTATTTTTTAAAGTAGGCTTTAAATCATGTTGTTACAGGAAAATTGAATGCATTTGGCAAGGCTGAGATGGGGAGATTCCTTCAGGGCACAGGAAACCGTTTACTGTGAGAAGGGCATGCTGGCAAGAAAACTGGACAAAAGTTAACTTAGAGCCCACTGCAGAGCTGATCCTGGATTCTGTCCGATGGCCACCGGTGGGCACCCACCTGTCGTATCTTCCAGTTGGTCATTGATGCCTGGGCTCCAGTGACCACTCACAGGCTTCACGAAAATCTAGGGAAGCTCCCGCTGAGTCTCTGAGCCACACGTGGTGTCTCTGTGACTCTAGGAGTTGGGTGTTCCAAAGAGGACGGGAACGGGCAAACTGGCTTTCTGCTCTGAGCAGCCGGTCTGTGGCCAGCGCCAACCTGTCTGAACTTGTGTCTGAGTACTGCAGGCTCTTCACACTCAGAGTTCACTTCCTCTCATGAATTAGACGTAGCATCAGCCTCTGAGACTGAGCAAGGCCCTGCTGCAAGAGTCACTGCTTCTGCGGCCGCCATCCTCATCGCTCCCACCAGCTAATCTGCCTTGACGAGCTGCGTGCTGGCTGCTTCCTCTCCACCATAGAATGCCATTTTCACATGCACCTGGGAGGAGGGATTTAGCATCACCATGTTATGGAACAGGGGCCTCAGAAAATCATAGATTTGCCCAAACATGGGCCATTGTTAAGTTTCCTGCCAAATAGGAAGAATGGGAGAGTGGAAGTCAATGGGACTCCTTCTAGTCGGAGCAGCTATTACATAATAAATTAGTGTCCTTTCTGGTAACATTGAATCTTTTTTTTTTTTTTTTTTTTTTTTTTTTTTTTTTTTTTTTTTTTTGAGACAGAACCTCACTCTGTTGCCCAGGCTGGGGAGCAGTGATGCAATTTCGGCTCATTGCAGCCTCCGCCTCCTGCGTTCAAGTGATTCTCATGACTCGGACTTCAGAGTAGCTGGGATTACAGGCGCACACCACCACGCCCGGCTACTTTTTGTATTTTTTGTAGAGATGGGATTTTCGCCATGTTGACCAGGCTGGTCTTGAACTCCTGACCTCAGATGATCCCCCCACGTCAGCTTCCCAAAGTGTTGGGATTATAGGCATGAGCCACTGTGCCAGGCCTCCTGCTTGAATCTTAATATCCATCCTCTATCAGGTGTTTACAATAGGATTGGACCCGGGCAATGAAGGCCAGCAGTTGCTGGGATAAGGTATTGCCAATGCCAGTTTCCCTAAGTGTAGCCAGGCCTCAGCACCCCATCCCAGGCAAACACCTAATGGGCCCATCTGAGGCTGCAGCTTCTCCCTGCCAGCAGATTTGCTTTTCCTGCAACTCCTATTTCTGCACTATTTATACCACATGTGGCCTACCCTCAGGTGAACCTGGCATTGTCACGTGGAGTCCTCATGACTTCTTAAAAAGTAGAAGTAATTGTTGTCATCAGATTGTTTCACAGGCCGGGCACAGTAGCTCGTGTCTGTAATCCCAGCACTTTGGGAGGCCTAGGTGCTCAGATCGCTGGAGCCCAGGTGTTTGAGACCAGCCTGGGCAACATGGTGAAACTCCATTTCCAGAAAAAAAAATACAAAAATTAGGTGTGGTGATGCATGCCTGGAGTCCTAGCTACTTGGGAGGCTGAGGTGGGAGAATCACTTGAGCCTAGGGAGGCAGAGGTTCCAGTGAGCTGTGATAGCACCACAGTACTCTACTCCAGCCTGGGCAACACAGCAGCACCCTGTCTCAAAAAATGAAAAAAAAAAAAAAAAAAAAAGTTTCACACAGGCTTCCAGACAGAGGAAGGGATACTTAAGAGGCCAGGTGCGAATTTTTTCCTAAACCCTCTCGCTGACCCACTTCACGATCTGTCTTATGAATGTGTATTAAAATATTAATTAAAGGCTGTTCAGGACTACCCCCTCCCCAAACCCATATTTCCAATACCTGCTTCCCTGTACACAGGATCATAACGTGAGGTGGTCGTGGAAATGATGACAGTGATGACAGTGGCAGTATTCGCAGCTACCGGTCATCACTGCATGCTTGCAGGTCAAAGTGACACACACTTTACATGTTTCTCACTTAATCTGTACAGTTCTTGTATGAATTTCACCCCTCATCATCCTCATTTTGCAGCTCAGCCAACAGAAGCCTGTGGGTCAGTCTCTGGTCGTAGAACAGTGAGATTCTCCATGGCTTTTCCATCTTTGTTTCCACCCCACCCCGGCCCCTGAAACTCTTTGTCAAGTGAGTCAACACTGCAGGGAGGATGGCCCGTGCCAATCATAAACTGGGAAGCTGGAATTTTACATCTAAGATACACTGTTAGCTCACAAAACACGTACACACTTTCTCCATTTATCAATTAAGATTTCTTTTGAGTCCTTCCGTTAGCATGGCACTCATGGTTGTGAGCTACAATACTGGGCTGCATGCTAACAGCTGAGGGCCTGGGGCTGCCACACACCGGCAGCTGCGCCTCTGTCCAGCCACACAGCAGGTGCGCACCGTGGCCCAAGGCCCTGGGCTTCCCGTTGGGAACCCCGTCGGCATCCACTCCCTCCCCTGGGCTTCACTCATTCCTGCCTGGGTGCTGCAGGCTGTGTGTGGCCTGGGAGATCCCTTCGCTTCTGTCTGCGGATTCCAGTCTGCCTCCTGACCAGAGGGCCAGGACTCTCCCTGGCTTGCTTAAGCTTTGACCCAGAGCTCCCCAGACAGCCAGCTCCTTCATGTCCCCACGCCGGCTCTCCTGGGGCCTTCTGAGTCCTCTGTGGGCTCCTCCTGCCCAGGGACACTTCCTGCTCTCCTCTCAGGAGCTTGCTGTCAGGATCTTCCAGAATTGTGTGTAGCTCAGCATCAGGACTCCAAGCAATGGGCCACATCCCCCACCCGTTTTGGTCCAAGCAATGGGCCACATCGCCACCCATTTCTCCACGGAACTTTGTCTACTGTGGGCATCTGAGCAAGGCTGGGTGGTGGGGACTTGCTTTTGTTATTTTAAGTTATGATCTTGATTTATTTTATTTCTATAGATTTGGGGGCTACAGCTGCAGATTTCTTCCATGCGTATATTGGATAGTGGTGGAGTCTGGGTTTAGTGCACCCACCACTGGAATTGTGAGCAGGGCACCCAGCAGGGGATGTCTCAGTGCACCCACCACCAGAATTGTAAACAGGGCACCCAGCATGTGACATTTCAGCTCATGCCCCCACCTTTGCCCTCCTGCCTGTGGAGCCTCCAGTGTCTACTTTTCCACTCAGTGTATAGATGGGTACTCACTGTTTAGCTCCTACTTACAAGTCAGAACATGTGGCATTTGATACACACTCTGAGTCATTTCTCTTAGGACAATGGTCTCCTGCTCTATCCATGTTGCTGTAAAAGACGTGACTTCTTTCTTTTTCATGGCTGCATAGTATTCCACAGTGTATATGTACCACATTGTCTTTATTCAGTCCATCGCTGATGGACACTTAGGTTGATTCCATGCTCTGCTATTATGAGTAGCACTGCAATAAACGAAGGAAAACATCTTTTTTATACGATGATTTCTTTCCCTTTGGGTAGATATCCAGTAATGGGATTGCTGGACTGAATGGTAGTTCTATTTTTAGTTCTTTGTGAAATCTCCAAGCTGTTTTCAATAGAAGCTATACTAATTTACATTCTCACCAAGAGCGTAGTAGCATTCCCTTTGCTTCACAAGCTCACCAATATCTGTTGTTCTTTGACTTTTTAATAACAGCCATTCTGACTGTTGTGAGACTGTGTCCCATTGTGGTTTTAATTTGCATTTCTCTGATGGTTAGTGATGATGGTTAAGCATTTTTTCATATGTTTCTTGGCCCCTCATATGTCTCTTTTTGAAAATGTCTGCTCATGTCCTGTGCCCACTTTTTAATGAGGTTGTTTTTTTTCTGTTAAGTTGTTTGAGCTCCTTGTAGATTCCGGGTATTGACCCTGTGTCAGATGCAAAGTTTGCAAATATTTTTCCTATTCTGTAGGTTGTCTGCTTACTCTATCAATTGGGAATTGCCTTAAAGATGGTAAAAATCATAGTCACCTAAATATCTGCTTCATTTTTGCTATATACACGTATCCCCCTCCCCCAAAAGAGAAAAGAAAAACACCCAGAAGGCTTCACTTGAAAGGCTTTATTTTCATTTCATTACTGTCATTTGCAAGATTTTAATGAAGGCTTACAACTCTTCAAAAGAAAGGCACCATCAGCATAATGTATAATTATTCCATGCTCTGTGCCTATATAATCATAATTCCTTAATCCTGTGGTCGGTAGTTCTAGTGAACTTTCTTGAGTCTCATGGCTCCTGGTCAGGAGGCTCACTTTCCCTTTAACAGTCACACACTGCCACCCACCGTGGAGAGAAGTCGGCGACGAAGCCCCCCCGCCATTTCCTTTTGCCTAAGAAGACGCTGGGCACCAGTGACGGGAAATGGAATAAAAGACTAAACCCTCTGGGTGCCAGTAAATCCTGGCTTGCTCCCACTCTCCCTCCTGCTGCGAGACACCCTTGCTTTGCTACTTCATCAACATTGCCATCTTCCCCACTGAGACCCCACAGACCCCACAGGCCTTCCTGGAGGTGCTTCTGTCCAGTTGTGCTCCGTGGCCCGGGGCTCATGGCCAGGTGACACAGACTCCCTCATCCTGTTCTGAGCAGTGCTCCCCTGGCCTCAGCCACTCAGCCAGTGGGTCCATCCTTGGCACCTCCCCAGCCCCTGCAGGGATCAGGGCTTGTCCCGGGGAGCATCTCTCCTATAAGCCTCTGTCCTGATGAGGCCTCTCCAGGAGGCTTCACTCAGCTCTTAGCACAGGGGGTTGCACGTGAATATTTGTTAAGTGACATTTCTCTCCCGGTGCCAGACTATTCTCCTAGCTGCTGATTGTCATTATTAGTGTTATTAAATCATTTATAGAGCAGTAATGCTTACAGAGAGGCCAAAAGGATCCCTCTTCATGGAAGATTTTCTTTATACTTGAGCCATCTTACTCCTAAACAAGATAGACTTGTTGTTGGTTTTTCCCCACAAGTAAATGGGATATAAGAAAAACAATCATGACGTTCCAATTGATGCCCATCACTGTTTTCCTCATCTAAAAATGTCATTGCCATTGAGTACCACTTCAAACTATGTTATTGTCATTTTTGAATACGAGTTCTTAGAAGACAATAATCCTAAAGATATATGCAACCCAGCAGTCCACAAAATCCAGTCATCCACCTCTTGCACCTGGCTGGTTACCAGCACGAAGAGAGCCCCCTTCACTCTTTCTGTGAACAAGTCATGAAGGGGTGTCCGTGAGACCTGGCCGCAAGTGGAAACAGACCACAAAGCCGTAGGCAGAGCAGCCTGTCTGTGAAGCACACACCTGGAGACTGCAGAAGGCATGAGTGAGGCCAGTGGGCTGTGGAACACAGCACGTTTACGTTCCTGGAAGTGAGCTCATTCTCCCCGTAGGCTCCAACATGTAGATGTCCAATGCCACTGGGCCTAGGGCTGCTCTCATCTCTGGATCCCCACAAACCAGCTTTGAAGTCCATTATGACCAGCACCAAATGTTTTTAAAATGGTTCACCTGGGAGGATTTTGTCTCTCGGCTGAATTGTAGAAATTGTGAAGACAGGCACCATGCAGAATACTTCTCTCTGGTCTCTCTGGGGTCTGTGCAGAACAAGCAGTACCTGCATGGAGCTCCAGGGAAAAGGCATTGGACTGGGAGGACAGGGAAGAATCCCAGAGCCTGGCCTCATAGTGACAGCTGAGCCTCAGCCCTCAGCCTCTGACCCTGACGGCAGCCATGGTTCCGACCAGCAGACGCCCCTGCCACATCTGCCCTCCGCACTATTTTTTCTAATACAAATCTGATTGTGTTGATCCTTCTGAACGTTCTTAGCCAGTGCCCTGGGGTGAAGCCCAGCCTCCATACCATACTGTCTGATGCCACTGCCGGGTGCTCAGATGGTCTTTCTGGTCTCCCTGTTGCTCTACTCTGAGACCCTCTCCTCTCCACACAGGAATTCCATGCAGGCAAGCTGTTCTTGAGTGCATTTCTTGAATTTAATCATCGTCTGCTCTCTGAGGGCAAAGTTTTTATCTTTTTCTGTGCCTTGCAAATGTTTACTTATTTTCCAAAAGCCAGCTCAAAGATTATCCACCCGAAGGAACCTCAGCTATATTATAAGTGCACCATTCCCAAGCCTCAGCTTCCGTGTGACATTCAGGCCACGCCCCAGATGCCACCTGGCTCCCTGCATTGTCTGTGCTGGGCGGGCAGGTCTAGGAATGAGTCACCAAGCTCCTGAGGAAAGACCACTTCCTGCACTTTCTCAGATCCTGCAGCGCAGCCCTGGTCCCCAGCAGAGATGGGGGAGGCAGTGGGCGCTCAGCGGCTGTGTCCTGGATGCGCGGATGGCTACCCCACCACAGGTGTGCCACACATCTTCAAGCCTTGCTCTGCCCCTGATACAACGAAGGGGTGGGAGGAAGGGAGCCCTGATTGTGCAATTCTGCGAGTCTCCACTTACAGGACCTGATATCATGCCACTGGCTGAAAAACTGGAGGCTCTTTAAGCATCCTCCAGCACAGACTCTTGATCTTGCTCCAGCAGCCTAAGCTGCTTTAACTGTTAATTCTGAAAAGGAGCCCCTTGCTTAGCCAAGAAAACGAGGAGTGGGAGTTTCTCTCAGTGCTAAGGCCACCGCGAAGGGTCTGTCTGAGGCCCTGTGCTGGAGCCAGGGTGTTTGCTCAGCCCACTCAGAGAGTTTGGGCTGTTTGATGGCGAGTTAGCAACACCTGCTCATGGCAAACCCCCACGCCAAAATCCTTTCCAACAGACTAGGTGGAAAGGCCCTGCTCTTGGAGACTTGAGGTGAAAATGGCCTCACCACAGAAGACCTGAGGAGAAAAATGAAGAGAGAAACCTATGGCTACGTAGACAGGAGGCATGCTACCTCGCCCTGGGAGGCAGTCACGCAGACGTGGTTTTTGTTGTTGTTGTTGTTTGTTTTTTGATTTTCTTTTGAGATGGAGTCTTGCTCTATCACCCAGGCTGGAGTGCAGTGGCATGATCTCAGGTCCCTGCAACCTCTGCCTCCTGGATTTTAAGCAATTCTGCCTCAGCCTCCCGAGTAGCTGGGATTACAGGCACCCGCCACCGTGCCTGGCTAATTTTTGTATTTTTAGTAGAGACAGGGTTTCACTATGTTGGCGAGGCTGGTCTTGAACTCCTGACCTCGTGATCTACCAGCCTTGGCCTCCCAAAGTGCTGGGATTACAAGCGTGAGCCACTGCACCCGGCCTCACAGACTTGTTTTAAAGTCAGTACATCAGGAGGAGCAGCCGCAGCTGACTGGATGGCTGTTATGGCTCCTGCAGCTCTCTGAGTCACATGAGATGGGCCAGGCATAAGATGTCATGTAGAAGCACTTCACATATCGTCAAATTCTAGTCTCAAGGGCTCATTCTTATGAAATTCCACCAAACCATTCCACCAAGCACTGTATTAGGAAAAAAGAGAGAGAAGGGTAAAAGTCAAATAAACTTGGAAAAAGTTGCCCATCATCAACCTTGTACATGCAGTCATGTTTGCAGTAATATTGCTGAGGAGCCTCAGTTATAAGCAAAAACATAAACCAAATCATAAATTAATTAATTCAAAGACGGCTTTTCTATACTCTTGAAACTACAGAACTCTCTGCTTCTTTAAGCCCTCGCTTATTACTACTTCACAGAAATGGTGTACAATGGAACATACTTGAGAAATTTAAATTTTAAAAAATTGTCATTGCTTGTATTTCTAATTACCAGTCACCTAAAGGATGTTTAATATGATTTAAATAAACTCAAGAGTACTGGGTACTCATGGTCCCCTGACACTGTTGAACCAGAGAGGAGACCTATGGAGCGTGGCTAGGGCAAGGGGAGTTGGGTGACAGAGGGGACCATGCCAAAGAGGAGACCTACGGAGGGTGGCTTGGGTGAGGGGAGCTGGGTGACAGAGGGGACCATGCTAGAGAGGAGACCTACGGAGGGTGGCTTGGACGAAGGGAGCTGGGTGACAGAGGGGACCATGCTAGAGAGGAGACCTATGGAGGGTGGCTTGGGCGAGGGGAGCTGGGTGACAGAGGGGACCATGCCAGAGAGGAGACTTATGGAGGGTGGCTTGGGCGAGGGGAGCTGGGTGACAGAGGGGACCGTGCCAGAGAGGAGACCTACAGAGGGTGGCTTGGACGAAGGGAGCTGGGTGACAGAGGGGACCGTGCCAGAGAGGAGACCTACAGAGGGTGGCTTGGACGAAGGGAGCTGGGTGACAGAGGGGACCATGCCAGAGAGGAGACCTACAGAGGGTGGCTTGGGCGAGGGGAGCTGGGTGACAGAGGGGACCATGCTAGAGAGGAGACCTACGGAGGGTGGCCTGGACGAAGGGAGCTGGGTGACAGAGGGGACCATCCCAGAGAAGAGACCTATGGAGGGTGGCTTGGACGAAGGGAGCTGGGTGACAGAGGGGACCATGCCAGAGAGGAGACCTATGGAGCGTGGCTTGGACAAATGGAGCTGGGTGACAGAGGGGACCATGCCAGAGAGGAGACCTATGGAGTGTGGCTTGGGTGAGGGGAGCTGGGTGACAGAGGGGATCATGTGTCACGGAGGAGGAGCTGGCCTTTGTTATACTTGCGAGGGCATCTGAGCTTCTTATTGTCATCAAAAGGATTTTATCCCGTCCTGGGTGTCTGGTGCTCTCAGCATCTTCTTCCAAACCTTCCTAAACAAGATCTTGAATTCACTGTAAAGGGATCCCACCCTAACAGGAGAATCCGGGGAAAACCAGGGGTGTAAAAAGCCCAGGTACCAGGGTCAGCCGTAGAGCAGGAACCCCTGCCCAGGAGGGCCCGAGAGCCGGGGTCCACAGGCTGGTGGGTGAAGTGAAAGATGCCGGCCAGAGGTCGATCTTGTGTTTTCCAAGATGAATTGGCAAGAAGATTTTCTTTCATTATAATAATTTATCACTTACAAGATACCAGCGCTACACAGAGATTGCTGAATAATAGATGAAGTTGTGCTGAACCAAGTGCCTGCCCTAAGGAGTTTTCCATGTCGAGGCGTAAGTGGAATCATGTCGGACAAGCATAATACAATCTGCCGCCTCGTCCAACAAGACGGCAGCAGGTGGGGGGGGGGGGTCCTGGTGAGTGCGTGCGTGTGTGTGTGTGTGTGTGTGTGCATGCCTCTGTGTGTGAGAGAGATTCAGAGACAGGGAAACTAGAGATCCATTTAATGTGGAGGGAAGTGGCACCCAGGAAGCACTTTCTGAATTGCACAGACACTGAAGACAGGGAGCAGCCCCCCAACCCCCAAAAGGGCACAGAATGAACTCTGGGGCTCTCATGAAGACCCCTGCCCCCAAATGCAGCCCTGCTGTCTCGATGCCTTCGGGTCCAAGCATTCGCCAATAATGCAGCTGTAGACCCTCAGCAGCGAACTCTTTAATGGTGCTTAGCGGGAATGAGCTGTCGGTGGGGGAACGAAGGGGCATTTTTGAGAGGGAGGAAAGAAGGAAGGGGATGGCACGCCCTCGCGGAGCCTCCGAGCGGCCCTGCGGTGTGGCCAAGGCAGGGACAGCAGCAGTCCTGCCTCTGGTGCTGCCTCTGGATTCAGGGCAGCTTCTCCCACCCACACCTGTCAAACTCAGGCGGAGTCCATAACCCGGGGACCAGGCTCCCTCCGAGGCCCCAGCCCAGGCAAGGTTGAGGAATCCTCTTCTGAGGAACCACAAAGGATGAATTAAAAAGGCTTCGGACACAGATTCTTAGAACAGTTTCACTGAGGTGTAATTGACACATAGAAATTGCACCTGTTTACGGAGCCCAGCGTGGTGTTTAGATGCACACGTACGTTGTGAAACGATTTCCACAACTGCGCTCAGTAGCACGCCTGTGGCCTCACGTGGTCAGTTCCCCTTTTACTGAGTAACCTAAGCACCCTGGAGCCTCTCTCATCACAGCTCCTGCAGCAGACGACGCATGGTTACTGTCTGCGTTTCCCACGCTGAGCATTGGGTCTCCAGAAGGCACTCCTCCCATCCCTGAAACCGTCCACCTCACACCAGCAACCCCCTGCACCACTCCCCGGCTCTGGCAACCACCCTTCTGTTCTCTGTTTCTATGAGTTTGACTATGCTACCAACTTTTACAATCTCTACATGAAAAGACTGCTGCAAATCTCCAAGCCTGACAAAAGCACATGGTTTCTCCGGTCAGCACTGTAGAGCGTCTCGTTTAATGGCCAGAGGGGAACCACGATGGCAGACACAGGTGCTGCCTCCACGAGGAACCAGGTCCAGAGAAAACGCCTCTGGGCGGGAGGGGGGACTGCTGCCTTATTTTTATGTGTTTTCCACTTTTTATTTAACCATGCAGATATATTATTCATAAAAATGAAATTTAGAATAAAAATCGAGAACCCATTCACATTAGAAGCAGCAACGTTATGGAATGAACTTCGTCATATGGAGCTATTATCTTGAGCCTGTTTTGCCCATGCTTAATTAAAACCTGAATTCCTGGTATGAATAGCCAATCCCAGTCTGGCCAAGCAATCTGAGGCTCCTAATGGGCTGGGTGCCAAAACCAAGATGTGAAAATGAGCACAGCTGGAAGTCACCAAGGCCACTGACCTGTGCAGGCTCGGCGCCACTAGGCCTCGCGACGATACCACATGGGCACCCAAGACATGGAGGTCCTGGGAGCAACCATGGAGGCGATTCCGCCAGCAAGCCAGGCCAACCTCACACAGCCCACAGGGGCCTGGACACTCTCTCAAGTCCATTCCCCAAATCCAGCAAGGCCAGCCCACAGCTCACAGCCTGGCTCCAGAGGAGCACCTCCTGAAGCCAGAAGGACCGTTTAAAAACCACCTGACACTTTGGGAGGCCAAGGCAGGTGCATCACCTGAGGTCAGGAGTTTGAGACCAGCCTGGCCAATATGGTGAAATCCCGTCTCTCCTACAAACAAAAAAATTAGCTGGGTATGGTGGCAGGTGCCTGTAATCCCAGCTACTCAGGAAGCTGAGACAGGAGAATTGCTTGAACTCAGGAAGCAGAGGTTGTGGTGAGCCGAGATCATGCCATTGCACTCCAGACTGGGCGACAGAGCGAGACTCCATCTCATAAATGAAAAATAAAAATAAAAACCTCCTGAAACATGGGATGGGGGACAAGCAGCCGAGGAGAGAAGCCAGCAGGCTTCTAACTCAGGGGTGGCCATGGACAAGCATAGACCAAAGAGGCAGGGCCCGTGGTTCTGACGGAGATGGACACCCGGACTGTGGACGCCTGGACCGTGGACACCCCGACCGTGGATGCCCCAACCGTGGATGCCCCACCATGGACACCCCGACCATGGACATCCTGACCACGGATGCCCTGACTGCAGACACCCCTCTGTGGATGCCCTGACCATGGATGCCCTGACTGTGGATGCCCCGACCATGGATGCCCTACCATGGACACCCTGACCGTGGATGCCCTGACAGTGGATGCCCTGACCATGGACGCCCTGACCGTGGACGCCCCGACCATGGACACCCTGACCATGGCGGGGTCCACACCTTTCCACCATACATTCTCCCCTGGAGGCTGGCGGTCAGGCTGAAGGTGGGTAGGTTTCCATATGGAAGTGTCAGTCCTAAAAATTCCCACCATCTGTTCACCACAAATGTGGCAGAATTCAGAACCGGGGGCTTTCCGATGTGAAAGGAAGGAATTCCGTGCACATAAATAATAACCAGTGGACTGATGGAGCCATGCCAGTAACTTGTGCCTGAGAACACAGGAATAGTCAGAGGAAGAGGGGTACACAAGGAAGACAAACAGCATTGGGTTGCTTCAGGTTACGTCTCCCAGCCACAGGGTTTTAGATTTGGGAGCTTTTTAAAATGTGGATGACGGTGCTGGGCTGTGGTTCTGGGCTGGATAGGCCTGATCAGAACAAAGCCAGCCAGGCCTCAAGCCGACTCCTCCAAGCATCGGAGGCCACGCTGCCTCTGTCGGGAGCTCTGTCTTGGTCTGTATTGATCTTGTCATCTGCAAAGCTCTCCACATCTTTTTCTCATGAATTTGTGTCAAAGCAGATCCCACACCCCATTGCCTCCATAATTGAGTGTGAACCCCAAGGAAGGGGCTGGCATCCATCCAGGGCCGAGCTGTCTTCCCACTTCTGTTCCCTGATTTCTGGCTGTCGAACCCACTTTCTCCTCCTTAGGCCAAAATTCCGAGCTCAGTATCAGGCATAGAAAGGTTTTCTCTGCCTTCATCCGGGTGATGTTGCAGCCGCAAAGGGGTGACTCTTGGTGCCGTCCTTCTGTGTTTGATTGTTCACCAGCAAATCCTCCCAACAGCAGCACCATCTGGCCTACCTACCTCTGTCTACCAAGGAGGAATCTGTTTAAGACAATCTGCACATTAAATTCCCATCATTTGGCCTATCAAGTTCCTTATATTCGTTGCTGATGCTCCAAAAACCCAAGGAAGGGCTTTGTTGATCACCAAATCCAGGCTTATTGGACCCGCTGCAGATAAAAAAACCACCTTGATGTAGCATCCAGGATATCTCAAAATGGGAGTAGAGGAAGATAAGTTCAGGGTTTCAGGCCTGGGCTGGGCAGCTTTAAGGTGGGTCTTTCAGGGTAGCAACTGGAGGGATTGGGGAGAGGGTGTGACCTGTGAGCTTAGAACTGCTTGTCCTGCAAGGTGGGTCTTGAAGTGAGCCTTGAGCCAGGGTGGCCTCGGTGTGTAGCCTGTAATTGGGTCAAAGAAAGATTTACTGTAGACAAGTCATTTTCCCCTTTTCATAGTATTGTTGCGTTAGTCCATTTTCAGCTGCTGATGAAGACACAACTGAGACTGGGTAATGTGTAAAGAAAAAGATGCTTAATGAACTCACAGTTCCACAAGGCTAGGGAGGCCTCACAATCATGGCAGAAGATGAAAGGCACATCTTACATGGCGGCAGCCAAAAGAGAATGAGAGCCAAGAGAAAGGGGAAACCCCTTATAAAACCATTAGATCTCATAAGGCTCACTACCATGAGAATAGTACAGGGGGAACCACCCCCATGATTCAATTACCTCCCGCCAGGTCCCTCCCACAACACGTGGGAATTATGGGAGCTACAATTCAAGATGAGATTTGGGTGGGGACACAACCAAACCATATCAATTGTTTAGCACAGAAAAAAATAAAATGCTTGGTTTCAAATTGTTCAGCTGAGGCACAAGAAAGAGATCAGGATTATTTCTCATGGGAACCCACGCTATCTCCCCACACTTACCTATATTGCTTTGTAAGTGCTCATGAAAAAAAAATCAACAAATAGACCAAATGCATAACCATATTCACACAGAACCACCTTCTTCTGTCTGAAACCGAACCTATGCAACGATCATACACCCTGCTGAAGGAGTGGTTTTCAAACATTTTTTCATTTTTCAAAGGAAGCAAGAAAGTCCTATATTTAAAGCAAACTGAGTTCTTCTGTCTGGATGAGGACTGGAACCTCAGAAGTTCTCCTTTGCTGGAAGGACCCCTGAGGGTCTCTAAAGGGCCCCCAGACTCCCAGAACCTGACTACATCCCTGGAGCCTTCATGTCAGAAATCATTGTTCTTTTTGTTTTGTTTTGTTTTGTTTTTGACGTCAAAATCATTGTTTAGGGACAAATCAATTTTACTGTCAAACTATGTGCACACGAGAAAGGAAATAAGCTCCTTTAGTAAAGGAAATGAGTATACAAGCAGTTATAATAATTTTAGCCATAAATGAAAAAAAAATCTTGAATGCTGGAAGACAGAAAATTTGCAATTCCCTGGTGTAATTGAGTATAAGTTTATAGACTTCATTTTTGTTTTGGAAATAAATTCTTGCACAATGGAGATACCCTGGTTAATTTAAGTTATAATTAAAAACAACCCTAACTGATATATTGATTTCATTACATTGTATTTCATTTCTGTTTATTGTTTCATATTTTAACGAGTTAATAAAGGAGGCTCTTTATATATTTCTTTATGCTACTTACAAACCCTCACTACATCCTGAATAGAAATCACACTTGTGCAACACATTTTTTTCTTCCCAACTACAGTAATGAGAATGTTGTTCCACTGACATTAAATAATCGCAGAGAAGCCAGGAATCCATTCTCTGTGTAGGAAGGAGTCATTTTTCCTTGTTTTCTGGCAAAGCAACTTGAGATTTACTTGAAAGAAAAAGGTGTTGAGAAAGATCTAACCATCACCTGATTGAGTAAGGTGAGCAGATCCCCTCGGGGCAGAGATGCAGGTAATCACTTAGGAAAGTGAGATCCTGACCTTGGTACCATGTTGAAATGCCAGCCTGCATTGATCTTCCCACACGAAAGGCTTCACTCTATTCCTGAAGTGAAATCAAATGCATCTGAAAATGTGGGCTGAGCCATTCCCGACCATCCCGCCAGCTGCTCTCAGGTGCCTCACCTTCTGGATTTGGTGGCTTTCAGATCAAGCTCCCGGGGGTCCTTCAGCCAATGCCCTTTGTGCCTCATACTTCCTGTAGTTGCTGCAGGAGTAGAAAGCCAAAGACTTGGGGGCAGAAGAACTGGGTTGTACTTTTTGTGGCTGTTTGATGTTAATAGAATTTAATAATTTGGGGTTTGTGAACAGAAAATACCTGAGACAGGTCTCAATCAATTTAGAAAGTTTACTTTGCCAAAATTAGGGATGCACCCATGACACAGCCTCAGGAGGTCCTGATGACGTGTGCCCAAGGTGGTCAGGTCACAGTTTGGTTTTTGGGGGTTTTTTGTTTGTTCGTTTGTTTGAGATGGAGTCTCGCTCTGTCACCCAGGTTGGAGTGCAGTGGCGCTATCTCGGCTCACTGCAAGCTCTGCCTCCCAGGTTCACGCCATTCTCCTGCCTCAGCCTCCTGAGTAGCTGGGACTACAGGCGCCCACCACCACACCCGGCCAATTTTTTGTATTTTTAGTAGAGACGGGGTTTCACCGTGTTGGCCAGGATGGTCTCGATCTCCTGACCAAGTGATCTACCTGCCTGGGCCTCCCGAAGTGCTGGGATTACAGGCATGAGCCACCGCACCCAGCCACATTTGGTTTTATAGATTTCAGGGAGACATGAGACATCAATCAATATCAGTCTATGTAAAATGTACATCAGTTGGTCTAGAAAGCTGGGACAACTTGAGGTCAGCAGGGGCTTCCAGGACATAGGTAGCTTTTCACCAAATACACAATTCCCATGTGAAAGGAGGGTAGAGCAGGAATCGTCACGTAAGCCTTGGTCTGGCTCAGTGACTCTGCATTGTCACATAAACAATAGGGCAGAGGAAGCAATTAGATATATGTCTCAGGTCCACAGGGGGATGACTTTGAGTTCTGTCTGTCCTTCGTCCACAGGGAATTTCCTTGTGGGCCAATCACGAGGGAAGCAAGTAGCTTTTTTTATCTTTGTAGTGATCTTATTTAGGAACGAAATGGAAAACAGGTTTGTCCAATGCAGTTCCCAGCTTGACTTTTCCCTTTGGCTTAGCAGTTTTGGGGTCCTGAGATGTATTTTCCTTTCATGGTGTTCATGGCATAATCGAGTGGTGAGTACAGAGTTCTCCCATGCCCCCAGCCCCGACACAGGCACAGCCTCCCCCACTGTCTGCACTGCCCATCAAAGGGGGTTTTTGTTGTAATTGATGAACCTACATTGACAACCACCACCACCCACCGAGAGCTCACAGTTTACATTAGGGTTCACCATAGCAGAATGTATTGTACATTCTCTGGGTATAGACAAATGTACAATGGCATGTATCCACCATTACAGTATACAGTACCATACAGGGTGGTTTTTCTGTCCTAAATCCCGTGTGCTCCACTTGTTTACCTCCCCCTCCTCCAACCCCTGGCAACCCCTGATCTTTTCACTGTCTGCAAAGTTTCACCTTTTCCAGAACGTCCTAGAGATGGACTCCTACAGGATGTAGCCTTTTCAGATGGTCTGTCTTCTTTCAGTTAGCAAAGGCACTTACATTTCCCCTGTGTCTTTTTGTGGCTTTGTAGCTCATTTCTTTCAGGCACTGAATAGCTGGATAATATGCCATTATCTGGATGAACCACAGACGATGTATTCATTCACCCACTGAAGGGCCTCTCGGTCGCTCCAAGTTTTGGCAGTCATGGATAAAGCTCCTACAACCATCCAAGTGCAGGTTTTTGCATGGACATAAGTTTTAAACTCCTTTGAGTAAATGCCAAGAAGCACGATTTCTGGATCATATGACCAAAGAATGTTTACTTTTGTTAGAAACCGTGGAACTGTCATCCACAGAAGCTGTGCTATTTTGCATTCCCACCAGCAATGATGGGAGTTCCTGCTGCTCCACATCCTCACCAGCATCCGGGGTGTCTGTGTTCTGGATTTTGGCCATGCTATTAGGGGTGTAGTGGCATCTCACTGGTGTTTTTATCTGCATTCTCTAGTGACATATGATATGGGGCGTTTTTTCATAGGTTGATTTCCCATCTGTATCTCTTCTTTGGTGCAGTATCAATTAAGGTCCTAGGTGCATTTTTTAATTGGGTTGTTTGTTTTTCTATTGTTGAGTTTTAAGTGTCCTTTTTATATTTTCCTCTAATCTATGGTATGCTTTCTCATTTTCTTGATGTTGGCTTCTACCACGCACAAGTTTTGAAATTAAGTCCCATTTATTGATTTTGTTTTTATGGATTGTTTCTTGGGTGTCGTATCTAAAAAGTCATCACCATACCTAAGGTCATCTACATTTTCTTCTGTGTCATCTTGTAGGAGTTTTATAGCTTTGCATTTTACATTTAGGTCTATGATTCATTTTGAATTAATTTTTACAAAAGTTGTTAGATTTGTGTCTGGACTCATTTTTTGGCTTGTGGATGTCTAATTATTATAGCACCTTTGCTGCTCTGTCAACGATCAACCCTTAACCCTAACCCTGTATTTGTGTGGGTCTATTTCTGGGTTCTCTATTCTGTTCCGCTGATCTATTTGTCCTTTCTTTCACCAGTTTGTGCTTCTCCTTCAGCATTGTGTTGGCTACTCTGGGCCTTTTGCCTCTCCCCATAAACTTTAGAATGAGTTTGGTGATATCCACAACATCACTTGCTCAGATTTTGATTGAGAATATATTGAATCTACAAATCAAGTGAGGAAGAACTGACGTCTTAAAAATACTGAGTCTTCCTATCCATGAACATGGAATTTCTCTCATTTGGTTCTTGAATTTCTTTCTTTTGAGTTTGTAGTTTTCCTCATATCTTGTACATGATTCGTTAGATTTATACCTAAGCATCTGATTGGGGGGTGGGCTGAGTTCTTTGTTGACCTAATTATCTATTTTAGTAAGCCATTCATCTCCTTTAGGCCTGCATTGCTTCATCTTAAAAATTCTGCTTTATACACTGCACAGGGCTGTTGCTAAGACCAAATGATAAATCACACTTGAAAGTTATCTGTAAAATGCAAAGCTCTGTAGATTCTCAAGAACGTATTTGCATTAAGGGTCCGTCAGTATATAAAATTCTAAAACTGTTTTTATGACAGTGACCCCTTGCCATCCTCTTATCATGTGGCATTTTTTACTTTTCTCTGGGGAGGTGAAATTTTGAAACACTTCATGTTGAAACGTGACCTCTGTGGAGGCAGAATAGGTCAAGTGTTGATCTATGGCATGAAGTCCCAATGGCTGAAATCCTGAAAAACTGTTCGTCCTTAATCCAACAATTACTTTGTGATGATAGATGAAATCACAGTCACCGGGAGAAAGAGCAATATTGGTGACAAGAAATACAAAGTGGATGTGTCTGGGAATACAGAGACGCAAGTGGCTTAGCCCATGCACCAGGGAGGCCTTTCAAAGACAGGCCCGTGACTGCTCTGTAGTGTCATTAACACGCTCAGCAGAGCTGGGGGGCTCTTACAGCCCCTGGGTCTGAGCAGAGGCACCATGATTATGAAATCAGTGCTGAAGGGCACTACGAGGAGAGTGCTGAATGGGGCCTGGCTGATGTTGATCTTCCTGACAACCGTGCTTCCCTGTGACGTGGAACTCATGGGAGTTTACGGAGGGTAAGAGGAGCTTGAGTAGCCTGAGGACAGTAGCATCTGCACTAGGGTTAGGGTCGAGCCACAGACACCAGCAGATGTAGCTTGAGTTCACACACTGGCACTCAATGACTGTTCGGCTGAGGGTGCTTCTTGGTGTGCCCATTACATTCAAACATGGTGGCAGTTGCAATGGAAGTGGTCATCGTTCTGTAGCTACGACTGTCATTCATCTCCAGTAAAGATGGAAAACATATCAAGAAAAAAATGCATGGATTTATTCTTCGAAGGCCATTTCTGGTCTTCTGACACTGTCAGGGAAACCAGGGCAGCATGAGGATGGATTTTGCTTCCTAAGGCATAAAATGTGGAGTCAAACGCAGGGATCTACCAGCTGTGGGTCAATGCTGGGCAGACCCCAGTGAGGGCTGCTGCTGATAGGGGCCCTGAGACTGAGCATGGGAGGCAGCGAGGCCCTCCCTCTGCCACCAGCAGATAACACAGGGTCACACCACTTCCCAGTGCCGCCGAAGTAGCCGGGCCAGAGACAACTCCAACTCCAAATGGTTTCCTGTGTCCCAAGGTGCTCATCTACCACTTAATCCATTTCTGCATCTCATCCATCATGTAAATGAAACGTGGAATCGTCCCAAGTTTCTTCAAGAGGCTGTTAGCCCTCGACAGCAAGTATTTTAGAGCTGATTAGATTAAGAAGGTCTGCTCGGACCTCGAGTCAAGTGCTGTTTATGCAGCTCGAGTGTCAACCAAGCTCAGTGGACCGCAGTGAGTGGGGAAGTGGCCTCTCGGGGAGGAGGCAGTTTCCTGTTCCAGGGCAGAGAAAACAGCCACTGTGTACTTAGCATGTGTGGGCACCGTGCTGAGATCTTGGCCTCTCTGCGCACACACACACACACACACACACACATCCACATCTATTTCTAAGTCATCTCTATGCCTATCTGGGTGCATCTGTGTCTCTATGCACTATGTCTGTGTATGTGTATGTGACTCTGAGTGTGTTCTCTCATCTGTATGTGCTGTGTATATATTCTCTGTCTATATCTAGCTCTATCCAGATGTATGTTCACACACATGCATGTATATATGTATACACACACACACTTAATACTCAAAAAATTATCTATGAAGTGAGTACTATCAGATACTCTAGACCTACCCCTGCGGTAGGTACTATTGTTCCATTCTACAGGTTTATGTTCAGGCTCATTACCTGGTCAAGGTCACAGCTAACAAGAAGTAGAGCCAGGCTGGGAACTCAGGAGGTGGCTCCAGGGCCCAGGCCCCACTGTCAAGCCTCCTGCTCTGGGAGTGAAGGGGCCACGTGGCCGCCCGAGCTCCTGTCCTCGGGGGAGAGGGTGACATTTCTCTACCAGGAGAGGCAGCACCTTCCTGGAAACCGGGCTCCAGTGGAACTGGGTGTGTGCTTCCCTGTAGCCGTCACAGGGAAAGCGCCTACGAGCGGAATGTCTGATGGGTTTAAGCCTCACATGGCTCCAGGTTTCTTCCCCGCACCTTGAACATTGTTTGAGGACTGCTGGCCCCACAGCAGGCTTCTCCCAGACCAGGTTCTATCCCTGCTTCTAGTCAGTATATTGGTGAGGACATAGAGGGCCGTAAACATTTTCACCACGTATTCCAGCAGCTCCACACTGAATATTTACCCAAAGGAGCTGGAAACATGTCCACACAAAATCCTGCACACAGATGCTTATAGCGGCTTTATTCAGAAGAGGAGGCAACCAAGATGCCCTTCAGTGTGTGAGGGAATAAGCACTGGGCTTCATCCGCACGATGGAGCATGATTCAGCACGGAGAGAAATGAGCGATCAAGCCACGGAAGGACCTGGAGGAATCTTAAATGCACGTTGCTAGGTGAATGAGGCAGTCTGAAACGGTTATAAGGTGTATGTTCTAAAAAACATTCTAAAAACATAAAGCTATGAAAACAGAGCAGTGGTGGCCAGGGCTTGTGGCGAAGGAGGGAGGAACAGAAGGAGCACGGCGGATTTTTAGGTCAGGGACTCTGCTCAGTGTGATGTTCCAATGTGGATCCAAGACGCTCTCCATCTGTTCAAGCCCATAGAAGGTTCAACACCAAGTGTAAGCCCCAGCTTAATCTGTGGACTTGATAATGGGGTGGTTGTGCATTTGTGGGGAGGAGGTACAGGGGAGCTCTCTGTACCTTCTTTATTTTGCTGAGAACCTCAAACTCCTCTAAAAAAAAATGAAATCTTTAAAAAAAAAAGCTTTAAGACAGTTTTTCTCATCTCAGAAAGAAAGACCCGTGAAGAGATAAGTTACAATGCCAGACCAACATATATACACAATTTTAGAAATACGGCATAGCATTATCCCAAGCGAACTAATGCAGGACAGAAAACCAAACACCGCATTTTCTCACTTACAAGTGGGGGCTAGACGTTGAGTCTTCATGGACACGAAGAAAGACCAATACACACCCTGCTTGAGGGTGGAGGGTGGGAGGAGGGCAAGGATTGAAAAACCATCTATCAGCCACTCTGCATATGAGCTGGGTGGTGAAATAATCTGTACACCAATGTACCCTGGCAACACGTGATTTACCTGTGCAACAAACACGTACACGTACTCCTGAAACCATGATAAAGGTTTTTTAAAAATAAGAAAGCTGGCACACAACATAGACAATTCGGGGGCACTGTTTGGCAACCGGTGACTCGCTCGTCTGCCTCGTCCAAGTTGTACATTCCTGGGGGCGTGGAGACTGTTTTCGTGAACAGGGATAACTAATGTTTACTGGGTGAACAGACAAGACTTCAAAAGGGAGTCCCTCAGTCCTGAAAGGTGAGTGGCTGCTAGAGACACCAGGTGTGTCTGGGGAGATTCGGGGAGAGAATGACATCTGGGCGTCCATGGCCAGCCTGTGCCGGGTGTCTGGACCACTCAGAAGTCAGACCAAGTGTGATGAGGGTTTGGGATGAGAAGTCACCAGCGGTAACCTCAGAGGTGTCAGTTGGGGCCAAGGAATTCGCCTTCTGTTGAGAAGTTCGTCCTTCCTCTTTCTCACATGATAAACTAGCATATTTAAATTGACTAGCTCAGATGTGGAGTCTTTATTTTATTTTTTAGGAAGTATTTCTGCTTCACTTAGAAAAGCGAGGTGCTCTGCGTCTGTGACATGCTGCCTCACTGGAGAGTATTTGAGTCCCTTCCACGCCTGTGACTGTCAGATTAAATCAGAAAGGGATCCGTTTCATTGAACGCCTGTTTCCTCATGTACTCTTTATAGCTGAGTCACAGTCTCTGAAATCGTAGTCAACAATTCTCTTGATTCCAACCGATGATTAACTTGCTGTTATGTGCATACTGTAATTTCCCCATTTTCATCTTTCTTTAAAAAATGCAGAAATTACATGATTCAGCGGCACACATAACCATGTGGCTGAGTCTAATGCAGGCAATCGTAGGAGGATGTAAATTGTGCCTTCTATTCATTGTGTGGTTTTGCCAGGGCTCTAAGCCTCGTGGGAGACAGCGCATTTGCCCTCGAACAGGTGACCGACATTCCCAGATGACAGGTCTGTGACTGCTGAGCATCTTCACCTGCCTGACTCTAAGTACTTCATATAAAGGGTTGTGCTAGGAAGATGCCAGCCTATCAGAGCTGGAAGGCAGGGTAAACTGAGGCAGTGTGGGCACCTGGGGCTCTCCCACCTTGTAGTACCCTGATCCATCCCGCTCACTACCCACCTGCCTCCTGTCCTGATGGGCCAGGCTTGCTGGGCCATGCCCACCTCTGCCCCTGGCTGCAGCATCCTTCCTGTGTGTCCCACCCCAGACCCCAGTGCCCAGCCTCACCAGGCGCATGGGGAAGCTCTCCCAGGGCCCCCAGGAGAATGCATGAGTGTGGGCCTGTGGTGCTAGTGGTGTTTGTAGGTGTGTGTATATGCATGTGTGTGCATATATGGGGGGGATGTGTCTGTGTATACGACCACCTGTGTGCCTGTGTGTATAAACATAGGTGTACCTGTGTGCAGTGTGAATGTGTGCCTGAGTCTGTGTGAGTGTGCATGAGCACGTGTGTGCACACACTTCTCTGTGTGTGTGTATGTGTGTGTGTTTGGGGTAACATGGTACACAGTGTGAGCGCATGGAGAACAGTGGTTGTGTGTGTGTTTAGGGTAACATGGTACACAGTGTGAGCGCATGGAGAACAGTGGTTGTGTGTGTGTTTGGGATAACATGGTACACAGTGTGAGCTCATGGAGAACAGTGGTTGTGTGTGTGTTTGGGGTAACATGGTACACAGTGTGAGCTCATGGAGAACAGTGGTTGTGTGTGTGTTTGGGGTAACATGGTACACAGCGTGAGCACATGGAGAACAGTGGTTGTGTGTGTGTTTGGGGTAACATGGTACACAGTGTGAGCTCATGGAGAACAGTGGTTGTGTGTGTGTTTGGGGTAACATGGTACACAGTGTGAGTGCATGGAGAACAGTGGTTCAGCTAAGGATTTGGGCACCTGGCTCGACAGCACCCACAGCTGCCAGGGGAGCCTCCAGATCCACGCCAAGAGCCCCAGGAAGCTGAGCACTCACAGGCGGGGCTGCCTTTGCACCAGCACAGCTCCCAGCTTGCTACTGCCAGTGACTTGTTCAACCTCAAGTCTGTCCTAGAAATAAAGCCTCATGCAGGTTTCAAAGTCACTCACAGTCATAAAATGAAACTAAGTTGTTTATATTTTTAATTTAAAAATGTCATAATTAACATGAACTCATTAAAGAAAAATAAGAAAATTTTAGTAACAAAATATTTTTAAATGTGTATTCAAAACGGGGATGAGTGTGACGTCATGCTTTGTCCCCTGCTCTTTTTTGCTGCCTGGCCCTCCTGCCTCTGCACGTGCCATCCGTTCCGCTGCGGGAAGTGCTGGGAACCCCTAAAGTTCACCTCATTCACATTTCCATCCTGTGGGGTGGTGACGAGGCATAAATGAGATACAGCACATACCGCCTTGCTTTGCTGGGTCTGCTGAAAGAAACCCCGCAGATGGGGCGGCTGGAGCAACTGACTTCCCTGCTCCCACAGTCCTGGAAGCTGGAGTCTGAGATCAGGGTGTCCACAGGGCTGGCTCTGCCTAAGGCTTCTCTTCATGGCTTGCAGATGCTGTCTTCTCCCTGTGTCCTCATAGGGTCGTCCCTCTGGTTGTGTCTGTGTCCTCGTCTCCTCTTTTTATAAGGATACCAGGCAGATCGGATTTGTGCCCATCCTAATGACCTCATTTTATCTTAATTACCTGTTTGAAGACCCCGATCTCCAAATACAGTCACCGTCTGATGTCCTGGGGGTTAGGGCTTCAGCATGGGATTTTGGGGGACACAGCTCACATGCAGCACATTGCGCTGCTCCCTGTGTGTCGTGCGCGGCAGGGCTGGTGGGGCTGCACGTTCACTCCACCCGCCATCCTTTCCCACCGTCCCCTGGGCACCACCCTCACCAGCCACAGCCACAAGGCCTTCCTACAGCCTGGCACGTTAGCAGCTGCCAGCCCTGGTCAGAGGCCCTGGTCTCAATGACGTCAGTGCTAGTCTGGGGACAAACACCACTGCTTTTGGATAGAGTCACCAGACCAAATAAAGGAGACCTGATCAGATTCTAATTTCAATAAGCAACATCTACCTCCTGTGTGCATGAGTGTATCACTGTAGCTTCTGGATGGCCTTGCACCAGGATGCACCTGAGCTTCTTTCCATCCACCTTCTGTGTGCACGAGGGTATTACTGCAGTTTCTGGGACAGCCTTGCACCAGGGCACACCTGGCTTCTTTCCATCCACCTCCTGTGTGCGTGAGCATACCACCGTAGCTTCTGGATGGCCTTACACCAGAGCGCATCTGGGCTTCTTTCCTTGCTGTGTCTGAGCCACCCCAGGCCTAGGGCTCTCCAAGGTGGAGAAAGTTGGGGGGTCCTTCTTGAGAACTGCAGTGAATCTGTTAAATCAGCCATGGGAACCCAAGGGGACAGCAACTGCTGCACCTGCTGAGCCTCCCTGGGCCAGCAACCTGCCCAGAGCCTGAGGCCTGCTGTCACTCAGCCCCAGCCCCTTGGAGACACCTCACTGCCTCCAAGGCCAGAAGGGGAACTGAGGCTTGGAGAGGGCGAGCAGCTGCTGCCCCAGGGCCGCACAGCAGAATGGGGCCTGAATCACACTTGATGAAGTCCACACGCCCCTCCTCATCCTCCACCTTCAATGTGTGATGCAGCCATTGTCCCCAAGGGCCTTTCCTTGAGAGACCCTGGGGATGCGGGTTTCAGGACTCAAAGCTTCAGGAAAGGCAACTGCTCCATCTCCAACTGGAGGGTGCACAGCGCCCCTCTGCTCACTACAGACTGATAATAACCTCTCTCCAAATGGGGGTTGCACGTTGCCCCTCACCCACTTGAGACCGAGGATCACTGAACAGAGACACAGACCTAGCACTGCTTATCCCGGGGGTCCCACCTGCAGTTCACGGGACCTTCAGTCCTCTCGGCTCCTGCCAGCACCACAGAACCATAGCATGAACTGCTGCTACCGTATTTGCAGGACGTCCAGCAGGGAGAGCCCTCCTGCAATGCCCCCTGAGCCCCTCCAGTGACCCTGAGCCCCCTCCAGTGACCCTGAGCCCCTCCTGCGACCCTGGGCCCCCTCCCATGGGTCTTGAACTTCCCTTTAGTGGCCCTGAGCATCCCTCCAGTGGCCTTGAATCCCCTCCAATAGGCTTATCCTATTGGATAGGGGGCTCTGAGCCCCCTCCCACAGATCCTGAACCCCCTCCCGTGGCCCTGGGCCCCCTCCCATGGCCCCTGAGCACTCCTCCCATGGGCTGTGTGCTCTGCAGCTATAGGTGCCCCTCTCTGACTTGAGGGGCTTCATGGGCTCTCTGACAGGAAGGGTTTCCTGAACAATGCGCAGTGGAGGAGCGATGCAGGTGGACTGGGCTGAGCTGATTCAGAAATGACCCTGGCCCTGCCCCAAGGCCAGAGCCAAACCGCCAGGCTCTCTGGGTCTCTGTGACCCCATCTGGAAACCATGGAGCTTGACCACAGGGGGATCCCACAGAGTCCCCCAGCTGAACCTCCCACCCTCCTCCACCCCAGGGCCACAGAGGCACAGGAGCAGGTAGGGAGGAGGCTGAGGACCAAGGGTGAGAGAGGGTGGCCGGGTGCAGAGCCCCTCAGAGCAGCTTCTGCACGCATGTGTCTCCAGGGTGTGCAAACAGGAAGGGGCTCCAGGGCTCCTCTGACCCGGCAGTGCTGGTGCTGAGTGCTGCATGCCCGTCTGCTTACTTTTCTCCCGTGTCTCTGCTGTGAAATGTGCTGCTTTGGCATCTTTAAGACCCATTATTCTCCACGATCACCACCTGTGAGTTGCCAGAACAAGCATGCATTTCCCTCCCAGAAAAACAATCAGCACTGAGAATACAGAATCCAGCCACTACCTTTTTAATGAGCTGAGCAGCCTGGCTATTAATTTATAGCAGCTTCTTAAGCAGCCAGGGGAATATATTAGTTTTAATTTTTTTTTTTAAGAAACAAAAACAGCAGAATTGCTCTGTTCATAAAATCCAATCGCAAGCCGTTCCATGAGGGGTGAATTAATTAGCACTACTTACTAAGGTTTTACTGCTATTGATTCATTCAGCTCCATCAATAATCTTAATTCACCCACAAAACCAATTCAGCTTAATAACCTGTACAAGGGAGTCAGGAAGTTGAGTTACCTATTACAGTGTTGCAGCCGTGTTACCTGCTATAATGTTGCAGCCCAGTTACCTGTTACAATGTTTCAGCCCTGTTACCTGTTACAATGTTACTGCCCGCAGTTTCTCTTTTGGCTTCTGTTTTTCTGTCAACTCAGCCCCTGAATCGCTGCCCCTGGATCTCCTGGCAGTGCCACTCAACATTCTGAGATCACCCCTCAAATCCTCTTTTCCTCTCCACTCTGCCAACATAGCCCCTCCTGCCTCATGTGAGGTAACTGAAATAGCTGCCTCTTCCAGGCTGTATGTGTCTCCCGAATTCACAGGTTGAAGTCTGACCCCCAGGACCGCAGTTGACTGGGTTTGGAGGTGGGGTCTTTACAGAGATAATTAAGTAAAATGAGGTCTTTAGGGTGGACCCTACTCCAATCTGCATGGTGTCCTTATAAAAGCAGAGATTAGGACACAGACGTGCACAGATGGAGGACCCCGTGAGGACACAGGGAGACAGCAGGGTCTATAAGGACAGGGACCTTAGGAGGAACCAGCCCTGCCGACACCTTGACCTTGGTCACCCAGCCTCCAAAACGCTGGGAACAGGAGTGTCTGTTCTCTGTGGTGCTTTCTAGGAAAGTCCAAGAAGACTCGTGCCACTTCTAACCCATCCTCTGGCTCCCGTCCTCTGCCCAATTCTCTTTCTTAAAACTCCACCTTTCACCATGTCCCCTCTGCTTTCAACACCAGTTTCTCAATCTTCAACTCAAAGCCCTTGTCCCAGCCTGATGCCTCATCATCTATGCAGGTTTGACTCATGTCCTCCGAGAAAATGCCCTCAAACCGGCTGTTTCCTTCACGCTGTGCATGTGTAAGAGGCTGTTCCATTCTGTGCTCTAGGCCCACATCACATGTGGCTCCTCCTCGCTCAGCAGACGGCTCAGCTGGCAGGTCGGAGGGAAGGACACCACCTTCCATGATTTGCAGCCTCAGGATTCCCTGTGTGGGTATCTTATTTTTTTCCTAAAGGTCTTTCAGATATAAGACATTTTGATCTTCAAAAAATGCCAGGTACATCACGGAGGTCTTGTCATTGTTTTAACATAAGAAACAAAGGCCCCAAAAGGTTAAGAGATGTAGTTCATGACAGATGGAGGGTTAGCAGGACGTGTCTTGTGTCCTGCCCAGCGGCCATCTCACTGGGTGTCACTGACCTCTATGGCCAGTTGAGGAGCTTGCTGCAGCGGGCTCACTGGGCAGCACGAGGGCCTCACAAGACCCCATTGAGCTTGCAGCCCAGGGTGCCCCAGTCCTGGCCCCCATCATCTTGCCTTGAGGGGCCAGGTAGAGCACCACCCTGCTGGGTGCCTGCTGCATGGAGAACGTCATAACAAGAACCCCAGCATTTTCCTCCTCAACCTCCCAAGGACACTGAGCTCTTCCTCAGGCCTAAGCAAGGAGGTGCAGAGTGCATCTGGGACTGGGAGGGGAAGGGGGAGGCCACTGTAGCCAGTGCATGATCCATTTATTCACCTTCTCTAAGAAATGGACATCAGGGGACGGAATGAGAGTGAGGGTAGGGTGTTCCAGGCACTGGCCCGACTCTCTGCTGACGGCGCCTTTACTTTCTGCTGTGTACTTCAGTCTCACCAGTTTCCGCCCCACACTCAACACATCCCCAAGCTTTTCTGTGACATGGGGAGAAATGGGGGAAGGCCCTTTTATCCCAGGCAGCAACAGTTGACAGCTGGTGCGCATGGGGTGGGGAGTTGCAACCTGAGCACAGTTGAGTGCCGGTGACAGCCCCACCTGGGCTCATTCAAGCTGTCCTTTCCCAGCTGAGAGCCCTGGTCCCCTGGCTCACTGAGCCCCTCATCCCCATCAGTGACAGGGACAGGCCCACCCCAGACAAGCACACAGAGCCACTGTCTGCCTCCAAACAAACGTCAGCAGATGCATCCTCTGTTCATTTACTGGCCTCCTGAACTGAAGCCCAAAGCCCTGTTCTGAGCTCCACCTCTGCTGACAGCTCGCTGGCCTGCACGAGCCTGGGCTGCTGAAGCCAACCCTCTCACAGGCTGGGGCCACTCTGGCCATGTAAATGAGCACTGGCGGGCAGTGGATGTGGAGAAAGGTCACCGCTGCAGGAAGAGACCCGCCTGCAGTGCTGCAGTAGGGTGTGTGAGTGAGCCAAGCAAGGAAAAGCCATGCATGGGTGCAGAAGAACACTAGGAGCACTTGCGGCCCAGAAGCACCAGCAGCAAATGTCCACATAGGGGAAGTCCCGGCTCAGGAGGGCCCCTGGGGAGCCCAGGCTGCAGCACCTGCTCTCTGGATCCTCCCCCTCAGTGACCTCCTCTTCACTGTCCTTCTTCCCCAGCCCTCTCTCTTTACAAAGCGTTGTGTTTATTTTCTTCTTTATCTACTGTTTACTGAGGGCTGAGTATTATGCCAAGTTCTGCCCACATCCTACCCAGTCAGTACTCAGCCCAGCATGGCACAGGGGTGGTCCTCCCATTTTACAGGTGAGAATGACAAGCCTTGGGCACTTGTCTCTTCTATACGAACCAACATGCTACAAAACAAAACAAACACCCTCACAGTCATTCAGATGGATGAGAAAGGGCACCCGTCGCCAGTTCCTGAAGAGCCTCCTGCAGCCATTTTTATCTTCCCTCTTCTGTGTCCTGGTGCCCTCACAGCACAGCTGCCTGATGCCTGCCTGGCTCAGCCCTGCAGAGACCTGAGATAAACAGGTGCAGCACAGCTGCCTGATGCCTGCCTGGCTCAGCCCTGCAGAGACCTGAGATAAACAGGTACAGCACAGCTGCCTGATGCCTGCCTGGCTCAGCCCTGCAGAGACCTGAGATAAACAGGTGCAGCACAGCTGCCTGATGCCTGCCTGGCTCAGCCCTGCAGAGACCTGAGATAAACAGGTGCAGCACAGCTGCCTGATGCCTGCCTGGCTCAGCCCTGCAGAGACCTGAGATAAACAGGTGCAGCACAGCTGCCTGATGCCTGCCTGGCTCAGCCCTGCAGAGACCTGAGATAAACAGGTACAGCACAGCTGCCTGATGCCTGCCTGGCTCAGCCCTGCAGAGACCTGAGATAAACAGGTACAGCACAGCTGCCTGATGCCTGCCTGGCTCAGCCCTGCAGAGACCTGAGATAAACAGGTACAGCACAGCTGCCTGATGCCTGCCTGGCTCAGCCCTGCAGAGACCTGAGATAAACAGGTGCAGCACAGCTGCCTGATGCCTGCCTGGCTCAGCCCTGCAGAGACCTGAGATAAACAGGTGCAGCACAGCTGCCTGATGCCTGCCTGGCTCAGCCCTGCAGAGACCTGAGATAAACAGGTACAGCACAGCTGCCTGATGCCTGCCTGGCTCAGCCCTGCAGAGACCTGAGATAAACAGGTACAGCACAGCTGCCTGATGCCTGCCTGGCTCAGCCCTGCAGAGACCTGAGATAAACAGGTACAGCACAGCTGCCTGATGCCTGCCTGGCTCAGCCCTGCAGAGACCTGAGATAAACAGGTGCCCACTCACCTGCACACGCACCTGCACACTCACCTGCACACTCACCTGCACACTCACCTGCGAGCTCACCTGCACACTCACCTGCACACTCACCTGTCCACTCACCTGCACACGCACCTGCACACGCACCTGCGAGCTCACCTGTCCACTCACCTGTCCACTCACCTGCACACGCACCTGCACACGCACCTGCGAGCTCACCTGTCCACTCACCTGTCCACTCACCTGCACACTCACCTGCACACTCACCTGTCCACTCACCTGCACACGCACCTGCGAGCTCACCTGTCCACTCATCTTCACACTCACCTGCACACTCACCTGCCTACTCACCTTTCCACTCACCAGCATATCACCTGCCTATTCGCCCGCACACTCACCTGCCTACTGACCGTCCACTCACCTGCACACTCACCTGTCTACTCAACTGCACACTCACCAGCATATCACCTGCCTATTCGCCTGCACACTCACCTGCACACTCACCTGCCTACTGACCTGTCCACTCACCAGCATATCACCTGCCTATTCGCCCGCACACTCACCTGCCTACTCACCTGTCCACTCACCAGCATATCACCTGCCTATTCGCCTGCACACTCACCTGCACACTCACCTGCCTACTGACCTGTCCACTCACCAGCATATCACCTGCCTATTCGCCTGCACACTCACCTGCACACTCACCTGCCTACTGACCTGTCCACTCACCAGCATATCACCTGCCTATTCGCCTGCACACTCACCTGCACACTCACCTGCCTACTCACCTGTCCACTCACCTGCACACTCACCTGCCTACTCAACTGCACACTCACCTACCTACTCACCTGTCCACTCACCAGCACATCACCTGCCTACTCACCTGTCCACTCACCTGTCCACTCACCTGCATACTCATCTGCCTGCTCACCTGCACTCTCACCTCTGCAACCAAAAGAAAGGGGAGATGAAAGAGTGAGTCCTGATACCCACGTATCTGGCTTCATAGCTCCTCAGGAACTGCAGTTGCCACAATATCCACAATTCTTACTCATTTGCAGCAGAAAAACATTTCAAATCCCAGTGGTGATTTTGCTTTGAACAACTCCACACCATTTATCTGTTTTACTTCCTAAATTTATAATGAGAAAATATCGCAGAACACAAACATGATTGAAATAAACTATAGTATCAGTATCAAGCACTATGCAAATATTTTCATGAAATTGTAAACAAAACCTGTCATACACGCTTTTTTAAAAAAAAAAAAAGTAAAAATAGATCAAAAGTTACACTTCTAAAAGTATACAGTATGATCCCAGTTTTGCTCTGCAGGAAAGTGTGTGTCTCCTTTGCTGGATGCAGATGTTCAAATGTGAGGGCCTTCAAGAAGAGACTTTAGAGTGGGCTTTCTTTTAACTCTACCTTAATTCTGAGTGCATTAAAAATTATTCTTAGAAACGCTGATTCTTTCACATCACTCGATATTTATTTATTGGAATAAATAAATGGAATCATTTCAATTCCATGAGACTGGAAGACCCAATAACAGGTTTTGTCTGGGAGGCAGGAGACCCTAAAGCCCAGCGGGTGTTTGCCCTGAGTTCCCTGTTGGCCAGACTGTGCTCTCAGAAGATTGGAACAGCAGCCTCTCCTGCACCTGTCACTCAAGTCCTCTGGTTTCCAGGGTGCGGGCTCCCATCCTCCCGGAAGTTTCCAGCATGTGATGTTCTCTCTGCGTCCCCACTCAGGTCCAGCACCCCCCTGTCCCTGTGGGTTCCTATCTGCCGCATCCTCCCTGCCACTACAATAACCAGCCCCCATGCCTTTCCGAAGCACTAACAGGGCTCACTTTGGTCTTTCCCCTGTCAGAATCCCCGTCTTCTCCCATAGCTGTGCGCTCCCAGCTCAACCGTTGCTGTGCCAGGCCAGGCAGCATGAGAGTCTCTGGTGAGAGAAATGATGTAAGATGCCCACGTGATCCAAGGCAAAAGGTCTGTGCTTCAGCTGAGGCTTCACCAAGAAATCAGCGAATCCTGAAGCCACCAGGCTTAGAGAAACACTCAGGAGGGAGGCCTTTCCTGCCGTGCAGTGAGCGTGGTGCCCATCCTGCTTCCCCTCCACCGTCACTGGGCATTCTACCCAGCACCTCCCAGGTGCAGGTGCTGGGGGACGCAAAGGGGAGAAAGCCGTGGTTAATCAGCCCAGGTAGCAACCGCCGAGGGGGAGAGACGGCAAAGTGAACATGCGTGTTTAGTACATCTTAAAAAAACATCAGTCTCAAGCTAAATCCTAGTGTGTACTCACCATACCACAAACATTTTTAAATAGTGGCACACTCAACTTCAAAATGTACTGTTAAAAAATAAAACCACACAAATCGATATGTCATAAGGGGATGCATTTAACATCTTTTAAATTATACTGAAGTTTTAAGGTAATTTTAACATATATATGTTTATATGTAAATGAGACAACAGATCTTGTTCTCGGTGACAAAAATCAATATATGTAGTTTCATGACAGGAGGAACTGCTACTTTCAAAATGGAGTTCCCAGCCATGATTTAGTGATTTATTCAAGGAAGAAAACAGTGACCAAAAATGTGAATTATTTTTGGTTTCCTTTTTGATTTAAATAATAATTGTCAATGTCCCAAGGCAGTATAAAAATGTAGGGATAATAAACAAGCAGTGCCAAATGCTGCCATTCTTTTAGGACGTCATTTATAAGAGATCTTGAGCATAATATCACAGTATTTTGAGCAGTATTACTTTTTTTAAAAAATGATATTTTAGAAAATAATTTCTATGTGTCTAGAGTGTGAAGGCAAAACATGATCAAATTTATGGCCAATTAAACCCTAAACTGATTTTAAGATATGACAATGGCTGCATTTAATTTCTAAAAAGGAGACAGATGCGAAGGTAGAAATGCTTACTTCCTAAGGCCTCCTCCTCTGCAGCTCATCAGAACGGAATTTAAGAATAAAATCAGAAGCTGAAAAATAGATGGAGTTGGAACCCAGAGGCAACCTTTGCTGACCTTGTTAGGTGCTGGGTAAACCAGCCACTCTCCCTCTGGGAATGAGACAGGATTGCTCCCCAGCTGCCCAGCCTCTCTACATGCCTCCTGCTGCTCACGTTCTGCAGGCTGGGGGTTCGTGACACAGGGTGTGTGTCTGGTGCCACACAACGGGCAAGAAACAGCAAAGAAGCAGCGGCTGCTGGAGTTTGTGGAGGCCACTGGGTACATTCTGGATCCAGTTCTCTCTCTCTCTCTTTCTCCCTCCCTCCCTCCCCCCTGCCCCACCACCTTCTCTTTTGGTCACTGTCTCTCTCTGTCCCTCTCCTTATATATCTCTGTCTCTCTCTGACTCTCTGTCTCTCTCTTTGTCTCTGTCCCTCTCTTTATATCTCTCTGTCTCTCTGTCCCTCTGTCTGTCTCTGTCTCTGTCCCTCTTTATATCTCTGTCTCTCTGTCTCTCTCTGTCTCTCTATCTCTGTCCCACTGTCTCTCTATCTCTGTCCCACTCTGTCTCTGCCTCTCTCTGTCTCTGTCCCTCTCCTTATATATCTCTGTCTCTCTCTGACTCTCTGTCTCTCTCTTTGTCTCTGTCCCTCTCTTTATATCTCTCTGTCCCTCTGTCTGTCTCTGTCTCTGTCCCTCTTTATATCTCTCTGTCTCTCTGTTTCTCTCTGTCTCTCTATCTCTGTCCCACTCTGTCTCTGTCTCTCTCTGTCTCTCTATCTCTGTCCTACTCTGTCTCTGTCTCTCTGTTTCTCTCTGTCTCTCTATCTCTGTCCCACTCTGTCTCTGTCTCTGTCTCTCTATCTCTGTCCTACTCTGTCTCTGTCTCTCTGTTTCTCTCTGTCTCTCTATCTCTGTCCCGCTCTGTCTCTGTCTCTCTCTGTCTCTCTATCTCTGTCCTACTCTGTCTCTGTCTCTCTGTTTCTCTCTGTCTCTCTATCTCTGTCCCACTCTGTCTCTGTCTCTCTCTGTCTCTCTATCTCTGTCCTACTCTGTCTCTGTCTCTCTGTGTCTCTCTCTCACCATCTCACCTCACCTTCTAACGGGCTCATCTCCTGTCTCAGATCCTTCCAGGTCGTCATACAAATCATAACTTACTCACTTGGGGAACTGAACTAGCCACAGAGGCTCAAGACAAATGGGGGATTCTGCCATGTGCGCTTTGTCCATTTAGCTCATATATAGATATATATATCAGTTTAGATTCAGAAGTCAGCATTTCAGGAGTTGGGCCCAGTGTCAGCAAATCAGATCTGCTTAGCTTTCCAAGGGCCTGGTCTCCAAACTCCTTAGGAAACGGTGACATTGTTAACTCCATGTGAAGACCTCCAGCTGTCTTTCCTTCCTGCCTTCCTTCCTTCCTCCCTCCCTCCCTCCTTTCCTCGCTTCCTCTCTTTTTTCTTTCTTTCGTCCTTCTTTTCTTTCTTCCTTCCTTTTCTTTCTTTCTTCCATCTTTTCTTTCTTTCTTTTCTTCTTTCATATTTTTGGTATTTTTAAAACTATTTAATTGGCAAATAGCCTTTTACTAAAACCACAGACTTCTGGGTTACACTTCACGTGGGTAGGTTGACTGGTGAGAAGTTTGGTTGTGGGGAGTCGTGTCTGCGGAGACGCCTCGGCAGCTGGACTGCGTGTTCGCTGAGGCCCCTCCAGCTGGACCACTGGGGCTGCTTTTCTGTGCTGCTAGTGCAGGAGCCCTTCCTTCCCTCCCTCCTCCCCGCTGATCGTTTCCTAGCAGCTGTGGTTCCGGGCTCCATCTAGACCAATATAGGACACCAGGGCAGAGTCAGGACCGCGGAGGCCTGGCCAAGCCTCTGTTGAAACGCCTCAGCTATGTCAAGGGTTACCCAGTGGCAGCTCAGACCCTGTGAGGTGAGGTCCCTGGGTGGTTTCCACTGCGCCGTCTCTTGCTGGTCACTGAGATGATCCAGTATTCTTCAGTCGTGTTTCCTGTGAACCTGTTTAAGTTTCCTGTGAGTTAGAGAGAATGGCAGCCGCTGCTGTGTGACACGGGTTCCCAAGAATCGAGCTGCTCCAGATGGGGTGATGCCGTGCCATCAACGGTGTCTCTGAGCTGCTCCCGCAGGCAGGAGGCAAAGGGCACCCTGAGGAGTTGGGATCAGATCCCGGGCCTGTCTGGCCGCTAAACACCTTGGCCTGGAGTGAGGCACGTAACCGTCCATTCCTAGGTTTCCCATTCCTTCAACAAACGCTCTTTGAGCCCCTGCTGTGCACACGGCAGTGGACGAATCCTTGTGAGGAAGATAGTGGTGAGGAAGAGAGGATAAAAGAAGGTCTGCCTCCAAGACACCAAGCATCAGAAGCCTCGAAGTCGGTAGTGCCCTGGTAGGGCTGTGGGGGCACCCTGGCAGAGCTAAGAGGCACAAGCACGAAGCTCCCATGCCTGGCCATGTCCTGTGTCTTGGCACGAAGCCCCCTGGCAGGGGCTGACCGTCCTTTCCTTTCCTTTTCAGAGCAGGGGCAGTTTGCTTTGGGTCCTGACAGATGGATGGAAGGATTGTGGCCAGTGAGGGTCCCCTGGCCAGGGAGAGTGGGAGGGACAGACCTGGGATGTGCGCCTTGGGCAGGGGGCAGAGACCCACGCTAAAGCCAACACCCACAGCCACATCCAGGCACCACCCACCCCACCGCACTGGGTTCACGCCTCCGAGTTCAAAGCACGTTGGGAGAAAGAGCATCTGGAAAGTACCGGGTCATCTCAGGCTTCTTGGAAAAGGATTTGAAGTGGACGGGCAGGTTTTCAAAAGACCAGACTCCAATCTTCCAAATGCACAGGCATCAGTGTGAGCAGGTCTGCTTCTCGGTGGGGGGAGGACCCACAGACTTCCTCTGAGCATTACAGGGACCCCCAGTCACCCTCAGCCTCACCCACATGGGTGCCCACTGGCCTTCCTACTCTTTGTCCTTCGCTCTCTAAACTTTCACAATTCTAAGTCTGCTCTGAAGTCTAAACTAAAGAGAATGCAATTAAGAATTCTTACTTACATTGTATTTCCAAAACCCCAGGGTTTTTATTTTCTTTCCTGACAGGTGTGTTGTATATTTATACCTCTTCATTTCTGATCTTCCTATTAATTTTAAGTCAATTATAGTGACATTATTTTCTGTTCATAAAAATTGTTTTAGCTAGATGTTAGAATTTTAAAGAATGTAGTTATATAGAAGCACACATTTAAGAAAGGAACATACACATGCATGGAATTTTGCAGTTAAAATGGTTATATGTAGATATACAGAATATATAGAAGAGTTAAACAGGATATGTAAAACTAAACAGTGTATAATTCAACCTCCAGTTTAGAATGCAATCACCACATCTAACAAAGTGACACGAATTTTTTAACGAATGATTTGAGTTGCAATTTCTCTCATTGAATCTGCCATCTGCTATTAGAAAATATACATCACTGAATCACATACAATTGTTCTACTGAAAAATGAATGCACTTCTTTTTCCTCACAGTAACCACTAAAACGCTGTCCATTATTTCCAAATTACTTTCTCGTGTGCACAGCTATTGAGGGAAAGCAATTAGGATTTCATGGTACCTGGTCTTTAGAGTAGCAACTTGGGAAAACAAATTAGAATTGCTAACAAAAGAGAAAAAAGAACAATTTCTTAATACCGTTCTTTAAAGGAGACACATGTTTAGACTGAAAATATGAATCCTTTTCTAAACCAGGACCCTGTTAAGTGGGCAAGGGGGTGCTAGCAGAAATTACATGGTACCGGGGACAAAAGCTGGGTCTGTCCCTGGCAAATCCAACAATTGCTAACTCTGGGTATGTGAAATGAGAGTGAAAGCTTCACAGGAAGTAAACCATCTTACAAACAATTACAAAATATTCTCAACTAGATACACACACACTCACTCTACACAGAGGAGTTTTGTTTTGTTTGCTAGACTGAGCTCAACCTACAGGAGAAGTAACGATGATAAAAGTATCAAGATCTCTTAACTCTGTCCTTCTTGGACCAGCCTACATGGAGGGCTCTGCAATCCTGGCTTCCTTTGCTTGCAGAGTTAAGCTGAGATGGTGATGACTGATAGGGTGGGGCGCAGAGTTACAGGCAGGACCAGAGCAGGCAATGCTGCCCGCCGCAGAGAAGCACGTGAACACACCGAACCTCCAAGACAGATGACCGAAATTTCCCTTCTCTCCAGGAATCTTCTTCGGATAAAATACTCCTTCCTAATACTTGATGAAATAAGTGTCTTTGGCATATCACAAATACAGTGTGTAGTCAGCCTGAACAAATTGTGGAAAACAGGAGGAAAAAAACAAAGCTGCTTGCCCTCACTCAACAGAGTAAGGCAAATTATTCTAGGTGGCCAAATTCTAGTATTCAAATTCTCTCTTGTCCTGGGTGGCAGAAGTTAGACGTCTTTCAAAAATGCTCCCTAATTGCTTCTAAGGCCCCCAAGAGATTGGCCCAGCTCCCTGCTGCCTCCCCTCAGCCTCTTCTCCTGTTGTAGACACTTTCAGTTTCATTTCAGAAATTCCAAGTATATCTGTGGATCTAAAAAGATAGGCCGGGCGCAGTGGCTCACGCCTGTAATCCCAGCACTTTGGGAGGCCGAGGCGGGCAGATCACGAGGTTAGGAGATCGAGACCATCCTGACTAACATGGTGAAACCCCGTCTCCACTAAAAATACAAAAAATTAGCCAGGCGTAGTGGCGGGCGCCTGTAGTCCCAGCTACTCGGGAGGCTGAGGCAGAAGAATGGTGTGAACCCGGGAGGCGGAGCTTGCAGTGAGCCGAGATCGCGCCACTGCACTCCAGCCTGGGCGACAGAGCCAGACTCCGTCTCAAAAAAAAATAAAAATAAAAAAAAGATAGACAGCACCGGAGAAGAGGGCGTGCTTAGAGAAGGGGGAGGGGAGGCATAACATTGCATGCATACCCATGTATTTATAGTGGTTCATGAAGACGCATTCGATCTGTGTTGCAGGAAATGATTTTTCCTGGAATTAGACCAAAACAGAAAAAGACACAAGAAGAGGTTTCATATAAAGAAACCAGAATAATGCACATAAATAGATCCAAAGTTGTAGACTGAGAGACATACAGATGATGATGGGGCAAATTATAGGCCAGAGTGCAATGAGAGGTCCAGAACCTAAAATGTTCTCAAGCAAATTTCACAGAAGACCTGGTGCCAGCGTAATCAGTAGGACAGGAATGTTATCATTCCAGGCGAGGAGAGTGGAGAGCCCTGCACGGGAGGGAGGGGAAGGCACCGGTGCTGCTGCACGTCGGCCCCCAGGCCAGGTGGGATGCAGGTCTACAGCTGAGGCCAGGCCTGAATCGCTGGAGGAGCCATTGCTCGAATTCTCTAGAAATTAGATGAATTGAGATCACGGGAATCTTGAATTCACCCTGCAACCCACTGACCCTAAGAGCTGTTAAGGCAAAAGGCATTGCTATTATTACAAAGCTCTGAGTTTGTTTTAAAGGCAGAAATTAAAAAAAAAAGATAATAAAAGTAATATCAAATGTCCTATAGAGACAGGGAGTTCTGTCTCTTCCTCATGTCAGCGTTGTTTGTTCCATAAGCTGGCGCGATTGTAGTAGCGACCTTATATCCATTCAACAAAATTTCATCAATGGCCTCTTAATATTTAAGTGACCAAGGAGGATAAGAAGATGATTAAGCTAAGCTACAGCCAGCAGCAAGCATCTGATGTGGGAGATGGATGCAGGAGGTCATATGGGGGGGATGCAGGGACACACGTGAGCACCTTAGAGCAACCACGTTCTCACCATAGGCAGATCTAAAGTGTGTGGGAGACCTTGTGGGGAGGATGCAGGGATACACGTCAGCACCTTAGGGGGACCACGTTCTCACCCTGGACAGCTCTAAAGGGTGTGGGAGGTCACCTGGGGAGTCGCAGGGACACAGATCAGCACCTTAGAGGGACCATGTTCTCACCCTGGACAGCTCAAAGGGTTCAGGAGGTCACGTGTGGAGGACGCAGGGACTCACGTCAGCACCTTAACTGAACGACGTTCTCGCCATAGACAGCACCACAGGGTGCGGGAGCTCAGCGTGGGAAGCGCTTCTTTCTGGCTGAGAGATTAAGGAAACACTTGCTGAAGGAGCAATTGAAGAAGAGGAAGAATAGTAATAACAACTTCAATCATATTTCTTGAGTCTCTGCCATGAGGGACACCACTGTTACCTGCATCGTCTCCAGCCCACGCGGTGGCTTCCCCGCACCCCTGTAAGGGCAAAGGCCTGACCTTGGCCGTCCTACTGAAGAACGTGAGGCAAAGAGAAGTGAGGTGGCCTGCCCGTCATGGCAGGCTGGTAACTGGCAGGACCATGATTTGAATTCAGGTCTAGCCCAATGCCGAGCGCCAGGCTCCAGGAAGTATTCCAACCGGGGGAGCGTCATTCTCCTTTTTAGGAATATTCACTAGCACCTTCTATGTGCTAGGCCTTATCACAGGTGCTGGAGATAAATGAGCAATTACAGATCGTAACTGGCATGTACTGAGCCAGTTCCAGGGAGACAGCTCATGAGCGCACCGCATGTACCTGACAGGCTAGATTTTGTTGTCTCACACTTGAGGAGCAGGTTCAGAAATCCCGGGAACCTTTTGTCCCAGTGATGGAGTGAGGCTTGTAACTAGGTGGGTCTGATGGCAGAGCCCCAATCCTAACCTCTGTGTCCTGCAACTTTTTGAGACAGGAAGGTCTCTGCCCTCCCTGCCAGAAAGAAATGGCAGCTGCACGAGTGATGAGGGCCTCATGTGATGGGGGCTGGGAGGGACATGGATTGTCAGCATGAGCCGAACACGATCGCAGGAGAATGGCCAGATCTAGGGGCCCAGAGGTGAATGCTCAAGGTGAACAAAAGCTGACTGGGCTTGGGAGGGGGTTGGGCTGCGTGAGAGGGGCTGCTCCAGGCAGAAGAACCAAGGGTCCCTGAGAAGAGAGGACACATGGCGGGCGCCCCTGAGAACCGCAGTGCGAATGGCCAGAGGGAGACGGGCTCCGGCTGGGGCAAGATCACTCCTGGGAGGCGATGAGCTCAGGAGCTGGGGCTGCACCCAGAGGCGACTGCAGTTCACAGAACCATTTTAGCAGGATCTGATTTGCATATTTCCAGGGTTTCTAGGCATCAGGAGCAAAGACACGATGTGGCAATCCTGGTTGCATGGGCAAGAGTGGGAGAGGGGAAGTGGAGTGAGCATGAAGTGGGTGCCGAGGGAGTGGCGGTGCTGGGGAAAGCGGCTCTGGGCCACATCAGGAAGATCCTGAGTGCCAGGGAGCCCCTGAAGGCCTGCAGGCAGGAGGAGCCTCTCAGACCTCCACATGGAGGGAGTTCTAGGGTACGGTGCATGAGATTGATTTAGGAAGCTCTTATCAGCATCCAAGATCAGGCCCAGCAGCTGCACGGGGGACCAGGTGGAAAGAGGGGAGGACTGGCAGGTTCCGGCAACTCCCCCAAATCTGGGATTAAGAAAAGGCTCTGAAATGATCATATGGTTCCCAGCCTGGGTGAACAGAGAAGGGGTCTAATTTGGTCTTTTGTTCATTTTGTTTTGTCTTGTTAAATCTTCAGTGCTTGAAACAGTGGTGAGCCCATCACAAGCCCTCAGGAAATATTTGTTGAAGAATGTGTTGAATGCTATATGAAGTCAATTCCAAAAAATTAGGCAGTCAAGGAAATGAGCAAGTTTGGGACTGATGAAAATAAATTCATGTCTCTGTACCTTGCATTTGAAACACAAGCTGTCTGGGTCTGTGACATCCAGTCCCGCAGCCAGGGCACACGTGCCAATTACACACTCAGAGCTGGGCAGGTCTGGAAAGAGAGGGGCCGTCAGTGACCCACGCACAACACATTTCAAAGAAAAAAATGAATTTCAAGTATCTCCTTGATGTCTTTATATTGATTACAAGTTGATATAATCATGTTTTGGACATACTGGGATGATAAAATTTATTATTAAAATTAGTTTCACTTGTGTTTTTTACTGAGCGTGTAGAAAATTTAATGGCACCCGTGTGGCTCATGTTACGTTTCTGTTGGACGGTGAGTGCGGATCTGAAACTCTAGGTCAGGTATTTAGAAATGCAAGTCTATAGTACACGAGGCCCTTACTGGAGAAAGAGAGGCGAGGTTCCCCTACATTTTGGCAAGAGGTATTTGGAAGAGAGGACCATTTTCTGTCTGTGTACCTTATTCAGAGGCAAGGGTTTCCTGCAGGTCTTCAAACTCCCTGCAACAGCCAGCTGCCCAGTCTGGGGCTCAGTATAGACAGATGACTGGCCACAGTCCCTGGGAGGCTGTGTCTGCTCCGACACCCTCGGCTCCTGACCCTGCTCACCTGCCTGGGCAACAGCGTGGCTTTTTCTGCCTTTCCCAGCTTCCCTGACTGCAGTCTTACAATTGCCTGGACTTTCCAGGATGGCCAGACTCTCCAGCTTTGCTAGAGGGGAACTCTCCAATCCAACCCGCCCCTCGTGTGTTCACGTGTGTGTGACGACGCAGGGTGCCCCTCGTGTGTTCACGCGTGCGTGACGACGCAGGGTGCACCAGGGTCATTGAAATGCATCCTTCTCGTCTGATTTTCTGCTGCATGTGATGGGTGAAAGAAGTTGTTAAACTCTTGCTGCTCTACTAAAACGATTGTGGTTTTGATCCAATAATGTTTCTAATAATCACTCCTGACCTCTTGGTAGGAACAAGGGAGAAAGCAGATCCCATTCTTTTCAAGGCTGCATTTCAGGAACAGGCTTCAGTTGGGGGCGTCCAGAAAAACACAAACATTTGGCTCTCTTCTTTTCAGGAATTTTTAGAGAAATGCGTTTGGGAGCTGACTAGTCTGGGAACCTTAGGATTTGTTAGATAAGTAATCCAAGTTGGCCTTGGAAGGAGAAAATCTCCCGTCTTAACCTTTGTCCTAGATATGAAAATAGGTTGTTTACACTAACAGTTTTCACCTGCCGTCCACGCAGTGGGATTCCTCACTTACACAGATCTGATGCAGAGCCCAGGATCGTTTAACAATCAGAAGCCCGCTGCTGCCCCGAGGGTGAGGACACGGCTCTGAGAAGCTGCCTGTCTCTAGCGATGATGAGAATGTCACAGCAACGTGGGCTCCTCTTTATAAACTGTTTTTCCTTGCTTAGTCCTATCATTTTTACTTCCTGCTCCAACATGAAAAGACCAGTCAAATCTACAGAAAACCCTATGAAATTTCTTAAAATGTCTAAAATCATCCATCAACCCAGGGCAGGACTGTGGGGTCACTGAGCGAGGCATTTGTTTTCTGGTGTGATTCTCACCCTGTTCCTCCACCGCGGACCTCAGCACCATCCCCCCACTGGCCCAGGCTCCTCCTGACCTTCTTGTGTCAAAATCTGAACTAGGATCTGTTTGTCAGCACCCATCTCCTGTCACGGTAGCTTAACTGCCACATCTCCGGAGGGCATCTGTCCTTTGAGCCAGGCCCGTGGTGGAAGAAAAGTCCCCTATCTCAGGGGCCCAGGCGTCCACCCAGTGGAGCGGCCTCTGGAGGACCCTCCCCAGGGGATGTGACCCGCGTCACTTGCAGGATCTTAGAGAGACTCCGACCTCACCACTCTCGTTAGCATCTCAGGACCCTTGACACCTTGTCAGGGACAGCTCTAAGAGCCAGCGATCACAGCCCTTATCAGCCAAAACCGATATCCACACGATATCCACACTGCAGCATGATCTGTTCAGCCTCTCCTCGCCCACAGCAATGTGCAGTCCTGGGTGGGGAGAAGCAAGTATCTGGCGTTTATCTTGGAAACCCCATCATTCTCTCCTGAGCTTGGATTTGACAGTCCCTGCAGCTGAAGTGCATCAGTGTCTTAAAGCCTCACGTGGATGTGTGCGTGGACAGTCTCAGCACTGGGGACGCGATTGGGAGACTTTACCCGCCTTTCCCAAGCCTCAAAAGCAGCGCCAGACACAGACAGCAGATGCACATGTGCCAGGCTTTGAGTCCAAATGCGAACAAACCAGCCCAGTGTTGGTTCTCATGGAACGTAAACATCCATACATAAAACAGAAACACATGCGTGTTATGCTGGGAAGTGGTCATGGCTCTGAAGAAAAATAAGGCAAGCTGAGCACCCATGGAGGGGGGCAGAGGTGGAATGTGGATTTAGATGGGGCACTCGGGGGCTGAGCACCGACGGAGCAGGGGCAGAGGTGGGATTCGAGTTTAGATGGAGCATGCAGGGGCTGAGCACCCATGGAGCGGGGCAGAGATGGAATGTGAATTTAGATGGGGCACGCGGGGGCTGAGCACCCACGGAGCGGGGGCAGAGGTGGGATTCGAGTTTAGATGGAGCATGCAGGGGCTGAGCACCCACAGAAGGAGGCAGAGGTGGGATGCGGATTTAGATGGGGCATGCAGGGGCTCTCTGGGGAGACGGTGCCTGGGCACAGCCTGGGGGTGGGAAGGATGGAGACGTGAGGGTTCCAGAGTCGGGGGTCCAGGAAGCTCCTTTTTTCTTTGCTCCATGAAAAGCGTGGAAGCCATGCTCACTGCTGGGGCTGGGGTGATGCCACTGAGGCTGGGAACTCAGCTGCTTGCAGCTGCTTTAAAAGGAGGGCAGGGAATGTGGCAGCCACAGATGCTGGAAGATCATGGATTTTGTTTTGTTTTGTGTTTTGTTTTTAGATAGGGTCTCCCTCTGCTGTGCAGGCTGGAGTGCAGTGGCACGATCTCAGCTCACCGCAACCTCCACCTCCCGGGTTCAAACGATTCTCATGCCTCAGCCTCCAGAGTACCTGGGATTACAGATGCCCACCAGTACCCCCAGCTAATTTTGTGTGTGTGTATTTTGTATTAGAGATGGGGTTTCACCATGTTGGTCAGGCTGGTCTCGAACACCTGGCCTCAGGTGATCCATCCGCCTGGGCCTCCCAAAGTGCTGGGATTACAGGCGTGAGCCCCCACACCTGGCCCAGAAGTTCTTTTGATAAAATAAACAAGTGTGGGCAACAGCTCAGAATTAGGAAGGTGAAGGACTGTTGGAGGCTTTGTTGAGCCTGGAAATTGCAAAATAGCTGCCCGGGAAAACGGAATTATAAATTAACCAGGAAATGTGCTGGACTGGTGGGAAGCGTGGGGCCTGTTGGAGGCCTGTGGCTGTGAATTTTAGGCGACTCCAGGTGGCAGGGTTTGCTCTTTCCCTCCAGCCAGGTTTCAAGGGCTCCGGTGCAGCGCTGAGACGAGTTGAGAGTTGGAGCTGCCAGAGTCAAGGTCACTCCAAGGTCACTCCCAGGTCCAGGTGCACTTGACAGAGGAGGGACAGGCAGGAGCCCAGCACCAAGGGGAGGACGGGGCCTCAGACGAGAGGTGGTGGCTGGGCAAAGATGGGGGTGCCATGGACTGGACACGGTGACTGGGTAAAGATGGGAGCACAGTGGACTGGACATGGTGACTGGGCAAAGATGGGGGCGCCATGGACTGGACACCTGAAACTGAGGCAATGGAAGGAAAGAGGTGCCCTCGGACAGTGGGATGCTTAAACTGAGGTTTCCGAGGAGGGACAGGTTTTGGTGATGACCACAATACTCAAGAAGAAAAGTGAGATGCAGGACAAGATTCCTGGAGGTGAAAATTGTCTGAATTAAAGTCCAAGTTATTACCTTCATAAATATTGAGGTCACCAAAAATAATGATAGAAGTAGAGGTCAAAAGAGGCCTCATTCAGGTACCAAACCTTCCCCCATGGGGAGGGGTTGTGCAGAAAATCTGCAGCAGAGCGAGTGTCTGCAGCATATGCTTCCAGGGACAGGGCTGTGGTCAGGGGCAGGAAGATCTGGGGTCTTCCTGGAGGCCAGCTGGCTCACACACAAAACTCTGTTGATATGGGCAGGCAGGGTGGATGTGCCCTCCGGTCCCAGTTTGTTGAGCTCTGCTTGCAGCCGGGGTACTTGCAGCGCGATGTGATATGACAACAGACATCAGGGCATCCTCCACAGCTGCAAAAGAGAAAGAAAAAAGCAAATGCTCAGGCCTTCCCCAGACCATGGAGTCGAAAACTCCGCTTAATAAGATCCTAGATGATTCGAATGCACAGTGAAGTTTGCGAAGCACCAGCAGGTAGTAAGAGGGAAGGGAATATTTAGAGACAAGGAGGAAGATGTAGAGCATTTTTGCTGGCAGGACTCTGGAATCGGCACGGGGTAGAGTTGGGAATTGCTTCACCAAGAAAAGTGGAAACACAAATCCAAGGTTTCCTACACAATGCATCTATACCCTTCCTCTTATAGAACCCTCTCAAGCAAAAAGATTTGCCCCACAGTAAAGAAATTTAAAAAAAAAAAAAAAAAAAGCCTTGTTGTTTGAGAGGAAGGCTTTCTTTGAAGGTGCTCTTGGTGGGGTGAAGAGGGAAGGAAGCCCTGGCGCCCTGAAGCCGTGTCCTCGCTTCCTAGCCACGGGAAGTTGCCCCCTCATCCTGAGAATTTCGTCACTTGAGCATCATATTAAAGTGTGAGGAATTGAAAGATTCCAGACCCTAATCTCTAGGAGCTGATAATTCAGAATATATGAAACATAGACAAAGAAAAACACAATTTCTTATTTTCAAATGTTTCCCCATTCTTTCATTAGCATGCACAACATATATGTTTTCAGTTTTTTGTTTTGTTTTGTTTTTTCAGACAGAGTCTCACTCTGGCACCCAGGCTGGAGTGCAGTGGTGCAATCTGGGCTCACTGCAACCTCCACCTCCAGGGTTCAAGCAATTCTCTTGCCTCAGCCTCCCGAGTAGCTGGGGTTACAGGTGCCTGCTACCAAACCAGGCTAATTTTTGTATTTTTAGTAGAGACGGGGTTTCACCATGTTGGCCAGGCTGATCTCGAACTCCCGACCTCAGGTGATCCAACCACCTCGGCCTTCCAAAGAGCTGGGATTACAGGTGTGAGCCACCACCGTGCCCAGCCCATATATGTTTTCATAAGGCCCTCAGCTCTGCCCTGTAGTCTCGCATACCTGACACAGGGACACAGTTTCTTAATCAAGCCCCGGTCCATCCTTCATTTTTGGCAAGAGCACACTCATGGTCCCTGCGGTCAAACTTCTCACACTTCAAGAAAGCACAGGACATGAGTTCCCTGAAACTTCATTAGCCCCCACTTCTCTTATGAAGGATGATTGAGCTTCAAATTGTATTTAAGATATATACCTTTTCAATTATTAAAAAGTCAAAAAATAAGATGCTTGTGAGGTTGCAGAGAAAAGGGAACACTTAATCGCGATTGGTAGAAATGTAAATTTGCTCAGCCACTGTGAGAAGCAATTTGGAGATTTCTCAAAGAACTTAAGACAACTGCCATTTGAGCTAGCCATCCCATTACTGGGATATAAACTTAAGACAACTGCCATTTGAGCCAGCCATCTAATTACTGGGATATATATCCGAAAGAAAGTAAATCATCCTACCACAAAGATAACATGCACTCCTGTGTTCATTCTCAATAGCAAAGACATGGAATCAGCCTAGGTGTCTATCAGTGGCGAACTGGATAAAGAAAATGTGGTCCATTGACACCATGGAACACTACACAGCCATAAAAAAAGAATGAAATCGTGTCCTCTGCCACAACATGGATGCCTCTAGAGGTCATTATCCTAAGAAAATTAATGCAGAAACGGAAAAACAAATAGTGCATGTTCTGACCCGTAAGCAGAAGGTAAACATTGGATACTCGCAGATATAAAGATGGGAGCAATGGACCCTGGGAGGGGGCAGGGGGACAGGGTTGAAAAACTATTTGGTTCTACGCTCACTACCTGGGGCATGAGATCATTCATATCCCAAACCTCAGCGTTACACAGTATACCCTGTAACAACCTGCACACACACCTCCTGAACCCACAAGAAAAGTTGAAGTTAAATGTTTAAAAATACCTTTTTAGTAGTGTAAACAAAGCTATCCTAGAAATAAGAGGCAGGACGGGCCCAGGACACACACGTTGCTTGAAATCGGAAAGGACCTACTGACGCCCACAATAACTGAAGTACTGTTGGGGGCTGTGGTGAAGGCAGGAGAACAAAGGGAAGCCGTCTGTGCCCAGAAGTCACCTCCCCCGGGGGAAGAAAGTTGTGCTTCAGCATCACCAGCAGAACTTGGGGGGATGCTGGCTGGGGGACAGTGGAGACCGGGGCAGAGGTTCTTGGTGTGTTTTTACGTGAAGTTTTAATCTCCAGCATACACCATTTAATCTCCAGCATACAGAGACAGCATTCATTGATGGTTCTGTGACAGCCCAACCGTGAGAACAAAATGACTCTGTGCGTTTAAACCAGAGGGAATTTAATCCTAGGAAGTGATTCCACGGGCCACGGAAGGACTGGGAGCCCCGCGAAAACAGCCAGGGTTGAGGAAGCCACAGGCCCGCCCCTGCCCCTGCCCTAGGCTAGGTGGATGCTGGAGAGCTGAGTAGCTGAGTAAGAAGCCCAGAGCCTAGGGCACAGGCCACCCGGAGACGGGACCAGGGCCTGCCCTGCAGATGGGTGGGGGAAAGAGAAATAGAGCCGCTGAGATGAGCCTGGGGGACCCGGGGGGAACTCAGACCCCAGATTCTGTCTCTGCCCTGGGCTGTGGGACCCAGGCCCCCTGAGAGGACGGAGCAGAGCTGAGCGCTGGGGGCAGGTTCCGACCCTGCACAGCCTCCACCAGCCGACTTTCTGGACTCCGGTTTACAGGCCTCCTCTGCTGATTTGTGTAATTTTAGAATTCTACTGGTTCTAAGTGAGCCTGGACTTCCTTTACAGGCGAGAGGCGCGGGGCTTGTGTTTGGGGCGATGGGAAATGCATTTCCCGTGTGCGGGTGTGGCCTCTGTAGCTCGTTATTGCTGCCACGGTTGCTGTGCTTAGAAGAGCACAAGTCTCTTCTGCCTGCACTCCAAACGCCTTCTTTATTCTTAACCTACTCTGGCAGTGCTCTCAAAAGCATGTATTTTTAGGCTTCTGGGTAGAAAGGACTGTGGTTCCTCTGGGAATAACCTGTTGGAAATCAAACAGAGAAGAAGCCAGGATGTTTCTGAACAATGCCAAGACAGAGCCGGCCTCCTCGAGTCCATTAGAGCATCGCATTCCTTTGATTTCCATTTTCGACGGCGGAAACTGCATCCTTCCTTTGAGACCGGCTAGCATCTTCTCTGATTAAAGGGTCTTCTGGCTTTCCATGGAAGCCTCTTCCTGGGAGCAGGCCAAACATTTTAGTGAGAGGTCAGATGCCCCTCGCACTGCTGACGCTGTCAGAAACCGCTGCCTGCCTCGTCCATGCCGGTTCCCAGAAGGTGCCCGGTGCCAGAGGAGTTTGAACCTGATCCAAAATGTGTGCACCATGTAGTTTGGGAAAATTCAGCAATTAAAAGCAGCTAAAACTAAGCAATTTATGACTTACAGATGTCAATTTATGACAGAAATCACTGCATATATTGTACCAGCAAAGTGACATTTATTTGGTAATTAATGATTAAAACAGTCATTTCCCGATGTTATGAGCCACCTGGTGTCTGGTGGCATTCAGAGATGACAGTGCTGGACCGGGCCGCGAGGACGCGGTGCTCCTGGCAATGGGGCAGGGTCTCCGGCAGGGAGCTGCAGGTGACACTGCTCTCCCCCCATGTCCCAGGATGTTCCCACAGTGACTGGGCACAGACCGTGGGGGTGACATACAGTTTCTGCCTCAAAAATCCTGACAAACGTTTGCTGAATGAGTGGCTAAACAAATGAATTAATTAAGGGTTCCATTCCACAGGAGGTAAAAACCAAAACATACAGAAAATCTAGGTCAATACAATACCTGCCAAGACCACAAGGATCCATTCCATTTCCGCCAGGGGTGAGTGTCCGGCAGGACCAGGCCACAGGAAGGTGCTCTCTGACCCCAGGGCCACTCTTCATGCCCTCCTCCCCTTCCCTCCCTCCTCCTGTCCCCAGTAGATGTGTTGATTGACTGTTCCCCGAAGCTGACCTTGGCAGCCCCTCACTGAGTGCTGGGCAGGACCAGGCCAGAAAAAGGCTCTTCACGCCCTCCTCCCCTTCCCTCCCTCCTCCTGTCCCCAGTAGATGTGTTGATTGACTGTTCCCCGAAGCTGACCTTGGCAGCCCCTCACTGAGTGCTGGGCAGGACAGCCGCCCATGTTCTCTGGAGCCACTGTGGGGTAAACACACAGATCCTGCTCCCTCCGGCCCCCTGGGGCAAGCACTGGGGCTGTGCCTCCCACTTCTCTTCACCCACTCTCAAAAGGGCATCACCCGTGGGTCTGCAGGCATTTCACGCCCCTAATGCCCCAAGGACAGGGCCCCAAACTAGCCAGAGAGGAGGGAGAGTGCAGTGAAACCCGAGGCTGTATCCACTTACACGGCATGGGCCATGGCTGCCCTGGAGTGCAGTCCACGAGCTGCAAAGGAAAGGCTCCTGGCCACAGGCCAGCTCCCCCCATGGGCATCCTGGGGGCTGCAGAGCTACCTGCTCGGAGTGGGAGTGGCCAGGAGCAGCCTTTAACCCCTGATCGATAATGACTTGCTGGCATGATTGGGACTGTATGGTTCCGTGATCGGCTGTGAGAGAGGAGACTCAGGTCACGTGAGGAAGGAGGGCTTGGCCAGAGCCCGCGTGCCCCACGCAGGAGGCTACCTGGAGCCCCTCAGCCTCACTAACCTCACTCCGCCCCCGTGGGGTGGCCACGCTGCCCCTCCTGAGGCCGGGACTCCATATCTGCAGTATAAAGGCCAGTCAGTCCCATTCTCTCTGCCTTTCCCAGCACGTTCTGACAAGCCCAGCTCAGCCCTCACTTCTCAGAGCACCTATCTGTTTGGTACGTTGTGTCCAGGAGACATTCACAGCCAGAAGCCCGGCAGGACCTTCGATTTGGCCATCGCTGGACCTGGGGCCCATCGGCCTCCGGAGGGGCAGGAAGGAGATTTTGGAGCCAATCCCCAGGCCCCGGTGCCTCAGGGGCTTCCTCCATTTTCTTGTTTCATTTCTGGGTTACCAGGTGAGATGTCATTGGAAGAAAGACCTTAAAATTATTTAATTTTTGCTTTAAAAATAATAATGGAAGTTTTACCAGTTCTACAATAGAGGGATGGCAGGAAGGGCGGGCAGAGGGACAGCCGCCCAGGAAGGGAAGGTGTGAGGCCTGCTCCTGGCAGCGCGGTCCTGTTAGACTCGAGCCTGCCTCTTTTGCATCTTCTGGATCATTGAGAAATTGTCTGGGTGAAGGTGAGAAGGACTTTACCACTGTGGCAGCCCGGACAACATGTTTTCCTCTCTTAAGCAAATGGAGAATAATTTAGTTGGTCCCTATAAGTTTCCTGGGGCTGTCATAAGACCACAGCCCAGGTGGTTTCAATAATAGACATTCACGTTGTCACAGTCATAGAGGCTGGCAACCCGAGATCAAGGTATCTATGGGCCTGGTTCCTCCTGAGGCCTCTCCGTGGCTTGCAGATGGCGTCTTCTCTCTGTGTCCTCACAGAGTCCTCCTCCTGTGTGTCTGTGTCCTCATCTCTTCTTATAAGGACACCAGGCAGGTTGGACCAGGGTCCAGTCATATGACTTCATTTATCTTCATCAGCTCTGTAAGGACACCATCTCCAAACACTGTCACCTTCTGAGGTCCTGGGAGTCAGGGTTTCCACGTGTGAATTTTGACAGGGCCGAACACAGCCCAGAACAGCCCCTTTTCTGCTGTCCTTTTTATTTTAAAAGCACAGTGCACCTTTAGTCTCCGAACTCCACACGATTCACCCTGTTGCGGTGCAAACAGGGCTCGCACGGCGGCCTGGGAAGCGTGGGGACCGTGAGGCGGAGACTCTGCGCTCTAGATCTACCATCTCTTCACCTTCGCTCTTGCCAAATGACTAAGCACTCGGGGTTGCGGTTTTCTTGTCTGTACAACCGAGGTATGTACTGGTCTCCAAATCCCTTCTAGCGCCCACGACTCTAACAAATTCCAAAATCAGTTCCTTTCATTCCAAAGCCATGAGACTGCATTATTACACTAAAACCTCTCCAGTGTCGGTCTGCGTGGCTGTAACCTCCCTGAGGGGCCTGAGGTTCGTGCCATTTATATCTCCAGTAAATAGTGGTAAATTGGGCCACCCGCTTTAATCAACTAGAGAGCGTCATTAGCTGCAAAAATGTGTTGACTCATATTCGTTGGTTTTCAAAGACCTATGGTGGCTCTGAGGTTTCCAGAGCCAGCACAATCAGTGCAATTACACTGAGACTCTCCAAAGAATGAGCTTTCTCAGAAAATAGCTGCTGTTCGCCGTGTCAGGCCAAAGGTACTCTAGGAAGGCATTTTCCGTGGTACTTTGAGGTTAGCACTTCCAGGAAATTCAGGGAGAATAAAGCAACAAGGAGGTGCTTAAAAATTTGATCAGAGGCCCAGAGAGGAAAACAAACAAAATGTAGTTGTGTGTTTGCCAAGTACAGTGGAGCAGGTGGCCGGGCAGCCTGCAGTGGGGAGGGGTTCCAGGTGTGGGCTGTGGTGTGGGGAGCAGGGACCCCATTTCTCAGAGCTTATTGGAAAGAGGGAAAAATCTCTTTGGCCCTGCTGGGTGTAGGGAAGACTTTGTTTGTCTTTGTGTGTTTACTTTTCAGTCCCTGGTAGCCTCTTATAAACAACATGGTGTGTTGTGTTTTGGAGGGATTCCCTCTATTGTAAGCTTGTATTGCATATTAACAGAAACTCAAGGCTTCCTGGATGGGCACGGAGAGCTCCATCTAATCTCACGCTGCAGACCCAGCACCCAAGAGAGGGAGTGAGAGGCTCTCCTGGCTGCCGTCTCTCCGGGATCACAGTTGGCTGGAAGGAAGAGTCTGGGGTCGTTCCCACACTTGAGCAGGGATCGGGTTGTCCCGCTGGGCACCCTGTGATATGTCCTGCCTTTCCAAGGCATCAGTTTTGGAGTCTAGAGAATGGGGACAATGGGTTTGGCCAACTCTGTGACAATGAGGAGGAAGAGTGCATTGCGTTCTCTCTTACGCAGTTCTCTCAATGTCGTGCTCTGCATTGCGTTCGCCTCTTATTTAAACTGTTTGACCATGGGTGGGTCTCGGAGGAAGAACAGGAGGCAGCGTCTTCTCTTAGCACAATCAGGACAAATCCATGCCACAGGGTGCAAACACCAGCCCCGGGCACCCTGCTCACCCCTGCACCCTCCTCCCGTCTCCCTCCTTCCTTCCTGCATTTCTCCCACAAATATACCTTTGGAATAATCAAATAACAAAGATGAATCACAATCCATCCACTCCCAGGGCTTTCGAAAAGAGCGCCTTGTGTCCCTGCTAAACAGAGACAGTTGAATTTTTTTGAGGAAACTTGTTTGCCTGCTGAGTTCCAACTTACACACTCGGCCATGTCTGCTCCACGCCCCACCCCAGTCTGCCTTTCAGTGAGAGGAGGGGACCCCCCAGCTCCACGCCCCACCCCACTCCACCTTTTAGTGAGAGAGGAGGGGACCCCCCAGCTAAAGTGACTCCCCCCTAGTGTTTTGAACTCCGTGTACCAGACGCCAGCCTCTGCTCCCACCCTGTAGTAAAACCTGGCTGCAGTTCCCCTCAGACGTCTTCAGATTCTCCCTCTCTTTTAGCATCTTGTAGTTGGCAACTCAACATGCTTAATTCAAGAACAACGACAAACCAACGCCTCTCTCCCGCACCCCTGTGGCCCAGCCAGATCCCCTCATTCCCACCGGGCCTGCCTTGGCCCCCCACAATCTGGCCACTCACTTGTCCCTTTTAATAAAACTGTCAGCCCAGGTCACAAAATAACTCTTCCCAGGTTCCTAACTCGCCAGGTGTCCTGGCATCACGTGACACCATTAGCCAACCTCCCTTGAGTGTGGTAGTTTCCATGCAGCCTCTGCTGGCTTTTTCTCTTCCTGTTTCTTTCTGCCAGTGCCAGTTTCTCTTTCTGTCCTTACCCTAGACCTTTACTTCCCCTACACTTACTGGACTGCAATTCACATCTGTGGCTTCAACTGCAACCCACGCATTTTCCAAATCTGACCCTCTGGTGAGACTTTATTCACCCCGCTCCACTGCCTCCAGAGTATCTTGGCTGGGATATCTCACTGGCCTTCCCAAATACAAAGTCTGTGAAACTTAGTTTGTCATCACTGTCTCTGGACCTACACAGTGTATTCACCATGTCAGTGAAGGGGTCTTTGGCTATGCTGGGGGTCCCTGAAACCACCCTTGGGCTCTGAACTCACTGGTACTCACTGGGTAAGGCTGGTGCACCAGCAGCCATTGTTTAACTTTGTGAAAGTCCATAAATTGTCACCAGCAAAGGGAGGGGAGCCTGGGTGACAACAAGGAGAATCCAGGCATGTGCCTCCAGGTGTCCTTGCCCAGTGAGTTGCGGGAATGGGCTTAGTTCCCCCAGAAATGATGGTGACAAAGTGTGCAATGTCACCAGCTGGGAAACTCACTTGAGCCTCCAGGTCCAAGGTTCAGCTGGGAAAGCTTACCTGAGCTTCGGTGTCCAAGGTTTTTATTGAGGGTCAGTCACTTAAGGAGGCAGTGTCTGTGTGACGGACCACAGTGGCTCAGACTCCAGTCTCCCAGAGGGAAAACAGAAATTCTCTATAATTCCATCATTAAAATAAACTATCTGGTCAAGCAAGTACCAAGTGGCCCGAACCCTCAGGCCCACAAAACACTGTGACCAGGAGAGGCCTTCCCAGGCCTGTTAGGGGCCTCACCAACAGCCCTGCCCTGAGTCTTGGCTCTGGCCTCCAGATCAGTCCTGCAATGACAAACCAATGCCTCTCTCCCCCTCCCCACAGTGTATACACCTGTGCAGCCTCTTGACCCCTCCCCACAGTGCACACACCAGTGCAGCCTCTCCCCCACACACAGCGCATAGACCTGTGCAGCCTCTTGACCCCTCCCCACAGTGCATACACCAGTGCAGCCTCTCTCTCCCCCACCCCACAGTGCAAACACCTGTGCAACCTCTCTCCCTCCCCACAGTGTATACACCTGCACAGCCTCTCTCTCCCCCATCCCACAGTGCATACACCTGTTCAGCCTCTCTCCCTCCCCACAGTGCATATACCTGCACAGCCTCTCTCTCCCCACCCCACAGTGTGTACACCTGCACAGCCTCTCTCCCCTCCAACAGTGCATACACCTGCACAGCCTCTTTCCCCACCCCCACAGTGTATACACCTGCACAGCCTCTCTCCCCACCCCACAGTGTATACACCTGCACAGCCTCTCTCCCCCCACAACAGTGCATACACCTGCACAGCCTCTTTCCCCACCCCCACAGTGTATACACCTGCACAGCCTCTCTCCCCACCCCACAGTGTATACACCTGCACAGCCTCTCTCCCCCTCCCCACAGTGTATACACCTGCACAGCCTCTCTCCCCCCACAACAGTGCATACACCTGCACAGCCTCTTTCCCCACCCCCACAGTGTATACACCTGCACAGCCTCTCTCCCCACCCCACAGTGTATACACCTGCACAGCCTCTCTCCCCCTCCCCACAGTGTATACACCTGCACAGCCTCTCTCCCCCTCCCCACAGTGTATACACCTGCACAGCCTCTCTCCCCCCACAACAGTGCATACACCTGCACAGCCTCTTTCCCCACCCCTACAGTGTATACACCTGCGCAGCCTCTCTCCCCACCCCACAGTGTATACACCTGCACAGCCTCTCTCCCCCTCCCCACAGTGTATACACCTGCACAGCCTCTCTCCCTCTCCCCACAGTGTATACACCTGCACAGCCTCTCTCCCCCCACAACAGTGCATACACCTGCACAGCCTCTTTCCCCACCCCCACAGTGTATACACCTGCACAGCCTCTCTCCCCACCCCACAGTGTATACACCTGCACAGCCTCTCTCCCCCTCCCCACAGTGTATACACCTGCACAGCCTCTCTCCCCCCACAACAGTGCATACACCTGCACAGCCTCTTTCCCCACCCCCACAGTGTATACACCTGCGCAGCCTCTCTCCCAGTTTCCCCAGAGGCGATGATGTCACCTGCACCTCTATGCACACACAGTGGTGACCGACACGCCACAGTATCTTATCTTCACGTCCTGTGTCTGTGTAGCCAAGGCCTCCCACCCGGGTCCCGCTCTCGATGAACAGCTTCTGTCTGCTCCTGCCGGGCTGTGTTTACTGCGTCTGTTCCTAACATGCAGTGCTCACTGGGTTGTTCACCCTTTCCCCAAAACCAGCGAGTGTGTTCGCACTTCACAGACCCTCCCTTCCTGGCAGCCCTGCCTCCAGCCAGCCCTCATCGCTTTCCTGCCTTGCCTGGCATTAGCCGATGGATGCAGAGGGCTTATCCGGCTTTGCAGGGAGTCATTTGTCAGGGCCTTCCGTCGGAATGGCTATCGGGAGATGGGTAATGGGTTCTGCAGCCTTTCGACCTCGCGGCGTTGTTTTCACCCTTTGCCCAGCTGTGATCTCCTAAACATCATTACCATCCTCCGGCTGGGATGTGGCCTTTCTGCAAAGGCTTTATCATCTGCTTTAAGGGGCAAGAGATACCTGGTACAGGGTGGCGCTCTTGTCTAAGATGAGACCCAGGACACAGGGAGAGCTGCTGCCCCTTCTCCAGTGACTTGTGGTGACAGCGTTGTGATTGGAGAGCCACAGTGTCCCCAGGCTGTTCCCCAGCTCCTCACCATTTCTCGTCAAAGTCAGGAGCAGGACAGACAGGCAGACTTTTTCACTGCGAGTTGCAGGCGGTAATTTTAGAGCTGGTCAACAGTGGTAACAGCAGCACGGGAGAGCCTTCCCACCCAGTGGAGGCTGGTCTATAAGTGCAGGAACCTGTTGCTGAAACACCAGCGGTTTGACCTACGTCTGCTGCTCTCTGCACAGAAAGCCAATCACTGAGACAACGAGTACTGCTGACGCAGAGGAGAGGAGAGCTCAGTCTCAAATCCATCTCCCGGACCGACTAAAATCGGGAGTTCACATAGCAGGGAAGAAATGTAACCATGTGCGGGAAAACAGGAACCAGGGAGAGTTAAGATGAGCCATCAGTCAACAGGCAGCAGCTGGTCGCAAAGGCAGTCAAGGCAGGCGAGGGGCTGGTGTCTTGCTGTTCCGATGCAGTGATCTGGTGAGTTTCAGCTCCTTGGTGCTTTTTTTTTTTTTAAAGGACTGAGGGCCATTTCCTGAGGAAGAAACTCAGATAAAACAAATGTAATTTTCAAGCTTTAGGACCAGAAGAGTCCATTTCTCTGTTCATTTCAAAAAGCTATGGGACTGTTGGGTCAGTTTGAAATCTGTGCTCCCTGCAGCCTCCCTCATCCTGCCCACTAGCACCAGCCATTCTGCTGACTGCTCCCAACACCAGAGTGTGCAGGGCACTGACTACATGCCCTGTGCGCCCTCACTGCGCTTCTGCCTCTGCTGACCTTGGGGTTTCCTTGTTGCTTTTCATGGAGTGCAGTGCAGTCAGCATAGGCCCCTCCGCCATCCCTGCCAAGGCTGCCCACACCCACGAACAGGTAATACCCTTCAGCTGCTAAGGCCACAGCATTCCCAGAGCTCCACGAGGACCCTCCCTGGCTAACCAAGGCCATCTTCCTCAAGGGAAGGGGAGGAAGGGCAGGAAAAAGTCAGGAAAGAGACAAAATTCGCACAGTCAAGGTCACTGCCCGCAAGAGCTCACTGAAACTCTCTTCTAACTTTGTGTACAAGGAAATCCGTTCTCGTTTCTGTTCTACTTGTTTTCCTTTATCTTATATCCCAAAGAATCTATGGTTTACTGTTACAAACACCCTCCAAATGTTCAGATCACACTGATTTTAATTATTTTGAACTATCTTTATACATAAGAAGGATAGAAAATGGAAGTAAAGTGCAAAATGTAGCTAGTCTTCCAGAGAAGGATGCTGGTATGAATTGCACCCACTGTATCTGGTTCTGAAAATATTCCCTAGTGGGATCAATACTCGTTAGGAAGCGTGGAGCCATGGCTGCACTGTGCTACACACTCTTCAGAATGAAGTGGCACCCCATGACACAGAGGCTCAGAATGCCAAGGCCAACAGCTATGAGACAGGTGGAGAGATGGAGCTGGTATTTCAACTCCCATTACTGGGTGCTCAGCAAAAGTCAGTTCACCAAGCCTACCAAACTTCCCAGGGACCATCCACATTCCTGCTGCAAGGGACATATGTGTGTGTGTGTGTGTGTGTGTGTGTGTGTGTGTGTGTATACTTTGCTATTATAGACTTCACGTATTATATAGACTTTACCTAATATGTAGACTTTATATATAATGTAGACACTTTGCATTATATAGACCATATGTATTTTGTTTACTTGACATATTACATAGTCTTTACATATCATATACACCCTACATGTTCTATAGACTTTACGTGGTATGTACACTTGACATAGTATTTGTAATTTACATATTATATAAACTTTATTATGTGTACTTTACATGCTACATACATTTCACACTGTATGTACACATTACACATCGCATAGGCTATACCCATCTCCTAGACGTAAGAGCAGGGTCTGTACCTGTGCATCCATTCCCAACCCTCTACCCCCTGTCCAGGCCCTGGCATTATCCTCCTGCCATCACCTGCTGTGCCCGGCCCCAACAGAGCCTTCTCCAACCCTGCAGACCCTGCTCCAACCCTGCAGACCCTGCCATGACGACTCTGGCTGGGTCCTCTGGAATCCAGAAGGGTGGTCCCTCAGGCGAGCAGCTAGTCCACGTCCCATGTGAAAAGCCGCAGACCCCCAAGCCTGCTCCTGAGAAGCCTTCCCTGGGCCAAGGAGTGGAGCTGCCCATCAGAGCCCCTGAAGGTGGCACACAGCCCAACATTCCACACCCTTGGGGGCTTCATGCCGCAGCCCACCAGATGGTGACCAACGGGAGGGGTTGTGGCCACTCACCAGCTGATGCCCCTGGAAACTCAGCAGCCCTGGTGCCACCTGCCCCAGGCCAGGCTCACCCCACTGCCCTCTCAGACCCTGGCGTTGCTTTCAATATTCATATAACAATAGCATGAGGTTTCATGACTGTCCTGAGCAGGGCCCAGAGAGTCTGCCTGGGATGGCTCTACTCCACGGTCAGGAAAACACACAGTGAAGCCATCATTGCCTGTTCGTCACGTCCCTGAGGTCACCATTTTGTGTGTGTTTTTTTGGTTTTTTGGTTTTTTTTTTGGTCACCTGCAATTCTCGCTTTCAGTAACAGCTATCTGTGGGCCACCACAAACACGTTAAGTTCCCATTTTGCAAGAGATAAGTTCTTAAAATACAGACAAAATTGACTTGTTGGGATGAACTTGAGATTTCTGGCCAGAGCTGCCTCACGTCACGGGCGGGCTGTAAACTTAACGCATCTTTGCTGTTGCGCTAATAAGCGGGCCCAGCGCTGCCCCTTCACAGGGAAGAAGAAGGAACGCAGGCCCTGGCTGCTCAGGAGAGCACAGGCACAAATAATTCCACCACATCATTGTTCGGGTCTATTTTTTATTTCAAAAGCTCCCTTCATCCGTTGAAGAATGAAGTTGGTGACAATTTATCTTTCCTCTGATGGTAGCGTTTCTTTTCCAGTTGAAATCTCTTCATCTGCGAGGGTGTGTGGGAGACGTGAATAGCTCCCAGCCCGAATAAAAGCGGCAATGGACGGCAGATCTGCTGTTACTGTGATGTCTAAATTGTCCTTCAATTAAGCTGGAGAGGTTTGTGAGAGCTTTAATTGATCTCTTTTTAGATACAATGAGCTATCAAAAATGGAATACTAAGTAATAGGCTTGTTGTCCGCGTCTGCTATTCAAGGGAGGAGGGAGCTATTTAAAATGTGTTCCCAGCATATTAATTGCAGGAGGCCTTGACTGCACTGCAGACCCACCTGCAGGACGCCCTTCACAGACAACTCTTTAAAGTTGGAAGGACCTGGCGCAGCCCTCCAGACGAGGCCTGGCAGAGGAGGGCAGGCAGGATGCCTGGCTTCTGCTTCTCAGGGTTTCGTTTCTGGCTCTCAACACCGCCATCCTGCAGCATGGGAACACAGAGAGCAGGGAGAGCAGGGAAGGCACCCCACACCGCCCCAGGGGTGGAATCCCACCCTCCCCAACAACACAGGCAGGGAAGCCGCACCGTCGCTGTAACAGGCCTGAAGCTGCCCAGCCGCAGAGTTGCAAGTGGAGAAACACCTGGACAAGAATCTGCTCAGGCGGACGGACAGCTGTGATCCAGGGTCCAAACTGCGTCTGAGTGGGGTCTGGGCAGCTGTGATCCAGGGTCCAAACTGCATCTGAGTGGGGATCTGGGTGGCTGTGATCGCAGGATCTGAACTGCGTCTGAGTGGGGTGTGGGCGGCTGTGATCCAGGGTCCAAACTGCATCTGAGTGGGGATCTGGGTGGCTGTGATCACAGGATCTGAACTGCGTCTGAGTGGGGATCTGGGTGGCTATGATCACAGGATCTGAACTGCGTCTGAGTGGGGATCTGGGTGGCTGTGATCACAGGATCTGAACTGCGTCTGAGTGGGGATCTGGGTGGCTGTGATCCAGGGTCCAAACTGCGTCTGAGTGGGGTCTGGGCGGCTGTGATCACAGGATCTGAACTGCATCTGAGTGGGGTCTGGGCGGCTATGATCACGGGGTTCAAATTGCGTCTGAGTGGGGTCTGGGCGGCTGTGATCACGGGGTTCAAATTGCATCTGAGTGGGGTCTTGGTGGCTGTGATCCAGGGTCTGAACTGCGTCTGAGTGGGGTCTGGGCGGCTGTGATCACGGGGTTCAGATTGCATCTGAGTGGGGTGCTACCTTCCAAGGCCGCAGGTGAGACTCACGTGCCCTGGAACATTCCCTGAGGCAGCCGGGCCAGGAGGGCAGGGGCTGTTGCCTGACGTGCCCTCGGTGGCACAGACTGAGTTTATTTTCATTCTCCTACTGACCATGTTGGCCACCAAGAAACTCTTCATTTCCCAAATCAGATGTGGACTTGCTCATCTCAGGACCCATGGGCTGCCCTTTAGGGACCAAAACACATGTGTCAGCCAAGAACGAGCAACTGCAAATAAAATCCTGTTTTCTTCTTATATTGTTGAGAATCGGGGCCTTGATTTGGTTCCCAGATTTTAAAAACAAGTCGGAGCTGCCACGATTCAGATAAAATTCAAACTGTCTGTTACACCTCTAATTATCAGCTTGCCTTCTGGGTAAAATGGTACTATTCAATTATTGGTTTTTGTTCACTTGTCAACCACCAAAAGAAAAAAAAATTATCACTGCTTTCAAACCACTAAAAGAACAGAAATTCTGCAAATTGCTTTCTAAACATAGCTACTTCCGACCCAATACCTCTCTGCAGAGTGTCAAAAATTGTATAATGTTATGTTGCATGCAAATCATATTTAATGGGGGCTGTTTCTAAGATTTTGTTTTACATTATGTAATTTTATTGAAATGATTTCTTTTGTCACCACTTTATGTGTGGCTCATTTTGACACTTTCTACTTATCACATAAAATATACGTTTGATCCAGCCCCTGTAAATAAAAGCGAAATCGTCAAACAGGAGTGTGCCGCTTTAAATTCCCTCGCAAAGTGAAGGCAATAACTAGCTCTCCTGGGCAACTTCAGGGTTCCAAACACCATGGGTGGGCCTCCCTAATTTCCGGTGTACCCTCTACCTTGCCAGTTGTGTTTCGTTTCCTGTTTGAGAGAAACGAGACCACCATAGTTAGCCTAGTCCCGGAGAGGTTACTTACACTTCAAAGCCAACAGGCCCAGTGTCCCCTTTCTGTAGCCTTGGAAGCCAGGCACACAGCACTGGTCGATGGGTTTGCATCAGGCCAGACCACGGCTCAGAGAAAATGGCACCAGCCGCTGTGGCATGAGCCCTTAACACCTGCAAAGCTTAGGCAGAGAAGGACTCCAGGCCCCTTCATGCTCACTAGCAAGTGGGTAGCACACCTGTTGCACTGCTGGACCAAAAAATAAACGAGAGACAAGGCGTTCAGGAAATATGAAGTAAGGTGCATAGTCCCAGAGCAGCTACATCCTAAGGCCAGGTTTGAACCCGGAGTGCTGCCCCTGGAGTTTCTGTTATACCCGCTCTGGCCTTGCCTCCCCTCCGCTACAGTCTCCTAGAGGAAACTCTGGCTGTAGGATGCAGAAACTCACATCCCAGGGCTGACGTGCATGCTGTGTGGAGCCAGGCAGGTTTCCGCCCTCTCTGGCCTGAGACCCCTCACCTGTCGTGAGAATGACGCCTGCACCCTCTGAGACCCACAGGACAGCAGAGAGGCCTTGGTAAGGGTGGATGGGATGCCGTGCAGTGTGAACCTCTGGGCAGGCAGAGCCTGTCACTCTCCCTCCAGGGGTGGAGCTGAGTGTCCACTGCGTGCGGCAGCAGCCAGGGTCAGGCGGCATGGGCAGCAGAGGCTTCTCCTGCCCTGATTTCTGCTGAGTTCCTGTCCTCATCTCCCATGGCCCCGACGTTGTGATGTGCTCTAGTGGCACTAAAGGACCTCGAGCCCTCGGCATGCCTGGCCTCAGCCTACTGTACCTTCACCCAGGCCGCGTCCATGGGCAGAACGCTCCCCGTCCACCACGTGATGCCCGTCCTCCAAGTGCCCTGTGGCCTCCATACCTCTCACTCTTCCCGCAGGTCTGGGTCAGGTGTGTGTCCAGCATGTCCTCCGGGGGCCGCGTGGTCCTCTGAGATAACTCACACTGGGCTCTGCCACAGCTGCCTGCTTCTCTCTCCTCTACCAGATGCTTGGGGATGTCCTGTCTCACTCCTGGATCCCCTATGTCTAATGCAAATTGAGGAGAGGGTGAAGGAGGGATCAGAGGAGACCCCTCTTGCTGTGCTCTGGAAGGGGCTTCGCCGTCTGGCCAGTCCCAGATCAAGAGTCCTGTGGGACGCCCACCAGCCGGCACAGACCCGCGGGCTCCCTCCTTCCCAGAGGCCTGCGACCCCCGCAGCCACAGCCACAGACGCAGGCACCGGAGAGACTGCCAGGCTCTCTGGGCATATGCAAGAACGCGGCATTGGCCCCGAGAGGGAATGGAAGGGAGGCGGGCAGGTGCTCTAAAGGAGCTCTCCCAGGCCTCTGTGTCATCCGTGTGCATCTCAGAAGCACTCCAACTTGAGCCCTTCACCACCTTGCTCTAGGAGGAGCTACTGCTTGCAGTTCTGAACTTTCAATTTTTTTAAAAAAGCAATTCTTTTTCTTTTTTACTTTAAATTCCAGGATACATGTGCAGAACTTGCAGGTTTGTTACATAGGTATACATGTGCCATGGGGGTTTGCTGCACCTGTCAACCTGTCATCTAGGTTTTAAGACCAGTATGCATTAGGTATTTGTCCTAATGCTCTCCCTCCCCTCACCCCTCACCCCCTGACAGGTCCCAGTGTGTGATGTTCCCCTCCCTGTGTCCATGTGTTCTCATTGTTCAACTCCCACTTATGAGTGAGAACATGCTGTGTTTGGTTTTCTGTTCTTGTGATAGTTTGCTGAGGACGATGGTTTCCAGCTTCATCCATGTCCCTGCAAAGGACATGATCTCCTTCCTTTTTATGACTGCATAGTATTCCATGGTATATATATGCCATGTTTTCTTTTTTCAGTCTATCATTGATGGGCATTTGGGTTGGTTCCAAGTCTTTGCTATTGTGAACAGTGTTGCAATAAACATACATGTGCATGTGTCTTTATAGTAGAATGATTTATATTCTTTTGGCTATATACCCAGTAATGGGATTGCTGGGCCAAATGGTATTTCTGGCTCTTGATCCTTGAGGAATCGTCGCACTGTCTTCCACAATTGTAGAACTAATTTATATTCCCACCAACAGTGTAAAAGTGTTCCAATTTCTCTGCAGCCTTGCTGACATTTATTGTTTCTTGACTTTTTAATCATTGCCACTCTGACTGGCATGAGATAGTATCTCATTGTGGTTTTGATTTGCATTTCTCTAATGACCAGTGATGATGAGCTTTTTTCATGTTTGTTGGCCTCATAAATGTCTTCTTTTCAGAAGTGTCTGTTCATATCCTTGCCCACTTTTTGAAAGAGTTGTTTGTTTTTTTCTTGTAAATTTGTTTATGTTCCTTATACAGTCTGGATATTAGACCTTTGTCAGATGGGTAGCTTGCAAAATTTTTGTCCCATTCTGTAGGCTGTTTGTTCACTCTGATGATAGTTTCTTTTGCTGTGCAGAATCTCTTTAGTTTAATTCGATCAATTTTGGCTTTTGTTGCAATTGCTTTTGGTGTTTTCATCATGAAGTCTTTGCCCATGACTATGTCCTGAATGGCATTGCCTAGGTTTTCTTCTAGGGTTTTTATGGTTTGGGGTTTTACATTTAAGTCTTTAATCCATCTTAAGTCAATTTTTGTATAAGTAAAAGGAAGGGGTCCAGTTTGTTTTCTGCATATGGCTAGCCAGTTTTCCCAGCACCATTTATTAGACAGGGAACCATTTCCCAATTGAAAAAGAGCAATTTTTATTTTCTCATTTTTCTTGGGAACATTTTGCTTGTCTAGAGCCAGAGTCCTAGTTACAGCATGCAGAAAATAAACACATAAGCTAGATTCTAGAGCCGTGAATAATCTGAAAAGAGGTGGGAAGTGGAGATGCAGGTGCAGACCTGCCTTCCCAGTCCATTGCCGACGGAGAAGCCTCGAGGTTTTTGGGCGACACGGCGCTGGGAGGAAGGTGTCTTAGCCCACTCAGCTGCTATCACAAAATACATAGATTTGGTGGTTTAAACGATAAATGTTTATTTCTCAGTTCTGAAGGCTGGAAACCCAAGACCAACGTCCAGCCCGCTAGGATTGCCATGAAGGCCCCTTCCTGGCTTGTAGATGGCACTTTCTGTGTCCTCACATGGCAGAGAGCAAGAGCTCGGTCTCTTTCTCTTCTAATCGTGAGGGCCCCACCCTCAGGACCCCGTCTAACCCAAATCACCTCCCCAGGAACCACCTCCTCATGCCAGCCTCTGGAGTTGGGGCTTCAACGTCTGAATCGGGCACAACACAGGGTTGGACCCACCCTGCCAGGAGCCTGGTCACTCTCCCGCTGCTGCCCATGTTTCTGGGGCTTGGTTGACGGGCCGGGATCTCTGTGTTCTCTTTCTACCCTAAAAGGCCAGGATTCCAAGTCGTCTGTGAAACCATGGGAGAGAGATTTGATGTTTGCCTTCCTTTCAAATGAAAGGAAAAGACTGGGGCGAGAGAGGGCGGCACTCCCCAGACAGGCCCTGAAAACACCCTGGCCCCCACGCCTCAGCAGAACAACTCTGAACCTCTATGGACTAACAGGGGCGAGGTCGGGGCAAGGAGACTCAGGGCCTGAGCCACTCACCGGGCAAGAAGTCACAGCTGGTTAGGAGGCCGCAGGTAAGCAGAGGTGCGAGCCACCCAGGACGGCGTGAGTTATGTCGACAGAGTCCCCTCAAGGGAACCCAGTATCTTGGCAGCAGATGAGGCATGCGTCACTGTCAGCCTCCACACAGGATAAATGGATGGCCTGGAATCTCGCCATCAGCAACATTGCTGTCTGGGGAAAAATGGGAGTTGAGTTTGATGTTATAAATCACCATAATTTGTTACAATTTCCAAAGACAAATATGACAGTGTGGAATTACTTTGCAGTGCCGAGGCTGTCATTTGCAGAAGCCATAAAGTGCCTGAGCAAATCTAAGAACGAGATACATTTAATCTGAGGAAGCAGAGCTCAGTATCACCTTGGAATATTGTGTTTACCAAGAACTTAGCTGCACCCGCACGGAGGTATTGCCGAATGCTCATTTCATTTCACTCCGAATCAGACTGACTCTCGTCTGAAGATTTTGTTAGCAGCTGGGATGGATTCTCCTGGACAGCTTACATTTGCTCAGCTGGAGGAGAGAAGAGCTGATGTCTGTGTTGCCCCGGGACGGTGTAAAGAGCAGAATCCCAGCACACGTGTGACCATGGGAACCTCCCTCACCATCATGGATCAGAGCAGGAGCTACAGGGGTGTTGCGTGTCACCAAAATCCTGTTTGGGACCCATGGGTTGGGGAGGCGTGGCCTGCGTGCTGTTGCCTGGTCCTGGCTCATTCAGTCTTTGCGGATCTGGACACCTCTCCAGCCACTTCCCTCTCAGTGACGAGGCTGCACGCGTGGGCAGGGAGCCCTAGAGACGGGCATCGGTAGCAGCATCCGGAAATGAGACCACAGGGTAAAACAGGGAACACCATCAGCTCTGCCAACTAATGCAGGGATCATCTGCGAGGAGATAGTTTCAGAAGCATCAAGGGAGGAAGTAATGGTGGAATTAAGCAGAAATGACTACTCAGACGGGAATGGACATTGGAACGCAAAGGCAGAAACGCCAAAAGCCTCCAGGTTGTTCTGGCTTTTAGACTTCAGTACAAGAGGCCGGGAGCGGTGGCTCATGCCTGTAATCCCAGCACTTTGGGAGGCTAAGGTGGGTGGATCACCTGAGGTCAGGAGTTCAAGACATGCCTGGCCAACACGGTGAAGCCCCCGTCTCTACTAAAAATACAAAAATTAGCCAGGCATGGTGGCAGGCGCCTGTAATCCCAGCTACTTGGGAGGCTGAGGCAGGAGAATCGGTTGAACCCGGGAGGCAGAGGTTTCAGTGAGCCAAGATCATGCCCTTACACTCCAGCCTGGGCGACAAAGTGAAACTCCTTCTTAAAAAAAAAAAAAAAAAAAAAAAAAACAACTATTTCAATGCAGGAAAATCACCTTCTAATCCTTCTTAACCCTAGTGTTTGTCTCCTTAGAAACTAAATCAATCTCTCTCTCTCTCTCTCTGCCTCCCCATCAAAGTCACCAAAACCCAGTCTCTTCAACCTGCATATCCATGAAATAATTAAAATCCTGTAATTATGGTTTTGGTAATCAGAAAGTTATTTATAAAAATACTCCTAAATGATTACGTTAAAAACCACTTCTCGGAATGCGCGTGTGGTGAACGTGGACTAGCCTCCCTTGGGGCCATGAGGGTCCCGTCTGCTGACAGAGGGGGAGGGTGGATGCTTCTCTTCGGCACAGGACTTGTCTGGGCATTTCATATGCTGATGTTACTCCGAGGAGGAAATGGAATATGCATAAGATCTTTCCTAAATTCCTTTCAAACCTCTAGCTGTGGTGTTCCTTGGAACATAGTTTAGGAAATATGCTCAGAAATCATTAACTCGTCCTGGTATTCCCAAGGGCAGCATCTTTTGTGGCAAAGGCAAGAACCCACTGCTCACCCTTGGGAGGCATCATGGAGTCAGGACCTGGCATGGCCTTGAGTCCCTAAACAGCCCCACGGTGCTCCCAGCGTGGCCTGGGTTCCTAGGGGGACTCGCACGTGGCAATGCCAGAGTCACAGCTCTCAGGTTCGTGATTAAAAGGTGATGTTTGGCTGGGTGCAGTGGCTCATGCTTGTAATCCCAGGACTTTGGGAGGGCAGGGTGGGCAGATCACGAGGTCAGAAGTTTGAGACCAGCCTGGCCAACATAGTGAAACCCCATCTCTCCTAAAAATACAAAAAAAAAAAATGAGCCAGGCATGGTGGTGCATGCCTGTAATCCCAGCTACCTGGGAGGCTGAGGCAGGAGAATCGCTTGAACCAGGGAGGCGGAGGTTGCGGTGAGCCGAGATCGCGCCACTGCACTCCAGCCTGGGGAATGGAGAAAGGCTCTGTTTCAGGAAGAAAAAAAAAAAGGTGAGGTTTACACTAATGTTTACACTAGAGACAGCAATCAGCTGGCTCGTTACTCTCCAGGGCCCAGCAGGAACATCTAATGAGAGTTTGCTTCGAGGAGGGTGGAGGCCAGCCCCTGCCCTGTCCTTCCCCTGGGGTAACACACAGGATGTGGTTCCTCCCGTTCATTTCAGAGCGGGGTCATTACAGCCACCACCGGATGCCCGCAGGTGAGGCGAAGCTCCTGGGGCAGCCTGAGGGGTTCAGATGCACCTCATTATCAAGATTTAAGTTCCTGGAGAAGCGCCCGTTCTCCGCCTGGCCTGCGTGCACCTGCACATTCAGGCTCCTGCCTGTGCCCTCACCTGCCCAGAGTGAAGGTGCGATTGACCCACTGGGAGAAGAGTCCCGGCGCCATAGCCAGCAGTCACATCCCCCTAAAGAAATGTTTCGTTTCTGATCATCACAGCTGACACTGAAATGAGAAGAGGCCCGTGATGACCTCTTGGCATCTCAGTGGCCCTGCACGCAGTGGACAGCTGCCCATAACACGCACTGGGGCAGCAACCAATGCCTGACCCCTGGGAAACTTCCCAACTCCGCAGGGAATCACACCTTCCCCTGGTCAATGCCGGGGTGAATTTCCCAGCTACAGGCCCATGGCAGAAGGACCCAGGGACGGGCCACTGAGGCTCCACAAACAGGAGCCCACACCGAAGGCCCCATGAACAGACACGGGGAGCCAGGGGTCATCAAGATCAGAACGGGAAATCACGGGGGAGAGTGGGTTCCCATGCTTTCAGATGATGAGGGTGAGCAGCTGTTTTTGATACTGGTTTTGTTGGTTTCTTAAAAGAAAGAAAATCAGTGTGGGAATTAGAGATAGACATTATGTCTTCGAGGGAGAAAGCAACCTCAAGAAAGCATCACAGGACGGTCTGTCTTCAGGGAATGGCGCAGGCTGATACAGGAAAACGCCATCCAGAAAGCATCACAGGAGGGTCTGTCTTCAGGGAATGGTGCGGGCTGATACAGGAAAACGCCTGCAGACAGCACACAGTGGGAGCACCATAATTACCTCTTCGGGGACAGTGCCCAGGTGCCCAGGGATGTTTTGCTCTGATTCAAATCACAGGCATGAAACCATTTGATGTAAGTTTGCAGCCTACAATACTGGATGGTGTCTTTTTGAAAATAACATACAGAAAATACACAGAATACCGGAGCAACTTGCAGTGGGGGTGGGAATCAGACACGGGATGTGGACCACGTTTGCTGTTAGGAGGAAAGCTGGAATTCTAGGGCACTTTTTTTTTTTTTTTTTTGAGACGAAGTCTCGCTCTGTCGCCCAGGCTGCAGTGCAGTGGCGCAATCTCGGCTCACTGCAACCTCCGCCTCCAGGGTTCAAGCGATTCTCCTGCCTCAGCCTCCTGAGTAGCTAGGATTACAGGCATTTGACACCACGTCTGGCTAATTTTTGTATTTTTAGTAGAGACAGGGTTTCATCATGTTGGCCAGGATGGTCTCAAACTCCAGACCTCGTGATCCACCCACTCGGCCTCCCAAAGTGCTGGGATTACAGGTGTGAGCCACCGCGCCCGGCCTCTAGGGCACTATTACTGTGTGGCTGTAACAATGATCAGCCTGCACAGTTATCACTGCCATGAGTAAAATGCTTGACTGAGCTGCACGTGGTGTGGAATATTGTAGATAGGTGTCCATTTGGGGGCTGGAAGGAGGATTTTTAATTAAGGAACTGTCAACAGCCAGAGGCCCAGAAAAATTTGAATCTTTGGAGAACTGGCCATGTCTCTCGCGAAGGGCTGCCTGGAGGAGGAGCCCTTGGCATGCAGCAGCCTCCACACTCGCTTTGTCCTGATGGGATCGACTTGTGAAATGATCCTGTACTCCCAAAAAGGCAAGGCCTGTTTGGCCACTCCCTAATTTACTAGATCATTCCGTGGTTACTCTGCCCACTCCGTGTGTGGGATATAGTGCAGGGGGAGGTGCTCAGCGAACCTATGGGTGGCCCATGGGCAGGACATCCTGGAGCACATGGTAGGCCGTGATTCACCAGCTATCATAGCGCAGGGCTTGTCTGAAAGCCTCATTCAAGCATCCAACCTAATGGGAGACAGAAATGCTCAGGGCCGACCTTGCTGAAGAAGCAATGACTGACCTGAGTGCTGAGTACTGAGACCTGAGTGCTGGGTGCTGAGTGCTGAGCCCTGAGTGCTGAGTACTGAGACCTGAGTGCTGAGTACTGAGACCTGAGTGCTGGGTGCTGAGTACTGAGACCTGAGTGCTGGGTGCTGAGTGCCGAGACCTGAGTGCTGAGTACTGAGACCTGAGTGCTGGGTGCTGAGTGCTGAGCCCTGAGTGCTGAGTACTGAGACCTGAGTGCTGAGTACTGAGACCTGAGTGCTGGGTGCTGAGTACTGAGACCTGAGTGCTGGGTGCTGAGTGCCGAGACCTGAGTGCTGAGTACTGAGACCTGAGTGCTGGGTGCTGAGTGCTGAGACCTGAGTGCTGAGTACTGAGACCTGAGTGCTGAGTACTGAGACCTGAGTGCTGGGTGCTGAGTGCTGAGACCTGGGTGCTGAGTGCTGAGTGACAAGCGGGTTTCCAGAGGTGAAGGGGAGCAAGTCTCAAGGCAAAGGCATACATGGGAAATGAGCTCGGTGAGCTGGAGAGAGAACCCAGAGATGCCATGAGCAGGGAGAGTGTGGGCCATGACCTGAGAGGAGTTTGGAGAGTATGGGGGGCCCACATCCCACACCTCACAGATCTTATTTAGAAACCGACAAGCAGGCGGTGTGCATGGAGGGCTTTGGGTGCAGGGGCAGATGAGGCTGATGAACAGAAAAGCCCACTCAGGCTCCATGTGAAGAGCAGGCCACAAGGAGTCTTGTCCTGTGGCTCCCACAGAGGCCAAGTGACCCTGGCTGAGGCGGTGGCCATGCAGAGAGATAATTCAGTGAGACACTCTCACAAGGACCTGGGCAGGCTGGAGAAGATGAAGTGACTGTGGCCCGGGTGCTGGGTTTGGAAACTGGATGAGGAAACCCAGGACGCAAGTGTTTCAGGAGGAGGGAATGTTGTGGGTGTGGGAGGCCTTGGGGCAGAGGCCATGCAGGATGAGGTCTGAACAATGTCCCTTCACCTGGGTGCCAGGAGGGAGACCCTCACTGAGCTCTGAGAGGGGCATTTCGGTCAGGCAACTCGGCTGCACGCTCCACATCCCATAGCAGGGGCAACAGGTGAGCAGAGGAGAAAGGCACGAGGCAGTGGATGGGTGCCCATGGTGGCAGGAGCAGTGTGGTTGGTGCCTGCGGTGACAGGGGCAGTAGACGGGTGCCCAAGGTGGCAGGAGCAGTGGATGGGTGCCCACATTGGCAGGGGCAGTGGACAGGTACCTGCACTGGCAGAAGCAGTGGATAGGTGCCCATGGTGGCATGAGGTAGTGGACGGGTGCCCACATTGACAGGGACAGTGGACGGGTGCCCGCATTGGCAGGAGCAGTGGACGGGTGCCCGCAGTGGCAGGGGCAGTGGAGGGTGCTTGCAGTGGCAGGAGCAGTGGAGGGTGCTTGCAGTGGCAGGAGCAGTGGACAGGTGCCCACAGTGGCAGGGGCAGTGGATGGGTGCCCACGGTGGCAGAAGCAATGGACGGGTCCCTGCAGTGGCAGGGGTCAGTGGATGGGTGTCCTTGGTGGCATGAGGCAGTGGACATGTGTCTGTAGTCACACGGGAGCAGAGAGTGGCTTCCCAGCCATGCACTGGTGATGGAGATACCCTGTCCTTTGCCCTGCGCGTGCCCCTGAACTCTGCCTTCTACATGCAGCAGCACTGCCCGCAAGTCTCACAACCAATAGTTTCTGCGAACATCGTTCTGTCTCCTGGGGAAGCCTCCCCCTCCCATGGAAGCTACTGAGTTGCAGGGGCAGAGGGGCTCCAACGAGGGCTATTTTTTAAATGGGGGAGATTTGAAAATGTTTAGAATCTGGTGATAAGGGTGTCGATGAGGGGAAAACTATGTAAGGGGTCACAGGAGAGGTGACGTTGCATCAGAAGAGTGGAAGGGTGTGGGGCCCAGGGCCAAGGATGGCCATAGCCACTGTGCAGGGGCGGACTCAGGCAGATGTCTCGCGGGTGCTGATGACCCCAGGGAGTCAGATTTCTCAGGTCTTCGCCTCCTCTAATCTTCCCCCTCAATCTGTGGGGGACACGCAGTGTTGGTCACGGTGCGTGGACTGATTGGAGGATTTGTGTTGGGGATGGTGTGTGGACTGATTGGAGGGTTTGTTTTGGGCATGGTGCGTGGACTGATTGGAGGATTTGTGTTGGGCATGGTGCGTGGACTGATTGGAGGATTTGTGTTGGGGATGGTGCATGGACTGATTGGAGGATTTGTGTTGGGGATGGTGCGTGGACTGATTGGAGGGTTTGTGTTGGGGATGGTGTGTGGACTGATTGGAGGATTTGTGTTGCGGATGGTGCGTGGACTGATTTGAGGGTTTGTGTTGGGGATGGTGCGTGGACTGAGTGGAGGGTTTGTGTTGGGGATGGTGTGTGGACTGATTGGAGGATTTGTGTTGGGGATGGTGTGTGGACTGATTGGAGGGTTTGTGTTGGGGATGGTGTGTGGACTGATTGGAGGATTTGTGTTGGGATGGTGCGTGGACTGATTGGAGGGTTTGTGTTGGTCACGGTGTGTGGACTGATTGGAGGATTTGTGTTGGGATGGTGCGTGGACTGATTGGAGGGTTTGTGTTGGTCACGGTGTGTGGACTGATTGGAGGATTTGTGTTGGGCATGGTGCGTGGACTGATTGGAGGATTTATGTTGTCACTGTGCGTGGACTGATTGGAGGGTTTGTGTTGTCACGGTGCGTGGACTGATTGGAGGATTTGTGTTGGGGATGGTGTGTGAACTGACTGGAGGATTTGTGTTGGGGATGGTGTGTGGACTGATTGGAGGGTTTGTGTTGGGATGGTGCATGGACTGACTGGAGGGTTTGTGTTGGTCACGGTGTGTGGACTGATTGGAGGATTTGTGTTGGGCATGGTACGTGGACTGATTGGAGGATTTGCGGGGGTGGTGCTGCTTGGCTCCTGCAGTCAGGCCCACCTCACAAGCAACATCTTGTCCCAAAAACTAATCCAAAGCAAAGCTACATTGTGGGGAAAGAGAGAACCGTGGGAACCTAGGAAGGGACAGACCACAGGGGCAGGACGAGTCCAGTCTGGAGCTCATAGAGGGCAGATCCCGCTTGGGACCACATGCCACTGGGTAAATACACTTTCAAAATCCCAATTCCACACATTCTGCTGGTGTCAACAGAATCCACTTCCCTCTCAGGCCATCATTGCCTCATTCTAAAATCTGTGGTTCGGCTTCTGACCAAACATGACAGCATCTAACTGTTTTCACTCCAAAGGGCATCACCTGTCCAGGAAAGGGCTTTCTCACCCAACGGGCAAGAGTGCCATCAACCAGCACGACGGGAGAGGTGTGGGTGATGGGAAAACCGTGCAGAACTGGAGAGGGCTCACATTGGGCACTGCTGGGATGACCAAAGACCTCAGACGAGTAACGTGAAATTCTGTGCCATGGTTTACCTCTATAAAACAGGACTAAAAGTGTGTTCCTCACACCATTATCATCAGCAGTACTTTGGCGCATCCATAAGTCCTTCCTGAGAGCCTCACATATAGCAGGGACTCAATAAGTAACTGCTCATAGACTCACGTGCACTGTCAGATCAGTTATATAAATATGAAATGTGGCCAGGGGTTCCAAACATCGATACAAATGCAGCGTGAAAGGAACCAGAAATGGAGGAACAGTGTTTGATACGTCACTTTAAAAATCTGGGTAGACCAGCAGTTTAGGAAGTGATCACGGGCACTCACAGGAGGCGCGGAGCTGTTGTATCGCACAGTAACGTTAATGCAGTAAACTCAGGTGTGTTGGCCGGAGACACAGTCATTGGCGAGAACGTAGCCCACAGCCGCGGACACGAGTTTGTCGAGAGGCTGCGCACGCATTCGGGTTATTCACAGCCACCTCCAAGAGGGGAGTCCATAAAGTATGGGGGCTGTTATTGATGGAGGCAGGATTATATGTCTCTTACTGCACAGATATATCAGCCTGGCATTTTTCTACTTACTCCAGGATTTTTATAAGGTACAGTTCAATGGCATTCTTGCTTAGTGAATAATTTTAATTTGTGCATCCAGAATGATAGATTTGTGAAGACAGCAAAGACCCATCCCTCATCCCCTTCTCCCCGTGCAGCTGGGCCCCTCTCCCCTGTCGTCCGTCTGATGTTCTTGCCAACACCCCTTCAAATATCTCACGCTGGACGACTCTCCTGCTCCTCTGATGAGATGTGTGATCAAATGGAAGAAAATTATTCTAATAGACTATCTGACCCCCGTCTTACCAAACCAAATAGCATCTTACAATATTATATTTTTAACTTTCTAATCATCCTGTTATGTATATCGTCTTTTTACAGCAAGTCTTTCTAATCATCCTGTTATGTTTATCAAGTCTTTTTACAACAGAAATAGCATTCTTCTTGCCAGTCATGTTAAGGGCATTGATTTTAATTTAGTTTTTGTGGATTATTGTGTTTGCTTGATTTAAAATGAAAATCAAGGAGGAAGAAGTTTTTAAATATCATCAGGCAGTTTGCTGAGTTACTACTATAAGCAAACCCCGTAAAAATCATCAAAACAGAATCCTAGGCATAGGAAAGAAAACTCTCTCATAACCACCGATCTATGTGGGGATGAGAATGTCTCTATAAGGAACGCTAGACATGTATTTAAAATACTAGCAGAGTCATATCGTAAATGAGGATACGATAAGTACAAGAAGCAGATCTCCACAAGGAACTGGAAGTGAGATTCTGTGGCGAGCACTGTAGTTTTAAACTGAGGGAAGCGGAGGGAGAAGTTCCTGTTGGAATTCTTTCCCTTTGTCATTCTCTTCAGGCTCCTGATCAGTTTCTGGGTTGAAGAGAAGCGCAGTGCCTCTCTCGTCTGTGGTCACTTGGTTAATATCATCCCCAAATGTGGAAGCTTCCAAAAAGCTGGAGTGGTTTCGTTTGGAAGTCAGAGCTGTGCACAAATAAATTGTTTTCTCTATTTCACGTAATTATTAACAAATGCGAATTAAGACGCAGGGGATGTTTCTATGCCAGGACTTACCTGTGGGGAACTGTGGGGCTGATGAGGCAAGCAGCGAAGTGGCTGCCTGTGCCCGCTCACGACCCCTCCACGCACCAAGTGCGTGAGTCAGGGAGGTGCCAGGAGGAGGTGGGAACAACTACTTCATGTCATCTGGCTTAGTCCGTGTGTGTTGCTAGAAAGGAACACCCGAGGCTGGGTGATTTATGAAGAAGAAAGGTTTGCGCAGCCATGGCTCTGCACGCTGCACAGGAAGCGTGGCACCAGCATCTGCATCTGGTGAGGCCCCAGGAAGCTTCACTCGTGGCCGAGGGGGAGGGGAGCTGCCTTTGCAGAGATCACGTGGTGGGACAGGCGGTGGGAGGGGCCAGGCTCTTCCTACCAATCAGCTCTCACTGCAACGCGCGGAGCAAGAACTCATTCATGACCAGGAGGACAGCACCAAGACACTCATGAGGGATCCACCCCTGACCCCAGCATCCCCCACCAGGCCCCACCTCCAACACTGGGGATCACGTTTCAACGTGAGATCTGGAGGGGACAAACCTCCAAACCATAGCACTGACTGTGCCACTCTTAAGAGACAGTTGGACAGCTCTTTGCCTCCTCTACAAGGCTAGGGATGGGGTTCCAGGCATGCTCGTTAATGACTGCCCCACCTGCCCCACCTGGCCCATCTGCCCCACCTGCCCCATCTACTCCAACTGCCCCAGACCATCTCTCCAACTTCCCACCTGTGTCCTTTCCAAATCCCAGGAGCAGCCGTGCAAGTGCGAGACCGCCCTGCTGCCTTAGAACAAGGCTTTCCCCAGGAAGCTGTCTCTACCCAGGACAGGCCCTGTCCCTCGCTTCCTGAGCAACTCCCCCTCAACACACATGCACACGCATGCATACATTCACACACAAACACGTGCATACATGCACATAAATGCCCGTACACATGCACATAAGCATACATGCACACACACCCATACACGCTCACACACAGACACACACGCACATGAGCATACACGCTCACACACGTGCACATACACGCACATAAACGCACTTGGACATGCGTACACACACACAAGCACTTGAGCATACACGTGCACACACACACACCTACATGCTCACACACACACATGCACATACACGCACATAAACACACACACGCACATGAGCATACATTGCACACCCATACATGCACACGCACACATGCACACACACTCACACAGGCCAGATGCCTCGGCTAGCTCTGTGCAAATGGCGGGCATCTTTTGCAAGCCACCCTGGCTTCCCAGGCTGCCTCCCTCTCAGGACACACACACAACCCCTCCGAGGTAATGGGACACAGATGCAACCCACAGAGCCGACAGGAAAACGTGGGCCACCAGAGTCGGGCTGCTGATGTACTTTGAACTGAAAGGCCCCCTAGATATGCACAGAACTGCACGGCTGAGGTGAAGAGACCATGAGGAACAGAGACACCAATGTTGCAGTCGAGGAAAAAGTTAGAGAAGAATGTAGAATAAAAAGAATCATAAAGTGAAATAAATGTTTTCAGATTTTAGATTTCAGATCCACTCCCCCAGATGAAGTTGTGAGATTCTTGAAGAAAATAATTGCGCCAGTATTTGATCATTTTACAGTTTTGATTATGATTATTTCCAATTTTCCAGGAAAGAAATCTGTGTGTAACCTCACATGCCTGTGTTACAAGTAGAACCAGAAATTCCTCCTCCCCCAAACACACACAAAGGAAAGCAATTATTTAAGTCAGGTTCCTGACTTTTTTTACAGCTATTAGTACAAAAAGTGTTTTCTGGGGTGGTTTTCTGGTGTGAAACTCAGGATTTATAGAATCTCTTCTGGTTTGTGAAGTTATTATTATTTTATTACTAAAGCCCTTAACTAAAGCAAGGATGCTTACTTAAATTGGCAGCTAGCTGTGAAAATGGAAAGGTAAAAAGACATAGCAGTATGTATTTGTGGATATAAATTATCTTTAAATCTGGAGGCTCAGACATAGATTGGACTATCCTGACTATTTTCTGTGTATTTCATTCCAGCCAGACTGCAAGTTCTAGGCTGGAAATATTATTTTCAACATAGAATTACAGGCCTTCGTGTTGCCACTCACTGTGATAACCAGCAGTTCCTGGAGCCCTGCAGCACATGTACACAGCACACATGAACACACGCTTGTGTGCACTCTGACCCTGCTCACCACCTCCCCCTGGGCAGCCACCGGGCTACGCTGTTCTGGTAATCAAAGGTGGAGATGAGGAAAGTGTCTGCCTACAGTAAACACTCAGAAATAGATTCCTGTGAAAGCCAAACAAAAAGGCAATAGAAAGTAGAAGTGGGAGACACTACATTTTTCATTAGGGCTGTTGCTGTGGAGGTTTTAGGACTTGGGCTCAGGAAAAGTGCTTCTTGCTGATTGACCCATTATCCAAGTCTAGTTGGAGGAACTTGTGATGCCAGCAGGTCTGAAAATTGCCCAGAAGATCACAAACATGGATGCCTGCTGGTGGACCAAAGAGATATTAAGGAACTCTAATTATTTTCTTTTACATCTTTCCTACTGAATATTGGACACGTTAGTCACAAATGGCGACTGAATTAGTGGGACTTATATGTGGTGATTCCATAGGCATCAAAACACCTGCAAGGCTTGGTAGCCATAAAGCCCTGACCCTATTTTTGCTCTATTGCACCAAATACATTCATTGTATTATAAGAAGTTTGTGTATCTCCGACTCCCCTACAAAATTTTGTGTACCTTAAAGATAATGACAAAGAATTATCTACCTATCAACTATTTTCTCTCTCTCTAAACCACCCATCTATCTATCTATCTATCTATCTATCTATCTATCTATCTATCTTCATATCCCCAGGATACTTTCTAGAATATAGTAAGTGCTGAATAAATTAATGAATGCTTAATTAAAAAATGAATAGGTGAATGAATGAGTGGATGGATGGATGGATGGATAGATGCATGGGTGGATATTGAGTAGACAAATCAGGCTGATTAGAGAAAGAAACAAGCTATTCAATACTGTTTATAATATGCAGGCCATTTATACAGAAAAGAGCATTTATAAAATAGGAGATTAAAAGGATGACAGATTAGAAAATGAAATGTTCAAGATTTGTGCTGATACGATGGTAAAACCAGGATGTGGAGCATCTGACTAGATTTTAGAGAGAATTAAGCCTCAGGGTAAAACATTCTGATTTTATTTCGGTGATACTCTAAGTCATTGCTTGTTTCTGATAAGGAAAGAGTCAGTATTAATTTGGAAGCTGCAAGCTTGGAATAAAGTTATTTTAATGATGAGTGGAGAATCTGAAATGTTGAAACAGGCTCATGATCAAAATGCAGAAACTCGTGATAGAGATGAATGAGACTGAGGTGCTGTTCCAGACGAAGCCTCCGGCAGGTTCTTTACACAAATCTAACATGAGTGGGTGGAACGGCCCAGCAAGCATAGGGGCTTTGTTCTTGGTTTCCCCAGCTCAGGGCTGCGTGATATGTGTGTAACTTAATCCCATAACCGAGCCACCTCCAACTTCCTGATCTGTAACACAGTGGAGTGGAGACTATGTCCTCTTTGCACTTACACAAAATCTTGGTTCTAATGTTAGGATAAAATATTACTTCCAATGCCTACATTACATATCTAAGTAGATAACCATTTGTTATCATTATTAATTAATTTGTCATCAGATTAAACAGAAATTCATAGATATTTGCCATACTTGTTTCTCTCTGAAGAAAAATAAAACCTAAAACTAAGAAATAGCCATTGTCGATTTTGGATTTGTCAAATAGTGTTATCGATTTGCTATAGAAATGTGAGTCGGTGCTCTTCTAACAAGAGGATGATGTCACCAGGCAGCAGACTCACATTGTCTGGTCAGTGTAAGGAGATAACGATTTGAAACACACCTGAAAGAGAGCTTAAGGGCTTTATAAGCAATAACATCGTGATCCTCGGGCTCGTGAGAGAGAGGAGAGTCCCTCCTGCCATGGGGACTGGAGCAGCATAAATGAGGTGCCTGGTTAGGAGCCACGGTGAGCTTGGAGCCCAGCATGAAGGGGCCTGGCCTGAGCTGCAGGCACGCTGTCCTCCAAGGACCTCGGAAGTGTTCTGAGAAGTAGAAGTGCAACAGTCTTTAGAGGCTACCGAAAAATGAGGCTAAGATCCACGAGTTTAATAACTAACGCATAAAAGAGCAAAGGAAGAAGGAGAGGAATGATTGCTGAGAAGAGGGATATGTGTAGGGTTGGCATGCATGTGTAAGAGTCCCTAGTACACACTGGACCACCTGACACCCACACTGAGTGACAGAAGGAGCTGGAGCATGCAAAAGTAGAGACATTGTCCTCATGTCCTCATCACAGACAGGAGGTGGCATCTGGGCCTGGACCTTCCTGGGAGTCAGGGTTTACCCCATGGCTAGCTGGGGACACTGGTTTCTGGTTTGCAGGAAAGGCCTTCAGCCACCCTTTGTTTTACTGCCCTCTGACTCATAGGCATCAGACATCCCACAGCGAATTTTCCTCTCTTCCACTTCCCCTCTTATAGGCAGTGTCCTGTGGCTTTTTCTCTCATTCTTGTAGTTTGTGAGGCCAGAGATCAATTGTCTTTGATCCCTGTCTATCGGGTTATACGAAGACAACCTCTGTTACTAGCAGCTACTTCAAACGTGAGGCTGTCTGAGAACTGAGAGGTAGCCATGTATTTTAGCAACTCTGACAATATCACAAAGGCAGGGTCTCAACACTAAAATAATGATGATTACCGTTCACTGAATGTTTCCCTTGCTCCTGACAATTGTGTGGTTATCAGAAATTCCTTTCATTTTTCTCAACAATCTTGTGGGGTAGACATGTTTAACTAAGTGTCAATGAAAAGAGTCCAACTCTGTAAAATAGTTGAAAAGATTTATTATAAGCCAAATATGGGTGACTCGGCCCACGACACAGCCCTCAGGAGATCCTGAGAACATGTGTCCAAGGTGGTCGGGGGGCAGCTTGGTTTTATATATTGTAGGGAGCTATGAGACTTCAATCAAATACATTTAAGAAATACATTGGTTTGGTCCAGAAAGGTGGAAAAACTTGAAGCAGAGAAGGGGTTGGGGGTAGTGGGGGGTGGATGGGGGGGTGCACTTCCAACTTATAGATAGATTTAAACATTTTCTGTTTGACAATTGGTTGAATTTGTCCAAAGTCCTGGAATCAATAGAAAGAAACATCTGGGTTGCAATAAGAGTTGGTGGAGATCGAAGTTTTATCACACAGATGAAGCCTCCTGGTAGCAGGCTTCAGAGAGAAGAGGCTGTAAATGTTTCTTGTCAGACTTAAGGTCTGCGTTGCTGTTAATGCCAGAGAGGCATCATGAGGCATGTCTGACCCCCACTTCCCATCATGGCCTCAAACAGTCTCTCAGGTTACATTTTAAAAGAGCCCTGGCTGGGGAGGAAGTGCATTCAGAAGCTTAGGGGGCCTTAGAATGTTATTTTTGGTTTATGTAGGGAATATGTATATAAAAGACTGAAGCGAGGTTTTCAATGTCCAAGACAGTATAGGTGGTTAGGAGCTGAGTCCGAATTCACACCTGAGTCCATTGGGCTTCAAAGACTTGCTTTTAACCACTACATTCTATTGTCACCCGAGACACCTGGGACCCAACTCATCTATGGTGGGGGGAGTAATGCCATGCCTGTCATAAACAGAGCTTTTAAACATGCAGTTTCTATGACTAATACAGAGTTTCTACAGCCACCTCACCCAACTCCGGGCCGCCTGTACTTGCTGAGCACATGGGAGTATTAATTCTGAGTCCCCGAGGGGTAGCCTCAGGGTCTATTCCAAGTGGTCCTGAACTCAAAGAATAAAACTTCAGGATGACAGTGGGGCTGGACCTAGACTAACACATTTGACGTTTCTGAAATGTATTCTGTCAAATTAAACATTTCTGCGTAAATCGAGGTCTTATTCTCAGAAATGGAAAAGGTCCAGGAACCGTCTGAAAAGCTTGCATCTCAATGCTATATATGTAGTAAATATTCAGATATCATTTGATATCAACATTGTGTAGAAAATAGTGTTCTCTGAGAAGCCTCAGTGCCCACCACCCAGGAAATGTGTAAAGTAATTTTTCCATAATTTTCTTATCATAGGAGGTGATACATATTAGCCAAAAATGCACGCAGAATGACCTTAACTCATATTTTTAGTCTAGCCATTTTGGCCAAACAGCAGACAAACTAAGCAATGTGGTTCTCACCACTTTGTATTGAAATGTCAAAAAGTAATGCAAGTTTGGTGATTAGCAAATGTTCCCTACATCTATTAATTAATTGGCCTAAATGATTTAGTTATCATCAGATGTCAGATGGGAAAGTCTGACCCATTGTTCTTTCTTCCCTAAGTTTAGCTTTTCATGTGTGTGTTTTAAAAAATGTAAAGTATGACCATGGTAAAAGTCTAGAGAATTCAGACAGATATTAAAAATGAAAGTGAAAAGTCACTCATAACCCCACCAGCCAGATATAAGTGCTTTTTCAATTTTGGTTTGTGTCCTTCCAGATATATTTTTATACACATACATATATAGACATTTGCAAACTGTAAATATAAATACAGTTTTATTACAAAAACAGGGTCATATGATGCATACAGTTCAGTCAGAAACTGGAGTTTTAACCTAACAATGTATTATATGAAAATCTCTAAGCAAATGTGCTACCAAGTTAAAACCGCATATGCTCCTGTGTATGGATACACTTAATTTAGTTTTTGTTGGATATTTACTCTACTTAAACGTTTTGGTTATATGGAAAACACTAGCAAATATGCCAATGCGAGCTTTTCCCACATGCTCAGTAGAGCCTCTTCTGAAGTGGAATTCCCAGGTGGGGACAGCAAGGGACTCATTCTAGAGGAAAGGATTTGCCCGGGGTGTGTGAGCTTCTGAAAAGACATTTCTAGCTGGCAGAAGGCAGCCTACATGGCAATTATTTGAATACCCTATGGTTACCGTTTCAAGGAATCAGAGGGAGGTAAGAGTTACAAGATCCATGCAGGGCAAAGGGAGGTAAGAGTTACAAGATCCATGCAGGGCAAAGGGAGGTAAGAGTTACAAGATCCATGCAGGGCGAAGGGAGGTAAGAGTTACAAGATCCATGATGTAGGGCGAAAAATCCTCAGGCCATTGGTTTTGCTAACTGTGCCATGGCCAGTCCCAAATCCTGAGTGGCATGACTTTTTCATGTTCTGATAATATGGGCATCACAGCAACAGAGAAGTCAAACGGACCCAAAGGTAGGGCCTGGGGCTAACAGACAGCACCACACCTCCCATCCACACCACCTGAACCACAGCAGGGCACCGGGGATGATGGCTCTCTGCTGGCCCAGCTGCAGGGTCCTTCAGGGAGCTCCTCGGACACAAAAGTAGGCCCCTATGATGCAAGCATATAACACCACATGTGGATGTTACACAGAATGCATACATATGACAATACCGACATACAGACACTACACAAATGCATACGTATGACCACACCACCTGCAGACGTTACACAGAATGCATGCGTGTGACAGTATCACAGGCAGACGTTACACAGAATGAATGCATATGACCACACCATGTACAGACGTTACACACAATGCAGGTGAGTGACCATACAACATGCAGACATTACACGGAATACAGACGTATGACCACACCACGTGGAGATGTTGCATGGAAGGCTCCATCTGACACCCCCTGGGGAGGTCCAGGGACGTTATTGTTTCCAGGAGATTGGGTGTGCAGAGCTCCGTCCTCACAGGCTACATGTCCACAAATGAAGCAGACGCATTCCGAGGCAAACAGATACAGATGTGAAGTGAAATTGGGAGCATTCACCTGGAAACTCTAGAAGTCATCGCTTGTGTGGGAATTGAACAGGTCATCCAGGGGGTTCTGGAGTGAGAAGGTGGCAGAGTGGATCAGCTCTGAGTTCACTTTGTCTGACTTCACTGCTTCTACTTAGAGGGCTGAGACTGAAGCTCATGCGGCCGACACAGCATCTTCTGATCTGATCGGGGAGTTTCGGATCCATCACTCTCGCTGCTGGAGCGCTTGCTTTTCTGACGGGTTGGCCTCTCACGTACAAAGTAATAAATATCGCCTGTTTTGTTTCATCTGTCTTTCTATTCTTGAATTCTTTTTACCTCCCCACAGGAAGGCCTATTTCAGAGTGATGTGGGACTGATAGGGATGTGAATTTTGCCCCCTTTCATTCACTCAGGGAATATTTAGTGAGCGCCTGCTATGCAAAGGCTCTGTCCTGTTCTTTGGGGCTGAGCTGCGGGGAAAGGGTAGCTCGGGAATCCCTTTCCTCACAGAGTGCCTATCCTGGTGATTCACAGGAGGAAGCAGAGACTAGTAAAATTAAGTAACTTCCTGGTTAGCTGATCATACGACCGAGGACAAAATCCCATCTCGTGATTCTCAGGGAAATGGACTCCCACAGTCGCTGGGTCCACCCCACCTTGGGACGGTGTCCTGGAAAGCGGCGTGTGCAAGTATGCTGACAAAATCCTCATTATTAAGCGAGGTGACACATGGCATTAGCAAATTCACTTGGTGGGCATTGGTGGGGGCAGACCAGGAAAATAAGAAAAGGAAAGGCAAAATTTAAAAACTTAAATTCCAGTATATGAAAGAAAGCAAGTTTTCCCATCCTTTCCCAGCCATATCAAGAGCTGATTTACTGAACCTTCAAGTGGAATTCTAGACTTACTACCTAATAGAGCTTTTTTCCTGATAATACCAGTTTCCATAATTGCTTTTACCCCAGAGAAGATTACAGCATTCCAGGATGTCTCTACCTTGCTTTGCTTTTAGTGAGAATATAAAGAAGGACAAGAAAAATGTGCTATTGGATATTAATTTGCCTAAATGATCTGAAGGAGAAAAAAATGAATTTGAATCACTTCCTGTCCAATTCACCATTTAAGCACATACGGTAGTGCCCTTTTCCAAAAAAGGAAGGCACGATGCAAGAGTTACTTTCAGTGGCCACGTCTGAGTGACATTATCTCTCACACTCTCGGTGCGGCTGCCTCCAACTTTGAATTTGAAATTTTCTAATGGAAATCCTCCCTCCAGTGAGCAGGCGGCCTGACGCCACGACCGCTGGGATCAAATGTTCCTCCCACAGCAAGTGCTCGGATGAAAAACTGGGAAAGGACTGGCCGGCGTGGGGGAAAAGCCGGCCCTTTTCTGCTACTTCAGATGAATAATGACTCCTAAAACCCAGCACGTGAAAGGCTGAGTTACAAACACACGTGTCTAGAATAAACTACCCAGCAAACTTCCAAGCGCTGTCATTACTGAGACCTTTAAAATACAAACGCTTCAAGTGGGGCCATTCGCAACCTTTTTGTGTCACTTTACCGATTATCCTCATACTTTAACTCATTTTCCCCCATCTCTGTCGCATCACAGTCGGAAGTGTGCACGGGGCCTCCGCGGGGAGCTGCACTTTGGGCGATATTCGCATGCAGCTCGAGGAAAATGTTTTCTTTCTAGCTTTATTAAGGCATACAACAGGATGGCATTGCCCCAGGATATCATGCCAACCTTCATTTTCCCAAGCACAGAGCAGCCCGCACAGCACAGAGCAGCCCGCACAACACAGAGCAGCCCGCACGGAGCAGAGCAGCCCGCACAGCACACAGCAGCCCGCACAGCACAGAGCAACCCACGCAGCACAGAGCAGCCGGCACAGAGCAGCCCGCACATCACAGAGCAGCCCGCACATCACAGAGCAGCCGGCACAGAGCAGCCCGCACAGCACAGAGCAGCCCACACGGCACAGAGCAGCCCGCACGGCACAGAGCAACCCACACGGCACAGAGCAGCCCACACAGAGCAGCCACACAGCACAGAGCAGCCCGCACAGCTCAGAGCAGCCCACACAGCACAGAGCAGCCCGCACAGCGCAGAGCAGCCCGCACAGAGCACAGCAGCCCGCGCAGAGTCCGCACAGGTGAACAAGCAGACATTTGGTCTGAAGCGCATATGTCGAGAATGCACGCTTGTCACAAGTAGGTGGGAAGCTCTGAATCCAGCTGCACCTCGGGAAAGGAGGAGGGAAAGGGAGCAGGGAAAGCCGCCTCTGTTGCACCCATGGTTGTTAAACACACCTGTCAGAGCTCACCTGCCGGCCTCCATTGTCCTGGGAAAGGAGAGGGCCTCGGGTCAGGATGGAGGGAAGGTGGTTTATTTGGGGTAAGGGTAAGGGACGCAGCTGCAGGACACGAGGAAGGAAGGTCAGCCCGCAGTGAGGCCGGCCTTGAGCCTGCTACCCGGTGAGCAACTGGTGGGTGGCCCTTCTGGGGAAACTGCAGGGCTTGAAACACGTGCATCAGAACCACGCCCTGTGGGGGAGGTGGGAGCCAGGCGTCCTGCGCCCACAGCCCCATTCTTAGTCCATGGTAGCTCCTGGGAGGGCCCCCCCAGCCCTGCTGGCCCAAGGACATGGCAAAGCTGACCCTAGCAGAAGAGAAAACCTTGGACAAAGCGATGCAGGTGCTGCTAGAAGTCCAGGCATGGAGGTGGCAAAGGGAAGAGGGTCAGAGCACCCCGGTCTGTATCACAGCAGGGCCGTCCTCTGGGAAGAGGGTGTGGTCAGAGCACCCCGGTCTGTATCACAGCAGGGCCGTCCTCTGGGAAGAGGGTGTGGTCAGGGCACCTAGGTCTGACTCATAGTAGGGTCGTCCTCTGGGAAGAGGGTGTGGTCAGAGCACCCCGGTCTGTATCACAGCAGGGCTGGGAAGAGGGTGTGGTCAGGGCACCCCTGGTCTGATTCACAGTAGGGCCGTCCTCTGGGAAGAGGATGTGGTCAGAGCACCCCGGTCTGTATCGCAGTAGGGTCGTCCTCTGGGAAGAGGGTGTGGTCAGGGCACCCCTGGTCTGATTGACAGTAGGGCCATCCTCTGGAGTCTGACTTGAGTTTTGTCCACATCTGGCACTGGCTCAGATCTCCTGCCCACAGATACGGAGGCAAAGCCCAGGCGTGGAAGACATCTTAGCACTGCACACTCCGTGTTGACCATGAGCAGACAGCAAGAATTCGGAGAGGTGATAGTGGCACTGTGACATAGGCTTTCCTTAAATCTCACAAAGAAGAATCAAAGAATCAGAAAAATCTGCTCACAAATCGGCTGAGTGAGAATAGCATCATTGCTGCAGGTGCCAGCTGGGCAGTCAGTGGCTGGCCGCTTCCTGCACCTTCTGGGCCTGGAAGAAACACTTTGGGATCTGAAGTTACTTTTTTCTTGGGCACCTGAGTGACTCTGGCTGAGGGGTGGGTGGGCAGGTGTCAGCACAGCTGTGGAAGGCAATGGGGTCCACCCTCTCACTGTGGGGACAGAGGACCAGTGCTCCAAGAATGGGGTCACTCTGGGGCCTGGGGAGCCTCCCAAGGCTGGCGGGTTTTCCTACGCCTTCAGCTTCTCCAGAACTGACCTGGGTCTTGGCTGCAGGATGACCTTGCTGGGATGTGCTTACTCTTCTGTGGTGTGAATGTCCCCCTGATCACCCAGAAAGCTGTAATGGTTGTGATCTCAGATCCACTGGATCACGGCGGCAGCCAGGCAGAAGGTTTCCCACCTGGAAACAGACGTGCTGTGTTCACCTGGACTCTGTCGGCTCAGGGAGTCAGGGTCCAGTGCACCAGCCATCGGGCACCAAGTTCCCAGTGGGGGATCCAGGCACGAGCCACACCGTGTGCCCGCCTGCCCCTGCTCTGTGCTGCTGTGGCCTCACTGAGGCTTCTTCTGGCCTCATTGAGGCTGACATTCGGTCTGCTTCCTGGCTATTCCATAGTTTTCCTCTCCAATTTTGTTCTTTTTTTGTTAATGATGTTGCACTATTGCTGCTGCAACAGGTTTTCTGCAAAGCCTCCAGCTAAAATTTAATTTGAACTTGGCCGGTAGATTTGGGTTTCAGCTATAAAACAAAAGCCTTCCAGTGAAAACGCCTGTTCACAGCGTGCCTTTCCATTTTATTGTCTCTTTCGCCCCTTTTCTGTGTCCTTTCTCTACTGTGGTCATGATGAGAATTCACAGAGTGCTCAAACCCCACACTCCACTTCTGGTCTTGCCGTGAGCAGCGAGGGCTCCACTCCATCCTGCAACGTGGCCAAATTGCATAATTTTCCATGTACTTGGCAAGGTGTAAAAACCTCTTCATAAAGGATTTCTTGTTCTCACAACACAAAACCCACCCACATTTGAGTGTCCTGGGATTTTAAGCTTCTTGGGTGGTGGTCCAGTGCAGTAGCCATCTGCCACAGGTGACAACTCTAATTCAATCAAAATTAAATACAACTTAAAATTCAGTTCCTCTGTCTCGGCGGCCACATTTCAAGCACTCCAAGGCCATAGGAGGCCAGGGGCTGCCGTGCAGGACATACCAGATCTGGACATGTCTAGAGGGAACCAAGTTCTATCAGACTGTGTGGGGGCAGCCAGAAACAAGCCCCGCTGAGGGAGGAGGGAGGAGGAAAATACATCCCAGATAATGGGCATCAAAAAACATACTCAGTACTACATGGTCACTGAGAAACATTAAAATTCAAAATTCATTTATTGTTCAAATAATTGAAAAGCAGTGGAGAACTGACGGCTGTTACCCTGAAATTGAGGGCCGTGGAAGTGTGTGATTTACTAATTCCCCAACTATTGTCCCAAAGTGTCAGAGCCATCCTTCTGAACATTCAGGAGTCCTCTGTATCAGCAATATCAGGTATATTTTTATATATTTACGTATTTTTGTTATTTTATATAATATACATACATATATATGTATTTTGAGACAGCGTCTCACACTGTCACCCAACTCTGGAGTGCAGAGAGCTATCTAGCTCACTGCTGCCTTGATCTCCCAGGCTCAAGCGATTGGTCTGGCTAATTTTTTGTTTTTAGTAGAAACAGGGTCTCACTATGTTGCCCAGACTGGTCTCTAAATCCTGAGCTCAAGTGATCCTCCTGCCTCAGCATCCTACAATGCTGGGATTACAGGCATGAGCCATTGCCCCCGGCTGTATTTTTGTTATTTTGTTTATACACAGCTTCATTTAAAACAAATTTAAGTGTTTTAGATAGAACAGGGTAAACAGAGCTCAGAAAATGGAGAGTTGAACAGTAAGAGGCAGCCAGAGAGGTGATAGAACACGAGATAGACAAGCATTCACCGGCTATCACTTCAAGCCAGCATGATTAGCTGTGATCCAACTCTACCGGCCCAGAGCGTCTCCTTCTCCAGCAAATCCCTGGTTGTTCCTGACACGGAGTCCCTCCACACAGGCGCTGAGCTTCTGAGCGTGCACCTGGGTGAAGGGGTTGCAGAACCCGTGCCCCTCTCCTCAGGGCTGCCCTGGATCCCCAGCACTGCCGTGCGTTTGGATAATTCCACCCCAAAGTAGCCTTTCCCACCACGCTCCATCATGAGAGACGCCCGGCCAGAACCACAGTGGGAACACCAGAGCCAGAGCAGAGCCACGAACTCCACGCAGGCAAGAAGAGGATCCTGAGCCATGGAGGACGGCCGTCATCACCAGCCACACACTCTGGAGTGCCCTCCTGCCAGGGTCGGCTGCGGGGCGCTGCCAGCTTCAGGGAACAGGCCTGATGGTGGCCGTCATCCCGTCATAGCCAGCCTTGTCACTGAGGGTCTTCGAGGAGCGTTTCTAGTTACGTTTTGTCGTTAATGTATGGGCTATGGGTTTCTGGCAGCTCAAGATTAAAATAGGTTTCTTGGAACTAGTGAACATTCTGGTAATTTTTTTATTTACTGTTATTGTATATATCTAAGGTGTACAACACGATGTTTTGATATACATACAAATAGTGAAATGAATACTACAGTCAAACAAACCAACATGCCCATCACCTTCCAAAGTTACCATTCAGTGTGGATGTGGTAGGAGCACTAGAATCTATGCAGTGTCATCAGCTGTAGTCTTCATTCTTCACGTTCGCTCTCCAGACCTCGTCACTCTCCCTGAGTGTAAACGTGTCAGGTGAACTTTAAAGTAAGCAGCTTGGCAGAGCCCATTGTCTTTACCAAGTCCTTGTTGATTTCCTGCTGTGTGAAAGGCTGGTGGCAGCCGCGGGTGAGCCCAGCACAGACTCCGGATGTGTCCCTGACATGACAAGATCAGCACACAGCTCCTGCATCTCACTGGGACACATAAGAGCACCTGCTCCATGTCCATGGGGGACAAACAACTCTTCCAATGTCCACACACCTTGCTTGTGGCTGAAGATATGACCCCTGAGAAGGTGTTGTCTGGCAATGAGAGCAGAAACTTGGAGGGAAATAATTTGCTTCAGAATCTTATGCTCTTGAATTTGCATCCCGGCTGTTCTCCATGTCATGCGACTTGGATTTATTTGGAAATAGCTTCCACTCTTTGGACTTCAGACTTCTCATCTATGAAATGCATATGATGATACTGACCTCATTCTGTTGCTTTGAGGATTAGATGGCCAACGTGAAACACCCATCTTGGTATCCAGTGTAGACAGCATCAAAGTCTTGGTATCCAGTGTAGACTTAATTGATGTATTGGTATCCAGTGTAGCAGCATCAGCATCTTGGTATCCAGTGTAGACAGTATCAGCATCTTGGTATCCAGCATAGCAGCATCAATGTCTTGGTATCCAGTGTAGACAGCACTGACATCTTAGTATCCAGTGTAGAAGCATCAACGTCTTGGTGTCCAGTGTAGACAGCATCAACATCTTGGTATGCAGTGTAGACAGCATTGACCTCTTGGTATCCAGTGTAGACAGCATCCATGTCTTGGTATCCAGTGTAGACAGTATCAAAGTCTTGGTATCTAGTGTGGACAGCATCAATGTCTTGGTGTCCAGTGTAGACAGCATTGACGTCTTGGTGTCCAGTGTAGACAGCATCAACATCTTGGTATGCAGTGTAGACAGCATCTATGTCTTGATATCCAGTGTAGACAGCATCGACCTCTTGGTATCCAATGTAGACAGCATCCATGTCTTAGTACCCAGTGTAGACAGCATCAAAGTCTTGGTATCTAGTGTAGACAGCATAAACCTCTTGGTATCCAGTGTAGACAGCATCTATGTCTTGGTATCCAGTGTAGACAGTATCAAAGTCTTGGTATCTAGTGTAGACAGCATCGATGTCTTGGTGTCCAGTGTAGATAGCATTGACGTCTTGGTGTCCAGTGCAGACAGCATCAACATCTTGGTATGCAGTGTAGACAGCATCCATGTCTTGATATCCAGTATAGACAGCATCCATGTCTTGGTATCCAGTGTAGACAGTATCAAAGTCTCGGTATCTAGTGTGGACAGCATCGATGTCTTGGTGTCCAGTGTAGACACCATCGAGATCTTAGTATCCAGTGTAGACAGCATCCATGTCTTGGTATCCAGTGTAGTGGCATTAATGGCTCATATGTGTCTCAGCCAATTCTTCCTGGACTGATTCTTCACTCCTTTCAGACCGGGCTCACAGATGTAGCATCAAATGTTGACACTGCCCCCACCCCCCATGCCACAGGAATCCCTACCTCATTGACTTTGCTTTTCTGTTCTCCATGTAACTTCTCACCCCTTGGCACATCCCACACATGTCTCCCCCCACTGGAATAGGAGCTACCTGAAGAAAGAGAGTCCCCCTGTTCTGTTTACTGTTGAATTCCAGGCATGAGATCAAAGCCCACCATGGGGTAGGTGTTCAATAAATATGTATTGCTTTAACAAAAAGGCATTCTGATACATAATCTATCCCTTGAACATAGCATTTCACCTTAGCTTTTAACAATATTATAAGTGCATCCAGCCAATACGCCCACCCACCCCAGCAGTACACAAACAAATGGATCAAAACAAGCAATAGAACAGGAGCCAGGCACGGTGGTCACATCTGTAATCCCAGCATTTTAGGAGGCCAAGGCTTGAGCCCAGGAGTTCAAGACCAGCCTGGCCCATGTGGCAAAACCCCATCTCTACAAAATAATTTTAAAAATTAACCAGACATGGTAGCATGCACCTATAGTCCCAGCTACTCAGGAGGCTGAGGTAGTAGGATCACTTGAGCCAGAAGGTTGAGGCTGCAGTGAGCCATGATCATTGCAATGCACTCCATCCTGGGTGACAGCATCAAGAAAGAAAGAGAGAGACAGAGAGAGCTTTGGAATTGAGAGTTCCATCTATAATGGTATTTGATGATTACTGGTTTTGTGGCAAAAGCTTTCAGTGTTCTAGCCTGACGTTAGGCTAGATTCCAGTGAAGAAGGGACTGTAGGGGGTGGGGGAGTTATTAGTCTGAGATTAACAGTAATTACGATAATTACAATAGAATCACAAAGGACTCTAAGGTATCATTGATTCTATCCTTCATCTCCAAGGTCTCCAGATAGATGTATGCATATGAAATTCAACCAAGAAATGATTCCCACAGTTAGTTTAAGACACCTTTCAAATTTTAGCTTTGGTTTGAAAATAAACATTCGGCAATAGGTGTCCTCAGTGGTTGAAAACAATAGCCAGAAATCACTTCTGGTGCCTGCACAGTGGCTCACCCTTGTCATCCCAACACTTTGGGATGCTGAGGAGGGAGGATTGCTTGAGCTCAGGAGTTCGAGACAAGCCTGGGCAACATAGTGAGACCGCAACTCTAAAGAAATATCAATTTGCTGGATATCATGGCACACACCTGTCATTCCAGCTACTCATGATGCTGAGACAGGAGAATCACTTGAGCCCAGGAGCTCAAGGCTGCAGTGAGCCGAGATTGTGCCACTGCACTCCAGCCTGGGCAACAGAGCAAGATGTTGTTGAAAGAAAGAAAAAGAGAGAGAAAGAAAGAAAGAAAGAATGAAAGAAAGAAAGAAAGAAAGAAAGAAAGAAAGAAAGGGAAAGAGAAAGAAAGGGAAGCAAATGGGATTTTAAGACATCAGAACCTCAGAAGCAATGCAAGCATTAAAGCATAATTTTAAGAAGCTCCCTCCTTGACATAAAGAAAGAAGAAAATAGCCAGGCCCGTGGTTTTGTACCACAGACATGGCTTTAGCTGATGCCCCTTTAAGATAAGATCCCTAGCCAGGCTGTCATCTGAATTCCCCTTTCCATTTCACAGCTGTTACAATGTTTTCCAAAAAGGCTCTGGAGCTTAATTTGGATTTGAGCACTTTTGAGCCTGCACAGACCTAATGAGAACCTGCACATCAGCAGTCTGGTGCCACTTACACATCCTTTTGTCAAACAAATAATCTAATACCTCTTATGTGAGTCAATGAATTTATTAAAGACAAATAGTCAAGCCTATCTGCAAATCCTGCAGAATCCAGCATTTTGACTAAATGACATTTAGCCAAGTTGTAACTCTAATGGCAAAGAAAACAGTAGCAGCTCAGGCTTAAACCTCTGTCCCCGGGTGAATATCATTTCCAATATCCTGTACAAATTCTTTGAAGGATTTGTGCCTGACAAACCCCCGAGGGCTTCTTCAGAATTAGTTAATAGTGAGAAAGCATCGAGCTAAATTTATTGGTTATAGTCCCCCATGATTGCATAAAAAATAAAATTAAAAGCAAGCCTCTGAAGAATAGTTTATCAAGCTTGGTAATGGTATCATCTCCAACAGTGAGGTCATAAAAGCATATTAGTGACCTCCCGATGGAACGTGTTTACTGCAGAAGTCAAAGAGATTGATCATTTTACCCAGGAGGTGGCATTCAGTCCAACATACTGTTGCTGTTAGTCTGAAAAACACGCTAATCACCGAGGGCATGGCACGCAGTGAAAGTGGGAAACGAGGCACGATTATCGAGGTTTTTATAGACCGACCAGCCCCTCCCAGATGCTACAAAATAGGGTCTATTCATAGACTCCTCTTCTAGAAACGCCCAAACTCCTCGCTTAGCTCCCCAGCCTTCATGCTGAGGCCGAGGGACCGCAGGGCCAGACGATTTCTCACCTGAAGCCAGAGGAGAAGGAATGGCCTCCGCAGAGCCTGGGTTCAGGGCTGGGCTTTCAGGAGCTCTGCAGCCTTCCAGCATCTACTAAAATCAAGGTTGATTTCTTAGGGACTGACAGAATAAGCACGACTTCTTTCCTTCTTTATTTATTTTGAGATGGAGTCTCGCTCTGTCACCCAGGCTGGAGTGCAGTGGTGTGATCTCAGCTCACTGCAACCTCCACCTCCCAGATTCAGGCGATTCTCCCACCTCAGCCTCCTGAGTAGCTGGGAATACAGGTGCCCACCACCACATCCGGCTAATTTTTGTACTTTCTGTGGAGACGGGTTTCACCATGTTGGCTGGGCTGGTCTCAAACTCCTGACCTCAGACAATCAGCCGGCCTTGGTCTCTCGAAGTGCTGGGATTACACGCGTGAGCCACCGCGCCCGGCTAACACGACTTCTTTAGAAGTCAGCGTGAAAACAATAATGGAGGCAAGTGAATCCAAGGGCCTCCTGGGAGTCTCCCAACGACTCTGCCAGGCAGGTTTACTGGGTTCTCCCCATGTTTGAGAGAAGGAAACAAGCTTCATGCTCACACATAGCTTGGCCAAGCCAAGGTCCAGACGCAGCCTCTGATCACAGCGTGTGTCTTCACCAGCTGCGGGGACAGCACTGACGTCCATTGAGGTTCTGCAAGATGCCCGTCCTGGGGATGGAAGGAGGTCGGTGACAGTGAGGACTCTCAACCACCAAGGGGCCCTCAAACACACCCTATTCATCCAACCCCAACACCAGTGTCAAGGGCTCGCTGGCCGTGTGCTGCTGGATAATTCACGTTTATGCGTGACCTCGCTTGACCTTCCTGATGAACGCACCACTCGGGAATTGTGTGATCTCCCTTGTGAGGTTTAGAAAGGTGAGGTTTCCCCAAGGTCACACAGTCAGTCAATTGTGGAACCTTGGACCAGACATCCCTAAAATTAAAGAACAGCACTGACCACGTCACTAGTTCTGAAGGACCCAGAGGCCAGTGGAAGAGCCATCGCTGCCTGTCCCACCCTGGAGAAGACGGCAAGAAGGGCACCGTGGTCAAATCCAGGACTGGGAGGGATGGCTGCTCCCAGCTCTTCTCCTCCGGTTCTTCCCATGTATGTGACAGGAAAGCTGCATATGCCTAATGAAGTCACTGCACACCTGACACCTGGCACTTAGGACTCACAACGAGCCGAGGAAAGCCCTTCAGACAGCACCCTGCCCCTCCACCAAGTCCTGGAAGACGTTGGAACTCAGCCTGTCTCCCATCCTGAGCCGATGCCCTCACAGGAGCTACACTGGTAGATTCCAGTCCCTGCCATTCAAAGCTGCCACCTGGTCGAGGGTAAACATCTCCAGACGGAGGTCATGTTTCCCTCTAGGTGGTCGTCAGATTCACCTAGTGAAGTAGGCACTCAGAAGGGACTGCCATGTGTGCTCACGAGGGGCCTTGAAGGGCGGCGTGAGCAGGAGCTGGGGTGCGTGGATAGCAGGGAGCTCTGGATACAGCCTGGTGAAGGGGGCAGGTGCAGCCTTGCTGCGCGGTGCCAAGGCTCATGCTGGCCTCTCCGGTGGGTCTGGTCTTGCTGCCTCTTGACTCCAGGGCCTCCTGAGGTTCCCTCACCTAAAACAAGCTCCTCTTCTACAGCCAGCACATCTGAGTCCACTCTGTTTCCTTCCTCTGTAGCAGCATCAACTACTGTCCTCCTGGCTTCCATATTTATTGATCACAGCTCTGCCCTCCTATAGGGAAGTCACTCGACAGCCACTGGAAGAATCAGTGAGTAACACCCTAGGACTCAGAAGCGTCACTGAGTAACACCCTAGGACTCGGGAGCATCACTGAGTAACACCCTAGGACTAAGAAGTGCTTCCATCTTGGCCACCGTCTTGGGCAGCCATAGCAGCGGGGCACAGGCTGGGTGGCTTAGGCAGTGGACATTGGTCCCTGAGTGCCACAGACTGGGATCCTACTGTCCAGGCAGCAGATCCGGATTGTGGAGAAGACCTGCCTCCTGACATCCTGGCCTCCAGCCTGCAGCCAGCCACCTGCTCACTATGTCCTCACACGGCAGGGATCAGAGAGGGATGAAACCAGGGCCCTCACGTCTTTCCTTAGAAGGGCACTGATCCCATCACTGGGCCCCACCCCCATGACCAAATCACCTCCCAAAGGCTCCACCTCCTAATACCATCCCTTTGGGGTTGGGGTACCAACATAGGAATTTGGGGGACCCCACAGCCAGTCCACAGCGGGTACTTATAGCAAGTTTCTCCCCTACATTTAATTTTCCTCTTTTATGAGATGAACACAACAAGAATCTCCATCTCCCAGGGCTGTGTGGACAGCCACATGAGACTGTGCACAGTGGGTCGGCAGGACGCCCGGAGCCCAGATGGTCCTCAGTAAATAGAGCTACCGTTCTTAGCATTATTACGGTTTTCTTTCTAGAAGGTCATGCCTAGACAGGCTGTCGCTGAAACTAACAGAAAAGCGTAAAGAAAGGTGCTGCAAAGTTTTGCTGGTGTCTGGAGCTTAGGAACATGAGCCTCAAACATGCAAATACTGTAGTGGGGGAATTGAACTGCCTGTGGGCTTCCTGCTAGACCTGGGACTTTTATCATCTGGAAGCTTCCATTAGGCATTCTAGCATTTCCCCCCCCAGAAATAATAAATATTATGGGCAGAATTTCTCTATTTCAGAAGGGTTGCAGGAGGAGAAGTTGAAATGAGCCACATGACAGAATTCAAACTTTCATAAACAAATTCAGTTGTCGTTAAATTTCTTCGTGACCAATACTGTAATATTATTCGTTTCTACATGAAAACCATTCCAAAGGACCGTCACGACAGACAGTAAAAAGTCCAATAGGTGAGATGCACATCATCTCCCCAGAGACTGTTTCTCTTAAAATCTAATAATAGATTATCAGATAAAATAATAATCAGATCATAGATGATCAGATTTTAAGAGAAACAACCAGAAACGATTAGATGATTATTAAAGTGTACTCTGATTTTGATACGAAGAATGGAAAAAGTCAAGGAAAAGGGTACATTGAAAGATTATTTATTACTTTTTTGTAAGATGTCACACACTCACTCACACAGAAATGGAACACAATGGAGCTTCTGGTTTTGAGTCCTCCTAATTCAAGAAGATGTCTGGAGCACAGACGGTGGGGACACGAGTGGCAGAACCAAGGGCGCGGGGAGGCGGCTGCCATGGTGGGGACGGGAGTGGCAGAACCACGGTGTGGGGAAGCGGCTGACGCGCCTGGCTGGGGCACGGTGAGGCCAACTGGCTCAGGGCTGGAGGCGCTGGTTTCAATTCAGGCAGAACGAGGCTTTTCCGAGGGAAGGTGTGTGTGGATGTGAGTCAGACGATGCCTTAGGGAAATCATTTCGCCTCCCTAAGACAGCTAACTCAACCATAAAACTTCCCTGGAAAGGAAAACTGGCATCTGAGTTATTTGTTGCAAAAAAAAAAAAAAACCCCAACCTCCGATCCCTTGCAGGTGCCGTCTTCCCTCTGCGCTGTCATCTTCCTCAGCGTCATGATCACATACACACTTTCCAACAGCGCAGGATGCGGGTTAAATGGGGCAATGCAATGCACACAGTGAGGTTGATTTGTCGTTGGTGTGTGTGTTTCTGTGTGTGCATGTGTGTTTGTGTGCATGTGTGTTTTGTGTGTATCAGTGTGTATGTGTGTGTGTCTATGTCGTGTGTGTGTCTGTGTGTGCATGTGTGTGTCAGTGTTTCTGTGTGTCTGTATGCGTGTGTCTGTGTGTCGTGCACGCGTGTCTGTGTCTGTGTGTTGTGTGTGCATCATGTGTGCATGTGTGTGCGTGTGTGTGTGCATTGCGTGTGCATGTGTTCTGTGTGTCGTGTGTGTGTCTCTGTGTATATGTACGTATGTGTGTGTGCACATGCATGTGTGTGTGTTTGCTTTCCTAGAACCTGGGTCCCAGATTCAGGGATTTCAGTCCAGAGCAATTTCAAAAAAGAGTTCCAGGCACAGCATGAAGCCGGCAACAACTACCCCCTTGTATATTAATAGCAAAAAATGAATAGTAAGAATACTTTTTAAGAATTTTTTAAATATTGAAAAAAATGTAGCTTTATACAAATTTTACTTCAAGGTCATTGTTTTTCTCCTTTTGTCACGGAAACGGTCCTGGACTGCTCCACCTGCAGACTGGCTTTTTGCAGCAGCTGACCCGTGTAGTCAGCCAAGCAGTCCACAATATTTTACCACCACAGCAGGAGCTCCATGTGAGTGTCCAGGCCCACGCACGTGGGGCTCCACGCAGTGCACAGCCAGCCGAGTCAGGGGTCTGCAGCAAAAGTCCCTAATACGGCCGGGCTGGCTACATAATGCCTGCGTACACACATGTCTGCAACGAGACGTGCACTCAGACACGCTCAGAATTTCCAGAGCCAGATGCATTATTTCCCATTAAGGAGGGGAAAAAGTAAGGGGTGGGCTGTGTTTTGGAGAAATGAAAGGATTGGCTTCATGGGAGAAAACAGTAGGACTGGCTCATGGGCTGTGAAGAAAGGTGTGCAGGTGTTACCTGGGACAGAGCATGCCCGCTCGCAGTGTGAGAGCTGCTGCTGGAAGCGATGGGCTCCGTGTTGAGGGATTTAAAGGGGGTTGGAGCTGCAGATCCAGGACCTCAGCATGGAAGTGAAGGAACCAGTTCAAGCGATGGAATCCAAGTTCACTGAACATGGCCACTTCCATGTCATTTGCGCCTGCTTCATGAAATACTGGCAGAGTGGAGGATTGGGAAAGAGGCTGAATGATCACAAACTCCTACTCTCTGGCCTGTATTAAGCCATTCTTGCATTGCTATCAATAAATACCTGAGACTGAACCATGTATAAAGAAAAGAGGTTTAAATGGCTCACGATTCTGCAGGCTGTACAGGCAGCATGAAGCTGGCATCTGCTTGACTTCTGGGGAGGCCTCAGGAAGTTTCCAATCATGGCAGAAGGTGAAGACGGAGCAGGCATGTCACATGGCAGAGCAGGAGCAAGGAGGTGGGGCGTGGGCGGGGCTACACTGTTAGAGACGAGATCTCGCCAGAGCTCAAGAGGATGGTGCTAAACCATTCATGAGAAATCCACCTCCATGATCCAATCACCTCCCACCAAGCCCCACCTCCAACACTGGGGATTACATTTCATCATGAGATGTGGATGGGGACACAGATCAGAACCACATCACTGCCCTTTATGGAAAATGTTTGCCGACCAAGATCTATATCGTGCTGTGTAAAGGAAATGATACAATGAATGTGAAGGGCTCACAGGTGCTGAAAGGGGGGCTGGAAGTGAATTGACTGCTTTTCTGCTTCCCTGTGACTTATCAAGGATCAAGGTCTTCAGGGGCACAAGGAGGTCTCTGGAGTCCGGAAGTTTGAGACCAGACTGGGCAACATGGCCAAACCCCATCTCTACAAAAAAAAAAAAAAAAAAAAAAAATAGCTGGGTATGGTGGCGTGTGCCTGTTTTCCTAGCTACTCAGGAAGCTGAGCAAGGAGGATCGCTTGAGCCTGGGGGGCAGAAGTTGCAGTGAGCTGCACTCCAGCCTGGGCTACAGACTGAACAACAACAACAAAAAATCCCTTCACGAAAGCCTGATATTGCATAATCCACTTTTCTCTTCCTAAAAATTAAATGTGTATGTGTTATTTTGAGGAAAATAATTTACTGAGTAAAGCTCTAAATAGTGGAGATAGCTGCTGTATTCTTTTAGATTTTTCCTTGGATGTGCATATGATATGCGTGTTTAGGGTTAATCTCATTGCTATTCCTTAATGCTTCCTCCAAAAGTTATTTAAAACATAATTAAGATAAGGCTAGATTGCCACAAAAAATAAGGAAATGAATAAGATGGTGACAGAAAATAAATGGCACCATATGCTCATGCTATTACCAAGCTCTCTCCAAAATGCAGACATCTTACCAAAATTTATTGAAAAATAATTCTTTCCGGCATGCTTAAAGATTTTTAATGCAATAACCAGACAACATGATCCCGTTTCTTTTTCCATCTAAGTGTTGTGAGAAAACAAATAAAGATTAAAGTAACACTGGTTAGAAAATGGATGTTTTAAACTACACAACCTGGACTTCACCCTGAGGACCAGCTCATGCACCCAAGTGACACCCACTCAGACTTCCGTCCACAGGCCAGAGGCCCTGACAGAGGCAGGACTGAGGCCCCTGCAAGCGGGTGACAGCTCCTTTATTGCAGCTTAACTCCTCTTCAAACACAAGTAAATTTAGTGGACTTGCTTCTTCCATGGGTTGCCGTGTCACTGATTCAAGCCTGGGAGGGGTGACCCAAAACCTTGCTGGGAATCTCAGGATTTTGAAGGAAGCCTATAGTTTGCAAAAGCACCTTTTATCGCTCTTGAGAGACCAAGGATATGTGGGTCTGCCTGTGTGCACACAGTCATATACTTGTCCAGAGTACAGAACTAAACCTTCTTTCCTGGTGTGGGTGCACAAAATTTAAAATTAGAAATGCTCCAGGAAGTAAGGGGTCTTTAGCATGACTGGCTGGACAGTTGTGGGAGATGCAGCATCACAGAGCCCTGCTGGGGGCAGCAGGTGCAGGAGGGGCTGGGCCCCCACTGAGGCTGGTGAACGAGAAGCCTTCTTTCACTGTGAAAGCAACAGCTATTTTGTCAGTTCTTGATGGCACCCAGTTGGACACTGTGTGGCATCCTTCCTTGCCAGTTTACCTGGTGGTCAGTGATCAGCCTCAATGTCCTGGAAGTTTCCTTACAATTGCAGTTTTTATTTCAGATCTCACCAGGCTATTCCCACAGGTAACATCCATTGACCTACTTTGGTACTGGGTGCAGTGGTGACCCTTCAGCCAGGCAGAGTTCTTCGAAAGAAGAGAATAAAACCTTAATCCTGTCCTCTGCCCAGTTGATTAATCAGATGGCTTAGTCCTTAGTTGGAACACTGAATTTCTGCCCTCCAGGTTCTTGTCAGTGAAGAAAAAAAGAATTCTGTTGTCTAATCCTCCTGAAATGCCCAATGGGAAGAAATGATATTTATGGAGGATTGGCTGAAGGACATGAAGTCCATAAATTCCCCTGGCTAGTTTACATTTTACCCTTGGATCAAAACAGGCTACTGGCGAGCAATATATTCGAGCTGTTTTGATTGGGCCCCTCTGTGGAATTGCTTTCTGCTAAATTGATTTTTGCTATTTTTCATTTTTAATTGAATTAAAGATAATGGTAATAAACAGACACAAGAATTGGTTTGTGTACATGTTGTGGGGGAAGAGAGAGAAAGAGCCATTCTAATGCAGATTCTTGAGTTCCACCTCCAGTGACTATGATTCATGTAGGGCCCAGTACTCTGCAATTTACCAAGCTCCCTGAGTGCTTCTGATGCAACTGGGCTGTGGGGCACATTGAGGAGAATGCTGCCTTTGAGAACCCGGAGAAAGTTCTGGATATTTAACTCTAGAAAAATCATGTATACATGCACACCAAATTCTGTGTACAATTCCAGGAGACTCAAAACTGTTTCCCTACATAGCTAGCAAGTTAAACTCCCCCTTTTACTGCAGGAATGTTTAAGCTGCCCAAACACACCACCCATCACTTCTTTAAAAAGGTGCACTAGAGGCCGGACGCAGTGGCTCACGCCTATAATCCCAGCACTTTGGGAGGCTGAGGTGGGCGGATCACAAGGTCAGGAGTTCAAGACCAGCCTGACCAACATGATGAAACCCCGTCTCTACTAAAAATACAAAAATTAGCTGGGCATGGTGGTGCATGTCTGTAATCCCAGCTACTTGGGAGGCTGAGGCAGGAGAATTGCTTGAACCTGGGAGATGGAGGTTGCAGTGAGCCGTGATCAGGCTTCTGCACTCCAGCCTGGGAGACAGAGCAAGACTCTGTCTCAAAATTAAAAATAAAGTAAAATTTAAAAAGGTGCACTAGACAATATGACTCTAGGTTTCAGGGACAGCACAACAGTGCTTTTCCAGAACAAGTGTTTTGTTTTTATCCCATGATTATTGTGAATCTTGCAAAGGTCAGAATAATTTCTTTGCATTGGCAGCTAGGAAGCTCCTCTCTAAATATGCAGCCCACCTATAACAGCTGGACAAGATTAAATGTTTTTGCTGTGTATCTATTTTACCTCTCTTTTATTGCCCTAATCAAAATTTTCTTTGCTACAACTCACCCCAAAATTATTTTTACCCTTTTGTGCTGTAGGTATTTATGAAGAACTAAAAATATAATTAACTAAATTATTATTTTATGTTAATAAATAAGTTATCATTTAGAATCAACCTAGAAGTATCAAGATGCATTTGGGAATTGCCACTGTTTTTGTCATGCAGCCCTTTTTGGTAGCTATGAAAACCGAATTTCTACTGGAATAATTGCTTCAAAGTCATGCCGATTTTACCTTCTATAACTTTCCAAAGACAGAGAAAAACACACCAGCACTTTGATTCATGTAACACTTAGGTTAAATGTCCTTAGAGTTCAGGGAGAAAACTGAAATAACAACAGAGAACAGACAGGTCATTACACATGGGGTGAGACAATAGGTGCCTAAACAAGAACACGGGTGGGATAATGAGAACAGAGCACTTCAGTGCGGGGTTCAGTGGGAGGCACTGCTCAGAAGCAGGGACCCAGGCCTGACAAACAACTCCAGCTCTTCAAAGGAACTCTTGAATCTAGCTTTTCTGTGTAGAACTATACAAAAAATTCACAAAGCAAATGATACCTAATAAAATATATTGTGCAGTTCATATGAAACCTATGGGCTATCATTTTATATCTGATTAAGGGTTAAAAGATATCAAAATCACTTCTTCATGTAGTCAGAGAGGTACCTATATTGGTGAGTGAGTGTTGAGTGAGTGATGAGTAATGAATACTCATTTGAGTAAAAATGAGTGAGTGGTGGGTGATGAATGATGAGTGAGTGATGAGTGATGAGTGAGACATGAGTGAGTGATGAATAAGTTTGAGTGAGTAATGAGTGAGTGATAGGTGAGTGATGAGTGGCTGATGACTGAATGATGAGTGAGTAATGAGTAAGCGATTAGTGAGTAATAAGTAATAGAGTATCGAGTGAGTGATGAGTGAGTAATGACTGATACATGATCAAGTAATAAGTGAGTGATTAGGGAGTGATGAGTAATGAGTGAGTAATGACTGAATGGTTAATTCAGTGAGTAATGAATGCGTGATGAGTAATGAATGAATGTTGAGTGATGAGTAAGTGTGAGTGAGCAATGAGGGAACGATGAATGATGCGTGAGTAATGAGTGAATGATGAGTAATGAATGAGTGTTGAGTAATGATAAGTGATTAGTGATGAGTGAATGATGAATGATGAGTAATAAATGAGTAATGAGTGAGTGATGAGTGATGAATGAGTGTTGAGGGATGAGTGAGTGATGAGTGAGTAATGACTGAATGATTAATGATGAGTAATGAGTGAATGATGAGTAATGAATGAGTGTTGAGTAATGAGTATTGAGTGAGTGATTAGTGAGTGATGAATGAGCACTGAACGATGAGTAATAAATGAGTAATGAGTGAGTGATGAATGATGAATGAGTGTTGTGTGATGAGTGAGTGTTGAGTGATGTATGAGTAATGACTGAATGATAAATGATGAGTGAGTAACAGGTGAATAATGAGTGAGTGATGAGTGAATAATGAACGAATGATGATTAAGTGATGAGTCAGTGATGTATTCCTAAACAACATTTTTTGATTTTGGTCTTTTCTGAAATTTTACAAAAGCATATGCCTATAACTTGTGTTTTATGTCTTTCATTCACCACTGTATTGGTGAAATTCATCCATGTTATTGCATGTGTCATGTTTATTATATTTTGAGCACATTAAAATTTTGAACACATAAAATTATTCATTCCAACATAGATGGATGATTTCCACTTTTGGTTTTTATAAAGAATAATTTTTTTTGTATCCTAGCAGTTTCTCTTGTTTATAAATATATGAGCGAGATTACCTGGTCATAGGCCATGTGTATTTTCACACATATGAGATCACTCCAAATAGTTTTCTTTTATTTTCCTTTTTTAAAAAATTATTTATTTATTTATTTATTTATTTATTTGAGACAGAGTTTCACTCTTGTTGCCCAGGCTGGAGTGCAAGGGTGCAATCTTGGCTTACTGCAACCTCCGCCTCTTGGGTTCAAGTGATTCTCCAGCCTCAGCCTCCCAAAGTAGCTGGGATTACAGGCACCTGCCACCATGCCCGGCCAATTTTTTATATTTTTAGTAAAGATGGGTTTCACCATGTTGGCCAGGTTGGTCTCGAACTCCTGACCCTAGGTGATCCAGCCGCCTCAGCCTCCCAAAGTGCTGGGATTACAAGCGTGAGCCACCATGCCCAGCCCAAACAGTTTTCCAAGGTATCTACTGACTTATACCACCACAAGCGCTGAATGAGAGTTTCTGCTTTTCCATATACACACAAATATTTGATTTAATGAGATTTTTTTATTTTTGCCACCCAGAAATGTTAATTTTCTCTACCTCTAAAACTGAGTTATTCTCTCCCATCCTACCCAGACACATTCCCTTCCATGCCTCAATTTCCATGCCCTCCAGGAAGTCATTTCCACTTCATCAACCAACATTAAACTCCACCCCCTTCAAATTCTATGGAATTTATACTTTAAAGTGGTTACTTCTGCAGATGTCTCAGGAATGTATGTGAGATCCCCTCAATTAACTTATAAATGATTGGAAAATAGAAGTGACATTTATATATAATTTTATTTCCTCAGAACAAGTTCTTTATGAAATATAATTTCAGATTGAAGAGATTTAGGATTAGTGTCTAAAAAGCATAACTGATGCTTGTGACTGTGTGTCTGTGTGTACATATATATGTAATTTATAAATAGTTTTGAATCAATTATTTATAAGAGAAAGAAGAACAATAAGTGTTTAATACAACTGAGAGGAACTGATGAATTAGAAAATGGTTTCTAAATTAGCCTTTATTTCAGAAAGCTCTTTCTCTAAAATTTGTCTCAAATGAACATGTGTTTTCTGCATATTTCCACAAACTTATTTAGAAATTTTTGGTGAGTCTCTAAAAATGGAGAGGAACACTATTAAATGTGCAATATTTCATATGATGAAGGCAGTATGACAAGCGGTTTGGGGGACGAATTCTCTAATCAAAAAGACCCTAGTTCATGCTCAGATTCCGTCAGTTAACATCTGTGCTTCCTTGTATATGTTACTTAATCTTCATAAGCTTGGTTTTCTCCTTGCAAAATGAAGATGTTAGTAAGGATATTGTGTGACATTCACAACAACTTCTTAGACAAGTGTTATTATTATTATCCCATTTCATTGATGTGACAACTTAGGCTTATAGAACTTAAGGGGCATACCTGAGATTCAAAAGCCAGTGACAGGGTCACTGTCACTGTCACAGGTCCAGCTAGAGGCAGGGCTGGACTAAGGTCCTCTGAGTCTGCATTCCAGGTCCTTGCCACTGGGTCATGGTGCTATAAATATCTATCTAAGACCTCTTAACATGTGGTTGTTTCTATTTAATGTCTCAGCCTAAGAAGCCAAAGTACACAGTAATTTCCCCATTGTTCATAGCGCAGTGTGCGTTGCTCTCCATATGAGAAAAGTTACATTACATAATGATAATGATGACAATGGTGGTGATGATGATGATGACGGTGATCATGATGCTGGTGATAATGACAATGATGATAACAGTGATTATGTTGATACTAATTATGGTGATGATGGCATTCATGATGATGATGGTGATGATAATTAAGTTGATAATGATGGTGATTATGATGAATATGATTATGATGATAACCATGATGATGATGATGATGGTGATGATGATGATGATGATATGATGATAATAATGATGATAATGATTGACTGATTAGTATCAATGTTGACACTAATGATGGTTATGATGATGACTATGATGATGATGATAGCAATGATGATCATGGTGATGATGGTGATCATGACAATGATATGGTGATGGTGATGACAATGATGATGATGGCGTTGGTGATGTTGATACTAATGATAATGTTGATACTAAATGATGATGAAGATGGTGAGGATGGTAAAGTTGGTAATAATGATGGTGCTGATGACAATGATGATGATGGAGGTGATGATGTGGATATTAATGATGATGTTGATACTGATGATGGTGGGTAGGATGATGATAAAGTTGATGATGATGGTGATAATGACAAATCACCACTGATGATTTGTCATCAGTGATGATGATGGTGATGATGATGATGATGTTAATAATAATGATGGTGATTATGATGACTAAGATAATGATAATGATGATGATGATAATGAATGATGATCATGAATATGATAATGATGGTGATGATTATGTTAATAATAATGACGGTGATTATGATGATTAAGATAATGATAATGATGATGATGTTGATGACAATGATGATGGTGATGACGATTGTAATAGTGATGGTGATGATGAAGATAATGATGTCAATGATGAGGTTGATACTAACGATGGTGATGATGATGACTATGAAGATGACAATAGCAATGATAATCACGGCAATGATGGTGATGATCACAATGATGGTGATGGTGATGACAATGATGATGATGGTGGTGATAATGTTGATACTAATGAAGGTGATTATGATGATAATAATGATAGTGATGAAGATGATGGTAATGTTGATGACAATGATAATGGTGGTGATGATGATGGTGATGATGTTTATACCAATGATGATGATGATAACAATGATAATGATGATGATGATGGTGATGCTGTTGGTAATAATGATGGTGATGATGATGACTATGATGATGGTGATGATTATATTAATATGTATGATGACCGTCATGTTAATAATGATGACCACGATGACTAGAAAAGTTTAGTTTTCATTGTATTCTAACTAATGGCATGGAATATTTCTAAGGCTCCTCTAAAGCTTACCCATCTTAAAGACTGGAGCCTGCTCCAAATCTTTTCTAAGACTGTGTTCTGCCAAAATGTAGCATTGGGCTGGAATTCTATTCATCAACCTGGGTATAAATGTTTAAACCCATTGCATAGTAGTGTTGTATTGGATTTATTTTCATTTGGCAAAATAACCTCTATGATATTTTTTATTAAATTCAGAAATTATGAGCTCTCCTTTTGTCCTTAGCACAGTAGAAATCCTCTGAAGAGTTTTGTAAATAAATGTGAACATGAACTACTTGATATACATTGTATGTATTTGATATACAACTTGAATGTTTCCTCCAGCAAGAATCTTCTAACTGTTTGCTTTTTATTGGCAATTCTCTTAAAGCCATGTGCTTTAATGGAAGAAATATTCTTGCAAGGTTGGTTTTGTAGCAGACTTAGGGGAGTTCAGTTCACCAATTTCTACTAATTATGATAAAAAGCAATTTTCAAATCAGCCGAATCATGTAAACTGTGGTCTAAAAATTATTTTAACCAGAATCAAACTATTTAAAATTAGGAGATAATCCGAAACTTCCTACTAAAACATATATATAAATTATGCCTCTGTTTTGGTTGAGAATTTAAAGTAGAAAAAAAGAGAAAACCTAGAAAAATCTTTAAATCTTTTATGTTTTTAGCGAGAGATACCTCCAGATTTTCAAAATAGGACAGACTGTGGTTTGGAGAATGGGAGATGGTTCTTCCTGAAGCTCCACTAATCCACCAGGTGTACTTCTACTAGATTATACATTTGTCGAGGGAGGTTTGGAGTACATGGTAAACATTTGGGAGGTCAAAGACCCCCACAACTCACCCCTTGGCTCCGCCTGAATTTTGTATTTAGGAGTCAGACAGTAAGCCTAATTCCATTTATTTGTACAATTATTTAATCACTCTAAAATGATACATTACTATTGTCACCTGGATATAGTAAGTTTGCCATACTTCAAAAAAAAAGTGTAGCTAAAGGGTACTAGGCAGTTGGTGTTCTGCCAAGCTGAAAATAACATTTAACAGGCTTTTAATCTATTGTGCAGGTAATTGTCCCCAAGAGTGCTGTTGTAGTCCACAGATTGAAAAATTAGAAGAAAGGGTCATTTTTGCTTAGCATTCATAGCTGGTGGTGTCATTATTATGGCTTTAGTAATCAAACAGAGGTTCACCGACAAGTACACCATTTCCATTTACCATCTATGCAAATATTTACATATTTCAAAGTAAATAAAGAACAGAAATCCACACAGGACACTATTCAATTAAAAGTAGTTGATTGACCTCAGACCCAAAACTGCCTCTCAGGAGACATGGACATCGTCTATGGGCTCATTCCTTCATGATTTTAAAGTCTATTTATAGGAGAAAAAATGGAGGGCAATATACTTAACATTTATTCCTGTTTGTGATTTTGCTAACTTTTCTATTGAATACCTAAAATTAGTGTCCTGAGTAAGAAGCCATGCAAATGATCATTCTTGTCTCTTGTAAACCAGGTACTATACTTGGCATAAGAATGCCATATTATGGGCCAGGTGTGGTGGCTCACATGTAATCTCAGCACTTTGGGAGGCCGAGGCAGGTGGATCACAAGGTCAGGAGTTCAAGACCAGCCTGGACAACATGAAGACACCCATCTCTACTAAAAATACAAAAATTAGCCAGGTGTAGTGGCACATGCCTGTAATCCCAGCTCAGGAGGCTGAGGCAGGAGAATCGCTTGAACCCAGGAGGCGGAGGTTGCAGTGAGCTGAGATCATGCCATTGCACTCCAGCCTGGGTGAAAGAGCGAGACTCCATCTCAAAAAAAAAAAAAAAAAAAAAAAAGAATGCCATATTATGCTGTGCCTAGAATAATAATGCTTGGATTCCATCTCTACTTTGCAGATTAAAGACAGGATCACACCAGTCTTACAGTATGGTCCTCTCAGCACTGAACAACGAACAAACACTTGGTAAATTAAGGAAAGAATTAATTAATTGAGGAAACAGGTTCAGAGAGATCAGCAAGAGGACCATGAATCAAGTGTGAACTTGCACTTTCTGATTCCTTAGTTAGTTCATTCTTTGTAGCACACAGAGAAACAGACCAATTTGCCATTATTTTATCCTCTGAATCTTTATGTATTCATTATTGTGACCTGAATCTATCATGATCTGAAACTAAACTATGTCTACTTAATACAAAAATATACCCAAAGAAATAAACAAAAAGATGGAACAAAGCTACTGACTGAAAATTAGCACTTAAAAATTAGGAATTTAAATTTTTCTGTAACCTGCACCACCTAATACTTTACAAACAGCATGCATACTTCTATTATCCAATAGCAAAAATAAAATACTATGATAGATACTATGTTGCCAAAAATTGGAATCCCGATTTGATTTCTGAGTCTGGAGCCAATTTTACTGACTTAATCGAAGTGTACATTAGGTGGTGGCTGTTGCATGGTTTAAAAGTTCTGATGAAGCATTTTTACAACTACTGAATAGCAACAGAAAATGTCATGTCACAAACTTTAAAAATGTGCAGTGACCTGTCCCTTTTAGGGTTTTAAAGTCACAGTCCTTCTTGGGAGCATTTCGTGTGGCCTTGTTCAGCAAGTGCGTGGGGATTAGACACTCCCATCAAGGCCTGAGCTCCGTGTCAGCAGCGACCTGTGTTTAAAGCTCTCTTAGGCCTCTCATGGTACTTGGCATGAAGTCCAAGCACATCACCTCCCCCTACAAAGCCCTGCTCTCCCTCCTGGCCTCATCTCCCACCTCCTTCCCTACCTGCTCCCCTCCAGCTGTCTTGCCCACCTTCTGATTGTGAGGCTCAGAAGGCCGGGGTCCCCCAGCACCCGGGACACTCCCTGACTTGCATCCCTGCCTCTCTCCTTGGTCGAGTCCCAGGTGAAATGCTGTACCTGTAGACAGGTGTTCTTGGACCACCCATTAGTCTTCTAGGGCTGCCAACACAAAGTCCTGCAAACCTGGGCACTAAAAGCAGCTGAAATCCATCCTCTCATAGTTCTGGAAGCCAGAAGTCCAGAATCAAGGTGTCAGCAGGACTGCACTCCCTCTGAAGGCTCCAGGGGACGATCCTTCCTGCTCCTTCAATCTTTGCCTTAGCATCACGTGGTACTCTCCTGTGTCCCCTCATGACTCTCTGTGATAAGGACACCAACATACTGGACCATGGACCCACTCTACCCCAGTGGGGTCTCTCTTAACGAGCTAGGACCCAATATCCAAACACAGTCACATCCTGAGGTCCCATGGGTTAGGACACCAACACATATTTTCTGGGTGGGACACCATTGAACCCATAACAATCCCTATCTCTGAAGCCCCTCCCCCAGCCATTCTCATTCTCATCCCATTACTTAGTTTTACTTCTCTGTGTGGCGCTTACTGTTCACTTATTGATGGTTCACTCTGCCTTCTGCCACTAAACTGCATGCTTCCCTGTCTTGCCTGCTACTCAGTTCCCTAAATCAAAAAGCAGAGACTCAATGAAGAGTTATAGAACAAATGAGTGATGCTTATATCACAAAAATGATGTTATCAACAACTATTAAAGGCCAAGAGAGATACATAACAATAACTCTCATTTTGTAGCAATTTACAAATTAGAAGTAGCTTTCTGCTGTCTTATCTCCTTTGATTTTTACAACAATCCAGTTAGACAAGCAACGGAAATTTATCTACTTTTTAACAGGAGAAACTACAACTCAAAGAGGCGAATCACTCAGCCATGAACAGCGGAGACAGAAAGGTCTTTCCACTCTGATTTCTTTTTCTTTTTTTCTGAAATCTTGCTACAGACAAGCTCCTTGCCTTGTTGAGGGGTAGCAAGTATACACAAAAAGATAAAGAAAGGTAGGTTATGGCAGGCTCACTGTCAAGTCCAGGGGTAGAATTTTCTCCAGACTGTGGGTCTCATTAAATCTGACTTCATTTATTCCATTTTTATTTTCCACAGAAACAGTGTGTTTTGGTTTGGGACTCCTTATAAATTGACCCTGCTAATTGTCAGGCAGGATGACTGTGGAGCTGACAAAATGGTGAAACAAAGAATGGGCTTTTTTGAGTTATCAGGATTTCTTAACATTCTGTAGGCACACAAATGCTAGGTGTCAGTAAGATTGTAAAACTCTGGTGAAATAAAAGGATTCAAAATGGTTCCTAAAAAGAAATAATAGGCCAGGCACGGTGGCTCATGCCTGTAATCCTAGCACTTTAGGAGGCCGAGATGGGAGGATTGCTTGAGCCCAGGAGTTCCAGACCAGCCTGGGCAACGTGGCACAACCCTGTCTCTACAAAAAATAAAAATAATTAGCAGGGTGTGGTGGCTTACGCCTGTAATCCCAACTACTTGGGAGGCTGAGGTGGGAGGATTGCTTAAGCCTGGTTGAGGCTTGTGTGAGCCATGGTCATTCCACTACACTTGAACCTGGGCCACAGAGCAAGAGTCTGTCTCTTAAAAAATAATAACAAATAAATAGATAAAAAAAAGAAATCATAAAATTGTGAGGACTGCAGAAGGCAATTCCTCTGGCCAGTTACTTTTTCATTGTTCCCAACAGATATGAAACACCTGCCATGATGTGGGCTTCAAGGTCCTCTTCCTTCAGCATGGTAAACCCGTAAGGCTTAGACATGGCCTCCTATCTGCTGACGTATGTAGTTCATGAGACAACAGGGGTATGGTCCCTGCAAACAGAGAACCAAGTTCAGCTCTGGATTCTTACTTTCATGTGTATATTGTCTTGGGTGAGCCATTTAACGGCTTATTTAAAAAACAATAGCAGGCTGGGTGTCTTGGCTCAGGCGGGTGATTTCAGCACTTTGGGAAGCCAAAGAGAGCAGATCACTTGAGGTCAGGAGTTCAAGACCAGCCTGGACAACATGGAGAAACCCCATCTCTACTAAAAATACAAACATTAGCTGAGCGGGGTGGCACACACCTGTAATCCCAGCTACTGGGGAAGCTGAGGCAGGCGAATCATTTGAACCCAGGAAGCAGAGGTTGCAGTAAGCCAAGATTGTGTCACTGCACTCCAGCCTGGGCCACAGAGCAAGACTCTGTCTCAGAAAAACAAAATTAAATTAAAATAAAAATTAAAAGCAGTAGTAAAAGAAACCTCAGAGGATTTTTTCAGTGGTCGTTTGAATTAATATATTGGAACTTACCTTGTAAACAGTTAGGTGCTTACAGATATAAGATTATCTTAACATTTAACCTACTGTTCTTAATGATTGTTTCCATATAATCTATAGTATACTATTGCCTGCTATTATCGTCCCATTATTGCCTTTCTGAGTGGTGGAATCCTACCCTTCCTCCAGGGCAAGTTCCCAAGGCACATCCTGGATGAAGTCTTCCACTAAAGGGGCTGGCGTTAGGCCTGCTTCTTCTCCTAGGCCTTTGTTAGTGTTGCTTCTTCTCCTGGGCCTCCTGGTTCTTCATGTATTCTCTGAAGACAGCACCTTGCACAGGCTCACTTACCTGACAGCTAATGTGTGCTTCTGTTTATCATGGAATTGTCAGTCAGCTGCAAGGGTGAGGTCTTGGTTGTCCATGCACCTGTAGCAGCAGCTTGCATAGACAGGCCCTCATGATATGAAAGTATGTGGTGTATAGAGACATTTTAATTTAAATATCCCACAGTATTTTGTCCCCCTCTCATTCAGACTCACCAGGTATTTCACCCAAGAGAGACACCCAAGAGTGTTTGATCCTAATATGCTAAACTCATCCAGCGTTTCTTGTATACAATTGTGTTGGAGTCTTTTCTTCCTTACATATTCTTCTAGGCTTCAGAAAGTGCTGGTTTGAGATGTTCAGAGATCGTCTTACCTAAAGACCAGGGAGGTTGAAATAACCGTGATGTCTTCTGCCTAAGAATTGTTACTCAAAAGCATTTGCCATCTTTATAGTTTTCCCAATGGTTTAAAAAACTCTGAGATTGACTTTGTTGTTTTTCTTCTGCTAATGCAAACAGAAAGATCGAAACCTGTGGATCCGCTACTAATGGGCAATACATTAAGTGGCGGCTGTGAAGGTATTTGTTCCTCTGGACTCACAGGAAAATGTTAGATCAGAGGATACTGAGAAATGTGACCAGACAACTTGGGTAGATCCACTGCCCTGAATGCAGAAGCTCCCAGAGAAGCATGGTCACACCTTACTGAAAGAGAAGGTCAGGTGCATCCGGTGCAGAAGCTCCCAGAGATGCACGGTCACACCTTGCTGAAAGGGAAGGTCAGGTGCATCCGTGGGCCTCCACGAGTGCATGAGAAGCTGATCAATGTCTTATAGTTAAAGTATCAGGGAGTAACTTTGGCCAAGAAATGAGAAAATTGAGAGACATTTGGCTGTAATACTTCACACAGCCGCGAGAAATCTGGCAGAAGTAAGCCTCACTGATCCGAGGTGCGCAGTCGCGCTTGCTGGCACCTGGCCAGGAGCCTGTGCCCCCTGAAGCTGCACAACCATCTTCACCTTAGTGGAGGATGCCTTCCAATTTCTCTCAAAAAGGAGGGCAAACGCTGTATAAAGTCTCCCTGACCAGATCGGAATGTGTTCCCGTCTCATCCTGGTTTGCTGACCAAGAAGAAACCATCTCCTTCTAAAACCTGTCAGACGGTATCGTCAAGGACCGCAGATATGTGAGCGTTTTCCCCCGAGGAAACACAGACACACGTATGCTGTTGGGGAGCATTGCTCTTCACAGACTCGCGCAGGCCCAGAATTCACAGAGAAGACAGGCATGCAGGGAGACGCAGAATTTCCAGTGTGAGGAGCGGATGTACATTCGCCAAAAAGAAAAGGCCTCCCTTTCACGTCTCCCCAGTGTTAGGATCTTTCATGGGGTGCAGGGCTCATTGATCATTGATCATTGATCCTGCAGCCTGGCCTATATCCAACACACCCCATTCTTTGGTGGGAGAGAGATATCCAAGTTCTCCACCATCCCACCAGGGCCATTTGGCCACTTGTCTATTTTCACACCAATTCAGTAATGCCCTCCCTGAAGGTCACTCTTTAGGAAAGGCCTTAATTAAGATTTCTGCCTGCAGCAAATTGTAGAAACTGTAATACATCACACCAGCAACCCAGACACAGGTCATTGGCTACTCAGACCTGCTCATGTGATGTGAGCAAATATTACCATTTTCACTTTGCCGTGGATCATTTTTGAATGTGCTTTAAAAGGCAGTGCCAAATGTACGATGTTTGTACATCCTTTTTTTTTTTTTTTTTGCCAAATCTGAGATAATGTCTGTATCTTTTCAAAGAAAATGCTTGCCTCAAAAGTCTACACTAGCTTATTAATTATGAAATAGTCAGATGCTTAAGAGAGATTTTAATACATAAAAAGGAATGGATTCTTTATATTGAGTGCTTTTGCAAAGCAAACCAAGAAACATATATAACCTTCTTGGAAATTTCCACAATTTATGAAAAATTAGAAGCTGATATATTAATTTTTAAATTAGTACAATGGAAAGACTCCAATTCGTTGTAAATTCAACAAATTCCCTTTCATCTCTTTGTTTGTTTCCTTTTTTCTTCCTCCTCTGTGGAATCATGCGAAGCTCTCCTCATACCCGGGGCACGTGTTTTTAACTCTCAGTAGATGAAGAGATACCACCACACTTTCGTTTTTCCGACCACTCTTGGTTCTTCAGAGCTGTCAATCTGTATTTAGTTCACACCAGCCTGAAAACATAAATTGCAAAACAAACATCTTTTTGCACATTTTGTAATACCTAAAATTTTTCCCTAAACCATGTCTATTCCCGAATGTCTATATTCTTTTCTTCCTGCTTTATTCCAACTACACTTTAGGAATAAGTCAGATATCCCAAGTCATGTTCCATGAACTTTATTTACCTCACCTAACCCTTGGCCCAAAATGAAGTGTGAGGCTATGGCTTTGCCCACAGCCCAGGGCTGGGAGCAGGGCAGGGCAGGGCATGGGTGAGCCCACAGGGTCTCCACTCAGCAGCAGGCATCTCCTCTCCTTCCCCTCAAGAGCTATAAAGAAGGCCAGCTCCCAGACCAGCAAGGGCTTATCTTGCCAAATTCTGTTTACGAGAAGTGTGAGTGTATGTGTGGAGAATGTTTATTTAGTCTTTTTTGTTTTTGCTTGTTTTAAATAACTTGCAACTGAAGAGCTCAAGTAATTTAAATGTTACTGGGGTTCCCAACCCCAGTGCTGCGTCAGAATCACCAGATAACTTGACAACCCTTCACCTGAGTCTCACCCAGTTGTAGACGGATTTGGTTTGATTTTCCAAGTTTGCTATCCAAGGCCTTGGCCAAGGGGAGCAGGGCTGAAATCCAGCCTCCCCAGCATCTGGCCTCCCACGGCACCCTCGCACGCAGCTGATGAGCCTCTCTGGTAGGGCCCAGGGCTCTGTGACTTTCTAGAGTTCTTGCAGATAATTCTTACACACAATGAGCGCTGAGAGCACAGAGGTCTGTGTGGGAGGAATGAGTGGGAAACTTAGAACAGAGATTCGCGTGTTCTCTCTTCTTTCCTCTTCCAACCCTAAACCAGTTACATGTACTTCATCTATCTCAATTCCAGTGACATTCACTCCTCTTGCATTTTAAATGTGGGAACCTCTTACACCAGTAAATCGAGATTTCTGCTCCTCCTGAAATATCTGGCAGTCCTGGATGCCTTCCCATGTGGTAGCAATGAGCTGTGGTGTCTCCGGTCAGTCCCCACCAACCTTGGTCACCCTCAGTTCTGAGGCTGAGGCTGAGGCTGATGCTGATGGCTGGCTGTCGTTACTTTTGCACCCCTGCTTTTTCTTGAGGTCTGTATACCCATATTTCTGTCAAAAATAAGAAAATAAAACACAGTCCAAGGAAAACACAGTAGAATATATTTATATGAAAGCAGCCCTAACTGCTTAATACACAGCCAAAGCAAATCTGTTATAAACCCAGCTTGGTTAACTCTGGCCAGACATAGCCAGTCCCTAAAGACCTTGGTATTTTTAATAGCTCCACCTGAAATGTGCAGACTTTGTGTCTATATTGTTCGACTCTCCAGATGATTTACTTAATTATCCATCTAGAGTTACCTATGTAGAATATATTAATGATCTGAAATTTAGAGAGAATAACGCAATAATTAAGAATTCTATTTATCATCTCCCAAACAGATAAACCTGGAATAGATGCCATCTATAAAGCGTCTCTGAGATGTGCTTAACAACACACGCACAGGCGTCCACACACATACACATGCACACACACATTTTCATTGTGTTTTTCCTCTAACGAGGTTTACAGTAGAGCTTGAGATAATTGGCCCAACCACAAAACTCAAAGATGAATGAGTAGCCGATGTGGCACCTCTAGGAACTGTGCGTCTCCTCCCTTCAATACGACCATACATAGGCCAGAAATACAGCACCTCACAGCTTCTGCCAACTGAAATAGATTTTAATTCCCTGCCAGGTCTTCACAAACATTCAATTGCTGGAATCCAATGATGCAGTCAGAATAGGGAGGGAGAGTCATATATTTTATTTCTCATTGGACATAACTTGAACATTCCAAGCCAAGGCCAATATTTTGTCAATTAGAATCACATTGCAAGTCTGAATTAGAATCATTTCTGGTTTCAAACACTCAAGGTGGGTGAGACAGAGGAATAAACATGGGGGATCAGGGCTGCCTCATTCTCACCCCAAACAATTCTGCAAAGCCTAAGCCTTCACCATAGACAGAGCGCTATTATTCCATCCCATCGGGGCTTGTGTTGTGACAAGGTGACAGGACAGTAATGAACAAGTTAGTGTTTCAGCCTTGGGGATCAGACAAGGAGAGTCATCAACTATGCTGACGAGACCTGGGACACTTGGTGGACTCCTCTGCCCCCACCCACTGCAAGTGGGCAGCGGCCAGAGACTGGCCGGTAAGGGTCGTTGATGCAGGCTGCGTGCGGAGCTGCGTGGTGCCTACATCTCCCCCCACATGCTGCCATAGGTACATGCCTACATGTCTGCTTGCATCTGCACCTATATCCATGCTTCCTAGGTAGAGATCTATCTATAAGTGCACTTACAAATCTACCTACACATCTGTATATGTACACACATGCCCACAAGTGCACCTACAAATCTACCTATATACCTACATAGGTACCTACCTCCAAGTACACCTACAAATCCACCTACATACCTACATAGGTATCTACATGCATAGCTACCTACAAATCCACCTACATACCTACATAGGTATCTACATGCATACCTACCTACAAGTGCACATAGAAATCCACCTATGTACCTACATAGGTACCTACCTGCAAGTGCACCTACAAATCCACCTACATACTTACATATGTACCTATATACATACCTGAATGCCAACATAGGCACATACCTACATGCATAGCTGCATCTGTACCCATATCCATACCTGCGTGCATAGACACCTGCACACCTACCTGCAAGTGCACCTACAAATCTACCTACATAGCTACATATGTGCCTACACACATATCTGCATAGGTGCCTATATACACACCTGCATGCCAACATAGGTGGATGTCTACATGTGTACCTGCATTTGTACCTACATCCATCCCTACCTGCATATGTACCTACATGCATGCCTACATACACACCTCCACACCCACAGACACACGCACTTACACATGTGCCTCCAAACCTGCATGCATGCATGCATACCTACCTATGCAGTAAGGCAATTAGTGTAGCTACCAGAGCATTTGCCATAGGTCCCCATCAAATGAATAATCTGGAGAATAAACGCCATGTGGTTGCCCAAGTCTATAAGATGAATGGCTTGGGCTTCTTCCCATTCCTTATGCTCCACTCAGAGTTTTCATGGAGAAGTGACTTGAACAGAACAGACTTGGAGCCACAGGAAGGGGCGACAGCGTGGACAGGGCTCTAGCTCTGAGCTTGAGCGGTGGGCGGCAGCAGCACAGGGATGCTCAGCTGTCTGGCAACTTCTCATTCTCAGTTTCTCACACACGAGTGTTTAACGTGAGGGCGCATCATGAACATGTGAGCATTTAAAGAAAATTGTGTGCCCAAGAAATTTTAGCTCTGACTGTTTTTGCACACCACTTTTCAAACCAATTTTCAAGGATTTTTCTCCTTCTCAGCCAAATGAGAGAAATAAAGTCTGCAGAGGAGAGATAGTATTGTCCTGGGAAATATCGAGAGGATTAATATATCTTGACTGAGGCTAGCAGGAAATTGTGTTTCAGTTGTGCTTATGGGCTTATTGTGAAGACGTCACATCAAGAACAATTCGTTGAACAAGAAATATAGGGTGTAGAAATAGGAAGGCAAAGTAAATGGGGAGAGACAGATTCAATAGTGGCTTTGATGTGTATCTGCATTGTTAATAAATGAGATGCTGACACTTTCATTCAGGGGAAGAAAAATCCCCTGGCGCATGGCGGAATAAGAAAGGATGTTTTCATTTAAGTTACTTCCATGTCATATTTGAAACTGGAGGGATAATTCCAGCACTGTTGATTTGTAAATACTTTGAAAGTCGAAACAGTTATAACAAGCTCAACACTAACTTGATTAAACAATGTCATATTACTGTCTCTCCTGTAGGTGCTGTCTTTTTAAACCTGTAAATGCTAAATCTCTCAAGAGAGTCATTCAAGGGTGGCCCTGGCCCTGGGACATCAGTGACAAGAGAGGAATCAAGCGTCACCAAAAAATCAAAAATAACACAGCTAGACTTCGTCAGTTCCGGGGGGGCTTTTGTGGCTATTTTTGTGTGTTTGTTTGTTTTCATTAGTTGCTTCATCATTTTCAAACACTTTTGTTGGCATCACGTAATAATCAAACTGACTTTCTGGGTATTATCAGGTAAAGAGCACCACTGAAAGACCAGAAAAATAATACTCTGGGATAGAAAGGACAAAGAGATTTCTGACTTTTCCACAGAGAGCTGTGTTTCTTCTCAAGGAAAAAATGCTCTTGAAAAGTATTTGCTCTCTAGGGAGCTAAGTATTGTTTTCGGTGAACATTTGTATAGCTAGGACGAAACGACTGTACCATTGTCTTGGAATTACCATCGAACTGTAAAGTTGTTGTTCAGGATTCTGTGACTTCTTACACCATTAGAACAGTGTGGTTTCAGTAACGGGGTTTCCTAGATCTCAAAAGACCTTGAGCTCACAGTGTCCAGAAAAATGACTAACAAAATAACTACTTTGTTTGAAACAGAAACGTGTTGAAATATGCCATTTTGAAATGTACTATTATTCTCAGCTTTTACTTTTAGCATCATTTGAATCTGTAATTTAAATCCTATGGGACTTTTAGAAAAAAAAAAGGGAAACCAAGGAGAAATAAAAATGTGTACCATAGGTTCAAAGCTCTATTTAGTTATAATAATTAGCACAACACAGTTTACAGGAACACTGAATTCAGTAACTAGGATACTTTTAGTGTAACAAAACAGGAAATGAAATACATTAAAATCATATCCAGAAACGGGAAAAATAGAAACATAATTTCATTGGAAAGTTAGAACACATACATGGGCAATTTACAAGTTGAGCTACAAATTTAGCATGGGGCTTCCTTGCAGCCCAAGTATAAAGAAAATTTTGACAGCTTCACAGTTTTGTGAACTTGCTATTCATAGGCAACAATGTCTGTCCATGGCCCCTGAGAAACCTAGAACACAGATGGAAGAAGGGTCTCGCACGAGTGTCCACATAAGCAGTCCTGACAAGGGATGTCATCCTCACTGCATTCCAATGCAGGCAACAAGAATGTCGTGAGATAGCTTTGCTGGGTATGTGGGTGTTTCATCTTTTTTGTGGTAAAATACACACAATACAAAATTTACCACTTTTTAGTGTACAGTTTCGTCATGTTAAGCACCTTCTCACTGTTGTGCCAACACCTCACCATCCACCCACAGAACCATTTCATCTTCCAAACTGAAACTCTGTCCCCATTAAACACGAACTCCCCCTTCTCCTCCTGGTAACCTCTATTTTGCTTTTGGTCTCTACGAATTTGACAACTCTCGGTCCCTCATATGAGTGGAATCACACAGGATTTGTCCTTTAGTGGCCGGCTCATCTCACTAAGCCTAATGCCTCCATTATGCATGAATCAGAATTCTAGCCCATTGTATGGATATCCATTCGTGCACTGATGGACACTTGGGTTGTTTCTAACTTTTAGCTGTTGTGAATAATGCTGTTTTATACATGGTTATTGAATATCTATTCTAGCCCCACTTTCAATTATTTGGGACATATACCCGCAAGTGCAAGTTATGAATCATGCTTATTTTTCCCAAGGAACAACCATACCGTTCTCCCCAGTGGCTGCACCACCTTATATTCACACTGGCAATTTACACGTTTCAGTTTCTCCACATTCTCGCCAATAATTATATTTCCTGTGGGTGTTTTTTAGTAATAGCCATCCTCATGAGTGTGAAGTGGTCTCTCACGGTTTTGATTTTTATTTCTCTAATAGTTTGTCATGTTGAGCATCTTTTCATGTGTTTAGTGTCCATTTGTACATTTTCTTTGGATAAATGTCTCTTCAAATCTTTTAAGTTGGATGGTTTAAGTGTTGTTGACTTGTATCTTTTTTTTTTTTTTTTTGAGATGGAGTCTCGCTCTGTCATCCAGGCTGGAGTGCAGTGGCAAAATCTCAGCTCACTGCAACCCTCACCTCCTGGGTTCAAGCGATTCTCCTGCTTCAGCCTCCTGAGTAGCTGGGATTACAGGCACCCACCACCACACCTGGCTAATTTTTGTATTTTTAGTAGAGATGGGGTTTCACCATGTTAGCCAGGCTGGTCTCAAGCTCCTGACCTCAACTGATCTGCACACTTCAGCTGGGATTATGCGTGAGCCACTGTGCCCAGCTCATATTTCTTTATATATTCTGGATATTAATCTCTCATCAAATATATGATTTGCAAATATTTTCTCCCATTCTGTGGGTTTCTATTTCACTCTCTTGATGGTGTCCTTTGAGGAACAAAAGCTTTTAAATGTGAAGTACAATTTTTCTGTTTCTTCTTCCATCACCTATGCTTTTGGTGTCATTCCAAGAAATCAGTGCCAAACCTAGTGTCATGAGGCTTTTCTCTGATGAGCTTTTCTACAAGTTCTATAGTTTTAGGTCATATATTTGGGTATTTGATCCATTTTGAGTTCGTTTTTGCAGCTGGTGTTACTTCACTCTTTTACATGTGAATATTCAGTTTTCCCAGCACCACTTGTTGAAAAGACTATCCTTTCTGCACTGACTGGTTGCAGCAACTTTGTCCAAATTCATTTGACTACATACGCAAAGGTTTATTTCTGAGCCCTCTGTTCTCTTTCATTGGTCTGTGTGTGGTATGCTAACACCACTCTGTTTTGATTTGTAGCTTTGTAGTATGTTTTGAAGTCAGGAAGTGAAGTCAGGAGTTCTCCAACTTTGTTCTCCTTTTCTTAAAGATTATTTTGACCATTCAAGGCCCCTCGAGATTCCATGAATTTTAAGATGGGTTTTTCTATTTCTGAAAGAAAAGTCCTTGGGATGTTGATAGAGATTGCATTGAATATGTGGATTGCATTGGGTAGTGTTATCCACTTAATAATATTAAGCCTTCCATTCATAAGATGTCTTTCCAGTTATTTATGTCTTTCATTTTTTTCAACAATGTTCTGTAGTTTTCAGTATACAAGTCTTTTACCTCCTTGGTTAAGTTTATCCCTAAGTATTTTATTCTTTTAGATGAGACCATAAATAGAACTTTTTTTTTTTCTTTTTGAGACAGAGTCTCGCTCGCTCTTTCACCCAGGCTGGAGTGTAGTGGCACGATCTTGGCTCACTGCAAGCTCCGCCTCCCAGGTTCACACCATTCTCCTGCCTCAGCCTCCCGAGTAGCTGGGACTACGGGTGCCAGCCACCATGCCCAGCTAATTTTTTGTATTTTTAGTAGAGACAGGGTTTCACCATGTTAGCCAGGATGGTCTCGATCTCCTGACCTCATGACCCACCCGCCTCAGCCTCCCAAAGTGCTGGGATTACAGGCGTGAGCCACCGCGCCTGGCCAGAAGTTTTTCTTAATTTCCTTTTCAGATTGATCATTGTTTGTACATAGAAATGCAACTAATTTTAAGTGTTGATTTTATATTCTGCAATTTTGTTGAATTCATTTATTAGTTCTAACAATGCTTTTAGTTTTTCTACATGTGATATCATGTCACCTGCAAACAGATAATTTTAATTCTTTTTCCAAGTAGGATGCCTTTTACTTCTTTCATCTTGCCTAATTACTCTGGCCAAAATTTCCAATACTATATTAAATAAAAGTGGTAAAGTGAGTATCTTTCTCTTTTTCCTGTTCTAGAGGAAAAGTTTTCTGTCTTTTACCACTGAGTACGATTTTCGCTGTAGGGTTATATATATATATATGGTTTTTATCAAGTTGAGAGCATTTCTTTCTATTTCCAGTTTGTTGAGTTTTTAAAAACAGCTCCTACCATCTCTTCTGTGTGTCATTTGGGTGCGTAATCCAAAATGCAATGGAGTAAAGCACATCTGTGGAGTAAAGCACGTCTATGGAGGGCCCCAAAGAACCTGGCTTAAGCGTGGAGTCCTTTGATGTTTTGTCTTGATATTGAGAGAAGCTAAACCTTCTTTTGACAAATGAATGAAGTGTATGTCCTTCAAATACACTTCCCTGTAAATCATTGTTCTCAGCTTTGATCAACATAAATCAATAGTAAAACCCATCCCTCAAGTAACTAAGTAAATTGACCTCCTGCCTGGTGTTATTGGTGGAAACCAGTTACATGTTGGAGCCGCCACCCCTCTTCAGCCTCTCCCCTCCCTATAGGGCTCTGCCCTCCATGTGCCCAAATGCCACCCGTGGTTTAGGAGGCAGAACCCAACTCTGGATTTCCTGCTCTCCCCAGCAGGCTGTGCTGGGCTCCTGTCAGAAACAGGTTTTCAATCAAAAGCTAGGCTGTGAGATCCTACCTACTCTACTCCTCTGAGCTGCTCTACCAAAACTCCATCTCCCAGCCTCTGCTGTCCCAGACCTGAAGCCACGCAAACCCACCATGTGAGGCCGAGGGTCTGAAAGGAATCTGCTATCCCTAACTTGTCATTCACGTGTCATGGGTGATCTGCTACTTCCTGGGCCCCAGCAAACCTGTCAAACATCAGGGCTTCTTCCCGCTCCACATGGCTGCTGCCTTGCCTGGGTTCTGGTCTGTACCCCCAGTCCTCACTCCAAACAGTCCCTCTGAATGGAGTCCCAGCCTCCAGCCTAACTCCTGCCTTAAGAATTGGACTCTGTACTGCAGCTACTAACTGGGATCCTGGTTGACCCAGATAGGTCACCCTGTAGCTGAGAGGCTGAGATGTGGCCACACATATACAACCTATGCTGCCCCTGCCCAAGACACCTGCAGCCCCACTCCCCTCTTGGCTGCTATGCCATAGACTGCTGGCTTACCTTTCGGGAGGGTGCTACCAGCTATTGGATTCGTTGGTGAAGACCCTTCTGTTTGCAGGCCCCTCCTCCTCCAAGGGTCCCCATCTTGGTTCTCTCCCACCTGAGGGTCCCCTTTTTGGCTCTCTCCCATCTGAGGTTCCTTATTTTAGCACCCTCCCGTCTGAGGGTCCCCATTTTGGCTCTCTAGTCCAAGGGTCCTTAGTTTGTCTCTCTCCTATCTGAAGGCCCTTATTGTGGTGCTCTCCCGTCTGAGGGTCCTTATTTTGTCTCTCTCCCTTCTGAAGGTCCTTATTTTGGTGCTCTCCCGTCCGGGGGTCTTTATTTTGGCGCTCTGCTGTCCAAGGGTCCTTATTTTGGCGCTCTCCTGACTAAGGGTCCTTATTTTGGTGCTCTCCCATCTGAGGGTCCTTATTTTGGTGCTCTCCCGTCCAAAGGCCCTTATTTTGGCACTCTCCCATCTGATGGTCCTTATTTTGACGTTCTCCTGATGGTCAGCAGTTAGTGACGGTGCTCATCATCATTTTGAGAAGCGGAAATCTTTCAAACAACAACGTCTGTGTCTAGAGTTAGGACATTTTCCCCCAACAAATTTAAGAGTTGGACCCAGGGTATTAAGTTACTTAAACAGAGATACTAAGGAAGTGTAGAGCAGATGACAGAAGGATTCTTGTGACTCTACTTACATCCAGCCATGGAAACCTCCACGCCGTGTGCCAATGCCAGGGTGAGACACAGAAGAACCACCCCCTCTGACATCCGTGACGCTGTTCCCAGGGCTTCCATCACATCTGTGCAGCTCAGAGTTTTACTGAGACACGAAAGAGAATAACACCACGCCTGAATGCTATGTACTTCCTAAGACACTGCACACTGTTCTAGGGCTACAGAGGCCCAGCAGAGCTCCCATGACTGGAGTCTCTGCCTGTTAGGGCAGCACTGGCATCTTCTTTGGCTTTTCAGGCCCAGATCCTCACGCAAAGCTCAGTAAAGGCTCCGGGAAGTTTGCTGCACCCAGGTTTTTCACAGGGAGAGAACCCACGCACAGGCACACAGTGGGGCAGTTTACCTGGGCATGACAGGATCCCACACGGACCCTCTAAGTCCTCCAGCAGAGGGGCTTTTCCCCGGGATGCACGTCAGGGCAGGAGGGAACCTCCCATTGCACCTGTGAGAAGCGTTCTGGGGAGGCACCTGCCCACCACAGGATTGTCAAAGACATTTGTGGCCCACAGAAGTCCCAAGTTAGATTTAAACCAGCCTGAAATAACATGTGGCTGTGGTCTCTATTTATGTTGAAAGGAAATAGTCACAAAGGCGTTCTCTGAAAATTAAGCACCCCACCTATCATCTGGAAAGAGGCACACAGGGTGATGCTTCATGTTGGTCCCCATATTTTTATCTATGTGTGGATGGCTTTTCATTGTTTCTGGCACATCGCTGTGTTGTTGTGGGTGCAATGGCTGGGGCTGGTGTCACAGGTGGTAAAAGAATTTACCAAGACAGTCATGGGTAAAGAAGGCAGATTTATTAGAGAAAGTACAAAGATACGTTGCAAGAAAGCAATGGGCGGCACAGCAGAAAAGGGGCCTTCTGCAAAGAAGCAGGGCTGGAAGGAAGCTATATAGGGTCATGCTGGAAGGGGCCATGGGCAGATAAGGTCATGCTGCTGGGGCTACTTGTGGAGTGAGGTGTTTGGGAACAGGATGTCATGCCAGCAGTTGCCTGTGATTGGCCGTCTCTCAGAACGACTGTTCTCCCCAACCTGTAGCACCTTCCTCAATGTTACTTACTAGTCTTATCAGGACTCCACACTTTTGATCAGTGCAGTCACCTCTCCTGTAAGGAAGTGGTGTTAGCCATGGGTCAGAGGAGAAAGCCAGGGTTTGAAGGATCAGGCAACCCAAGTTTCACAGCCATGAGTGAGAGGCAGCACTGTGCAGTGGGTGGGTGTCCTTGCGTGGCCGTGAAGGTGCTCTAGGGGTTGGATCATAGGCCAGGTGGGGATCTGGGGAGACTCATCATGATTTGCCACAAGGTCAGCATCCAGAACCCACGGGCAGCCCAGCACTTGTGTCTCTGATTGTTAAGAAAGGAAGTCCCTGTGGGCCAGGAGTGTTCCCGAGTGTGTGAACGTCATGTGGCCACCCTCACTCGTGGCACCCAGGCTGGGTTCAGAAATTAGAGTTCCCTCCACACCCCAGAGGGCAGTGGGACCTGCAACCTCCCGGCCCTTTCCATCCAGCCGGCCTCGGGTGACTCGGATGCACGGGGACGCCTCTGCCTCCCTGGATGCACGGCGGTGCCTGGCACTTGGCAAATCCACCGTGCAAATCAGAGTTCGTGAGGCCGATGGCCTTTCTGATCTGGTTGCCATGGGAACGGCGGTCAGATGGAAGAGGATAAGGTAGAGAAGTTATAAAAAGAAGGCTGTCTTTAAAACCTCACCTCGGCTCCCCCGTCCTGCGTGCGTTTCCATGGAAGCAGAGCAATAACCACCCGGCAGATGCGTTCAGGCCTCGGCTTCTGGGCTGTCAATCAGGCAGCCCAGGTGTCTTCAGGAGCCTGGAATTCATCCCCCAAGAACTGGACTTTTATGAGGACGCTGAAAGCAACCACCTGAGCCCCAGGTGTGGCCTTCTCCCCACTCAGCCCAACTCTGCCCTGCAGGGCCTGGGACTCCTCCCTGCCAAGGGCCCTTGCCAGAGACCCGCAGTTGGGTGCCCTGGGCTGGACCTCGACCTCCACACTGGCCCCCGCCTGAGGCAGGCCCACCTGGCTCCACTCCAGGCTCCTTCCTGCAGCCCTCATCTCTCCCTGCCTCTCCCTCTTCCTCCCTCTTCCTCACCCTTTCTTTTTCTGTCTCTCTCTGTTCCTTTTTTCTCTCCTTCTCCTTCTCTCACCCCTTCAAAGGATGTTTTACTTCTGCAGAGCTTTCTCTTTAATCACTAGTGACAATTTCCCACCTTCAAAATGCATTTCTTTTGTTAAAAATGCAAAGAGTTTTCACTGTTTTCAAAGCAGCTGAGAATTTTCTCACAGTAACACTTAACTGTCTCTGAGACAAAAGACTGCCACCTAGACTTGGCTGAAACAAAAATGTTAGTGTTTTGTAGTGAAGAAACCATCCTCTGTGGCCTAGAAAATTCACACAATTACCTCCGGCCATGGGGGCATTTCCCTCCTCATTGCCGGTAGCCTTTGCATCCTGAGATAAGGTTCCACACAAAGGGTAATTGATTTCCACATTTTCTTTCCATTGGGCAGCCCTATCTCTCTTCAAACTTCAGTTCCAAATTTATGCAAAATATCCATCAAACATCAAGCGTTCATAGAATTCCCATAATAAGGTCTGGCTCAAACGGCTGAACTTTAAAATATATGCCAGAATGTGCCAGGTGAAAAAAACAAGGTGTCACATCTTTTGTTTGTCTTCCTGACGTGTGTCTCCTTCTCTTCCAATTTTCAAATTCCTTTGGGGCAATCCTGAGGGTACTTCAAGGATTTCCCTGTCTGCACAGCACAACTCTGGAGACTCCAGGCCCCTCCCCTGCTGTCCCCTCCCCTGCTGTCCCCTCCCCACAGAGGAGGCCGTTGAGGCCCGGGATGGGTGATGTGCTGCTCAGGGACACAAAGCAAGAGATGAGAGTGAAGACCCCTGCCTTCCCCTCACAGCACCTGAAACAGACTCCTGACAAAACCAACCAGGAAGCCGAAGGGGAAAATGTGGCCAGATACACTGTCAAACCCAGCCTGGGGTAAAGTTTCCTTTCTCCACAGTAGTTATTCAAAACCACCTAAGCCCCTAGAGCAGCAGAAGGGGACCTGCCTCTGGCTTCAGTCTCGGAGGAAGAGGCCCCTCCTGCCCCCGGGGGCTCCTGAGTGCCGGACCCTCCCCGGGGGTCCTCCTGCTGACTGAGCTTGAAGACGACACCTTGATTTCTCCTCAACTCTTCCTGAGCGCCTGACCTGCTGGCACCCGCTGCTCTGTAGCAGCAGCCCGTGGGGGTCCCCATGGGTGTGGCGCCGTTAGACCAGGATCCGACCCACTGTGCAATAGATTCACAGGCAGCACTCCCTCCAGGGCAACCGACAGCTGCCTCAGTCACTGAGGCCCCAGGCTCAGTCCAGCCACGTGGTGCCGGACTCTCCGTGACACGCAGTCCTGCGAGCATCCTTGCCTTTCTGAAGCCGCCTCCTCCCGGCATCCTGCTCAGTACTCTTACACAGGCGTTTCCATCGCGACTTCGCACACGTAAATCTCATCTCCCCAAGGCTTGGATGCCCCGCCCAGTCAACCCACCCGCTGCCTGGGGCTCATCCATTCCCACGCATTCTCTCCCCTGTATCCTGGGCGCAGGTGAACTGGGTCTGCCTCTTGGTGGGCAGACGGTCTCACTCAGCAAATGGAGACTGAGAGCCTCTCCCAGGTGCTTGGGACACGGATGTGGCCTGTGTCATGTTTGCATGTATGGACACAGCATCGCCTCGCGCGTCCGCTCCAGCTGTGTCACTCAGTTCACAGTCCTGCTTGGGTGCCACCAGCCTCCTGGGATGCATCCCCCTCCTCCTGGCCCCCAGAAGAGGCCTGTGTGTCCATCGGTCTCTCTGAAGACCCACTGACCCCCAGTGTAGACCGGGCTGCCCCTGCTCTGAGCCCCGTGTGTCCCAGACATTTCCCTCCTGGCAGCCCATCCCCAAACTGCAGCTGGTGACCTCTCACCCTCCCCAGGGCCATCCCCTCCCACCATCCCCTCCCAGAGGGCCGGGAACGAGTTTTACCCTCGATTTCCCTGGAATTTACACAAGGATGCTGGGAGCTCAGGAGGAAAGAGCAGGGTGTCCGTGGAGAAGATGCCTTTTAATTTACAGAAGAGATGTGTGCTGTGAGATACACACGAAGGCCATGCAGGGAATCAAACCTGAGACGTTCACACAAAGTGGAGAGGACGCCAGCAATGGAAGAACAGGTGCTCAGTGGGATGGGGTCTCAGCAACGAAAGGCACGTCTCCTGAGCTAGAAACTACCCGGCCCCCCGTCGAGGGATCCCCCATGATCCGGGGGCTCAGCAAGGAAAGGTGTGTCTCCTGAGCTAGAAACTACCCGGCCCCCATCGAGGGCTCCCCCATGATCCAGGGGCTCAGCAAGGAAAGGCACGTCTCCTGCACTAGAAACTACCCAGCCCCCTCTCGAGGGCTCCCCCGTGATCAGCTGTGCTTCAGCGCTGGGGTGGAACTTGACACCTGTCCCCACCACGAAGGTTTGTTCTTTTCTCACACTTTTCATCCTGGTGAACACCCCAGAAGCCACCCAAATTGCCCAAAAACCCTTCTCTCCTTATCCCAGATTTCCAGTCCATGAGTCCAATAAATTTCCCTAATGTCTATAGACCTCTATAGATGGCTGTGGCTCTGGGGACAGAGTGACGCTTTAAAATGCAGATCCGAGGCCAGGTGCTGTGGCTCATGCCTGTAATCCCAACACTTTGGGACACAGGTGGATAGCTTGAGCCTAGGAGTTCAAGAGCAGCCTAGGTAACATAGTGAGACCCCCATCTCTACAAAAAATACCAAAACAATTAGCCAGGAGTGGTGGCACGTCTGTAGTCCCAGCTTCTCAGGAGGCTGAGGCAGGAGAATCCCTTGAGCCAGGAAAGTGGAGGTTTCAGTGAGACAGATCACACCACTGCACTCCAGCCTGAGCAACAGAGTGAGGCCCTGTCAGGAAAAAAAAAAAAAAAAAAAAAAAACAGATCCAATCATCCCAGCAGCAAATTTGTATCCATTAGGGTCTGTAGCAGGCAACCTCAGAAGAAAGAATTCACCTGAGGGCCATAAGGCAGAAGAAGAGACCGAGGCAAGTTTTAGAGCAGGAGTGAGAGTTTATTTAAAATCTTCAGAGCAGGAATGAGGGGAAGGAAATTATATCTGGAAGAGGCCCAAGCCTCTTCCAAAGGACAGGTGCGCGGTTTGACCTGTGACTTGGGGTTTTATCCATTGTCATGCTTCCAGGGCCCTGCGTTCCTTCCCCAGTGATTCTTCACTTGGAGTGGGCTGTCCACATGCGCACGCCTGAGCCCACTTGCCCAGTTCCTGAGATCCTATCGGGAAGCTGCTGATCACCAGTCCCAAGCATTTCTATCTATTGGGAGATGCTTTTTCCTGGCGCTGGCTGTGACCAACTATTACCATAGAGAGACAGTGTGACGGCCACCTGACCACCGCCTGATGGCACCCGACACTCCTGCTGTGGGTGGGAGCCCTCTTCTCCCCTGCTCATGCCTCCTCACATCAGTGTAAGGAGCGTGGCCCTGCCCCACCCTGCAGAGCCCCAGGCAGCACCCTCCCATCGCTAAAATTACTTAATAAATCACTTATTAATACTTAACACAGGCAAAAAGTGATTGCACAGAGTGATCGAGAGGTTGTGCCGGACTGGTTTCCTTTTCAGGTGTTTCTAGATTGTGAGACCAGGAGGCTGCTGGGCCATGGCCACCATCTTTCTCGAAGGCACGACATTTCTGTCCTCTAACTGGTCCTTCTCCCAGCATAGCTCTAAGTCCCCGGAATGGTGAGGAAGACTCTCCTGGCCCGGTGTCCACTTGTGCACACCCCCACAGTCTGGAGCTCATCACACCTGGCTGATCCCTGAGCCGTGTGGCCCTCACCCCTATGGCCCAGAGCTCCTCACACCTGGCTGACCCCCAAGCCGCATGGCCCTCAGTCTCTGCTTGGGCAGTTCCTCCTGTGGTCACCCTTGCCCCTCATGCGTGGTCAGCTGGAGAAAAGGGTTCCCTGGGTGATGCCACGGCCACAGCACCTCCTCCTGAGACCCTATACACGGCCATTGCGCTTGCCATCGAGATGCATTTGCTGTAAAGAAGCAGCAAGACAAGCCCTTCTCGTGCGGGTGCCGCCTCTCTCCCATCTCAGCCGCCTCACTGGCGCTCAGTAGAGGCTCAATGTGCTTGTTGAACTCTTAGATTGTAGGGTCTCCTCTGAGGGCAAGATGGTGTAGTGTGGATTGAATTATAGCATAAATAAACATGATGTGTAATTAGTTAAATGACCACAACCAAAAATTAAAGTACTTTTTTGTTCAAATGACGGTACCCAGAGACCGCTGTTCACAGGAAGGTGGATGTGAAGGGTGAGATACAAGTTTCTCTCCTTGGTCCTGTGTTATTCAGTGTCTAACATGTGTACACGGCCATAAATTCCTGAAGGTACAGGGACCTGGGAAGCACACATAATGTAGCAAATATCAGAATTAGGATGCAAAAGTATTTCACCAAATTACAATAATGTAAGCAACTAAGCAACATAAAGTTTAACAAGAAATTATACAGGCCGGGCGTGGTGGCTCATGCCTATAATCCCAGCACTTTGGGAGGCCAAGGCGGGCGGATCACCTGAGGTCAGGAGTTCAAGACCAGCCTGACCAACATGGAGAAACACTGTTTTTACTAAAAATACAAAAAATTAGCCAGGCATGGTGGCGTATGCCTGTAATCCCAGCTACTCACGAGGCTGAGGCAGGAGAATCGCTTGAACCTGGGAGGCAGAGGTTGCGGTGAGCTGAGACCTCACCATTGCACTCCAGCCTGGGCAACAAGAGTGAAACTCCATCTCAAAAAAAAAAAAAAAATTATACAAAGTTGGCTCTTAGTTTCACCTCCGGCCTCCCACCAAATAAAACTGGAGAAGAGCAATTAGGTGTCGTCCCATAGTGGACACACGGAGACAGAGTTCTACTCACTCTGTGGAGCTTCAGAAGGAGAACGGTGGGAAGGTTTTACAAGGAGAATGCTGGTACTAACAGAAGAAAACCTCTCTGGCGTGTTCTGTGGAATGAAATCCTTTGTGGAATCGTGAGTTTCCATTCTTTTGAGGTTGAAAAAAATCACCCCTGTGGGATCATTCCCAGTAGGTTGCCAGGCTGTTAAGAAATGGGAGGTGTTTTTTAGGTTTTTTTGTTTTTGTTTTTTTTAGACGGAGTCTCGCTCTGTCGCCCAGGCTGGAGTACAGTGGTGCCATCTCAGCTCACTGCAAGCTCTGTCTCCCGGGTTCACACCATTCTTCTGCCTCAGCCTCCCCAGTAGCTGGGATTACAGGCACCCGCACTGCACCCAGCTAATTTTTGTATTTTTAGTAGAGACGGGGTTTCACCGTGTTAGCCAGGGTGGTCTCGATCTCCTGACCTTGTGATCCACCCACCTCGGCCTCCCAAAGTGCTGAGATTATAGGCATGAGCCACCGCACCCGGCCAGGAGGTGTTTTTATAGGTTCTCTTTTCTCTGGTTCTTACAAGAAATTGATGCCATGGATTTTTATCTATTTTTACATCTAATGATCATTTACACACGTTACACTACATGAGTCATAAAATTTGCTAAAACTTGGTGTTCTTGAGTTAATAAAGACTGAAATTATGCATTTACAGTAAGTCCTGGCTGTGAAAGGGCTCCCAGAATTCCTGCAGTCAGGGGAAGAGCCCTTGTTATTTTGAGTTAGTCATGGTTTTGAGTTGCCAATTTTCATTTTGCTAAGTATAAAGTTCTGTGAATTTGACATTTGCGGTGATCTCATGGGATGCCATTGTTAGCCCCACAGGGCCTACAGCACAGAGCGATGCGTATATGCATCAGCAGCATCTCAGCGAGGGATGTGCTGTGCGTGGATATGGAAAGATGTGTGTACTGCAGTTGGACTAGGAGTAGGCGATACACATTTTGATAAAGTACATAAGTGCATCATGACCTGGAACGCACTTGTATTGAAAAGTTATTTTTTAATCTGACTGGTTTTGCTACAGCTGAGCAGAAATGGGTGTGTAAGTGGCTCATGGCGTCATTTGCCCAGGCCCATGGCCGGGAAGGTGTGAGACGGGATGGACGCAGCTGGGAGAGGGTCAGGTCAGATGACCTTGGGAGAGGGTCGGGCTGGATGACCTTGGAAGGTCGCTCCAGGCCCGGGAGTCTCCAGTTCTCTGTTGTTCCCTTGACAAAGTCCAGCCTACTAGGGCTCCCAGGCAAGCCGGCCTCATGCCCCCTGGAAGGACACTTTGCTTCATCCAAACTGAACTCCCATCATTCCCTAGGAGAGCCCTGTTTATTCTTGTCTCCAAGACCTGATTGTTTTTTCCATCTGGTTGGATTCATTCTATGATTTTGAAATCACTCCACCAGTGTGATGCACCTGCCATGGAGCCCGTTTACCGTCTCTCTAGCAGTTGTCATCCTTTCGTGGATTTTCATAGCACTCTACAGCTTCCTCCCATGTTACCTTTTTCTAGTATCACAGCTCCAGGTGTTACTGGCTCCTCTTAGCCCACAGGTGCCTTGAGGATAAAGCACTGTTTTCTTTTTTGTTCTCTCCTCAGAAGGCAACAGTCATCAATTACGACAACTAACATCAAACCAACCAATTCAATAAACTGATTTCTGGATGGTTGAGACAATTATTCTCCCACAAATCTATTCTAGAGGTTTTCATAATTTGGGACGTCTCAAGAACTTGTGTAAAAATGTAAAAGTTTGGTATTAAAAATGTGATAATTTTCATCAGATAGCTCCAGTGAAATCTGGAGAATCCAGCAGTTTTCAAATTTTTTTTTCACTTTTTCAGCACAAATTCTAAGATCAGAATACCGAAAAAGAAATCCAAATAGGGAAGAGAATAAAGACAGTGGACTTAGAGATGTGACTCCTAAGTGTTGTCTGCCAGCTTTGCGTTTGCCAATAAAGGGAAGGCTGTGACCTCCCGGAGCCGTGCGCAGACCACGGCGCTTTGCAGGGGGCACTGAGGAGGTGCTGCTCTGTTAGTTCTGCTGTAGAAACATCCACATTAAACCCAGTCCAACATTCCCGTCTCTAATAGAAATGACTCTTTCAGTGTCTGTGATCAGCACTTTACGTACAAAGAGAAGAAATGGATGCATCTGGGGGCCGTTTCCAATTCCTAGAGGGCAGTCTGAACAGACTGGGTAGCGAGAAAGTGTCGCTGTGTTGGAAAGAACACGCGGGAGCAATCAGGGGACCCCATCAGACCAGCGGGGCCACCTGGGCAAGACGCCCCAATATTCTGAGCCGCAGCGTTCTCATGTGCAAAATAACAAAAGTATTGTTGTGGATCCTGCAGGCTTCTTCAAGCTTTCAAATTCAGCCACTCAAGAAAGTACAAGCTGTGCCCCACTTGGGCACGGAGGTTTGCCACTCACCATCACCTCCACACCTGTTCTGCGGCAGCTTTGCCATGCATGCCCCATCGCTTCTTCAGGTGAAAGGGAGAGGTAGCCGGGGGTCTGAGTCAGAAGAAGGAAGGCACCCCTTGTCCTTGGGCCAAAATGGGTTGGGTAGCACTGCTGCTTGCTGGGGGAGCCTCCGGCCCCAACTGCCGAAACCACACTTTGGCAGACCTAGAGGCTTCTCCAGCACCAGCCGCTGCCTGCCACCTTCTCCATTGGAGAGCATTTGGATAGCAGAGCTGGGGGATTCGGATGCCAGAATAACACTGTGACCTGTGAGATATCCACGAAGCTGCACCACACCCGGATTTGTGGGTGGGATGAGTTGGACAAAAGCGCATCTTGGGCCACACTAGGTAGCGTCTCCCCATTGACGCCACACCGCCAGGGAGCAGAAGTGTTTCCCAAAGAGAGAAGGCCACTCTCACCAGGGACCCGGACTAACAGGCCCAGAGTGTGGAGCCTGCTTTCCCAGAGAGCCCCCTTGGTCTCAGGCAGCCAGCAACACCCCATCCTGGGCCTCCCTCCCAAAGAACCCTTCCATGGCCTAGCAAGAGGCAACGGGGCTTGGCTGGGTTTTACATTTTCGGGTATTTTTCTTTTTCTTTTTAGTCTCACAAATATTTAAATGTTTAAGTAATAATATTATTTTAGGGGAAAAACAAAGAAAATAAGGACAGGTTGATCCTGACAACCTCATATGGATGACATATTAAAAACAACATATTGACTGAGAAGCCCCTATTATAAATAGCTGGCACAGAAGGTCCACGCATTAGCCGGCTAGCCTTTTGATTCCACTATAATTATAGGAAGAACATTTCAATCCCTGTGGTGGGGGAGCATTTAGAATTGCAGCAGAGGTAGTAAATTACGGGTCCTCAATGTCCTCGTCAGACAGACGGCTTTCGTTTCAGGAAGAGGGACATGACGCTGTGTCAGAGCCAGTCTCCCCTGGTGAGTTTAATGTGCTCGACTCAAAAGCACAGGATGGAATAAGGGAAGTGGTAGGGGATTTTACAACCCACCAGCATCAACATTTATTTTTATTTTCCCAGAGCAGGGCGTGCCGGCACTGCCTCGGGAATGCTTACATTATTCACTTTGATTCTACCTTCCACGCCCCCAGAGGCAAAGTCGACCAGTTAATAGTCCGCGTGTGCTGGTTTTGCTGGGCACAGCGTCAGCGGTGGCTTCAGTCCTCGCTCGACAGCAGGTGCCTTTGGATTTGTCACCTTGCCCAGACCCTGAGTCTCCACCCTGAGCCAGATGTGGCTTCATGCATCAACACAGCCCAGAAATAACGCGGTTGGAGCTGTTCTCGGGTTTGCTTTCCAACCTCAGCCTAATCTTGAAGAAACTGAGAAGGAGATGGGGAGGGAGAAGGATTTCGCATGAAGCTGTGCGGTGACTTAATTAGCTCTTGAAAACCCAACTGGAATTTTTCTTGGGTTCTGCCAGAGAGATGTTTGCTTTGAAGATGGGGGCTTGAAGAACGGCGATGCCTTTTCTCACAAATGATCCCCCTGAGTCTTCTGCATTTCTCTAGTTGGTAGCGAAGAGCTAAACCGATGAGCAGTTACAGTATTAAAGACAGAAACAGAGTGACTGCCATGCTCACACAGAAAGCATCACAATATTTAGACGGTGGCTATAAACCAAGGAGTCTCTCTCCTGCTTTACGAGAATGGATCAAAGCATGGCAGGAAAGGGGAGAGAAAGTGAGAGCGAGAGAGATGCTGTAAATAGACTGGAAACCAGAATACGGAGTTCCCTGCTGAAGGCCGGTCCTTCAGAATGGCGCCCTGAATCCTGTCTCCACCACTCACCACGTTCCTTCCTCTCCATAGAACTCTCCAACCACCCTGAAGTCAACACGCAGGGCCGTGCCTCAGTTTACCTTCCCTGGGTTCCAGTTTACATTAACGTAGAATCTGTCCCAAAGACCCAGGCGGCTTCTGACAAGCAGTGTCATGTCCCATGTCACGGGGAACGTGCTCTGTGGTTCCAGGTGCTAGAGTCTTCCATAGAGAAATTCCAACTTGATTTGGGGCTTTCCGGGGATCCAACAACAGAAAAGTCTACTGAATTCCAAGGGTGGGAATTAGTCCCCATGGCAGAGCCTTTGGTCACAATCAACCGCCTCCCGTGTTCCTGAGAGTGGCCCCTCCTCTCTCGCAGGGTGGGGCGGGCCTGAATCCACCCTGTGCTGTGTGTCTGCCTAGCCACTAGGTGAGGCTCCCACCCCAGGATTCCCAGAGAAAGAAACATTTTCATCCCCGACCACGTGTGCAGCTGTCGCAAGGACCTCCCTGTGCTCAGAGAGCTGCCCACATCCTGGAGACACTTGGATGGGGCCCTGTGAAGACCCTCAGGGAGGCCATCTCTCTTTGTGCTACTCAAATTTCCCTAACATGCAAGGGACCGGGAGGGAGGAGAAGAACCATCTTTGCCCCGTTTTTCATTGATCGGAAGCCATCAGCAGCCTGTTATCACAAAGAACCTGAACTTCAGCCGTGGCCAAGGTCCAGGAAACAACAGGGCCAGAGGCCGGGGAAGCCAGAAGATGTGGTGTCCGAGGCCAGCTTCACGTCACCCACAGGCCCTCTGGAGGGAGCTTTGGTGTAAGAACAAGGGCAGAGTTGTGGAGTCAGCAGTGGACTACCGGTTTAACCCTTTGGACGGGAGGTCTTGCCTGGGTCGTGTTTAGCTGCTCCCATTGTTGATGGCAATTGAGAGCCTTCAGTTCTTGTCTTCTTAGTTTAAAAGAATTTAAAGAGACACACAGCAGTAGAAAGCAGTTTATTGCAACAGAGAAAGAACCCTCTGCAAACTAAATGCAAAAGCAAAAGTACACTCTGAAAGACGAGTCAGCGTGGCTGATGGAGAGTGAGTCAGCCAGGACTGCCCAAGGGAGCCTCCGGCTCTGGGGGTCCCACACCACTGTTCGTGTGGGGGTGGGAGAGGTGTTGTTGCTGGTACGCACATTCTGGGTGACCCTCTGGGTGCACATGCAGTAGCTGTCCATGCTTGTCCATACATAGCTTGCCTCATCAGCATCTTAAACCTCCACCCAGGTTGCGTTTTTCACTATTCTCATGAGCAAAGGTCAGTCTGAGGACAGGTAAAGTCAAAAGGCACATACTCTCTACAGGGAAATTGCCCTGCCAGAGGCAGCTTTGCTTGAGTGAGCTGGTCTACAGGGCGATTCTGGGGCTCACTGCGTCGGCACTGCGGTCGTCACGGTCCCCAAGGACAGTCACATCCCCGACCCCCTGGTGCCTCGGAGGGACAGGCAGCTCCAAACACTCCTTCGATGTTTTCCAACTAAGAGAAGCCCTGGCTGCTCCCTTCACCTTGGCTGAGGTTTCACTGAGGTATCATTAACAGGAAAATTCAGTCTTTCAGAGCACGGTGCTGGGTTTTGACAAGCACACATGGCTGAAAAGCACCATCAAATGTAAAATATCTCCACCACCGGGAACCCTCTCGCACCCTCTGTGGCCCATTCCTGCTCCCACCCCAGGCTCTACAGACCACAGCTTTGCCTCCCGACCCTGTAACTTTGCCATTTTGAAAAGGACACATAAACGGAGTCATCCTCAGTCACCTGAGCCCGTGCCTGTCACCGAGCAGGACGTGTCTGAGTTTCGCTGTCGGCAGCTCCTTCCTGGGCATGGCTGGGTCGTGTTTCATCCCAGGGAGGAGCCGCGTTGACTCCTCCATTCTCCCTGATAGGAAAACATGTCACTGTTTCCAGTTTAGGGTGACGATGAACCAAGCCGCTGTGGGCAGTCCCATGCAGGTCTTGGAGGGGGTGTGAGCGTCCTCACCCTGCGGGAGGTGACTGAGGCTAGTGTCGCCAGGGCCTCCGGGGAGTGTGTGTCCACCGTCTTCTCCGGTGCGCTGCCCGCTGTGACTGCCCCCAGGACGTGTGTGGGGGAGTGTGTGTCCACCCTCTCCAGCACGCTGCCCGCTGTGACTGCCCCCAGCACATGTGTGTGGGAGAGTGGGTGTCCACCCTCTTCTCCAGCGTGCTGCCCGCTGTGACTGCCCCCAGCACGTGTGTGGCCGTCCTGGCTCCTCCGCATCCTTGTCAGCATTCACTGCCGTCCGCTTCTCTGTGGTTGTTTTATTGTAGCCACTCTTGCAGGTATGTCCAGGCATCTTACGGGGGTTTGCGTTTGCGCTTTCCTAATGACTGATGGTGCTGGCTGTCCTTTGTGTTCTTGTGTCTCTCATACGTCTTCTTCGGCAAAGTGTCTGCTCAAATCCCTTTACTATTTTTTTGTTGAGTTACTTATCCTCTTAATTTTGAGTTTTGAGAGTGCCCTCCCTGTTCTGGATACTGGTCCGGCATTGGCTGTGTGATCTGCAAATCTTTTCTCCCTGTCTGTGACTTTTCTTTTCATTCTTAGTGCATTTCAAAGAGCACAAGTTCTTAATAAGGCCCAAACTATTTAAGTTGAATCTTAAGCTACATTTGTGCCAGAAATCCTTTCAGTAGCACAAGTGGAGACAGAATCATGTCTGGGTCTATTATGAAAAATAAAATAGAACTTTTGTTTGTTGTATACACTAGAAAAAATGAAGGCATTTTATTTATCAGACGTAAATAGATTCTCATTCTAAGATGAATATGTGCGCTTCTTAAGCCTGGGTTAACCACTTTAGCGGAAGAGCTGATGGCATTAAACCTGCTGCCACTTCCACCGGTGTCTGCATCTGCATCACTGACCAGGACACGCTTCTCTTCGCCAACGACACACGGAGGTTTCTGAGCAGGGACCAGGGACACAGGAGGGCGGGAGGCAGCTTCATCAGCGAGGGCCACACGCAGCGATTCTGTGCGACGAGTGCTGGAATAACGGCCTCCACCAAATGCTGTGAACACCCCAGAGAGGAAACACTGCTGAACACCACAGGCACCTGCACCCACACACCGCCCAGGCACCATGGGCTGACTTCCTCTGCCCCCACTGCAGCCCCCAATCCCACTCATCACTCTGGGTGGAGATCACGTCCTTCTCAAAGGCCCACAAACCCACCATGACCCCTGGTTACTATGCTCAGCTCACTCAGGCCTCCCTAAATCGACACACATCCCACCTGCCCCACCAGCTGCGTCCCACCCCACCCAGCCCCGGAAACGTACTTTCCCTGCTGCATCCGGAGTGGAGGATGTGTTTCGACGCTGTTTCTTGTTTTAAATAACATTTCTATTTATCAGTTATTTCCTTCACAATGGTATATAAATGCATATGCCTACACTCATGCACACTACACACATTCACATACACATGCATACACACATGTACATACATGCACACCACACATGCACACACATAAACACATGCACACATGCATGCATACATACACACAGGCACATACACATATGCACATACACTCATGCACATACACACAGGCGCACACACATGCATACATACACACAGGCACATACACACAGGCACACACACATGCACACATACACACAGGCACATAAACACATGCACATACACACATGCACATACACACAGGCGCACACACATGCGCACATACACACAGGCACATAAACACATGCACATACACACAGGCACACACACATGCACACATACACACAGGCACATAAACACTTGCACATACACACATGCACATACACACACACAGGCACACACACATGCACACACACATGAACACATACACACAGGCACATAAACACATGCACATACACACATGTACATACACTCATGTTCATACACACAGGTACATACACACAGGCACACTACACTCATGCACACGCCCTAACTGGGCAACTCTCAAGCCCCCAGCCTCATCCCATTCCGAAAGTCACCATCATTGCCTGGCTGTCTTTGGTTAGGACGCAGCCCTGGCGGCAGGTAGAGGCTTGTGTGGAGTACCTTTTGTCACAGACTGTAATAATTTGCTTTTTGCCACTATTTTGCCTCTCCCCTTGAAGCTCTCTTTCACTAAAAGGCTTGCTGGGGACACTTGGCCAAGAGAACACACACACAGGTGACATAAGGGCTTCAACAGTGGAGCTGGCAGAGCCCTGAGCTGTGGCCGAGGCAGGCTCTGGCTGAGGGTTGCTGCTGGGTGCTCAGGGGGCCTGGGGGTGGTGGGAAGTGGGCAGGGCTGAGGGGGGAATGGCTATATCCTGCCAAGAGGGGCAGAGAAGCTGAACACACACTGTGATCATTTTGCTTAGGAAAATAGAACCTGATGGCAAAGTAATTATTAAAACAACTTTTAATAATTAACAACTAAAATTTTTTTTGAGATGGTGTCTCACTCTGTTGCCCAGGCTGGAGTGCAGTGATGTGATCTCAGCTCATTGCAACCTCCGCCTCCCCAGTTCAAGCGATTCTCCCGCCTCGGCCTCCCCAGTAGCTGAAATTACAGGTGCATGCCAACACACCTGGCTAATTTTTTTGTATTTTTAGTAGAGAGGTTGTTTCACCATGTTGGCCAGGATGGTCTTAAACTCCTGGTCTCAGGTGATGCGCCCGCCTCAGCCTCCCGAAGTGCTGGGATTTCAGGAGTGAACCACTGCACCTGGCCTAAAAACAACTTTAAAATTATCTGTGATGGTTCAAGAAACAAAGAAAAAAAAAGATTAAGAAACTCACCTGGTAGCTTAATTGGGACAATCACATAAGGTCTACCAGAGGCCAGGTAATGTACAAGAGATCAATATCATTAAAGAATCCCTCTGGAAAATGTGCTTTTTCTGACCGGGGCAAATTTTTAAAAAAAAAATATATATATATATGCACAGGGAAAGAATTAGATAAATTGCCCTTGAAATTTCTCCATTCTCATTCAGTGAGAAATAAATCATCCAAGTCAATGACAAAAGGATTACGAGTTGGATTCTCATTTCCTCACCCGGGAACAGCTATAGTTACAGTGACCATATTTTCTGAACCAAACATCATGACAGCAGGCCTGACAAGTACATGTGTTCTGATGAAGACAATAGGACAAGTTCTCCTAAATGGGAGATGACCTGCAAGAGCCAGAGCTATAATGAGTGACTCTGACACAGAAATAATTCGGTCTGGGGCGTTTGTCATGATGTCATTGATATGGCACTTCTTCTGGAGGTTTGAAGTGTCACATTGTTGCTGAAATGATTTCTTCGGTTGCCGTCCCTGGCATGCAGCAGATACTGATTTTAAGGTAGTTAATTCCATTGACTACTTTTCTCATCTTAGTAAAGATAATCAAAAACAACAGAATATACAATGTCCAAATTAACATTTAAATTTAGCCACAAAACCTGTCAGGGTATTGCACATAAAATTGTTTTTTTTAAGTTTTAAGTTCAGGGGTCCATGTGCAGGTTTGTTACACAGGTAAGCTCAGGTCACAGGCAGGTTTGCTACGCAGGTAAACTCAGGTCACAGGCAGGTTTGCTACGCAGGTAAACTCAGGTCAGAGGGGTTTGCTGCACAGATTATGTCAGCCAGGTGTTAAGACTCATGGCCATTGATTATTTTTCCTGATGCTCTCCCTCCTCCTGCCTCCACCCTCCAACAACCCCAGTGTGTGTTGTTCCCCTCTCTGAGTCCATGTGGCTTCATCATTCTTTTTTTTTTTTTTTTTTTTTTTTTGAGACAGAGGTTCAATCTTGTTGCCCAGGCTGGAGTATAATGGCCCAATCTTGGCTCACTGCAACCTCCGCCGCCTGGATTCAAGTGATTCTCCTGCCTCACCCTCCCGAGTAGCTGGGATTACAGGCATGCGCCACACGCCCGGCTAATTTTGTATTTTTAGTAGAGACGGGGTTTGGCCATGTTGGCCAGGCTGGTCTCAAACTCCTGACCTCAGGTGATCCACCCCTCCTTGGCCTCCCAAAATGCTAAGATTACAGGCATAAGCCACTGTACCCGGCCCTTGTGTCCTCATCATTTAGCTCTCACTTGTAAGTGAGAACATGAGGTGTTTGGTTTTCTGACCCCGTGTTAATTTGCTAAGGAGAATGGCTCCAGCTCCATCCATGTTCCAGCAAAGGACGTGATCTCATTTTTGTAGGGCTGCATAGTATTCCATGGTGTATATGTACCTCATGTTCCGTATCTAGTCTGTCGTTGATGGACATTTAGGTTGCTTCCATGTCTTGCTATTGTGAGTAGTGCTGCAGTGAACATACATGTGCATGTGTCTTTATGATAGATGATTTATACTCCTTTCGGTATATAACTAGTAATGGGATTACTGGGTCAAATGGTTCTTTGAGGAATTACCACACTGCTTTCCACAATGGTTGAGCTAATTTGCACTCACACCCACAGTGTTTAAATGTTCCTTTTTCTCCACAACCTCACCAGCATCTGTTATTTTTTGACTTTTTAATAATAGCCATTCTGACTGGTGTGAGATGGTACCTCATTATGGTTTTTATTTGCATTTCTCTAATGATCAGTGATGTTGAGCTTTTTTCATATGATTTTGGCTGCATAAGTGTCTTCTTTTGGAAAGTACCTTTTTAAATATATTTGTTCCTTTGAGTATTTGTTCTGTCATACTTGAAGCAAATCTAGTGTTAAATTTAAAAATGTACGCATGAAGAAAAGACTATGTTTGCTGCTGGATGGGTCCTCATTTCACAGAAGCCTTCCCCATGAGGTTCATTTAGGTGGGTACTGCCCTCGTTATTTAAGAACTAATTGATTTTTAGCTCCCGGAGTGAGGGGCAGGCAGAAAAATGCAAAAGCAAAGATGCCAGACCAGAAGGCACCGTGGAAGCCATAGCAGCGGACCCCCAAGTGGAGAAGGAAAGGGGGGTCTGCAGGGCCTCCCTCTGCATAGGTGAGCCTCTCCCGGGATAGGGCTAAGAGGGGCATCTTCAGTTCTTGAGCAGGACTTCTTGACTTTCTTTTTTTCGTTGTTTTTAGTGATCAATAAAAACTTACAATATATATTAAAATGCAAAGAAGCTTAATTTCATAGAAAAGCCTCAATTGTTTCATCAGGGAAAGAGAAGCCTGCTAGACCCCAAGTTCTCATTCTCAAGTGGGACCTTTCCTTCTTCTCCTGGCAGCTCATTAGGGCCAGGAGATTGACAGCAACTGCAAGCTTCAGAAGATCCTATTTTGCAGATGGGAAGTATTTGCAAGAAATTTAAATGTGGGCGCACGCTCTTCTTCCTGTGGAGACCTCCAGAGGTTCAGACAGATGGACACAGGCCTAGAGAGGGTTCACCACAGTGACACCTCCATTGAGAGAGGTTTGTTTGGCCTGAGTGTGATGATGCATCTGGGAAAAGAACCAAAAGTCACATGAGTGTCCATAACCTGTGCCTTTTCTAAAGAGCGTTTGGGGAACTTCGATATTTAAAGGGGAAAGAGAGAGCAGGAGAGAAAGAAGGAGGGAGGGTCGGCAATGAGGCAAATGGTTATGTTCTTGGAGGCTTTGATGTGAATCTACATTTTACGTGCAAAGAGAAGGGGTGCAGGAAAAGGCCAATGATGCATTCACCTCGGGTTGGGCGGCGGGATGATTTTGGGCAGAGGGATGATTTTTGTTCGGGTCTTTGCCCTCTACCTGTGAAGATGAGCTGGTCATTGACATTGTCAGGGTGAGATTCCACAGAACTCGGATTTAGGGCTAGAAACAGGGGGATATCTATCCTGAAAGGTTGAGGGATTTAGGGGTTCACCAGGAATTTCCTTGTGAGCAGTTTGTGAAGGAGGCCATCAGGGAGCTATGTGGCTTTCTGTCACTGTGGGAACCTGGCTTAGGGATGAGGCTGTGGAATTGTAGCTCCGTGTTCAGGAACAAAAGGAAAGCAGTATCACGTGGCTCAGCTCTGAAGCGTAACTTTCTTTTTGGCAGAGTGAGTGTGGGGTCCCAAGATTCCGTTTTATTTCCCGAGTCATAGCAGAGACTCCTAGGCTGCAGCAAGATGTTTTTATGTGTGTGGGTTAATGGGGTGCACCTTCCACCCACAGCTGGGAGAAGCCTGGCCCTGGGAGCATCAGAAGACAAAGACAGACCCTGAGATGAGCAGCCACCTTAAAGCGAGGACGGCTTGTCCCAGTGAACTCGGAACCCTCCTGGAATCAGGGTTAGAGGTGGACACTGGCTGTGTCTCAATGGTTGTGTCCAGCGCCCTGGCCAGCCCTCATGCTCACCACTCCTCTGCAGCAAGCTGAGCCTTATGTCTAAATTTATTTCTTATTCCAGTTGTCCAGAAAATTATTCTCTGAAGATTTACTTTGTAGTTTTGAGTGGTTTTATTTTGTTCAGGCAAAATGTGTCGTTTAGGATGAAAACCTGTCGCAGGAGATTGTGCCATGTCATCTCTTTCCGAGAAAAGAAATTGATCTTTCTGCTGGCACAGTGGTTCACACCTGTAATCCCAGCACTTTGGGAGGCCGAGGCGGGCAGATCACAAGGTCAGGAGTTCGAGACCAGCCTGGCCAACACGGTGAAACCCCGTCCCTACTAAAAATACAAAAAATTAGCCAGGTGTGGTGGCGCTTGCCTGTAATCTCAGCTACTCGGGAGGCTGAGGCAGGAGAATCGCTTGAACCTGGGAGGGGGAGGTTGCAGTGAGCCAAGATCGTGCCACTACACTCCAGCTCAGGCAACAGTGCGAGACTCTGTCTCAAAAGAAAAAAAGAAATTGATCTTTCTCAGGCAGTCAGAAGATCCTATTTTCTTAAAGAAGTCTCAACTGTTTATTTTACCCAAAGTAAAAGAGAAATATGTTTAAGGGGAAAGGGCAAGGAAGGGCCACTAGTGACCCTTTTTACCACGCCCCGTGCGTCTCAAGCACACCTTGATGATTAATTCCATCAACCGTCAAGTCCCCAAAATGGCCGCTTGCAGGATCGTTGCTGAGGCAGAGCTGGGTTCACGAGACCCCCTGCAGTGAGGTGGGGGGGGTTCAAGACCCCCTGCAGTGAGGTGGGGGTTGCAGCCTGGCAGGAGCTAAAAGCAGAAAATTAGGGTGGGGTGTTTATAGGTTTTGGGCCAAGGATGGGAGGCATGAGAGCCAAGAACTGGCTTGTATGGGGCAGAGTTAATGAGGAAACTTTAGGTTGGTAGGAAGAGCAGACGTCTTCCGGGCGGGAGCCTCCAGGAGCCATTGCTGGTGTTGAGAAGGATGTGACTTGGTTGGTTGGTTCCCAGGCTTAGCTCTCACGGGCAGGTATTTCCTGGAGAAATCAGGGAAGATCCTTTTGCTGGTCCCAGTATTGTTTAACACAGGGACAAGGAATTACAGTGGTTTCCGTTCTTACTAGCAGATAACGTCTAAAACGTTTTCTAAGCTTTTTCCCTCACCGGGTCCCTAGGTGAAACTAGATAAAGAGTGTAAGTTTCATTGATCTTAAATCTTTAATTATGCATGAAATGATATATTGAGTTTAGCTTAGTTAATGTGCCTGGAAAAGCATACAAATAATTATAGCCATATGATTTATTCTGAATGTGCTATTGTAAGTGAAACTTTTCAACCACTCTTTTATGCAGGAGTCCGCCAAGTTCTGAACTAGTACAATCCTTTAAGTGACAAACATTAAAGAAAAACGAATCCCTTTTGTTTAATATTATGTGTTCTTTTGCTTGCATTCATGGAAGACATATTTGTGTGATGATAGGTGAGAAATAGACAGAAGGGGGGAATAGTTTCTAGATACAAAAATCACTTGCTTTTGGTCAGTTCTTCCCTATAAACATAAGTTTACAGTTCAATGAATCAGAAATGAATCCGTATCCATGAAGAAATTTGGAAATTGACAATCATAAATGGCTCAGTTCCCTCAAATATAGTAGTAGTAGTAAGAATATTAATTTTTAAAAAAGTAATCCCAAAAAGAGTTCTTCTAATGCTATGAAAAAACTGGATCCAACACATTAAACTTTTTTAGAGAAAGAAACAGCAATACCTCCAACTTAGCTCTGGCCAGAGCTTAACTTTCCATAAAGAAACATCAAATTGTTTTCTTTTTAATCTGTGCATTATTATTCAATTATTGCTTCTGTTTTCTCTATTTTTTTTATTTTTGTTCACTTAGATCTAGCTGCTTAATCTATGATACATAAGTAATTCAATATTATCATAGTCTGAATAGCCTGGCTCCCTAACTTAGGAAGTCTGTATTTCCTAATTATTTTGCTCATCATAATTGTTTTAAATTAATATTTTAAATTCAGAGAGTGACTATTTTTAAAGACATCTCAAATGATTACATTTCTTCCAGGTGGTGCTTGATTTGCACCTGGCAAAAGAACAGGGCAGCATCTGGTCCTTAACAAAGCGCCTCCTCTCACCTGCAATCCATCCTCCCTAAAGCCAGCTGCGAACTATTCATAAGTGTAAGCAGGATGTGGCGTTTCCTGTAAATAAACTGTACCTGGGAAAATCACGTTGTTCAGTGACAAGGTATCCACTCTTTCCACTGAGAGGAAAAAGCCCTAAAGGAGTTTGATTCCAGTCTCGTGTTTCGTAAGCAAATTTCTGCGACGTGACTAAACTTATTTAGAATTTCCTCTGTCACTTGTTGGTATTAAACAGCAACCTGGCACCATCTCAATTTATGAAGAATATTTGAAGACAAGACTGAGTTGCTTGTAAAGCTCGGCAAGGGTCTTCTTTTTTCTGTTCTTTTTTTTAAAATTATGGTAAAATATACATAACACAAAATGTACCCTCTGATCCACTTTTGAGTGTATAGGTCAGTGGCACTAAGTACATTCACACAGTTGTGCAGCAATCACCACCATCCATCTACAGAAAGTTTCATCTTCCAGAACGGAAACTCTGCCCCCACGAAACACTAAGCCCATTACCCTCCCTGGCCCCAGCAACCACCCTCTACTTCCTGTCTCTGTGGGTGTGAGGACTCCAGGGACCTCATGCAGGTGACATTGTTCATTGTTTGTCCTTTTGTGACTGGCTTAGTTTTCATTGTAGATGGTCCCTATGGTTCATCCATGTTGTAACATGTGTCAGAATGTTCTTCCTTTTTAGGCTGAATAGTGGATATTCCACATTTTCTTTGCACATTCATCTGTCAATGGATAGATGCTTCCAAATTTTGCCCATCATAAATTGTGCTGCCATGAACACGGATGTATAAATTATCTTCAAGTCCCTGCTTTCAATTCCATTGGGTCTATGATATGGTTTGGCTCTGTGTTCCCACCCAAATCTCATCTTGAATTGTAGCTCTCACAATTCCCATGTGTCATAGGAGCAACCCAGTGGGAGGTAACTGAATCATGGGGGTAGGTCTTTCCCATGCTCTTCTCATGACAGTGAAAAAATCTCACGAGATCTGATGGTTTAATAAAGGGCAGTTCCCCTTCATATGCTCTCCTACCTGCCGCCATGTAAGACGTGACTTTGCTCCTCATTCCCCTTCCACCATGACTGTGAGGCCTCCCAAGCCATGTGGAACTGTGAGTCCATGAAACCTCTTTCCTTTATAAATTACCCAGTCTCAAGTATGTCTTTATTTGCAGCATGGGAACAGACCAATAAACTATATAACTAGAAGAATTGCTCGATTCTGTGGCAATTTTATTTTTAATTTTCTGAAAACAGCCACACCATTTTCTAGAGCAGCTGCACCATCTTACATCGCCACCATCAGTGCATAGCGTTCCATTTTTTTCCCACATTCTCGCTAACCCTTGCAGTAGCCATTCCAGTAAGTATGAGGCGGTATCTCGCAGTTTTGGTTTGCATTTCCCTAATGATTATGACGTTGAGCTTCTTTCCATGTGCGTACTGGCGGTTTGTTTACCTTCTTTGGAGAAATGTCTGTTCAAGTCCTGTGCCTATTTTTTAATTAGATTCTTTGTTTCATGTGTGTGTTCAGTAGTAGGAATTTTTAATATCGTCTAGAAACCAATTCGCATCAGATCTATGATTTGCAAGTATTTTCTCCCATTCTGTGGGTTGCCTTTTGGAAAAGGGTACCGAGACCATTTGGTGGAGAGAGGACAGTGTTCTCAAGAAACAGTGCTGAGAAACCTGGATATTCACATCCAAAGGAATGACGTTAAACCCTTACATTACACCATATACAAAAATCAATTCAACATGGATCAAAGATCTAAATGTAAAAGCTAAAATTTTCTTAGAAGAAAACATAGGGGAAGCATCATGACATTGGATTTGGCAAATGAATTTCTCAGATATGACACCAAAATCTCAAGAAACAAAAGGCAGAAATTGAACATCATCACATTAAAAATTTCTTGAGCATCAAAGGGCACAATCAACAAAGGGAAAAGCCAATGATTTACTTGATTATTCCATGGGGAGACAGGCAAGAGCTGCCTTGTCTAATGTCTTGTTGATACAACTCCTTCAAGGCCATTTTTTGCAGACGTGGGGGAGGGGAGAGAGGATGTGGAATTAAATTCTAGGTAAGGGACTAGGTGTCACAGATGCAGGGTCCTCAAAGTGTGGCCCCAATGACAGCAGCAGTGGCACCTGGGACGAGCTGGAAATGCAGATTGGCAGGCCCAGCCCGACCCCACTGAGGCCCAGGCTCTGCACAGCCCACCAGAATGCGTTGTGACAAAGCCTGGTGACTGGCATACACTGATGTGGAGAACCACTGCTGTCGCCTGTATTTCTTTTTTAAATGAATGTATTAGCTGCATAAGCTAGCTAAAAATACAAAAGTTTTTTTTTCATGTCTTCTTTTTTTATTATACTTTAAGTTCTGGGGTACATGTGCAGAATGTGCAGATTTGTTACATAGGTATACACGTGCCATGGTGGTTTGCTGCACCCATTAACCTGTCACCTACATTAGGTAGTTCTCCTAGTGCTGTCCCTCCCCTTGTCCCCCACACCCCGACAGGCCCCAGTGTGTGATATCCCCCCCTGCCCCCCGTGTCCATGAGTTCTCATTGTTCAGCTCCCACTTATGAGTGAGAACATGCAGTGTTTGGTTTTCTGTTCTTGTGTTAGTTTGCTGAAAATGATGGTTTCCAGCTTCATCTATGTCCCTGCAAAGGACATGAACTCAACCTTTTTTATGGCTGCATAGTATTCCACGGCATCACCTGTATTTCTAAGAAAGTCTTTGAGCTGAGTAAAAGAACTAGGAAGTCATGGAGAGAGAGAAAACCAAGAAGTTTTTAAATTATTGTTATTATTATTATTATTACTATTTTTCCCACGATTATTTAAACCCAAGACACAGAGCTGATTTTTGTGGGCCATGGACTTAGATTTACATGTGCGACAGTTGACCAGTGCTTTCACATTTGCTGTCTCCCTGTGTATGCCGTCATGATTCCACTGAATTCCTGCAGCTGGAAAGCTGCTGTCTTGGATCAAACTACACCCAGTGGTGTGATGGTGACAGCGGCTCTAATCCCAAGGGGGTGTGTCAGCCTCCTGGCCAGGCATCTGCTCTGACCAGCAGGGGTGCATGGCAGCAGACCTCCCCTCAGCTCCCACACTGCCTCCAACTCCACATCCATGATTCCTAGGTACCGTTCATAAGGCTGTCCTTTAACAAGCCACTGAGATGTCCTGTGACCTCTCTAAAAAAAAAAGTCCGCTCATTCTCTTCTCTAAGTCTATAAAGAAAATGCCAAAATTTCCCATCTGTCTCACATGTGGGCAAGAAGAGAGACCAGATGTCCCTCATGATCTCATGTCCAAGGGGCCCTGGCACATGGTGGGGGCTCCCTTCCTCTGCAGGTGTGTTCGGTGTACTTCCTCCTCATATGGGTGTACTTACTCCTCATATGGATGTGTCCCTCCTCATATGGGTGTAATTCCTACTCATACGGATGTGTCCCCTGTTATACAGGTGTGTCCCCTTCTCATACAGATGTGTCCCCTTCTCAGGAAGGTGTGTCCCCTCCTTATACAGGTGAGCCCCTCCTCATACAGGTGTGTCCCTTCTTCAGACAGGTGTGTGTCCCTTCCTCATACAGGTGAGTCCCCTCCTCATACAGGTATGTCCCCTCCTCATACAGGTGTGTCCCCTTCTCTGCAGCTGTGTTCCCTCTTCCTGCACAGGTGGCTCTCATCCTGCTGTCCACCTAGGGATCAGTCCAAGTTGCCTCACACTCTGAGCCTCACTTGGCCCTATGAGTCCTCAGGTGTCAGGGCAGCACCGCCAGGTGCAATGTTGGTGGCTGAGTAAGGTGCACACTCCACTGTTTGCTCCCTCCAGAGGATAAACACTGCTCCTGTGTCCCTGTTGAATACTCTGCCATCTTTCCCATACTGGGAGGGCATTTTCACCTGTGTCGCTGGTTCACCATTTCATATTGTGTCCTAGGTGATTCCTAGTTGTCACCTGAGAAAAAGCGTTTTATGATGAACTATTTCCTGCAAACACTTGTCACACAAAGATGGACAGGCCAGGCTTCTTCTTTGCTATAGGACTTCCCAGAGTCCCCAGGCTATGAGGACATGTTTATTTTCCAGGTTTTATTGGCACACACATCTCTCTGTGTTTCTGGCTTGCACACAGCAGACACCATCAGCTCCCTCTGCTTTTCTCAAGGCTGCTGTGCCTGTGCACAGGAGCTCCCTGCCAGCACATCTGACTGTGTGCTGTGCCCAGCTATGGTGAGGGCCAGTGGGGTCACCCAAAAGTCACCACTTTTCCACCCCTCAGCATCAGCCTTCAACTCGTGGAGGGTCAGGTGGCAGATAACACCCCAAATCTTGGGTTTTCAGGCTGGAACAACGCTGAGGCATGCTCCTGCAGCCTCCAAAGCCCCAGGGGCCCCATGCAAGCAGGGGCTTCTGTCTCCCCTCACCTCCCTTCCTCGCCACTCACCCATGTTCCCTGCCATGACCTTCAGAATAAATCCGCCTGCACTCAGATCCTCATCAAATAGCTTTAGGCAGCCTGTTCTTGTTCAGTCCCCTTTGTGATCAGTTTCCCCTGGGGAAGAACCAGACATCCTCAACAAAAGGAGCCAGCAAAAGGTAGGTGTGAACACAATGAGTGACAGATCCAAGGGGGCGAGGGAGGCATTCACAGGTGCAGGAGGCACCATCTGGGCGTCCGACATGAGAGTCCGGTGCTGAATCATCATCACCCAAGCCAGGAGAGCAGAAGGCAGGGGCGGCTCTGGGTGCCTCCTATAGCGACCAAAATGCAGCCACAGCGGCTAAAGAAAAAGCACCCTTCCATCCGCAAGAAACGAAGTGGACAGACACACCCATAATGATTTTCCAAAGATTATGAATGTCTTTTACATAACAGACTGTAATTGCATAAAATAAGATGAGTTGTCCTCATTTTCAGAGGGCAGGAAAAGAAGCAGGCTTGCAACTGAGGACCAGGGCTATGCAGGAGGAATTCCTCCCTCTCGACAGGAGCGTGGGGCTCCCTCCACCTGTGCTCTCAGTGTGGAGACTCTCGGGAAGCTCTTCCCAGGAGGGCAGGGTGGCCACCTTCAAGTGTCATGCTGGCGGCAGCCTCCTTCCATTCAAGCGTCATGCTGGCGGCAGCCTCCTTGCAGCCAGCTCCTCCGTCAGGGTCAGCGAGACAAAATTAGCATGCACGGGCACAGTGCAGGCCTCTCCTCCACGCCCTTGGCTAATTGAACTTACCCAGATGTTTTCTTTTCTACTCAGTGAAATGATGACATTATTGGAGGTTAATAGTTAAGGGTTTATCTAAATTAGGTATCCGTAAAGTCCTTAATTTAGCCATTGAGTGCCTAATAGAGATTAAATTGGACCTGGAGATACTGCCTATATTTCAATCTGGGGGGAAGCACTTTGCACAAAGCCCTGAGGATGAGCCTCACTGTGTCCCCTCCTTTAAAGGAATACCTTGAATTTCTTCCCATGAGGTCCTGACTCTCGGGGATTTGCATGAGATTTCAGGCGTGTTCTCTTCGGCTTCTCCTCTGGGAATTCTCTCTGGATGAGCATCTAATTTCTGTTCCAGGAGGCTTTATGAAGCTATCTGATGTGCTAGTGCAGAGGGTCCTGAAAGGAATTAGGGGAGAGGAAACAGAAGTCACAGGAGACACCTGGGATAAAAGAGGAGAAAACATACAGGACCAATGGATATGGGACTTCTTAAGAACTTTTACTATAGGGATGCGTTGCACACACTCAGCACAGTGGAGGGGGCAGCTAAATGATACAGGCTGATACAGGATGGGTCACTGGGATGTGAAGGGGCACGGGGTCCAGCTGGGAGATCTCACCGGATCCTATTAAAAAGGTAAGGGATACTGGCCAAAGAGCTGCCCTGACCGAGGCAGAGTCTTGGGCAAATGTGGGAAAGTGACAGTTATTGATAATAGCATGTGGGGCTGACTGTTCCTGGCAATAAAGAAAAGGAGTGGAGGTCACTCGGGTGAGGGGGACCTGATCTCATCCAGACTCATGGAAAGACCAAGGATAGAGCCAGGACCACCAGTGACCACAACCATTCATTCTTGAATCCCGGTGTGCAGGACACACTTACCCAGAGCCCTTTTCTCCCCGAACTCGCTTCTCCAGAGTGTATGGGCAGGATCAGGCTGCATGTGTGTCTTGTGGTGTAGTGTGCACGGGGCAGTCATGCTTACGAGGTGAGCTGGGGACCCCTGAGATGTCAGTCATGGGGTCAGCAGGCTGAGGCTCCGGCTGTTGGTGGGAAGGTGGTGGCTTCTGGGTGGGTATGGCTCCCTTTCATTTCAAGTCAGTATTACAGTCCAGCAGTGATAGGTCAACAAAGGAAAGCTGTTGATTTAGACCAAGCACGGTTTCCTTTCCAAGGCCATATAAGGCACAGAGTTCCTGCTTAGCTGCTGGACTGAGGGAAACTTACATGTCTGGCCCAACCAGTCTTTCTAGGTTCAATCTGCAGGAAATAAAGATGTTAACATAAGAAGCTATGTGAGATGGGCTTGTCCATGAACCCTATCACCATGCAAGTGATCTGTGAAAACTTTCATAAGAAAGCACCTGAGAGAAGCATGGCCATCTCACAGGCTGGGAAGAAGAGCTTCATGCCAAGACCAGAAATGGGCACTTCCAAGGAGGAGGGATTTGGGCAGCAGCTCTATGCTGAATAGGTTGGCTAAACATACATATTCAACAGGTGACAGAAGGAGCTGTGGATATCCATGAAGGGGCTCCTGACACATGCATATACATAAAACCCATGTTCACTTTGTAGTAGACACTTAACATTTAAATATCAAAGGGAGCCATACCCTGTGTCTCATTCACATTTGTTTCATGGAGGTAGAGAGAGCCTGTCAGCCCAAAACCTAATCTTCCTCTCACCTCTTCATAGACATTGTCTTACATGTTTTCCAACACCACTAACATGTTTCTTTCAAACATCTTTATTACGCAAATCAAACACCACCAAGGATATAATTACCTTTCCCCTTTGATAACTAAAGAACATCAATTTAGCCTATAGATTTGTAATACTGTTTTTCTATACCATAAAGACACATGCACGCATATGTTCATTGCAGCACTGTTCACAGTAGCAAATACATGGAATCAACCTGAATGCCCATCAGTGGTAAACTGGATACAGAAAATGTGCTACATATATACCATGGAATACTATGCAGCTATAAAAAAAGAACAAGATCATGTCTTTCGCAGCAATGTGGGTGAAGCTGGAGGCCATGATCCTAAACAAACTAACACAGCAACAGAAAACCAAATACCACAAGTTCTCACTTAAAAGCAGGAGTTAAATGATGAAAACACAGGTACATGAAAAAGGAAACAATAGACGTCAGGGCCTACTTGAGGATGGAGGTGAAAGGAGGATGGAGATCAAAAAACTACCAGTCAGGTACTATGCTTATTACCTGGTGCCATTACAATCTGTACAGCAAACCCCTGTGACACAAGTTTACCTGTATAACAAACCTGCACATGTACCCCTGAATCTGCAACAACATTTTAAAAAGAAACAACCAAACAAAACAAAAACAAAAAAAAATTACATATGATCTGTCTTCACTCAAAAATGCAGAAGCTATATGGCTGGACTTCTGTACTCTCTTCCCATTTTGTTCCGCCTGGTGGAATTACAGTGACATCCTTTACAGCCATCTCCTTTCTCCCCACACCTGAGAGCCAGGTTAATTGTTACCTGCCATGAGCCACAGGGGAAAATAACTTGATCCTTACAATATCTTTTGGAAAGAGATATAAAAATCCCATTTTACAGATAAGAAAACTGAAACCTAAAGAGGTTAAATAATTTTTCCAGAATAATCTCAGATACCTGTGCAACCAGAAGTTGTGTCCTGCTCTCCAAGCTTCTGTTATAAAGTGCTTCTGGCTACACTGCTCTAAGCCATTCCACGCATTGCTGTAGGTAGTATCCCACTGACCCATGCATCCGAAGGCTCCTAATTGAATCCTCATCCGTAAGATGCTTTGAGTAAATCTGGCATATAAAGTTATAATTAAATCCTTATCCGCAGCTTTAATTAACCAAGAAATTTCATTCATGTTTTACAATTAAGTGATTAAATAATCAATTTTCAAATATTTCCTAAATGAAGTCATGAGCTTCAAGAACCCAAGTGCTATAATTCAATTAAGAAAAATGAAATAAACGCTTGACAATTGCATAGGTTGAAACACTCTGAGGCCATCAACCCTCCCAGGGCCTAAGTCAGGCACTTTGGAAGGAGTATCAATAAGTGAGAAATGGTTGAATATGTTCACAAGAAAGCAAAACTCATCAAAGTCCACTCTGAACCAAGCACTATAATGGGTGAACTTGCATACATGAATGTTTTAACTGTCACGAGAACACTGTAAGAGAGATGACAAATTATTCCTTTAAAAAGTATGAAAACTGGCATACAGAGTTCAAGTGACTGCCCTGAGGGGCACAGCTATTCACTGACGAACAGGAATGGGAGCCCAGGCTTTCTGCCTCCGTGCCCAGCGTGTCTCCTGCTTCAGCACTGCCTCCCTGCAGGCCTCTGGCCCCGCCTAAGCCCTGACCTCAGCACTCATACTTACACACTGTGCCACTGAAAATCTCTGCCTCAGTTTGCCCATTTGTTAAGTGGGAAAAATAGTAACACCTACGCCATAAAGTCATTGTGAAAATTGAATAAATAGGTGCATGTAACATAGCTTGTACATTTGTACAAATGTCCAGAAAGCTGGGGTGCTATTTTTCTTACTATGACAATTTGTGTGTTGGGGTACCATTTGGGTAGTTCACAAAATTCTTTCCTATCTTCACAATAATCATCTGAGGTAGCTGTAGTCATAATAATAATAATATTTCCATTCCAGAAATGGAGACGCACAGGTTCAAGAAGACTAAATGACTTGACCAAAGAATTTTGTCCAGAAAGTGGAAGAACAAAAACACAGCCTTATTTCAGCCTTCTTGTCCTGGTCCACGACAAGGCAAAGCATTAACTTAATGACCTCATGTTTCCTTGATCCCTCCCTTCCATTCCCCGTCCTACAGTGTTAAAGATAGAACATTACCCTAGGGAGGAGGAGCTTTACATGGTGAGAGAGAGTTTATGCAGTCTCACTTTGGACTATAATATCGAAAGAAAAGCTATGGATTTTTCACCTGCTCTTCCTTCCCCTAAAATATTGAATGGCCCACTATCGAGTTTTGTCATTTACATTGCATAACTGTCCTATCCAAATCGTCAACCGTATGTCTCACTCTTAACAAACTTCCTTCCATCACATGGGTCAGCTTATTAGCCCATTAGCTCATTCCCTGGCCTCTCCAGTCACCTTTTAACTTTCCTTTTCTTTGACCACTACTGTTCTTATTTGTACCACTGCAAGTGTATTCTCCTACTTTACTGGCAATTTTTAATTTTCTCAACTGAAGAATAAGTTTTTAAGACCATGGTTCTATATTAAATTTCTGATTTCCTCACAGCATGTGATTTACTAGTGAGTACATGCAACATGTAAATAATGGAAGGACGGATGGATGAGTTTAGATGTATGGACAGAAGGATGAGTGGACAGATGGATGGATGGAAGGATGGGTGGATGGATGGTGAATGGATGGGTGGGTGGGTGGATGGATGGATAGATGCGTGGATAGATGGAAGGATGGATGGATGTAGATGGATGATGAATGGGTGGATGAATGGATGGATGGAAGGATAAATTGATGTAGAGGGATGAATAATGAATGGACAGATGAAAGGATGGATGTAGGCGGATGGTGAATGAATAAATGGGTAAGTGGGTGGATGGCTGGGTGGATGGATGGATGGAAGAATGGATGGACATGGATGGATGGTGAATGAATGGAAGGGTGGGTGGATGGATGGATGGGTTGGTGGGTGGAAGGATAAATGAAAACATGAATGTAGATAGATAGATGGTGAGTGGATGGATGGTGAATGGATGGATGGGTGAGTGGATGGTTGAATGGATGGAAGGATGAATGTAGATGGATGGATGGTGAATGAATGAATGAATGTGTGGATGAATGAATGGATGGAAGGATAAATTGATGTAGAGGGATGAATAATGAATGGACAGATGAAAGGATGGATGTAGGTGGATGGTGAATGAATAGATGGGTGGGTGGGTGGATGGGTGGGTGGATGGATGGATGGAAGAATGGATGTAGATTGATGGATGGTGAATGAATGGATGGGCGGGTGGATGGATGGATGGATGGGTTGGTGGGTGGATGGATGAATGAAAACATGAATGTAGATAGATGGTGAGTGGATGGATGGTGAATGAATGGATGGATGGATGGATGGGTGGGTGGATGGATGAATGGATGGACGGATGAATGTAGATGGATGGATGGTGAATGCATGGTGAATGCATGAATGAATGGATGGGTGGGTGGATGGATGGATGGATGGATGGATGTAGATGGATGGATTGTGAGTGGATGGATGAGTGGGTGGATGAATGGATGGGTGGGTGGATGGATGGATAGATGGAAGGAGAATATAGATAGATGGATGGTCAGTGGATAGATGGGTGGGTGGGTGGATAGATGGATGGATGTAGATAGATGGATGGTGAATGGATGGATGGGGTGGGTGGGTGGATGGCTGGGTGGATGAAAGGATGAATGAGTGGATGGATGGATGGATGGATATAGATGGATGGTGAATGGATGGATAGATGGGTGGGTGGGTGGATGGATGGATGGATGGATGAGTGGGTGGGTGGGTGGATGGATGAATGAGTGAGTGGCTAGGTAGATGGATGGATGAATGAATGGGTGGGTGGATGGATAGATGGATGAATAGATGGATAGAATAATGGATGTAGATAGAAGGATGGTGAATGGATAGAGTGGTGGATGGATGGATGGATGGATGGATGGATGGATGGATGGACAGATGGATGAATGAGTGGGTGGATGGATGGATAGATAGATGGATGGATGGATAGATAGATAGATAGATAGATAGATAGATAGATGAATAGCACTTGTGTTAACCTGCAGTAGTGGTAGATTTCTACTCCCCCATGCTGAATAGGGAAACATTTCTTTACCTTCCTTTTTTTTCTAATACTCTCCAGAAAAAGATAATCCACTGACTTCAAGTCCTCCTTTTATTTAGTTTTTATCATCTCTTGCAATAACTTTCTCAGTATTCTTAGATAACTCTCATTTAATCGAGTTTTACTCTTGAACCTTTTATTCTCACTTAAGTCCAAGCTATGACGAATTAGCTGTGAAATCAGCTAAACCCATACTGATATCTGAAAAAAAGGAGGTTTCTCATTATTTGTAATAATAGCCTTAATACATTAAAATGGTGACTAGAAAGGTGTTGAATTTTTCATTGTCTTCTGATCCCACACACAGAGGTGATTCCTTCAATAGACAGCTGAAGAACTTGAAAACTGAAGGACGTGGTTAAATACAAATACTAATTCAATTTGCCAGGGGAATCAAAGAACTTGTTATGAATGGCAGACCAAAAACTGTATAATATTTAACAAATGGAATATATTATTAACATTAAAGAATTAATTAGCCTGCATAATAAGAAAGGAAACTGAAGACAGTTAGTTTTCAGGGAGCGTAAATGGCAAAGAAAGGTCTTCAGCAAGAACCAGAGGTGGGTTCCAGGTTGCTCACATTCTCCCACATGAAATGGGGCAAAAGCTCTCCTAGGGAAAAATGAGTCCCAAGCAGAGGACAGAAAAATAAGCTTTCAATTTGGGTGCTTTCCCCCCTTGGCTTATGCCTACTTAGAGGAAAAATTTAAATCACTTTGTACTTGGTCTCATCCTAGAAGTTTCAGTTGTTTGTTTGTTTGTTGTTTTTATTCATTCACTTCTCTCCAGGCCTTCCCAACCCATTGTAGGTGTTATTTCAATTTAGTCTTTTGTGCTGAAGTAGTTTTCATCCCTCTTTGCTCTTGTCCCATCTCATCTACTTTACTGTCTTCTATCAGTTTAAGTACAGTCAACTCCCTTTTCAGACTGGCTCATTACATTTCCCCATCTTCCTTGTTTTTGCTTTCCCTCTTGTCCATTCAGCTCAGGTGGTCATACCCCTCGAGCATCTCTTGGTCTGTTTATCTTATACTAGGTCAGAATACTCTGTTTCTCTCCCAAGTTTTCCAAGAAAAAAAATCAAAACGGCAAAGTGTTAAACTGAACTTTTCTATCTTCTGTGCTTTTACCATATACAGTACAACAGGTAGCTTGGTTCTTATTGATCTTTTCATTTAATCTCGTAAGAACAGTGTCTCACTCTCAAGAGTACAGCTGCTGGTCCCTTCATTTTGTAAGAATTTTTATTGTCGGGGTAGCACCGGGGTGAGCCTGGAATAACACTGTCATTATTTGAACTGACAGAGTAGCTATTAAGTGAAAATATGTGGTTTTCTATTTTGTGTGTGAATGTTTTTGTTTTTCAGTTCTGCTTCAAGCACAGCATGGCCGTCTCTGGCAGGCCTGTGGTTTGAGCTCCACATTGAAAACATGAAACATTAACACATACTAACAAAGAGGAAACTTAAAATTTAGATTAAAATGTGAAGACATGAATTCCACAGGGTGAGGCTTAGTGGTGGGGGCACAGACAAGACCTAACCAGGGAGAAATTTGACAAAGACATTAGGAAACCTCACCTACCCAGGAGGAAAACCTGAACTGTCTTCTGATCTTCCCCAGAAGGGGTTCTTGGGAAAAGGGAAAGTATTTATTGGGTCAGGGTAATAAGGAGATAAGCTGTTGGAGAAATTTTGAATAATCCAGATCTTATACAGTTATATTGTCTAAATTTTATTAGCCTAATATACCCCATGGGGTATTTAACTTTATAGTTATGGGAAAGTTAGAGAAAGATCCTATTTCAAGGACGTTTTAGCATGCATTGTTTAAAAATCAGACTGAAACTGAATTTTGTTTTGTTTTGTTTCTTCATTGTTAATTGGGACCAGGGTGTTGAATATCCACACATTTACTTGGGAATTGACTTGTAATATAAAATCAAATGAATATTTATTTCCACAGTATAAGAAGAGAATTCAGGATAACAGAATTAGCACAAGTTTTTAAATTTCTCTAAGCTCAATTCCCTCATCCGCGTAAAATACAGAGATGAATATCTTATTATCAATGTCAATTTTGAAAATTAAAGGAGATTCTATACATTATTAAGCACTGGAATCATCAGCATTTCAACAAATTTTAAAATTTCTTTTGATTATTACAACATTAATAGATTGCCACAGAAAAAAAGACAAATATGTCATGAGAATAGTAAAAATGATTGATTTACTTCCTGTGTGATTTTGTGTAAGTGAAGAGTAATACCTACTTCATAGGAAGGATTGAATGTGAGTTTAATGAGATAATATGTCTAAAGGACTTGGAAAATATCTTTAACTCTTATTATTTATTATTGAGTGTCTTCCAAAACTAAGAATCATATATAAACAATGGATTTTCTGCATCAAATCTTTTTTCCTTTGAGAAGTTGTCTCTTTATTCTGAAAGATTAGCCACACTAACTCTTCTTTCTTTCAGATGTTAGAAAGCTTATGTTAAAAACAGTGCATCTGAAGCAAAAACAATAAAAACAGCAGATAGGAATATTACTTTTCCAAAAAACAATTTTTTTAGACAAGTTGCAGGTAAAAGATTTTGCTAGACATATTCTTTTTCTATTTTTTTCCCAAGGAATCAAGGATATTCTTCTCTAAATGCATAATGAGAGGCAATTCAGGAGGCAGATGTTATTAACTACCCAACAGCAAGTGAACCTAGTTGTCTACTGCACAGATGCAAAAGCTGACATCTAGTCTACCTGACAGTCCTACTTAGGGAAATGATTCAGCTGACACTACCAAGCGAGCTGAGAAACTGGTCCACCAGTGAACCTATAAAGTATAATCACAAAATGTCCTGCAGTGTTATGAGTGAATAGTGCTAGCTATTCATTCCTCTAGGTCTAGCAAAGGCTGGAGTGAGGCTTGAACACATGAATTTTCATTGTCATGTCTGTGAGCACCTTGGCTAAGGCACAAAAATGGCTGTAAAACTCACCTGAAGTTTGTGCTCATGTTCTCCTGAGGACCCCATTTCATGACTTAAAACAGTTTCATCTCCTGGCATTTCATGCATTTGTTCCGTTGGACTTTGGAAACACATTAGGAAACACTTTACAATTAACACTTGGCTCATAGCTTACCTTGGACCAGAGTGTTGCATGATCTTGATTAATTTATGTTAGAGTTTAGACATTTTTCAGGAAACCAGTACAGAGCTGCCCCCAGGACAGGCTACAAATAAATTAGGTTGTGCAAAACTAAGAATTAAAATTGAAAATATTATGTGTAGCTGATGTCATTCATTACCATGACATTGAAATTGTGTCACAATGTGGGGGTATATCGTGGGCTCTGGCTCCAAAAAGCAATCTCTGAGCCAGGTGCTACCAGTTTTAAAGATGGTATAAAAAAAAAAAAGGTAGTTGTAGCAAAGGTGTGGAATATTAAGGACTAGAGATATAATATTAGATTTAATATTAGACATGGTCCACACCATGAGGATCAGAATGACTGTCCCATGGTCACCTAGCTTATCAGTGGCCATGTTCAGTTTGGAATCCAGGCTGTCTCTGAGCCCAGGTGCTGCTCAGCTCGTCAGCGCTAATGTGCAGCGGAGACTCAGTAGCCCCATAGTGAAGGACCTGCCTCCATCCTGGAGGAGACCCAGAAGCCCCATAGTGAAGGACCTGCCTCCATCCTGGGGGAGACTCAGAAGCTCCATAGTGAAGGACCTGTCTCCGTCAACCAAGGAGATCCAGGAGCCCCATAGTGAAGGACCTGCCTCCGTCCCGGGGAGATTCAGTAGCCCCATAGTGAAGGAAGTGCCTCCATCCTGGGGGAGACTCAGTAGCCCCATAGTGAAGGACCTGCCTCCGTCCCGGGGGAGACTCAGGAGCCCCATAGTGAAGAACCTGCTTCTGTCCACTGAGGAGACTCAGGAGCCCAGTAGTGAATGGCCTGCCTCCCTCCTGGGAGAAACTCAGGAGCCCTGTAGTGAAGGACCTGTCTCCATCTGCTGAGGAGACTCAGAAGCCCCATCATGAAGGGCCTGCCTCTGTCCTGGGAGAGACTCAGGAGCCCCATAGTGAAGGACCTGCTCCGTCCACTGAGGAGAGGGAAGGTGCATCTCACTCCCAAGGCCAGAGCTGGTGTTCTTCAGGGCCTTCGGCTGTCCACCCTGCTTCAGCCACTCTGCCCAAAGGAGAGGAGGGAGTGAGAGTGGCAGGAAGGGAAGGGGACGAAGCGGTTCTCATGAGTAAACGGGGTCACGCCAGCTGGGATAATATTCCTGAGAAGTGAGACCTTGGGTGGGGAGCCTCGCGTTGGAGATTAAAGATAGCAGATCTGCTCAGTGTAATGGAATTATTCGGCTCCTGTTTATTCCATCTGCCCTACACGTCCCATCCTCGGCCCATTTTAAGTTTTACTGTTTCCTGCACATCCCATGTCACTTTTCACCTCCAAAGAAGCTTCACTCCAGCCTGAAACGCTGGCTTCCTTCCCCACAGGACCCGCTATCACTGTCCAAACCCCACTCCTGCCCACGACGCCCTTCCAAGGCCAGGATCCTCATCAGGGCTCAAATGCACTTGGATTCCTCCCTTCTTCCCATATTTCTTGCCTTAATAATTTCCCAATCGACTCAGGTGAGTCACTCAACTCTCTTAAGGCAGGAGATACCTTTTAGATCAGCGCAGAGCCAGGCACACAACTGCTGTGCAAAGAAGAGACTTCACTCGGGCTCCTAATAAACCCGTGGCTGCGGGTCTGCTGTAAGCGTCCTGGCTGGAGTCGCTTCTTAGTCTTTGTACCATAAGCATGTGTGTCCTGGGACTCTATGGATATGTACTATAAATATGTATGAATTGCAACTATACATAGACGGAAACGATATAATAAGCTACAACTAACTTTACATTCATCCACATATATACATACACACACATATGGAAAGTTAGCTATATATATATGTATGTGGATGTGTGTGTGTATATATGTATATGTCTATATATATACCAAATTTTTTTGGAAGACAAATTCATATAAAATGTTTTTTCCCATTTACATCTTTTACAAAGTAATTTCTAAAATATATTTTAATGAAGTTTGTACATTTTTTACTAAAGAACTAAAGAAAACCTTTGCCCTATTGAAAATGCTTTTTAAATTTCTAAGAGTTCCTTAATGCAACTAACAGCACACATTAGACAGGCTCCTTCAGGTGAACAGAATGTGTTGATTCTTGCAATTGTATTTATCAAAATATGTAACTACTGTACTTTTCTGATTTTTTATCCAAATAGCATGAAAACAGATGTGGTGAGATTAATAGAAAATGCCAAACAATAAGAAATATAAGAATTCCTGCATAATGTCTTTGAGAAGAATATTCTGCTTGAAAGAAGATATAGTCAATAATAAATCAAGATGCTTCAGGGTTACAAGGAGCAGCTGAATTTTCATCACAGAAAATAAGACTTTTTTATTTAAATGAAATCACTCGTTTAAAGCAAAAGTGTAAGACTTGAAATGGCAGTTAAGGTAGCTTCTCCCCAAGGGAAATTTAGATGTATCTGTGTGCATTAACATCTTTTAATGTTCTCTTTCCTAAAAGCTTTGAGAGGTGGGAAATTTTAGAAAACAAAAATTAAGTGTTCATCATATAAATGCCGTTTTATTATTATAAAGATGGTTACAATACTACAAAGTATCGTATGAAGAATAACCCAGTTCCAATGGTAACATTAATATTATTATTTTGGAATATCAGAGTAGCTGCTGGATGAGAAGCCAGGCATAATTACCTTTGAAACTGCAGACATTATCGGCTTTTGCTCACGAGAAGTAAGTGTGATCGTTAAAAATCAGTGAAGACTTTCTTTAAAACAAAAAGAGACCTAGGCTAATTACAAAAAGAATTTTTAAAAAGTAGCTGCTAGGATAGTATAGGTTTCCCTTGTGATGATTCTCCATATTGTAAAATTCTGGAAAATTAACAGATCAATCCAAGTGGCTTCTGAAGATCTGCTCTATTTGAATAGAGGTGTTCATTGTACACCCACACACAAGCGTGCACACACGCACACATCACATACACACACAGCCTCGCAAGAGCCACTTCCATTACAAAATGAAGTTGTATTACAAAAGGTGATGACAGGGGCTCGAGCCTCAAACATCCTCCCGTCTTCTCTGGTTTGTACATAATTTCATTCAACTCAGCTAACGTTTATTTACTTAATAAGACAAACATTGTCAGGAACAGAAAGGTGGTGCTGTCACAAGCAACACGCTCTAGCAAAGCAATTTTATCATTAAGGTCACCCATCCCTTTCTATAAAATCATTTTCCCTTTGAAACGTTTTTACTCATTTTGCTGAATGTCATATTATGAGTGACATGTGGACTAAAACCTTCCCAGAGGCCACATCCTTCCAGCCTCACGTTGCCCGCTGGGGTGGCCAACAGGGAGGCAGGTGGCAGCCAGGGACAGGACAGGACCCGTGCTGGACGCAGGCAGGCCTGAGTTTAAATTCTCCCGTTCAGGCTTTGGAACGATGCTGTGAACCCTAAAGTCTCGCCCAGGAAGTGGGAGGAGAGAGAGGGGACTGGCACGGCGGCCACCGTTTGGATGAGAGGACACTGCAGGATGGTGCAGAGGCAGGCTCAGCTCAGGGTGGTGAAGGCTCGGCCCTCAAGCAGAAGGAACACAGGTCCCCTGGTTAAGGGTCCTGGTGCAGAGGGAGGCTCAGCCCGGGGTAGCAAAGGCTCTGCCCTCAAGCGGAAGGAACACAGGCCCCCTGAGTTAATGGTCCTGGCTTTCACCACAGCAGAGATTAGAACATCTTTAACAAGCTTTCTCCACCAGGAGTAACACTGAGGGGAGGAAAGCTTCAAACCCTCCGTTGAGTTCATTTTATGCAAAAGCATCAGCTTGGAAGCAGGCCTGAGCCCCGCTCTTGTCTCACCAACACCTGTCTGAGCTCCAGCCGTTCATCTGCTCCCAGCCCCCCAGGCAGCACCAGCCACCCCACCTTCCCCCTAATCTGGGCATCCACAGCCCGGGGGCACCTCTCATTGGAGGCACAGCCGGCCTGGGGCCGGGGGGGTGGTTCTGTACCCTCCTTCGTGCTCCATGGCCTCCCAGGGGACCCAGGCCCGTGCTGTGTTTTAATTTTTTGAGGATCTGAATCTTCCCCCAATGAAGCTGGGAGCCCGAGTCCCCTTGTTCCCGGACCAAACTGAGGGTTGGGCTGCTATTTCTCTCTGCCCAATAACGAGATGCAGATGAACTGAGGAGGAAGAGAGTTTTTCTTTGTGTAACTGGTTACAAGCAGAAGGAGCGGAAAATATCGCCAGACCAACTCAGAATTACAAAGTTTTCCAGAGCTTCTATACCTTCTAAGCTCTATGTCTATGTGTAAGTGTGCATTCATCTAAAGACATAAGTGATTAACTTCTAGTCTATAACTAAGGTCGAGTCCTGAAGACCTTCCTCTGGAGGCTCAGTAAGTTTACTTCATCTAAATGGGTCCAGGTGCTGGGGTGATTACCCTTGTCTCCTGCTAAATCATGGAGGTTTGGGGAGTTTCTTCAGACCCCCAATAAAGCTTGTTTAATTCTAAATGGGTCCTGTTAAGAATTCCTTCGTTATTTTGTCATGCTTTAAGGCGCAGGAAAGGCCTGGGCAAAACTCTTGGTGGGCTTTTGTTCTATTCCAGCCTTTGTATAAGGGCACTGGCTTTTAATATTTAACTTCACCACTCAGTCAATACTGAAACAGTTATTATGGAGGCCTGTATTAGTGAGACCTGGCCTGCCACACCCGCACATCTGAGGCCCCAGCGGGAGCCGAAACCTGACACAAAGACAGCAGGCCTTGGAGAGTGAGGGCCAGACATCTCCATTTTAAATGCAAAAAGCTGTGAGAGGCAAAACATTTTCAAATTACAGTTAATGTGGAATTTCTCATACCAGCCTCTGTGTACATCACCTCTTCATGTTATTTTAAATCTCTCATTATCAGCCTACTCTGAATCTAACAGCTTCACCGAAAACTCAAACCCTTTTTTTAACATATGCTTGAAAATATAGTTGTTTTCTTTCTGATTACAAAAAAATCAGCACCTAAATATTAAAATAGTCACAGTGTTCTATAGTATGTGTTCAATATGCACCAACTCATCAAATGATACCATAATTGCACATTCAGTTACATTTACAGTCAACAGTATAATGGTAATGTCACCATATATGTATCTTAGCAGAAAATTTGATTCATCTTAGACCTATATTTACAAAATTATTAAATTTCTGAAGGAATCATTTAAATTTTTCAGACATTCTATACACATAAATGGAACTTCTTTCTACTGATCCTTTAAATTATCTCTGTGCTGCATTTCCATCTTCCTGTATTCTTCTCCCCACAATTTCCTGTCAGTGGGGCAGGGCAGCAGTCCTCATCCCAACTCAGGGTTGGTAGGAGGTGGTCCTGGGAGGGACATTCAGGCTCAGGGTTGGACAAAGTGGGTCGAATCCCTGCTCCACCCCTCAGTCATCTATGGATGTGATCTTGGCCGAGCAACAACCTCACCACCGACAACCTCACCACCTGAACGTCCGCATCTGGGAAGCCAGACTCATTCGTTTTGTAAAGAGGTGATGAGGATTACAGGAGACTTTGAGGCAGCAGCTTATCCACACGTTTTAATCCACTTCCCTGGTGACAATACTCTCTGCCTTTTCCTCTTCTTCCCTGAGATCACTTTAAAATCAGTCACAGAGCAAACCATACGTCCTCCCTGCAGGCTTGTGGGGCAGTGAGAATGACATCGGCCAGTGCAGCACATCCATGCATGCAAGATGTCCTGGGCACACACGAGAGACCCTAGCCCTCACTTCACACCAGCTGCCACAATTCGGAGAATGCTGTGGTCCTGGCTATCCCACCGTGTTCTTTCTCAAGCTTCGCCTTTCCTTGCATGACTCCTCTTCCTACTCTCTTAACTTCATTTTCTCTTTGATTATGATAATTCCATTCCCAAAGCTTACATCGGAGTTGAAATGGCTTGAATTCTTTCCAGACCAGGATTTTTTTAGAAAATGGGAGATTTTTTTGGCTTGTTAGTTTTTTCTTTTTAAGGATGTATATCAGCCAGGTTCATCTTCACCTGGGATCTCCTTTTAAACTGAGGATCCATTGAACCACGTATTCATTGTTCAGGAGATATTTAGGAAGAGGCTATGGCTGTGCGAGATCCTGGCTTCCAGCTGAGCAGAACCACCCTTGCCCTTGGGGGATGCCTGGGTCAGCCGCAGCCTTCCCTGCCCGAGGTGACCATCTCCCCAAGGACAATAATCAATAACAATGCAAAGCAAAAGAGAAAGTGGAGCCCTGGGGACCTTTGCATTGATTCTTTGAATAAGCATATTCATATTAAGCATACTTATATAAGCATATTGAACAGCAATCTGTACCACAGCCAGACAGCAAGGTTATGTTCCCAGACAAAGAAAATAAGTCGTCATTGCAACCTCCATTAAAGAGATTTGGAACGTCTCGACTTGGGACTTTTCACTTAGATAAGTGAACGTGCATCCTAGATTAAAATACCCTCATGAAAAAATATTGCCAGCAAAAGTAAAAAGGTAAAGGTTACAGTCACTGGCTAAGACTTCATGAAATGGAAGACAAACTCTATTGTGTAAAACTTTAGAGAATTAGGGGCCTGCGCTTCCTTCATACCTCTATTTACTTTTTCCTCTAGCCAGCCAGCCCTTGACTGACCTCATGAGCTAATATTTGTCAATGATGAAGACATTGCCAAGCTAAACAAATTCCATCTTGATATACTAGGGCAATTTCTCAATATATCACAAGTTAAATAAGACACCCTGAGAGCTATGTTTCTATCATTCAAAGATATCATTCATTCATTCATTCATTCATTCAGTTACTATCCCTGCATTTTTCATGAGGTGTCAGGCTTTATGCTGGAGACATAAAATAAGTAACATAGTCATGGAATTTATAGGATTCTGGGAGAGCGGCTTAATAAGATAATCATATTAATATATTATTATGAACTGTGATGCGTGGCGTGAAGGAAAAGAACAGGAACTAAAGCAGAAGTGGGTGCCTGACCTAATCTGAAGTGTGGTGGGGAGCTGAACCTGAATATTTCTTTCCTGGGAGATTTTAAATTATGAGTTCACTTAATGGTTATAAGACTATTCAGGTTAGCTATTCCATCTTGGTTGAGTTTTTGTAGTTTATGGTTTTCTACAAGCCATTTCCTCTAAGTGTGGAATTTGTGAACTTAAAATTGTTCACAGTTTTCCCTTATTGTTTTAAAAACTACACGTTCTATAGTAATAGCACCTCTTTCATTCCTGATACCAGAGATTTGTGTTTCTCTCTTTGTGTACCTTTCTCAGTCTTGCAAAACATTTTTCAGTTTTATAGATTTTTTGGAAGAACTAGTTTCATTTCACTGATTTTCTGTTTTCTTGTTTTCAATTTCATTGATTTCTTCTCTCATCTGTATTCTTTAATTCTGCTTGCTTTGGGTTTATTTTTCTAGTTTTTTTATAGTTTTATAAAATAGAAACTTGCACCATTGATTTGAGACCTTTCTTCATTGCTAATGTAAGCATTCTAGATCAATTATAAATATGTATAAGTGCTAAATGTGCTATAAATCTCCCTCTCAGTACTCCTTTAGCTGCACCTTAACATTGGAGCTTTTGTATTTTCATTTTCATTCGGTTCAATGCATTTGTATTACCTTTGAGATTTTTTCTCTGATACATGGATTATTTAGAAGTGTGTTGTTTAATTTCCAAATGTTTGAAGACTTTTCTGTTGTCTTTCTATTATTGATTTCTGGTTTAATTCCTTTATGGTCAAGGAACACACTATATGATTTTTATTATTTTAAATTTGTTGAGATTTGTTTAGTAGCTCAGTATATGGTATATATTGATGAGTGTTTCAGAAGAAATTGAAAAATATGTGTATTCTTTGTTGTTGATGGCAATTCTGTGACATATTCTGTGAAAATATTCTAAAATGTCAATTAGATCTTGTTAGTTGATGGTGTTGTTCAAGTCTTCTATATCCTTGCTGACTTTTAGTCTAGCAGTTCTATCAATTACTGACAGCAGGGTGTTGATGGCCCCCAAGGTAACTATTGATTTGCCTACTTCTCATTTCAGGTCTATAACTTTTTGCTTTATATATTTTGATGTTTTGTTGTTTGGAACATGCACTAAATTTAGGATAGTTATGTCTTCCCAGTGGATCGATCCTTTTATCATTATATAATTTCCCTCTTTGCCTTCAGTGATTTTCTTGGCTATGAGTCTACTTTATATAATTTCATATAGACACTCCTGATTTTTTTTTTTCGAGATGGAGTCTCACTCTGTTGCCCAGGTTGGAGTGCAGAGGCATGATCTCAGCTCACTGCAACCTCCACCTCCCAGATTCAAGTGATTCTCCTGCCTCAGCCTCCCAAGTAGCTGCGATTACAGGTGCATGCCACCACACCTGGCTACTGATTTTTTAATTACTACTTATACAGTATATATTTCCCATCCTTTTAATTTCAATCCACATATGTCATTGTAATTTAAGTGAGTTTTACATAGACAGCATATTGTTGAATCATGTTTTTGTGGGTTTTTTAAAAATCCACTCAGCCAATCTCTGTCTTTAATTAGTGTTATAGGCCATTTACAATTAGCATAATTATTGACATATCAAGGCTTAAATCTTCCATTTTATTATTTGTTTTGTTTGTTCCTCTGCCTCTCATTCTGCTTATTTCCTTTTTACATTACTGTGGCTTATTTGAATATTCTTAAAGGATTCTACCTTGATTTATTCATAATTTTTTAGTATTTGCCTTTTACAGTTTTCTTATCAGTTGCTCTTTGTATCTCAGTATGCATCTACACCAAACCATGGTCTACTGACATCAGTGCCTTGCCACTTCAAGTAAAGCATAGACAGTTCATTTTCACTTAGTTCTCTTACACTCCATACTTTCTAAATACAATTGTCATAAGTATCCTCTATATAGAGAGAGCGCCACATGAGGAAAAGGATACTTAGCACTATTTTTACTCATTTCAATGTTGTTCTTTCCATTTTGAAGCCCCAAGCCTTCTTCTGTTATTATTTCATTTCTGCTTAGAGAAATTCCCTTAGCTGTTCTTTAAGAGTGGATTTGCTAGCAACAAAGAAAGGAGATGAGGGGAGGAGAGAGGAGTAGGACAGGGGAGGAAAAAGGAGGGGAGAGGAGGGAAAGAGAAGAGGAAAAGCAAAAATAGCAGTTATAGAAAAAAGCAGTAAGATAAGGAAGAGAAAGATTGTATCTAATCTTTAGCAGGATTCCTAAAGCCAGGTATTCAAAGTGACTGTCTTTATAAGCATGGTGTAGACCAGCCCAGCAGGATTCATATCTAATGCATCTTCATTTAAGCAAACATATCACCAGAACATAGAAGCTGAATAATGCTTCTTGCAAGGCCTAGAGCCCACAGAGGCTGCTTCTCATGGAAAGACAGTCTTCATGTGTGTACCAGAGAGAGCAATAACCTTTGTCCTGCGTTCACGTCTGCAGCATCCATGTGGGTTGGGCCCGAATCTATAGGCTAATATTTTACCATATTGTCTTTACAGAGTCATCTTATTGAGAATGAGAATTTCCATCTGCATACTAAAGGTTTCAGTTTATGTTGTTTGCAGGCTGTTGGGTACACTTTTGAGTGGTGAGTGTTTCGTCCTACGGAAGGCAGGTTAATGTAATTTCATCAGCTAAAACACCACCAGGAGCACCACTGCAGTTCATGATCATGATTTAAGATTTTGATTATGAGATTTATGCAAACATAAAACCCATATAACCCTGTAAGCATTTAACAATTTTTAATTAGACTTTTAAGTTTATGGACGCACATGCCATTGTAAGAGGCATTACAGAAGTGCCCACATACCTCATACCCGGCTTCCCTCCATGATAACAACTAGCAAAACTAGAGCACACCATCACAACCAGAATATAGACACTGGTGCCCCCCACCCACCTGATTCAGACCAGAATATAGACACTGGTGCCCTCCACCCACCTTATTCAGATTTCCTGTTTTACTTGTTTACTTGTCCGTGTGTGTGTGTGTGTGTGTAAGTGCATGTGTTTAAATCTATGTAATTTTATCACAGGTGTAGGCTTGTACCTCCACCATCACTGTGAAGAACCCAGAACGTCCCGTCACCACAAGGTCCCCATGTTGTCCTTTCATAAGCACGCCCACCTCCCTCCCATCCCCAGCCCCCAATCTCTAATCCATGACAACCACTAATCTGTTCTCCATTTCCATAGTTTAGTCATTTCAAAAATGTCATATAAAAGGAATAAAAGGCTGGGCGCGGTGGCTCATGCCTGTAATCCCAGCACTTTGGGAGGCCGAGGCAGGCGGATCACGAGGTCAGGAGATCGAGACCATCCTGGCTAACATGGTGAAACTCCATCTTTACTAAAAATACAAAAAATTAGCTGGGCGTGGTGATGGGTGCCTGTAGTCCCAGCTACTCTGGAGGCTGAGGCAGGAGAATGGCATGAACCCGGGAGGCGGAGCTTGCAGTGAGCCAAGATAGCGCCACTGCACTCCAGCCTGGGTGACAAAACAAGACTCTGTCAAAAAAAAAAAATAGGAATAAAAACATTTTGGAGCCAGTTGTGGTGGCTCACACCTGTAATCCCAGCACTTTGGGAGGCTGAGGCAGGCAGATCTCTTGAGGTTAGAAGTTCGAGACCAGCCTGGCCAATATGGTGAAACCTCATCTCTACTAAAAATACAAAAAAAATTAGCCGGGCGTGGTGGCGCACGCCTGTAATCCTAGCTACTCTGGAGGCTGAGGCACAAGAATCACTTGAACCTGGGAGGCAGAGGTTGCAGTGAGCCGAGATCAAGATTGCATCACTGCACTCCAGCCTGGGTGACAGAGTAAGACTGTCTCAAAAAATTAAAAAAATGGGACTGGCTTTTTTCATTCAGCATGATTCCTAGGAGATTTATCTAAGTTGTGTATACAGATAGTTAATTTCCTCTTATTGTTGAGCAGTGTGTATGACCATGGTGTGTTTAACCATTCACCACTGATGAACACCTGGTCTGAACTAATTTCAGTGTGGAGCTATTACAAATAAAGCTGCTATAAACATCCATGTACAGGTTTTTATGCAAACATAAATTTCCATTCCTCCAGGATTAATGCCCAAAAATGTGACCTCCGGGTCATGTGGCAGTTGCATGTTTAGTTTTATAACAAACTGCCAAACTATTCTCCAGAGTGGCTGTAACATTTTACTTTCCCACCATCAACGTATGAATGATCCAGTTTCCCTATATCTTCACCAGCATTTGGTGTGGGCACTACTTTTCAATCAAGCCATTCTGCCAGGTATATGGTAACATCTCACTGTAGTTTCAGTTTGCATCTCCTTAATAGCTAATGACATTGAACATCTTTTCATATGCTTATTTGCCAACTGTATTTCATCTTCAGTGAAACATCTTTTCTTGTCTTTTGCCCATTTCTAATGGTATTGCCGACTTTGTTACTAAGTTTTGAGAGTTCTTTATATTTTTTTAGACATAAGTCCTTTGCTAGACATGTGGTTTGCAAATACTTTATCTTCATCTTGAGCTTCTCATACCCTCTTAACAGAGTCTTCTGCAGAACAGAACAGCTTTTAATTCTGATGAGGTCTGATGTCTGCATTTTCTCTTTTATGAATTGTACTCGGTGTCACATCTGAGAACTCCCACACCATGTTCTAAAAAGGTGACCTGTCCTCCAATGAATTCCTTTTCCACCCTTATCAGAAATCAGTTGGGACTCCATGTAAGTCTACTTATGGGGGATCTAAATTTTATAACTCAATCTCAGGGATAAGTTAAAAAATCAGGCCCCTGGAGCCCAGCGGAGTACACATGTGCCTGCAGTGGTCTGCCCAAGCGTGAGGCTGACACATAGCTCTGTGGCCTCTTCCCAATGGGCAGGGTTTGGGGACAGGGGTCCTCCGGCTCTTTCACAGCTGCTTTAGGTTCCTGTCCCCACTGTGTTTTGTCCAACACAAAGCTGCCTTCTTAGGAGTCTGCCCCTTGTCTGATGGGAGAAGCAGGGTATAGAAGGGATGCAGTGGTGGAGTAAGCACCGTCAGAGTCAACCAGGGGCAAAGTGTCTGCACACGGCCTTGCCGCCTCTCCTGGGCCAGCCCCTGGGCTCTCTTGCCCAGCATGGCAAGCAGGTTCACTGGTCTCCAAGTCTCAGAAGCTCAGCTCCATCCATTCACACTCCTCACCTTATCAAATGGAAGAACCTCCACCTGGCAGCAGACTCGGAGCTGGAGGCTTTTCCTTCCAAGCCCACAACAGGGGAGAGAGGCAGAACTGAGGCCTCACAGGTGTAGGGATGAGATAGGACCGTCCTTCCATCATAGCTGCACCTGAAGAATGATGCGTGTGCATGCTGACTGTGTTCTCCAAATCACCACGCAGAAGAGGGCTTTGGTTTTACAGCAACCATGACAAGGGAACATGAAATTTAAAGAGAAAAAGAAAGGATTTTAAAAGGCCAATGCTCAGGAATAAGGCAGTTCTCTCCTTGTTCTGTTTATACACAGTGAAGACAACAGAACTGTACATTTCAGAGGACCACGCGGGCCGACCTAACGAGGCTGGCGCTGCAGAGCTCATCTGTGTGCTGCATTGCTCGGCCTCACCTCTCACCAGGGAGCCCAAAATACCTCCATATTTTAAACCACAGGCTCTTTTACACATCAGATCTTGATTCCCCTTCTCTATACGAGTTTTGTTGTGTCATTATAGATCAAGCATAAAACATAAACACAACCTTCTGACAAATGCCACAATGCTCAGAATGACTGCCTGAGTCGAGGAAGGAAACTCTAACCTCCTGAAAGAACCCGTTTCTGCATTTTTGAGTAACATCCCTCTGTGAGATTAGCCCTCACCGCTCAGCTCCACATCGGGTCATTCTCTCTCCTCCACTTTTGCTCATCCTCCTCTGACCACTGAGTTGCAGTTGGAAGGCTGTGGCTTTCGGCAGGAGTCAACGTTTGCTAATCTACTCCAGCATGCATGCTTCCTACCCATGATGTCTTCATGGCAATTAAAATACATCCAGCTCAATCTTCATCATGCAGTTCAGGCTACAAACTGACCTGCTGACAAGGAAGAGAAGTCAGAGAAAGGCAGGGACTGAAGGGTCGCTGCGCCAGGAGCACAGCTGGTTTTTACAGGTTGGCAACTTGAGAGGCCGTATATGGAAGATTCTGCTTAGATCCAACCATCTTCTACAAGATCTAAGCAGAGTGAGTGAGCCCAGGCTCCCACACCGCAGTGCTCCACAGAGACCTGCCCATTGACAGAGGACTGAGAATATGCAAGCAAATCCCTGGAATCCTGGACAGCAACACATTCAGTATAAAAGATTAGATACTTCAGGTATTGCTTGAAGGATACAAACTTGAATTGATTCAATCAAAGCAACATTTGTTGAGCATCTATTGTGTTCTAGGACAAAGCATAGTCTCTATGCTCCGGGAAGATTAAAATGAATTCAGGGAAACAAAAACCCAAATAGATGAGTGCTGTTCAGCGTAAAGTGTCCTGAGAAACAGGTGGTATATGGGACAGGAAAGCCATGACCAGATCACAGCATTTGATCAGGAAATCAAATGCAGTAGCACAATGAAATCTCAATTCTCGTTCCTGAAACCCTAGTCCAATTACAGGATAATGCTTGTTACCTTTGACCAGAAAGACTTAAAATACCAAGGAGCAAAATAGAGGTTCCAGGCTCATTGAATTCTGACCACCCCCTTCTTTTGTTTTTCCAGCTGTAACAAGGCTTCGAAGCACGCGCCCCGGGACGTGCATTAGAAAAGACTCACTCTTCTGTTACGGTGATTAGCTTTTTTTCATGTGGCTGCTAAATGCTTTTGGAGACCTTAGGTTGAAATTTCAGCTTTACAAAAAAATCACAGTTGATGTTACTTAGAACAGCTGGTGGTTTCCACCACTTACTCCCCAGTGGCCACAGTTCCAATTTGTGGCTAGCCTTGTCTTCAAACATCTCGGGGCAACCAAAATGCGACAGGATGACAGATCGTCCTCTCAATGGACACTGACAAACAAATTAGTGCAAAGATGCTTTCCGCAGCAGAGCAGATGTGTTGAGTTCCATCACATGGAACAAGCAATGAGAAGCTGTCCATGCCCCATCTGTGCCTTTTACTTTTTATTTATCTCTCTCTTATTTTTTGCAATCTCCTGATGCACCATCATGACACACAAAGCACCAAGCTTCCGTGGGCACTAAATGACCACTTTGGGGGGCTGGCCACAGTGCCCTGTCCTAAACTTTCTTAGGACATAATCCAGGAAATCAGACCACTCAGCAATAGAACTGTCCAGTGGTAAATGGAAGTCATTCGTAAATACCCGCAAGAATCCACGCTTTGCCACGAGTCAGTAAACACGAGGAAGAGGCCTCAGAGCATGTCATCTCGCATGATTTTTGGAGCCATGGCTCTGACATGGTTCTCACAGGGGTGTTCAGCCTTTCTTCTTGCTCTCACACAGGCCTACAGAGCCTCCATTGGGCCAGGAGATAGTCAGGTGTGTAGCCCTAAATGCTTCTTACTCCCAAAGCCACAGGAAAAACATTCATATCCTCCTATCCTTCCTCAGGTCAATCAGCAAAGTCTTTGCAGATCTACTACATACATAGTGGACCTACTGCATACATAGTGGTCCCACTGTATACATAGTAGACTCACTGCATATATGTTGGACCTACTGCATAAATAGTGGACTTACTGCATACATGGTGGACCTACTGCATACGTACTAATCTTACTGCATATATAGTGGTCCTGCTGCATACATAGTGGACCCACTGCATACCTAGTGATCTTACTGCATACATAGTGGACCTACTGCATACATAGTGGTCTTACTGCATACATAGTGGACCTACTGCATACGTACTAATCTTACTGCATATATAGTGGTCCTGCTGCATACATAGTGGACCCACTGCATACCTAGTGATCTTACTGCATACATAGTGGACCTACTGCATACATAGTGATCTTACTGCATACATAGTGGACCTGCTGCATACATAGTGGCATGGAACTCATTAGGCCCTAGGAAGGTAGCAAAGACAACTGAAGAGTAGTCCCTGCCTCCCCCAGAACCTTTGAGTCCCCCTAGCACCATGAACATGCAGCAGCCACACTTCCAGGACCAAGCAGTGCTGGGCAAGGTGGCTGCAGGCTCAAGGCCAGGTGCTCAGGAGCCAGGAGGCTGGAGGGATTTCTAGAAGGCTTGCAGAATCCCTCAGGGAGAACACGGGAGTTGAGCTGAGTTTTAAGGAATAAACAGGACTCAGATTAGAGGGGAAAAGAAGGACAGTGATTACAGGAAGGGAGGGGGCCAAGGGTGTGAGCAATGGCGTGAAGCTGGGACAAGGGCCCAGGCCAGGACTCCAGCTTAGCGAGGGCTGGGAAGGCGGTGGCAAAGGTGAGAGCTGAGCTGGAACCCAATGGCCACGGCCACCTGTGGAGACTCGGGGACTCTGAGCAGAGAGACTGCTGGCCAAGGGTCCCCTTCTGTGGTGTAGGCTCCAGGAGAAATGCACAAGGCAAGTGCCTCTCTGAGTCTCCATAAAATGGGAACACAGGCTCACAGAACATCTAGCTGCAGGGCTCTCGGCCATAAGAACCAGACAGGTGGGTGCCGCTGCTCCCAGGATCCAAGCCATTGTTTCTAGGGAGACTCGGTGGGTTCCATCTGCAAAATGGAGTGGAGAACGATGGGGTGGACCCCAGGCGGAGTTTGCGTGTGGCCATAGGATGTACACTAATGCCCTTTATACCTCGGTGCCGCAGGCCGAAAGCCCAGTGGGTCCCTACAGTCTGCACGGTGTACACAGCCTATGCTTGGTGACACATTGACAGATGAGTGATCATTGTTACAGCAATTTATCAGAGTTCACTGGTCAGCCTTCCCCAAATAACTGAGGCACTGTGTCAATTTTGCACAGATGTGTAGGTATCCATGGTTTCCAGAGTAGATGGCTCCCAGGTAAGGGACATGTGACCTGCAGGCTGGGGTCACCAAGGCCATTGTGACCTGCGGGCTCCTCTCCCTGCCCCGAGACCAGTGCTGTCAGCTCAGCCACAGGGCGCCACCTCTCACTGCGTCTTCCCCTCTGGTGGAGTGTCCAGGTGGATTGAGGTCCACCTGTGCCCCCACCTGCAGCCCTGGTCTCCAAAGCATGAGCTGCTGGTCTGGCCTGAAAGTGTTGACAGTACCTCCCTCTCACTCATGAGTCCTTATTCCATCCTAGGACAGCTGTCTCTGTAAATAAATTTACAGAATCAGAGCACTGAAAACTTCTGACCTTATATTAAGTCTTCCAGGATTTATCAGAAAAGCATAAAGCTGTGAAATATCCTATGTGGCCTCATGGATTCCATATATTTTGAATCTTTCCTTTGATGTACCTTGACATCCCTGTTCTATTCCTCTTGCCAACCTTGGCTTAAAAACTCGTGGAAGTCAAGAGCCAAGTCTGTTGCCAGGGACATGTCCATGGCTTTGATGGGGGACGTTGCCCATTGTTGGGCCTTTTGGTGGGGGCTTCCTTAACTCACAGCAGCTTTCAGATGCAGGCACCTCAAGCCTGCCACTCTGCCACTAGAGTAGGTGCCTGGGGCTGCTTCTCCTCCGTATTCTCTTCAAATAACCTGAGATGGAAATAGCACATGCAATGGGTACGTAGTTCTTCCTCAGAAGACCCATCAAGGAACAAATACAATCATCCAAAATGTGCTTCCTTCTCCCTGTTTCGGTCTAGGAGCTCTCCAAGTGTTCTAGCTGGATTTAGATTAGACCACCTCCCTGTCAACATGTTCCCTGCCCTGGGGTTCACTTTAGGAGACAATGGGGTGAATCTTACAATGGAAAGGACAAAACAAACAGTCAACACTAACAGCATGGGCTCTCCTGACTTCCACAACAGCAGCCCCATCTGAGCATCATGAGTCTTAACTCTCAGCATGTGCATTTTATAAAGGCAAGATTTTTGTCTACTTTGTTCACTGCTATAGCCCCAGGGCCCAGGGTAGTGTCTGGCCCACAGTAGGTATGAATAAATATTTATTCAGTGTGAATAACATTCTGTAATGAAAGAGAATCTAGAGAAGAATAAGTTCAAATTGTTCCCTGACCCCCCACCTCCCACTGCTTTTAGGAGTAAGCCCACTGTTACCCAAAAAGATTTAGTGACTTCTGTGAAATTGCCAGAAGCCAGCCTGGAACCTGACCCTGAGACAGTGAGACCCTTTAATCTCCTCACAGCTGAGCATGGGTGGGGTTAGGTCCTGCAGAGCCTGACCACCTGAGACCCTTTAATCTCCTCACAGCTGAACGTGGGTGGGGTTAGGTCCCGCAGATCCTGACCAGCCACCTGGCCCACAAACCAAGCAGGAGACAAACACTATGGAACCGACGGGCAGGTGCACAGGCTGTGTTTTGACTGTAACGCTCCAGTGCAGAGGGCCCCTTTGGTCCGGGTTAATCAAGGCAGGTCTGAAGGAGCCCCAACCCTCCTCCAGCCAATGCCCCCGCCATCCTGGGGACCTGGCTCACATCAGCACTCTGATCAGAGGTGAAGGGCGGGAAAGCTTCGAGCTCCCCCTGGAGGCGAGTGTTTCACAAACACACTAGATGGAGAACAGTGGAGGTGTAACACCACCCTGTGAGAGCAGAGAGAGGAAGGAGAACCGAGGGCGCAGGGCAGGCAGGAACATTTCGCTTTCATTGGGAAGTGTCCGTCTTCTCTACTTGCCGGTTTGCTCCGGGGTGTGTGCAATGCAAGCTCCTTTGGAAGCGTGCCTTACAAGACATAGCACTGCTTCTTTCAGGACGGGGCTCTAATTTGTGGCTGGCCCTGGGCGGGCGTTAATCAATGTGGTCCTCGAGAATTACATCTTCTCCTGCTTCTGTGCCCTGGGTGCAGAGCCTGTGTTTTCAGCGGCAGGCAGCAGCTCCCTCTCTGCCAGTGCTGTGCTCTCTCGCCCTCTGTTTCTCAGCAGAGCTATTTCCTTTCCTCTGCCTTTTTTATTTTTATTCCTCTTTCTGGAAGATGAGGACCTGCCATCATTCATCAAGGATTTGATTCTTCATCATGAAAAACTATGGTCCTGAGTCCAGCTTCTATTTGGTAGATAGAGACAGATCAGCTTCAACTCTAAATTTTATAAACCTCTTATAATAAAATCCCTCAGATGTGAATGTGCTGTCTCAATAATTAGATGAATACACCCAACCACTGGTTACCAGCATGATGAAGGATCTGATTATATTATTTTCCGTGGCTGCGCTGGCCTGACAATCCCCCACCACATATCTGTCTGTGCTACTCTTTGTCAGCCTTACTCGTAGCTGTCCATGTAAAAATACTTATAAAGTAACTGTTCAAACATGAAAATCACAAGGCAAGCGCTCATTAAACAAAGAAACGGCATGAGCTGTGCTGTGTAGTAGATTAGAACTTTAAATATTTCCTGCTAGCAGGTAAGGTATGGGGTCTTTAAATATGTATTATTATTCACATTTAATCATGCACCGAATGTTCCTGCCTAATTGCTAAATGTTTTCTCTTGTGCTTAAATTTCATGCCACAGATTATTAAAAATTGACTTTACAATATTTATTTTACTTATCGTCTCAAGCCAGACTGGGCTTAGCTGATAGATTTGGTAAATTATTAATTTTTAAAGGCAATTTGTGCTACATTTTACACTCAGATGATGTCCAGAGAGACTCTGATTTCTAGTCCAAAACTTACAGAACTGAATCACTTTGATTCATCTTTAATCTAAAGACTCTTAAAGCACATATGCAGAGATGTGAGAGCTAATGAATCCCTCCGATGTGATGTGAAAAGCTAACAAGCACTTAGTTAACATTTAGATTCATGTAATGAAGGAGGAAAACTATCATTTCCAGTAGGTTATCTGAGCAATAACCTTGGACGATATAATTCATTCTGTTATATAACAAGAACTGCTTAGGGACATCATGAGACTTTAATAAAACCCACAAACATCTCTATATCAGTCTTAATTTACTGCAGCACCAACCTTCTGGGCTCACCGTCCCTCTGGGTACCGGTTCCACCCAGTGAGGCTGTGCCCTCCATAAACTGGCCCGTGGTTTTCTATAACTCGGTCTACATAGGGGAGCATATGCATGAGCCAAGATAAACCTCATATGGATTCTGCTGGATTTTTTTTAAAATGTTTGATAGTAATTTTCCACTGTCCATACATTAAATTCTAAGCTAAAATTATATATTAAATTGAGAGTAGATTCTTAGACACCAAAAAGGTAAAATGATCAATAAAATGAGGTCAGGAGTTTGAGACCAGCCTGACCAACATGGTGAAACCCCATCTCTACTAAAAAAATACAAAAATTAGACAGGTGTGGTGGCAGATGCCTGTAATCCCAGCTACTTGGGAGGTGAGGCAGGAGAATCACTTGAACACAGGAGGTGGAGGTTGCAGTGAGCCAAGATCATGCCATTGCGCTCCAGCCTGGGCAACAAGAACAAAACTCCATCTCAAAAAAAAAAAAAAAGAAAAAGACATGTCACTGTACATTTTTGTGTATATTTAGGCGCCTGCTTTAGTTTCATTTTTCTGAAAACCAATGTTGTCTAAACATCCCTTTTCTTAGCCACACTATGCAACCAAGATCCAGGGTTCCAAGTGAACCCTTTTCTTCCCTCGGCCATGCAGCCTACATACCAAAGGGGCGTGGGACACACTTGGCTGGTTTCTGACAGCACGCATGAAACAGAAAAGGGAAATTTTCCAAGACAATTGACAAAAATCAAGACACAGATTTTTTTTTCTCAGAGTTATCCTGCAGAAACTTTGAAAGGCTTGATATATTTGCTGAACTTTGGAATGCTCATTGAGTTTAAAATCACTATTGTATCAGTGTTGCTCAGCCTAAAACTAGCTAGGGTGCTGAGGAGGAAATAGTCTGGATAGTCACATAATAATACGGACTACTCTGGCCAGTCTAGAGTCCTGCGTGAAAGATAATAGCGGAAATAATTTCCTCAAGACACCAGAAGCTTCAGACGATTGCTTTTTACTGCAGGCTTTTTTTTTCACCTTGTCGATGCCATTCCAATTATTTTGTTGGTGCCTGGAAGGAAATTAGTTAAGTGACATTCAAGTGTCCGAGCTTCTCCTTGGCACCTCGGACCTCGTCTGCCTCTAGCCAGAGCCCACACACAAGGAGGCTCCCACGTGGCGTCTCGGCAGGGGATTTGCCAGAGCAGCCCTGGAGAAAGGAGATGGGCTGCCTGGGACAGAGCAAAGCCACAGGGCAGGTCCCTGCTGCATCTTAAAGCTCGAGGCCTGACCCTGAGCCCACAGTGTTTCCCGGGAGCTCCAGGGGTGCTCATAGCCGACTTGAAATTCTAAGGAGACGCTTCCCCACACCAGGACTAGGCTGCTTGGTTTCTGTGGACAGTTTAACAAAACACCACAACACGATGAAGATGATCCTAGATGGGCAACTCCCTTTGGTTTACGGAAACGTCCCTCCACCGACAGAGGATGTGCAATTGTGAACCTCCTTGCCTGGGCCGTCTGCTCCAAAGTCAAGTCTCCCCAGACATCTCAGCAAAGGATGTGGAATGACCTTCATCGGCTTTTAAATGTACTGCAAGGGGCTTATTCTTTAAAGCTTCTAAACATTGTGATCTCTAAACAAATATGCAGATCTCTGTCCGCCATTTTCCCCATGCACCCTGGCGTCTGCTCTTCCTGCCTAAACTTTGCAGTGCCTTGGGGCCCACAGCGCATGGCCTCAACGCACATGGCTGCCACTTGCCCTGCAGGCTTCTACTGTGAGCCCTGGAGGGCCGGCCACCGCACACCCTAAGAAGCACGCAGAGCCCAGGCCAGGCAGGGTGCTGAGTCCAGAGGAGTGGGGCCTACCCCAGGAGGTGCAACGCTGGCCCATAGCACAGGAGTGAAGAATGGGGAGGCAAAAACCACCCAGCCACCAATACAGAACCCAGACAAAAGAGAGCACAGACTCCTGTCCGTGTGTCAGGCAAACGGTGCAAACTCCATACCTGCCAGTTTTGATGTGATTTTAGGAATATCACTTACTCCACTGTGTTCGTTCACGTGTAAAATAGGAATGATAATAAAATCCATCCTTCAACAACCCTTCATTGCTCTTATGAGTCAGTAAGATAATTAATGCAAGGCAATTAGCAGAGTGCCTCAGAAATTGCTCATCGATCACTTCCCAACCCTCTGGGCTACACTTCCTGATCATCTACCCTGACCAACTTCCTGACTGTCTAGTCTATACTTCCTGACCAGCTGTTCTATACTTTCTGACAGTCTGTTCTGCACTTCCTGACTATCTAGTTTACATATCCTGGCCATCTGGTCTACACTTCTTGACTGTCTTGATCTACACTTCCTTCCCATCTAGTCAACACTTCCTGCCCATCTAGTCAACACTTCCTGCCCATCTAGTCAACACTTCCTGGCCATCTGGTCTACACTTCCTGCCCATCTAGTCAACACTTCCTGCCCATCTAGTCAACACTTCCTGGCCATCTGATCTACACTTCCTGGCCATCTAGTCAACACTTCCTGCCCATCTAGTCAACACTTCCTGGCCATCTGGTCTACACTTCCTGGCCATCTGGTCTACACTTCCTGCCCATCTATTACATCCCACACTTTCTGGCCATCTGATCTATGCTTCCTGACTATCTGGTCTACACTGCAGGCCACCATCCACACAGTTTCTCAAACACTTCTGCAGTAACAACTCCTAAGCCGGGGGGTCTGATGTGTCCACATGGAATGTTTCTGGGGGACCCATGCTGCACCCACCTTCCTTCTCAGCTGTGGATGGTCGTGCCCCAGGCCGACACCTTTTCTGTCCCACATCAGCAAGCCCAGCGCTACCAACGTGAAAAGTTGGCTGCCCTAATGGGGTTTCACCACGTGACTTACTAGTGGGGATCTGGCTGTCATGGAAACTGAGTGAGTTCATGGGCCCCATTCTCTGGAGTGGAGCACCTGGCTGACTGCCATCCTCCCAGACCCCACAAGGGTGGTGATGGAGCCAGGTGCATGGTACAGACCTGCGTGCATCAGGGCAGCCTGGGTGAGAAACTCCAGGGCCCCTGCCTGTGCAGCCCCACAAGGCCTTTCCTGGATCCCAGCCAGTTACCTGCTCTAGCTCTCCACCCGGCCCATCCACAGGGAGGCTGTGAATCAACAGAGAGAAAGAGACCCACAGGGGTCGGCCAATGGCCAGGTGCTCACTCCTCTGGGCCTTCTGTGCTGACTTTGAACCCCAGAGTAGGTTAGAGGAGGAACCAGCTGCAACCGAAGTGCAATAGAATGATTGGCGTCCCCTCAACAAACACCCACAGGCACACTCACCCCAGTTGGGCCTTCATTTAGTTTCATCTCTCAACTTTTGGCAGCATGAGTTGCCCAATAATTCATTTATTCAAAAATATCTTCTATTTGCCAAATCCTGTCTTACATGCAAATGTACATGTGTACATATCTGTGTGTGTGTGAATAAGTGTTTATGAATATGAACCGCATATGTTCATGTGATTCACAGACCAGTCCATCTAAGAACCTGCAGGAGGGAAATAAGACAGGCAATCACAAGAAGTAATGTCTACTTAGATCTTCACGGATGGCACAGTGATGTCATGTGTACTGCTTGTTAAGCACCATGGCAGGTCTTGAGTTTGGTCCTACTGTTATTTCCCATTTATGGAGTGGGAAACTGAGGTCTAGAGATACTCACTCAGTAGGCTGTGATCACACGGCTGGTGAGTGGTAGAACCAGCCTCATATCCAGGCTCTATAACATGACTACCCTAGGAGTTCCATCAATTCTCAGAGAAGAGAGACACTACTGCTTTAGGGGCAATAAATAGGGCTGCATGGAAGAGGTGGCATTTGAGAAAGTGATAATTTTTCACATAAGATGATAATTTTATTTTGACTCTATGATCAACAGAATCAAATAACTTTTCTAATTTAGTTTTAGCCTTAATGTAAATTAAATTATTATTTTTAATTTTAATAAAAAGCTAATCTGCTATATTATGGCAGTTTTCTTATTTGCATAGAATTGACTTGATGAAATGACTAAGAAATAGCCAATCAAATTATCATTTCATGACACATACTCAAACAAAAAAGTGATTTAAGTCTTAATTAGAGAGAGTCACCCTATTCCCAAATATTTCTTACCATGCTGAAGAGGTGTTGTGTTTATCTAGTTGTCTGTCATCGACTGCCAACTCATGTATCAATCATCCATTCATCCATCCACTCATCAACTCATCTGTCATCCATTCATCCACCATCTATTCATCCACTCATCTATCCATCTCTCCATATACCCATTCTTATATCCATCCATCCATCCATGATCCACCCATCCATCCCACCATCCATCCATCCATTCACCATTTATCTGCTCATTCTATCATTATATACCCACCCAGCCTTCCAGCATCTAACCACTCTTGTACTTTTGTACCCATCTATCTGCCCATCCATCCGCCCATCCACCCATCCATCCACCATCTGTTCACCCACCTATCTATCCATATACCCATCCTTATATCCATCCACCATACATCCACCCATCTACCCATCATCCCTCTGCCCATCCATTCACCATCCGTCCATTGGTCCACCATCCATCCACCCACCCATGATCCACCCAAACATTCCCCGATCCATCCATCCATCTATCATCCATCTATCCATTCATCCATCCACCTTCTATCATCCTATCCATTCACCATATAGCCACCCACCCATCCACCATCCATCCATCCACCTATCTATCCATTCATTCACCATTCCTTTATCCATCTCTCTAACCATCCATGAGCCACTCATCCAGCCCCCAACATCCACCTAGCCAGCTGTCTCTCCATCCATCCTTCTGTCCATCTGTGTTGGGGTGATCAGACCCAACACCAGGTCATGGGGGTGACAAAGTCCAGTAGAGTCAAAGGATTGAGAAAAAGACAGTTTGAGAAGTAAAGGTGGGACCAGGGGGCCATCGTGATCATGGAGGCTGCAAAGGCCCCGAGCTCTGGGAGCACATGCTATTTATTGGTAATCCAACAAAGAAACAGGTGATGAGAATGTGGAGGTCGAGAGGGCATGTTGCATTAAGCACATGATTTACAGCTGTGATGGTTTAGCATATGTTCTGCTACTTGAGATAATGGACAGCAGGTTCTTTTAACTCAAGATACAATTGATCCTGGGAGAGCAAGGAGCAAGTAGCCAGCAAATCTAGACACATTCCAGAGCCATGAGCACTGGATTCTATCCAAGCCACGAGGGATGTTATGCCCTGGGCTTAGATTATGGTACATCAGGGTAGCCTCCCACCCTTTAGCACAGAGCTTGGTGTTCCAAAGGCCAGAAGGGGTTTTAGACCCTGGACCCCGGACATGTTCTAAGACTCTTTTACATTATGTCAGACATGCAAGCCCTGCCTCAGCTTCTCCCAACACTCAGCTTTTCCCAATAATCTGCCCATCAGCTAAGTGCTCACTGTATTCCCCCTATCAAGGAAACAAAGCTGGGTAGGGGGTAGGTTGAGCAATTCCAGGACAGTGAGGGTAGCTGGCTGGAGGCCATGGCTGTGCAGGGCAGCCCCCTGAGCCAGGCTGTTGAGGAAAGGAGTATCGGGGAGGCTTCCAGGGAGTGGGACCTGAACAGCGTCTGAAGAACAAATAGAGTCCCTGATGTGGGTCTGGCACCCAGCGAGCACACATTGTTTTTTGGGCTTCACTGAGGGGACATCCCCGTGAGACCTGCAACTGCAAGACAAGGATTTCTTTACCTGCTTGACTGAACTCATCCCCAATGTTCACTGGGTATCGCAAAACTTTTCTATCCATCATGGCAGAATAGATGCATAATTTACAAATTGGTTTTTACTAAAGATTATTTGGGTTTTGACCAAAAAATAAAAAGGATGAATTTGTCATTGTGCCTGGGAGCATCATCAGCGCTCAGTCTGTAAGATTCTCAACGCGAGGCTGAGGTCGCTGGGCAGAACAGGAGGCCCGGCCCCAGGGGCGGGGCCTGTGTGAGAATCTTGGCTTCCCTGCCCTGGGGTTCACGGCTGCGCTTCCTGTGTCCAGATTTCTTCTCTGCAAAACAGGGCTGATAGCCGGACCCTTTCATAAGATGGTTAGACCCGAGCAGGTGCACGACACAGGCTGTGTGCACTTCAGCTGTAATTTATGGTATTCCAGTTACACAAGCCATCGCTGACACTGGCTGGGTTGCTGTTAGGACCCGCATGGTTTTTGTGTGAATTCAAGACCGAGAGCTTGGGCATGATGAAATAGACTTTCCTGCTCTGAAACTCTGCCTCCATTCTGCGAGACCGGGCGCCGTTTCTATCCACAGAGCACCCCCTTCCCCATTGCTGTGTTAGTGTCCGGATTAGGGCTGGGACATTGTCTGGGGACCCCCTTCCTGCACCATCTTCCACTCATGTTCTCACTGGGACCCCTGCTGCCCTGGCTGGGCCCCCGCCCTCACCATACAACAACTGCTCAAGTGGTTCCTAGGCTATCAGCCACCTGGGTGGATTCTAACACCCATCTCCTGCCTGCAGACCATTCTAGACCATTCTAGAGTGTGCACTGCTGGGCTCTGCCAAGCTCCTGTGGCTCCTCTGCTGAGAAGCAGCCATGCCCAAATCCCCATGGAGCCCACAGCCCGAAGGCCCCTCCACCCCCCCGCCAGCCCTGAGGCAGTGGGCAAGACCCCTCTCCATTAGGGTGGGCAGCTGGAGACAGGCAGGGAAATGAACCGAGGAAGAGGAACCTACGTTAAAGTCACAAAAACATTGCACGTGGATTTCCTTACTTGATATTCAAGACAATTCTATGAGGTAGCTGCTATTTTTATAGTAAAGAGGAGAAAATTGAGACGTCGAGAAGCAACGTAGCTTCCCACAGGTGGTGGGGGAGGATGAGCCCCGAAAGCCGTGCCCCCACACCCACCTGCCCTGCCCAGGTCTGAGCAGGGATGCGCCCGGCAACCACAAATTGACTCCTTACATGGTCCATTACCCTCAGAAGCCTTCTGTTGCTCCTGAGTTGATTACCTGAAATGCCGTCCGACCCATCCTCTGGCAGATACGAGGATTATTTTGTGCTTTATGCGTTGTCTCAAAGGAAATATTTTCTGCTGTTTTGGACTTTTTTGAATGTATGGATATAATTGCTTTAAAATAAAATAGAGAGCTATTTTAAAAGCAAAAATAATAATAATAATAAAGTCACAACCTCACATAGCTAAAGCCCGGGCTTCATTTAAACATGGATTTATAAATTTTTTAAGTTATTTGTTCAAAAAAAAACACATCTTTTAATCAACTGTTCAGTAAAGACTTCAAGGTGATACAGTAAACAGACAAAAGAAGTCCAGCTCTTTAAGAGGGTTTGCGACTTCCTTTTAAAGACCCGAGTGTTTCCTGGGAACTGAGCTGTCCTCTAACCATCCCCGAGGTCTCCGGGCTCGCAGGATGCAGCACACTCCGAACCCGTCCAGCACCGTCCCGAGCCTCAGCTCAGCAGAGAAAAGGGCCCTTGACAAGGCACAGACATCTTGAGGGCATCCTTCCCCAACGCGTGCCCTGGAGTCTGAGAATTTCTCAGAAGACAAGCACTCTCCTCAAATTCCTGATAACTTGACCACGGCAAGAAGGGAATGAACACATCAGGCCTCTCTGCTCCTCTCAGCCTGATGCGTCCTTTCTAAGTCCACTCTGGGTAAAGGTTGTTTTAAATAGCAGTTTTCAGGTCTTTATGTATAGAAATCTACACTGCTAGCTGAAAGCAATGTCTTTCAAATTTTGGTTGAAAATGCAGAGAAACAAAATAGCTTTTGCTACAGAACTGTGTGTATTTATCAAGCACTTAGGGGCACTTGCTGTAGGCCAGGCACTTGCGTCTAAGACCTTTGTAAATGGCGCCTCAGGAAGTACCCACAACAGCCATGCATGGAAGATTCAATCCGCTTCTTGCCGGCAGAGCTCACACCCGACGCACTGTGGGGCCTCTGTGGTGTTGCTGCAATGTGTCTACTCAGCACCGACCGCCCGTCCCCGGCACCCACTCAGGACCACATCTGGGGTGCCTGTCACTTTAGTGAAGCTAACCTGGCCCAGGGATACAGTCAGAAAGTCACCCGAGGAGGAAAAAGCTTCAAATTCCCACTTTGGGTTCACAGAATCTTGGGTCCAGCAGTAACTTGGGTAAGAGTTAGGAGAACATTGCTTCTGGAAGCCCAGGTTTCTCTTGAACCTCCCACTGGTGGCCTGGAGAGGACATGGTGCTGTAGGCTGCTCCCACCCTGGGCTGGTGGGGACGGGTGGGCTAACGATGGAGCCTCCGATGCACTTGAAGGAGCAGCACAGTGTCCCCCCGAAGCCAGGGTTCCCCGCAGCCTCACGGATGCACCTGTGCCTCAGCCTCCATGCAGCCTGGAGCAGACAAGTGCAGAAGGCCTGAACCAGGCCCCTGAGATTCTCCAGGCCCACAGAGGCTGGGGACACATCTCACCTACCCACCTGGCCCAGGAGAGACAAGGAAGCTAAGGCCATGTCTGGATGGCCGTGCCCTGGTCCCAAAGGCTGCAGAGAGCAGAGCAGGATGCAGTTTCCCTGCAGGCGCCTCGAGGGAGAAGCGCAGACACCGGCACAGTCTGGAGCAGACCAAGGACAGGGCTTCCTGCTCTGCACCAAAGTCCGGGATCTGAGACTCAGCCCCTGACCTCCAGGAGGCCAGGGTGCAGCTCAGGAGAGGGAGAGGCCGTAACTGACTGGACTCCCCTCCATCCAGGCAGCTGAAACAGCTGCCAAGTGATCAGGTGGCACTCTCAGACGTCTCAAGGCAGAAGCTCAGTGGAAGAAGGTTCGCCTGTTTACGCAGGTAAAATTGCACCGACGATTCCTGCTCGTCCCTGTGGTGAATCAAAGCACAGACTGGCTGACCCTGAAAGTGAAGGACGACAGGGGTTCTTCAAACAGGAAAACCACCACAGCTGCCGCGGCAGACACCGAGGAGAGGCGGTCGGACCAGATGCTACACCATCAACTGTTATTTAGACTCCAGTGATCTCCTAACTTCGTAATATTTCTAGAGCAGCAGCCATTTTCTGCTGAATAGGAGCAGGCCTTTAGATTTAATTGACATCTCTGTTGTCTGCCTGCCTAGAGAAGGGAATACATCACTCCTTGTTTTATTATTTTGCTCTCAGGAAATGAGATTACATTATCTCAGCCTGAGAAGTCCTCTGGCCCAAACCTTTCCATCCCTGATACTGTGCTCATGGCAGCAGCGAGGAGAATCCTTCCCAACGACCACGGCCGGGCCTCGGCACCACCGAGAATCCATCGCCACAGCGATGGCCGAGCCACACGCCCCACACAGATGGGGTTCAGGTGGCCACAGAGATGAAACATCTGAAAAGAGAAAAATTCTCTGTTTAGCTGCAGGTCGAGTCAAGGTTGCAGAATGCACTGACGAAAGGGGGAGCCCGCTGTCAGGCAGGGCGGGGCGAGGAAGGGGGGAGCCGGCTGTCAGGCAGGGTGGGGCGAGGAAGGGGGGAGCCCGCTGTCAGGCAGGGCGGGGCGAGGAAGGTGGGAGCCCGCTGTCAGGCAGGGCAGGGCGAGGAAGGCAGAGATACCTGCCCCGGGCTGGATGCAGTGGCTCCATGGGCCAAGCAGGCTGCAGGGGTGTGTCTGGTGTGAACAGAGCATGTCCAAGGGTCCAGAGTAGACTGAGACATGGGCATCAGCCTAAGGAGTGAGCAGGAGCTAATTAGGTCTCCCCAGAGTGCAGCACAGCCGGCCCAGCCTCCTCTGCAATCGCTGACTGCAATACAACACCACAGAGCCAGCAGCTCCAGGGGTGGAACACAACCCGGCCAGCCCAGCTGCAGGGACAGTGGGTGAAGAGCCGCGGCCACCCTCATCCTCTGAGCCTGCAGCAGGCATTGGGTCCCAGGCAGACAGAGCAAGACCCAGGCCACTCCCTGTGTGCTTGTGCAGACACAATTCCCAGCTACAAGTGTGCAGCCATGGTCTCTTCTCAGTCCACAGAGGCTCAGAGACAAGTTAAATCGAGAGCCCAGTGAACACAGGATTCACACAGGCTCACCAAGACACACAACAGCCGAGCCTCCCTAGTTACCAACAAGGACAGGTCAAAGCCATAGGGTGACTTTCTGGTTTCCGATGGTTTTAAAATTGCACTCACAGCTGGCAAGGGTTGAGTGAGATGGGTATATTCATGCTGGACGGGTGGCCCTGGGACTCGGTGTGACTCTAAAAATAATTTGATTTTGGAAATCGAGAGCCCTGACATTCTTGACTCCCTTTCGCTCAGCTATTGCATCTCTAAGAGTGTAAACTGAAAGATCCTTATAGATGTGGTGCAAGACTCATGTGTAAAGATGTTCAGTGCAGCATTATTAATAATACATATGCATATCACATGTGAGCACATATCTACACAATATCTAAAAACACTGATGCTCCCTGTATATCCAGCAATCTGGGAATGGTCGACCATGCCGTGAGACATATTTTCATTGGAACGTGTTATATAGACATTTTAACTCATGTTTTAAAGAATATTTTAGATAATAAAAATGTTCACAATGTAATATTAAATGGGAAAGGGGATTGCCAAACCATATAAAGCATGATCTTAGCTTCATTAAGAAGGATGCATGCACGCATATTTACAAATTAAATCCAATTTCTATGCGTCTAATATCTTGCCTCTCAAGCTAAGACAGTATAAAATATTCTGCAAAATAATTAACAGTGTGAGCCCTTGGAAGTGGGGTGTGAGACAATGCAATTTCCTTTTTAAATATTGTATATTTTTATATTTTCTATAATACTGAGATAATTCATTTTAGAGTCAAAGAAAGCATTGGCCTCCAGCCTCCTCACTTCTCTCTTCTGCTGGAAGGGTTTGGGTCTGTCTGCCCAGTTCCCCCCACAGAACAGTCATGCAGAGGGGAACGAGGGCCTGGAGATGGAGGCTGGGCGAGAGCAGCCCCCAGGACATGCTCGGGAGAATCTGCCATCCTGGAGGCGGGGGAGGGCACCACCTTGGGAAGCAGGTTGAGTGCTCTCAAAACACTGTCACTCATCTGATGCCAGGATCTTGAATTCTCAGAAGCCCCAGGGAGATCATCTCTGCCAGTGCTGGGCTAGCACTATGCCCCAAGGAAGGGCAGCCGGGACTCCTGGGCTGAGGCATAATCCAACAGAATGCAGGCTGAGGCCCCAGGAAGGAATGACTCCCTGCCCCCTACCGTCAACTTCCCCAAGCCTCTGAGTCTCTCTCAACCTGAAACCATTTTTTAAGGGCAGCCTAGCCCTGCAGAGAAAAAGGCCAGTGGGTCACCAATGGGATCACCACCAGGGGTTAAGCCAGAGACCCCCACCCCGGCCGTTGTACCCTCTTCAGGAGTAGCTGTGGCTCAGAAGGACACCGGAGATGTCGGACCCGGGACCCCTTCCAATGGCACTTGTAGAAGACAGAGGACAGCACAGGAGCTGCAGGTGACTGCAGGTCATCGTCCTGCTTCCCAGGAGTCAGTGGTGCTGCCCAGCTATTCCTGTCCTGTCCCAGGAACAGCAAATCAATGTGGGGTCTGTTCGGTCTGTGCCAGTCCTGCCACTGTGTTAGGGAACCAGGGAGACATCAGAGGCTACTCAGTGGACTTTGTAAGCACTTGCATAAAATAACACATTTGATTTAATGTCAGGTCGTAAAAATAAGTGGGCTTTATGGATGCCTGCTTTATGCAGTCGCACAGCCAAAGGAGGAGACGCATCCCCCAGGGCCCAGATCACTAGCGTCCTCCGACCATCCCAAGGAGGGCTGCTTCTGGTGTGGGGGGCATAAGCTCCTCCTCTTGTCCTGCAAGCTGTCCCACTCCCCCCATTCATCATCTGTGAAGTAGGAAAGCCGGCAATCCTCGTCCAGTTCTGGGACGTGCAGGAATCAGGGCCCCAGCTGCAGGGCCAGTGGGTTGAAAGTGGGGGAAAGGGCGTTGGTGCCATCGAATCCGTGGGCAGCCCCAGATCCACCCTGGCACTCACCCTCACAGCAGTCACAAGGGGGCCAGTGCTCCCCCGCCAAAGCCTTCTTTATTTTAGACAACCTGGGAAAAGGGAACATCCCTAGCCAACAGGCCCAAAATTAAATTTGGAGTTCCACCAAAGTTTGAAAGACCCATCAACCCATAGGAGGGAAAGTCAAGGCCAAGTTTATTTCTAGCGACCAGTGGCCCCCAGGTAGGGAAGCCACAGAGATGAAGAAGAAGAAAGGAGACACTTTAGGAGATGATCCTCTGTGGGTTTCAGTGACCCCTCCAGCCTGCCACGAGGTCCCTCAGGCCACTCTCTCCTTCCCGGGTACTGAGCCCACGCGACTTCAGGGCTGGATGGAAAGCAGGTACCATGGCAAGGTGATCACGGATAGCAAGTGTCCTGAGGGTGAGGTGAGTACTTCAGCTCCCTACCTGAGCCCCTGGGGAGGGCCCACACACAGAAGGAAGCAGGCCCTGGGCTAACCAGTCCTGCAAGGAGAGCAGCCGGGTGAGGACCAGGGTGACATCTCAATCCACAGATCCTTCAGCAAGCTCATCACAGTGAAAATCCACACTGTGGCCGGAGATTTTAAAAAGAACAACACATAGCCCAAGTCTACAGGTGAAGGGTTGAATAAACATGTGTATCTAGGCGAACGGTTTAATAAATGGGTGTATCTTCGCGAAGGATTTAATAAATGGGTATATCTAGGGGAAGGGTTTAATAAACGGGTGTATCTAGGGGAAGGATTTAATAAACGGGTGTATCTTGGAGAAAGGTTTAATCGTATCTAGGGGAAGGATTTAATAAACGGGTGTATCTTGGAGAAAGGTTTAATCGTATCTAGGGGAAGGGTTTAATAAATGGGTGTATCTAGGGGAATGGTTTAATAAATGAGTGTATCTTGGTGAAGCATTTAATAAATGGATGTATCTAGGGGAAGGATTTAATAAACGGGTGTATCTTGGCAAAGGGTTTAATATATGGGTGTATCTAGGGGAAGGGTTTAAGAAACAGGTGTATCTTGGCAAAGGGTTTAATAAACAGGTGTATCTTGGCAAAGGGTTTAATAAACAGGTGTATCTTGGCAAAGTGTTTAATAAATGGGTGTATCTAGGTGAAGGGTTTAATAAATGGGTGTATCTTGGCAAAGGGTTTAATATACGGGTGTATCTAGGAGAAGGGTTTAAGAAACAGGTGTATCTTGGAGAAGGGTTTAATAAACAGGTGTATCTTGGCGAAGGGTTTAATAAACGGGTGTATCTAGGGTAAGGGTTTAATAAACGGGTGTATCGTGGTGAAGGGTTTAATAAATGGGTATATCTTGGCGGAGGGTTTAACAAACAGGTGTATCTTGGAGAAGGACTTAATAAACAGGTGCATCTTGGCGAAGGGTTTAATAAACAGGTGTATCTAGGGGGTTTAATAAACGGGTGTATCTTGGTGCACAGCTTCTTAGAGGCGTCAACATATGTTGTGAAGATATGGGTGGATTCTGGTACATTTCCCAAGAAACATCTTAAATTTTTTTTTTTTTTTTTTTTAGACTGAATCTCACTCTCTTCCAGGCTGGAGTGCAGTGGCGCGATCTCTGCTCACTGCAACCTCTGCCTCCCAGGTTCAAGTATTTCTCCTGCCTCAGCCTCCTGAGTAGCTGGGATTACAGGCACCTACTATCACCTCTGGCTCATTTTTGTATTTTTAGTAGAGACAGCATTTTGCCATGTTGGCCAGGCTGGTCCCGAACTCCTGACCACATTGAATCTTGAACCCTTATTTCTGGAGATTTCTCATTCTGTGAAGGCGCTAGAGCCAGCCTGAGTTTCAGCAAATTGAAGCTCAAGATCGGAAGGAGAGTAATTGTAGGTAGCTCAGAAGACCCCACGAGCAGTGGTTGAGGGAACATATCTAAATCAATGCTTCACGCATTTTTGGAACACAGTCAGGATGTGGTAAATGTGAATTCTCCTTAACTCTGAGCCTCTTACTGCATCTGGCACAGGAGCAACATGCAGAATGGGGGCCTGGGCAGCGTTACCTCTGCCCTGTTACCTCTGTGGTTTGTCAGCTGGGCCCTGCATAACCCCACAGGCTCTGGGAGCCCTCAGAGCTGGGAGCAGTTTCTGAGGACACAACGGTCCTCCATGCAGGCACCGGGAATTGTACATAGGAGGCTTCGACCTGAGATTTAATTTGCACATAAAGGGACACAGGGTCCTGCTGCTTCAACAAGCTGCGTGTTCTTAAACAATCTAACGAAAAGAACCAATGTAGAAAGCATGAGCTCCCGGGGAATTCACCCATGTCTCGCTGGGATGGGAAAGATGGTCCTAATATATTCTGTTCCAGCTCCCTTTTGGAGAGTTCAAAACAGTTGCCCATCACTTGCCCTCATGGGTCTGTCCAGGGTCCTTTGGGTCCACGAATGTCACTGCTGGCTGGTCAAGTGGAAGGAACTTGCCCCGAAGCTGACGAGCTCACAGGTCTCTGAGCAGCTTTAAGAGACTCACCAGGCACCAGAGCGGAGAGGTTTTGCTGAAGTTGGATTCAGCTCAGCTCAGTGCCTGGCACAAGTGGTCGCTTTTCTACCTGCAGAGCCCCACATGGTTGTCACTGAGAAAATCGAGTGACACAATGACACATTTTTTTTCAGGGCACAGGCGGGAGGAGTAGAGCCCGCGCCAGTTCTTGTGCCCTCATCACCACGCAGCGTCTCCCTGGCATCTGCTGGATGGCAGCCGGCAAATGGGCAGCATCTCTGCAGAGTTATTTGCCCTGGGCACTGAGGGGCACCTCAGCACCTGCCAAGGGGAGATGCTTAGCCCCATCAGGCCCCCAATGGTGGGGCCTGCGAGACCAGCCTGGGCATCTCCCGAGGTCCCCCATGAGCCGCTCCATGCCCTTCCCTGGGTCCTGCTCGCCTCCTGGCCAAGCATAGAGAGCTCCTGGCAGCAGCTTCTCCTGCTTCTGAGCCAAAACGCTTGTTTTAACTAAGTAAGCAGCTTGGCCTCTAGAGCTCATCTTTAGGAAAGCACCGAGGTAGTAGGAGCCCTGCGCTGGGAGCTGTTTCATCCTCGTTGGCCTAGAGCTTTCCAGCTGTGGGGAGATAGAAGCCCCTGCACCACAGGAAGCCCCTGACCCTGGCTTGCTGAGAGTGGATGGGGGGTGGCTGGTGACCCTGGGGTGCAATGTCGCTCCCCACAACTACTGGCCTGGTTGATATTCACAGGACAGCACCCTGCAGACACACCCAGATGACACAGGTGTGTTCTGGCAGCCTCTAATCAGGGAGGCAGGAGCAGAGAAGTCTAGGGAGTGGGGACAGTAGGAGCACTGCAATGGTGAATGAAAGCAGATTTAGGGGCAACAGGAGACCAGGAGGGACATGTCTCCAATACTGCATTGCATGAGAAAGCCTGTGGGTTACAGAGGAACTTGTCCTTGCTGCAGGTCAAGTGGGTCCCAGGCTGCAGCTCTGAGAATGACAGCTCGGGAGTCTGCAGATCAGCTACGCCCGGGGCCACGGTGCCCTCCCTCAGAGTGGGCAGCTGCCGGGCCCCTCACATGGAGTGCAAGCTCTGAGCTTGTCGAAGTGGCTTCCCTGTCAGCTCACCCAGAGCTGCTGCCTAAGTTGGTTCATTCTGGCACGAATAAGGCAGGAATGAACAAGAATGGCTCTTACTGACAAAAGTAGCAAAAGCCCTTAAAAAACATGTATATAATTTCAAGCACAGCCCACACCTGACCAGCACCAGGCTTAGCCTTGCTCCTGTGTCTGGGGTGTGAGTGACGACCCAGATGGGGCCCCTGCAATGACTGAAAGACACGTCGTGATTGCCCCTTTACACATGGGGGACTCCGAGCCCAGAGAAGACGCTTGAGGTATTTGGTCACAAGGAGTGTACAGATCAGGACCTCTTTGGTTGCACGTGTGAGAAGGCAAAATCTTGCCTCGTGGGACTGAAAAGTTGAGCAGCGGCTGGGGTCAGGGTCCAGTGGAGGCAGCAGCTGGCCTTTCTCCATCCCCACCTCCGGCTGCTTCCACGAGAGCTGCACACGGTGCCTGCAGGACCCAGCAGAGCTCCAGGCGCACGAGCGCACCTGCCCCAGCAGGAAGACTGACTTCCACCGCTCTGAGCTGAGTCCTGTGCCCGTCACGGAACAAACACCAGGGAGGAGGGTGGCATCTGGGCATGGGGCAGGAGCCAGCCAGTTCCACTTGGAAGGTCCCGGCCTGAGCTTCATGCTCTGCTGGCACCATCTTGAAATTCTTAGTGATTTTCGAACATTTCTGTTTTACACTGGACACTGCAAATTCTGGAGTCCCTTTTTGCCAGGAGAGTAGGTTTATGCTGATCAGGTTAATCGGAGCCCCCGTTGGAGCTGAGGGGTCAGCCTCATCCACTCAGGAAGCTGCGGGGCAGGAGGGGTGGCCCCAGGGAGGAGGCTTCCTCTGACCAGAAGGAGATGGGAGCTGATGGCTGGGAAGGCAGGATGACTCTCCACTGAAGTGGGGCAGCCTCTGACTCGATGACAGTGTGTGCCATTGGCTGAGCCCCTCCATCAGCCGTCTTTGATTGATTCACATATTTGAGAATTCACAGTTTGATGTAAATGACATACTGCACTAGCGCGCATTTCCAGGCTGTGTCTATGCTAACCACACACCAATTCCACACAGCATTTTTTCTCAGTGAAACTCCCTCTGTTCTATTCTCCCCTGACTCCACCAGGCAAAGCAGAGTGGGCACGTGGCAGGCTCCCCACGTGTGTGTGCAGAATAGCTGTTGATGAGCAAATCGCTCAGGAGTAGATTTTAGAACACGCCCTACCCCTGGCCAGATGGGCACGTGCACGCATAAACACTGACTTTGGACCAGAGCAGAATGAGGCAGCCTTCCTTCCCTACCCCTCATCCTGGAGCTTAGCACAGGCTAAATGAGGTCTGTCCGCTGCTTCGCTTAGGAAGTGTCTGCAGGGCAGTTCCCAAGACATTAGCCAGGCCTCGTGACACCCCAGATGTCAGCACTTCTCCAGTGTGTCTCGTGGAACAGAAGTTCCGTGAGATGCTCGTGAAAATCGAGTTCCCAAGTCACGAGAGAGGCTGCGTGTTTACTCCATTTTGGAGATTTTCAAATTGTATCAGCACAATGTGCATTACAAGCCCCAGGAAGCCCTTCCATAAAGAAATCTGCTTAATTCTGTAGAACTCAGCCCTCCACAAGTACACGCTCGTGAGAATGCTCTGGGCACTAGCACCTCTGTGTGTTTGGCAGAACACACTTTGGGAACTGCTCCCCAGGCCTCGCTGCAGTTTTCTTTTTTTTTTTTTTATTTTTTATTATACTTTTAAGTTTTAGGGTACATGTGCACAATGTGCAGGTTAGTTACATATGTATACATGTGCCATGTTGGTGTGCTGCACCCAGTAACTCATCATTTACATTAGGTATATCTCCTAATGCTATCCCTCTCCCCTCCCCCCACCCCACAACAGTCCCCAGAGTGTGATGTTCCCCTTCCTGTGTCCATGTGTTCTCATTGTTCAACTCCCACCTATGAGTGAGAATATGCGGTGTTTGGTTTTTTGTTCTTGCGATAGTTTACTGAGAATGATGATTTCCCATTTCATCCATGTCCCTACAAAGGACATGAACTCATCCTTTTTTATGGCTGCATAGTATTCCGTGGTGTATATGTGCCACATTTTCTTAATCCAGTCTATCATTGTTGGACATTTGGGTTGGTTCCAAGTCTTTGCTATTGTGAATAGTGCTGCAATAAACATACGTGTGCATGTGTCTTTATAGCAGCATGATTTATAGTCCTTTGGGCATATACCCAGTAATGGGATGGTTGGGTCAAATGGTATTTCTAGTTCTAGAACCCTGAGGAATCGCCACACTGACTTCCACAATGGTTGAACTAGTTTACAGTCCCACCAACAGTGTAAAAGTGTTCCTATTTCTCCACATTCTCTCCAGCACCTGTTGTTTCCTGACTTTTTAATGATTGCCATTCTAACTGGTGTGAGATGGTATCTCATTGTGGTTTTGATTTGCATTTCTCTGATGGCCAGTGATGATGAGTATTTTTTCATGGGTTTTTTGGCTGCATAAATATCTTCTTTTGAGAAGTGTTTGTTCATGTCCTTTGCCCATTTTTTGATGTTTTTTTTTTCTTGTAAATTTGTTTGAGTTCATTGTAGATTCTGGATATTAGCCCTTTGTCAGATGAGTAGGTTGTGAAAATTTTCTCCCATTTTGTAGGTTGCCTGTTCACTCTGATGGTAGTTTCTTTTGCTGTGCAGAAGCTCTTTAGTTTAATTAGATCCCATTTGTCAATTTTGGCTTTTGTTGCCATTGCTTTCGGTGTTTTACACATGAAGTCCTTGCCTATGCCTATGTCCTGAATGGTAATGCCTAGGTTTTCTTCTAGGGTTTTTATGGTTTTAGGTCTAACGTTTAAGTCTTTAATCCATCTTGAATTAATTTTTGTATAAGGTGTAAGGAAGGGATCCAGTTTCAGCTTTCTACATATGGCTAGCCAGTTTTCCCAGCACCATTTATTAAATAGGGAATCCTTTCCCCATTGCTTGTTTTTGTCAGGTTTGTCAAAGATCAGATAGTTGTAGATATGCGGCATTATTTCTGAGGGCTCTGTTCTGTTCCATTGATCTATATCTCTGTTTTGGTACCAGTACCATGCTGTTTTGGTTACTGTAGCCTTGTAGTATAGTTTGAAGTCAGGTAACGTGATGCCTCCAGCTTTGTTCTTTTGGCTTAGGATTGACTTGGCCATGCGGGCTCTTTTGTGGTTCCATATGAACTTTAAAGTAGTTTTTTCCAATTCTGTGAAGAAAGTCATTGGTAGCTTGATGGGGATGGCATTGAATCTATAAATTACATTGGGCAGTATGGCCATTTTCACAATATTGATTCTTCCTACCCATGAGCATGGAATGTTCTTCCATTTGTTTGTATCCTCTCTTATTTCATTGTGCAGTGGTTTGTAGTTCTCCTTGAAGAGGTCCTTCACATCCCTTGTAAGTTGGATTCCTAGGTATTTTATTCTCTTTGAAGCAATTGTGAATGGGAGTTCACTCATGATTTGGCTCTCTGTTTGTCTGTTATTGGTGTATAAGAATGCTTGTGATTTTTGTACATTGATTTTGTATCCTGAGACTTTGCTAAAGACAAGCAAGAAACTCTGCCTGCTCAGTGGCTCATTCCCCTCTAGAGAGGGTGAGGTTCGCAGAAAAACAGGGACTCTGCAGAACAGAGCCTGGACCCCACTCCCAAACCGCCGTGAAGCTGCCGCTCTTCGGTAGAAGTGGGGACACAGGATACACAGTGTAGCCTCCTTGCTGGCGCCATTTAAAATTCACCGCCATCTTCACAGCACGTAAGCTCCCATTGGATCCATGGGGATCCAAGTGTCAGAGGATTCCAAGGCTGCACCTGGCCTTTGTGGGAAGGGAGCTGGGACCATCACCGGAGGCCCCGAACAGCGCTGGCACCTGCCCTCCACAGTCAGTCCTGGAACCAGGGGTACCCGTGTGCTGTGAAACCCAAGAAGCCAGCTGTCTTCTCTAACAGGGAGAGGACCCAGGCTTCCCGCAGCATGACTGAAAGCCGGGGTGTTGCAAAACCCCGGTCCCCGCAGGGCTCTGTGCCGCTTACCATCATCGCTCCTCCTTCCCATGGGTCATGCCTTTTGGGAAAGTCACAACCAGACCACACACACCGGGCCCTGTCCCCCACCCGGCTGCCTCCACGGTGGGTCCCTCAGCTGCTCTGGAGGCTCCTTCTCATCCAGGAGGTGGGGAGGGTGACGCTGGCCCTGACAGTGTCTGTGGCTGCTGGGACACACAATGGGAGGCATGAAATCGTGGGGGTGCCCACCCAGGCTGGGACCCTGGCGAGGGGTCCTGGGACTCTCTGATACTGTGCTTGCTCTTTCCAATTTTCCAATCATGGTCAGGGGCCCCAGCGGTTAAGGTTCCAGTGGAGGAAGTGATGATTCTCAGGCCTTCTTCACTCCTGCCTTGAGGTTGTTCCTGGCCCTCCCTGACTCAGCCCTCGCTGAGGCCTTAGCTGCAAAACAGCTGCTTCCTAGAGCATTCAGCTGTCCCAAGGATCCGACTCCAAAACCATAAGCCCTCCCACTCAGGCAAATTAAAAACATCCACATGCCACACCTTTTTACAAACCGTGTGGAATGCAGAAGAAAAGCACGAAAAGGAGGCTCACAGTGATGAGGTGCGGAGGGGAGAGGCGCCATCTCGTCCCTGGCACCAGCCCCTCAGTGCCATGGAGCACTGCATTGTCCCCACCCAGAGGAGGAGCACGGGGCTGGCAGTAGCTCAGGGTGCTTTACCGCATGGTGTCTTCAGGCCTGGCATCGGGTGGGAAAACACTCCTGAAACTAAATTAACCAGTTTTAGATCTAATTTTACCAGGCTGGAGTGGGCTGCGGATTGATTTTCAGGGCATCTAATAGAGAGCACTGTGGCCGCCTTTCTCCCAGAAAATCTGTCTCCATGTGCTGCCGTGACTTGCTTTGCTGGTCGCTGGGAGCAGTGAGAGGCCAGCGATTCACCGCGATGTGTCTCGCTCTGTGCACTCCAGGCAGTTGTGACACGGAGTCCAGGCCCTGAGGTGTGTTTGCTAAATGTGCCTTTTATGGTAAAACTGCTGCCCAGACTCGGACTTGGGGAGGCCCAGGGCTCAGCCCTGTGGTGGAAGTGGCCTGGGGGAGCCCACGCTGCTCTGCCGGCCCACGCAGGAGAGACAGAAGCAGGACAGCTGCAGGTGCTGGCTCCCTGTGGCAGGCAGAGCCCTGGAGCTTGTCCCCTCCCTGCCTACACTCCCTTATCCCCCACAGCGGTGCCTCCAACCCTGCCCACCACACACCCCATTCCACCTGCAGTTCATGCTTTCCTCTGATCTGAACCTGCTAATTCTCGGTCCTCATGTTTGTCCTCATCCCTCAAAGCCAACCTCCAAAATAAGAGACAGAAATGGAAAGTGCGACTGCACTGGCACCTCCCAAGCACAGGCCCGGATGCAGGCTGTGACATCCTAGAATGCACGGCTTCCTTGGGGCAGCCTCCCACCAGGGCCTCCTGTGTGTCCCTCAGGGCACTCTCAAGGGCAGCCCCCTGCCGGGTTTTCTTCCCTTTGTTTCATTATTATTGTTGTTATTATTACTTATAGTCCTAATGACACAGCGCAAATAAACTTCTCTGGTCAGTGGTTCCCTGGCACACTCAATGACAAGCTGGTGCATCCTTCAAATAATATTACAAAAACCCTGAATGTAGGAAAGACCACATTTACGAATCCATCTCAGGGCGTGATCATCACATAGCAGGACGATCCCCACACAGCATCTGTCACACTCCCCCTATTGTATCTCAGCACTCATTAGCCACTTCCCGGGAAGCTGAGAGGCAGCGGGACCCAGGCATCGGGCCGGGGACCCTGCTAGACCCTGGTAATTGACTGAACTTCAGTCGGAAAGGTGGGAAATGCTGAGTGGTAATGAAAACCAGGAGCCAAAAAAAAAAAAAAAAGATATTATTGGCCAGATTCTTTATAAATGCCATTTGACCAGTGCCTACCTCTCCCATAAAAGGGTCTCATCTGCAAATCTGGGGTGGCGTCGCCTATCACGGGCCCAAAACACCATCCCTCTTCATATCATCGCAAAGATTTCTGAGAGAGGACGAGATCTCCAGAGGTGGTTTCTTCTTGCTACCCATGAACTATAAATACCCTCCTTCAGCCTCTTAGAAAACAGCCCACACTTCAGCACAGGGGCCTGATTGCCGTTGGCCCCTGCAGGCGGCCAGGGGCAGTCAGGGTGTTTCCTCTGTGTTTGGAGATGGACGAAATAACCAGTCCCTGCAAATCTTCTCAGTTCATTTTATTTCATGTTTCCTACATCCCATGTCGTTCATTTATTCATTCAGTGAACACTTGTCGTGGCCCCGCTGATACCAAAACCTGTGCCAGGCTCTGAGGAGAGACTTCCCAGGGCTGAAGTAACTGCCACTCTTGGAAGTTGCTGGAAGGCTCTTTGGTGGTTCTCTGGCAAACCACACTACCTGTCAAGACCCCAAAGACAGAGCGGTCTGTTTTCCCCAGCGACCTCGTGCAGCCTGCGCTGCTGCTGCAGAGGGAGAAAATCTCTTCTTCCCAAATGTGAACCTGGCTTCTCAGGTAAACGGGCACGCCAACCCACACAGAGCCGAGAGCTGGGTAATTTGAGGGTCAGAGGCACGGAAGTCTCTTCTCCATCTATGCCAATACCTGAAATTCCACCGTTAAAACTTTATTTATATTGATCAATTGTTCCTTAGCCTATTACAGATTTCTCAAAAAATGGCAAATTCACGTTTTTCGGTTGTCTTACCTCTGCACTAGAACTGGGTTCTGACAGTTTTAGGAAAAACAGAAGGTTTATCTGGAACTGGCGTTAGGGGCTCCTAGAGAGGGGTCTTCACTGGAGCTCACAGGGAGAGGGTGGGGAGGGCTTAGTGTCGGAGAGGAGGGGCCCTGAAAAACAGGAGCAAATGGAAGGACCAAGGAAGAAACCTGTCTCCCTCCCAACCATGTACACGCGAAAGGCCAGATGTCCCGAGCAGCACTCATGGTCTTTCACCCCATGTCAGAGCCCCTGCCTGTGCTGGGCAGCTTCCCGCACCCTGGACACAATTGCAGGAAGCAGGCAAAGCCCTGCCCCAGGAAGCCTGCACTCGGGAGGGGAGAGACAGACGGTGACCCAGGAAGCCTGCACTCAGGGGAGGAGAGGCAGACGGTGACCCAGGAAGCCTGCACTCAGGAGGGGAGAGGCGGACAGTGACCCAGGAAGCCTGCACTCAGGGGAGGAGAGGAGAACGGTGACCCAGGAAGCCTGCACTCAGGGGAGGAGAGGCGGACGGTGACCCAGGAAGCCTGCACTCAGGGGAGGAGAGGCGGACGGTGACCCAAGAAGCCTGCACTCAGGGGAGGAGAGGAGAACGGTGACCCAGGAAGCCTGCACTCAGGAGGGGAGAGGCAGACGGTGACCCAGGAAGCCTGCACTCAGGAGGGGAGAGGCGGACGGTGACCCAGGAAGCCTGCACTCAGGAGGGGAGAGGCGAGAGGTTAGCAGGCATCACAGGGACACTGGAGGCGGGGATGGCAGGGAGGAAATGGAGCAGGACAGGAGCTCAGGGCTGGAATCTTAGATCCTGGGACACAGCACGTGCCTAGCAAGTTTTTGTTGAACAAATGAATGATGGAAGGAATGAATGACAGGCTTTTCCAGCCTTTGTTCAAATAGCCCAAACTCACCAGAGACGGGCGTGAAGGACGTGTTGGCCGAGGCGTGGGCGCCCACCCGTGCAGCTGCGATGGGTCACTGAGGGCGTGGGGACAGGGATGGGAAGTTCAGTCCAGCAGCGCTCTCAGGGCTGGAGAGAGTCGCACAAGGAGAGGAGAGAGGAGGCTCAAAATAATAAAACCCATCCCGTGTACCAGCCAGGAGCTCAGTGCTGAGGAAATAATTAGATTTAGACTTGCAAGCTCAGCTATTAACTCTTTGACCTGCTCTCTAAACAAATTACTTACGCGATCATTGCTCGCTTTCCAGTTAACTAGAATGTCTAATTCGTAGAAAAGGTGAGAAATGGCCCACATTTGGACCAGTGCTGAAGAAACGTGGACTCGGAGCAGACAATGTGGCTCAGTCCGGTCAGCGGAGGACAGGGCACCCTGCTAGGAGGGTTCACGACGCTGCACTTCCCATTCCAAATAAGCTCGGTAGAAAATAAAGCAAAGTGCTGGTCATGACTAGCTTCAGAAAGGCAAGCGTCAGCAAGGCCTGGGGAAGCTGGGGTTGCTGAAGGCAGCCACTATGAGACGCAGTGAGCCGGGCCTGGCCATCACAGGAGGGCAGCCCCCCACCATGCTGCACTCCCTATCCTTGTCTCATTGATTCCCACAGCTCCCCAGGACACAGATGGGGATGGTCTGCGTCGCAGGGATGAGGACAACAGCTGTAGGGAGGTCCAGCACTCGGAAGAGTCTCACAGCCCCTGCACTGGAACCTGGAGCCACCGAAGGAGGCAGCCTGGGCCCTCAGGGAGCAGACGCCCCGCTGGGGAGAAGTGCCTGGTGGCCCATCACCGCCCCCTGGGCTCCCAGTAACAGCAAGTGTAAGGCTGGGGTCGTCAGGGCTGGAGGAGTTAGAGGAGGGCAGGAAGGACCTTGCCATTCTTTTATCAAGGAACTGCCAGGACCTCTGGGAAGCTGAGGCCTTCATCGAGCTCCTCCCAGGACCGTCGGAGAGTCCTGGGTTGGAGACAGGAGGGAGGTAGCCAAGATCCCTGGCTCACCCACTCACCATGGGGCTTAAAGTCTGACTTCTGCATTAGGCTTCGATTCAAGACGGTGTCATCAGCCGTCGGGCTGCAGCTCTGAGCAGTGAATTCAGAAAGAACAGATTAGGCTTGGAGAATAAAAGATCTTGGCCAGCCACGGTGGCTTACATCTGTAATCCCAACACTTTGGGAGGCTGACGTCCCAGGCAATATAGCAAGCCCTCATCTCTAGTGAATATAAAACAATAGCCAGTTGTGATGGCACACATCTGTAGTCCCAGCTACTTGGGAGGCCGAGGCAGGATCAATTGAGCCCAGGAGTTCAAGGCTGCAGGGAGCTGTGATTGTGGCACTACACTCCAGCCTGGGGACAGAGCAAGACCTTGTCGAAAGAAAGAAAGAGAGAGAGAGAGGAAGAAGAAGAAGGAGGAGGAGGGAGGAAGAAGGAAGAAAAGAAAAAATGACCTGTGCACAGTGAGTCCTGGTGTCTGGGGTGCCCCTCTTCCTTAGCAGGGAGAGGAAGCAGCTCCTCCCCTTAGACACTCCTATGAGGTCTTTGCAGAATGCAAGTCTCATCTCAGGCCCTGGCTTCAGACCCTTTGACGTTCCTGAGGCCCCAGGCAGGTTGTCAGTGACTTCATGCAGTGCAGGGAGCCCAGTAGGCCTGACTCTCTCCTCCCTGGCTCGTGACCCACCTTTGACCCCCCAGCACTGGCCACATGAGCCTCCATGAAATTCTACGAGGTCCCTGCCTCTCCCCTCCTGGGCCTTTGCACAACATCCACTCAAGAAAAGTTACTTTGGCAACCAGTTAACAAATAGATCGGTGAACATGATAAACAGGAGATTATTGCAAAGCCCAGATGAGAACCAAAGCAGCAGGAACAGGCTGTGGAGCAGAGAAACAGCAGGAGGGACCCTCTAGAGAAGCTGAGGCATTTAACAGGTGCAGTGAGGACAACAGGCAGGCAGAGGTGACCCGCGGGCCTTGAGGCTGGGCCCCGGGCGGATGGCGTTAAATGGGTCAGAGGAACGAGGACACACTGCATCTTCACAGGACATACTTGTCCAGTTTTGAGTAGATGGATTCCGAAATCCTACAGAACAATCAGATAAGCTTCCAGTAGGAGGTGAGGAATTTGGCCTTGGAATCAGAAGCTGATTGGGGATTAGAGTATGGTTGCCTTCAGGCCACCCGCCTCCCAAAGGAGCTTCTTTCGCACGTGGGATGGCTCTGCACTTTCTCTTCTAAACCTGGGATGAGTGAGTGGGAGCAAGTGCTATTAATTATTGCACTCTAAGGCAGAGTTCACGGAGGACACCACCCTGAAAGGATGAGGATGATGTCAGGCAACTTCTGGAGACTCCACTCCCAGGAGGAGCACTCGTGTCTAGAACTTTACGAATCTGGCTGAGCCTTGGCTAATCCTTTGGAAAGCTGTGAGTTTCTCCTTGTGAAGTGTGAACACACAGCTTTAGACTATTTTCCTAATTTAAATATACTTTCTTGCAAGGAGTCACCTTTTCCCATCAATCATTTGAGGGAACATCTGTATCTGTGCCCACCGCTCACATCTGGAAGGGCACACAGAACAATCTGGTGTGTGTCCATGTTGGCGTTTCAGCTTTTTCCAAGGTTAGCTGGAGTGTGGTGCATAAAGCGTGGCCTGGGTGGTCTTTGAGACTGTGCACAGCACCACAGTCGCTGTCAAAACCCTGCCCTGTCATGGGTCCCAGTGTTGACACAGCAATGTCCCAGTGCCCTGGCTTTGAGGAAAGCTACCTGGGAAGAGAACAAAATGCCTTAGAAATTAAACCATGAGATGGGGAAGGTGGTGATGGCTAATGCGTACCAAAAAAAAAAAAAAACTGGGAAGAATGAAGAAGACCTAGTTTTTGATAACACCACAGGATGAATAGAGCCAATAATAATGTAATTGTACATTTTAAAATAACTGAGTATAATTGGATTATTTGTAACACAAAGGATAAATCTTGAGGGGATGGATACCACATTTTCCATGATGTGATTGTTACGCATTGCACGCCTGTATCAAAACATCTCGTGTCCCATAAATAGATACACCTACTATGTACCCACAAAAATTAAAATTAAAAAATACTAGAAAGATTTTAACCAACAAAGAGAAAAAGAAATTAAACCATGAAAAAAAGGACACATTCCACCAATAGCTCAAATTTGGCTATGTGACTAGTTGATAGCACTGCTTTGAGCCCTATGGGTTGGAAGTGATGTTTTTACATGCACAGCTACTAGGAGCTCCTGTCACTGCCAGAGGCTCACTGCCACTTTCACAGAGAGATTACTTCCTACAAATTTGGGGACTTTGAGAAGGAAATTAGGAGTTGTATGTTTTCTTTTAACACAATTACCTCTTTAAATAAACTCTCTCCAAATACGGTCATATTCTGAGGGACTGGGGGGTTAGACTTCAGCATGAATTCTTGGAGGACATCGTTCAGCCCATGACAATGAACGTGTGGCTCACACGGCATGCCACCTCCATTTTAACTGGACGCTTTCAGGACCAAACCCATGAATCATGTCCATCTCTGAAATTGCCAGAAGAGATTCACCAAAAGAATCAAACCTTCTTGTGTTTTACAAAACGCAGTGCAGACCCAGAATCTCTTTAAAAGTTGCCTGAGCTTCCTGTGTTGTTCACAGGATGGGAGCTTGGAGATGGCGTTTTAAAGCCCATGTTTCTGAAAACCTGTGAGACGAACTCCTTGCCTTTCGTCCGCAATGTTACTCTTTCCTCCTGCCTGCGTGGAGGTTAATCATCCCCTTACTTCTCAGGGCATCCCACCTGTCCACACTGATTTGCTTTTGTGTTTAGATAGAAGTGCATCCATTTGAAAACATACCTGTATTCTGTTCAAATATACAGCTATGGAGAAAGTGGGTCAAGCCTGAGGGAGGCCATCTGTCAGAGCGTGTTTTGGCAAAAGGAAAACATGAGAAGGAAACTTGTAACCGAGGCTGAAGTATTGTAGCCTGAGGGCACCAAGAGAGTTCTGTGGACTCCAACTGTCAGCCCCCATCCCAGTTATGTAACTATTCAGGAGTGCAGAGCTTTGCGAGATGTGGAATGGACGTGGTCCACAAAAGGGAAAGGCAGAACTGCAAACCTCACTTTCAATTTTTGAAATAAGGACAGACTCAAAGTGCTCGATTTATGTATTTTTAATAGCCTATCCTATGAAATATTTAGTGCTTTTTAGGAGGCAGAGTATTAGATCAAATTCTGGCCAGGCACGGTGGCTCACACCTGTAATCCCAGCACTTTGGGAGGGTGAGGCAGGCAGATTGCTTGAGCTCAGGAGTTTGAGACCAGCCTGGGCAACATGCCAAAACCCCGTCTCTACAAAAAATATAAAAATTAACTAGGCATGGTGGTGGGCACCAGCTATTCAGGAGGCTGGGGTGGGAGGATCACTTGAGCCCAGGAGGTTGAGGCTGCAGTGAACCGAGATCACACCACTGCACTCCAGCCTGGGTGACAGAGTGAGACTGTGTCTCACAAAAAAAAAAAAAAAAAAAAAAAAATCCAATTCTTAGACATCGTGGCAGTTATCATTTTATTATCATTTTTATTGAAACTTCCAGCCAATATGTTATTTCACATGAATGAGCTTCCAGATAACTGACATATCATCATGCACCAAAAGATGTTTTTAAGTTTTCATCATACTTGCTAAAAATTGCTTGATAAACTGTTTGTAAATGAAACAGGGTTTCAATCCACAAAGAGGACTCCAAAAACATGGATCTTTTCACAGTCCCTCAAATCATCGTGGGTAAACTGAGGCCTCAGAGACCACCAAGGCATGTGTGGTTGGGCCTGTGAGAAACAAACTCACTCGTCCAAACCCAAAGAATGGACTCAGAGACCCAGAGAACAGCGACAGTGAGACTTTTAATGATGGTCTTGCAAGATCAGGTGTCTGATGGGCAGGCACACCCAGCACAGTTTCAACAAGCAATTTATCCCCTAGTGCACAGGTCCCTCCCCCGGTCCCTCATAGGCTGAGCACTATGGGGTCACAGTCTTCCCAGACGTCACCTATTGGTTGTTGGGCAGTGGCTTTAGGTGTTTTCTTCAGGGTTGTCTTGCTGCACTTTATTGCAACCCACAACGCATTGCAATCCCAGTCAGCTCAGGGGCTCTTCAGGTATTTGACTTGTGACCTAAGTAGCTGGGCAGGCTAAAAAGAACAGACAAAACGAGCTATTTCGCAGGCTAGTAAACTTTCATCTTAGACTAAACTTCTTTGGTTCAGGTGAGGGCAACTAAGGTGGCAGGGGGGTGGGCCAAAAAAGCAGGTGTCGGCTATCCAAGCAAGGGCCTAGTATATCCTGTTTTTTCTGTAGTTTGCTGACCTAAGCCGATTTAAGGCACGTTGTCTTGGAAATGGACCACTGCATACATTATTTCCTTCAGGCCTGAGTCTCACATTTCTGATCCCAGCTTGCAGCTTTCTGGAGCTCTTGTTTGCCCCTCACTGGTTACTCCCCCTTCGTTTTACGTAGATGCAGAGGCTCTGCAAATCCAAAGTTGGCTCCGAAGGACTTTGTCTTTGAGACTGTAATTTTTCTTATTGCAATGTCTAAGGCTTTTTAATATATTTGAGCTTTCACATCTATAAAATAGGGGGAATAAAAAAGAAAACGGAAACCCAAAGTCCTGATAAGTAGAGGCATAAGCAGATATGCTTTCCCAGCAGAGATCTTCATTTAATATCTATCATCCTCAATTTTCTTCTTTATAGATTCAACAATTCTTTGAGGCTTCCTTTACATCATTTATTTTCTTGTCCAGTCATGATTTTTGTTTTTTAATTGTTTTTAATAATGGAAGTATAATTTACATATGGCAAAATGTACAAACCGCACACGTTACAGTCCAATGACAAATGCATGCACACACGTAGCACCTGCCCCATCTAAATACAGCATCTTTTCATTTCACCAGCAGAAGCCCACTTCCGCCTCTTCCCCACAATCTACAAGCACCCCTCAGAGACACTCATGCTCTGCTTTCTCCACGGAGTGCTGAAAGCCTCCTGGAACTTTATGTAAATGGAACCACACTGCATATTCCTTTTCATGCCCAGATGTTTTTGCTCAGCATAATGCTTTTGAAATCCATCTATATCATAATGTAAAATTTTTTGAAATCCATCTATATCATAATGTAAAATTTTAATATTTCACTCATTTTGTTTTGTTTTACTGAAGAGTAATTCATTGTATAAATGCACCACAATTAATGTATCCATTCTTCTCTTGATGGGCATTTGGGATATCTCCCGTTTTAAGCTGTGATGAATAGTTTGAATAAATATCCCTATGTGAGTCTTTTTGTGAACATATACGTTTCATTTATCTTGGTTAAATATCTAGAAGTGGAGGTGGTAATTTGTAGGAAAGGTGTGTATTTATTAACCAAGACATTTTCCAAAGTTTCTTGAAGTTATTATACCAAGGTATGAGCTCTGATTTTCCACATGGTTACTGACATTATTTTTTATTTATTTATTTATTTATTTTTGGGTCAGAGTCTCACTCTGTCTGTCGCCCATGCTGGAGTGCAGTGGCATGATCTCAGCTCACTGCAACCTCTGCCTCCTTGATTCAAGTGATTCTTGACCCTTAGCCTCCCAAGTAGCTGGGATTATAGGCACCCACCACCACACCCAGCTAATTTTTGTATTTTTTGTAGAGACGGGGTTTTACCATGTGGCCCAGGCTGGTCTTTTGGAGGTGCTTATTGGCTATTTGTATGTCTTTGTAGTGTCTTCCATAGTGAAGTTTCTGCTCAAGTATGTTGCCCACTTTTTTAAGTGGAGGTTTGTTATCCTTTATTATTAAGTTGCAAGAGTTTTTATATTCTGGATACAAAACAGTCATCTTGATTGTAAATATATCATCCCAATCTATCCATTCCTTTTAGCTTAATCAACAGTGTATTTCAATGAGCTGAATTTTTCCAATTTGATGAAAACTAATTTGTCATTTTTTTCTTTTGTAGTTAGTGCTTTCTATCTCCTAGCTAAGAAATCCTTCCCTACATGAAAATCATGAAAGTAATCTCTTCAATTTTCTTCTTAAAAATTTTATAGTTTTAGCTTTTTCATTTAGTTCTATGATCCATCTTGTGATCATTTTCACATGCGATGTGAGGTAGGGCTCAGGATCATTTTTTTCAATATGTTGTCTAGTTTCTTAGAACTATTTATTAAAAAGACTTTCTTCATCAACTTGCTTTGGTACCTTTGTTGAAAATCAATTGATCATACAGACTTGATTCTATTCCTAGACTTCCCTTTTTGTTCCACTGGTACTTATCTAGCCTTATGCCATTACTACATTGTATTTGTTCTGCAGTGTCAATATTGTTTCGACTATTCTGGGTCTTTTGCATTTCCATATAAACTTCAAAATTATCCTTCAATTTCAACAAGGGTGCTGATTGGGATCAAATCATATCTATAGATAAATTAGGGAACAGTTGATATTGTAAGAATATTGAATCTTAGATTCTGTGAAAATGGCATATATTTCTATTTATTTAGGTCTTTTTAAACTTATTTTAGCAATAGTTTGTAAATGTGAGTGTAGAGGTTTGGCGTGTCTTTTTTTTTCTTCAAATTATACCTAAGTATTTTATACCTTTTTGTCCTAAGAGTATTGTTTGTTAATTTAATTTTCCACTTTTTCATTACTGGTACATAGAAGCATGTAGACTTTTGTATATTGGAGTTCTGTCCTGTGACCTTGCTGAATTCACTTATTAGTTCTGGTAGTTGTTTTCATCTTTCCTTAGGAATTTCTACGTATATGATCATGCCATGAGGATAAAGTCAATTCTACTTCCTTTCCAATCTCTGTGACTTTTATTTTCTTGCCTTATCACACTAAGACCTCTGTCCAATGTTGAATAGAAGTGGTGAAGGCAGACATCCCTGCCTTGTTCCCAATGCCACAAGGAAATCATTCACTCTTTCATCATTAAATATAATACTAGCTATAACTTTTGGATATGTCCTGTATCAATTTGAGGAAATTTTCTTCTAGTCCTTTGTGTATTGAGAATTTTCGTGAAGAATGGGTTTTTGTATCCATAGATAAATTAGGGGACAATTTATATTACAACAATATTGAATCTTGAATTCTGTGAAAATGGTGTATCTTTTTATTTATTTATCTTTAACTTATTTTAGCAATAGTTTGTAAATATGTGGAGGTTTGGCCTGTCTTTTTCAAATGTTTTTTCTGCATCTATTAAGATACTATTATTTTTCCCCCTTTATTATGTTAAGGTTGTGAATTACATTGATTGATTTTCAAACTGTAAACCAATCTTGCATTCTGGGATGAACCACACTGGTTCATGATACATTAACATTTTTATATAGGGATGAACTTGATTTGCTAATATTTTGTTAAAAACCCATCTGCTCGTGAGGACCATGGGTCCATAGGTTTTTTTCTTATAACACCATTGATTGGTTTTGGCTTTAGATTAACATTGGCATCATCAAATAATTTTGATAGTCGCCCCCCGCTTCTATTTTTGTAGAAAATTTTGCACAGAATTGGTAAAATTTCTTCTTTAAATATTTCTTGCAGTTCACCAGAGGGAGCTATCTGAGCCTAGTTTACATGTGAGGTGGTTTTTACTATGAATTAAATTTCCTTAATATATATTGCACTCTTCTGGTTTTCTGCTTCTCCATCAGTGAACTTCGACAGTGTGTGCCTTTCAAAGAATGTTCTCATTGCAACTATGTTTTTCACTGACTAGCATACAATAGTTTACATTATTCCCATATTCTTATTTAACGACTGCGGGAACTGTAGTAAGATCCTCTTATTTATTTCTAATTAGAAAACATGGAAGTTTTTTTTCCCTTTTCATGATTAATCTAACTTGAGATTTATCAAACCTATTCCAAGAGCCAATTTTTTTGTTTCATTAGGGTTTTTTCCCTATTGTTTTCCACTTCCTATTTTGACTCCTACTATTAATTTTAGTATTTTCTTCCTCTAACAACTTTAGTTTGATTTACTCTCTTTTTTTTTTCCTTTTTAGCTTCTGACAGTGGAAGCTTAGATAATGTTGGACATTTCTTCTTTTCATATATAAGCATAAATTTAGAGCTAAAATGTGTCTCTCAGCATTGCTTCAACTCTGTTTCACAAATTGTGTTATGTTATACTTTCATCATCACTGAGAATAAAGAGGCTTTAATTTTCCTGTGATTTCTCTTTTAACTCTTGGGTCACTTAAAATCGTGATATTTAATTTCTGAGTATATAGAGATTTTCCATATATCTTTTTGTTACATATATTTAACATAACTATATTGTGGCCAGAAAATACATTTTTATTATTTCAAACCTATAAAGTTTATTGAGACCTTTTTTATTTTGTAGTGTATAGTCCATCTCAGCAAATACTCTATACAGTGTTCTATAAATGTAATTTAGGTCAAGTTAGCTGTTAGCATTCTTCTAATTTTTTGTTCTATACAGCCTTTTTCTCACTACTTGTTCTATCAGTAACTAGGGGAGGAAGGTTAAAATCTCAAACTATCATTATGTATGTTTCTACCCTCCTTCATTTTGTTAGTTTTTTATTCATGTTGTTTAAAACTCTGTTGAGTGCATAAACACCAACAATTATTATATTATCCTGATGACTTGATCATTATGACGTCTTTCTTAATCCCTGGCAATATTTCATATTTTGAAAACTACTGTGTCTGTTGTTAACATAGCCATTCCATCTTTCTTAAAATAAGCATTTACATGATGTATCTTTTTCAATCATTGGACTTTTAACCTATCTACATTTTTATATTTGAAGTAGGTTTTTGTAGCAATCAAAAATATAAGTTTTGTTTTTTAAATACAATTTGAATATCTCTGCATTTTAATTGGAGTACTTAGTCTATTTACATTTAATGTAATTACTGACATATTTGGATTTAAGTGTACCATATTACTAATTTTTTTCTGTTTATTCTTTCTTTTATGTTTCTCCTTCTTTGCCTTTTTCAACAAACTGATCATTTTTAGTATTTTATTTTATCTTTTCTGTTGATTTTTTAGCTATACCTCTTTGTATTATTTTTAGTGACTGATCTAGAGATTAAAGCATGCATGTTTAACTTATCACAGCCAACTACCTCATGATCAAAGGAAGGAACTTACAACAGAATAATTATATTTACCCCATACCAAGGTGTGTGCTGCTCTTTTTATATATTTTCTAAATATACAATAAACATTACAGTACACTGTCATTATCTTGTATTTAAAGAGTTAATAGTCTTTTAGCAGAATTTAAATTTGTATTCTGTCATTCTCATTGCAATTGCTCTGTATGTAAGATGTCTTGTTTCTCTGGCTACTTTGAAAATACTTTCCGTATCTTTTGTTTTCAGGAATTTGGCTGTGCTGATTGGTACAGTCTTCTGCAGATTTATTCTATGTAAGTTTGATTGAGATATTTGGATCCGTGATTTGATGTGTCTTAAAAAATTGAAAACTTTTAAACTATTATTTAAAGTACATTTTCTACCTTAACAGTTTTTCCATTTTTTTCTTGAATTCCAATTATACGTAAGTTAGACTGCTTTATATTGTCCAACAGATCATTGAGTCTGTCACTTTTTTCACCTTTTCTATTTCTCCCTGTGCTTAGTTTTGATTATTTCTATTGATCTGCCTTCAAATTTACTGATATGTTTTGCAAAATGACATATCTAATGTGAAACCCATCCAGTAAATTTTTTCATTTCAAATGTTATGTTTTTGAGCTTGAGAATTTTTTTATTTATATAGTTTCCATTTCTTTACCAAGATTCCCCATCTACTTACTTATCATGTCCCCTTGATTTTTAAATTATTAAAAATATTTCTAACATCTATTTAATGTCCTTATCTGCTAATTTCAGCATCATTAGATCTTTTTACTTCAACTATATTTTTTTCTGATGATAGGTCATATTCTCCTGTTGCTTCTCACTTCTAGCAATGTCATTACTATTACTATATCATTATTTGCTGGGCTTTGTGGATACCATGTTGTTCAGAATATGGATTTCACGGTGTTCCTGGAGTTTCTTCTAGCAGGTAGCTTATTACTGACCAAGGGTAGTTTATTACTGACCAATTTCTAGTTGAAATGATCAACTAGATCATTTCAAAGCTTGTTTTAAGTCTTTGTTAGCACATGTTCATGGCAGTTCTTAATCTAGGACTAGAGTATTCCTAATCCTAAAACATGACCTTTTTACAATCCCAGCTAAATCCTAGCTCTGCAGTGATCTATGATTCCACCTGATCAGAATGCCAGACTTTCAGCATTGTGCCATCATTTGAATTTTCATTTAGCTCGCAGGTCCCCAGCTGCTGCTCTCTGTGAAATCTGAGTCTCTCCTTCTCATGCGGGGCTGAGTCTCAACCACATCCAGCAGTGGCCCCACCAGATCTCTGAAGCAGCTTCCTTCTGCCCTCAAATTCTAGTTGTCTCAGCACCACAAACTTTGGTTTTTGCCTTCTCAGCTTATCAGTGCTGCTGTGTTCTTCTTCAGGTCCACTTTTCTACTGCTGAAAAGAGCTTCCAGGTGGGAAGCTTGTGGAGCTGTGGGATGCACTCACATGCTTTCCTTTTCTCAGGAACAATGGTCATGCACTGCCTGGCATCCAAACTCTGAAAACGGTTGTTTCATAGACTTTGTCCAGTTTTGCTGTTGTTTACAATGAGACAGCTGGTGAACTGCAACTCCCTCAACCTGCCCAGAGGCTTGTGCATTCATGGCCAGCAATCCTTCCTTCCTGCCCTTTCTAGGACTGTGATGTGGGCTCAAGATCACTTTACACACTCCTGTATTCCCCAGGCTGGCTTTGGAGGAGGCTGTAATGCACTTACCATTTCCCTTCTTGATTTCAATAGATCAGAAAGAATTTGGTAAGACAGAACTGAAAACTCACTGTGCCCCACTCTGCTAATGGTGTTGAGTCATGGTCCTTGGACCGGGAAGCGTAGAGAACTGGCTCTCCTTCTTCACGATGAGGGAATGTTCCTCTGCACCGTCTATCCCTGGGGCTTTCAGCCAACCCCAGTAACTTGTTTATGAATACATCGTATGTGATTACTTCTGCAGAGAGGAGAGTCCATCTGATTTTTCTACGAAATATTAACCAGACCCTAAATTTAAATGCTTTTCATACTTGAATTAAAAACTATTTATTGCACTATTCTTCCTTTTGTGGCCCAAGAAACAAAGATGCTATTCTGATCTTAAAGATATGACAAATGAAACATAGAAGGTTAAATAAAATTTAACAAAGGCAAGGCAAGGAAGAAAAATCCAGAAAATTCAGCAGCCACTACAAGGATAAACTTTACTCAGGCAGAAAAAGACAGGAAGGTGAGGATCTCCTTAAGTAGCCTTTGCTCAGTGAGGAAGGCAGCTGCAGGCTGGAAGCCTGGGACGTGCTGAGGACCTTATAGATAGTCCTGGGCACATCCACTAACTTCTCAATGTCTCAGATTCTTTACAGAATAAATACATCAAGAAAGCTAAGACGTGTCCCGGTAATTATGCAGTGTGACTAATAACCAAGTAACCAGGTATCCTCAGTATGTGCGGTTATTTTGATTTTGCAAAGTACACTAACACCTAATACTTCAACCACATGTTCTTAAAGTCTGATAATTCATATCAAGCATTCTGGGGAAGGCCATGAATTCAGGGAACTCATGAATTCCTGATACTGCATGAAAAACTGCTGGCATATCCACATGTGCCTTTCAGGTAAAATAAGCCATCGCTTTTTTTTTTTTTTAATCATACTCAAGAAAAATCCTCACCCCAAGATGTTAACAAGAAACAATAAGTAAACTATTAACTCAGGACATTTTGTTTCTAAACAAGATGATTAGGAAATCTGAAAATACCTAAAAATTATTCCCGTGAGTATCTCTTTCCCTCAGCCCTGACAGTGTAGTAATTCTCCCAAACTGTCGTAATATGAAAAACCGGCAATAACCTCAGAACCTCAGTGTTGCAGATGCCAACTGCACTTCATGGCTGCACATGGTTCCAGGCAAGGGCTTCTGTGCCCTCCAGATGCTCACCCAGATGCCCCCTAAAATACATAAAATTGCTTCACGTAAATGCCATTTATTGCACAGTGAGTAACAAGGTTTATAAAGCAAGTGTCCTAGAACTTTCAAGTCATACATTAAAAACAACCATCAGACCTTTCCTGAAAATGACTCTTGACTCTTAGACCAGGGCCGGCCCCAGGCCACTGCGTCCCCCAGGTCAGTTTCCAGCTGGTCCATATTCGATGATGGGAGCCCGAGCTCAAGAACCCAGGACATGAGCAGCTGAGGAGCGGGGAGTGCCCAGCCGACCCCTGACGTTTCTAGAGTAACAGCTGGCCAGCCCGGCCCCCTCTTCTAGGCATTACCCAGAGGATGGGGAGGCGGCGGTAGTGTGGGGAGCCCTGTGATGCAGCTTCTCCCAGCACACACCAAAGGTCCAGAATTGAGGAAAAAAAAAAAGTATGGCATCCTTTTTTCATCAGAAGCTTGAGTAAAACCAGATTTCCAAAAGATGACAATGAGAAACATGCAAAAAATCGAATTAGCTGAATATCGGAGTTCCACTCATATTGAACTAATATAATATACATCAGATCCCAAACGGACAATGAGTTCCGAGGAAACCACAAAGAGAGGCCCTGACGTCAAAGAACTTCTGTTGTACTTTTTCTATATTAAAAATGTAATTCTTCACCTCTTTTCTAAGAACACTCTAAAGATGCGGTCTGCCCTTTCTTAGAAATAATTGCTTCTCTCCCAGAGCTTATGTTCCTTCATGGTGATTGCAGAGCATAGCTGGAATTTCAGGTGTACTTGTTAGCAATAAATAAGTGTTAGCAATTCTGCTGGCTTTCTGTTTCCTTTGCTTCAGTTTGGTTGCTCAAGCTGTCCCATGAAATCTGAAGTCCACTGCACTCGTGGAAAGAGAAGTTGGTTAGGCACAACTAGGAGCATCAGAGAAAATACAGGATGCCCAGTTACATTTGATTTTGTTTTGCCATTGTTTTTTTACATATTTATTTTAATTTTAAAATGTTTATTTGACAAATAAAAGTTGAATATATTGGAAGTACAATGTGATGATTTGATATATACATTGGGTAATGATCACCACAAATTAATTAACACATCTGTAACCAGCCATAGTTACCACTGTGGGGGATAAGGATGCTTAAAATCCACTCTCTTAACTCCTTTCAAGTGGGCAATACATGTTATTAGCCAGAGTCCCCATGCTGCTCATTAAGACCCCAAAACTCATTCATCCTATCACTGGAAGTTTGTACCCTAGACCAACATCTCCTCACTCTCTCCCTTCTCCCGTCACCCCATGGACCCTGGCAGCCACCATGCTGCTCTCTGCTTCTACGAATTCAACTTTTTTAGATTCCACGTACGAGTGAGATCATGCGCTAGTATTTGTCTTTCTATGCCTGACATTTCACTTAGGATGAGGTCCTCCAGTTTCATACACACTGGTTGCAAATGGCAGGATTTCCCTTTTTTTAAGGCTGCCTAATCTGTTGCTTGGCTGTACAGCATTTCACTTATCCACTCATCCACTGAAGGACACTTGAGTTGCTTGCACCTCTAGGCTCTGGTGCACAATGTTGCCGAGGATATGAGGGTGCAGATCTCTCCTTGAGTTTCAATTATTTGGGCATTGACCTGCTGGCAGGCAGAACTGCCGGTTCCCCCATTTTACATTCCCAGAGGGCTCTCATTTCTCCATGTCCTCACCAACACATTATCTTCTGGCTTTGCTTTGTTTATGTAATAGCCGTCCTAATGGGTGTGAGGTGGTATTTCATTGTGGTTTGGATTTGCATTTCCCTAATGATTAGTGATGTTGATTACATTTCCATGTGCTTATTGACATTAGTGCATCTTCCTTGGAGAAATGTCTATTGAAGTCCTTCACCTTCCACTGAATTTCAGACAAACCATGAATAAGGTTTTTAAGTATATATGTGTGTGTGTGTATATATATATATATATACACAAATATATATTTATGTGTGTCCCACACAATGTTAGAAATGTGTATACACTAAATGTGTATACACTGAATGTGTATACACTAAAAAATTATCTATTGTTTATCTACAACTCAATTTAAACTGGATGTCCTGAATTTTTATTGGATAAATCTAGCAACATCAGAAAGTAAAAACTTTGATGGATCTAAAACAATCCTTAAATATCTTACAATTTTGCTAAAGTAAAGTCTGAAATAGTTTAGTGCATTTTTGTGAGTGTTTGGCTGGTAGCCCTACTTTATTAAAAATGTAATTTCATCTTGAGATCCTCCAGACTAAATCATTTGAGCTTCACACTCTTAGTGTAACATTATTGGACTCCCTTAATGAAATTATAAGTCAAGCAAGATATTTCATTCTCTGGTAGTAAATTAGCTTGGGCTGCGAGGGTTTAGGAGAGCAAACCCTTCCCTGGTTTATTCTAGTTTGGTAGAACAAAGAAGGCACAGGCATTTTATATTTGAGTTATTTATTGTTCTCTCTGTTGCCCATCCCTACTGGAAACAACAGCTGTTAACAAGTTCCAGAATGAATTTCAATGGGAAAGCTCCTGGACTCTGGAAATCTTGGCTAAGGAGAAAACAGGCTCAGCCTCAAAAGAAAAAGAGCCAGTTTCAGGCTGGGTCTGGACGCCTGAAGGCCAAGGGCAGATGAAACCAGCAGTTCATGTTTTCTTGAGAAATCACACTGGAGGGGGTATACAGTGCCACGGTGGGGCACCTGTGGACAGCCGTCCTCATTACAGGGTGATGTAAACTCAGTGACCTCCTGGGAAATCCCATCCGCGGGTACCCACAGCTTCCAAAGCAGAGGGAAGAGTCCCGCGTAGCAAAGTAGCCAATCCCACAGCCAGTGCCCTGGAACTTAGCAGGGACGCTAGGACATGCTTCTGTCATGCTCTGCACCGTGTTGGATGAGCACCGTGTTGGATGAGCAACGCTGATTATTTCCACCTGGGGCGTCTTAATCAGTGCGGTCCAGGTTCGTAATGGTACATGTGAACCGTGCGGGCTGGAGGACATCTGGGAGCCAGGGGCTCCCTGTGCTGTGTCTCTGTTGGCGTCTCCTCTGCAGTGCAGTGAGTTCTGCGTGTGAACCAATACTCCCGAGTGCGGTGGCTTAATTTAGGTGGTGGAAATCTCTAAAATAAGGAGCTTTTCTTTCGGATCCCTTTATTAGTCGTTTTTATTTCTCTCAATCATACCTCGAACCCACCATTCCTTAATCTCGCTATTGGTGAAATAAATTGCTGAGACCATGGGAGTGAAAAAGCAGGCTTTATTGGTGAGGAGTGGCATTTCCTGGCTGGATCTGTTTCCACAGCGGTGCTGCACTCAGAGTGGTGGGGACCCAGGAGGCAGGACCTGCTTGGCCTTTGCTCACCCGGCCACAGGCTTCAGGCAGAGGCAGTCCCTGGAATTCCAGCCACCGTGTTGAGGACGCTTGGCCGTTTCTGGGAGGACTGTGCGTGCTCTGCCCCACACCGCTAGCTCCCTCCTCCCCTCCTCTACTTCTGCCAAACGCCGGCTAAGTGACAGGTCCTTTATTTTTAATGCATGTCAAGCCCAGAAAGCAAATTCTGCACTAATAGGGAAAGATAGTCTTGGCTTTATTTGCACCATGCTCTTTTAATTGTGAGATTGTTTTACTCGTTTTAGCCCATCTCTGTGAAATGATCTCGACAGAAGGCTCTGCCCTACCCAGGATTTTGTAAAAAGATGCAAGGTCGTCACCCTGGAGGTAGCTGCTTAAAGTTTTAAGGGACACGGGCAAGATGAAGGGAGATGCCAAAATAAGAGAAGGAGAAAGAAGGAAATCGTAGAGTTTTAAATTGAGTGGAGAGAGGAATTTGATAAAATGCTGTCAGATATTCAACGAAAGACTGAACCAGAATGAAATGGCTGAAACCAAAGTGACCTTTCCACCTCCCTTGTCCAACCTTCAGTAATAAGAACTTATAAAAGCATTGAGTTTTTCTGAAACTCCATGTCAAAAGTGCATTTCCTGTTCTTTTCTTTCCAGATAAAGTGAACATATTGTCAACCTTCCTCGCTCCCTTCAAGCACCTGAGTCCTGGCACCACAAACACGGAGGATGAAGACACCCTCAGTAAGCAGCTTCCCTTCCCCGAAGTACACAAATGCCCCTGTATGCTGAGTGCAGGGGTCCCCGCTGTCCCCAAAACCTGAGATACCTGGGGTCATCTGGGAGGGTCTGTTTGGTCTTACCTGGAGAGACAGTATCTGCTCTCATTCCTCCACAGAACCCCCATCTTCCCTGCAATCCCACCTGCACCTTCAATTCTGTCCTCACCTGGAATCCTATCCTCACCTGTGGTCCCACCCGCACCTGGAATCTTACCCACACCTGCAGTCTCATCCTCACCTGTGGTCCCATTCTCATCTTCAGTCCCATCCTCACCTGGAATCCTATCCTCACCTGTGGTCCCACCCTCACCTGGAATCTTACCCACACCTGCAGTCTCATCCTCACCTGTGGTCCCATCCTCACCTAGCATCCCTTCCTTACCTAAAGGGCAGGAAAGTGTCAGTAATGTCTGTGGGACTGAGAAATTTTTCCAAGAAATTAACCAGTTTTCTTGGACTATTCTCTCCTCTCCTTCCTTTGTTTTTCCATCAAACCAGAAAGAACAATGGTCACGGTGTCTTAGAGCACGGTTTGTACAAGTATTTAACAAGGAAAGGGCTGGATGGGAGCCCCTCCTGTGCAAATATTTCTGGCACATGAAACTGGAAAGGGGCCAAGCAGTGTCCTCAGGATGGCACCAGGCTGGTTTAGGAAAGGGATCTGAGCGGCGTCTTGGGAGCAGACTGCGGGGGTGAGGATCCAGGAGTGTGTGGCTGCAGGAGCTGGCCTCTGGTTCACAGCAAATTGCCAGGCATTTAACAAAGAGGACAAGACATTCCACACCATGGGAACAGCTCCTCAAATTTTAACACCACCTGGCAGATGGCTCCTTTTTCTACCAGGAAGAGGTCAGCACACGCCTGTTGTCGTGGGACGGGGAGGAGCAGAGGTGACCCTGGGATTGCTGGTCACACCAACAAGAGGCAGTGGGAGGGGTCTGCAAGGGGAGCCGTGTACTTTGCCATCAGCCTGGGAAACAGCACTTCCCAGACAGCATAGTAATTAACCATAGTGGAAATGGAGGTTGTTCCGCAAAAGCAGCATCACAGCCTTTGAGTGTCAGGACCAGAGCGAAGGTCAGTGCCCTCTTTTGGACCCCTTCTCTTCTAGACCTGGAAGGAGGGGGTTAGGAGGAGGTTGTGCCGGCACTAGAAAGGGCTCGGCCCAGACTCTGTGCTCCCTCCCCAGCACAGCTTGAGACTCAAGCCAAACTTTGACAGAGGTTTCTTCTGTTCTCTGGTGACCCAAATTGGAAAATTTCCAGATGAGTCCATTTATTGATCACTACTTCTGGAATCTGGGATAGAGAAAGTAAAAAGCACACACCAGGCACGTGCATGTGTGCGCACACACTCCAGGAGCACACACAAACACACACACCCCAGGAGCACACACAAACACACACACCCCAGGAGTACACACGCACATGAGCACACACACCCCAGGAGCAGACACGCACATGCACACACATCCCCCAAGAGCACACACGCACATATGCACACACACCCCAGGAGCACACACCAGGCACGTGCATGTGTGCACACACACCCCAGGAGCACACATGCACATGCTCACACACACCCCAGCAGCACAAACACACACACCCCAGGAGCGCACACACACACGTGCACACACACACGTGCACACACACCCCAGGAACACACACGCACATGCGTACACACACCCCAGGAGCACACATGCACATATGCACACACACCCCAGGAGCACACATGCACATGCTCACACACACCCCAGCAGCACAAACACATACACCCCAGGAGCACACACACACACGCACACACACCCCAGGAGCACACACGCACATGCGCACACACCCCAGGAGCACACATGCACATACACACACACACCCCAGGGGCGCACACAAACACACACCCCAGGAGTACACACGCACATGCGCACACACACCCCAGGAGCACACACGCACATGTGCACACACACCCCAGAAGCACACACAAACACATACACCCCAGGGGCGAACACAAACACACACACCCCAGGAGCACACACAAACACACACACCCCAGGGGCGCACCAAACACACACCCCAGGGGCGCACACAAACACACACACCCCAGGAGCACACACGCACATGCGCACACACTCCAGGAGCACACACGCACATGCGCGCACACACCCCAGGAGCACACATGCACATGCGCACACATACTCCAGGAGCACACACGCCACCCCCCTACCACCCGCCAAAGCTGAGCCTGACGTGTGGACCTGGAAACACGTGGGAAGGGGAAGTTCACTGTTTCCTCCTCCTCCACACCTGGAGCTGCTGGGATCCCGGCTGGAGCTGGTCTCCCTCAGGAGAAAAAGAAATGAAGCTTCAGCAAGGGCCAGAGGACATTTGGGGTGCGGAGCGAATGGTTTCAAACTTACAGAGGTGCAGCAGCCGCCTTTCTATAGCAACTAGAGGCCAAGACCTGGAGAAATAAACCACCTGACTACATGGGAAAGTTACTGCTCTGCCCGTGAGATTCCTGAGAGAGGGACGTCCCCACCCCACGTAGGAGCTTCTCCTTCCCCTGCCCTCCCGTAAGAACCCCCACACTGGGCAGTGAGGAGAGGAGAGGGCCTGATGAGGCCAAGACTTCCTGGACTTTCTGGAAGCCTTTCAGGCTCTGTCCTGGCAGCCAGGCTGCCTTGGGCTGTGAACATTACCTCTCAGAGCCTCCACGCTAATGGGTAGAAACTTAGAGGTAACAATAACTTTACATTATTTATGGTAGTTAAAATGCTCTTGAAATGCTTGAGTCTCATTTTCAACCAATGAACTAGTTGCTCCCCTTTGTGTAGATGCTGTTTATTTACTTTATTTTCATAGATTGTTCAAAGACAAACCGGCAAATGAATCAGCCCTCCCTTCATAGATCCCTGTGGCATTGCCAGCGCGGCCTTATCCATTTGTAATCCAGATGCACGGGAAGGTAGAAAAAGATGTGCGTGTGTGTGTGTGTGTGTGTGTGTCGTGATGTGTGTTCATGCATGTGGCTTGTGTGGTGAGTGTGGTATGTGCACGTGTGTGGGGTGTGTGAGTTCACGTGCATATGTGTCGTGTGTATGTGTGCATGTGTGTGCACGTGTGCGTGTGTGCATGTGTGTGGTATGAGTCTGTGTGCGTGTGTGCATGTGTGGTGTGTGTGGCACGTGTGTGGGGTGTGTGAGTTCATGTGCATATGTGTCGTGCATATGTGTGCATGTGTGCATGTGTGTGGTGTCTGTGTGCGTGTGTGCATGTGTGGCAAGTGTGGCATGTGCACATGTGTGTGGTGTGGGAGTTCACATGCATGTGTGTCATGTGCATGTGTGTGAATGTGTGTAGTGTGTGCACGTGTATGTGTGCATGTGTGTGGTGAGTGCATGTGTGTGCATGTGTGTGGTGTGAGTCTGTGTGCATGTGTGTGGTGAGTGCATGTGTGTGCATGTGTGTGGTGTGAGTCTGTGTGCATGTGTGTGGTGTGTGTGTGCATGTGTGCATGTGTGTGCACATGTGTGCGTGTGTGCATGTGTGTGGTGTGTGAATCTGTGCACGTGTGTGCACGCACATATGTCAGGAGCGAGGGTGGGTGGTAGAAGCACACATGACCTTGCCCTGCCTCCTCCGGCCTCCCGTGTTTCACACCCTGTGAGTCTATGTGTCTAGGGGCTCCGACGCGAGGACAGTTCTCATCCCACCTGGCGTGTATTCCACCTTTGGGGAATCCCATGTGCTTCCCTGTGGATGCTGGATGCCCACAACCTCACAGGGTCATGGCTTTTGTCTGGGGCTGAGTGCCCCTCATCTAAGGGTGCAGAGCGGGCAACAGGCTCGCAGGGCACACACCATGCCCTATACCTGTGGGAAGTGGGCCTGGGAGCCGCATCTGGAAGCCCATCACCCACAGGCTGGTCTGGGCTGAGTGGACCGAACAACTCCACGTTTGTAAGGAGTGTCTGCCCCGGGGCAGTTAATTCTGAGAAGCTTTCTCTTCCAATACTGAGCAGCCATGAATCCCTGCCATCTGGCCACTGTCACCTCTCTGCTGACCACTGCCCAGAGGTTGGGATCCGACCCAGTTCTGCGAAGACCAGCTGAGTCCAAGGCTGCCCGGCACAAAGGCGGCCCTGGGCCCTGGAGTTGTGCCGAAAAGAGGTCTCCTGACAGCCGCACCTGCTCCTTCCTGAGTCCCATGCACCACAGGCCCAGCCCCATGGGGTCCTGCGTGACGAGTCTTTGAAGGAGGCCCTTCTGCAGCTGCCCAGCCTGCCAGTGTCCACTCCACAAATGCCAGGAGCCACTGCCTCCCGCCCCCGGCCCCAGCCTGCCTCCTGTCACTTCCAGACCCTCTGCCTTGCCCTGGAGAACCCAGGCACCTGCCTTCCCGCCCCTAAGCGGGGCTTCATGGAGGGAAAGGGCTGCTTGGCCGCAGAATAACCTTCACCAGGAGCAACATTATCTCTTCCAATGTAGCGTGGCGCGCTGCCTGGCTAACTCCCGGGAGCCCGTCTGACCCGCAGACATGCAGCGTCATTATTAGTGATGCAGGCAGTCCCAATGACACCGCACAGGGGAAGCCCGGCGTGCAAACGGCCCAGCAGAGGACGGGCAGCGGGAGCCAGAGGAGAGGATGCCTGAGCTCTGGAGCAAGCGCAGCCCTGCATACGGCAGGCAGAGGACGGGCAGACCCACCAGGCCTGACCCCACCCGCACCTGCTCTCCACCTTTGAACAACAGCAGCCTAGGCCATCCGGCTTTGCACAGCCAAAACAGCTTTCACTTGGAAAGCCAAAGTTTCACCACAATCATGACAATATAAAACGTTGGCCTTTCTCCCCAAAATGCTATCCTTTAATGCATTGAAACTTTAAACTTAGCACCACATTCCGGACACTGTATCAAACAAGGTCACGTGCGTACGAGGCTCTGGAGGACGCCCGTGGGATAGTGGAAGGAAATCATTTCATTTTGCATTTTCCCGTGCAGATGCCTCCCTGAGTTTTCAAATTGCTCATGATCGTCCTATTACCGTGGCTTGTGGTATTTATCAATAGTTCCAAATTATTTGCCTGCTTTTCTCTAATTTCTACAGTGGAAGGATACATGCAGCTCTCTGAAAACCTGGTGCCGCCCACAAAGACCTCAGAGAAGCCACAGTTCACAGATGCCTCATTCTAAGAGGTCTCCAGAATGAGGTGCTTGGCTGGGGTGCAGAGGCAGGAGGACATGCCAAGGTGTGGGCGGCCGGGATGCCACCCACGGAGTTTCACTGGGAGCGGGTTTCATCAGGAAAGGTGCGTGGAGTCCACATCAGGAATTTTCCAGGGAGAAGAAGTGTGGTGTGAGTCCCAGTGAGGGTAAGAGGGCAGGGGAGCTGTGCTGTCTCCCCAGGGCCACCATGCCATCCTGCTTTCTGCCCAGTTCCCCTGCCATTTCCCACCGGGCTGATGTAGGTGTCCACACAAATGCATACACACACATGCACGCAAAGTAGACATAATGCACACACACATGCATGCACACAGTCACACTTACATGCACAATTACACGTGCACACACAGGCACATTCTCGGGTACACACTTGTACACACACTGGTTATGTTACACACTCAGGCACTGTTTACCAGCTGGAGCTCTCCAGGGGTTAGTAAGAATCAGTTTCCAGTCTGAGTGAGTGACTCTGAGGAGCCTTAACCAACAAGAAGCGTGTGTGTGTGTGTGTGTGTGTGTGTCAGAGATAGAAACGGGTAGAGACAGAGAGACACAGTGAGACAAAGACTGAGAGAGACAGAGAGAGACACAGAGACAGACAGATGGTGGTACTCTCCTCTTCTGTTCTTTTTCTCAAGACTGCTTTGTCTAGTCGGGATCTGTTTTGATTCCATATGAACTTTAGGATTGTTTTTTCTAATTCTGTGAAAAATAACTTTGGCAATTTGACAGGGGGATGGCATTGAATGCTGAGTGTTTGGGGCAATATGGACATTTTAGCAATATTGATTCTTCCATTCCATGAGCATGGGATGGTTTTCCATTTGTTTGTGTCTCAATTTCTTTTCTCAGTGTTTTGTAGCTCTCCTTGTAGCTATCTTTCATCTCCTTGGTTAGATGCTAAACCTTTCTAAGAATCCTGATATGCAGCTGACATAGCAAGTGGTTCCCCGTCTGCCCTGGTGTAAGCACATGAGTTTCTTGCAGACCTACTCCCAGCTTTAATATACTATGAGTATGCAATTATGACTGGCAAGAATAATAATTATTTGGGATAATAAATTTCAGAGGGGAATAAAGGAATCACCAATTCTTATATTCTATTTTGAACTGTCCATTTGAATTGTTCCAAGTGCAAATAAATGCATTTTCCGAATCACATCATTTTTATAATGCCGGCCCCTCAAACCCCTTGATCCCAAATCCCGGGCACCACCCTGTGAGGTGGGCCCCACACGTCCCTCTTCATGCCCTCAAAAGGTGTTGGCGGCTTACAGTGTCTTTTGTGGTCACAATTAATGTGTTCTGAGGGCCTGCAACATTTGATAGGTCATGCCAAAACTTTTTTTTAATGTAATTTCATTTTATTTTAGGCTTAGGGATACATGTGCATGTTTGTCCCATGGGTATACTGCACCCTGGTGGGGATTGGGCTGCTAGTGTACCCATTACCCAAATAGTGAACATTGTACTGATAGCTTATTTTTCAAACCTTACCCATCTCCTACTCTCCCCCCTTCTCACGTCCTCAGTGTCTGTTGTTTCCATCTTTATGTCCATGTGTACCCATCGTTTAGCTCCCACTCATAAATGAGAATATGCAGTATTTGTTTTTCTGTTTCTGAGTTAGTTCATTTAGGATAATGGCCTCCAGCTCCATTCACATTGCTGCAAAGGACATAATTTTACTCTTTTTTATGGATACATAGTATTCCATGGTGTATATGTACTACATTTTCTTTATCCATCCACTGTTGATGGACATTTAGGTTGGTTCCATGTCTTTGCTATTGTCAGTAGTGCTGAGGTGAACATACACGTACAGTTGTCTTTTTTATGTAATGATTTTCTTATCCTTTGGGTAGATGCCCACCAGTACAATTTTGGGTCAAATGGTGGTTCTATTCGTAGTTCTTTGAGAAATCTCTATGCTGTTTTCCATAGAAGTGGAATTAGTTTACGTTTCTACCAACAGTGCACAAGCATCCCCTTTTCTCTGCATCCACACAAACATGTTGGATTTTCTTTTACTTTTTAATAATAGCCATTCTGACTGGAGTAAGATGATATCTCAGTGTGATTTTAATTTGCATTTCCCCTATGATGTTGAGCATTTTATCATATGCTTGTTGGCTGCTTACATTTTTTTCTTTTGAGAAATGTCTGTTCATGCCCTTTGCCCAATTTTTTGTGGAGTTGTTTGGTTTTTTCTTGCTAAGTTATTTGAATTCCATCTAGATTCCGGATATTAGCCCTTCGTCAGAGGCATAATTTGCAAATATTTTATCCCATTTTGTAGGTTGTCTGTTTACTTTTTTATTTTATTTTTTTGCTGTGCAGAAGCTTGTTAGTTTAATTAAGTCTACTTTGTCTGTTTCTGGGTTTGTGCATTTCCTTTTGGGGCCTTCATCATAAATCTTTTGCCTAGGCCAATGTCCAGAAGTTTTTCCTAGGTTTTCTTCCAGGATTTTTATAGTTTCAGGTCCTATGTTTAAGTCTTTAATCCATTGTTGAATTAATTTTTGTATGTGGTGAGGGATAGGGGTCCAGTTTCATTCTTCTGCATATGGATAGCCAATTTCCCAGCACCATTTATTGACTAGGATGTCCTTTCCCCATTGTTTATTTTTGTCAGCTTTGTTGAGGATCAGATGGCTGGAGATGGACCACTTTATTTCCGGGTTCTCTACTCTGTTCCATGGGTCTCTGTGTCTATCTTCGTACCAATACCATCCTGTTCTTACTATAGACTTGTAGTATAATTTAAAGTCAGGCAATGTGATACATCTGGATCTGTTCTTTTTCTCAGGACTGCTTTAGCTATTCAGGGTCTGTTTTTGGTTTTATATGAACTTTAGGATTGTTTTTTCTAATTCTGTGAAAAATAATGTTGGAATTTGATAGAGATTGCATTGAATCTGCTGATTGCTTTAGGCAATGTGGACATTTTAACAATATTGATTCTTCCAATCCATGAGCATGGGATGGTTTTCCATTGGTTTGTGTCTACAATTTCTTTCATCAGTATTTTGTAGCTCTCCTTGTAGCTATCTTCCATCTCCTTGGTTAAATGTATTCCTAGGTATTTTGTTTTGTGTGTGTGGCTATTGTAAATGGGATTGAGTTCTTGATTTGTTTCTCAGCTTAAACATTATTGATGTATAGAAATGCTACTAATTTTTGTACATTGATTTTGTATCCTGAAACTTTACTGAAGCCATTTATCAAGTCTAGGAGTCTTTTAGAGGAGTCTTTAGGGTTTCCTAGATATACACACATTTATGTCATCAGGGAACAGAAATAGTTTCACTTCCTCTTTTCCAATTTGGATGTCTTTTATTTCTTTCTCTTGCCTGATTGCTCTGGTTAGGACTTCCAGTACTATTTTAAGTAGAAGTAGTGAGAGTGGACATCATCTGGTTCCAGTCCTTAGGGAAATGCTTTCAAATTTTCCCCATTAAGCATGATGTTGGCTGTGGGTTTGTCATAGATGGCTCTTATTATTTTGAGGTATGTGTCTACAATGCCTAGTTTGTTGACAGTTTTTATCATGAAGGGATGTTGGATTTTATCAAATGCCTTTTATACATCTGTTGAGATGACCCTATGGTTTTTGTTTTTAGTTCTGTTTGTGTGGTAAATCACATTTATGGATTTGTAGATGCGGATTCATCCTTGCATCTCTAGAATAAAACACACTTGATCATGATGAATTATCTTTTTGATGTGTTGCTGAAATCACGCATTCTGAGTGTCTGCAACATTTGACAGAGCTTGCTAAAACTGTTACACGCACTGTCTCCATTGATCTAACAAGGCCCATGTGGTAGGTTCTGTTTGTGAACCGCGTGATTGGCCAGGTCACACTGCCAGCACCCAGCCGCTGGAATCCACCTCTGTGCCCCAGAGACAACGAGTCCATTCACCAACCTGTGCCGTGAGCTTTGGAGACAGCTTCCCGAGAGAAGACAGGGACAAAATACAAAAAGTGGGAGCCAGGGAAAAGCTCAGTGTGCCTGCTCTGGGGATCAGAGACAGAGGGGATGACTCAGGAGGGGTGTGGCCATGCCCACCCTCTCAGAGCAAGGGCAGAGCTGCCCATCGGTGGGCTAATCAGGCTTTGTGAGCCTAAGTCAGGCTGGCTTTTTAAAATGTATTTTATTGTGTATATTTCAGGTGTACATCATGATGTTTCGTTACACTTTCACTTAGTGAAGTAGTTACCACAGTCAAGCAAATGATCACCTGTACCTTCCACTGCCTTTTGTTTGGGTAACAGCCACTATCATCTTCCCTGCTGGCCGGCGGGAACACCCAGACTTGGGGCGCACAGAGAAAGAGTAAGGGGTTTGGGACACAACCCAGGGAGTAACTTCCACAGGGCAGCATGAAGAGGAGAGGCCGAGAGTCCCCCAGCTCCCCTCACCCCCAGGGTGTGGCCTGTTGAGTGGAGACTCTGGTGAGTGCAGGAATTTGGCTCTGAGACCCACCAAGCAGGTGCATCAACAATAGCTTTCCATCAATAGCTTTCTACTTAGAGGCAGGTGTTTTCCTGGTCTCCTGATGTTTTATCTCTAGTTTCTATATATGATGACTGAGTGTGAGAAACCTGTTGATTATATGGAGAAAAAAAAATGAGACTAATTTCGTGGGTCGGGGAGGGGAGCGTAACACATTTAATACCTTCCGTGTGGAAGGAAAAAAAGTTAATTTGTAAAGTCGGCGTTGAAGCTGTGAGTGATTCACATGCAGTCGCTACAGCAAGAGGCCAGCAGGGGCAGCACCTGGACGTGAGCTCCTCCATTTTCCAACAGCCTCAGAGCCCAGAGCACCACTCCCCTAGGACCAGCTCCCAACCCTCACCCAGCCCGGCCCCAGGACTGTCACAGGTCCACAGGGCCAGCTCAGCTCCCACCCTCACCCAGCCCGGCCCCACAGCTCTCACAGAGCCACAGGGCAAGCTTGGCTCCCACCCTCACCCAGCCCGGCCCCACGACTGTCACAGGTCCACAGGGCCAGCTCGGCTCCCACCCTCACCCTGCCCGGCCCTCACCCTGCCCGACCCTCACCCAGCCCGGCCCCACGACTGTCACAGGTCCACAGGGCCAGCTCGGCTCCCACCCTCACCCTCCCTGGCCCCACAGCTGTCACAGGGCCATAGTGTCAAGGCTTCTCCCACTTGGGCCTGAGGGACCAAAGAGGCAAAGCCTGTTTTTCCCTTCGTATGCCTCAGGCACCTGCACTGTTACCTGACTCAGTAGGTTCTGGAAGGTTTTGTGAGAACGAACTCTTGCCTTGCCAGCCAGAGAGAGAGGAGGCTTTGTTGTGGGTGGAAAAGCTAATGCTGCTCTCAGCCCTTCTGAGGGAGCAAAACTCCCTCAAAAACTCCTCTCAAGGCGGGAGACGCGACCCCCGCCACAGCTCGCGACTCTCAGACGTGAGGCCCTGGAAACCCTTCTTCCGGGTGCCCTGGAATTCCTGCAAAGTACACGGAGAAGCTCAGGGAAAAAGATGAGCAGGGAGAGAAGCGGGGCCTGGACGAAGAGAAGCAAGAGTGGGCGAGACACGGGTGAGAGGAGGGTGAGAAGTGTCTGCCCCACCATTTCCCTGCTGTGTTTTCAAAATGCGTCCAATGTTCCCCCACGGCCGACTCTCGCTCAGCCCATTGATGTGCTGCCTCCATTTGTCCCTGTAAGAACCTTATAAGGCAAATATTTTTTAAATCTTCATTTTCTGCCTTAAAAAATCAGTTGGCCAGACTGAGTGACTTGCCCAGGGTCACGCACCCCTGGACGATGGAGCAGAGCCCGGAGCGTCCGCTGCGCCCTCATTCCCCACAGCTCCATGCAGAGGCCACAGCTGGGCTGTGGCCTCTGTGCTGGGCTCCCCCATCAGGGAAATGGGAATCGGGGCCTGTGCAGAGGATTCCAAACCCTAATCAGGTGGTATCACCCCCAGAGGGCCCAGCTGGTGTGTCCAGGACAGGCCCCTGAAGTATGCTGTCATTATCAATTACTGATTATTATGAAAGAGGCCCTCACACCACAATCTGACATTCGTGGTTTATGCCATGGAAAACTTTAATTCTGAGAGTCATAGGACATTGAGTCAGGAAGAGGCATAGCATTGCAGCTAGCGGCAAAGCGTTGCTCTGTGAGTTCTGATCTGAGATCCAGCAAAGGTCATGCAATAACGCCAGCCACTGTAATCACACTGACAGTCTCGTCCATCCCCACCTTGCGAGAAATCAATAAGAAATTACAGAGTACCAAGCAAATCTCTATGCAATCTAGTATGGGGTTGGGGGGTTGATCTTGTTGGGTTTTTTGCTCCATCTTTAAGTTCAATTTGGAAAATCACATGGTTAATCTCATCTGCTAACCCTTGGCCTGAAACACATTAAACAGTAGAGCAGTGCTATATGTATACCCAAAGTGCATAATGATTAACAAAAGCATTTGCACTCAGCACTTTCTCCTCAGAAGGTAACTGTTTCTGCCTTCATCAACTGTAAATGAATGTTGTGCACCTATAACTGATCAACCTCTCAGATCCACATTTTGAACAAAATTACCTCCCCAAACCTAATACTTTTTTAGACATAATTGCCAGGGAAAACAACAGAGCCACCTCACAATTCAAAAAATTCAAATGAGAAATAGAGATTTTAGCAAACAGAGAGCACTTTCCAAGCAAAGCCCAGAGCCTTCTGCAGGAGAACCCAGGTGGTGGTGATAGTTGAGGCCAAGAGGCGGATGGTTTCACCCCGAGCTGAACGGGCAGGCAGTGCGCAACCTGAGAAGAACATTCTCCAATGTCAGGATACCTCGCAAAGGTGCCTGATTTTCAAAGGCATCTTTTGTGCCTATGAAATGTACGTTTTTATTATTCTCCAACAACGATGTCATAAGCTGAGTGGCGGGGAGCGTGGGGCTGGGCCAGCCAGGCCTCATTCCTGCTTGGCTTTGGGGCCACATGGCCAGCAGGTCCACGTGTCAACATCCAGCTGCACTCAACCTCTATTTCTAAGCTGTGGGTTAGCTGTAAAAATTGCCTCAAGCTTCCAGTTGCTTAATGAGAAAAAACTCATCCACACGCGGCAGAAGAGCCTGTCCCCATGGACAAAGCCGATGAGTGAGGGGAAGCCTGCGTGTTCTTGCCCCGGACAGCTCACCATCCGGTCACACGTGGGGCAGCCTGTGGGCTCAGCTTCATCTTCCTCTTCCAGAGGGCCCAGAAAAGGGTGTTACTGTACATACACCAAGACAATGATGGAAGTAATCAGTTTCCATAAAATCACCTTTACAGCAACAACACAGACGAGGGTGATCCGATGCCTAGGACTGAACTGCACCACGACCAACTAATAAACTCTGCAACCTCAGTAAAGGAACTTCCCCACTGAGAAAATCGGACATTAATACCCTCCCCAGGGCTGACTGGGGCAATGGGAAGCAGCAAAGTCCGGGTTCTGCATGAGCCAAGCCTCAGGGTGAGGCAAGGGCGCAGCCCACTACCATAATTCTCAGAGTATTTTGTAGTAAACCCTGATGGAGCCTTCCAGAAGCACATTCACCAGTGAGGGCAGTATGGACCCATCAGGTCGTGGGGCCATCCATGGCTGAGATTCCCTAATGGAACAGCTTTGCCAGAAAACAGTGGTCCAGGATGGTCAGTCCAGAAAAATTAAATCATCATCAAATGCATCCCTCACCCCAGCTGGCAAATGATGATTTTGCTAAATTGACTTCAGAGCATTTTCTGCAAAAGAAATAAAGCACTGAAGTCACACATGAAGTCACCTCCCAGCCCCTCATTGCGCTTCCCTCCTGCACTCCCCAGGGGAGACTGGACTGGATCTTTATTACCCACGCGTCAGCAGCCTTGTCACAGACACATGGCTGCATGAAGAATATAGCACGTTGGTGTTCTTATAATAATAATATCCTATCCTATGGGTTACTTTGCAAGTCAATTTTATTATCTGGCATCCTATTTCTTGAGATTCATCTACATTGAAGCATACAGACATAGTCCATTACATGCAACTGCTATACAGTATTCTGTAGTGTGATTATTTCACTGATGACTCATCATTCCTCTAACCATAGCAACTTGGGCATTTTCAAAGTTTTCAGTTTTGTGAAAGCATGCTGCAGTGCACACCTTTGTTCAGTTCTGCCTGTGTGTATGAAGGTTCTCTAGCGTGCATCTCCAGCGGCAGAATTGCTGATTAAGGTGTGTGTTTCTTTATTCTTGCCCGATGCTCCCAAAATGCTTTCCAAAGGAGCTGTGCTTGCACTCCTGACCACCGACCCATGGTGCCTACCCTGAAAACACTGGGACATTACAGGTCTTTTTAAAGTGCTTGCCAGTCTGATGAAGGTGGTAAGACTCCCAGGGGCAGAAACCAAGCAAGTGGCCTGGGTTCCTGCAAGGGACCAGCTTTCGACCCATCTTGGCCATCATCATGCCTTCTCCCTACATTTGATTTAAAGTGAGAGAGGAGTGACTCTTCCTTTCACTAAACACTTAGGGGCCACTGCAGGGTTATTAAGTGGCCTAATGTCAATATTGGGGCTTCTCAGGGAGGCCTGAGCAGAGGGAGAGAGATGAGGGAACGGCCGGTCCGTGGAGCGGTGGGAACACACACAACACTTACTAAGTTTGCCGTCTTAAATGGGTGCGATCCATGACACCCCAAGACAATCACCGTAGTAACATCAAAGATCAAGCATCAGAGGGCACCTTAACAGACATAATAATGGGAAAGTTTGAAATATTTTGAGAATTACCAAAATGTGGCCAGGCGCGGTGGCTCTCATCCGTAATCCCAGCACTTTGGGAGACGGAGGCGGGCAGATCACCTGAGGTTGGGAGTTCGAGACCTGCCTAGCCAACATGGCAAAATCCCATCTCTACAAAAATATAAAAATTAGCCAGGCATGGTGGTGGGTGCCTGTAATCCCAGCTACTTGGGAGGCTGAAGCAGAAGAATCGCTTGAATCTGGGAGGCAGAGGTTGCAGTGGGCCAAGATCGCGCCACTGCACTCCAGCCTGGGCAACAGAGTGAGATTCCATCTCAAAAAAAAAAAAATTACCAAAATGTGACACAGAGGCATAAGGTGAGCACATGGTGTGGGACCAATGGGCTGATAGAGTTGCTCAACTCAGGGTTGCCACGAACCTTGGATTAGTGAATAACACGATACCTGGGAAGCCGAACAAGGAGGCGTGCCTGTACTTTAAATCATCTCGGGATGACACATGCTGCCTAATGCAATGTAAACGCTATGCAAATTGTTGTTATACTGTATTGTTTAGGGACTAACAACAAGAAAAAAGTCTGTACACGTTCCGTAGTGATTCATCCATTTTTTCCCGAATACTTTCTCTCCACAGTTAGTTGAATCCATAGATGGGGAACTCAGGAATACAGAGGACCAACCGTATTTACTGAATAGGTGTGCCCCTTCTCCAGGAGAAAGGCCAGGGACTCACCCCAAGGCCGCAGTGCCTCACCTGGGCCAGCTCCTAGGGTTTCCTCCAGGGAGGTCTCAGGAGACACCACCTGTCTGACTCTGGCTGTGAATGAGGAAGCAGAGTTTGGGGGCTGGACCCCCTGCCCGTCAGTACTGGGGGGGCATTGGGCAACGGGCCTGGAGGTCCCTGTAGCAGGTGGGAAGGGGGACACTAGACCACACCACCCCAGGAAAGGCCTCTCTGACCTTTGACATTGCCCAAAACTTGTACAAAGTCGGGGGCGCTTGTCTGTTTATGAGACACAGCCTCACTTAAAGCAGGAGCCAGCCCAGAAGAGGACAGCTCCTAGCCACTGGCCCTCAGCAAGGGACCAGGGAGGCTGCTTCCCCGCATGGGCCATAGGCTCCCAGGGGCTCCCTCCCTCCGGCGGCCACAGTCATTTCTCAGGCCTAGCCTGAGGCGCGAGCGGCTAGGGCGCTGGGACGGGGACCCTCAGGGAGTGCCTGCTGTGCCCATCGACCTGCCGGCGCCCGCCCAGGCTCCTGACTGGTCTGTTCTCCCCTCCAGGTACCAGCAGCGCGGAGGTGAAGGAGAACCGCAACGTGGGCAACCTGGCCGCGCGGACACCGCCCTCCGGGGACCGGGCCCGGGGCGGTGGGCCCGGCGCGAAGAGGAAGCGGCCGCTGGAGGAGGGGAATGGGAGCCACTTGTGCAAACTGCAGCTGGTCTGGAAGAAGCTGTCGTGGTCGGTGGCGCCCAAGAACGCGCTGGTGCAGCTGCACGAGCTGAGGCCGGGCCTGCAGTACCGGACAGTGTCGCAGACGGGCCCAGTGCATGCCCCGGTCTTCGCGGTAGCGGTGGAGGTGAACGGGCTCACGTTCGAGGGCACTGGCCCCACCAAGAAGAAGGCCAAGATGCGCGCGGCCGAGCTGGCACTCAGGTCCTTCGTGCAGTTCCCCAACGCCTGCCAGGCGCACCTGGCCATGGGCGGGGACCCGGGCCCCGGCACGGACTTCACCTCCGACCAGGCCGATTTCCCCGACACGCTCTTCCAGGAGTTCGAGCCCCCGGCGCCGCGCCCCGGTCTCGCGGGAGGCCGCCCCGGGGACGCCGCGCTTCTGTCCGCGGCCTACGGGCGACGGCGGCTGCTGTGCCGCGCGCTGGACCTGGTGGGCCCGACCCCCGCGACCCCCGCGGCCCCGGGCGAGCGCAACCCGGTGGTGCTGCTGAACCGCCTGCGCGCCGGGCTGCGCTACGTGTGTCTGGCGGAACCGGCCGAGCGGCGCGCGCGGAGCTTCGTGATGGCCGTGAGCGTGGACGGCAGGACGTTCGAGGGCTCGGGGCGCAGCAAGAAGCTGGCCCGGGGTCAGGCCGCGCAGGCCGCGCTGCAGGCGCTCTTCGACATCCAGATGCCCGGCCACGCGCCCGGCAGGGCCAGGAGGACGCCAATGCCGCAGGTGAGGGGCGCGGCGGGTGCAGGGGGAACGGGCGGCGCTGGGGGCGCGGGGGAGACCCCGACCTTTCCCTGTTGGGAGTGGCGTCCAGGCTTCTCGGAAAAGGAGCGGCCGCGTGGAGCGGGAGGGGAAAGAATGTCTCCCGGCCCGGTGAGGTGATGGGAGAACTGGTGCTGCCCGCGGTTTTGAGGGTGACGATGCGGCTGCCCGGGAGGAGACGGCGAGGCCGGGTGGGGAGCGGCCAGGGCGCCTCTGTCTGCAGGGGGAGGGACGGTTCCCCCGTGCCAGGCTTCGTCCGTGACTGGGTCTCCACGCGTGGGGTCGGATGGTCGTGCCGGGTAAAACTGGGGTCAAGTTTTCCACCAGGGAGGCGCCCTGTGCCTGGGTGCAGCCAGGGAGGCCGCCAGCCCGGCAGGATCCGGACGGGGTCCCTGGTCCAAGGGAGAATCGCGCTGGGAGGCTGAGGAGGCCGGAGCGAGAGTGGGGAGCTGGGCCTCACTCTGCCCGGCAGGACCCCTCTGGTTCCTTCCTGCGCAGCTGTGGGCCCGCCTTCTAACCTGCGATTACCTTCACTCACTCCAGACATGTTCTCAACGGTCTGGGCGTTACCGGTTGAAGGTGTCCAGGTTCTTGGCGCCTTGAGCAAAGAACTGGACAAAACACACAAAGCAAGGAAAGAACGAAGCAACAAAAGCAGATATTTATGGGAAATGAAAGCACACTCCACCGGGTGGGAGCGCCTGAGCACAGGGACCCAAGAGCCCGTTACTGAAGTTTCTGGGGTTTAAATACCCTCTAGAGGTTTCCATTGGTTACTCGGTGTAGGCCCTGTGTAAATGCAGAGGACATTTCCTGTCATCGCTGAAGTATTTCCATTTGATTCAGCTCTAGGAAGTCAGTGTGCACCGGCCTTATGTTCCTGCCTCCAGACCCTATTCTCCTGCCTGGTATCTGTCAGAAACTCTTCTGATACCATTTTAAAACAATCTTATCCTGCCAAGTCTTGCAATGGCTGATTTATGCAAATTATCTTTTCTCTTATCATGTTCAGAATTATTTGTGGGCATCACTAATGTAGCAGACACAGAAAATTATCTTTATTCATTTTGGCATCAATCAAGGAAAGAAACATTTCACATAGTTAAAAAGCACTTAGCCCAGTGCGGGACTCGTCCTAAGTATGCAATAATTGTAAGTCATGGCTGTGATCGCCACCATCGTCACATCACAACACCTAGGACAGAATCCGTTATTTTGCCTGGGGAGATGATAAATCTCTTCACGAACGTAGGGTCCCACTCGAACCTCAGACGCTGCTCAGGGAGACTGGAGGGTGACACGGACCACGTGCGTCGTGGCAGAGACCTCATCTTGAATTGGGACTGGGTTCAAGTGCTCACTATTCACTTGTCAACCAATGCTTGTTGAACTCTTGGCCAGTGTGGGGTACGGCACACCCCTGCCTTCTGCCTCTCAGGAAGCCACTCATTCATTTTCAAGTACTTGTGGAACATCTGGTGGTCATTTTAAGGAGTGGGTTAGAGGGATTTAGACCACAATCTCCATCAGTCTTGCCGTCCAAACTCGCCCTCAAATAAAAACACAATGTAAGTAAAAACAAGGTGGCTGACAGCAAGGATGGCTTCCACAAAAGTCCCTGGGCACTTCCTCGCAAGGGCCCTGGGGCCTGGCTTGGTCTTTTCTTACACCTCCTTCTTATTTACTCCCCTCTGTCTTCCTTTTTCACCCTGTTTCTACACTCTCTGTAGCTTAAACTTACCAGTGACTGTCCTGGAAGCCACTTCACCCCTGCAGCCTGGGGGGGGATGGGGGGACTGGGAGAGAGCCCTCCTAACGCTGCCCACGACCTTGGGTGCAACCTTGGCAGGCTCGGGTCTCCTGCCACCTCCTCTGAGAAGCCCCAGCACCCGTGGTCTGGGGCGTGTCCCCCGTCGCTGGGATACCTTGCTCACCCAGCTGAGCCTGCCACTCTTCTGTTGAATCTGTTAAGCAGGAAACATCCTTCCACCCTCCCCAGCCCCTCTCCTGCGTCCCACTCATGTGAAATGTGAAGAATGTCAGTGAATTCTGGCTGCAATGCCTTTTTCTTTCATGTTGTCAGCCCTGAGCTCTCACGATGGAGAAACCAGGCAGCACCACTACTTTGTAATAGCCATTTGACCCCAGAATGCAGCACATCAGTTAGAGCCATGGCCACTAAATTATTTTTCTCTGACAGTCCCTAACTACCCCGACTGGATGATGAAGGGCGCAGAGCAGAGCGAGGGTTTCGGGCCATTCATCACTACTCGGTGCGCGGCGTCCCAGGGCCCCATTCCCCTCCCTGTACCGCTCCCCACCCGCACCCACAGCTGGGCGGGGGCTGGGAGGACACTGGGACTCAGGGCCAGGAACCTTCAGCAGTTTATTAAATTCAAATCCTATTATGGATGTGATTCAGGGGGAAAAAATGAAAAGATTTCAGAAATTGCTGTAAATGTGGCTTTGCCCTGCCCCAACCTTCCCCCAAAACCCTGTCTCTACTTCATGGACCCCCGTCTACACAGCTTGCTTCCTGTTCACGCAGACCCCTGGTCCCACCGCATGGTGGCTCTGGAGCTGAAGTTCCTAAAGGCCTGAGTCCCTGGCCCTTGTCTGACGACCCTGTTAGCACCTGTGTCTGGAGGGCAAGCCATGCGTGTTCCTGGGCTGCGTCCCACGCTGGGAAAAGGGCAGGCCCACCTCTGGGGCTGCGGGGAAAGGCCGCCCTCCTGGAGTCCGTCCAGGGAGCCTGGAAGCAGCGCCTCCTGCTGGAACGATGCAGTCTCTGCACTTGGGTGCCGGCCCCGGTGCTGGAAGTTCTCAGCCCACAGTCCCAGGCTCACCCCATGCAGGGATGGTTTCCACGTGCAGGACGACAAACCCACGTCTGGATCCACATGGTGTTTCGGTAGAAGCCAGCAAAGATGCTGCTCAGTGCTCTCTGCCAAAGGCTTGCTCCTACGAAGGAAGCTTCAGAACCACCCTGGAGGGAAGTCTCCTCATTAAGTAACAGTCAATGAGAAAAGTTTCCAATATGATGGTGCATAGGAATCATCTGAGTGGCGTGTTTAGACACCGCTGAGGAGCCTACTGCAAGAACCCAGTGGGTTCTCGAGGGAGGTCCAGCTCGTCGGGTGGTCAGAGACCCACACTGCTGAGAGCCAGTGCGGCCAGAGCCTGTCATGGTGCTGCTCACAGCCTCGGCCTGGAACGGCAGGGCCGCAGCGGGAAGAGTCTCTGTCCTGCTGGGACAGCTCGCAGGAAGCAGGGCCTCCCAAAGGCCCTCGGAGACCTGCGTAGTGTGTCTGTAAGGGTGAGCGTTGTGGTGGTTGGGATTCACAATATCAGCTTCCTTATAAACACGTGAAGTCACCCTCCAGTGGTAAAGATGGCGTACGATAGACTTGTGTGTCATCTGGATTTTGAAAGAGGAAGTTCAGGAGCATGATATTTTCATAAAGATTAAAATCACAGGTGTGGCTTCTTCCTATCTGATTTTCACTATTTCCTGCACCCGGGGGGGGGTTTCTCAGGATCAGACTCATCTAACCTGTCAGCTTCATGGGATCCGAGTCAGCCAGAGTGACAAAAGCAGGCATTTATCAGATTCCTTAGAACTCACACCAGACCTAAACATGTAGGGTTTACAGTACTGGCAGAGGGTTTGCAGGCCAGTCTCCTCTCCATGAGCATCAGCTGATAGGGGCAGTGCCTGCTCAGGTGCACCTGCCTAGCCCATTGCAAATCTCTCATGCTCTCCTCATCTGCAGTCCACTCAAGACTCCTCTAGGTTAACTGGGTACTCAGAAGTAAGAACAAGACTGTGTCAGGATATAAATATGTGCTACCTGGAGGCATCATCATAAAAAATGATAAAATCACAAAACCTACATCTCTCTTCAGTTTGCTCCCCACCCCTAGCTTGAAAAGAATTCCTAAGCAAAAACGCAACCATAAAGGAACGCTTTTCAGCATTTTCTTTCTGTGAAAACTATTTAGAAAGGAGAATAAAGTACACTATAATGCCAGTAAAAATAAATAAATCAGTAAAAGTCACCTGTGTACTCAGTAACTCTGAAAAGGAAGTTTATTGACTTCTTTGTGAGTTTATCTTTCACCCTCAAATACCCCCTTTATTTCTTTGTTTTTTAAATTTTCATGTCAGGCACAGACACCCTGTTGTCCACACACCCTCACCCCGCACTCTCCCACACTCAGTCCATACTCCAAACTAGTGCCTTCAGAAAGAGAAACAGTTCCTTGAATGACTTTCTATAAATGTTAAAAGAATCTTTGTTTTGCTGAAAAAAAAAAAACTTTCCATTGCCACCCAGCCTTGTGAGAATTATTCCCTGCCAGCGAGAAGTTCTTTACATTTGCATAAAGAGTTGGAGAGACTGGGAGGGAGGGGTGGCACCTCGGGCATCCCTGGGCAGTGGAAAAGGCACTAGAACCAGGTGTTTGAACTGGGAACTGCAGGTTTGGGTCTGGGAATGCAGGTATTAAAGACATAAAAAGTGTCTGTGAAGTCCCTGGGAGAAGAAGCCTAGAGTTTGGGCTTTTTCCTCCTGAGATGGACCTGGCTCCACATTCTCACCAAGCAGTCCTCAAGGGCTGAGAGCACAGCAGGTTTCTCTCCTATCCGACATCATAATGGCTTTGCATCCCCAACTGTTCCCACCAGAGACACCGTACGTAGTGAGAGGAAAGCCTGAGGGGTTCATCCTCTGTCCCCACACCAAGAAATATGCAGCTGAATCCTTGCAGAAAAATCATGACCAATTATTGAGAATGGTTTCAATCAGTTGAGACAGCCAGTCAAGATGAAGCCACTTCTTTGATGCCCAGAGCTAAGTCCAGGGTAATTTCTTTCTCCTTCTCTGTCTGTCTCTGTCTCTGTCTCTTTCTCTCTCTCAGTTACTTCCTCTCTCACACACTATGCAGGATGCACATGCAGATATGTGTGTATATAGATCTATACTAGAGAGAAAGACAGTCCACAGAGCTTTGCGCAAAGATAGGAAAAACCTGCTTGTCCTGTGTGAGCATTTCAGAGACCTACCAAAAGATCTTTAATTCAGCAAGTTGCTAACATGTCCGTGGCTCAGTTTTCTCCTCTGCACAGAGTTTTTCTGGGGCTTGTGTGTCTACAACAATAGAGTAAGCGCTCCATGCTTGTTGGCTGTTATTTGTATTAGCATCATTGTTTTTATGATGCAATTACAGGTTCAATTATTTAAGATACTTATTCCCACACCAAAGTATATTAAAAGCAAACAAAAGGCCTGATGGCTCATGTCGCTCCCATCCTGGGTGAAGGTGTTTTCTAGATTAAGAGAAGACATTTGCTTGGGGTCTGCAGGCTCCTTGCAAGGGGTTACCAGATAAAATACAGTGACAAGCTTACATTTAAAAATTGTTATTGTTTATCTGAAATTCAAATTTAACCAGATGTCTTATATTTTATTTGCTAAAAGAAAAACCATGCATCCCTCCTTGCAACTGAAAAGCGAGAAAGGGGGTGAGAGTGTGGTGCCAGGGAGAGGAGGGTCCCGTGGGAAGAGGGAGACTCCAGCAGCCACCTGTCTGCTGCTGTGCCCACCAACCTCCCTCATTTTTCTCAGAGCACTCAGAGAGGTCACAGATATGCCAGTGTCCTGGAGTGGGGACACTAATGATTTTCAGGTCTTTTCCTGTCTCCCTCACTCAAATATTGCAGTCCCCTCTGGCTAGAAACCAGCCATTCAGTCTCATTCACTTTGTGAATAAATCGAGTGGAGGACGGATAATCACAAGCGGGCCAGGAGCCAAGCATCTTTGCAGTGTCCTGAGTTTGGTTTCACGTCTCTGCCCTTTTGCTGGCGGAACTCTTTTATCCCCCCGTGCGGACAGTCACTGTTGATTTCACTTATGTGTAAAATTACAAAGGGCTTACTGTGAGTGGGGGCCCTAGAAGAACCCTCCTGACCATAAAGCCCAGGAATCCAGGGTTAAAACAAACGTCATTTCTATCATGGCAAAGGTCTCAGTGTATAACTCAGGGAGAAGACTGAAGAGAGACCAGTTAGGTAGGAATCTGCCCTTCGTTCCTAATGGTTTTCAATAATTCCATAACTTACTTAGGGAGAAAAATCAGGATTTCACAATTGGCTTGTTTGAAGTTAGTTCTCGTGTCTTAGAAGTGGTGATGAGTGTGTTGTTGGTGCTTTGCTTGAGAAGGGTGGAGGGAGGTGAGACTGAAGAGCAGCGTGTGCCATTTTTCATCATGATGGCTTCCAACGAATGGGCTTTAAGATGGTGTCACTCCTACATGCAGCTTTTCGTCCAGACTTGGGCCAGCCCTAAGGCTTCCCTGGAAGACCAGCATGAAAGCCCCAACTCCCCTCCATCATCCCCAGGTCAGCTAAGTGCCCTGGGAGGCTTCAGTCACTGGGGACAAGCAGGGCCTCGTTGAAGCTGAGGTTCTGGGTCCTGGTAATGGACTGTTTGGGCCTGTGTGAAGTTCTGTTGTTTTCCACCAGCTCACCCCAGGCGGTTCTGTTCTCTGTGAAGCCCTCCAGGGGGTGGGTCCCCAGGACGCCCTTCCACCCCAGCTGGCTGCCTGTGTCTCTGGGACCATTCTTCCCACGCACGTATGGCCACGTCACCTGCTTCGAAGCAGGAATAATCCCAGCAGCTTGCTTGCTTTCAGCACCTCACCTTCTGGGCTTTGTGGCCACACACACCATCCTGTGGTCCATGCAGGAAGGCAAGGTGCTCTTTTAGGGAAGGAAAAACCGTCCTGCAGATCCAGCCATCCCCAAACCTTCTGGCTTTCTTCATGTCCTGGGTCTATGAAAGAGGTGCTGATGGCCAGAAAAAGAGCGAGAGATCACTCATTGTCGTTACACATGGAAAAAAAAACTTTCAGAAAATCCCTCCTTAATGAGGCACTAGAGGCTTCGTAGATGCTTAGCAATACATTTATGCATTTATACAATGTAAATACAATATGATATACATTTATACACTATACCTGTATACAATGTATACACAATGTATGCTATATATTTCTACAACATATGTATACAATGTATATACAATTGTGATATGTTTACACAATGTATATATGTTTACACAATGTACAGCATACATTATACAATGTATATGCAATCACAATATATGTGTATACAATGTATGCAATGTACAATATACATTTATATAATAGCTTCTGCCACCCTACTTCCTACTAAAACATGTTAGGTGAAATTGTAATATGTAACTGATATGTATTTAAGCCTATAGGTTCCCAATACCATGTTCGGAATTTTCAAATATGGTTAATATGACTGTTCATTAGTTAAGCAGGGCCTGTAAGCCAAGCTTCACCACTTGTCTCTATTTCACAGCCATGATTACTGATGATGAAAACAGTGCCATTAGCAGCTAATATTTCCCAGGCACTTAATCTGGGTCACACATTATTCTAAGTGCTTTACATGCACAGTAACCCTCATTTAAAATTTTTGAGGTCTGTTTTACAGGGGAGGACATTGAGTTTCCGGAGACCTGAGTCCCACGTCCAAAGTCTAGTCGCTGAGGGGTGGAGCAGGGAGGACAGTTACAGACAGCAGAGCTCAGCTTCTGTGGGGCTGGGGCTCATCCTCAAGACTCCAGCCTGCTCCATCCTCCCAGCCCCCAAGGGCTTTAGGCTGATGGAGGACACAGAACACTGTTAATTAAAATAGAGATCTATGTTTTAGCACAGCAAGAGTAACAAAAGAGTGTTTGTTATTGGTTCCAAACAGGGAGAAACCACGGTGGGCTGACTGGCAGGGAAGAGTTGATTGACAGACTGCAGAGCCCGACTGTGTGGGAGGAGGTGAGCAGCCAGGGGAGGGACACACACCTGGGCATCACGTCCTGGCAGTTGGAGACTCCTGAACACATGGGATCCTCGTGGGAGCCCTCAGGGAGGTGCAAGCTGGAGAGGATCGGGTCACCTGCTTACAGGGGCTCCACTGCCCTCCTGGGCTGGTGCTGCCTTGGGTACCTCCATGGAGCTCACAGGCTAGAGGGGCTTGCTCCCCATGGGAAGGTGGCTCTGTAAGCAGAGAGCCTACAGCCTCCCTGGGGTAGACAATGGCTCCATTAGGATGGCTGAGCCCCCTTCCTTTGGGATTCATCATTACACCAAAAAGGACAGGGTCAGCTAAAGGAGATGGCAACTGGGAAGAGCCAACGTTTAAATGAACCAGAGAAAGGAAAGAGGTGCATCCAAGAGAGGAGAGGGGATGTGGGAGAGCACATGGGGTGCCACCTTCCCTCTCCAAGGATGCCCAGGAGGGCCCTGCTCCCCTGATCCCTCTCCCCGAACCCCCTCTCCTTCGCCCATTGTCACATCCCCTGAGGCCCCTCTTTTCATGCATGTCCGTGTGAAGAGACCACCAAACAGGCTTTGTGTGAGCAACAAGGCTGTTTATTTCACCTGGGTGCAGGCGGGCTGAGTCTAAAAAGAGAGTCAGTGAAGGGAGATAGGGGTGGGGCCATTTTATAGGATTTGGGTAGGTAAAGGAAAAAGGGGGGTTGTTCTCTGGCAGGCAGGAGTGGGGGGGTCACAAGGTGCTCAGTAGGGGAGCTTTTGAGCCAGGATGAGCCAGAAGAAGGAATTTCACAAGATAATGTCATCAGTTAAGGCAGGAACCGGCCATCTGGATGTGTATGTGCAGGTCACAGGGGAAATGATGGCTCAGCTTGGGCTCAGAGGCCTGACATTCCTGTCTTCTTATATTAATAAGAAAAATAAAACGAAATAGTGGTAAAGTGTTGGGGAGGCGAAAATTTTTGGGGGTGGTATGGAGAGATAATGGGTGATGTTTCTCAGGGCTGCTTCTAGCGGGATTAGAGGCAGCGTGGGAACCTAGAGTGGGAGAGATTAAGCTGAAGGAAGATTTTGTGGTAAGGAGTGATATTGTGGGGTAGTTAGAAGAAACATTTGTCGTGTAGAATTATTGGTGATGGCCTGGATACGGTTTTGTTCGAGTGTCTACGAGCAACCTCTCACTGTTATTTACGGGGCTGGGTATACGTAAACAAGAAGAGGGTGTGGGAGGAGAGTCTGATAAGCAAGGGGAAGGTAGCCAAGGATAGAGTGAAATACAGGGTAAGTGTCTTCCTAGCAATAATTACTGGTTTTTAAGTTTGCCAGTATTGATAGAGGGCTTGTCTGTAATACGGAACTGGAAGGCTCTAATTGTTTCAGTGATGTGTGTAGTTGGGCTTTGGAGATGAGTAAAGGAACATCAAGAAGGTGAAAGGTTACCTAGGGGAATTCCAGTGGGTCTTTGCTGAGAGATACATAAAGGAGCGGCCACAGGAGTAGTAGTTTGTGTTGTGAGAGGTCCAAATATGGGGGGAGTACAGTTGATATAAGGAGAAAGGTTTTTTCAGTAAGTGCGGAGGAGGGCAGCAGCTTGCTGGTGTGAGATGTCTGGGGAGGTCTTGCTGGACCTGTCTAGAAAGTAAATGAGTTCTTCAGGAGGGTAAAGGTAGGGCTGTTAAAGGAAGTTCGGAAGTGTAAGGAGACAGGAGATGTTGCCTAGTCTGCATGTAAGGCGGGGACAGCTGTGTAGGCACTGGAAGAAAGAAATGCAAAGCCAGCAGTTGTTCACTAAGGAGGGATTAGAAACGGCTAGGAGAGAATGGGTAAGGTTGATAGTGTGGTGGAGATAGCTGGGGAGAGGTAGAGGGTGGCATAAGAATGGGAAAGAATAGAACTTCATCAAGGTGAAAGTATTGGAGGGTCCCCTGCCAGCAAAGATCATCTATCCACTCTAAGAGGGAGTTAAGAGTTACCAGTCCTGGGTGGGGGCAAATCCCCGAGCTTGATGTGTAGGGAAGGGAGGGGGCCTGAATAATCCCTGAGGAGTAGCAGAACAGCAGATGGAACACTGAGAGGTGATTTCCTTGAGGATAGATTTCTACAATGGAAAGGAAATGAGAGGTTCTAAGAGGAGGGCTGGTGGCTTGTACTATAGCATTGCCTGCCTTTCCTGGTGTGTGGCGATTAGGCCTGGTGGAACTGCCATCAATAAACTAAATGTGATCAAGGTGAGGAACAGGGAAGAAGGAAATACGGGGAAATGGGGTGAATGTCAGGTGGATCAGAGAGATACAGTCATGAGGGTCAGGTGTGGTATCAGGAATAATGTGGGAGGCTGGATTGAAGTCCGGGCCAGGAACAATGGTAATTGTGGGAGACTCAACAAAGAGTGAGTATAGCTGAAGGAGCTGGGGAGCAGAAAGTATATGCGTCAGGTATGAGGAAGAAAGTAGATTTTGGAAGTTATGAGAACTGCAGAGAGTGAGTTGAGCATAGTTTGTGATTTTGAGGGCCTCTAAAAGTATTAAGGCAGTGGCAGCCACTGCACGCAGACATGAGGGCTAGGCTAAAACAGTAAGGTCAAGTTGTTTGGATAAAAAGGCTACAGGGCGCAGTCCCGGTTCTTGTGTAAGAATTCTGACTGCATAGCCCTGCATTTCGGCTGTGGGTAATGAAAAGGGTTGGGATGAGTCAGGGAGAGCTAGGATGGGGGCAGTCTCTAAAGCTGTCTTTAGGGAACGGAAAGAGGAGTGGGGAAAGGATTTAGGATCTGCGGGGTCAGCTAGGTTTCCTTTTATGAGTTTATATAATGGTTTTGTTAGGATGGCAAAACCAGGTATCTAAAGTCAAAAGTATCTAACCATGCCTAGGAAGGAAAGGAGTTGTTTAGTAGAAGGTATTGGGGTTTGAGAGATCAGCTGGACACGATTGGCAGGGAGAGCACGTGTGTTTTTATGAGAATTACACCGAGATAGGTAACAGATGAGGAAGAAATTTGGGCTTGACTGAAGTAATGGGAGCTGTCTGTGAAGGCTTGCGGCAGTACAGCCCAGGTAATTTGCTGAGCCTGATGGGTGTCAGGGTCAGTCCAAGTGAAAGCGAAGAGAGGCTGGGATGATGGGTGCAAAGGAATAGTAAAGAAAGCATGTTTGAGATCCAGAGCAGAATAATGGGTTGTGGAGGGGGGTATTGAGGATAGGAGAGTATATGGGTTTGGCACCATGGGTGGATAGGCAAAACAATTTGGTTGATAAGGCACAGATCCTGAACTAACCTGTAAGCCTTATCTGGTTTTAGGACAGGTAAAATGGGGGAATTGTAAGGGGAGGTTATAGGCTTTAAAAGGCCATGCTGTAGCAGGCGAGTGATAACAGACTTTAATACTTTTAAAGCGTGCTATGGGATGGGATATTGGCATTGAGTGGGGTAAGCATGATTAGGTTTTAATGGGATGGTAAGGGGTGCATGATCGGTCGCTAAGGAGGGAGTAGAGGTGTCTTATACTTGTGGGTTAAGGTGGGGAGATACAAGGGGAGGATGTGAAGGAGGCTTTGAACTGGGGGAAATGGCGGCAATGAATAGTCAGGGAATAGTCAGGGAAGCAGATAATTTAGTTAAAGTGTCTCGGCCTAATAAGGGAACTGGGCAGGTGGGGATAACTAAAAGGAGTGCTTAAAAGAGTATTGTCTAAGTTAGCACCAGAGTTGGGGAGTTTTAAGAGGTTTAGAAGCCTGGCCATCAATACCCACAACAGTTATGGAGGCAAGGGAAACAGGCCCTTGAAAAGAAGGTAATGTGGAGTGGGTAGCCTCCATATTGATGAAGAAGGGGACAGACTTACCTTCCACTGTGAGTTACCCAAAGCTCGGCATCCCTGATGGTCCAGGAGGCTTCTGAGGCGATCGGGCAGCATCAGTCTTCAAGCACTAAGCTGAGAAGATCTGGGAAGGAGTCAGAGAGCCTTGGGCCAGAGTTCCAGGGGCTCTGGGAGTGGCAGCCAGGTGAGTTGAACAGTCTGATTTTCAGTGGGGTCCTGCACAGATGGGACACGGCTTAGGAGGAATCCTGGGCTGTGGGCATTCCTTGGCCTGGTGGCCAGATTTCTGGCACTTGTAGCAAGCTCCTAGGGGAAACAGGCCTGGAGGAAACCCTGGCAGCTGCAGTTCAGGCGTTTCGAGTTCTTGTGTGCTGGCGATGTGGCTGGGGTTTGTCTCACAGTGGAGGCAAGGAATTGCAACTCAGAAATACATTGCTACTTGGCTGACTCTACTTTATTATTGTACACCTTGAAGGCGAGGTGTACAATTAAGTCCTGTTGTGGGGTTTGAGGGCCAGAATTTAATTTTTGGAGTTTTATTTAATGTCGGGAGCGGATTGGGTAATAAAATGTATATTGAGAATAAGATGACCTTTTGACCTTTTAGGGTCTAGGGCTGTAAAGCGTCTCAGGGTTGCTGCCAAACAAGCCATGAACTGGGCTGGGTTTTTATATTTGATGAAAGAGCTTAAACGCTAACTGTTTGGGAGAGGTCGGATAAAGAAAAAGGAGCATTAACCTTGACTATGCCTTTAGCTCTAGCAACCTTTTAAGAGGAAATTGCTGGGCAGGTGGGGGAGGGCTAGTTACAGAACGAAACTGTAAGCCCGACCGGGTGTGAGGAGGGGAGGTGATAAAAAGATTATTGGGTAGAGGAGCGGAGGCTGATGAAGAATTGGGACCTAGCTCAGCCTGGCGAGGAGCAGCCTGGGGAGGAGGGGAGGGGTCAGATGGGTCTGTAGAAAAGGAAGATTAGAAAGAGGAAAGACTCAGGGACGCTTGGGATTGGGACTGAGGGGAGGGAAAGAAGGAATATTTGGGATGAGTTGAATTGGGAACAGACTAGGGATGTGTAAAAGAATGCCTGGACGTCAGGCACTTCAGACCGTTTGCCTATTTTACGACAAGAATTATTTAGATCTTGTAGGATGGAGAAATCGAAAGTGCTGTTTTCTGGCCATTTAGAACCATTGTCAAGTTTGTATTGGGGCCAAGCGGTGTTGCAGAAGAAAATAAGATGCTTAGATTTTAGGCCAGGCGAGAGTTGAAGAGGTTTTAAGTTCTTGAGAACACAGGCTAAGGGAGAAGAACGAGGAATGGAGGGTGGAAGGTTGCCCATGGTGAAGGAGGCAAGTTTAAAGAGAAGGGTAGGGACACGGAGAAGGGGGGTGGGGAGAAGCCCTGGGCTGCAACCTGCGTGAGCAGCCAAAGCAGGCGTCCCTGCAGTTGACTTGCCACCAAGGGAACATGGGTGAATGACCAAGGTAGGCGTCCCCACGGAGATCAGACACCAATGGAACGTGGGTGAATAACCACAGAGGCGTCCCCACAATGATTAAACACCAAGGGAAGGCTGCCTTCCCGAGTCCGTGACCGGCGCCGCAGTTTTGGGTCCACGGATAAAATGTGTCTCCTTTGTCTCTACCAAAAATGAAAGGAATTGAAATTAAGAGAAGGGAGAGATTGAAGGGTGGCGCCAAGATTGAAGGGATAGTGAGGGAGGTTGGAGAAGAGACTAAAAAGAGGCCACTTACCGGATTTAAAATTGGCGAGATGTTCCTTGGGCTGGTTGGTCTGAGGACCCGAGGTCGTAGGTGGATCTTTCTCACAGAGCAAACAGCAGGAGGACAGGGGATTGATCTCCTAAGGGAGGTCCCCTGATCCGAGTCACGGCACCAAACTTCATGCGCGTCCGTGTGAAGGGACCACCAAACAGGTTTTGCGTGGGCAACAAGGCTGTTTATTTCACCTGGGTTCAGGCGGGCTGAGTCCGAAAAGAGAGTCAGCGAAGGGAGATAGGGATGGTACCGTTTTACAGGATTTGTGTGGGTAAAGGAAAAAGGGGGGTTGTTCTCTGGTGGGCAGGGGTGGGGTCACAAGGTGCTCAGTGGGGGAGCTTTTGAGCCAGGATGAGCCAGGAGAAGGAATTTCACAAGACAATGTCATCAGTTAAGGCAGGAACCGGCCATCTAGATGTGTACCTGCAGGTCACAGGGGATATGATGGCTTAGCTTAGGCTCAGAGGCCTGACACCTCTCCTTCACCCATTGTCACATCCCCTGAGCCCTCTCCCCTGAGCCCATTGTCACATCCCCTGAGCCCTCTCCCCTGAGCCCATTGTCACATCCCCTGAGCCCATTGTCACATCCCCTGAGTCCTCTCTCCTTCGCCCATTGTCACACAGGCCTCTTTCCATCGTTCTCGCAGCACCTGGTGACTCCCTGGGCTGCTGTTGCTTGCATGCCTGCCCGTGCCTCCCATGAGCCCCAGAGCTGACATGGATAGGTGCTGGGCTCTCTGAGGGGACAGCCCTGGGGCGCATGGGCACTCAGCTCCCAGCGTTGGCCTCAGCAGCAGCCCCGCCATCCTCACACAGTCTCAGCGTGTCTGGATAGAGCCCAAAGCCAGCATTCGGGACCTGGACCCCATCTCAGGGCCTTCACAGCCCTTAATTCTGCTTCTCCCAGGGTCAGCTCAGGTTCCCTTGGAAACCAACAGCAGACAGAGTAGAGGGAGTGGGAGGAGGATAGCAGGGCACAAGGGCTGGGGGGCAGAGCTGCAGGGAGGGCCTCAGATGGAGGCAGCCGAGGGAGGCACCGCCTGGCCAAGGGCCCCAGACCACCCACTCCAGACAGAGTCTGGGCCAACCCCGCAGGGAGCAAGCACTGCTCAGGCTGGCAAGAGTCACAGGCTCCAGGGCTCGGGCGTCGCCTGACAGATCAGGAGTGGCAGCAGCAGCAAGACCTGCAGGCTCAGAGGCACCACAGAGGCCCCCCAACCGCTTGCCCAGGAAACCCACATCCCAGACTCCCCAGACCCCTTCTTGAATCAGCTTTCCATGAGTGCAGGCAACAGTGGTTTCTTTAGAGGCATCAGACAGTTTCCTGAGAGTTTAGAAACAACAGGGAAATGTTCCTCCCATAAGAAATGACTTTGTAGCCACTCCCACCCCAGCCCCCAGCAATGCAGGGCACACCCCATGCTCAGCAAATCACTGCACCACAGGACTGAGATAGCCCTGCAGGGGCCCAGGATTCACATTCCCGCTGTCTCTGTTTCGCTCTGTCTCTGTCTCCCTCTTCTGTCTCTGTCTCTCTCGGTCCCTGTCTCTCTCTCTATCTCTCTGGGTCTGTCTCTTTCTGTCTCTCTCTGCTCCTATCTCTCCGTCTCTGTCTCTGTGTCTGTCTCTGTCTCCGTATCCCTCTCTGTCCCTGTATCTCTCTACCTCCATCTTTTACTGCCTCTCTCTTCCCATTCATCTCCCAATTACCCTGAGCCTGTTCCAACCCCCTTCTCAGCAATCCTGGTGTCCACTGGGGGTGCCTTCAGTGCACTGCGTACGTGGGGTCCAGAGGAGGGTGTCACCTGTGAGTGCTGTCGGGAGGCATTGATGCTGTGCTCCTTGTGCACCGGCCGGGTCGAGGCACCCGTGGTCTTACTGAGGGTCTTGCAGCCGATGGGCGTGGAGAGCTGAGGTGAGGGCTGAGGCCTCCTGGCTCCTGATCTGTGTGCTCTTCAGTGGTCTCCTGGGCAGGGGACAGGTCACACGGCTGCCGTCCACAGCCCTGGAGAAGGTGGTGAGCTTCGTCTCCAGAGCCAGTCTCCTGCATCCGCTTACCAGCTGTGGGACCTAAGTCCTTGAGTGCCAAGTACCCGTGCCCTGGTTTCTCCTCATTCCTAAATGAGATGATACCAAAAGCAGTCACTCACAGAGCGGCTGGGAGAATGAAATGGGCAGATGCGTGAACCGTGCTTAGAGTGGCATTTGGCAATCTCATTCTTGTCCCAGGGACGCCGGCTGTGGAGACGAAGCCTCGGTCCTCCGACGCGACTCACTGCAACTTTATGATCGGGAAGGCGGGAAAGGGAGCAGGGATTTCAGGGAAAATCCAGATGAGCTCCTCTAATCCCATTTCTGGAGTAACATGTTGAGGGCTGGTGTGCGGGGCTGGGAAAGCTGAGCAGAACCAAAGTGAATGGGCCAGTCCTGGGCCCCTCTGGGCCTACACTTCCTCATCTTGAAAATAAGGATCTGTGATGGAATGTTCACATGCAGTTCTCACATCCTGAGAAAATAGAACCCGTGTAAGATGTCCATATGTCAACATGATGTATCCAATATGGGCACATAGGCTGAGGGCCGCTTTCTTGGTAACATTTGAAGAGCAGCAAACACGCACCCGTCCCCATTGACATGCAATCTGCAGCATTTTGCCCAAAACTGGAGCTTCTATTTTCTCACTCCTGTAGTATTTTCCGTTACATTCTAGCTTTCCAAACCCACGGGAAACAGAGGACCCTGGGCAGATGGGAGAAGGCGGTGAAGACCCAGGTGCCCTCAACTGACATGGGCCTGGCTCCTGGCCCGCTGCCCCAGGTAGTGTCTGGAGCAGGAGACGGGGTGGGGCGCCCCTGGCACCTTGTGCCTCTGATGGCCTTGCTCTTGCCTTTAGTTCCCTAGTACCAAGTGACTCTGTAAAGGCTGGAGCCTGCAGCATGGCTGGGGGTCAAATCTGTTTAAATATGCCACATCTCTAGGTGTTTTATCTCTTCCTCCCCACAAACGCTCCCAGATCATTCTGAAGAGCAAGACTCAGTAACACTGAAAGCCAGTTCATGCCCCTGTCAACAACTGTCTCATATGCTGCATTTTTAAGTAAAATGCGGTGACAACCTCAGGTCCCCCAGAGTTGGAGGGCGCCTGTGTTCACAGCACCCACAAGAGGGGCAGGAACTGAGGGGCTGAGGGGTTCTCGCCGGTCGGTGAGAGACGAACTCGTTATTCCCAATCTCAAGCCCCATCTCCTTCACTGCCACATTCTGGCCACTCTCTCACCCATACATCTGAGACCCCGTCGGTTCATGGGGAGTAATAAAGTGGAACGAGAGTTTGTAACAATGGCACCGCGATTAAATGTTTTTAAAATGCATTTTTCTAAATTAATGCACACAGTGGAATTGTGAATTCACTCAAGTATTCAAAATTAAAGGCGAACAGAACAAAAGTTACTATACAAACACTAAGTGTGAATGGGTCTTTAAAAAAATACAGGGCATTTTCCTTCTGATCATGATGATAATACACACAGTGGTGAAAGCCATCCTCCGCCGGCAGTCTCTCCTTTTGCCTTAACCAGGGTTCGTTTGTGATGATTTTAGTAAAATGAAAAGTATTTAGTAAAATGGCTCTCAGGTTGCAGGGTTTGGTGTAGAGGCTTTATTCAGTTATCTAAACTGAGAAATCTAAATGAATATCCTTCCGTCAAGCACACGTGTCAGCCTGCAGCATCCATGCAGAGTTGTTCTGCATGCCAAGAAACAGGAATTCAAATGCTAAGAATAGGCTGGAAGAGGCAGAGTCATGCGTCCATGTGGCCTCTGTACATGACCCTACAATTCTTGTCCTGTCCCTCAAAAAAGAAGGGGTGCTGTCCTCACAATCACAGTCACGGGGGGAAACACAGCAGCAGCCCTTCTGTCCAGCCAGCTCCCCAGACGGGAGCCCAGGTCACCAGCAGAGCTGTGTGCACGAGGCTGGGCTGGCTCAGTTCCCAAGGGCAGGAGGACATGGGGTCAGTTGAGCTGTGACAACTGTGGTCACAGGAGTGTCCACAGGGTGCCGAAAAGGTCCTGGTGTGTCCATTCTGATGGAATCAAAGGAAAGCCTTCCAGGAAGCTGGAGGACGTGAACTTAAACCTGGCTCTGCGTCTTGCCAGCTGGGTGCCCGAAGCAATGTATGCAGACTCTGAGCTACCTCGCCTGTGGAGCAGCCAGGGTTTCCAAAGGAGGGAGCTTCTCTGAGCACCTCTAAGGTCAGAGGGCACTGGCCCATGAAAGAGTCCCTGGACTGTGCAGTCCAGCCCATGCTGACACCATTCTGGGTCTGACGAGGCCTCGTGAGGGGTGACCACCGTGACAGGTGGGTCTGGCATGAGAGTGAAGCATCCTCACCCCTCCGGCTGCGGTGGTTTCCTCCACGTGCCCTTCTGGGCAGCTATGTGTTCCCTGAGGGGGCCGCCTGCCTCTTTGGCGCCACCGAGTCCCACGTCTGTTTTATTTCTTGGCCTGGGAGGACATTATGCGCAGAGCTTGGAAACACAGTGAAGGCCACATGGAGAGACAGCAGGCACATGGGTGTGGGCCTGGCCCAACCCCCAGCACAGCCAGGCTGAGGGCTCCTCTCCTGCCCACTCGTAGAATGTGGGTGCTGACGCCGACCTGCTGGTTCATTTGGGGCCCCACGATGCAGTGTGTGTGAACGTGCCTCGCCGTGCCCGTCCCAGAAGTCACAGCCATGTCTGCGGCTTTCGCTCTGACCACCTTCCTAGCACCCGTTGCTGACATTTGGCCTCCTGGGAAACAGTCTGTGAAAGGCATGGGGTCCGTGTGGGACCCCCTGTGGCTGCCAGAAGGGTGCTGGGGTCGGCCTCCTGCAGCAGCCTGGCCGGTCCGGTCACCTGCCCAGGTGTCTCCCCTCTTATACTCAGCATTCAGCTCCCATTTATGCTTTGTGACAATTCTTGCCTTTTACCTTCCCTCTGTGAGTGTAACTTTAATTCTTTACTAAAGGCAGGCTTATTCCCAAACAACACCAGAAAAAAATATTCTGAGCCCTTCCTTCTCCTGCCATGCAGCTTTGGGCATGCTGAGGCATCACGTTCTCACCAGGTCATTGTCGTGACAGCCACCCAGGCTCCAAGAGTTCACACGTGACCTTGACTGAGTCCTCTCGCTGCTGAACAAAGGAACCTATTTCCCTGCCTTGTAGCTTGGTCTGTTGGTTTGATGAGTAAATCGGATGCTGGTAGAATTTTAGAAACATTGACTCAGTCCATTATCTCACAGAAATGGAATCCAAATCCTGTGAGGCAGGTGGCTTGGGTGAGGACTCGCAGCCGCAGGTGGGAGAGCCATGATTAGGAGGACCCCGCCCTGCTCAATCACACACAGATGCCTCCTGCAAAACCTGGGTTTTTTTAACTCTTATTTTAGATTCAAGGTTACATGTGCACGTTTGCTACATGGGTAAATTGTGTGTTGTGGGGGTTTGGTGTACAGATTGTTTTGTTACCCATGTGATTAGCATAGTGCCTGAGAGGTGGATTTTCAGTCCTCACCCTCCTCCCACCCTTCACCCTCAAGTAGTTCCCAGTATCTGTTGCTCCCCCATTTGTGGCCATAGGTGCCCAGTGTTTCGCTCCCACATATAAGTGAGAACATGGATATTTGGCTTTCTCTTCCTGCATTAGTTTGCTTAGGATAAGGGCCTCCGGCTCCATCCATGTTCCTGCAGAAGACATGATCTGGTTCTTTTTTATGGCTGCATAGTATTCCATGGTGTATATGTAGCATATTTTCTGTATCCAGTCCACCATGGATGGGCATTTAGGTTGATTCCATGACTTTGCGATTGTGAATAGTGCTGCAATGAGCATGCGTGTGCATGTGTGTCTGTGGTAGAACAATTTATATTCCTTTGGGTATATACTCAGTAGTGGGGCTGCTGGGTCAGATGGTAGTTCTGTTTTAAGTTCTTTGAGAATTTGCCAAATTGCTTTCCACAATGGCCGAGCTGACTTACATTCCCACTAGCTCATTTCCACTGAGCTAATTTACTTTCCATTCTTTTTTCTCGCCAGCATCTGTTATTTTTGGACTTTTTAGTACTAGCCATTCTGACTGGTGTGAGATGGTATCTCATTGTGGTTTTGATTTGCATTTCTCTAGTGATCAGTGATGTTGAGCTTTTTTTCATATGCTTATTGACTGCATGGATGTCTTCTTTTGAGAGGTGTCTGTGCATGTCCTTTGCCCACTTTTTTATGGGGTTGTTTGAAAACCTGGTTTTTATGTACAGGCTTCCTATGACTTCCTATGTCAGAAAAGCCCTGATTAACTTCATGTCTTGTGTATAGCTCTCATTTTTCTTCATCCTAGATCTTTTATGCTCCATTCTTTCTCCTTGTGTTGTTGGGAACCAACAGATCATGACCACACCCTGTTCTTGTGTCTGCAAAAGCATTTTTTATCACACAAGTCTCTTAAGTTGAAGTTCCAACGTTTTTCTCCAACTTTTGTGCATTCCCCAATTTGGAGATCACTTTCTTATGTGATTCACAAACAAGGCTCTTGTTTTTGAGATGCAGGGAGGAGACTTTTGTTCAAAAAAAGGACTAACTAAAAAGAGTAATAAATTTGGGAGAGAAGATGAGAACTGATCACAGCAAAACACCTCTTTTCCTAATCAGCTTGTCACCCCATTGCAATACAGTCAGGTGGACAAAGATGCAGAGGTGGCTGAACCGTTGGGGCAGTAGGTTTCCTAACTCAGAGCCAGAGTGCTGCTGATGTCCTCAAGTGCTAGCCCATCACAGGCAGGGCTGGATGAGGCTGAGACTTTCAACCCCCACCCCACCCATGTCTGAGAGCATCTCAGGGTACTCTCCTCCCGTGGGTCTGCGATCTCCAAGAGGAGGAGAGAGGGAAAGACCAGCTTCCCAAAGCTCCTCCTCATCCCTAGGAATGGCCCACCCGAAGAAGACTGCAGGAGTCAGGAGTCACCGTTCCCTGAATGTTTCTTGATGCTGTGATGTTTAATGTGAGCAGACAACCAAGCGGCGTGCACGGCGGTTGAGCAGAGGCCTCAGAGTCAAGGCCCTGTGGGCATCAGTCGTGGTTCTGTGGGGCCATGTGTGTTTGAGGGACTTGCCTCAGACTTCTCCATGGCGTGGGGAAGCTGAGGAAGGGGGTCCATCACAGGGTGGTTTTAATGATAGAATGGGACATCCAGGCAGAGGGTTAAAAATTCATGAAAAGCATGTGGTTCTATGGTGAAGACTCTCACTGTCTTCACCATAACTGCCCATCTTTGAGAGTGAGCAGGAGGATGGGACACCCGAAGATGTGGGCACTGCCAGCCAACCACACATTCCTACACAGCTACAGCTTAGTTCTGACTAAATTCCAGACAAAACCTGGCTGAAAGAAACATGTAGCAATACCATGATCAATAAGCCTGGGGTGCACAAATCAGAAAGAAGAGTAAGAGGGTGAAAGTGGCTCAGGAAAGAGATATCACAAAAGAGCCCCATTCCATCTGAAGGAAATTGCCACTGCGGGGCACATTGTTCTCAGGTGGATGCTGGTTATCGCTGCTTTGGGGCGCGTGGTTCTCTGGCTGATGCTGATTATCACCACTGCGGGACACTTTGTTCTCTGGTGGATGCTGGTTATCCCCGCTGTGGGGCACATGGTTCTCTGGTGGATGCTGGCTATTGCCGCTGTGGGGCATGTGGTTCTCTGGCTGATGCTGATTGTCGCCGTTACGGGGCACGTTGTTCTCTGGTGGATGCTGGTTATGGCTGCTTTGGGGCACGTGGTTCTCTGGCTGATGCTGATTATCACCACTGCGGGACACTTTGTTCTCTGGTGGATGCTGGTTATCACCGCTGTGGGGTGCGTGGTTCTCTGGTGGATGCTGGTTATTGCCGCTGTGGGGCGCGTGGTTCTCTGGTGGATGCTAGTTATCACTGCTTTGGGGCATGTGGTTCTCTGGCTGATGCTGATTATCACCACTGCGGGACACTTTGTTCTCTGGTGGATGCTGGTTATTGCCGCTGTGGGGTACGTGGTTCTCTGGTGGATGCTGGTTATTGCCGCTGTGGGGCGCGTTGTTCTCTGGTGGATGCTGGTTATTTCTGCTGTGGGGTGCTTGATTCTCTGGTGGATGCTGGTTATTGCCGCTGTGGGGTACGTGGTTCTCTGGTGGATGCTGGTTATTGCCGCTGTGGGGTGCGTGGTTCTCTGGTGGATGCTGGTTATTGCTGCTGTGGGGTGCGTGGTTCTCTGGTGGATGCTGGTTATTTCTGCTGTGGGGTGCTTGATTCTCTGGTGGATGCTGGTTATTGCCGCTGTGGGGTACGTGGTTCTCTGGTGGATGCTGGTTATTGCCGCTGTGGGGTGCGTGGTTCTCTGGTGGATGCTGGTTATTGCTGCTGTGGGGTGCGTGGTTCTCTGGTGGATGATGGTTATTGCTGCTGTGGGGTGCGTGGTTCTCTGGTGGATGCTGGTTATTGCTGTTGTGGGGTGCGTGGTTCTCTGGTGGATGCTGGTTTTCGCCACTGCAGGGCAGGTGGTTCTCTGGCTGATGCTGATTATCGCCGCTGTGGGACATGCTATTCTCTGCTGGATGCTTATTACCAGCGCTGTGGGGCACATGGTTCTCTGGCGGATGCTGGTTCTCGCCACTGCGGGGCAGGTGGTTCTCTGGTGGATGCTGGTTATTGCCACTGTGGAACACGTTATTCTCTGCTGGATGCTTGTTACCACTGCTGTAGGGCACGTGATTCTTTGGTGGATGCTGGTTATTGCTGCTGTGGGGCATGTGGTTCTCTGGTGGATGCTGGTTCTCGCCACTGCAGGGCAGGTGGTTCTCTGGCTGATGCTGATTATCACCACTGTGGGACATGTTGTTCTCTGCTGGATGCTTATTACCACCACTGTGGGGCACGTGGTTCTCTGGTGGATGCTGGTTATCGCCACTGTGGGGCATGTGGTTCTCTGGTGGATGCTGATTCAGTTCCGGACCCACGTGGCTCTCGGCTGTCTGGGGCCACAGCATACAGGAAAGTTGATAATCACAGGTGTGGCATGTTCCCTCTCCACTGCCCACCCCCAGCTGTGAGCCCACCCCTGCCCCTCTGGAGACACCAAGCCAGAATGCAGTAGTGCTGCTGTGAGAGTAACTTCAAAACCGTCGAAACTTCTATCAAAAGCAGTTATTCCAAACCTTCTGGGTCATATTGTTGGGAATGCATTCCTTTTTGAAAGTCTGCACTTGGTCACAGGTGAGCTGGCACCTGCCATCGATGGATGTTTCTTCATCCTCTGAGCTCCCAGTGGGGCTTCAGAGCAGGGGCCAGAGCAGCCCCACACCCGCTCCCTCTGCAGATTGCTGCTGCTCAGCTTTTCATGGCCAGAAAAGCTCTCTTCTAACGGAAGTATTGACTTGGAGAATTTTCAAAGTTTGGCAAGAATCCACTGCAGCCTGGATGGGTTGATTTTATGCTGTTTGGTGTTGTTTGATTTTGTTTACCTGTTTTTAATCCCTTCTGTAATCAGAGCAAATGTAGGGATGTGAGAGGCAAGATGAAAGTGAAAACAGTAAAAACAGCCAGAGTTTGTCTCCACCTCCTCACAACCTGTTACATGAATGAAACGAAGGCTCTGAGTGACTCCTCCCGTAAAAGTGCAGTCGGCAGGAATGGGACCCAAAACAAGATGGCTTCCCCTTAGTCCCGTAGACTTGGGGTCAACGCAAGGTGCAGGATGCACTTAGCAATGTGTGAATCGTGGTCACCATGTTGCCAGCCCTGAAAACTGCAGATTTGACCCACCCTTTCAATGGGGCAGGGTTAACCTGAGAAGAGGCTATGCTGGGCTGTGGGGGTCCACGCTAGGCTACAGGCGTGGCAGGAAGACATCTCCGTTCAGCACAGGGCGTGGCCAAGCAACCCGGCTAGTGTGGGGTCCAGGGAGGAGAAACCCAACAGACGGGAAACACTGTCCGAAACTTGGAAAGATACAACCTATCCAACCAAAATGAGGAAAGCCTCTCAAGAGAAGCGATGCTTTGAATCCAGAGTATGAGACCCATCGGAGGCTGCTGGTGTTGGAATGTGGAGATGAGTTGGGAAGATCAGCCCTCAAGGTCCGGAGCTGCTGGGAATGAGACAAATGTTGGGGTGAGTGAGCTCACAGCCACCCTGCCCTCCAGCCCATGCAAGGAAGCCTGCCCACCGCCCTGTTTCCAGAACCTGGAACCTGGTAGCTGGTGAAGAAGAAGGGGCAGATTTGTCTTCTTCAGCCTGGAAATCCTTCCTCCACCTCTGTATCCACCATGCCAAAATGTCAGGGGGTGACCTAAGGCTGGGGCTGTGAGCTGGCCCTTGTAGGAGCCACCACTTCCATTCGTGTCTTAGATTCATTTATGAAACAGACAGAAATTGCCTAATTGAGAACTAGCTGGTCCATGTTTGAGGCCAACCTAAATAGAGAATTCTTGCCATTTTAAAACCCTGTGTCATTCTAAACAACACCTCACTTGACT